>NC_092723.1:55497772-56906939 GCF_047496885.1 Scyliorhinus torazame | reverse complement strand
GTTAAAGATATGTCTGTAGACAGATTAGCAGTTTCTTTTCAAGCAGTTCAGAATTGTCTGATTAGAAGGTGAGCTGAGACAAGCTGAGAAGCATTTTCTGAAGAAACACAGCCAGAGTTTCTGCATGGTGCTGACAGGATTCTGGTCTTTTCTTTAAAGCAATGTCAAAAGATTTCTCCCTCAGAGTATCCAGACATCCCTGTACAGTAGGAACTCCTGAGTGCTAACTGTATTTAACAGTGGACTGAGACTGAGATTTTTTTTGTTGCTGTTTGCGTGGGAATAAAAATAGCAGTTAAGGGTTACAGTGCCCCTGCATTGATTAGTATTGTTTAAGGAGTAATTATAAGCTATTTACTGGTGTGATGATAAACATATTTAAATACTGTATTAGTAAAAAAAAGTTTGTTTTAATCTGCTATATCCCTAATTTTTCATGAAATTACTTCTGGAGGGAGGTATCCTTACCTCAGTCTTACAAAATTAAAATAAAATATTAAATATCCCAGTCATTGTTGGGGTCGGGTTTGGGATGGTAATATTCTATGTTCCTTCTTGAGTACACTCCTGTGGGCACCTTTTTCATGCGTTTGCATAAAAAAGACAGTTTTTGAAACAGCAGGTGCGCAATCCGCTACCTAATGCAGATTGAGAAGTTGGGGGTTTGATTATTTGTTTGTTGGTTGGTGTGTTCCCAAGTTATGTTCCTTTGACTTAGCCATATAAAGCTATATATATTTGTGCTTTCATTAATACCAGTGGTGGCCAACCTACGGCCCAGGGGCCAAATGCGGCCCATCTGGATTCTGAGTGTGGCCAATGAGACATTTTGTTGACCGTTGCCCACATGCAGGTTTGCCAAATTCTGCTGATGTCCACCTGCCTATTTTGTTTTCCACTGGTATGACTGAAACGATACGCACGTGAAGCAAGGACAAGTGAAGTGAGGTGCATGCTGATTATACACAACAGTGAATGTGAGAGCCGTGCACTCCTTCTGTGTCCATAGTGTAAATGCATCTTTTGTTTTTATCATTTGAAGTTGATGACAGTTCTAATACAAAAAAATGATTAAGCATTTCTATAATTCGTTATTAAATATTTGGTGTGTATGAAATATATTTAATCTTATTCATGGGGTCATGGTTAATGAACAAGCCTGATTTAAACCTTACGGTCCACTGGGGTGAAGGAGGGCCACTCATGCAGCCCACTCACTAGCCTAGGTTGCCCATCACTGATTTATACATTTAGAAGAGAATAATTTACAATGTTATATATCTTTATATGTTATATATCTTGACAACTATCTTACCACATGCAATACACAAGTTTCATTCCCCCTCACAGTGTCCAATCAACCTCACTAGTACATCAACACCCTGCTGAATTACACGTCCAGTTTAACATGTCAAATATTACATTTTGCAATGTTTTCTGAAAGACGTTTCTTACAGTAATTATGGTCCAAAGTTCTGCCTGCAAAGGAAGATTCCTCTTTGTATTGCACAGGTGAACTTTGAAGTTCAATCTTTAAAAAGCTCTGGTACTGATATCAGCTTTTGAACATTACTGGCCTCCATGACTGTAAATTTTTCATCGACAAAGAATATCTCAGTTCAGTCCATAGCTAAATTGTCTCCTTCTCTTTGGTTGTCGGCATATCTTCATTTTTAAGTTCATATTCTAGGTTCAAACATTTAAAGTTCTCATTTTGAGAAAACAAATTCAAAATGGCTTCTTTTTCTGCCAACAACTTGTTCCTTCTTTGATAAGAATCATTTTTGAATGCTCTTTATGTTCAAGCATAAATATTGTTGTTTTGTCTTATCTTGAAACAACTGGTAACCTTTCATGCTTTTCCTGATTACATTCAGCTCAAATTTTATTTAATTCTTTTTCGTAATATCAACAGCTTCCACATTTTGGACCTTGAATTTTCTTTCTAATTCTGTGAGTCTTCCACTCAATTCACAAATTATATCATTCCAATAATTTTGATGTTGTAACTGGTCTTTTGAACTTACTCCAGCTGTGTCAATTTTTGCAGCTGTGTCCTGGATCTGATCACTAACAGGCATTGTTATTCCTAGTATTGTCCCAGCATTGGCACAACCATTAACCTCAGGGCCACTCAGAGGTCTCAGTCCTTTCTGTGACAAATTGTAGTGGTAATGCTGACGGGGGCAGGTGATTATTGACAGGTGTAGATGTAATGCTGAAGGGGACAGGTAATTATTGACAAATGTAGGTGTAATGCTGAAGGGCTCAGGAGATTATTGACAGATGTGGATGTAATGCTGAAGGGGACAGATGATTATTGGCAGGTGTGGGTGTAATTCTGAAGGGGACGGGAGATTATTGACAGATGTGGATGTAATGCTGATGAGGACAGGTGATTATTGGCAGATGTGGGTAGACTGCTGAAGGATACAGGTGATTATTGACAGGTGTGGGTGTAATGCTGATGGGGCAGGTGATTATTGACAGATGTGGGTGTAATGCTGAAGAGAACAGGTGATTATTGACAGGTGTGGGTGTAATGCTGATGGGGCAGGTGATTATTGACAGATGTGGGTGTAATGGTGAAGGCAACAGGTGTGGATGTAATGCTGAATGGGAGAGGTGATTGTGCAACTAAAGGTCAAGTATGTTTGAAGGCCACATTCTTACTGTATTCCAACAAGGTCCACATGAGATGAGACTCTGCAGAGAGCGTGAGTGCTTTGACCTCTGCCATACCGCTGCCAGACGCTCCCAGTTCACTATCTTGTGCTCTCAGGAGAGTCCTCATTGCATCCCATCATCCTCCTCACAGAATCTTGCAGATACTAAACCTAGTCTGTCCAGCACAATGGCCTCATGGACTGCATCCATGGCTTCCAGGACCTCAGAGAATTCCTACAATGCAGAAGGAGGCCATTGGCCAATCGAGTCTGCGCCGACCCTTCAAAAGAGCACCGTACCTTGGTACAATCCCCACTCTAGCCCTACATCCCCACCCAACTTTTGGACACTATGGGGCAATTTAGCATGGCCAATCCACCTAACCTGCACATAGAATCATAGAATTTACAATGCAGAAGGAGGCCATTCGGCCCATTGAGTCTGCACTGGCCTTTGGAAAGAGCACCCTACTTTAGCCCCCACATCCACCCTATCCCCGTAACCCCACCTAATCTTTTGGACACTAAGGGGTAATTCAGCATAGCCAATCCACCTAACTTGCACATCTTTGGACTGTGCGAGGAAACCGGAGCACCCAGAGGAAACCCACCCAGACACAGGGAGAAAGTGCAAACTTCAAACAGTCACCCGAGGTCAGAATCAAACCCAGGTCCCTGGTGCTGTGAGGCAGCAGTGCTAACCACTGTGCCACCATGCCTCCCCTCATACTTTTCCTTCCCTTCCACCTCCTCCTCATTGGAGCTGAAATGCAGCTCCTCCATCTCTGCATAACTGAGGACCTCCCCCCATCTGCATTGTCAGGGTATGCAGTGTGCAACAAGCAATGAAAATATGTGGTGCTCTCTGGGGAGTGCGCTGCCGTGTTCTGCCAGATCTGTTGAGGTACCAGAACCTCATTATCAGTATCCTAATGAATGTTCCACCAAAGTCCACATTGCAGCATGAACCTCGTTATACGTTACCTCGCCCGGAGTCTCGCCCAACCGTACGAGCATCATCAACTAGGTCATCTGTGGATAGCCCTGGTCCCCGAGGATCCAATCCTGAAGCCTTTGCTTCATCCCTTGCACCCAGTACAAGGAACTGGTGAGTAAAGCATCCATTTTTAGCTGACTACTAATACAAGTATCGTGTAGCTGAGAATTCTGGCGGGGTGGGGGGGTCGACTTACACACCAAGTATATACAAAAACATGCTTTTAGTTGCCAGATAACAACGGGGTCACCTTATACCCCAGATTGATTAATATGGCGTGAACTTTAAAATATCAAATGTATCCCTGTCTGCTAATCAATCCTCCGCCCATGGTCCTATATTAAACGCACCACAGAGCCCTTATTTTGTACAAAGGTTTATTACATTTGCTATCTTTCATACTGCTGGGATCATTTCAGAATCTAGTGACTTCTGGAAAATCATAATCAGTGCATGCAGGGGCAGTACAGTGGCGCAATGGTTAGCACTGCCGGCTCACGCGCCGAGATCCCGGTTTCGATCCCGGCGCTGGGTCACATGCCATATGGAGTTTGAAAATTCTCCCGTGTCTGGGTGGGTCTCACCCCCTGAATCCAAAAAGATGTGCAGGGTAGGTGAATTGACCATGCTAAATTGCCACTTAATTGGAAGAAAAAAGAATAGGGTACTCTAAATTTATAGAAAAGTAATAATAATAATCGGTGCATGTGCTATCTCGTATTTAGAACCCTATGCTGTAGGCCACTAGTTCCTGGAGAATTGTCAGATTTTATTGCATTAAGTTTCTCCAATATTCTTTCTCTGCTGATATTAATTACCTTGGGTTTCTCATTTTGATCAGTTTCTTGGTTACAATCTGTTTTTGGGATGTAATTTGTATCTTCTACTGTCTACAGACGCAAAGGGTGGAATTTTACAGTCCCACAAGCCTCAGGGGGGACGGAAAATTAGACGGACCAATTCAAAGCCCGTTGACTTTGGTTTGCGGCAGGTGGGTCCAGAAAAGCTCCCCATTGTAAAAAATGGGGCTATGTGCGGCCTTGGCCGCGCATTCCCATTCAGGCCCCTTATTCCACACGGGTAGCGTTGAATATCGGGAGACAGGCGGCTAAGTGCGCTCGCTAGGGAACTTTGTTCTCTTTTGGGAAGATCACGCCCATTGTCTCTGCCATTTCTTCATCCCTCATAATTTCTGCCCTCTTTGCCTCCAAGGGAGCAATGTTTATTGCCCTTACTTTAAACTAAGCTGGCACCCTGTTAACACAGTCAGCTGTTACGGATATACTAAGATGGTTCAAATCAGCTTGTCATCCTTAATTATCTTGTGACCTTAATCAGACAAACCTGTAGCATTTCCACAAGCTCTTAGGGTGGAATTCTCCCATCTGGGATGAAGTCCCATGGTGGGGGTGGGAATGTGGAGTGTTTCCTGCTCTAGAAGATGGGGAAAACCACACCTTATTATCTTGCCCCGACCTCATTCATTATGCAACCTGGTCTTTCACACCGTTTTTCATGGCGGGGCAGCCCTGATGGCGTATAGTCCTCTGTATCTGGACACAGTATTGAAATGGTGCCCAACATCACTGATCTCCTCTTGAAGAAAGAAGATGCACCTCCTGATACTGAAGGAACACTCTGAGGCTGGAAGATGGATCTCTTCGATGCCAATGAACCTGGAGGATCTATCAGTAGATGTCCAGACCACCCACTGCTGTGGTATTCCTAGTTCCAGGATTGCTGGTGGCCTCAATCTGAACTCCAGAGGCAGCCCCAGACATGTTTCCTGTGAGTCCAGACATCTGCACGTCACGCTGTTCCAGATGTGTTTTGCACCTGTATGTTTTCCCATTGGCATTGCAGGGAATCAGGCATGGATCATAGAATTTACAGTGCAGAAGGAGGCCATTCGGCCCATGGAGTCTGCACCGGCCCTTGAAAAGAGCACCCTACTTAAGCCCATGCCTCCATCCTATCCCCGTAACCCAGTAACCCCACCTAACCTTTTTGGGTACTAAGGGCAATTTATCAGGGCCAATCCACCTAACCTGCACATCTTTGGACTGTGGGAGGAAACCAGAGCACCCGGAGGAAACCTACGCAGACACGGGGAGGACGTGCAGACTCCGAACAGACAGTGACCCAAGCTGGGAATCGATCATGGGATCCTGGAGCTGTGAAGCAACTGTGCTAACCACTGTGCTACCATGCTGCCCTGGAAGATTGAGGTCAGGCATTCATCTGCATCCATTAGCGGGATGCAAATCAGTTTCATGCTGGTCTTAAATGGGATTGCCGATCTGCCATGGGGGGCACCAGTGGAAGATCCTGTGGGAAATCCACGCTGGCGTGACACCAATTTTTGCACTCCTGCCAAATTCCCCTCCCCTACCCGGCATTGAACACACCGCGCGTCAATATCCAACAACATAGTTAACACTCAGGTGTTCAGACACAACCAGCACTGGTGATCACCTTTACCATTCCTTTCTGATGAATTGTTCTGCTTTATGGGAATAACTCCCAGTATTTTCAGATAGTTCATTTTATCTGTTAATCAGGAAAACAACCATTGATATGCAAAGCATGCGGCAGTATCCGTTCTAAAATTAGTCTAAGTGTTGATAAATATTTCTAAGACGTGAAGGAAGAACTGCACATTCTGTGATTAATCGACTATGTAGTGATATTTCAGCTCAAACATAGATGGAAGCTGGCTGCCCTTTCTCAGAATTGCTAAATAAGAAATTCAGAAACATTAATTACATAAAAGTTTGGTGCTGACGTCTTTCATAAATCTTAGGCCCGAAGAATCCTCAATATAAACTCTCTGGATACCCACAATACTGTGAAGTTCAGCGCTTCCAGAGTGATCAAACGTATCTTCACAAAAGATTTTCATTAACCCAATAAACACCGTGAAGCAGTGACGGGCAACCTAGACTTGTGAGATCTTCATCTCAATGGGCCACAAGATTGAAATTGGGCATTTTCACTAACTTTGAACCTTGAATAAGATTGAATACATTTGACACACAGCAAATATTTCATAATAAGTTATAGAAAATTCTTAATCATTCATAAATGCTGGGGGGTTTTCACAGTAACTTCATTTGAAGCCTACTTGTGACAATAAGCGATTTTCAAATGAATAGAACTGTTGTCAACTTCATGTGGGAAAGACAAAGGAAATATTTTCGCTACATTGAAAGGAGAGGGAGCACACATTCACTGTTGTGAGCAATCAGCTCGCACTTCACTTCACATGTCCTTGCTTTACGTGCGTATCACTTCAGTCATTCCGGTAGGAGAAAAGCTACGGAGAAGGAAACCAGCGGAATATGGCAAATCTGCTCGTGGGCAACGGTCAACAAAATGTCTCGTGGTACGTACTCAGAACCCCGATGGCGGGCATATGGTCTCCGGGCTGCAGGGTACCTGCCACTACCATGAAGCATAATTGTGCTCATATGAAAAAAAAACTATTTATTCTCTCCTCTTCTCTGTAGTTTGAACATTATATTGTTAAGAACTAACTTTAATCACAAAATTGAGCTTGTATCAGGAAATTCAGGTCAACAATTAAGGTCATTGTAAAAAATGGGATTCACAGTAACCTCTCCTTTTTTTTAAGGATCATAAATATAGACAATAGTTCTTGTGGCGCTCTCTCTCAGGATTGATGCAACATAACGTAAAGGAATGCAGCTCTGCACACTGCGGGTGGGGTTTTCCAGTCCTGCCTGGCCTGACACCAGAAATTGTCGCCTGAGGTTAACGGACCTTTCAATGGTCTGTCAAATAGTCCGTCCCACCCACGACTGGAGGGACCAGAAGATTTACCCCTATCAGTTCCCTGAATTCAATCGTGCCACTCTCAATTGTCAGTTGAGATTGCCCTGAAGAGAAGAAGGAAAATGGTGAGGCCATTTGTTTTATTGAATACATTATTAAGAGTTTTTAAGTTAAGAGACAGTAAAAGGATTTTTGAACCTGTTCGGCGCAAGGCAGCCACAAGGTTTTTAACCTGAATATTACAGGTCAGGAAGGTAACCCACCCTGATGTCACATTTTCTTATAGAAAAGTGATTTTCATACAGCACATTTTCATTTAAGATGAGTTTTCAAGAACAGATTATCATTGATAAATGAGGGATAGTTGCATTTCTATTTAAAGGGAAATTCAACTTGGCATAGCAATGTCACCTGACAGCACTCCATTGTGTCAGTCCACAGGACAGCAAAGTAGAAACAACATTGAAACCAGATGAAGAAAACATTCCACATCAGCAAAGACGATGGGGTGGATTCGCCACCACCCCTCAACAGTACTGGGGTTCCCGAATCAGCGGAGAATGAAGCATCGGGCAAATGACGGTGATCGCCGTACGCCACCGATCCCAATCCAATGCTCCAGTCATTTGAACCCATTTGCATCTGATTAATGGGCTGGTAGCCCACTTCTCCAACCCCCATGATGCCCCAGGCGTCGCAGCTGGGGTTCACGTGGCCGTGGATTGGTGCAGGTGAAGCGCGACCCTGACATGATGGGTCAAGGGTGTAAGTATTCAACATTGGTGCCCCCAAAGTCCATCAGGGAGCTCCTTAGTCCTCCACAATGCAAATTTTGTCCACCTCACCACTCAGCCCCCAGCACCCCATCAGACCTACAACAGAAACCCCCCATCAGAGATCCTCATATCAGAGGGCCCCATGTCAGAGACCCCCATATCAGAGACCCCTCCATCAGAGAGACCCCCTCCCACCATCAGTCACTCCTGCCTGGAATCTAAAGAGCAGTCCAAGCAGAAACAGTGGAAAACCACTGTCATTTCATTTACCAACTCTTACAACTACTGCCTCAGACAGAAGTGTTGAAAGCAGCAGCTGTTACTTCATAGAAAGCCAAAACATATCACAAGACTTTAAACCCCCTCAGATCCCTTAATCTGTGAGGTTTCTATTCACTTTCAAAGAGAAATAGCTTTTAGTAAGCTGTAACTGAGAGGGAAATGGCTTCCAGTTAGCCAGGTATCTGGGTTGTTTATTTTATTTCCCTTCACACTTGACTGCTTTGAAG
Organism: Scyliorhinus torazame; assembly: GCF_047496885.1. Lineage (NCBI taxonomy): Eukaryota > Metazoa > Chordata > Chondrichthyes > Carcharhiniformes > Scyliorhinidae > Scyliorhinus > Scyliorhinus torazame. Next base: position 56,898,196 of record NC_092723.1, on the reverse strand, counting down.
CTACCCACAATGTTTATAAACATTTAGCTATGATTGACAGGTCCTGGCCACAGCAAAAGTAGTTAAGTGCTTTCTGCTGAGGAAAAGAGGAAATGAAAGCACTAGATGTTTATAAACATTGTGGCGAACCCTGCACTGTAATCCAATTATATAAATTGTTTCCTGTGTGTGATATTTTTTAATATCAGATGGATTATAACCTGGAGTACTTCAAGAGAATTAACTGGATATATGTTTATGGACATCTTTAGGAAATCCTTATTGGTGGGGCAGTGCCTGGGCTTGGAGCAGAGGGAACATGAAGCCAAACTATAAAATCAACAAAGTTAACCAAAGAAACGATAATCTGGTCAGGCTGGCAACCATCCTAGAAGAAGCTTTAGAAAGTATCTGAAGGAACAGCTGACGAACCAGCTCAAGCAATACAGAACTGCAAAAGGAGACTAGCATGGTCTAATGAGCAGGGGATTGTACCTGATGAATATCGTGAGGAAACAATACCTTCGTAGTCAGCTAAAATTAAAGTGACGGTGTTTATTACAATTACTGCAAAGCTTTAATGCTTTAACAGGAATTTGATCCACAATGCTAAAATGCTTGGCAAACATTGCAGTGCCTCTGAAAGGGATCACAGCTTGTCTGAAATACCGGAAACATTTGGGGCGGGATTCTCCGAACCCCCGCCGGGGAGGGGGGTGAGATCGAGTGCCAGGGAGGGGGGGAGAGTGCGAGTGCTAGGGGGCGGGGGGGGTGAGAGTGAGGGATGGGGAGGGGGGGGGAGAGTGCCGGGGAAGGGGAAGGAGTGCCGGGGAGGGGGGTGAGAGCGAGTGCCGGGGAGAGGGGTGAGAGCGAGTACCGGGGAGGGGGGGTGAGAGCTGGGGAGGGGGGGAAGAGTGCCGGGGAGGGGAGGTGAGTGCGAGTGCTGGGGAGGGGGGGGAGTGCCGGGGAGGGGGGGGAGAGTGCCAGGGAGGGGGGGTGAGTGCAGGGGAGGGGGGAGAGTGCCGGGGAGGGGGGAGAGTGCCGAGGAGGGGTGGTGAGTGCTGGGGAGGGGGGCGAGGGCAAGGGAGATCGTCCGCCTGGCCAGGTGCCTTCCTCCAACATGCAGCCCATGGCACCTGGCTGTGTGGGGGGGGGGGCTACGGACAATGATGACATGTTGTTATTTCCCCCCCCCCCCCTTTGCAGGCCGTCATGTTTTCTGATCAGCCAGCGATATTGGCCGCCATGGCGGCAGCCGCTATTCTACATGTTGCCCTGGAGGAGGAGCATGCCAGAGAGGCGGCGCAGGCTGCCGCAGAGGAGCATGCCGCAGAGGGGCAGGCAGCAGCCGCCCAGACTGGAGGGCCGCCCGCCCGACAGGACGAGCATGAGGAGGAGCAGAGGGAGCATGAAGAGTAGGAGGAGCACGAGGAGAGGGAGGAGGACATCGTGGCGCCACGGCGACGGAGACGCCGGAGGAGGCCCCGTGTGTACTGGCCCCGTTCGTCGTACCAGGACCTCACGGACCAGGAATGCAGGAGGAGATTCCGGATGAGCCGGGAAACCGTGGCACACATCTGCCACCTGATGGCACACCTGGCACCACGTGGCACTGGGGGAGGACACCCTCTCCCCGTGTCCGTCAAGATTACGGTGGCCCTGAACTTTTATCCCATGGGGTCATTCCAGGCGGCGAGTGGGGACCTGTCCAGCATCTCGCAGACATCGGTGCACCAGTGCATCCGGACAGTGACAGACGCCCTATATGCCATTGCGGACCGCTACATCCGGCTCCCTGTGGACCGGGCCAGCCAGGATGCCCGGGCGTGGGCTTCCCTGCCGTGGCCGGTTTTCCCATGGTCCACGGCGCAATCGATGGGATGCATGTCGCCGTGCGGCCACCTGCAGAGAACAGGGTCGTGTTCACCAATCGGAAGGGGACCTATTCCATGAACATCCAGGTGGTCTGATTATCCTGCACGTCTGCGCCTGGTACCCGGGAAGTGGTCATGACTCATACGTGTTGTATTACATCCCCGGCATGTTCGAGGGACGCCACCCCCGGCTGAGGGGCTGGTTGCTGGGCGACAGGGGCTACCCATTGCGGCCGTGGCTGATGACGCCTATACGGAGGCCACAGAATGACGCGAAGAACAGTTACAATGATGCCCATGCAGCGACAAGGGGTGTGATAGAGAGGTGCTTTGGCGTGCTCAAAATGCGATTCAGGTGCCTGGACCTCTCTGTGGGCACCCTCCAGTACCCGCCAGATATGGTCGGCCGCATCAATGTGGTGTGCTGCGTCCTGCACAACATAGCCCAGCAGAGGGGCGATGTGCCACAGGCAGAGGAGGGGGGAGTGGAGGAGCAGCAGGAAGAGGCGCAGTCCTCCCCAGATGAGGGGGATGGGGGCAATGGTGAGGGCAGACGGGCTAGACATGGGCGGGTGGCTGCCCACCGTTACTGGCTGGGCCAGCGGGCACTGACTAGGAGGCGTGGGAATCACCGAGTATGGCCACATACCGCACACCATGTCAACATCCGACCACCCTCACCCCCCTCACCCACCCAGCACCAACACCCTCACCCCCCTCACCCAACCAGCACCAATGCCCACACCCCCCCCCACCACCCAAGCACCAATACCCTCACCCCCCTCACCCAGCCAGCACCAACACCCTCACTCCCACACCCACCCACCCACCAACCACACTCACCCCACCCGCATGCACACCACCCCTCCATTGCAGATCCACCTGCGGCACGACGGGCCAGTCTCACACGGTTGCCGGTGGAAGCGTGTCTATTGCAGGCCATGGAGGATGACGACGACATGCTCTGCGATGAGCTCCTGGCTCCACATCGTTGGACAATATCTGACCCATGGCCACAGTACCATCATCCACCCAGACCATCCCTGCATGCAGCAATGACACTGCAGAGCACGGTCCCGTCCTCTGCCCGGGGGGATGACGAGGGCGGCCCAGGGGGAAGGGGGGCACACTCACCTGGGGCCGACATAAGACCACCCCTCACACACACACTGGCGCTCAACGTACATGACACCCCCGCACGCTTTGGACAGAGCACAAAGGCAGATTCTGTAGATGTGAAAGTGATTTTAATAACAAACAGTCCATACACGTGCCCTAGCCCCTAAAACTCGTCTGTGCCCTGTAGCCATGCCAACCTTCTCAGTGTCTAATTGTTTGGGCTTACGGGCCCTTTGACTATGCCTAGCTCAGGGAGTTGCCAATCCCTGTCTACGACCATGCACCGGCCAGCACCTGGGCAATGGCGCTGATGCCCTCAGCGATGGCCTGCTGAGACTGGGCCATGGCCTGCAGAGACTGGGCCATTGCCTGCTGAGACTGGGCCACGGCGTTGAGCGTCTCTGCCATCTGCCGCTGGCTCGGGCTCATGGCTTCCTGTGAGAGGGTAGCCATGTCCTGGGCCACACACGCCGCCTTCACGGAACGCCCCAGGCCTCGCATCCTGCTCCCCATGTCTGACACCGTCGCACCCATTGCCTCCACCGCGGATGCCACACGTGCAGTTTCGGCCTTGGTGGGACGCATGATCGGCACTACTCCCAGCTCCTGGACGCGGGCGCACTCCTCCACCTGCGTCCGCAGCTACTGCAAGCCAGCCGTCATCCTCTTCCTTCATCCCAGGTTCAGTGGCTGCATCGGGTCTATGGGTGGGTGAGATAACTCCAGCAACCCGGGACCCGTCTGGGCGGCAGACGTTTGCTTGCACCAGGATTCCCTTCGACCTCCCAGCCCCTCTGCTGCTCCTACCTCCACCTGCTGTACCGGTACGGCTGTGTTGTGCGCACCAGTGAGTGTACCAGACACCTCATCACTAAAGTGCCCAACCGAGGTAAGTGGCTTTGCGATGGTGGAGGGTGTTGGAGATATCAGTGGCGTTGTGTCAAGAGCATCGTCCGACTCAGAGTCCATGGTACTCTGGGGTGGAGGTTCGTCTCCACCCGTCCCCTGTGTGAAAGTGTCCTGTGTGTCGGTGTCCCGTATTTCGGTGTCATGTGTGTCGGTGTCCTGGGTAGGGCTGTCCTGGGTAGGGCTGTCCTGGGTAGGGCTGTCCTGGGTAGGGGCTGTCCTGGGTAGGGGTGTCCTGGGTAGGGCTGTCCTGGGTAGGGCTGTCCTGGGTAGGGCTGTCCAGGGTAGGGCTGTCCTGGGTAGGGCTGTCCTGGGTAGGGCTGTCCTGGGTAGGGCTGTCCTGGGTAGGGCTGTCCTGGGTAGGGCTGTCCTGGGTAGGGCTGTCCTGGGTAGGGCTGTCCTGGGTAGGGCTGTCCTGGGTAGGGCTGTCCAGGGTAGGGCTGTCCTGGGTAGGGCTGTCCTGGGTAGGGCTGTCCTGGGTAGGGCTGTCCTGGGTAGGGCTGTCCTGGGTAGGGCTGTCCTGGGTAGGGCTGTCCTGGGTAGGGCTGTCCTGGGTAGGGCTGTCCTGGGTAGGGCTGTCCTGGGTAGGGCTGTCCTGGGTAGGGCTGTCCTGGGTAGGGCTGTCCTGGGTAGGGCTGTCCTGGGTAGGGCTGTCCTGGGTAGGGCTGTCCTGGGTAGGGCTGTCCTGGGTAGGGCTGTCCTGGGTAGGGCTGTCCTGGGTAGGGCTGTCCTGGGTAGGGCTGTCCTGGGTAGGGCTGTCCTGGGTAGGGCTGTCCTGGGTAGGGCTGTCCTGGGTAGGGCTGTCCTGGGTAGGGCTGTCCTGGGTAGGGCTGTCCTGGGTAGGGCTGTCCTGGGTAGGGCTGTCCTGGGTAGGGCTGTCCTGGGTAGGGCTGTCCTGGGTAGGGGCGTCCTGGGTAGGGGCGTCCTGGGTAGGGGCGTCCTGGGTAGGGGCGTCCTGGGTAGGGGCGTCCTGGGTAGGGGCGTCCTGGGTAGGGGCGTCCTGGGTAGGGGCGTCCTGGGTAGGGGCGTCCTGGGTAGGGGCGTCCTGGGTAGGGGCGTCCTGGGTAGGGGCGTCCTGGGTAGGGGCGTCCTGGGTAGGGGCGTCCTGGGTAGGGGCGTCCTGGGTAGGGGCGTCCTGGGTAGGGGCGTCCTGGGTAGGGGCGTCCTGGGTAGGGGCGTCCTGGGTAGGGGCGTCCTGGGTAGGGGCGTCCTGGGTAGGGGCGTCCTGGGTAGGGGCGTCCTGGGTAGGGGCGTCCTGGGTAGGGGCGTCCTGGGTAGGGGCGTCCTGGGTAGGGGCGTCCTGGGTAGGGGCGTCCTGGGTAGGGCTGTCCTGGGTAGGGCTGTCCTGGGTAGGGCTGTCCTGGGTAGGGCTGTCCTGGGTAGGGCTGTCCTGGGTAGGGCTGTCCTGGGTAGGGCTGTCCTGGGTAGGGCTGTCCTGGGTAGGGCTGTCCTGGGTAGGGCTGTCCTGGGTAGGGCTGTCCTGGGTAGGGCTGTCCTGGGTAGGGCTGTCCTGGGTAGGGCTGTCCTGGGTAGGGCTGTCCTGGGTAGGGCTATCCTGGGTAGGGGCGTCCTGGGTAGGGGCGTCCTGGGTAGGGGCGTCCTGGGTAGGGGCGTCCTGGGTAGGGGCGTCCTGGGTAGGGGCGTCCTGGGTAGGGGCGTCCTGGGTAGGGGCGTCCTGGGTAGGGGCGTCCTGGGTAGGGGCGTCCTGGGTAGGGGCGTCCTGGGTAGGGGTGTCCAGGGTAGGGCTGTCCTGAGTATTGGTGTCCTGGGTAGGGGTGTCCTGGGTAGGGGTGTCCTGGGTAGGGCTGTCCTGGGTAGGGCTGTCCTGGGTAGTGGTGTCCTGGGTAGGGGCGTCCTGGGTAGGGGCGTCCTGGGTAGGGGCGTCCTGGGTAGGGGCGTCCTGGGTAGGGGTGTCCAGGGTAGGGCTGTCCTGAGTATTGGTGTCCTGGGTAGGGGCGTCCTGGGTAGGGGTGTCCTGGGTAGGGCTGTCCTGGGTAGGGCTGTCCTGGGTAGGGGTGTCCTGGGTAGGGCTGTCCTGGGTGGGGGTGTCCTGGGTAGGGCTGTCCTGGGTAGGGCTGTCCTGGGTAGGGCTGTCCTGGGTAGGGCTGTCCTGGGTAGGGCTGTCCTGGGTAGGGCTGTCCTGGGTAGGGGTGTCCAGTGTAGGGCTGTCCTGGGTAGGGGTGTCCTGGGTAGGGCTGTCCTGGGTAGGGCTGTCCTGGGTAGGGCTGTCCTGGGTAGGGCTGTCCTGGGTAGGGGTGTCCTGGGTAGGGGTGTCCTGGGTAGGGGTGTCCTGGGTAGGGCTGTCCTGGGTGGGGGTGTCCTGGGTAGGGCTGTCCTGGGTAGGGCTGTCCTGGGTAGGGCTGTCCTGGGTAGGGCTGTCCTGGGTAGGGCTGTCCTGGGTAGGGCTGTCCTGGGTAGGGCTGTCCTGGGTAGGGCTGTCCTGGGTAGGGGTGTCCTGGGTAGGGGTGTCCTGGGTAGGGGTGTCCAGTGTAGGGCTGTCCTGGGTAGGGGTGTCCTGGGTAGGGCTGTCCTGGGTAGGGCTGTCCTGGGTAGGGCTGTCCTGGGTAGGGGTGTCCTGGGTAGGGGTGTCCTGGGTAGGGCTGTCCTGGGTAGGGGTGTCCTGGGTAGGGCTGTCCTGGGTAGGGCTGTCCTGGGTAGGGGTGTCCTGGGTAGGGGCTGTCCTGGGTAGGGCTGTCCTGGGTAGGGGTGTCCTGGGTAGGGGTGTCCTGGGTAGGGGTGTCCAGTGTAGGGCTGTCCTGGGTAGGGGTGTCCTGGGTAGGGGTGTCCAGTGTAGGGCTGTCCTGGGTAGGGGTGTCCTGGGTAGGGCTGTCCTGGGTAGGGCTGTCCTGGGTAGGGGTGTCCTGGGTAGGGCTGTCCTGGGTAGGGCTGTCCTGGGTAGGGCTGTCCTGGGTAGGGCTGTCCTGGGTAGGGGTGTCCAGGGTAGGGCTGTCCTGCGTAGTGGTGTCCTGGCTCGGCTGCGACGGGGGCCTGTGGCTGCCCCCCTCATCGCTGGGTGTCACACGCCTGCGTTGCCGCACCCGCTCGAGGCGGGGTCGTCGTCTCCCTGTTGCACCAGGCCTGTCCTGCGGGCATTGCATGCCAGAGGGGCCGGGTCTCTCCCTCTCTCGTGGCCGCCCTCGGGCATCCTGCATGCGTCGCATGCCAGAGGGGCCGGGTTTCTCCCTCTGTCATGTCCGCCCTCGGGTGTCCTGCGGGTGGATGGGTGCCTCGACGTTTGGTCCTACAATACACAATACAGCATGCTTGGTTCGACATGCGGGCGGTGATCGGGGGATATGGGGGATAAGGAGGAGGGGGGATATGGGGAGGGGAGATATGGGGGAGGGGGGATATAGGGGATATGGGGGAGGGGGGATATGGGGGAGGGGGGATATGGGGGATAAGGGGGAGGGGGATATGGGGAGGGGGTAATGGAAGGGGGATATGGGGAGGGGAATATGGGGAGGGGGATATGGAGAGGGGGGATATGGGGGGAGGGTGGATATGGGGAGGGTGGATATGGGGGAAGGGGGATATGGGGAGGGGGATATGGGAGAGGGGGATATGGGAGAGGGGGATATGGGGTATATGGGAGGGGGGATATCGGGGAGGGGGATATCGGGGATATGGGAGGGGGATATAGGGCGTATGGGGAGGAGGGATATGGGAGATATGGGGAGGGGGGATATGGGGAGGGCGGATATGGAGGAGGGGGGTTTTGGGGAGGGGGGATATGGGAGATATGGGGGAGGGGGGATATGGGTAGGGGGATATGGGGAGGGGGGATATGGGGAGGGGGATATGGGGGGATATGGGGAGGGTGATATGGGGAAATGGCGAGGGGGGTTATGGGGAGGGGATATGGGGGAGGGGTGATATGGGATGGGGTATATGGGGATATGGGGAGGGGATATGGGCGAGGGGGGATATGGGAGGGGGATATGGGGGATATGGGGAGGGGGATATGGGGGATACGGGGGAGGGGGGAATATGGGGGATATGGGGAGGGGGTATATGGGGAGGGGGGATATGGAGAGGGGGCTATGGGGGAATGGGTAGGGCCATGGGTGGCTCACTTGCTGGTGGGCCCCCGACCTCTGCATCGGCAAACACCCGGTCCTCAGGTCTGCCTGCCAGTTCCAGGGCCCTTTCCGCATGAACGGTGAGTGGTCTCTCATCAGCTGGGCCCCCTCCAGTCCTCTCATGCTCCCTGTTGTTGTGTGCGCGCTTGTCCTGTGGGGTGGGGGGGGGGGCGGGCAGGTGTGTGGCAGCAGTGAAGGGCAACAGTGTTAGACAGGTATATGAATGCAGGCCAGCGGTTGCACGTATATTGGCAGAGGTGCGCAGCACATTAGAGTTAGGGTTAGGGTTAGGGTTGGTTGCACCTGGGGGTGTGCCGCACATCGGGGGAGGGGGGTACTAACCCTGGCTGCCCTGATGAGGTCGTTCACCTTCTTGTGGCACTGAGTGCCTGTCCTTGGTGTCACAGCCACAGCGCTGACGGCCTCTGCCACCTCCCTCCACAGGCGCCGGCTGAGGCTTGGGGCGACCCTGCGGGCATGGCCGGGTTATATGGCCTCCCTCCTCTCCTCTACTGCGTCCAGGAACGCCTCGATGTTGCGCTCCTGGAACCTAGTGCTGTGCGGCTAGTGGCCATCTTAGTGGGTCTTCCGGGGGCGGGGGGGCCGCATCTTTTGTGTCAGTGACGTGGCGCGTCCACGGTGGGTGACGCCGTCGCGAATGGCGTCACGCCGTTGCTAGCCCATTCGGGCCCGGAGACATTGCGCCGTTTGGGGGGGCCCGACGCCGGAGTGGTCCGCGTCGTTTTTGGCGCAGGGTCCCAGCCATCGTGCCGGTTTTCGCAGAATCCCGCCCATGGTAGTTGTTCGGAAAGCCAAATTAGTATGGAACAAAATAATTAGTAGTGTGTCCACTGGGATCAGTCCCCACAACATTGGTGTTTACAGCACACATACATGGCTTGGAAATGGGGACAGAAATAAATCTCTCCACATTTACTGACCACAGTAAATTGGGAGCAACTGCAAACATCGGGAGGCAGGCTGATCAAATATAGAAAAAGGTAGATCGATGGTGCAACTGAACTGATGAGTGACAGATGTAATTGAGTGTGATATCAGGAAAGGGTAATAAATAATAGCAAAGCCAACTGAGTGTATATTGCTCTCCAGCGCACGACACAGGGAGAGAGAGTTGTTAGTGCTGCTGCACAGCTCAAAGAAGCCATCTGCCTATGGCAGCATGAGATGCAGCAAGTAGAATTTTGGGTTGTATGGCCGGAGAGATGGAAGATAAATCTCAGGAAGCTATTTTCAGTTTGTACATGGTGCCCCTTTGGCCTTTTTTTAACAATGATATGTTGTCCTGTTTGTATCTGCCTAAATATTTTTCTGATGAGAAAGCTGGTGATTATGCAGCCAAGGAAAATAAATTTACTAATTCGGCATTTGAGCTATGAAGGGAGACCGGGAATGTTTACTGAAGTCTTCACGGGTATGGACAAGATAAACATCAGTGTTTGCAGATCATCGACACTCTATGAAGAGGTATTGTCTCAAACTTAGAAGGTTTAACAGTATTACATGGAGGACTGTAAACGTATGGAAAGGTTGCTAAGGCATTGGTCGCTGATTATGTTAGACAATTTAGGGCAGCATGGTGGCGCAGTGGCTAGCACTGCTGCCTCACGCATTGAGGTCCCAGGTTCAATCCCGACTCTGGGTCACTGTCCGTGTGGAGTTTGCACATTCTCCCTGTGTTTGCGTGGGTTTCGCCCCCACAACACAAAGATGTGCAGGGTAGGTGGATTGGCCACACTAAATTGCCCCTTAATTGGAAAAATGAATTGGGTACTCTAAATTATTATTTTTTCATTAAAAAAAAATGTTAGACAATTTAACAGAGTTCAAAAAAAAAATTTGACTGTGCATGTCATTTTTAGACATTTTGGTTATTTGGCCTGAAAGGATTTGGAGTATTAACAATTTAAATAGTGTTTCTATGAAGTTAAATAAATCAGATCTTAAACTGATAAAACTTCTGTAAGGATCCTTCTTGTTTATTCTCTTATTTCCCCTTTCTTTTATTTTGCCGTTATCATTTTTGATCCATGGGTGATTAATGGACATGCGTCTTTATGTCAGGCAGCTGAGAGGATAAGGAATTCAGAAGTTACCGGAGAGAACACTCTGCTAGTCTCTGCTAATTTGAACAGGAGCTTCAGAATTTCCGGCACCAGAGAGATGGCTGGGCTGGTATTCGGTTTTATTGGTTGGCTTGGGGGGGGGGGGGGGGGGGGGGCAATGAATTTGCCCAAATGGCTGTCCTCTGCCTGGTAGCAGGCGGTGTTTAGGCCCTGTCCCAGTGGAATGGTTTTCAGAGTCCCAAGGCGTTTTATGTTTGGCTCCTGGAAGTGGAGGTACAAGAATTCCCTCTCCTCTGTGTTTTCTCCAGAAAGGCTGTGAGTGCTGTATTCCTAAAGTTGCAGAGAACCTGAATGAATTAAGCTACAAAAAAACAATCACAGGCTGCAAACAAAGACCAGACTCTGTCTCTCTTCAGAAAGTCTGTGAATTCTATATTCCTGAAACCACAGAGACCTGAATGAATCTACAGTAAAAGCCTCAAACTGAAAGCAAAGTTTGAAGAGGAGTAAAATGCTAAAAACCACCATCTGAATCAAAGATTATTTTTCGTTTACTAATGTATTTTTACCCCTTTCTTCATCTCTGTCTTTGTCTGTCTTGTGTGTGTGTGTGTATGTGTGTGTGTATAGAGGGTGGGGGGCAAGTTAAAATGGGGAATTAGTAATAAGATAATAGTTAACCAGTTGTATTTGAAGCATATTTCATTACAGTTTTTGTTAGTAAATAAAAAGTAATTGTGTTTACATTTACAAACTTGGTGACAGGAATTATTGGTCAGCCAAAGGCCAAAGACTTTGGGTATTTTTCTAAGAATTATTGGTTACTTCGCCTCTGGGACGCGTGGGGCTGGAATTGGCCGTGCACTAGCCCAGGGTATCGTTACATTTCCAAGAGCATACAAGCTGTTCAGGACTTCTAAAAATTCATTCTGGGGATGTGCACATCACTGGCTAGGACAGCATTCATTGCGCAGCCTTAATTACCTTTAAGAAGGTGGAGAGCCAACTTAGTGAACCATTGTAGTCCCTGTGGTGTTAGTATACCACCTTGCTGTTTGGGAGGGAGTTGCAAGATTTTGACCCAACAACACTGAAAGAAGAGCGATATATTTCCAAGTCAGGATGGTGCAGCTTGGAGGGGTACTTGCAGCTGAAGGTGGCCCCATGTGTCTGCTGTCCTTGCCCTTCTAGGCATTAGACGTTGTGGCTTCAGAAGATGCTGTCGAAGGAATCTTGGTTAGTTGCTGCAGAGCATCTTGTAGAGGGTACGCACTGTCACTGTGTGTCAGTGGTGGAAAGTGAATGTTGAAGTTGTGGACATCGCTGAGGGTCTTCAGCTGAGGAACCAAATGAAGCAACTACCAGAATTACATCAGTTTGAAACAAGGGGGTAGGAAGTCATTAGTACATTCCAGTGATGACAGCACATATCATATTTATCAACTTTATATTTGGAGCTTTCAGCATGGATCTTAACTAAAAAGACAGTTGCTAAGATTCCTGAAAGGGAACTAGAATCAGATTCAGAAGTAAATTTTAAAAAGAAATTGGATAAAAACTTGTAAAACAAACATTTCCAAAGCAACAGGGAAAGGGTTCAGGAAAGTCCAAAGATGTGCAGGTTAGGTGGATTGGCATTGCTAAATTGGCCCACAGTGTCCAAAAGGCAAGGTGGGGTTACGGGGATAGGATATGGGCCCAGGTAGAGCTCTCTTTCAGAGGGTTGGCGCAGATGTGATAGGCCGAATGGCCTCCTCCTGCATTGTAGGGATTCTATTATTCTGTGATAGCAGATTTAGACTAATCGGTTGGCTCCTTAAAAATGCGGACACAGATACAATAGGCTGAAAGCCTCCATCTGTGCTGTTGAGATTTTACGGGCTGTATTTTGGGGGGGCAACAAGAATTCCCCACCAGCATCAAAGTCAGGGGTGAGCTCGCTTGTGCTTGGCTGGTTTGCCCTGCTTCCATTTGACAGAAATTGTGCCCTTAATTGGCATGAAGTGTGAGTTCTGCCCACATCCGGGAAGACGTCCCGTCTCTGAGCTGCCGGCCAATCAAATGGCCAGCAGCTCCCCTATCCAAGCTGCGCCACCGGGGATATCTTGCCATTGCTGGGACTACAGGAGGCCCTAAAGAAGAGGAGTCTTGGCACCCAGACTTACAAGGGGGGAGAGAGGACAGGAAACGTGGGAGGGGGAATACATGGGCTAGGGGCTCCAGTGGGTATGAGGTAGTGCCCAGCTGCAACATGTGGTGCTAGCCTCCACCCCATATGGGTAAAATCTCAGTAGAGGAGAGTCACAATGCCTCTGACATGGCACCCAATTTTACACACCCCTGCATCCCCCCCCCCCTCCACAGAGTGTGTAAAACTGCAGCCAGTGATTCTATGACCCCCTACACTAGAGCAGAAGTTTCCTCTTTCAAGGCAATAATTTTGACTATTAGCCAAGTGAGACAATCTCTGATGGATACCCGAGGGAGGAAAAAGACGTTTAGCTTTCTTCCAATGTAGAAACAGTCAACCTACAGGATACTTGAGTCTGAAACTATCAGTGAAGAATCAGGGCCTTATTATCTAAGCATTGTACCAGACATAGTTCCAAGATTCCTGACTGATAAAGTGAGTTTGGCCTGTTTGCATATATTCAACATTAAACAAATAAGCAGGTGATTAAAATTCGCTGATAACTGTGCTCTGCATGCAAATTAAACCAGTTAATAAGACCAATTTTTAAAAAACTGTTTATTTCTAGATGGATAGAATTGAAAAGCAGAGAACCTTGTAGAGAAACTTGATTAGATCAGATTTTTGAGTACTGTGGATAGCTCTGATCTCCATCTTACAGAAAGTATATGGAGGCACCGCAACAGGTACAAAAAGATTGATTAGAATGACACCAGCACTGAGAGGTTCTATCTATCAGGATAGTATAAACCCACTGGGGTTAGAGAAAAAGGGAAGACTGAGACTATCAAAGTGCTTGATAAGATTGTGGTAGTCGGTATTAGGGGTATTATGGTACCCAGGTTGATGCTGTAAGACCATTGGTGTGGGAGGTACCTGAGACAGCAATATCATTGGTGAAGCCTGCCTGCTGGTTCCGCCCACTAAGGCGGAGTATAAGAGCCTGTGTCTCCCTAGCAGCTGCATTCTATACCTGCGCTGCTGGGGGAAACATCTAGTCCAATAAAGCCTTCAATAGTCATCCAATCTCGCTTCTGGAGTTATTGATCGAGCATCAAAGATAAATGTAGAAAAGATGGGCTGGATATTACTGGGGGCTTTGGGTCCCTGATGATACAACCAAATGGGCTCCTGAGTCCACAATCTCTGGAAATATCCCCTCTGGGGCATCTGCCTGGAAACAGCCTCCTAATTGGCTGCTTCTGCATTCACCAACCAGGGCAGGGCCTCAGTTATGCCAGCCCAATCAGAGGGCGAGTAACTCTGGAACATAGCGGCACCACTAGGAGAGGTGGGTGCTGCTGGGGCAGTTCAGAGACTAGAGCACCTCAACACCCATTGAAAAATCAAACAATCGACAAAATAAACCATAGCCAGAGCTACTAGGCCATCATTGCAGAGGTGGTAACCCTTCACAGCTGGGCCTGTGGCTCAGCTGCAGCTCTTACAGCCTGCAGGATGCATACTGGACTGCTTCACAGGATGTTTCTCTGGCCCCACTCAGCCTGTGTTGGGAGGCTGTCAGGCTCCTAGCTTCAGGCCTTAGCCTCATTGGAGGCCTGTCCCCCATCTGAAAAAACCCAGATGTGAGCAAAGAATACCCTCAATTGGTCTGAATGGTTACCCGCGACTGGTGGGCAGGTTGCCATCAATCCCCAAGAACGGCTTCCCTGCCAATAGGCCTTGGCTGGAACATGGTGGAAAGAGATTCCTGCTATACGTGCTTCCAAATCCACCTTTGCCTCTATAGCAAAATACAGGCTGATGTAGGAGTAGAAATGGGAGCTGAAGTCGGCCACTTGGCCTCTCGAGCCTACTCCGCCATTCAATAAGATCATGGCTGATCTGATTGAGTATTTAGTTCCATTTTCCTGCCTGCCTCCATTTTAAACAGGAGGTCTTTTACTTTAAAACTATGCATTGGTCAGGTACCCCTGAGAATCTTATATATTTCAATAGGTTTGTCTCTCATTTCTCTAAACTTCAAAGAGTAGAGGCTCAACCTTTCCTCATAAGACAAACTCCTTAAACCCAGGAATTAACCCAGTGAAGCTCCTCTGCAGGTATATCCCTCGCTAAAAATGGAAACCAAGGGCTGGGATTCTCCATTGTGAGTCCTACCCGCTACCGCTGCTAATGAGGATGGAGATTTTTGCGCATCGTTCACTGGTGGCAGGATTCTCTACTCTCGCCACTTGTCAATGGGATTTCCCATTGAAGCCACCCCAAACACCGGGGAGACCCGTGGGCAGGGATACACTGCCGGCGGGACTAGAGAATCCAGCCGCCAGCGAACGGCTGAAGAATTCCACTCGAAACTGTAAAGTAGGTGTTTGGAGTGGAATTCTTCAGCTGTTCGCTGGCGGCGGGATTCTCTGGTTGTATATTACTTAGCAGGTGTGAGGCAGAGTAGGGGCCATAAATATAAGAAGTCACAAATGAAAGTTGGGGGAAGTCAGGTCGTAGGGCGAGACAGGGAGAGTTGGGTGGGAGTCAGATGACAGTGGCTAGTCGTGTCAGATCTAGGGGGAGCCGGGGTGGTAGGGAAGTGTCAGGAGGAGTGTAAAGTGACCAGGATTAATCAGGTTAGGGTGGAGGGGGGTGGTGAGTGGGGGAGAAGTTGGGGGAAGGTCAGGGGATCAAGGTTGTCAGGGGGTTGGAGGGGAGATGGGGGTCAAAGGGTAATCAGGAGAGCTGTAGGTGAAACATGGCAACAAAGGACTTAGGATCAAGAGTATCAAGAGTAGGTCTTCAAGCCTGCTCCGTCATTCAATATGATGGCTGATCTGGTTGTGGTCTCAACTCCTCTTTTCTGTCTGCGCCCCCAATTACCCTTGACTCCCTT
Organism: Scyliorhinus torazame; assembly: GCF_047496885.1. Taxonomy (NCBI): domain Eukaryota; kingdom Metazoa; phylum Chordata; class Chondrichthyes; order Carcharhiniformes; family Scyliorhinidae; genus Scyliorhinus; species Scyliorhinus torazame. Next base: position 56,883,116 of record NC_092723.1, on the reverse strand, counting down.
GTTTGTCAAAAACCTAACTCTGCCTTGAATAAATTCCATTACCCAGCAGCCACTGCTCTCTGTGATAGAGAATTCCACAGACTGACGACTCTTTGAAAGAAAAGATTCTCCACATCTCCATCTTAAATGGTAGACCTTTTATGTTTAAATGTTTCCTCTGGTTCTAGTTTCTCCCAGAAGAGGAAACATCCTCCTGGTGTCCACACTGTCAAATCCCCTCAGGATCTTATTTGTTTCAATAAGGTCACCTCTCATTCTTCTGCACTCCTGTGGTTATAGGTCCAACCTGTCCAACCTTACTTCATAAGGCAAGCCCCTCACCCCAGGAATGAGTCCAGTGAACCTTCTCTGTACCGCTTTTTAAAAATAAATTTAGAGTACCCAATTCTTTTTTCTCCAATTAAGGGGCAATTTAGCGTGGCCAATCCACCTAGCCTGCACATCTTTGGGTTGTTGGGACAAGACCCGCGCAGACACGGGAAGAATGTACAAACTCTACATGGAGAGTGACCCTGGGCCGGGATCGAACCAGTGTCCTCGGCGCCGTGTGGCAGAAGGGCTAACCACTGCATCACCATGCTGCCCTCTCTGTACTGCTTTTAATGGAATTGTATCTTTTTTCAAATAACGAGACCAAAAGCTGTACAAAGATTTCCAAATCTGGTCCCACCAATGCACCGTACAGTTGCAGTAAAACCACCCGCCTTTTATGTTCAGGTGTCGGTTGCATAGTTACTCAGGTGTTTGACTAGGATTTTCCTATGAATTCCTGAGTAACTATGCAGGTAAATCCCACGGAGAGTACAAATTCGCTGATTCTAACTCAGGGTTGGAGCTTTTCCCAGGTGGTCCAGAGAGCAGGGGCACTGCCCAACGGAAGTTCAAACTTCCCGGGAAATTCCCATGGAGTCATTGCGTCAGGTCATCCGCAAGGTTCTGAAGTGTATCATGGTGGGGTACATCCGGGCACCACGGTTCAGAGACAGGAAGATCTGGGCCAGCATTTTCAAAATTACGCATTGGTGAACCGCTGACCGAAGCATTTGCAAACATTCCTCGCACCCTCACCACCCCCACCCCGCCTTCCCCCAAGTGCTGATTGGTTTGTGAGTTAACCAGCACTAGTATTGTTATAATCCTTGCCTTTTCCTCCAAGATAGCCAGATATGTAGAGTTGACAAAGAATATAAAAATAAGGAGTTTGAATCAAAACAAATGTATTTTACACTACTAAACTTGATTAGGTTTGCACACTTTACTAAGTAACAGATACTAAACTAATCATACTGAATCTGTAGTACAGTAATCAATATTCTCTCTAACTATTAAACTACACTATAACTTGACCTCGTGCTATATATCTACAATGAATCATCACTCTGCTCTCTTCAGCTTCTCATCATCTTCTCCCTATATTCCTAGAGATGCTACTTTATATATAATAACTTAGTAACGTCATCTAGTGTTTGATTTACACATAATGTCTGATGTTAACACTTTCCTACACTTACAGGTCAGCTGCTGCAGCAGCTGACTGAAAGCAGTGAGGACCTTGAGATATGTAACCGGGTCCTGGTAAATACTGCTGTTATGCTGAATAAACTTGTTCTTTGTGTATTCTTTGGACTTATGATAACATTGCCGTTTACTCCACACATCATTGTCACTGATGATAAACTGCACCAGAGGATGTTGACATTGCCATCAAATCCCAGGAGCGTAAAATGCTTGTCCTCCTTAGTTGTTTAGAAATTTCGATTTGAGGAAAACTGCCTTACTCTCCAAACCGTCAAAATGAAAATGGTCTGTGTTAAAATGCCAAAATCTTTCACAGCTGGCAGCAAGTGTGTTGCTGGCACCGATCGTCTCAGAGCGGGTTTCACAGTACTCTTTGCTCCTCATTTGGAACAAGGCAAGTCACTAGCTCCCTCAGCTGGTAAACTAAGAAAATGCTTAACTAATCAATGGGTAAACATTGGCAAGTCAACATGAAACCAAATATCAAATGAATTAATAGGCAGATGTTGCCAGAGGTTCAAACACCAAACTTTTGTGAATTACACATCGTGCGTCACTGGGAATAACGCTGTATATATTATATAATAACACACAGTGCATCACTGGGAATAACGCTGTGTATATTATATAATAACACACCATGCGTCACTGAGAATAACGCTGTATATATTATATAATAACACACAGTGCATCACTGGGAATAACGCTGTGTATATTATATAATAACACACCATGCGTCACTGAGAATAACGCTGTATATATTATATAATAACACACCGTGCGTCACTGGGAATAACGCTGTATATATTGTAGAATAACACTCCGTGCGTCACTGGGAATAACGCTGTATATATTATATAATAACACACCGTGCATCACTGGGAATAACGCTGTGTATATTATATAATAACACACCATGCGTCACTGAGAATAACGCTGTATATATTATATAATAACACACCGTGCGTCACTGGGAATAACGCTGTATATATTGTAGAATAACACTCCGTGTGTCACTGGGAATAACGCTGTATATATTATATAATAACACACCGTGCGTCACTGGGAATAACGCTGTATATATTGTAGAATAACACTCCGTGCGTCACTGGGAATAACGCTGTATATATTATATAATAACACACCGTGCATCACTGGGAATAACGCTGTGTATATTATATAATAACACACCATGCGTCACTGGGAATAACGCTGTATATACTATATAATAACACACTGTGCGTCACTGGGAATAACGCTGTACATGTTAAATAATAACACACCGTGCATCACTGGCAATAACGCTGTATATATTATATAACACACTGTGCGTCACTGGGAATAACGCTGTCTATGTTATATAATAACACAACGTGCGTCACTGGGAATAACGCTGTCTATGTTATATAATAACACACCGTGCGTCACTGGGATTAACGCTGTATGTATTATATAACACACAGTGCGTCACTGGGAATAACGCTGTGTATATTATATAATAACACACCGTGCGTCACTGGGAATAACGCTGTCTATATTATATAATAACACACCATGCGTCACTGGGAATAATGCTGTATATGTTATATAATAACACACAGTGCATCACTGGGAATAACGCTGTATATATTATATAATACCACACCATGCGTCACTGAGAATAACGCTGTATATATTATATAATAACACACCGTGCGTCACTGGGAATAACGCTGTATATATTGTAGAATAACACTCCGTGCGTCACTGGGAATAACGCTGTGTATATTATATAATAACACACCGTGCGTCACTGGGAATAACGCTGTGTATATTATATAATAACACACCGTGCGTCACTGGGTGTAACGCTGTGTATATTATATAATAACACACTGTGCGTCACTGGGAATAACGCTGTGTATATTATATAATAACACCGTGCGTCACTGGGAATAACGCTGTGTATATTATATAATAACACACCGTGCGTCACTGGGTATAACGCTGTATATATTATATAATAACACACCGTGCATCACTGGGAATAACGCTGTGTATATTATATAATAACACACCGTGCGTCACTGGGAATAACGCTGTATATATTATATAATAACACACCGTGCATCACTGGGAATAACGCTGTGTATATTATATAATAACACACCGTGCGTCACTGGGAATAACGCTGTATATATTATATAATAACACACCGTGCATCACTGGGAATAACGCTGTGTATATTATATAATAACACACCGTGCGTCACTGGGAATAACGCTGTATATATTATATAATAACACACCGTGCATCACTGGGAATAACGCTGTATATATTATATAATAACACACCGTGCGTCACTGGGTATAACGCTGTGCATATTATATAATAACACACCGTGCATCACTGGGAATAACGCTGTGTATATTATATAATAACACACCATGCGTCACTGGGAATAACACTGTATATATTATATAATAGCACACCGTGCATCACTGGGAATAACGCTGTATATATTATATAATAACACACCATGCGTCACTGGGAATAACGCTGTGCATATTATATAATAACACACCGTGCATCACTGGGAATAACGTTGTATATATTATATAATAACACTCCGTGCATCACTGGGAATAACGCTGTGTATATTACATGATAACACTGTGCATCACTGGGAATAACACTGTACATATTATATAATAACACACCCTGCGTCACTGGGAATAACGCTGTGCATATTATATAATAACACACCGTGCGTCACTGGGAATAACGTATATATTATATAATAACACACCGTGCATCACTGGGAATAACGCTGTGTATATTATATAATAACACACCATGCGTCACTGGGAATAACGCTGTATATATTATATAAGAACACCGTGCATCACTGGGAATAACGCTTTGTATATTATATAATAACACCATGCATCACTGGGTATAACGCTGTGTATATTGTATTATAACACACCATGCGTCACTGGGTATAACGCTGTACATATTATATAATAACACACCGTGCGTCACTGGGAATAACGCTGTGTATATTATGTAATAACACACCGTGCATCACTGCGAATAACGCTGCATATATTATATAACACACCGTGCGTCACTGGGAATAACGCTGTATATATTAAATAATAACACCGTGCGTCACTGGGAATAACGCTTTGTATATTATATAATAACACCGTGCATCACTGGGAATAACGCTGTACATATTATATAATAACACACCATGTGTCACTGCGTATAATGCTGTACACGTTATATAACACACCATTTGTCACTGGGTATAACGTTGTACATATTATATAATAACACACCGTGCGTAACTGGGTATAACGGCGTATATATTATACAATAACACACCGTGTGTCACACGTCATAACGCTGTATATATTATATAATAACATACCATGCATCACTGGGTATAACTGCGTATATATTGTATAATCACACAACGTGTGTCCTTGGGTATATCGCTGTATATATTATATAATAACACACCGTTCGTCACTGGGTAGAATGGATATATATATATCATTTAATAACACACCATGTATCACTGGGGATAACACTGTATATATTATATAATAACACACTGTTCGTCACTGGGTAGAATGGATATATATATATATCATATAACGCACCATGCATCACTGGGAATAACACTGTATATATTAACACACCGTTCATCACTGGGTATAACGGCGTATATATTATATAACACACTGGCTATAACACTGTATGTATTATTTAATAACACACCGTGCGTCACTGGGTATAACGCTGTATATTAATGTCAGAGGCCTGACCTCGCATGACTATTTTTTTCTAGCCAAGGATTATTAAGCGAAACCATTGCCGGTGGGATTATTATTTACCTTTCCTGAAATACGACGGAAATTCTAAGGGTGCAGAACTGTCATCGTCCCATGTTTGCTCCAGTTTCTGCCCCTTACCCACTCAGAGTACAGTGTTGGAAAACATCGCAGAGTTTCAATCCCAGCGTGTTTGCCATCTTGCATCTTAAACTCAACCTCCTGACTCAGAAGCAATCGATTCGAGCTGACTTGACACTTCCATGAATTGCTGAATGAAGATGGAAACAGACTTGATTCTATTGCAACTCCCTATTCCTTGGATTCAATAGCCTGACAATATGGTCACTACGTCAAGAAAAAGGTGAGAGAGGGCTGCAGGTATTGGTGGAGTCAAACCGAGTTAAGGGTAGTGCTTGATAATTGTTGAATCTGCGGTAAGCAGGATGCACAAATGAGAAGTAGAAATTAACGAACAAGGTTCAGTACATAACCTCTCCACTTCCCAAGGGTCTCCCGAGTGCAGGTCGGGGTTTCTATATGTGTTGGGGAGTGCCTTTTAAAGGGGAAGCCCACCCCATTGAAGGGGAAGTCTATATCCCGGGGAGGTCATGGGAAGCCGTATGGCCCTGATCCCAGGACCTCCATTGGGGTTATAACATTCCTCCCCACAAATCTGAAGCAAAGTCCATATCCATGGAAAAGCACGCCAGGCCTTGTAACAGTTTAGCCTGTGGATGGTGTTCAGGCGCAGACCTATATCGGACTGGGGAGTAGCGTTTGCGTGATGAGTGTCTGGGCGGTGATGGCGTTGCCGGTGCGGCCATGAGAATCGGCACGGGTGACTTTGGGGGTGGCAGAATGTCCATCTTGATTGCTGAGTGGAAGCACAGGAAACACACCTGAGGGAGAGAGACCGACAGCGGGTAAGGAAGGGCTGGGCGGGAACAAACGTTTCACTCGTGTTTCGATACCAGGACGAGGGAAGTGGCCATATTAATTGGCAGGACAGTTTCATTTACGGCACCGGGCACAGTGATGAACCCAGGGGGCGATTCATTATGGTTAGCCTGGAAGGGGCACCAGTAGCTTTAACAAATATATATGCCCCAAACTGGGACGATGCAGAGTTCATCATGAAAACAATGGCTGAAATCCCAGACTTGGACACCCACCGACTAATCATGGGGGAGCGACTTTAACTGAGTGCAACACCAAACATTAGACAGATCCAACCCCAGCACAGGTAATGTGTCAGGCTTGGCATGTGAACTGAGCGCCTTCATGGAGCAGATGGCAGAGGTAGACCCATGGAAGTTCCACCACCCAGGGAAAATGAATTGTCCTTCTTCTCCCACGTGCAAAAGGCTTACTCGCGGATTGACTTTTTTGTGATATGGAAGTGGGTGCTTACAGTGATAACAAAGGCTGAATACTCCACCATTGTAATCTCCGACCATGCGCCATATTATGTCAAGGTGTGGCTGGAGAAGGGGCAGGTCCAACACCCGCTATGGAGGCCGGATGCAGATTTCCTCGCCGATTGTGTGGAAGATTGTAGTTTAGTCGGGCAGTATGGTCGGCACGGGCTTGGAGGGCCGAAGGGCCTGTTCCTGTGCTGTACATTTCTTTGTTCTTTTTGTTCTTTGATAAGGAATTCAACACTAAAATATCCCCAAGCCATCAACGATTATGTATCCTGATCCAGAATGGGGAGGTGTCATCCTCCATGTTCTGGGAGACACTGAAGGCAGTAATCGGGGAGAAATCAAAGCTTATAGAGCCCTGAGGGACAGGAAGGAGAGGAAAACCAAGCAGCGGCTGATCGACTCCAAATTGAAGGTGGATCGGCAGTACTCCATGGCCACAACCATGGAACTTCTGCCGGAAAGGAAAAAACTGCAGATGAAATTTGACCTGCCCTCCACATGGAAGGCAGTCCACCCGCTCCGCCAGGCAAGGGGGGGGCCATTTACGAACATGGAGACAAAGCCAGTCACCTGTTGGCACACCAGGCTGAGAAAACAGGCTGCCACGAAAGAGATAACTCGGATCAGGGACAGTAACGGTAGGATGGGCCCAACGAGGTCAATAAGCCTTTACAAATTTTTGCTGTGGGCTATAGATCTCCGAGCCCCCGGAGGGGGTCTCAGGGACTGAACAGTTCCTCAATAGGTTGTATATACCGACAGTGGGGGAGTACAAAAATCAGGCGCAGGGAGCACCCCTAGGGCTGGGCAAAATTATGGATCAATTCCATGCAGTCAGGGAAAGAGGGCGGGACAGGATGTAGACTTTTACAATAAATTCTCAGCAGCGCTGGCCCCGTACCTGCGGGAGATGTTCAGTGACTCACTGTCTAAGGGGGCGCTACTGCCACGTTGACCCAGGCCTCCATTTCATTGGTCCCCAAAAAGGACAAAGACCTGACCTAATGTGGATCATACAGACCCATCTTTCTTAAACACTGACGCCACAATCATGGTGATAGCTCTGATGAGGCGACTGGAGAGCTGCCTGCCTTTTGTGATCTTGGAAGATCAGACTGTGTTTGTAAAAGGAAGATAACTAACAACAAACATCAGATGCCTCTTGAACGTAGTAATGACCCCACCCATGCGGGGAGAGGACCAGAGATGATTGCCTCGTTGGACGCTGAGAAAGCCTTCGATCGAGTAGAATGGAGATACCTCATGGAGGTTTGAAAGGTTTGGGTTCGGAAAGGGATTCACCACGTGGGTGAAGCTCCGTACAGCGCTCCTATGGTGAGCGTACGGACAAACGCCACCAGCTCTGAATATTTTCGACCGGACAGGGGAACGAGGAGGGGTGCCACTCTCCCCGCTCCGGTTCACACTTTCAATTGAGCCACTGGCTATCGCCCTTAGATCGTCAGGTTGGTGAACGAGCGTCCGAAGAGGGAGAACAGAGCATAAAGTTTCACTCTACATGGATGACCTGCTCCTCTACGTGTCGAACCCCCTTGCCAGTATTGGAAAAATAACCGGATTCCTCAGGGAGTTCAGCGTCTTCTCAGGTTAAAAGTCAATCTGGGTAAAAGGGAAATCTTCCCGGTAAACTCCTGAGAGGGAGGAGCAGAGCTGGAGGAACTGCCGTTTAATGTAACCCAGACCAAGTTCAGGTATCTGGGAATCCAAGTGGCCCACACCTGGGGAAGGCTCCACAAATGGAACCTCTCCAACCTGGTGGAAGAGGTGAAGAGAGACCTGCAAATTTGGGACTCACTCCCTCTTTCGCTAGCTGGATGGGTACAGATGGTTAAAATGAACGTACTGCCTAGGTTTCTCTTCATTTCTAGATTGCTCTAAATCTTCATCCCCAAATCCTTCTTCACCAAGGTGACAAACTAATCATGGCCTTTGTCGGGGGTGAAGAGTTCCAAGAATACGGGTGTCCATTTGACAATGGAGGCGGCACGTGGGGGATCTGGCCATACCAAATCTTCTCTTCTACCTCTGGGCAGGCAACGGGGAGAGGGTGAAGGGGGTAGCTAAGGGAGCTGGAGGCGGATCGGGTCCGGATTGAGGAGGCCTCCTGCATGGGGAGCTCTGTCTGAGCGCTGGCCACTGCACCACTCCACCCCCCCACCCCCCCACCCCCCCCCCACCCCCCCACCCCCCCCCACCACTACCACCACCACACACACTCCAGTTTACCGGTGATAGTGGCCACCCTGAGGACATGGAACCAGTTTAAATGCCATTTTGAATTGAGTCAGATGTCGACGGGGGCCCCCATCTGCAATAACGACAAGTTTGCACCGGCATGGATGGACGCTATCTTTGAGATGTGTGGAGTGGACGGAGAAACGCTGATTGTACAGAACATGTACGTGGATGACAAACTGGCAACCCTGGGGGAACTCACAGACTCCTGAAAGGAAACAAGCTCAGATATTTGCAGCTCCGTAACTTTCTCCACAAGGAGATGCATGAGTTCCCCCAAAGACCCATGCACACACCCCTGGACACGATGGGAGGGCTGGACTGGTTAGGGGAAAACAAGTGCTGTGACATATACAGGAGGCTCATAGAAAAGGTTAGGACTCCACTCGATGAGATCAGAGGAAATTGGGGAGAGGAATTGGATACAGAGATAAGGGGAGGACTCTGGTTCGAGGCACTGCATACAGTCTACTTCACGTCCTCCTGCGCCAGGATAAGCCTGATGCAGCTCAAGGTGGTGCACAGAGCAGACATCACCAAGACATGCATGATCGGGTTCCTCACAGAGGAGGAGGACAAGTGCGAAAGATGCCGGGGGGAGGGAGGGGGGCGGGGGGGAGCCAACCACACCCGCATGTTCTGGACATGCCCCAAACTCAGGGAATTCTGGACAGCCTTCTTCAAGGCTTTATCCAGGTGGGAGTCGAGATTGAGCCGTGCCCGTCTGTGGTGGTCTTCGGGCTGTCAGAGCACCCAGAGCTCTGGACAGGAAAAATGGTGGATGCCTTGGCCTTTGCCTCACTGATCGGCAGGACGGACTTCTGCGAGAACGGAAGTTGTCAGCACCGCCCTCGGCCTCGGAATGGCTCGCAGACCTGGCCGAATTCCTGGGGCTGGAACAAAATCTAATTGAAAATATGAGGGTCCAAGCAGAGGTTCAATACCACTTGGAGCAAATTCACAAACGTTTTCCCGGACCTGTTTCCAACCAACAGCCAGTCCGGCGGGGGGGGGGGGGGGGGGGAGAGATGGAGCGTCCAGGGGGATAGGAAAGGAGGGAGAGGAGGAGGAATAAAAAAGGGGGGTGAAGTGTTGGGTACTCTGATACACAGACGAACCAACACGGTTGCGAATGGTACAACGCAGTTTTATTTCAATCAACTATTAACATAGTAAACTCTGGTACTCAGCACATGGTGAATGTCTGAGTGTCTGGCAATGAGGTCTGTGCCCTGAGCCGTCTCCTGCTCCAGTGCCCAGGAAGTATCGTGTTCCCTGTTTTGTACTGTGTATGCTCTTGTCTGTGATTGGCTGTCGTGTTGTGTGTGTTGATTGGTCCGTTGATCTGTCCATCATTATGTATGTATGTATGTACTATTATGTTCACCTGAATATCATGACAGGGGGTAGGGATACAGAAAGAGGATAGCTACAGAAGAATAGGGGAGGAAGGAGGAGGAAGGTCATCTATTGAAGAGAGCTCAGGCCTCCCCAATATGGGGAGAAACAGGGGTAACAAGCAAACCAACCCGCTCTCGAAGGCCTAAAGACCAAGGAGGGAGGGGAACCTTCCCCACCAACAGAATGAAGGCTCAGACAAATGGGGGACACCCCAAACACACCGTGATACAGCAGGGGGAAACCAGAAACAACTCCTACCACTAAGCAACAGGGACCCTAATGAAATCCGACAGACTGTTCTGCAAATTGAACTTTGTTGTACAAATGTAAATACTATTCAGCATTAGAGCCCCAGACAGGGCTATGGTGACAGGAAGACGCCCAAGGTTGGCCGTTCAAACCTATGTCATTGTCCGATACTTTATATGTGAAATCCAGTTTTTTTTCTCTCGTCTTTTCTTGTTTACTCTGTGTAGCACACAAAGACTCCGAGAGACGAATAGAGTGAAGTCGATGAGGCTTTATTAAGCGTGACTGTTCCCCCGCAGTTCAGTAGTAGACTGGCTGCGGGGGAGGGCTCCTGGTTCTTATACTCCGCCTTCAGGGCGGAGCTAGAGGTCAACGGCCAACCAGGACCCGGGATCTGTCAGCCAATGACATCATGGCTTCACAGTCCCACATGACCCCTAATGCATACTACCACATTCACCCCTTGTTAAAAATGAACCCGGCGGGGTGATGCTTCGCATGGTGGTAAGGGTTTACAAGGCTGGTCCTGGGAGGAAAACTTTCACATGTTATTACAGTATGTACAAGGTTTTTTTTTTGTTTCGAACTATTTACAGTAATCGTCAGGAGAAAAATAACAAAATGTTCTCGTTAAAAGTCCACATATTGTAGTGTTAGACCGACGCCACGAGTCGGTCGGGCGGTCTGGTCATCCGTGTCGATCGCCTCAGCCCCGGTGGTGGTGGTGGTGCTTGTTCCGGTGTTGCCGTCTCCGGGAGCCTTACGGTTTCAGCTTGGGCTTTACTCCTGGTCGGTCCTGGGAGGAGGACCGATCCTCCTGGGAAGGGGGTGGTCGCAGGGTGCGGCGGTGGCAGGGAGGGGGTGATTGGTGTCGGGGGTGTGTGTGTGTTGCCGGCGGGCGCCAGATCTCGCAGGGAGACCGTGTCCTGTCGGCCGTCGGGGTACTCCACGTAAGCGTACTGCGGGTTCGCGTGAAGGAGGTGAACCCTTTCGACCAACGGGTCCGACTTGTGCGCCCGCACATGTCTTCGGAGCAAGATGGGTCCTGGGGCCGCCAGCCAGGTCGGCAGCGACGTTCCAGAGGAGGACTTCCTGGGGAAGACAAGGAGGCGCTCATGAGGTGTTTGGTTAGTGCTAGTACACAGTAGTGAACGGATGGAGTGGAGGGCGTCCGGGAGGACCTCCTGCCACCGTGAAACTGGGAGGTCCCTGGACCGTAGGGCCAGTAGGACGGTCTTCCAGACCGTGCCGTTCTCCCTCTCTACTTGCCCGTTCCCCCGGGGGTTGTAGCTGGTCGTCCTGCTCGAGGCTATACCGTTGCTGAGCAGGAACTGGCGCAGCTTGTCACTCATGAAGGAGGACCCCCTGTCGCTGTGGACGTATGCGGGGCAACCGAACAGTGTGAATATGGTGTTCAGGGCTTTAATGACTGTGGCCGCGGTCATGTCAGGGCAGGGGATGGCGAATGGGAAGCGGGAGTACTCGTCCACCACATTAAGGAAGTATGTGTTGCGGTCGGTGGAGGGGAGGGGTCCTTTGAAATCCAGACTAAGGCGTTCAAAGGGGCGGGAAGCCTTAATCAGGTGTGCACCATCCGGCCTGAAAAAATGCGGTTTGCACTCTGCGCAGATGTGGCAGTTCCTTGTGACTGTACGGACCTCCTCCAAACAGTATGGGAGGTTGCGGGACTTAATAAAGTGGTAGAACCGAGTGACCCCCGGGTGGCAGAGGTCCTCGTGGAGGGTTTGGAGGCGGTTAATTTGTGCGTTGGCACATGTGCCGCGGGATAGGGCATCGGACGGCTCATTCAGCTTTCCGGGACGATACAAGATCTCGTAGTTGAAGGTGAAGAGTTCGATCCTCCACCTTAAGATCTTTTCGTTTTTGATTTTGCCCCGCTGTGCAGTATCGAACATGAAGGATACCGACCTTTGGTCCGTGAGGAGAGTGAATCTCCTGCCGGCCAGGTAATGCCTCCAATGTCGCACAGCTTCCACTATGGCTTGGGCTTCCTTTTCCACTGAGGAGTGGCGGATTTCTGAAGCGTGGAGGGTTAAGGGTGGCCGCTAGAGCTACGTCGGAGGCGTCGCTCTCGACCTGGAAGGGGAGGGACTCGTCGATGGCGCGCATCGTGGCCTTTGCGATATCCGCTTTGATGCGGCTGAAGGCCTGGCAAGCCTCTGTCGACAGAGGGAAGGTCGTGGTCTGTATTAGGGGGCGGGCCTTGTCTGCATACTGGGGGACCCACTGGGCGTAGTATGAAAAGAACCCCAGGCAGCGTTTCAGGGCTTTTGAGCAGTGCAGGAGGGGAAATTCCATGAGGGGGCGCATACGTTCGGGGTCGGGGCCTATTATCCCATTGCGCACTACGCAGCCCAGGATGGCTAGCCGGTTGGTGCTAAAAACGCACTTGTCCTCGTTGTACGTGAGGTTCAAGGCTTTAGCGGTCTGGAGGAATTTTTGGAGGTTGACGTCGTGGTCCTGCTGATCGTGGTCGCAGATGGTTACATTGTCGAGATACGGGAACGTGGCCCGCAAACCATGTTGATCAACCATTCGGTCCATCTCTCGTTGGAAGACCGAGACCCCGTTTGTGACGCCAAATGGGACCCTTAGGAAGTGGTATAATCGCCTGTCTGCCTCGAAGGCTGTGTACTTGCGGTCACTTGGGCGGATGGGGAGCTGATGGTAGACGGACTGGAGGTCCACGGTGGAGAAGACCTTATATTGGGCAATCCGATTGACCATGTCGGAAATGCGGGGGAGAGGGTACGCGTCTAGTTGTGTGTACCTGTTGATGGTCTGGCTATAGTCTATGACCATCCTTTGCTTCTCCCCTGTCTTTACTACTACCACCTGTGCTCTCCAGGGACTATTGCTGGCCTGGATTATGCCTTCCTTCAGTAGCCGCTGGACATCGGACCGAATGAAGGTCCGGTCCTGGGCGCTGTACCGTCTGCTCCTAGTGGCGACGGGTTTGCAATCCGGGGTGAGGTTTGCAAACAAGGATGGGGGTTGAACCTTGAGGGTTGCGAGGCCGCAGATAGTGAGTGGGGGTATTGGGCCGCCGAATTTGAAGGTTAGGCTCTGTAGATTGCACTGGAAGTCTAATCCCAGTAATGTGGGGGCGCAGAGTTGGGGAAGGGCGTAGAGCCTGTAGTTTTTGAACTCCCTCCCTTGCACCGTTAGGTTAACTATGCAGAAGCCTTTGATCTGTACGGAGTGGGATCCTGCAGCTAGGGAAATCTTTTGTGCGCTGGGACGGATGGTCAAAGAACAGCGTCTTACCGTGTCGGGTTGGATAAAGCTCTCCGTGCTCCCGGAGTCGACCAGGCATGGTGTCTCGTGCCCGTTTATCAGCACCGTTGTCGTCGTCGTCTGGAGCGTCCGGGGCCGTGCTTGGTCGAGCGTCATTGAAGCCAGACGTGGTCGTAATGGTTGAGCGTCTTCTTCGAACCCCGTGGAGCCGTCGACACTGGGGTCCATTGTTGCCATCCAAGATGGCGTCGGGGGTGAACAAGATGGCTGCCCCCATGCATCGCACATGGCTGGGGGGTCACAAGATGACGGTGGGGTGGACAAAATGGCCACCCCCATGCGTCGCACAGGTCTGGGGTGGTCCAAGATGGCGGCGCCCCTCCTCCCTTCGTGGTGGCCGGGACCCAAAATGGCAGCGCCTGCGGGTCGCACATGGGGCGCTGGGGGGGTTGGGGAGCGTTAGGAATACGCAGGACTCCCTCTTCTCTGGGGACAGCGGTGGCCGGGACCCAAAGTGGTAGCGCCGGCGGGTCATACATGGGGCGCGGGGGGGGGGGGGGGGGGTAGGGGAGCGTAAACGGCGTGCAGGGCTCCCTGTTCTCCGGGGAGAGCGGCGACCTCCCGGGACCGGCACACAGCCGCGAAATGGCCCTTTTTCCCGCAGCTCTTACAGATCGCTGCGCGGGCCGGGCAGCGCTGCCGGGGGTGTTTCGCCTGGCCGCAGAAATAGCAGCGGGCTCCCCCGGTGCGACTTTGCGTTTGGACCGCGCAAGCCTGTGGGGTGTCCGGGGGGGGGGGTGGGTTTGTCGCGACGGGTGCGTACAGAGCCCAATGGGCTGCCGCGCGGTCGGGGCCGTAGGCGCGGGTGTTTCGCGCGGCCACGTCCAGGGAGGCTGCTAGGGCCCGTGCCTCTGAGAGTCCTAGCGACTCTTTTTCTAAAAGTCTTTGGCGGATTTGGGAGGAGTTCATACCTGCCACAAAAGCATCTCGCATTAACATGTCCGTGTGTTCATTTGCGTTCACCGGCGGGCAGCTGCAGGCCCGTCCCAAAATTAGTAGCGCGGCGTAGAATTCATCTATCGATTCTCCGGGACTTTGCCGTCTCATTGCGAGTTGATAGCGAGCGTAGATCTGGTTTACTGGGCGAACGTAGAGACTTTTTAGTGCTGCGAACGCCGTCTGGAAATCCTCTGCGTCTTCGATGAGGGAGAAAATCTCCGTGCTTAACCTCGAGTGCAGGACCTGTAGTTTTTGGTCTTCTGTGACCCGGCCGGGGGCCGTTCTGAGGTAGGCCTCGAAACAAGTCTGCCAGTGCTTGAAAGCTGCTGCTGAGTTCACTGCGTGGGCGCTGATCCTCAGGCATTCCGGGATGATCCTGAGCTCCATAGTCCTTTAGTCACGTTTAATAAATTGTAGCGCACAAAGACTCCGAGAGACAAATAGAGTGAAGTCGATGAGGCTTTATTAAGCGTGACTGTTCCCCCGCAGTTCAGTAGTAGACTGGCTGCGGGGGAGGGCTCCTGGTTCTTATACTCCGCCTTCAGGGCGGAGCTAGAGGTCAATGGCCAACCAGGACCCGGGATCTGTCAGCCAATGACATCACGGCTTCACAGTCCCACATGACCCCTAATGTATACTACCACACTCTGTAACTGTTATTTGAAATACCGATAAAAATATTTTTAAAGGAAGAGATGCTAAGAAGATTCCAAGAGACTGGGACTCACCTCAAGAAGGAGAAACATACTTTCCATGCCAATGAAATGGCTGTGGTGAATGTAATCACCATGGTACAAACTGTCTGTATAGTACTGTGGCCTATGGCCAGGAAATGGTAATACGATCTATCCTGTCTGTATAGTACTGTGGCCTATGACCAGGAAATAGTAATACGATCTACCACCATGTATTGTACAGGAGCCCCGGTGGGCTCTGCCCCTGGCTCCGCCACCCCCCCCCCCACCTCCCCCCCCGCGCCACCCCGGGGCTGTATATAGACCTGGCCACCTGTGGGCGGCACTCATTGTTACTGAACTCACAGGCAGGCAAGTTCTCTGTTAATAAAGCCTCTGTTCACTCGTTCTCATCATCTTGCAGTGAATTGATGGTACAACAATTTATTAACCGAAGACATCACCATGGAAGCCGCTCTAAAGCCTGATAGATCGACCTCGATGCACGAGCGACAGAAGATAAGGAGATCTTGTCCCACTGGCTCTGCTGTTTCGAGGCCTACCTCGACTCCTTTGAAACGCCTCCCTCTGACGCCGTCAAGCTGTGCCTCCTCCATGCCTGGGTGTGCCATCAATTCTATGTGATGATTAAGAAAGCCGACACGTACGATGAGGCTGTTGCGATGCTGAAGGAGCATTTCGGGAAGCCCGTAAACGAGGTGTTCGCGCCACCTTCTCACTATCCACCGTCAATGCGCCGGGGAATCGCTGGACGATTACCTGGAGAACCTGACCCTACTCGCCAGAAACTGCAACTATCAGGATGTGAAGGCCAAGGAGCACATGAAGCTGCAGATCCGGGACACCTATGTGGCTGGGGTCCGGTCTAACTACGTCAGGCAGCGACTGCTGGAAAATGGGGCTTCGGACCTGCAGGACACGGTAGAGGTGGCCTACCAGAGCCTCAGCGCGTTCCCCGCAGACCCAGCAAACCCCTCGTGGGCACCACCGACACGGCCCTCACCAGGTCCGACTACATCACAGGCCTGTGCTGCGCGGCTGCCCGTCCAGACCGGGGGTCCGCCGTGCTACTTCTGCAGTCAGAGCCAACACCCCCGGCAGCATTGCCCAGCCCGCACCGCGACATGCAGCGACTGCAGCAAAAAGGGACATTTTGCCATGGTCTGCCTGGCCCGACATAAAGCTCCGGAGTAGAAAAGACAGGGGGTCTCGTGCTCGTTGACCCGGACGACCATCGTTGAATTTTTCAGGTGCATTAGCTGCAACTGGTCGAGGGTGCTGCGCCGAGCTGTGGGTAGTCTGTGTGGTCGAAGGTATTGGAGTCACAAGATGGCGGCCCCACGAGTCGCACGTGTCGGGCTGCGTGAAAGATGGCGCCCCCCACGAGTTGCACGAGGCGAATGACATTGCAGGGTCTGTGGGCCTGTGAGTCCGTGGATCGGGCCTGGTACGCTTTAGACAAACCGCCCAATCCCTCAACCTCACATACAACAAGGAGAAGTGCGTTTTCCGCACAACCCAGCTAGCCATCCTGGGCTATGTCGTGGAAAACGGAGTCCTAGGGCCCGACCCTGACCGCATGCATCCCCTCACGGAACTTCCCCTTCCCCACAGCCTCAAGGCCCTCAAACAATGCCTGGGGCTATTCTCCTACTATGCCCAGTGGGTCCCCAACTATGTGGACAAAGCCCGCCCACTTATTAAAGCCACGATATTCCCCCTGACGGCTGAGGCCCGCTTGGCATTCAGCCGCATCAAGGCCAATATCACTAAGGCCGCAATGCACGCGGTGGACGAGTCCGTCCCCTTCCAGGTAGAGAGCGATGCGTCAGACATCGCCCTGGCCGCCACCCTCAACCAGGCGGGCAGGTCAGTAGTCTTCTTTTCATGAACCCTCAACACCTCCGAGATCCGACACTCCTCTGTCGAGAAGGAAGCTCAAGCATTGGAGGTACTACCTAGCCGGTAGGAGGTTCACCCTCGTCACCGACCAGCGGTCAGTCGCCTTTATGTTTGACAACGCATAACGGGGCAAAATAAAAAATGACAAAACCTTGAGGTGGAGGATCGAACTCTCCACCTACAATTATGATATCAAGTATCGTCCTGGGGAGCTCAACGAGCCCTCAGGTGCCCTGTCCCACGGCACATGCGCCAGCACGCAAGATGACCGACTTCAGGCTATCCACGATGACCTGTCACCCGGGGGTCACCCGGCTTTCCCACTTTATTAAGGCACGCAACCTGCCCTACTCCCCTACTACACCGAGGAGGTCAGGGCCATGACCAGTGTCATAATATACACCAGTATATCATGGTGCAGACACACACACTGATGGACACACAGTAAGACCAATCAACACACACACCACAGCCAATCACCAGTTAGAGCACACTCACTATAAAGACAGGGGGCATCAGAGTTTCCGCTCATTCAGGATGCAGCCTCTCAGAAGGACAGAGCTTACAGCACAGATCTTCACCATGTGCTGAGTGCACACACTGGTTAGGACAGGCATAGGTCTTTAGTTTAATCTAACATCCTGTTAACCCACAGTGAAAGTATGTTCAACAGTTTCTAACTTAATAAAATAGTGTTGTACTATTTTAAGTGTTGGTGGCCTGTATGTGTTCCACGGATCCAGAGCACCCAACACATCAACCAGGGACTGCCACGTCTGCGCAGAGTGCAAACCGCACTTCTATTGGCCAGACAAGGCTCATCTGGTAAAGGCCTCCTGGCCCTTTGAGCGCCTCAGTATTGACTTCAAAGGGCCCCTCCGGTCCACCAACCGCAATATATACTTCCTGACAGTCATTGACGAGTACTCCCGCTTCCCCTTCGCTGTCCCTTGTCCCGACATGGCCTCGGCCACTGTTATAAAGGTACTGCACAGCATCTTCACCCTGTTCGGTTTCCCTGCATACATCCACAGTGACCGAGGCACATCGTTTATGAGTGATGAGCTGCATCAGTACCTGCTCAATAAGGGCATCGCCTCGAGCAGGACTACGCGCTACAACCCGCAGGGAAACGGGCAGGTGGAGAGGGAGAACGCAACAGCATGGAAGGCCGTTCTTCTTGCCCTCCGGTCTAGAAGTCTCCCAATTCCCCGCTGGCAGGTGGTCCTCCCCGACGCGCTCCACTCCATTAGGTCGCTCCTCTGCACAGCCACGAATGAGACCCCTCACGACCGTGTGTTTGCCTTCCCTAGGAAGTCCATCTCCGGGGTCTCGCTTCCATCCTGGCTGACAACTCCGGGGCCCATCCTTCTCCGGAAGCATACGAGGAGCCAAAAGACCGACCCCTGGTCGAGAGGGTCCAGCTGCTGCACGCCAACCCCCGATACGCCTACGTCACGCACCAAGACGGACGTCAAGATACGGTCTCCCTACGGGACCTGGCGCCTGCTGGTTCCCCGGCCAATGTGCCCCTCCCGCTGCCTACCGCCACCCCCCATGCTCCTTGCGCCCTCCTGGAGCTCCTGTACTGTCCAGTGCCTACACTGCCGCCATCCACCACCCCCCTGCCTACCCCCTCCCCTCAACCGACGGCGGACTGAAGCTCCAGTCAACACGCTCTCGGAGTCATCAACTGCAACGCCCGCACCAGCCACACCGCCAGATCTGAGGAGGTCCAAAAGAACAATCCGGCCTCCAGACAGACTGAATATATGATGACCCCACTTCACCCCCACTGGACTTCATTTTTTAACAGGGGGTGAATGTGATGAATGTATTCACCATAGTATAAACTGACTGTTTAGTACTGTGGCCTATGGCCAGAAAATGGTAATACGATCTACCCTGTCTGAATAGTACTGTGGCCTCTGACCAGGAAATAGTAATGCGATCTACCACCATGTACTGTGCAAGAGCCCCGGTGGGCTCCGCCTCTGGGAACGATTTACCAGCCACGTTCTTCCAGAATCGGGACGGGACGCGGGCAGTAGATACCAAGAGGCTCCTCCCTGAATTCCTGACAGTTGTTACGCCTCGCAAGATCTAACCAGACCTCGTGAGATGTCGCAATCTGGATCACGGCCTCAATGGGTGGGACCCAGGCGCGCATAGTTAAGTGAGCTTAAAAGCCCATTTAACTGTGTTAACGCCGGATTGAATGGCACCCCAGCATCTACCGGCCTCGCTGAGGAGATCCCAGCTGGGTGCCATTTAGCACTGGCCCCCACATATGGGGACCAGGCGGAAAGGCACTTTGGGGGGTCTCCCAGGCAATCAGAGGACCCCAAGTGGTCAGCCTCTGGGCAGGGTGGCACCCTAGCTCTTCTGGTGCCACCCGGGCACTGTAATGTGTTGGCACCCTGGCTCAGGAAAAGTTTAGAATATCGTCTTGAAACTCAGATGCTGTAAGTGAATTGCATAAACTTTTCTGCCACAGTGTGACAACTGAAGCTCCAGATTGACGCCATAGCTCCCTTCATTTTTCTGTCTAGTTTTCAAATAATCTTCTCAGGGCCAATGTTAAGTGGTTTCTCGTGCGGTAAATACATTTTAATCTTTAGATAATTTCCTCCGCTCTCATTAGGAGTTTCAAAATGCTATGACACAGATAATTTAACTGACATTATCTTCCTCATGAAAACTGTGAAGTGCACTCCAATAGAAAGCACAGAATGAGCAACTGCTGTAGCGATTAATTCTGGATATTGAAAAGAAAGTCCTGTCTTGTCTGTCTGTGAATCCATGGGTGACCAACTCGAAAGTAAACAATGAAAGTAGTTACGAAAAATATCAGACGAACACAGTGGAGAAACCAAAGCAGATCCACTGGTAATATTTCAATCTTATAATTTGGATTAATTACTTAATTATTGAGACTGATGAAGCACTACAGCTGTGGAGAAAGTTGCTGCACACATCTCAGTTGTCAACATAGGTCCTTAGAAGCATTGGCTTAAATGTTTGAAGACAGTTAGAAAGCAACAGGAAATTTGACAAATGCTCATGATTAAAGTAAATGTCCTTCACACTTAAGTAAATATGTACTAATTGTATTCATGCTTGTACAACCCTCAGGTTGATTTAATTCAGAAATGATAAACAGAAGAACATACGAGTGTGTAATCACTGCCCAGTCTAATTACTCCAGTGATGTCAATGTACACATCATCTTTATTGTTTTAATCAGACAGAAAAATGTTTCCATCTGAAAGTTCAGAACATGGTTGTAGATAGCATGATGACGCAATGAATGACACTTAGTGAGAAAGGAAAGATCTATATTTGTAGGGGATATCACTGTTTATTGCGAGGCAAGTGATAAATCACAACTGTTAAATCACAACGGTGATTTATTTAACTGAGAAGCACTTTATATATCTAATAATACAACTACTCGACTCCCAGGCTTACTTTGAACAAACCTACAATATTCACGGGGGTCCCGAGAAGGATTAAACACATAGGTTTATTATGTTAAAGAAAAATAAGGCCATAACGCGGCATGCAATGTACCAGTCCCAGCTGGGACCATCCGAAGATGCCGGTTCCAATGCTGGCCTGCTTTCAACAATCCAATTCAACAAGCCCCACTGATAGGCTTCCACCCCTCAGCGGGGGAGCTCGCACTCCATGAGCCCCAAGGGAAGATCAATCAGATCATCCCCGTGGGTCTCGTGGGAGTTATTAAAATAACCCCAACAACTAGGGCTGCACACAACCACCTGATAGGCTAACGTTCGCACATTCTGTCCCCATAGGCTCCGGGCAGGTCAGGTGACCCATGAAGGATCGCCCCTTAAAGGGGCCACGGTACCACAATCACAGCTTTAAGAAATACTTCACATTCAATAAATTTAAACGGTAGTGACTGAATGACGGCAATATTTCCTGTCATGTGAGAGTAACTTTAAGAAATGGGTATTTATAAATGGGTGTGTATATAAATATCTGTAGTGAGAGTACCTTTAAGAAATGGGTGTTTACTACTGCAGTGATGTCAGAGAGTGGGTGGAGCTGGGCTGTCTGTCAGCTTTTTACTTTCATTTTTGAGCAGGCTGCAGGGTGTGTTTTAGTTTCGTTTTCAGTGTTGGAGTTGAAGCCAGACCAAGCAGGTGTACTGCTGTTCTCTCTGCCATCAAAAGACTATCTCTTGATCATTTGGTGAATTCAGAATTATAAATGTTTTCAGTAGTGACTTAAAGAAAAGCTTAAAGGTTTACTTAGTGTTGTAGTCTTTGGGGGTTGTATTTGAATTAATAGTTGCTAAGATGTTCACTGTATGTTTTAAAAAGGTTAACTTGAGTTCATAGAATAAACATTGTTTTGTTTTTAAAAATACTTTTCCATTTCTGCTGTACCATACCTGTAGAGTGGGCAGTGTGCTCCCCATACCACAATCTATTAAAAGTTGTGGGTCAGGTGAACTCCATGATATACTTTGGGGTTCTCTAAACCCTGGCCCATAGCATTCACAATATGTAGGGGGAGCAGCCCCAAGTCGTGGTCCACATTGGCACTAACGACATAGGTAGGAAAGGGGACAAGGATGTCAGGCAGGCTTTCAGGGAGCTAGGATGGAAGCTCAGAACTAGAACAAACAGAGTTGTTATCTCTGGGTTGTTGCCCGTGCCACGTGATAGTGAGATGAGGAATAGGGAGAGAGAGCATTTAAACACGTGGCTACAGGGATGGTGCAGGCGGGAGGGATTCAGATTTCTGGATAACTGGGGCTCTTTCTGGGGAAGGTGGGACCTCTACAGACAGGATGGTCTACACCTGAACCTGAGGGGCACAAATATCCTGGGGGGGAGATTTGTTAGTGCTCTTTGGGGGGGTTTAAACTAATGCAGCAGGGGCATGGGAACCTGGATTGTAGTTTTAGGGTAAGGGAGAATGAGAGTATAGAGGTCAGGAGCACAGATTTGACGTCGCAGGAGGGGGCCAGTGTTCAGGTAGGTGGTTTGAAGTGGGTCTACTTCAATGCCAGGAGTATACGAAACAAGGTAGGGGAACTGGCAGCATGGGTTGGTACCTGGGACTTCGATGTTGTGGCCATTTCGGAGACATGGATAGAGCAGGGACAGGAATGGATGTTGCAGGTTCCGGGGTTTAGGTGTTTTAGTAAGCTCAGAGAAGGAGGCAAAAGAGGGGGAGGTGTGGCGCTGATAGTCAAGAGCAGTATTACGGTGGCGGAGAGGATGCTAGATGGGGACTCTTCTTCCGGGGTAGTATGGGCTGAAGTTAGAAACAGGAAAGGAGAGGTCACCCTGTTGGGAGTTTTTTATAGGCCTCCTAATAGTTCTAGGGGTGTAGAGGAAAGGATGGCGAAGATGATTCTGGATAAGAGCGAAAGTAACAGGGTAGTTATTATGGGAGACTTTAACTTTCCAGATATTTTCCAAATATTGACTGGAAAAGATATAGTTCGAGTACAATAGATGGGTCGTTTTTTGTACAGTGTGTGCAGGAGGGTTTCCTGAAACAATATGTTGACAGGCCAACAAGAGGCGAGGCCACATTGGATTTGGTTTTGGGTAATGAACCAGGCCAGGTGTTGGATTTGGAGGTAGGAGAGCACTTTGGGGACAGTGACCACAATTCGGTGACGTTTACGTTAATGATGGAAAGGGATAAGTATACACCACAGGGCAAGAGTTATAGCTGGGGGAAGGGCAATTATGATGCCATTAGACGTGACTTGGGGGGGGATAAGGTGGAGAAGTAGGCTGCAAGTGTTGGGCACACTGGATAAGTGGGGCTTGTTCAAGGATCAGCTACTGCGTGTTCTTGATAAGTATGTACCGGTCAGGCAGGGAGGAAGGCGTCGAGCGAGGGAACCGTGGTTTACCAAGGAAGTGGAATCTCTTGTTAAGAGGAAGAAGGAGGCCTATGTGAAGATGAGGTGTGAAGTTTCGGTTGGGGTGATGGATAGTTACAAGGTAGCGAGGAAGGATCTAAAGAGAGAGCTAAGACGAGCAAGGAGGGGACATGAGAAGTATTTGGCAGGAAGGATCAAGGAAAACCCAAAAGCTTTCTATAGGTATGTCAGGAATAAGCGAATGACGAGGGAAAGAGTAGGACCAGTCAAGGACAGGGATGGGAAATTGTGTGTGGAGTCTGAAGAGATAGGCGAGATACTAAATGAATATTTTTTGTCAGTATTCACTCAGGAAAAAGATAATGTTGTGGAGGAGAATGCTGAGCCCCAGGCTAATAGAATAGATGGCATTGAGGTACATAGGGAAGAGGTGTTGGCAATTCTGGACAGGCTGAAAATAAATAAGTCCCCGGGACCTGATGGGATTTATCCTAGGATTCTCTGGGAGGCCAGGGAAGAGATTGCTGGACCTTTGGCTTTGATTTTTATGTCATCATTGGCTACAGGAATAGTGCCAGAGGACTGGAGGACAGCAAATGTGGTCCCTTTGTTCAAAAAGGGGAGCAGAGACAACCCCGGCAACTATAGACCGGTGAGCCTCACGTCTGTAGTGGGTAAAGTCTTGGAGGGGATTATAAGAGACAAGATTTATAATCATCTAGATAGGAATAATATGATCAGGGATAGTCAGCATGGCTTTGTGAAGGGTAGGTCATGTCTCACAAACCTTATTGAGTTCTTTGAGAAGGTGACTGAACAGGTAGACGAGGGTAGAGCAGTTGATGTGGTGTATATGGATTTCAGCAAAGTGTTTGATAAGGTTCCCCACGGTAGGCTATTGCAGAAAATACGGAGGCTGGGGATTGAGGGTGATTTAGAGATGTGGATCAGAAATTGGCTAGCTGAAAGAAGACAGAGGGTGGTGGTTGATGGGAAATGTTCAGAATGGAGTACAGTCACCAGTGGAGTACCACAAGGATCTGTTCTGGGGCCGTTGCTGTTTGTCATTTTTATCAATGACCTAGAGGAAGGCGCAGAAGGGTGGGTGAGTAAATTTGCAGACGATACTAAAGTCAGTGGTGTTGTCGATAGTGTGGAAGGATGTAGCAGGTTACAGAGGGATATAGATAAGCTGCAGAGCTGGGCTGAGAGGTGGCAAACGGAGTTTAATGTAGAGAAGTGTGAGGTGATTCACTTTGGAAGGAATAACAGGAATGCGGAATATTTGGCTAATGGTAAAGTTCTTGAAAGTGTGGATGAGCAGAGGGATCTAGGTGTCCATGTACATAGATCCCTGAAAGTTGCCACCCAGGTTGATAGGGTTGTGAAGAAGGCCTATGGAGTGTTGGCCTTTATTGGTAGAGGGATTACGTTCCGGAGTCGGGAGGTCATGTTGCAGCTGTACAGAACTCTGGTACGGCCGCATTTGGAGTATTGCGTACAGTTCTGGTCACCGCATTATAGGAAGGACGTGGTGGCTTTGGAGCGGGTGCAGAGGAGATTTACCAGGATGTTGCCTGGTATGGAGGGAACATCTTATGAGGAAAGGCTGATGGACTTGAGGTTGTTTTCGTTGGAGAGAAGAAGGTTAAGAGGAGACTTAATAGAGGCATACAAAATGATCAGGGGGTTGGATAGGGTGGACAGTGAGAGCCTTCTCCCGCGGATGGATATGGCTGGCACGAGGGGACATAACTTTAAACTGAGGGGTAATAGAAAGAGGACAGAGGTCAGAGGTAGGTTCTTTACGCAAAGAGTAGTGAGGCCGTGGAATGCCCTACCTGCTACAGTAGTGAACTCGCCAACATTGAGGGCATTTAAAAGTTTATTGGATAAACATATGGATGATAATGGCATAGTGTAGGTTAGATGGCTTTTGTTTCGGTGCAACATCGTGGGCCGAAGGGCCTGTACTGCGCTGTATTGTTCTATGTTCTATGTTCTATGTAGTATAACGGGTTAACGCGCCAAGGACCCAGGTTCGATTCCCAGCTTGGGTGACTGTCTGTGCAGAGTCTGCGCCTTCTCCTTGTCTGCGTGGGTTTCATCCGGGTGCTCCCGTTTACTCCCAGTCCAAAAATGTGCAGGTTTGGTGGACTAGCCATATTAAATTGCCTTTAGTGTTCAAAAAGGCTACGTGGGGTTACTGGATTACGGGCATGGGGTGGAGGGGTGGCCTTAAGTGGGGTGCCCTTTTCAGGGGCCAGTACAGACTCGATGGGCTGAATGGCCTTCTCTGCACTGTATATTCTATGATTCTATAAGTCCCGAAAGATGTGCTTGTTAGGTAAATTGGACATTCTGAATTCTCCCTTGGTGCACCCGAACAGGCCCCAGAATATGGCACCTAGTGGATGTACCACTGACACAAGTCAGTCATGTGTTAGATACTGAAGAATGAGTGAGATTTGAACACCATGCCTAGGAGCATCATACCTACATTGTAACATGTTTAGAAGTATTACTCATAAACAAATATTCAGCAATGTCTACAGTCCAGCGAAGAACCAAATCCCATGCCTAGAGTACAAGATAGAAGAACCATCTCACAACGCAATGTAGCCTTCTTGTTTGTATACACTCATCAACCATAATTTGAAAGATTATAAACAACTTCTCGTATTTTTGTAAGTGCTTCCAATGTAGTTAAATGCCAAATGTGCCTCACTAGAGCCTCATTGAACAAAATTTGATACTGAGCCACATTCGGAGATACTCGGACCAAAATGATCAACGTTTGTGTCAAAGAGAAAGGTTTAAAGGGGGAGAGAAAGTAAGAAAAATGGAAAGGTTTAGTAAGGGAATTCCGGGCTCAGGGCCTCGGCAACTGAAGGCACTGCCGCCTACAGTGGAGCGATTAAAATCAGTGATGCACAAGGGCCAGGATTGGAGAAGCACAGATGTCTCAAAGGGTTGTGGGGCCGGAGGAGTTTACAGAGGTAGGCCATGAAGCAATTTGAATACAGGAATGCGATTTTTAAAATTATAGCCATTTTCTGTACAGATTATAAAGTACCTCACTTAAAATTAAAAGTTGTTGATTATTACAATCCCAGACCAGACCCCAACAGTGGCTAGGATACTGAACAGAAACCCCAATATTTAATTTTAACATTGGAAGACCGTGCCGTGAGGAAAGAATACCAAACTCCAGGAGTGATTTCATGCAAAATAGGGATATGATATATTAAAACAAACTCTATTACTTACACAATATTAAAATATCTTGAACATCACACAAGAAAATAGTTTACAATTACCCTTTAAATAATGCTAATCAATAGTGATACAATAAGCCTTAACTGCTATCTTTATTTCCACTCAAACAACAAAACCATCTCAGATCCCAATCCACTTTTAAATACAGTTAGCACTCAGGAATACTTGCTGTAAAGAGATGCCTTGAATACTCCACTTTGAGAAAGGGAGATCTTTTGAGACTTCTTTAAAAGAAGAGACCTGTTACCCTGTCAGAATAATGTAAAATCGCTGGCTGTATATTCCTCAGAAACCTTCTCAACTCACTTTCCAGCCAAAAACTAACCCCAAAAACACCAACACCTGACTGACTCAACCCTTGTTCCTCCCATTAACAAAGTTGTTTTTGTCCCTGTATTGGGATCCAACTTGCAGGCTCTGAGGCTAGCTTTCAGATTGTTTACATATCTACATTTGAGATTTTCTATGGCACAGGTTCCCCTGCTCAGCTGGCTGCTGAGTACACCTTTGGTATGCAGGGGTCCTCCATGTGAGCCACATGACAGGCCCGCTAAACCGAGTTCTAATAGGCATGCTCTCAATGCCAGGTATGCAGCATTTTGCAAGAACCTTGGTGTTGGAGATTTTGTCCTGCCCCCTGACATTGCAAAACAATCCCAGACAGTGGAGATGGCTTGCTTCTAGTTGCTTTATGTGATGTCAGTACATTGCCCATGTCTCATACCAATTATGATTCCTGACCAGACCCCAACAGTGGCTACGACACTGGACAGAAACCCCTAGATTTAATTTTAATTTTGTAAGATTGCGAAGAAAGATTACTTCGCTCCAGGGGCGATTCAACGTAGAAATAGGATATGGTATATTAAGACAAACTATTACTAACGCAGTATTAGAATCTTTAACATCATACCAGAAAATGGCTCACAATTACCTCTTAAACAATACTACTCAATACAGTGACTACAATACCCTATTTGCTACCTTTATTAGCTGTTTCAACTGGCTTGTTTCAGCTTCCCCTTGTCCTCAGAAAAGTCTGCACTGCTTTAAAGACTGTTACTCTCTTTTAACTAAACTGCAGAGAGTAAAACCTGACTTGCGGTCCCAGCTTCAGCCAGAGCAGACAGAACTGAAATGCTTTCTCAAAAAGCCTGTGCCTTAGCTCCACCCAGCAATGACATCATCTCACCAAGCTGAAAATGATTAACTCCCCAGGGGATCACCTTAATCAAAACTAAATTGCACGGACCCAAGCTTTTACAATGATTAATTGCACCTCTGGCTCCTAAAAAGCTTTGTTGTCTTTTAAAGCAAAACTCTTTTAAAACATGACATCAGCAGCAAACACACTCTAACCCAGGCTTTTAACCCTTACTTCACCAAATACTTCTAATACGATATATCGGAAAGTCCTACATTTATCACACACCCAAAAAGAAAAGCTGAACCACTGCCTGATAGATTTTAATCTTTATTCTGAGACACATTCCTGCTCTGAGTAAATAAGGACATGTAGTGCCAGAATTCACCTGTAGGAGAAAAAGTAAACTTTATACTGACTTCTTTCTTTGAGGAAGAATCCGTTTCAGACTAAGAGGATTGACTTACTACCGAAAGTGAGGAGTATAATACTGACACTACTCCACGGCCTTTGTTATGACAAAATGTTGCTTCATCGATGCAGTGCACAAAGGAGGGTTAATCCATTTGACTCCAGGATCTGTAATCAAGTGACCAAACTCGAGTAATGCAATAGAAGTTGCAATACTGAACAACCCTTACAAAATATCTTCTATATTCAAATTCAGGCTTCTGGTGATCTGCCCAATCCTATTAGGGTAACTGTAGCGCAGTGATGAGGTTACTGGACTAGTAATCCAAAGGCCCAAACTAATGCTGTGGAGACTGAGTTCAAGTCCACATTGGCAACTGGGGGAAATTAAATACAATCAATGAATAAATCTGGAATTAAAAAGCTTGTCATGAAACTAACAGATTGTCACTGAAACAAACCTGGTTCAGTAATGCCCCTCAGAGGGGGGAAATCTGTCGTCCGTCCTCAGTCTGCCCTACTTGTGGCTGTGGATCCACTGTAATGTGGTTGCTTCTTACCTGTCTCTGAAATTGGATAGCAATCCAGTCAGTTGTATCCAAACTGCTACACAGAAATTGAATAAGAATAAAACTAGGTGGACTATTCAGCATCGACCCTGGTACTGGAAATGATGAAGCAACAAACTGTCCAGTCACCCCTGCAAAGTACTCCTCACTAACATCTGGGGCCTGTACCAAAATTTGGAGTGCTGTCATACAAACTAGTTGAACAACAACTTGACAAAAAGTGGCAGCAAAGTTAAACACAGTTGAGAGGGAGTCCTCAATATTGACTCCAGACCACATGAAATCTCAGTGCATCAGGTCAAACCATGAGCAAGAAAACCTCCTGTTGAATGTTACCTAACATCCCTCCTCCACTGATGAATCAGTTCTCCTCCATGTTAAACGCCACATGGAAGGGCACAGAATGTACTCTGGGTCGAGACTTTTACAATCATCACCAAGAGTGACTTGGCAACACCACAGCTGACCAAACTGGGCCTGGAGCCCGTGTTGAGGGAAAACTACTAGTCATCATCTTTGCCAGCTACCTGTCAAAGATGCACCTGACCTCATTACATACAGCCTTGGCCCAAGCATGGACAATAGCGCTTAACTCCCAGAGGTGAGAATGACTGTTCTTGACCATTAAAGCAGCGTTTGAGTGCAAAAGGAGTCAAAACTGAAGTCAATGGCATCAGGGGAAACATCTCCACTTTGAGTCATGCCTAGCACAAAGGAAGATGGCTGTGGTTGTTGGAGGTCAATCATCTCAGTCCCATGACATTTGAGGTCAATCATCTCAGTCCCATTACATTGGTTTGACGTCAAGGGCAGTCGCTCTCACTTTACCTCTTGAATTTAGCTCTTGTGTCCATGTTTGAAGCAAGGCTGTAACGAGGACAGGTGCTGAGTGGCCCTGGCAGAACCCAAAATGAGCATAGATGAGCATGTTATCGCTGAGTAAGTGCTACTTGATGGGACAATTCACACTAGCTTCCATCACTTTGGTGATGATTGAGAGTAGACCGATAGGGTGGTAATTCAACAGATAGAGTTTGTACAAATTATTTTGTGAACTTTCCACTTCATGTCACCTAACATCCTGATTGGGATCTTCAGCTCAAAGCTTCTGACACAAGAGATGTGAATACTGCAGTGACAGGCAGTTCACAGGGGCATTATAAGAAATAAAGCTTGCTAAGTCAAAAAAGGAGCTATGAGAAAAGGTGGCAAACTTGGTAAGGGGGGTTCCTCAAAGGTTATCTCAAAGGTGAGGTTCATAAAGGAGGAGAAGGAGTTGAAGAGGCATAGAAGTTAAGGAGGGAATTGCAAAGCATGAGGCTCAAGAATTGAAGATCATTACCAATGGTGGGGTGAAGGGTGGGGACAGGCACATTGGCCAGTTATAGGAACAGACTGTTCAAGGTAGCGTATGGGCTGGAAGAGACACATGATTAAAGGGTTAACTCTAATAAAAGATACCGAGCATGTCTGGAAGGAGTTATGTCATATTCATGTCACTCACTGAGAGGTGATGAGTGAGGAGCGCCTGTGACAGGAGCTGTAGAACTGTCCTGATGTTCTACATCTGAGTAAATAGCCTGTGATGTAAATAAAGGTATTTTGAACAAAAGACCATAGCCTCCCCAGCAAGATCTCCTCTGGAGTAAGAAACTAAGGCCGGAATTTTCAGGGTGGCGAGTGCTTGGTCCCTGCTATCCTGAGGGTCAGCGGGAAATGCATCCTCGCTCACTCCGACAGGCCCGCAGCCGTTTTACGTTTAACTAAGTGTTGGTTGGCAGCAGGCGGGACTTCAGTACGCCCTTGGACAGAAGTCCCTCCAGGTGCAGCAGTGCAGTGCCCAGAAGAAGTACCGCAGCACTGTGCTCGAGCCCTTGAGCCTAAGTACTGCGTACCACACTTTAGATAAGTACTTGGGGTCCCAGAGATGGCAGGTAGGGGTGAGGGGAGAGGTGCAGGATAAGGGGGTGGGGAAATCTCAGTGCCAGGATGGGTAGGCTGGGAGGGGGGTGGGGGAGCAGAATCAAGTCCCGAGGAAGGGCCCCTCCCCCACATTCACACACAACCCTCCTCCCCCCACAGATATTAAGGTTCTTAACTTTTTCTATTCGGTGCCCTGATCCAACTGGTGCCCTCCAGCCCATACGTTGAGGCTGGGCAGGAAATAGCCCTTTTGTGGACATTCAGTGGCTACTTAAGGACTTTAATACTTTAATAGGGGCAAGAGCAGTCTTCCCATCCGAGGCCCTGTCTGCTCTACCATGAATATGCATCTGGGCTGGGACAGGCAGCATCCTGGAGGGGATCCCGTACATGCATCTTTCCGCTCCCCGCACCACCATCCCTCCCGCCTTGGAATCTGCCTGCGGGGGCGGGAGTGTAAACCTCTGGCCCAAGTAATCTTGAGACAAACCCACCTGTGGTGACTTGAGAGAGAGCAGGCTGGAGACTTCCAGTAACAGAAAAGGGGGTTTATTAATAGGCAAAGGTAACTATGTACAGGCACAGAGCAATGATGGCTAGGTCTTAACTCTCTGGCTCTGGGGTTCACACTGCCGGAACCCTGCTACCATGGTTCTATGCTTTCTTACCATTGGTCAGGGTTCACAGGCTCATGGGGGATTGGACCGAAGTCCAGCGGCTGCTTAAGGAGGGTATTATCGAGGCCAGCAACAGCCCCTGGAGAGCCCAAGTGCTAGTGGTTAAAACTGGGGAGAAACACAGGATGGTCGTGGACTACAGCCAGACCATCAATCGGAACACGCAGCTCAACGCGTACCCCCTCCCACGCATATCTGATACGGTCAATCAGATTGCACTGTACCGGGTCTTCTCAACAATTGACCTGAAATCCGCCTACCACCAGCTCCCCATCCGGAAGTCGGACTGGCCATACACGGCCTTTGAGGCGGACGGCCGCCTCTTCCACTTCCTTACAGTCCCTTTCGGTGTCACAAATGGGGTCTCAGTCTTCCAAAGAGAGATGGACCAAATGGTCGACCAGTACGGTTTGCGGGCCACCTTTCCATACTTAGATAATGTCACCATCTGCGGCCATGACCAGCAGGACCACAATGCCAACCTTGATAAATTCCTCCGCACTGCCACTCTTCTCAACCTGACCTATAACAAAGAGAAGTGTGTGTTCAGCACAACCCGGTTAGCCATTCTCGGCTATATAGTCCAAAACGGACATCTCGGGCCTGACCCCGACCGCATGTGCCCCCTCATGGAACATCCCCTCCCCCACTGCCCCAAGGCCCTCAAACGCTGCCTGGGGTTCTTTTCTACGCTCAGTGGGTCCCAAACTAAGCGGACAAGGCCCGCCCACTCATTCAGTCCACCCAATTCCCCCTCGCAGCCGAGGCACAACACGCTTTCGCCCGCATCAGAGCTGATATTGCCAAGGCCGGGATGCGCGCAGTGGACGGGTCACTGCCTTTTCGCCAGCTGCAGCAGGAGGCCATGCATCTGACTGTAATAAACTGATGCACGATCAATTGCACAAAGACTAAAGTTGGGTACAACTGTGGCTTTATTACAGTCAGATGTGTGGCCTCCTGCTGCACCTGGCAAAATGGCAGGACACTGGAGGTCATGCATATTTATACAGTTCTCTGTAGGCAGAGCAAGCCGGCAGGAGCTACCGGCGAACCTGTAGTGCAGGTCCTACCTTACATCTCCTATTACAGTGGTTCACCACAGTCTGCTCAGGAAGGGGGGTTGTCGTCCCCCCCTCTTTTCACGTGATTGACATGCTTCCGCACTGTCCTGACATTCACATTTAGCGGCATGGTAGCACAGTGGTTAGCACTGCTGCTTCACAGCATCAGGGTCCCTGGGTCAATTCCCGGCTTGGGTTACTGTGCGGAGTCTGCATGCTTTCCCCGTGTCTGCGTGGGTTTTCTCCGGGTGCTCCGGTTTCCTTCCACAAGTCCCGAAAGAAGCCCTGTTAGGTAATTTGGACATTCTGAATTCTCCCTCTGTGTACCCAAACAGGCGCCGGAGTGTGGCGACTCGGGGATTTTCACAGTAACTTCATTACGGTGTTAATTTAAGCCTACTTGTGACAATTAAGATTTTTTTTTAAAATACAAGACCCGTTCCAGATTTGGACACAACCCTCCCTTGTAACCAGAGGCTAAATTTTCAACAAGATCCCAGTCATCCACCTAGAATGACTGTCACCTTTTTGTGAAGTATGTTAGTTCCTCTGGGAGGCCTGACATGCCTCGACCCTCCCCCTTAAATTTGTGAATATCAAGTCCAGACGAATCCGGAGGCAGCTGTCTATAAGAAATTCACCTGAAGTGATCCCTTTGATAGCATAGAGGATCATACTGTAGGACAAGAGTGATGCACGATCAATGACCACTAAAGCGAGGTTGTAGTCCAACTGAAGGCTTTAATAAGCTAGATGTTTCCCCCAGCAGCTCAGGTACAGAATGAGGGCTGCTGGGGCGGCACGGCTTCTTATACCCCGCCTATCAGGGCGGAGCTATCATACACTCTAACCAATAGCAAGCATACAGTTTCCACCAATGGTGCTTTAGCCTATCAGGTACCGTAATACCTATAATACCACAAAGAGAAAGTTGATCAACACATGGTGCAATAGGCTGTCTGATTGTTTCTTCATTGCATTTTTAAAAGTTTGGACGCCTCTTTCGCCAACCCATTTGATGCAGGGTGGTATGTTTTGTTTTGTTGAATTCATTTGTTTGAAGGAACTGTTGGAACTCCTCCCCAGTGTTGGACACAAGGCTGTGGCTGCCGAGGTCGTCGCTCCCATCTCTTGTCTGGTTAACCATTTGGAATGAGTGTCGAACAAGCCGAGGAACATCCTCCCCCAAAAAGGGTCTGCAAAGTCTTTGTGTACTCTGGTCAATGGACAACCCGGGCACTTCCAGCAGTGGAGATTAGTTGTAGGAGGCAACGATCATTGTCTGACAGGGGATGCACTGGCGGAGCATGTTTTCAATATTTTTATCTATCCCCGGTCACCAAACATAACTGCAAGGTAGCATTTTCATTTTCATCTGGCTCGGATGGGCACTGTGTAATTCTTGTAAAAGGGGTTCCCTCACTGGGGGTGGTACAATGATTCGGTATCCCCAGAGTATTACTCCATCCTCGCAGGTGAGCTTGTCCCTATGGGTGAGGTAGGACCTCAACTGTTCAGACTTCTCGTGGTGTCAACCTGTTTGTGCCATACGTTTAACCTTAGATAATACAGGATCTCGCTGAGTCCAATTTTGGTATATGCTCCCTGCCAACTCTGGCGAGGTGACAAAGAAGTTCAGCACCAAGACGATTTCCTGGGTTACTGGTGGTGGCGCCAGCTTTTTTGGCAAGGGGAGTCGACTCAATGCATTCACATTGCAGAACTGACTGCCTGACCAGTGTTGGAAAGAATAGTTATTTCCTGCTCGCAGCAAGGCCCATTGTAGCAACCTGGCAGAGGCAATTGAAGGTATTTCCTTCTCTTAGGAATGCCAACAATGATTTGTGGTCAGTTATTATTGTAAAGAGGCACCTGTAGACGTATTGGTGGAACTTTTAAATCCATAGATAATGGCAGATCCCTCCTTTTCAATTTGGGTGTTTTTCGCTCAGCGTCTGAGAGAGTCTTCAAAGCAAAAGCAATTTGCCTTTCTGATCCATCTGCCTTTTTATGGGAAACAACCACCCCAGACTGTACGGTGTTGCGTCTAGCACGATTGGCTTTCCTCGGTCAAAATAAAGGCTTGAAGATTGTAAAGCTTGCTTTACAAAGTGGAAGACTTGCTCTCCTTGCTTCTTCCAGGGCCAGTGTTGGTGCTAACTCAACAGCAGGTGTAGTGGCACCAATGTTGTGGCTAGGGTGGGGATGAACCTACCATAATAGTTCACCATCCCCAGGGAAGACCCCAACTCGGCCAAGCTCCTGGGTGCCAGGACCTCAGGTATGGTTCTAACTTTCTCTTCGAGTAGGTGCAGACCTGTGGCATCCACGCTGAACCCCAAATTTGTGACTTCTGTAGCCTGGAAAGTGCATTTCCCATGTTTAAGATAGATGCCGGCATCTGGGAATCTTTGTAGTACCTCTTCCAAGCTTGACATGTGTTCTACGTGTATTGTTCCAGTTACTGGTATCATGTGAGAGTACCTTTTAGAAATGGGTGTTTATTAAATAGGTGTAGTGCATGTACCTTTAATAAATGGGTGTTTATCGAATAGCTGCAGTGATGTCAGAGTGTGGGTGGATCTGGGCTGTCTGTCTTTCACTTTCGTTTTTGAGCTGTCTGCTACAGGGAGTGTTTTAGTTTTGTTTTGAGAGCTGGATAGCTGCAGGAAAAGCAAGCAGCTTCATAAGGATCTCTCTGCAATCTAAAGACTGTCTCCAGATCATTTGGGTGATTTCAAAGTGATAACTGCTCTCAGAAAAGAATTTGAAATGAAATGAAATGAAATGAAATGAAAATCGCTTATTGTCACAAATAGGCTTCAAATGAAGTTACTGTGAAAAGCCCCTAGTCGCCACATTCCGGCGCCTGTTCGGGGAGGCTGGTACGGGAATTGAACCATGCTCCTGGCCTGCCTTGGTCTGCTTTCAAAGCCAGCGATTTAGCCCTGTGTTAACCCCGCGGGGCGGGATTCTCCCCTACCCAGCGGGGCGGGCCATACCAGCACCAAGGAGTGGTGCGGAATCCTCCGCATCCTCAGGAGCTAGGCCGGCGCCAGCGTGGAAGGGCTTGCTGCCATGCCTACCAGCGCCAAAGGGCATCATCCCAGCGCATGCGCAGGGAGGTTCTTCTCCACGCCGGCCATGGCGGAGGTGGACTGCAGCCGGCACGGAGGAAAAGAGTGTCCCCATGGCACAGACCCGCCCGCGGATCGGTGGGCCCCGATCGCGGGCCAGGCCACCGTGGGGCACCCCGGGGCCAGATTTCCCCCGCACCCACCTGAGGACTCTGCAGGCCGCCCATAGAGCCAGGCCCCGCCGCTACGGACCTGGTTTGATTTACGCCGGTAGGACCGGCCGAAAACGGGCGGCCGCTCGGCCCATCGCGGATCGGAGAATCGCCGGGGGGGCCACTGCCAGCGGCCGCCAACCGGCGGGGCGCGATTCCCGCCCCCGCCAAAACCCCGGCGCCGGAAAATTCGGCAGCCAGCGTCAGGGCGGCTGGTCGGGATTCACGCCAGCCCCCCCGGTGATTCTCCGGCCCAGCGGGGGCTCGGAGAATCCTGCCCCGGATCTCTGTGTTAAAAAGGGTCTTTTGTCTTATGGATGTTGCAAGGAAAGATTAAGGGTTACTTCTAGAATATTGTATCTGTGGGGATGATTGGTGTTGATACTTGTTAAGATGTTTACTGTGGGTTTATAAAGTGTTAACTGGATTTATAAATAAACATTGTTTTAATTTAAAAGTACTTTAACTCTCTGTTGAACTACACCTGTAAAGTAGGCACATGTGTTCCCCATAACCACAATCGATTAAAAGTTGCGGGTCAGGTAAACTCCACGATACACTTTGAGGTTCTCTAAACCGTGGCCCATAACACTAGCACATATTTAGGTAGACCATCACTTTTGGGATACCTTGAAGTAGGTTCTCCATGGTGCAATGTAATATATTTCAGGCTGAGGAAATGGCGAAAGGTAGCCTAGTGTATTGGATTAAGCCCTTACCTGTGTTGATAATGGTGAACATTTAGGACTCTTCATCTAATTCCAGCTGCACGTACATGTGACTGAGATCCAGTTTTTGGAGTATTTATGACATCCCGCCAGCTTAGTGTAGAGGGCCTCGATTCTGGAAATTGGGTACTTACCTACTTGGGCTGCTTGATCAGTCGTAAACTTGTGGTCCACACATATCCTCATTGATCGGTCTGGCTTCAGTACGGGTACTATGGGGGCTGCCCACATGGAAAATTGTACAGATTTAATAATTTCCTGTTCCTCCAATCATTTGAGTTCAGCCTCCACCTTTTTGTTCAGAATGTATGGGACTGGCCTTGCCCTGAAAAACTTTGGCATTGAGTCCGGACCAACATAAATCTGAGCCTTGACTCCCTTTATCTGGCCTATCTCATTGTGGCGCACATCCTCGTATCTATACAAGATGTCCTGGACAACACTGCTTGAAATCTTACAAATCTCCACCAGTTTAGTTTAATTTGCTGCAGCCAGTCTTGTCCGATCAGCACTTGGTCTGTGCCCCTCCAAGATGATCAAAGGCAGCTGGGCCTTTTGTTTCTTGTAAGACATTGGCGTAATGGTAGTCCCCATAATCTTCAGTGTTTCCCCCGTATAGGTCGACAATCGACAACTTGGCCATCGTTTTGCTCAAATTCAGAGACTGCACCCCTTCTCGAATGTAGTCGAATGTCTGCTCCCCCACAACCAAGACCGACGCCTCGGTATTGACCTCCATCTTCAAGGTCTTCTATTCACTTGCAGGATTATTTTGATCGGGGCTGTCTTGTTCACTTTGTTGACATTTAGTCGGTACATGTTGTACACCTCATTAGAATTCTTCTCCACTTGGTTCAGTGGTGTCGCGACTTGCTGCTGCTTTTTTTTAATTGCCGATTTCTGCCTAGCATAGCAACGTGTCTGGATGTGGCCTCTTTGATTGCAAAGAAAACAGGCAAACTCGAGACAATGGCAGGTTTCCTGGGGATGGTCTACCCCCACATCGGTTGCAATCCACTTCATACCCGCTCTTGAACCCATTCTTCATACCCACCTCATCTTGGGCTGACAACTCATTTTTTTCTCAGTTCTCTGACTTTGATCCCATCCTGAGGACCATGGTTGGTTCTCTTCAGTGTCTGTCGATACTGATGCACGCCTCACAGCCATACTGCACCACAATTAGCTTACTTCCCCTTCGGCTATGCTTTGGAGCTCAGATGCACATTTTTCAACACATTCAGTCACCTGAGCTATCTCGATCGCTTTGTCTAATGTGATTTTTATTTCAGCTAGGAAATTTTTCTGGATGCTTAGTTTGTTAATTCCACATACTAAACAGTCACGCAGCATATCTCTGAGTACTGTACCGAACTCACAATGCTCTGTGATTTGGTAGAGCCTGGCTATGATATGGACTCTCTTGGGTCCCTTACAGCAGAGTTGAATTTGTACAGCTGTAAAATGATTGAGGGCCTGGGATTAAAATGCTCCTTGACCGATTCCACTAACTCGTCGAAGGTTTTGGTGTCCGGAACCTCCGGGATCATAAGGGTGCGCGATCTAACGGAAAGATTTCTAAGTGTCATTCCAGGCGGATGTGGCTGGGAATTTCTCCCCAGCTGTTGACGAGTTCCGCCTGCTATCTAACCACAACTCGTCACTTTTTCCAGCCATGGGGTGTTT
Organism: Scyliorhinus torazame; assembly: GCF_047496885.1. NCBI lineage: Eukaryota > Metazoa > Chordata > Chondrichthyes > Carcharhiniformes > Scyliorhinidae > Scyliorhinus > Scyliorhinus torazame. Next base: position 56,844,936 of record NC_092723.1, on the reverse strand, counting down.
CTCTCCGGGCTAGCCCATACTTCGAATTATTTTTATCACAGGGGAATTGAACTTGCTTGCCAGACCAGCTCCTCAGAGATCGGGCCACCATTTTGAAAGGGTGCCCCGATCTCTAAATGAGCTTGAGGAGCCCCTACATTCCCCCATCCATGGGCAAAGTCACCCTCCACACACATGGGCAATACCCCACACCCCCCAAAGTGAGGAAACACAGCTATGGGATTGCTGAGGGCTCCCCTCTTTCAGGCCTTCCACATCCCCCTTTTGGTCCCCTCTCCCTTCCAAGATCCCCATCCTTCATCCCCCAACTTTCCGGAAGCACATTCATACCCACTCTTGAACCCATCCTTCATATCCACCTAATCCCTTCTTTCATGGGCATGACCCCCCTCACGCCCTGACCTTTGGCACTGGGCACCTTGACACGGCCACTCTGGCACCCTGGCAGTGCTCCTGCCAGCCTGGCAATGCCACCCAGGCCACCTTGGCTGTGCCAGTGTGGAGTGCCGAAATGCTCAGGTGTCAGAGGGAGAGCCAGGATGCCACCCTGCCCTGCGCCTGACCACCCAGGGATCTCCAGTGGCCAAGAAAAAAAACCAGGTGCCGTGATGCCTGGCCCACGTTTGTGTGGACCAGCGCTAATTGGAGCCCACGTGATCTCTCACTGTGAAGCTGGTTAAATCACAGGAGGCCATTAGATTGAGTTTCCATCTCGCTAATGAGATGGAGATTGCCTTTAATTGGCCTCAATTAGCTTTACGCTTCATCTGGGCGGGATCGGGATCCTGCCGATGGAAGCAGGCCGGTTAGATCACAAACCGCTCAGCACAGTTCCCAATTTGGCCCTTTCCCCCCCCGATCTAACCGGCCAGCACGGAACCCCGCCAGACACAGCACGGCCATTAGATCGCAACCAAGATTCCTTATCAGGTTGCATGTTTGAAGCTCACAAACCATCAATAGCATCACCTTCTATTTGTTATTCTCTGCTGTTTCATTCGCTGTGAATAAGTAGCAGAAACAATCGATGTACTGGTTCCAGTTTTCAGCCCCCTGATCGAAAGGGTCTCACTTCCCTATTAGCGGCATATTCACTCATTCTTCTGCTGAAAATGCTTCACAATTTTTTTTTTGGTGGCTTCTCCCTTTCCCTTTGGAATGGCAAACTTCTGAGAACTAGCGATCGATCCGGTTTACACTTGTTGCCAATGTGGTGGCTTGAGACAATATACCAGAGACTTCCAATAACAGAAAAGGGGGTTTATTAACAATCGGCAAAGATAACTATGTACAAGCACAGAGCAATGATGACTATGTCTTAACTCTCTGCCCAAGCCCTTGCTCCCAGGTCCCCGCGCTTTCCCTCTATTGCGCAGGGTTCCCACACGATTGGCCCTGAGCCAGTCATGTGAACCAGAAGGCCTCCCCCCTTAAAGGGGCCACGCTACCACACCACCGTAACAGATTTATCTGCTCCAAATGTTCCATATGAAATTTTCTCAACTTTTCTTCAAATTCCTTGGGGGAAGGAAATGTCACCTCACATGCTAGGGAAGGGTATCTAAAGTCTTCTGAAATCTTTCCAAAATAGTCCACTCAGTTACTATCTGCAATATCCTTTACATTTCGGGGGAAATGTTGAAATGCAAGAAGTATGCAGAAATACAAGGCATTTCTTAGTGTGGTCTGTGTAAATAATCTTTGTGATAATCTGGCCATTTTGTATGCTGACTCTAAACCTAATTAAACATTGCATGAACACATTTTTGGAGTCACATCAACATTGCTGATAATTAGCCAACTTTTTTTCTCCAATTTTTACTCCTGGCAATGGTTTTCAGGGACCTTTATTCTTAAATGGTTGTTAAAATAACACTGCAATTGCACATGAAGGCAATGATGTGTTCATCTGAATCTATTGCACAACATAATTTCACCCCTTGTATCACTGACGGGAGATTCTGTTGTTTTCAAGGCGGTGAGGTTCCTGGTAAAATCCTAAGTATAGGTGTTTAATTAAATTCTGGAGCATTGCTTACTGCTGCTGACCATGATTAGGGGCATCAGAAAGAAACTTGCCACCAGTGAGACGAGTGTGGCAAGATAACCAAACAAATGGGGAGTGACCCGAACACCTCCCTCGCACACACACCTTTTGGTGATTAAACAGAGAGAGGCACACAGATGAAGATGAGTGAATAGGTCGAGTGTCGCTTGAGGGAAGATGGTAAAGGAGAGATTCATCTTTATTCATATATGGGATGTGGGAGTCGCTGGCTGCGCCGACATTTATTGCCCATCCCTAATTGCTCTGAGTGGCTTCTTCAGCCATTTCAGAGGGCATTTATGAGTTAACCAGATTGCTATGGGTCTGGAGGCACTTGTAGGTCAGACCCGATAAGGACGGCAGATTTCCTTCCCTAAAGGACATTAGTGAAGCAGATAGTTTTTAAACCTTTGTACTCCACAAATGAGTCCAGACCGAGTAGATTTATGAAAACTTGGTTTATTAACACGCACTTAGGGTGTCACTGCTGCCTCACATCGCCAGGGACCCGGGTTGAATTCCAGCCTTGGGTCACTGCCTGTGTGGAGCTTGTACATTCTCTCCGTGTATGCTTGGGTTTCACCAGGGTGCTCCGGTTTCCTCCCACAGTCCAAAGGGGTGCAGGTTAGGTGGATTGGCCATGATAAATTGCCCCTTAGTGCCCAGGAATGTGCAGGTTCGGTTTTGGGGTAACGGGAATATCGCGGGGTGGACATGGCTCGTTTCTATTTACAATATACGGCAGATCCCAAACAGGTCTGAGCTGTCGGTACCATACCTGGCCAACTTATATTGAACTTAACTATGGATGATTTAAGGTTCCCCGCCCCTTTAGTGGGGGAGATGTGGTGAGGTTGGGGGGGGGGGGGGTGGGGGGGGTGGTAGTTCTGATTCGGCGAGATGCACAGGGAAGTTGATTGCTCCAACCCTGTAGGTCTCATGCGGGTTATGGGTTATAACAACAATTGACAGTGGTTTCAAGGTCATCACACCATCTGCTGTGTTGGGATTCAAAGAGCAGTCTGTGGATTACTACTCCAGTGACAACACCATTACGCCACCGCCTTCACTGTGAAAGAGCAGCTTTTTTATTTTGTTGCATGATAATTGGCTGAAGAGTACTTCATCCAATCACATATAAAATGAAATGTGTATCATTATCTCGTGCAGCCTAACCTTTCTGATTAATGAACGTATGGTCTTACAGCAATTTCCGAAGCATGTAATGTACCCATCTCTACTTTCCCTATTATAGTTGTAAAACTTAGATTGCTATTTCTTCCGTGTGGAGCTGAACATTTGATTATGTTTAATTTTCCATTAGAATTATCATCTGCCCCTCGAAAGGTGATTGTGAATCGAAGCCATTCGCTGTAAGTCAGCTTGCCTCTTCAGGTTCCTTGGTTTATTATTTACGTCCACAAGCAAAATTTTCCAGATAATCTCGGCACATAAAAGCTTTCATTTGACTAGCTTAGAACTGCACAAGTTTTTTCGGAATTGCATTAAGTCTTTTGGCCAAAGCATGAATTTGTGAGCGTCTTCATGGGGGCCTCAAGGTATTTTGTTCTTTCAAAAAATTAATAATGTTCAATCTTATTATTTATTCTGTTCTTTTTCATTTCTTTCTAGATTTTTACCTATTTGTTCTCTGTGTGTATATTTGTATCATGCTCTCTTGGAGTAGTTCTTCATCAGTCAAAGTCTCATAACTGACTTTGTGTTTTCCATCTTCTAATTCACTTTTTTAACAAACTGGTATTACTTACTGTGATGAAAGCAAAATACTGCAGATGTTGTAAATCTGAAATAAAAACAGAAAATGCAGGATAAACCCAGCAGATCTGCCAACATCTGTGCAGAGAGAAGCAGAGATAACGGGAATGATTCTACCATCGCCCTGTACCAGTGAGGTCTCACCTGGGTGCCGATTAGTACTGGGCCAGGATTCTCCCTTCTGCGGACTAAGTCCCCACGCCGGCGGGTGAACCGGTGCTAACTGCTCCGGTGTCAACAGCCACCGAAAGTGCGGAATTCTCCGCATTTTCGGGGGCTAGGTGGGGGCCGGTGGGGTTGGCGCCGCTCCAGCCGGCGTCGAAGGGATGGCGCGATTTCACGCATGCGCGGAACTGCCAGCATTGTTCCGTGCATGCGCAGATCGGCCGGCATATTTTGGTGCCTGCGCAGGGGATTCGCTTCTCGCGCCGGCCCCTGTCGGACTCAGCCATGGCCGGCGCGGAAGGACGAAGTGCCCCCACGGAACAGGCCTGCCCGCAGATCAGTGGGACCCGATCGGTGGGCCAGGCCACCGTGAGGACCCCTCCCCCCACCCCCCCCCACCCCCCACCCTGGGGTCGGATCTCCCCGCGCCTCCCCGAGGACCGCCCCTGCCGACTTACCTGCCAGGTCCCACCGGTACGTGAGTTGAGTGATTCACGCCGGCGGGACTGCCGAAAAACGGACAGCCTGGAGAATTGCCGGGATCCGTCAGGGGGTCAGAGAATCCTGCCCCTGGTCTCTACAAGTGGGGACCAGGTGTGATGGCCACTCGGGGTCTTAGAGGCCATTGGAGCCCCCTGGGTGGTCGGGGACAGGCAAAATAGTATCCATGCACTCCCTCCGGCACCTGAGCAGTCTGGAAATGCCAACCTGATATTACCAGCGCATCCAGTTGGCACTACCCCAGGGTGCATGGGGCACTGTCTGGGTGCCAAGTTGGCAGAACCAACTGGGTTCCCAAGTGCCATGTTGGCACTGCCAAGGGTCGGGCCTGAGGGGGCCATGTCCATGAAAGGTGGCTGGGGAGACTGAAAAGGGGGTCCCTCAGCAACCATAGCAGGGTGTCCTCACTTTGGGACGAGGCAGGATATGCCCCTGTTGCGGGGGCAGCATTGTCCGTGGCTGAGGTTGTGGGGGACCCTCAAGCTCACTTAGAGCCCTTCCAAAATGGTCCCCCCATCTCTGAGGAGTTGGTCTCGCTGGCGGGTACAGCTGCCCACTGCTGAAAAACTTTCGAAGTGTGGGCTAGACCGGGGTGAAACTCCCCAAGGCCCAGAAAAAACAACAAAGGATGTGATTTAACGGCCCCATCGTGCTCTTGCTTAAGCACTACGCAGCTATTAGATCGCGAGAGAGGCCAAAATTGAAGACTGCCCCTGCCGTCAATCAGTTTGCAATCTAACTGGCTCGCTCGCGATGGCAATATCAGGATCCCGCTATGGTGTGGCGGAACACCAATAATCATCACTTACAGCCAATCTCCATACAATTAATGGGAAAGACCCCCCATCTAACGGCCTTCTGTGATCTAACCCTCTGCCCAGCAAGTGGTCATGTGGGCACCGATTAGTACTCCTCTTTAAAAACGTCAAGCTGGCAGAATGGCTCCTGTGGGGACCCAAGGAGGAGAGTAGCCATCTTCCCTCCCAGGCCTGGAAGAACTGGGGTTGCAGCCCCGGTGCTCTGAAGAGAACGGGGGCGAGTGAGCCCCCGGGGGTGGCCAGCCTCAGTTGGAGTGGTCCACCATCGTTGGGTGCGGTGGGGGAGCACTACTGTGCTGGGGAGGGTGGGTAGGTGTCTCAGCGCCCATGGGGCCGCCCTGCCACCCCCGTGAATCGTATGTACCCATTATGGGAGCAACCCATGCTCCTGCCTGTCTGTCCTACTGACAAACATTGGACGGGATTCCCTGCTTGCCAATGCCGATATCGCATTTGCCGATCGAGCGGAGAATCCCATTTGATGCCGTAATCGGGGTGGCGCCGGTTTTCAGAAGCTCGGTGTGTTACCGCCCCCAATGCTGCGCCCTGATGGGCCAACTTCCCAACGGCGTGGGACACATGAGCCGGGATTCTCCGAGCCTGCGCGGGGTTCAGAGAAACGCTGTTGTTGCCGAAAACTCCTGCCACGCCACTCTGAAGCCGGGACGCGATTCTCCGGCGACCGGAGAATTGGCAGCAGTCGGACGCACGGTCGAGTCAGTGCCGGTCGGGGCCGTTGAAAGAGGCCCCCGCAGCGATTCTTCGCGGCCGACTAGCCGAGTTCCGCCAGCGTGGTTCACATATGGTACCACCCGGCAGGAGCTCGGACCCGCGGCCGTGGTGGCCGTCCTGGTTGGGGGGGGGGTGCGGTCAGGGGGATCAGACTCAGGGGGTGGGCCTCTACGTCAGCCAGGCCTGTGATCGGGGGCTACCGATCGGTGGGTGCGTGCGATCTGGGGGGAAGACTACTCCCTTCCACACGGGCCTGCTGTGTCACGCAACCATGTTGTGCGGCACCGGTGCGGAAATGGCCATCACGCGCATGTGCCGATGTGGAAACGGCCACCACGCGCATGCACGGACCTGCGCCGGCAGTGCAGGGCAGCGTATTGGTGCTGGAGCAGCGCGGAGTTCTCCGGCGCCGTGCTGGCCCCCTGTGGGCCACTGAATCTCTGGGCCAAGAAGCCCATTGACACTGGTGTGAAACACTCCGGTGTTTACGCCGGCGTCAACACCATCAGGCCAGGGAAGGTTCCAGATAGGGAGGCCCGTGACGGCAAAAGGTGCACAGGTGTTGCTGGTCTTTCGAACAGATGATGGACAGCCTGTGTCGCAGGAGGCTTTGCCTCAACAAGAAGATGGACTTGGCACCACGTGGAGGGGGATTCCCGCTCCTGGTGGCCGTCAAGGTCACGCAGCCATTGTGGCAGCACAGTGGCGCAATGGGTTAGCCCTGCTGCGTCACGGCGCCGAGGTCTCAGGTTCGATCCAGGCTCTGGGTCACTGTCCGTGTGGAGTTTGCACGTTCTCCCTGTGTTTGCGTGGGTTTCGCCCCCACAACCCAAAGATGTGCAGGCTAGGTGGATTGGCCATGCTAAATTGCCCCTTAATTGGAAAAAATGAATTAGATATTCTAAATTTAAAAATGAAAAAAATGTCACGCAGCCATGAATTTTTATGCCTCAGGGTCATTCCAGGGCATGAGCGGGGAATTGTGTGGCATCTTACAAGCTACTGCTCACAAGTGCATCCGAGAGGTCACGGATGCCCTGTTTTCCCAGGGAAACTTTGACATGGACCTGACCCAACAAGATGCCCCAGCAGCAGGATTCTCCTCCATCGCTGGGTTGCCCCAGGACCGGGGATAATAAATGTTGCCTTTCGCACACCAGGCCATCAGGGAGTGCCCTATATCAACAGGGAGGCGTTCCACTTCTTGAATGTCTAACTCGTGTGTGGCTACCACATGAAGATCATGCACGTGTGTGCACGCTTCCCAGGAACCATGCATGACAGCTGTATCCTTGGGCAGGCGGACATCCCCGGCCTCTTTGAGGACCACCCCAGGATGACCGATTGGCTCTTGGGAGATAAGGGTACCCGCTGAGGACCTGGCTATTGACGCCAGTACAGAGGCCGGTGACCAAGCAATTGACCCGATACAACGAGGCCCAAGTGGCCGCCTGGGCTGTCATTGAGCAGTGCATCGGACTACTCAAATTGCGGTTCCGATGCCTCAACCACTCTGGTGGTGCATTGCTGTATACCTCCCAGAGGGTTGCCCGCTTTGTGGTGGTCGGTTGAGCCCTCTACCACCTGGCACAGCAGCATGGCGACATGCTGGAGGTGGAGGGGAGGAACATGTGGCCACCGAGGAGGAGGAGGACGAGGTGGTGTCGGACAAGGGAGGCTGGAGGACGAGCCCAGGGACTACCCACAGGACTAGCAGGAGGACAGAGCGCAGAGGGTCCAGCAAGCTTGAGGGTCAGGTAGGCCCTCAACCTCACCTGCTTCACATAGGACGTGGCCTCGTCCGTCAGCGCACCTCCTTCAACAGGTTGGCACCCAACACCCCATTCTTCTGGTTTGTGCCTATAAGGTCTTGGGATTTACTTCGGAATGGAGGGCAGCTGGATCGAGCCCCGGCTGCCCCTGCATCATCAGTCGTTGCCACCCTGGTGGCTCCTCAATGTCTGCAGCATGGCGGCGACGCCCTTGGCGATACTTCTCCATAAGAACATAAGAACTAGGAGCAGGAGTAGGCCATCTGGCCCCTCGAGCCTGTTCCACCATTCAATGAGATCATGGCTGATCTTTTGTGGACTCAGCTCCACTTTCCGGCCCGAACATCATAACCCTAAATCCCTTTATTCTTCAAAAAACGATCTATCTTTATCTTAAAAACATTTAATGAAGGAGCCTCTACTGCTTCACTGGGCAAGGAATTCCATAGATTCACAACCCTTTGGGTGAAGACTTTCCTCCTAAACTCAGTCCTAAATCTACTTCCCCTTATTTTGAGGCTATGCCCCCTAGTTCTGCTTTCACCCGCCAGTGGAAACAACCTTCCCGCATCTATCCTATCTATTCCCTTCATAATTTTATATGTGTATATAAGATTCCCCCCCCGCATCCTTCTAAATTCCAACGAGTACAGTCCCAGACTACTCAACCTCTCCTCATAATCCAACCCCTTCAGCTCTGGGATTAACCTAGTGAATCTCCTCTGCACACCCTCCGATGCCAGTACGTCCTTTCCCAGGTAAGGAGAACAAAACTGAACACAATACTCCAGGTGTGGCCCCACTAACACCTTATACAATTGCAGCATAACCTCCCTAGTCTTAAACTCCATCCCTCTAGCAATGAAGGACAAAACTCCATTTGCCTTCTTGATCACCTGTTGCACCTGTAAACCAACTTTTTGCGACTCATGCATTAGCACACCCAGGTCTCTCTGCACAACAGCATGTTTTAATATTTTATCATTTAAATAATAATCCCTTTTGCTGTTATTCCTACCAAAATGGATAACCTCACATTTGTCAACATTGTATTCCATCTGCCAGACCCTAGCCCATTCACTTAACCTATCCAAGTCCCTCTGCAGACTTCCGATATCCTGTGCACCTTTTGCTTTACCACTCATCTTAGTGTCGCCTGCAAACTTGGACACATTGCACTTGGTCCCCAACTCCAAATCATCTATGTAAATCATGAACAATTGTGGGCCCAACACTGATTCCTTGATGGACACCACTAGCTACTGATTGCCAACCAGAGAAACATCCATTAATCCCCACTGTTAGCTTTCTATTAATTAACCAATCCTATCATACATAGAATTTACAGTGCAGAAGGAGGCCATTCGGCCCATCGAGTCTGCACCGGCACTTGGAAAGAGCACCCGACCTACGCCCACACCCCCATCTTATCCCCATAACCCAATAATCCCACCCAACACTAAGGACAATTTTGGACACTAAGGGCAATTTAGCATGGCCAATCCACCTAACCTGCACATCTTTGGACTGTGGGAGGAAACCGGAGCACCCGGAGGAAACCCACGTACACACGGTGAGAACGTGCAGACTCCGCACAGACAGTGACCCAAGCCGAGAATCGAACCTGGGACCCTGGATCTGTGAAGCAATTGTGCTAGCCATCATGCTACCGTGCTGCCCCTATCCACGTTACTACTTTACCCTTAATGCCATGCATCTTTATCTTAGGCAGCAACCTTTTGTGTGGCACTTTGTCAAAAGCTTTCTGGAAATCCAGATATACCACATCCATTGGCTCCTCGTTATCTACCGCACTGTTAATGTCCTCAAAAAATTCCACTAGGCACGACCTGCCCTTTATGAACCCATGCTGTGTCTGCCCAATGGGACAATTTCCATCCAGATGTCTCGCTATTGACTGGGACATGCTCTGGAGCACCACGGCAATGCGATGACATGCTCTGCAGCACCTTGTGAAGGTTCACTTGGGATTGGGACACGTCCCCCAGCGACTGTGACATGCCGTCACTGACTGAGCCATGCCTTGGACACACCACTCGTACTGCCGACATCATGCACCAGGCTCTCCACTGCGGTCGCCACCATAGCAGAGTGGGCCTCGATACCCTGCATTGCCACTGCTATCTCCTGCGCCTGTAGCCTCTGGGACTCCCTCAATCGGCTATGGACCTGCTGGAGTGTCACTGACCCCCCTCTGAATTTCACAGCGACACTCTATCAACTGCAGCAGCTCTGGGTAAACCTGGTCCAGAGAGAGAGAGAGAGGGGGGGGGGGGTGGTGAGAGAGATGGGTAGTAGAGAGAGAGGGGGGGGGGAGAGAAATGGGTAGTTTGGGAGGGAAGGGGGAATGAGGAGTATGGGGACAGGAAGGGGAGGTCGCCTGGGCAGCACTGTTGGACACCGGAGCACGGTACGGTGCTGGATGGGGGCATGCCAGGGGCTCATTGATTTTCATTGGGTGCCGGTCCTCCTGGTGACACTCCCATTGGTCGCTGCTACTTTTTTCCAGGTGCCACTGGCTTCCCTGTGGCTGGCCCTCCAAGCCCCTTGGGGAAACAGGGCATCTAGTCTGGTCTCCACCGCGTCTAACAATCTGGCCAGGTCGGAATCCCAGACCCGTGGGACTGGTCTCCTTCGTGGCATGGCTGCGAGCTGTGTGGGGTTTACTCTGCAGGATTGGTTTAAGTGCTGCTGTCCCTTGTTAGCAGGGAGCTGGCAGATGTGGTCCTGGCGAATCAGCCAGTGGGACCATCATTTGCAGCGTGAAGCCCATGAGGACTTGTTAAGTGGACCAATTAACGCTTGATACTGGTGACATCTTTCCCAGGTCAAGTGCCCGGAAGCTCATAGAAGTTCCCGCTCACTACCAAACATTTTTTTCTCTTTATAAATTTAGAGTACCCAATTCATTTTTTCCAATTAAGGGGCAATTTAACATGGCCAATCCACCTAACTTGCACATCTTTGGATTGTGGGGGCGAAACCCACGCAAACACGGGGAGAATGTGCAAACTCCACACGGACAGTGACCCAGAGCCGGGATCAAACCTGGGACCTCGGCGCCATGAGGCAGCAGTTCTAACCACTGCGCCACCATGCTGCCCTCGCTCACTACCACACATAAATATTTCCATTAAATCGTGCCCTAAATGTGGTGGGTCCAAGTCTGGATTTCACCCAAAAGGCCAGTGGGGAACACCCTGTCAAATCTGCTCAAATTTACACTTAGAAATGTGTTGATTTAATCACACGCAATGTTTCAGATCTAAATGATCCTTCCTAAGAACCCAAGAAAGTTAGAAATGTGCAAAACTCTATAGGTGGAAAGGGGGCAGAGGAGGTGGGGCAGTATAAAATAAAAGGGATGGAAAAGGTTCAGGACGAATTTGTGAGGGACATAAAAAAAGGGGAGTGTTCATGGTGCCATTTTTGTATAAAGAGTGCAAATAGTGTCAAAAGGTCAGGTAGCAGAAGGTGATCATTGGTGTAACTGAGCAGCCAGGACTGGTGGCCAAGTGGGGAAGGGATGAGGTTGTGTTGGGGCAGGCCAGGAAGCTGAAAAACAACAGACAACACACTACAAATGGTGAGGGGGTAGATGGTTTAAGATAGAGGGGGAAGTTTACTGCATAAAGTTATTGTACTCAATGTTGAGTCCAGAAATCTGTAACGTGCCTAATCGGAAGATAACGTGTTGTTCTTCCAATTTGCTATCTCACCAGCTGGAACATCACCAACAGCTACACCATCACCAACAGCTACACCATCACCAACAGCTACACCATCACCAACAGCTACACCATCACCAACAGCTACACCATCACCAACAACTACACCATCACCAACAGCTACACCATCACCAACAGCTACACCATCACCAACAACTACACCATCACCAACAGCTATACCATCACCAACAGCTACACCATCACTAACAGCCACACCATCACCAACATCTACACCATCACTAACAGCAACATCATCACCAACAGCTACACCATCAACAACAGCTACACCATCACCAACAGCTACACCATCACCAACAACTACACCATCACCAACAGCTACACCATCACTAACAGCTATACCATCACCAACAGCTACACCATCACTAACAGCCACACCATCACCAACATCTACACCATCACTAACAGCAACATCATCACCAACAGCTACACCATCAACAGCTACACCATCACCAACAGCTACACCATCACCAACAGCTACACCATCAACAACAGCTACACCATCACTAACAGCTACACCATCACCAACAGCTACACCATCAACAGCTACACCATCACCAACAGCTACACCATCAACAACAGCTACACCATCACTAACAGCTACACCATCACCAACAGCTACACCATCACTAACAGCCACACCATCACCAACATCTACACCATCACTAACAGCAACATCATCACCAACAGCTACACCATCAACAGCTACACCATCACCAACAGCTACACCATCACCAACAGCTACACCATCAACAACAGCTACACCATCACTAACAGCTACACCATCACCAACAGCTACACCATCAACAGCTACACCATCACCAACAGCTACACCATCAACAACAGCTACACCATCACTAACAGCTACACCATCACCAACAGCTACACCATCACCAACAACTACACCATCACTAACAGCAACATCATCACCAACAGCTACACCATCAACAGCTACACCATCACCAACAGCTACACCATCACCAACAGCTACACCATCAACAACAGCTACACCATCACTAACAGCTACACCATCACCAACAGCTACACCATCAACAGCTACACCATCACCAACAGCTACACCATCACCAACAGCTACACCATCACAACAGCTACGCCATCACTAACAGCCACACCATCACCAGCATCTACACCATCACTAACAGCAACATTATCACCAACAGCTACACCATCAACAGCTACACCATCACCAACAGCTACTCCATCAACAAGAGCTACACCATCACCAACAGCTACACCATCAACAGCTACACCATCGCCAACAGCTACACCATCACCAACAGCTACACCATCAACAGCTACACCATCACCAACAGCTAGACCATCACCAACAGTTGCATCAACAATAGCTACACCATCACCAATGGCAACACCATCACCAACAACAACAATCCGACAGCAGCCTTCATCGCAGTCACATGCCATAAGGCAAAGGGATTAGACAAAGAACTGCAGCTCAAAGGAGGATACATTCCCAACACTTGCTGAGTCAGAGGAGGCAAAGATAGTTTTCCCAAAATCATTAGCAGGTAGGTATAACTGGTACTTGTGTAGTTGATGATGTCTTGGAGCATTTGTCCAATCAGGTGTTGCTCAAACCTTCTTCCATGCAGTATCACTGAAAGCAGGACATGTGCAAATACTTCCAAAAATCCAACAAGCATTAGGATTTTCTTCAACTCTTACAATCTGATCGTGTCATTTGTTCACATGATGTTTGTAAAGTAATGGGTTAATGAATATGATAATGATATGACTGTGGCGTCAGATGACCGAGAGAGCTTGGAGCAATATGGTCTGTCTCCTGTATATCCTGCTTACTCTGAGGTCTTTGTATATAGTTCTTAATAAAAGGTCTGAAGTTAAACTAATGCAGCTATCTCAAGTCTGCCAAAGGTTCGCTAGACCACAAAACATGGTATCTGTGAAACCTCACTAAAGCTCGGCTACAGCACCAAAGATGTCAAAACAGTGTTGGCCATCCCAGCATGGCTGCATTCATTGCCAATCCCTTGTTGCCCTCAGAAAGTGGTTGTGATGAGTCTCCTTGAACCACTGTAGTCCTTGTACAGGTAGTGCTCCCTAACAGTGGCATGCAACAAATTCGAGGACTTTCACCCAAAGAAGATGAAGGAACAGAAATGTATATTCAAGTCGGGTTGCAACTTGTAAGCAACCAGAACATGCTGGGGTCCCTATGATCTTGGTACTATTGTCTTTCATGGTGGTGGAGATCATGTGCAAGGAATTTTAGCCAAAGTAAACTTCTTGTTACGCTACACTGAAACCTGTAGATAGTATCTTGTTATGCTGCACCTATCAGTCATATGGTGAATGTTCAAGTTTGAACCTTGTAGATGGTGGAGAAATCTTCAGGGATCAAGAGGTGAGCTATTCATCATAGAATTTACAGTGCAGAAGGAGGCCATTCGGCCCATCAAATCTGCACTGGCCCTTGGAAAGAGCACCCCACTTAAGCTCACACCTTCGCCCTATCCCCGTAACCCAGTAACCCCACCTAACCTTTTTGGACACTAAAGGGCAATTTATCATGGCCAATCCACCTAACTTGCACATCTTTGGACTGTGGGAGGAAATTGGAGCACCCGGAGGAAACCCACGCAGACACCTGGCAGAACCTCTGACCTACTTTTGTAGGCATAGAGTTGATATAGCTCGTAGAGCCTTAATTATAGCTGGTCTGATTTGACGACCTGCAGATTTAAAAAAAAATATTTCATGGGGTGTTGCTGGCTGGGCCAACGTTTATTACCCATCCCTAATTTCCCTTTAACTGGGTGGTTTGCTGGGGCATGTCAGAGGGCATTGTAAGAGTCAACCACACTTCTGAGGATCTGTAGTCACAAGTAAGCCGACCAGATAAGGACGGCAGATTTCCTTCCCTCAAGGTCATGAGTGAACCAGCTGGATTTTCATGGTTATCATTAGATCGTTAATTCCAGATGTTTTCAACATAACATGAAACTCGTGCTTTATGTATTTGTTGATTTCTTAGCATTATGAATCACTTCCTGGATTCTGTGATGTAGTTTCCGAAATCAGCGGAACAATCAAATTAAGTGACATCTGCTGTCAGTGAGGCAAATAGTCTGTGTTAGGTTGGGCGCATAAATAATCAACATATAATCACACTATATTGTTCTAAACATGACCTTTGATCAAATAAATCAAAATTACATTTGAATCTTTTAATTAAAAATAAACTTTCCATTGGAAATAAAATTTGATGTAACAATCGTGCAGTATGCAATGGCCGTAGTGTTAAGGGAATGTTAGGGAAATGCTAAGATATAATTTAGGAACCAAGTTACAGTTAAAGTGATCAATTTGATGAAAGAACTAATGATATTTTTTGCCTCTAGGCCTCTTGTAACCAGTAGTAAGCGGTTCAATCCCAGTGAGGTATGGGTTAATGACTTCTTCAGAATTAATTTACTTTCTACAATCCTTCCTAATATTGTCCATTTACATGTTACAATCAGCCTGTGCAATGGTGCATAAATGAATTTCAAATATAATCTGTTGCAAATCTTAGGTTATTGTATAAGATTTAAATTATTTTCCTCATTGTTGCATGCACAGTATTGACAGAGTCTTTTTGCTAGAGATTGAGGCAGCCAGCAACTCTATGCCCGAGGAATGTCAAAGATTGCTAGGAAGAATCTTATTATACTTAATTTAACATCAAAATATAAATCAAATATATTTCCAAACTTCCAGTTGATTAGTAGATAATCTTTCATTCATTCGTCGTGGGGCTTTCAAGGCTGTCAATCACAATTATAACACTGTAAAATACATTCCTTTCAGGCACTGTTCAGCACTGGAAAGTTTTCAATCTTCCAGCACTCAATCAGATGCCAATGGGATTAACCTTCCTCCTCCTCCTCACAATCATCACACACACACACAAAAGTTCAGGCTTCCAATCAAGCAAGCCTTAGGTTACTGCAGCCCAATGCATGTGTACAAATGTCACAGTTCTGATTGACCAGTTCATAGTGAGACCACACAGGACTACTGAACTGCCTGCCATGATACAAAGAAACAAGCTACTGAAACCTGCCAAACCGTGTTTTAGCCATTGGTTGTTTGCTCATACGGAATTTTTTATATGTTCACTCTGAGATGAGCTATTTCTGAATTTCTCCATTACAAGATTTACTGCCCTGTGCTGCAAGCCGTCACTCCAATAATTAATCGTCTCTGCTGAAATTTAAGTTCCTTGTATTGTTCTCCAAGATAGCCAAAGTTGTAGTGTTGACAAAGTACATAAAGCCATATGTTTAAATCAAAACTAGTCTATTTTACACTACTTAAATTGGTTCACACACTCTACTGAGTAACATTTAACAAAATAATAGTATTGAATCTATGATACAGTAATTAATTATCTCTACCATATATAACCTACACTCTAACTCAACTTCACACTATCCTTCGACATCAACTTCTCCAACAGCTTCTCCCAGAATGCCTAGAGATACAGCCTTTCATAAGACTACTCAGTGATGCCATCTAGTGTTGATATACGTGAACATCATCTTGTTAACCCTTTACTCTCTTTAGATTATACATATCATTACAAACTTGTTACTCTTGAATTAGTCTAATGTGGTTCACATGCTGGTAAGGAATTATGGTGTCCTGCCAAAAATGTTGGTACGCAAATTTAACATAAGAGGTCAAGAGTACTGTGCATTAGCTAATAACTGGGTTCAACTCAAATTCACCATTTAATAGGGGGTTTTGAAAACTATACTGGCTAATCTAAAGAACAATGGAATATGAGGACTATAGAATGGCCAACATTTCTTACATCAAATAATTTCAAAATGGGATTTTAATAATTTATTTTGATAGAAGTGAAATGCTAATTAAGTAATTTAGCGAGGTGAAACAAAAATGTTTCACAAAATGGTGCAAATCTTCAGTAAAAGGTATTTGCCAAATCATCTTTTCTTTGATTGCAAACGCATGGTGCAAAAAACTAAATCACATTTTGCTACACCATCGTGTCTCCTGCATCTGATTATGTCAGATTACATTGAACATACAGCTAAGAAATGAGGCCATTTAGCCCAACAGAGTGTTTATACGCCACACGAGCCTCCACCCAGCCATCACCAATTAACCCGTGTGCATCTATATGTATCTACGCTATCCGCCTCAACTACTCCTTGTGTTAGTCAACTCCACATTCTTACCTTGCATATGGTAAAGTTCCTGTTGAATTCCTTATTGGATTTATTATTGAAGATATAATTACAATCTTTAGTTTTGGACTACTCGCAAGTGGGGATGATTTCTCTACCTCTACCCCAGTAAACCCCTTCATAATCATTGAGACATCTACCAGGTCAAACTCTCGATCTTTTCATTTGCATCACAAAAAATCTTAGCCTGTTCAGTCTTTCCCAATCAGTTTACGCTTTCAGTTCTGCTATTATCCTTGTGAATCTTTCTTTTACACCTTCTCCAAAGATGCAATGTCCTTTTATATGGAGACCGGAATTCTTCACATCATTCCAAGTGTGATCTAACTAAGGTTCTGTACAGGTTTAACGTAACTTCTCTGCTTTGCTATTCCCTCTCAACCTCAGGGGTTGCTTCTTTTTTTTCTCTATAACCTTATCAACCTACTTTCAGCGATTTGTGATGACAATGGTGCACAGCTCCTTCCATGATCAAAATGGGAGGTCTAAGAAATGCTACTGTTATGGGTCCGGGTTTACAGAACCCCGAAGTGTTTCATGGAGTTCAACCGACCCACAACTTTTAATAGATTGTGGTGTGGGAAGCACATGGTGTACTCTCCAGGTGTGATACAGCAGAAATGACAAGTAGTTTTTAAAACAAAACAATGTTTATTCTATGAACTCAAGTTAATTTTTTAAAACAAACACTGAATATCTTAACACCCATGACTTCAAAGATAACCCCAAAAGACTACAACACTAAATACTCTTTCAAACTGTTCCTTTAAACATCCAAAAGACTTCGAACCTTCAAAAATAGGAGCACATTAGGTTACATTCAATATATTTATAGTCTTTGGATTGCAGAAATCAACAGACCAACTCTGTGTTTCATCCTGCAGTTCACAGCAAAACACACAGACACTCCCAGCTGCCTTCTCAAACTGAAACTCAAAAAGCAGAAGTGAGCTCAGCTCCCCCCACCATCTGACATCACTTCAGTAATATGATCAGCTCCATTTCTTCAGGTACATTGCTTAAACATCCATTTCTTAAAGGTACTCTCACATGACACTACCCTTGTGATTAGATTTTAACTTTGTACGATGGTGTTAAACAGTGAACAGGCAGTTTGTTTTACATCTCCCCAATTTTTATTTCCATTGTTTCATATCATCGCACAAAGTCAAAATCAGCCCCATGAAGTCAGAGCATGTTTAAATGGATGATAATAATAAAGTAATTAAAGACTGCTGGTAGATTTCCTGCCCTTTCCCTGCCTTTTTTTGGGGCAAAGCTGAGGGAAGTCAGCACAAAAATGAGTGAAATACATGTGCTGACGAGTTGCCACCTAATATTTTTGACTAACATTCAGCTGGTGGCGCTAGGTGGCATACAAAAAGCCTGCCCACATATGGTACAGATATTGTAATAATTTTCAAATGACAGGGCAGCACGGTGGCAAGCACTACTGCCTCACGGCGCCGAGGACCTTGGTTCGATCCCAACCCCGGGGCACTGTCTGTGTGGTGTTTGCACATTCTCCCTGTGTCTGCGTGGGTCTCGCCCCCACTACCCAAAAATGTGCAGGGTAGATGGATTGGCCACACTAGATTGCCCCTTAAGAAAAAAAAAACTTTCAAGTGACGTAAGCAAAAAACATACACTTCCATCAGCACGGGCAGCACGGTAGCCTTGTGGATAGCACAATTGCTTCACAGCTCCAGGGTCCCAGGTTCGATTCCGGCTTGGGTCACTGTCTGTGTGGAGTCTGCACATCCTCCCCGTGTGTGCGTGGATTTCCTCCGGGTGCTCCGGTTTCCTCCCACAGTCCAAAGATGTGCAGGTTAGGTGGATTGGCCATGATAAATTGCCCTTAGTGTCCAAAATTGCCCTTAGTGTTGGGTGGGGTTACTGGGTTATGGGGCTAGGGTGGCGGTGTTGACCTTGGGCAGCGTGCTCTTTCCAAGAGCCGGTGCAGACTCGATGGGCCGAATGGCCTCCTTCTGCACTGTAAATTCTATGATCATTTTGCTACAGTAGTGCGAGGCAATGGTTACAACTGTTCACTCTTTTGCATCATTTTGCATGATTCCCGTAACAGCCTCCCCGAACAGGCGCTGGAATGTGGCGACTAGGGGCTTTTCACAGTAACTTCATTTGAAGCCTACTTGTGACAATAAGCGATTTTCGTTTCATTTTCATTTTCAGTTCATTTAAATTGATTTTTGAATCTTTCAAATTTAAGCAGAGCTATTTATTGACTTAGAAATAGCTTTAAAACAAAATAAAACTTTGCTAAAGAAAATGAACTGGCAGCTCAGTGACTGTTGGCTATGCTACTCCGAGACCTGCCAAAGCCAATCTCTCCTTTGTTCCCTCAAAGGGTGGACTCCTGCCTAAAGCAATTCAAACAACCCCAAGGGTAGAAAATTGGTCAGGGTCTGCAGCACGTCTTTATATTGGGGGTATGCTGAGAATGTATTTGGACGTACTGGCGCTGGAGGGTGTGCAGAGGAGGTTCACTGGATTAATCCCAGAGCAGAAGATGTTGGATTACGAGGAGAGGTTGAGTAGACTGAGACTGTACTCGTTGGAATTTAGAAGGATGAGGGGGGATCTTATAGAAACATATAAATTTATGAAGGGAATAGATAGGATAGATGCAGGCAGGTTGTTTCCACTGGTGGGTGAAAGCAGAACTAGGGGGCACAGCCTCAAAATAAGGGGAAGTAGATTTAGGACTGAGCTTAGGAGGAATTTCTTCACCCAAAGGGTTGTGAATCTATGGAATTCCTTGCCCAGTGAAGCAGTTGAGGCTCCTTCATTAAATGTTTTTTAAGATAAAGATAGATAGTTTTTTGAAGAATAAAGGGATTAAGGGTTATGGTATTCGGGCCGAAAGTGGAGCTAAGTCCACAAAAGATCAGCCATGATCTCATTGAATGGCGGAGCAGGCTCGAGGGGCCAGATGGCCTACTCCTGCTCCTAGTTCTTATGCTCTTATGTTCTTTTGAATCTGCAATAGCTGAAAATGTGGCTCATGAATGTTAATCGTGGTATCAGAAAACATAATGATCTAAATGAGATTTGATAAGGCATAAATATGAAACCACAGCAATTTGTAATTATGGTCTGAATTTCAGTAGGAGAGTACAGTTTTATTGTTGTTGTATTTTTAAAAATGCTATTTGTGCATTTTGACTTCAACTTTTAGGCACCATTTGCACAGCAGCTGGCTCTCCATACACCTAGCATGGTCAGTGTGGTCCTGACTTTGGTGTATATTGACATTCACCAAAGAGCACTGACGCCTTGTAACACAAACAAATAGACATGAAGAAGTGCTTAGCAGAACTTAGTGCATTCATTATGTGTTAGTCACGATCAATTGAAAGACACATAAGATAAAGGCATTTAATCTCATTGCAGTAAATTTGTTCTCTGGTAACCTAGTTACACATACACACAGTGCTTAAAGGATGGCTATGTTCAAAATGAAGGTTATAGATGAAAGACACAGTACAGAATGTTCCCAAATAATACAATTACTGTGAAACAATGAATTCTTATTGTTAGTAAAAGAACCTCACAATTTACAAGGAGATGGCTTTTTGGCTAGCCTACATTGACTGCCCATTACATAACATTACCAAACTTACACGGGAACCTTTTATACAATCAAAGTCCTATCAAAATGTTATGAGAATTAGGCTATATAAAAAATTATTCACAAAAAGAGTCACAGTCACGATGCTTACATTTACAGTGGAATTACTTTTTATGCTGAAAGCAACTATGTTAAAATAGATTATATCAGATGGCTTCTGTATCCTCACAAAAACATTATTATTAGTCTACATGTA
Source organism: Scyliorhinus torazame (assembly GCF_047496885.1). Lineage (NCBI taxonomy): Eukaryota > Metazoa > Chordata > Chondrichthyes > Carcharhiniformes > Scyliorhinidae > Scyliorhinus > Scyliorhinus torazame. Next base: position 56,824,255 of record NC_092723.1, on the reverse strand, counting down.
AGTTAATGCTATCAAAGGACTATTCCTTGAAGAAAAAGGCAGGGCTTTTCTTAGGTTAAATTATTTGCCCATTCTATCTTGAAAACTAGTATATGAATATCTTGTTCCGGATTACTTAGGAATAATTCTGGCATTTTTCCTGATAAAGTGGTTATATCTTCTGCTTCAGCTTTAATTGTATCCGCATCCCAGACTAATATCCGTATTCAACCAGCATCTATTTAGGTAGCGTGAGCTAAACCAGACATGCCTCGCTGAAATAGTAGTCTTGATAACGTAAACTTTTAAATGGAAATAGTTTGAAAATAGTCTAAAACTGATGGGGCTGTGATTAGTTCCTTTGGCAGCTTGTTCCATTGTAGGATTTTCCTTAGGAGGAAAGATTGTTGTTACACTGTCTTGGAAACATGATTTTCTTAGTTTGTGTGGATCATTACCTTGTGTTCTGTCATTGCCAGAGGGCACCAGGTACCTTTTTCTGTCCACTCCATATTTTATAGTTCAGTCTCTTTTCTCACTCCTTTGCTGTAGTGCTTCCCATTCCAAATCTTTGATCAAGGATGTGACACTTGTATATTTTCCATAATGATCGGACTGACCTTAGTGATCATCTTCAGATCACTTCAATCTTATTCATATTTCTCACCATACAAGGATCCCGCACCTAACGTTCATACTCCAGGATTGGGCAAATAAATATTTGATAAGTTATAACTCTTGATAATTTTGTTGCAAAGCCAAAGATTCGTTTGGATGTTATCAGTTGAATGTGAAATCCCCATTGAAGATTACTCAGATTGTTACGATGCACTCCCAGGTATGATTCTGAATTTACCTGTTGGAGAATTTGACTAGAGAACTTAAAGCTATCTGTTGCTGGATCTTTTTGGTGAGTGATGAACATCACACAGCACTTTATGGCATTGAATGCCATCTCCAATTGGCTCTGCTATTTTTGCACTTCCAAAAGATTATCTTACAGTGAACTGATATGATCTTGAGTTTTCCTGATGCATAAACCACACAACCAACTGCAAAGAGTCACACCCTGTTCTTTAACTTGTCGGGAAGGTCATTTATGTACGTGAAGAGGAGTAAAGGTCCAACACAGTTCTCTGGGGTGCTCCAAAGAGTACAGCTCAAGGAGAGGATGATTCCCCACCACACAACAATCTTTGTCTTATGTTGGTAAGGGAGTATCAGATCCAATTTAATAAATATTTCCCCAATTCCATAGTAGTGGAGTTTAGACAAGAGCTTACGGAGGAACTTTGTTAAAGGCTTTTGAGAAATCTTGGCCGGGATTCTCCAATATTGCGGCCAAATGTTGACACCGGCGTCAAAACCGAGCTACGTTGGCGTCAACGGGCCTGCTGGACCAGTAATTCTCCTGTTCTTCGGGGGCGGCTAGAACGGCACCGGAGTGCCGTGCGCTGCTCCAACACTGAAAGCCGGCTCTGCACGGCTTGCGTGGGTCCACGCATGTGCGCAATGGCCATCTCCGTGCCAGCGCATGCGCGTGGTTGCTGTCTCCGCGCCGGCGCGGAGCAACATGTCGGCGACCGAACAGTTGGCTCACGTGGAAGGAGGTAGGCCCCCTCCAGATAGCACCAGCCCACCGATTGGAAGCCCCCGATTGCGGGCCTGAACCCCGTGGAGGCCCCCCCCCCTCCCCGAGTCAGATCCCCCCGCCCCCCACCAGGCCACATCGGCCGCGGGTCAGGGCTCCCGGCGGGTGGTACCAGATTTGAACCATACCGGGGGGAGTTCGGCCCATCGCCCGCGGAGAATCGCCGTGGGGGCCTGTTTCAGCAGCCCCCACCCTGCGCCGCGGCAACCATGCGGGTGTGATTGGCGGGTCGGAGAATCGGCAGCCCGGCATCGGAGCGGCGTGGCGAGATTCTCCCGAGCACCCCTCCCCCCCCACCCACCCCCCCGCCCCGCCCCGCCGATTCTCCGACCCGGCGATGGCTCAGAGAATCCCGGCCCCAGTATGGTCATCTGAGTAGTTCCATCTCTTTCGAGAATGTAAAAGCTATGTTTCAGCAGATTCTTTTTGCCTGGAAAACACGCTGACCACCTCCCAGAATATTCTGAGTTTCAAACTGTTTCCTGAATGAACAATTTGTTCAGCCAATTTGAAAATCTGGGGCGAAATTCTCCCCAAACGGCGCGATGTCCACCGACTGGTGCCCAAAACGGCGTCAATCAGACAGGCATTGCGAGCCCCAAAGGTGCGGAATGCTCCGCATCTCTGGGGGCCGAGCCCCAACATTGAGGGGCTAGGCCGACGCCGGAGGGATTTCCACCCCGCCAGCTGGCGGAAACGGCCTTTGTTGCCCCGCCAGCTGGCGCGGAAATGACATGTCGGGGCGGCGCATGCGCGGGAGCGTCAGCGGCCGCTGACAGTTTCCCGCGCATGCGCAGTGGGGAGAGTCTCTTCCGCCTCCGCCATGGTGGAGACCGTTGTGGAGGCGGAAGGGAAAGAGTGCCCCCACGGCACAGGCCCGCCCGCGGATCAGTGGGCCCCGATCGCGGGCCAGGCCACCGTGGGGGCACCCCCGGGGCCAGATCACCCCGCGCCCCCCCAGGACCCTGGAGCCCGCCCACGCCGCCTTGTCCCGCCGGTAAATAGGTACTTTAATTTACGCCGGTGGGACAGGCAATTTATCGGCGGGACTTCGGCCCATCCGGCCCGGAGAATCTAGCGGGGGGGACCGCCAACCGGCGCTGCCTGATTCCCGCCCCCGCCGAATATCCGGTACCGGAGACTTCGGTAACCGGCGGGCGCGGGATTCACTGCGGCCAACGGCCATTCTCCGACCCGCTGGGGGGTCGGAGAATGACACCCCACGTTGGTGAGAGATACCAGTCTGTAGTTTTCTGGCTGATGTAGATTCCCCATTTTGAATATGCCACAGCTGTTAGCTTGTCTCCATTGGTCTCGAAAGCAGCTGGTGTTGATTGACTCTTGCTCACTGAGATACCCTTAATTACGACTCAGGAGAGGAGTTTGATAATACAAAGGCTTTAATAACCAGAAAACCAGACAGCTGCCGAGAAGTGTGCTCACTGCACGTTGCCTACTGAACATAACCTTATATACAGCTTCCTGGGGGCGGAGCCAGAGGCGGAGTCCCCCAGGGTTCCAAACCCGGTCTTAAAGGGGCCTACGCATTAAAGGTACATATGTTTACAGATATCATTCATCAAATTCACCCCCGTTAAAAAAAAAAACGCATAGTCCGTCGGGGGTGAAGTGGAATTACAAGTTCAGTCTTTTGGGTGGTCTGATTGCCCATGTCGACCTTCTCAGCCGGCTGGGGGGAGGGGGGCGCTATGGGGGGGGGGGGGGCGCTGTCAGTGTGTTCAGACTGGAGTCCAGTTACTAGTGGTGTACCACATGGATCTGTTTTGGGGCCACTGCTGTTTGTCATTTTTATAAATGACCTGGAGGAGGGCGTAGAAGGATGGGTGAGTAAATTTGAAGATGACACTAAAGTCGGTGGAGTTGTGGACAGTGCAGAAGGATGTTACAAGTTACAGAAGGATATAGATAAGCTGCTGCGCTGGGCTGAGAGGTGGCAAATGGAGTTAAATGCAGAAAAGTGTGAGGTGATTCATTTTGGAAGGAATAACAGGAAGACAGAGTACTGGGCTAATGGTAAGATTCTTGGCAGTGTGGATGAGCAGAGAGATCTCGGTATCCATGTACATAGATCCCTGAAAGTTGCCACCCAGGTTGAGAGGGTTGTTAAGAAGGCGTACGGTGTGTTAGCTTTTATTGGTAGAGGGATTGAGTTTTGGAGCCATGAGGTCATGTTGCAGCTGTACAAAACTCTGGTGCGGCCGCATTTGGAGTATTGCGTGCAATTCTGGTCGCCGCATTATAGGAAGGATGTGGAAGCATTGGAAAGGGTGCAGAGGAGATTTCCCAGAATGTTGCCTGGTATGGAGGGAAGATCTTATGAGGAAAGGCTGAGGGACTTGAGGCTTTTTTCGTTAGAGAGAAGAAGGTTAAGAGATGACTTAATTGAGGCATACAAGATGATCAGCAGATTGGATAGGGTGGACAGTGAGAGCCTTTTTCCTCGGATGGTGATGTCTAGCATGAGGGGACATAGCTTTAAATTGAGGGGAGATAGATATAGGACAGATGTCAGAGGTAGGTTCTTTACTCAGAGAGTAGTGAGGGCGTGGAATGCCCTGCCTGCAACAGTAGTAGACTCGCCAACACTAAGGGCATTAAAATGGTCATTGGATAGACATATGGACGATAAGGGAATAGTGTAGATGGGCTTTAGAGTGGTTTCACAGGTCGGCGCAACATTGAGGGCCGAAGGGCCTGTACTGCGCTGTAATGTTCTATGTTCTATGTTCTAGAGTCGACCGCCGGTGCGAGGAGGGGAGCGTCGATGGAAGGGGGGGAGTCGGTGGGCGAGCCAGCGGGTGCCAGGTCTCACAGGGAAACGGTGTCCTGCCTGCTGTCGGGGTGCTCGACAAAGGCGTATTGAGGGTTTGCGTGTAGTAGTTGGACCCTCTCGACCAGTGGATCTGTCTTATGGCTCCTCACGTGCCTCCGGAGTAGAACTGGTCCCGGAGACGTCAGCCAACGTGGAAGCGAGACCCCAGAGGTGGACTTCCTGGGGAAGACAAACAAATGGTTGTGAGGGGTCTCGTTCGTGGCCATACAGAGGAGCGACCTAATGGAGTGTAGGGCATCGGCTAGGACCTCCTGCCAGCGGGTGATTGGGAGACTTCTTGACCGTATGGCTAGAAGACCAGCCTTCCAAACTGTTGCGATCTCCCTCTCCACCTGCCCGTTACCCCGCGGGTTATAGCTGGTCGTTCTGCTCGAGGCGATGCCGTTGTTGAGCAGATACTGACGCAGCTCATCGCTCATGAACGATGTACCCCGGTCGCTGTGGATATAAGCGGGGAAACCAAACAGGGTGAAGATGCTGTGCAGTGCCTTGATTACAGAGGCCGAGGTCGTATCGGGGCAGGGGACAGCGAATGGGAAGCGGGAGAATTCGTCGATGACAGTGAGGAAGTAGGTGTTGCGGTTGGTGGACGGGAGGGGCCCTTTGAAGTCCACGCTTAGTCGCTCAAAGGGCCCAGAGGCCTTTACCAGGCGAGCGTTGTCTGGTCGATAGAAGTGCGGTTTGCACTCCGCACAGATCCGGCAAGGCTTGGTCATGGCCTTGACCTCCTCGGTGGAGTAAGGTAGGTTGTGGGACTTGATGAAATGGGCAAATCGTGTGACCCCTGGGTGGCAGAGGTCATCGTGGATGGCCCGCAGATGGTCTTTCTGCGCATTGGCGCACGTGCCGCTGGACAGGGTATCTGGGGACTCGTTGAGCTTCCCCGGATGATTTGTAATATTGTACGTGTAGGTGGAGAGTTCGATCCTCCACCTCAGAATTTTATCATTCTTTATTTTGCCCCGCTGTGCGTTATCGAACATAAAGGCGACCGACCATTCGTCGGTGATGAGGGCGAACCTCCTACCGGCTAGGTAGTGCCTCCAGTGCCGCACAGCCTCCACTATGGCTTGTGCCTCCTTCTAGACTGCAGAGTGTTGAATTTCCGAGGCGGTGAGGGTTCGGGAGAAGAACGCTACCGGTCTGCCCGCCTGGTTGAGGGTGGCAGCCAGGGCAACGTCTGATGCATCGCTTTCTACCTGGAGGGGAATGGCTTCGTCCACCGCATGCATGGCGGCCTTGATGATATTGGCCTTGATACGACTGAAGGCCGACTGAGCATCAGCCGTTAGGGGAAAAACCGTGGTCTTAATGAGTGGACGGGCTTCATCCGCATATCTGGGGACCGATTGGGCATAATAGGAAAAGAGCCCCAGGCCTTGAGGCTACGGGGAGGGGAAGTTCCTTAAGGGGGCGCATGCGGTCGGGGTCTGGCCCTAGGACCCCGTTTTCCACAACGTAGCCGAGGATGGGTAGCCGGGTTGTGTGGAACACGCATTTCTCTTTATTGTATGTCAGATTGAGAGCCCGGGCGGTCTGGAGGAACTTCCTCAGGTTTTCGTCATGGTCCTGCTGGTCATGACCGCAGATGATAACGTTGTCCAAGTACGGGATGTAGCCCGTAAGCCGTACTGGTCCACCATTTGATCCATTGCCCTTTGGAAAACTGAGACTCCGTTTGTGACCCCGAAAGGGACCCTGAGGAAGTGGAAGAGCCGACCGGCTGCTTCGAAGGCTATATAGGGGTGGTCCTCTGGGCGGATAGGGAGTTGATGATAGGCCGATTTTAGGTCGACCGTGGAGAATACTCGATACTGGGCGATTTGGTTCACCATTTCTGCTATGCGGGGAAGTGGGTACGCATCGAGTTGCGTAAAGCGGTTTATTGTCTGGCTATAGTCCACCACCATACGTTGTTTTTTCCCGGAGCGGACTACCAGTACTTGTGCCCTGCAAGGGCTGTTGCTAGCCTCTATGACCCCTTATTTTAGTAGCCGCTGAACCTCTGACTTGATGAAAGTCACTTTAAAGGCACTGTACCGCCGACTCCTGGTGGCGACGGGCTTACAGTCGGGGGTGAGGTTCGCGAAGAGGGGGGTAGTGCAACTTTGAGTGTCGCCAGGCTATATACTGTGAGCGGGGGCAGGGGTCCGCCGAACTTCAGGGTCAGGCTTCGGTGGCAGCACTGAAAGTCCAGACCGAGCAGCAGGGGAAGTGGAAGTGGGGCAGAGGTGAGGGAGGACATAAAGTTTAAAACGGGCGTATTTGGCGCCTTGGATAGCGAGGTTCGCGACACAATACCCCGTGATTTGGACCGAATGAGACCCAGATGCGAGGGCGATAGTTTGGGATGCGGGATAAGTGCGCAGGGAGCAGCGTCTTACCATGTCTGGATGGATAAAACTCTCCGTGCTCCCGGAGTCAAAAAGGCAGGGGGTGTCGCGGCCATTGATTTGAACCTGCATCATTGAGTTTCGCAGGTGCTTCGGCCGAGATTGATCGAGCGTGATCGCTCCTAGTTGCGGGCAGTCAGAGTCCTCGGTTGAATCGGACTCGCAAAATGGCCGCCGCCATCGGTCGCACGTTTTGGGTTTTGAAGATGGCCACCGCCAAGATGGCCGCCCCCATGACTCACACGAGGCCGATGACGCGTTGGAAGTAGGCGTGTCTGGCCACCGCGCGGCCGCGTTGCGGGGCCTGTGTCCCGGGAGTTCCATTTCTGGGCCCGATGAGACTTTTGTTTCTGGCCTTTGGGCCCAGCCAGTCAGACCTTCGCGAAGTGCCCCTTCTTTCCGCATTCATCGCAGATAGCGGAGCGGGCTGGGCAACGCTGGCGTGAGTGCTGGCCTTGCCCAAAGAAATAGCATTGGGGGCCCCCAGTGTGAGCGGGTCGCCGCGCGGAGCAGGCCTGAAGCGTGGCCGAGTCTGGAAGGGATCGAGAGGGGTTCGCAAGGTCCGCGGAGTACGTGCGGAGATTATGGTGGGTCGCTTCCAGGGAAGAGGCGAGCGTTACCGTGCCTTGGAGGTCCTTCGCTCCGTCTTCTAGGAGCCGCTGCCGGATGTACGTGGATCGGATACCGGACACGAAAGCATCCCGAATATGTAAGTTCATGTGGACTTCTGCCGTCACCTCTTTATGGTCGCAGTTCCTGGCGAGCGCAGTGAGTCTCTCCAAGTATTCATGTAGCGTTTCCCCAGAGCGCTGGCGGCAGGTCGAGAGCAAATGTCTGGCGTATACCTCGTTTATCGGCTTTACGAAGCGCTTCTGTAGGATTTCAACCGCCGTTTCGTACGTCGTAGCTTTCTCGATCACGGAGGATAGTTGGTGGCCCACCCGGGAATGTAGTAAGCTCAGCTTGCGAGGTCCGTCAACTTCAGTCTCTGAGGAACTCCATTTGGCCTCAAAGCACCGGAGCCATACTTTAAAAATTTCAGTGGCTTCCGGTGACCGAGCGTCCAAATTGAGCTTCTCCGGCTTTAGACCGCTGTCCATCTTGATGTAGTCTGGTTATTAAATTGAGATACCCTCAATTACGACTCAGGCGAGGAGTTTGATAATACTCCTTTAATAACTAGAAAACTAGACAGCTGCTGAGAAGTGTGCTCACTGCACACTGCCTACTGAACGTAACCTTATATACAGCTTCCTGGGGGTGGAGCCGGAGGCGGAGTCCCCCAGGGTTCCAAACCCAGTCTTAAAGGGGCCTACGCATTAAAGGTACATATGTAAACACATATCATTCATCACAGTCACGATTGGAGCCAGTTCACCACCTGCTAACTTTAAAATTCAGGGAAGCATTTCATCTGGACCCAGACCTTTATTTGGATTTATTGCTGACAATATGTCTTGAATTTTAAAAACTCGCCTTCTTTTTAATGTTCTGTTCGATTATCATAATCCATTATTATGGGTGATGTGCTATTACTTGACACACTACTTGCCATTATGTCACTGCTCAATGTAACAGCCTGTAATGTTACAGCAACTAACTGTGATGTGGCAACTTTTAAAAGTGATTTTCAAGAGGGTCCCAGTGCTGAGAGAAGTGACCTCTGTGTAAATACATGAGTTACAATGAGAAAATGAACGCTGAAAGGTAAAAATACATACGTTGGTGACATTGTAAAAATAGCAACACTTTTCATATTTATTAGAATTTTTAAAACATTAAAGACAGGCCCATTAAGTCCAACTGCTTTGATCAACGTTTCCTCACATTTAAACGAATAATTCCTGACGATGTTTCTGCCTGGTTTCGAACCGAGGACCTTTGGTGATAACCACTATACTACAGAAACAGAGCACAAGCAATTAAAGAATTTGTACTGGCTGATTCATGTTGCCCAGTTTCATGTATTTGGCTTCCTTGTTAACTCAAGTGGGCTAAGTACATTCCAAAAAGGACGAAAGATAGAGAACCCAACCAGAACTATTTAGATGATGAGGTAAAATGCGAACATGATGAAACGGGGGGGGAAAAAAGAGGGTGTATGATACAAGTCAGATGAATTCTTCAAGTGAGAACCTGGTCAATCCAGTAAATTGAGATATGGATATAGGAATTTGGAACAGGAGTAGGCCATTCAGCCCCTCGAGTCGGCACTGCCATTTGTTAAAATCATGGCTGATCTGATTCTGACCTCTACTTTTCTGGCTATCCCCCCTCCCCATACCCTTTGACTCCATTGTTGGTCAAGAATCTATCTAACTCAGCCTGAAAATATTCAATAACCCTGTCTCCACATAAAATAGAAAATAAGATTGGCATGGAGAGAATATGAGAATAGCAAAGGAGTTAACATAAAGAGGAACCCAAAAATCTTCTACTGGCACGTGAATAGTAAGCTGATAGTAAGAGGCAGGGTGGGCCCTATTCGGGACAAAGAGGTTGATATATGCTGAGAGACACAGGGCAAAGCTAAAATAGTTAATGAGTACTTTGTATGCGTGTTTACTGATAAAGAGGATGCTGACAAAATATCAGTTGAAGCAGAGGTGGTAGAGGTATTTGATGGGATGAAAATTAATATGAAGCATGTACTGGAAAGGTGGCTACATTTAAAGTAGATGGTCCAAATAGCTTGCATTCCAGGTTGCGCAAGGACGTGGGAGCGGAGATAGCAGAAGGGTTTGCCATGATCTTCCAATCTTATTGTGGTACAAGGGAGGTGGGGGTGGGGTAGGTGCCAGAGGATTGGAGAGTGGAGAATGTGACACTTTTATTCAAGAAAACACATGGGAATATTCTGAGTAACTGCAGGCCTGTGGGTTTAACATCGGTGATGTCCAAGGTTTTAGATACAATAATCAGGGGGAAAAGATTAAGCACGTGGGGAGGTTTGAATTAATTAAGGATTAATTAATTGGATGGATTTGTTGAAGGTAGATAAAATGGATTAACCTAACTGAATTAAATTGTATTAATTTTTTGATGAGGCAACGGAGAAGGTTAAAGAGATGTCGAAAAAGATTTTAAATGCCGTTTGACCAAAGTACCACACAAAAGGCTAGATCAAGATTATGACAGGTTTAGTTAAATTAGACAAAGAAAAGTTAATCCCATTAACTGACCATATAAGGATAAGGAGAGACAGATTCAAGATTTTGGGCAGGCGATGCGAGGAAGAATTATTTTTATACTGTTAATAGTTAACAACCAGGAGCTTGTTGCCTAGACGGGGTGGGAACAGAGATGATCAATGATTTCTAAAGGGAATTGGATGGGCACTTGAGGGGAATAAACTTGCAAATTGACATGGGTAGAGCGGGAGAATAGGGTTGATTAGATTGCTCTTCAGAGAGCCAACATGGACCCAATGGGCTAAATGACTTCTTTCTTTGCTGTGAATATGACTCACGTTCATCTAGTGAGTAGCTGAGTCATACTAACCAGTAAGTTCACAAACTGAATCTCCAATCTCTGCTGAGTTAGTTAATCTCAGTGAGAGCAGCTGAAGAGGCACTGCACATGCCCTCAGCACTCCTGTGTAGGAAGAAATAAAATCAGCTTGAATTCTTGCTTCTGATCACTATTACCAAGTCTCGTTAGATGTGGATTGTGGGAAGGAAAGGATTGTCCCCTCCAGGTTGTACTGTGACAGTCTATTTTCAAATGCTTTTGAATATGCTTTGCTATTAACCTGATAACACAAACTGCAAGCTTAAAGAGGCCGAGGTAGGAGGTTCAGATTTGATATTACTCTGAAGCACATTTACTGCTTTGGAATTGTTTTGGGTGCAGCAATTAGTTTACAGATAAGGGATAATTGTAAGATTTGGTATTCCACTAGAATGCATTACACCTCCCAATGTCATGTCCATGCTTCACAGCTGATAGATGGCTGTTGGAGAATCGGCATGCATATGTTTGCAGCATTTGCAAGGGCACACCATGGCATTTACACAATATAGCAGCTCTTTCCGGAATTTGGGTTGTGTACATGCGTATAGGTACATGTTAATTGCCATATTGGTCAAGTCCAGCATAGAACCAATATCAGCAACAACATTAATGGTTTGCGAATAGTCTGCCCGGTCAATATCATAGTATGCGATACGCAGAATAAGCTGTGTGACTAGTCTCGTAGCACATAAGAGTGCAAAACTCATTGAAACAGTAATCAGGAGGACAACTGATTTCCTTTTCTGAGCCCTGAAATAAAGAGAACTTGCTGAGTTGCCCATTCCCTTCACTTTACTGGAGTGGTGCACCTTATTGCTCCGCGCAATTAGCCTAAGTGTTAAACCATTCAGTGTGAAAATAAGTATGAATGGAATAATGTAATCTAAAATTGTTTGAAACCACACCAGTCCATGAACAAAACAATGTGAAATGTTTCGTTTGTAAACACATGCATACCGAATTTCAAATGTCTCTGTTACATTGTTAAAAATCTGCATCGTTTGAGAGTGATTCGACCAAAAATACGGAATAGCGAGCAAATAACTTAAGACGAAAGTGAGAGTTATAACCATGATGGCACATCTTGAGGTACATAATTTAGTTTTGAGTCTAAAACCACTTATAGCAATGAAACGTTCAACTGTGAAGGTAACCACAAGCCAGACAGAAGCATTGTACGCACCATAATTTAAAATATCCCTGATAGTACACCATGGATCTCTCGCCCAAAATGGTTCAAGGATGTGGAACCTGAGAACTAGCTCAATTATTACAATGAGAAGAAGCACCAGGGTGTCCGCAACTGAAATTGCCATCAGATAATAAGTGCTTGATTTGGAAACCAGGCAGTTTCTTTGCCAGAATATTAAGAAGGCCACGATGTTTGCTGAAAAAAAAACGTAAAAATTAACGCTGTATTTAGCATTACTCACGATATTACAGATAAAGATTTCACAATACAGATATTAAGAATCATTGTTAAAATGTTCAAGACCGTAGATTCAAGCCCTTTTTCAATGGTTTGAGCACACAATTTAGACAATAGTCCCTGCGTTACTGATGGAGTACTGTATTGTCAAAGATGCATTCCTATTATGGGCAAATAAATTGCAGCTCTGGAAGGGATTCTCTGGTCCTCGGCTGCACGCCATTCGCTGGTGGCGGGATTCTATCTTCCCGCTGATTGTCAATGGGATTTCCCATTGTAACCACCCAACCCGGTCGCGAAATCCACTGCCAGGGCTGTGCTGCCGGTGGGGAAATCGCAACGATCAGAGAATTCCGACCTCTGTCTAGCCCATGTTAATTATTCAGATAGATATGAAGATCCTATAGCACTATTTGAAAAAGAGCAAGGGTTCACCCAGTAACCCATTGCTTACCCACATTCTCTCTTCTCCCAATACCAGCAAAAAAAAGATGTCATTCATCATATGACTGTTGAGGGATTTTTCTATCACAAAAAAATAGCTGTTGTTTTCACCTGGAGAAAGAAAGTCATACTTTGGTATGTCTTTGAGAGATGCGATAAGGAGAAATATAAGTGCAAGTCTGCAAGAATGACACTTTAATGAATTCTCTGTTGGCAAATTTACTAACTAGTGATAAGTACAAAATCTCATGAATATCTTGTGTCAGTAAAATTGGAATGACAATGGGATTTAATAGAAATAAGATTGCAGCCTGTGATGTGGTGAAACCTGTAGTTTATAGAATACAGATGAATAATTATAGCTAATAATAATCTTGAAAATATGAATAATCTTGAAGTATTTTCAAGGGGAATAAGTGGTATTTTCCGATGCCACATTCGGCCTTTTTGCAATGACAGCTGCAGGCACACTTATGAATTTTAATCATGTCTTTTGGTGAGTTTGTCTTTGATGAACATTACTTTAGATATGATCTGTTTTTGATCTGACATTTGAAGGCATCAGTACTTTTGGAAGTCATGACTGGAGTGGACAGAATGTAAAGGATGCCCTTAATGTATCACACAAAGATCCAATGATACAATCCTCTCATTTTGAACACTGTAATACTTGAAGAATTTATATATTTCCATATAATATTTTAAACAAAATAGTATTAACGGATTAATGCTGTAATACATGTGTAATTCATTCCAAAATCAATACAAATGCTTAAAATAACTTTTTACACACGAGTTCCCTGCTGAACCATGACTCCCAGACCTTTGAACATATTGAGAGAATAGCCTTCATATAATCTGAACCGCTTGGTTAATTAGGTTTGGTTAACATCATAATTTTACCCATTTGCATTAAAGATTTATTGTCTGGCTGAGTTCATTTTAAACCCCCAAAAACCTCTTCAAACTTTAAATAGTTTTAAAGGCCACAGTGTCCCCATATTGCTGAGTTTGCTGTTGAGGTAATACCCCAAAAAGCAGGCAGGGTTTAACCCCCAGCCCCAAACCCCAGCCGTGAAGCTGGTGTACGGGCTGCCTATGGAAGCCCATTTTGCGGCAGAGCAGCAATTTCAATGTAATTTTCTTGTTTTAAATTTTCATTTTCAGAATAATGATAAAAATGAATCAGCTTGTGGCACACTTAACAAAAGCGATTTGTCATTGCAAAGCCTGTCAGTGTTGCAAACCTTCTGCGTAAACATACCTACAAAGACACAGCGTTATGTTGGCATTGTGGTGTTAAATGAAGCTTATTTCACTGAAGTCTTCCAGGCAGGCATGTACTCACATGGAATTCCAATCACCGCAAGAAGAGGGTAGAAGACTTTCTGCAGTTTCATCATCCAGTGCTCTTCATCCATTTTTAATAACAGAGCTCCCAGCTTCAGGAAGGTCTGTTCAATGTTCCTGTAGACTTGTCATTGCTGATATCTTAAGACACTTTATTGCTTTATTTCATTTTGTCATTTCTCTCAGTAAACACAGCAGTGCTGGCTTTCGTTTTGGTATCTGCAAGTAATAGGCAGACAATATGTGAACTGAAGTGTTAATGATTACCTAGACAATCATTAAGGTGGACAATTTAATGCTGGATTTCCAATATAATGATATCATAAAGTTCTTCATGATTAAATTCACTCAAACTGTGCCACCTTCTCATTACTGAATATTCCTGGCTGCAGCTGTTGTGGTAATAAATTGGCTACTGTGTGTCTTTCAAACAATTTTGTTTATTCTGGCTTTATTTTTCAACCTCTTCTGCCATCTAACTTACTCCGGATATTGAAAGGTTAACTTTTATGAAGCCAAGTTACTTTATACTGTGGGTCACTGAAACTTAATAAAGGTCTGGGGCGGGATTCTCCGGTCGGAGTCTCCGAAATCACGTTCGGCAATCGGCCGGAGAATCCTCGTTTGCGTCGAAATCTAGGGCGGCGCCATTTTTGTGATGCTCCGTCCCCTCGAAAACGGCATACTCACAGAGTACGTCTCACGCCAGCCTCAGGACGTCACCTGAGGCCCTCCCTCAATGCTCTGCCCCCGATGGGCCAGTTCCCGACGCCATGGGTCACTCATGGTATATTTTTTTTGTGAACCCGGCGTGGCGGTTGCGGACTGTGTCCAGCGCCGCCACAGTTGGGTGGGAGCCATTCCGCGGGCAGGGGGCGCTTTGGTGGGGGCTAGGAGCATTGGTGGGTGGTGGTCCAGAGGTGGAGAGCCTGGTCAAAGGGGGGCGTTTTTTGGCAGGGCGGGTCCACGCACGGCCGGCACCATGTTGCATGGCGCAGCTGCCTCAGGCCGCCACCGTATACATGTGCAGCCACTGACCCGGCAATTCTCTGGCCATATCCACAAGTAAAGCCGGGGGCTTTCCGCTGCGTGGCTGCTAGCTCCCCACCCGAAGGAGGATCGGTGCTGCTTTTGCACTGTTTTTTTCTGGCATAAAACGCCACTGTTCCCACGCCGGCATCAGCACTTAGTTTGCAATCGGAGAATTCAGCCCCTGTCATATGAATCAGGAAATCTATGGGCCATTTTTCTTGTCAATAATGGAGTGCAATAATATCATTTTTAAGAAGGTATCCGATTCCTGAAGAAAATAGGTTAGTCTTCATGAATCTACTGGAGCGCGGGATAATTCAAGGGCAAGACATCTATTTGTAATTTCAGAATCACTCTGAAATGTAGCATTCTCCTCAGTCAAATATTCTTCACCGTACACAGTTGATATCCTGTGGCACTCATCTAAGACTCAAATTTAATAAAGTTGTGTGATTTTTCTCCTGCAACTGTTTCTCTGTCACATTGAATCTAATTCTTCATGTTTTTATTTCCGTAGGTATGTTTATTTCCCACACTTTCTATCTGCCTTTCTTTTCTCACAGACCTCTCTTTGTCATGTTTGTATGTCCCTGAAGCTTTCTCGCATGTTTTCCCTCCCTTTTCTCGTCTTCCTTCTGCACCCGCTCTCTGAACACATCCTACACGTTGCTTAAACGTCTACTTTGCTTTCTGTGTGAACTTCCCCCCCCCCCCCGTTTGCATGCTTCTCTCTCAATGCGCATTACTATTTTTATGTTACCGGTCCTGAAGTGTTGGGTACTCTGATACACAGACGAACCAACACGGTTGCGAATGGTACAACGCAGTTTTATTTCAATCAACTTTTAACATAGTAAACTCTGGTACTCAGCACATGGTGAATGTCTGAGTGTCTGGCAATGAGGTCTGTGCCCTGAGCCGTCTCCTGCTCCAGTGCCCAGGAAGTGTCGTGTTCCCTGTTTTGTACTGTGTATGCTCTTGTCTGTGATTGGCTGTTGTGTTGATTGGTCCGTTGATCTGTCCATCATTATGTATGTATGTATGTGCTATGATGTTCACCTGAATTTCATGACAGGTCCCAAACAGGTCTTTTCACAATAGTATGTGCACCGAATTGACATCAGGTTGAGAAGGTAATATTTAGTATAATTGTCCCTGTGAAATGTAGGGGCCCCAAACCAAATCTTTGCACAGGGCCTCCCACAAGAGTCTGTTGTATTTCCTATTGTCTGGCTTGGTAGACATCTGGTAGACATGTTGTGGACATTTAAGTCCCAGAGTTTCTGCATAATTCAACATTGACCTTCATAACACAAGAATAAATCGATGAGAAACATGACTTTAATGAAGTTGTCATCTCCTACAAATCTATGCTAATTCTATTTTGTCCCTTGTTTATTACTTTATTTGCCAGTAAACCAAATAAAGGTTTTACTTCATGTACTATTGTCAACTGCCTTATTTCCTTTCACTTCTTCAAATGCTCATTTTGTATTCCTCAACTGACTTTTGTATTGCTCCTGACTTTTCCATCCATTCATTAAACTAATTCTAATTGACTTGAACAAAAGTTTATTACAGCACACATCATGGGCGAAATTCTCCCCCAACGGCGGGATGCCCGCCGACTGGCGCCAAAGCCGGCACAAATCAGATGGGCATCGCGCCGGCAAAAAGGTGCGGAAGTCTCCGCATCTTTGGCGGCCTAGCCCCGACATTGAGGGGCTAGGCCGACGCCGGAGGGATTTCCGCCCCGCCAGCTGGCGGAAATGGCGTTTGTTGCCCCGCCAGCTGGCGCGGAAATGCGGCGCATGCGCGGGAGCGTCAGCGGCCGCTGTCAGTTTCCCAGTGCATGCGCGGGAGCGTCAGCGGCTGCTGTCAGTTTCCCGCGCATGCGCAGTGGGGAGAGTCACTTCCGCCTCCGCCATAGTGGAGACCGTGGCGGAGGCAGAAGGGAAAGAGTGCCCCCACGGCACAGGCCCGCCCACGGATCGGTGGGCCCCGATCGCGGGCCAGGCCACCATGGGGGCACCCCCCTGGGTCAGATCGCCCCGCGCCCCCCCAGGACCCCGGAGCCCGCCCACGCCGCCTGGTCCCGCCGGTAAATACCAGGTTTGATTTACGTCGGCGGGACAGGCAATTTCTGGGCGGGACTTCGGCCCATCCGGGCCAGAGAATCCAGCGGGGGGTCCCGCCAACCGGCGCGGCCGGATTCCCGCCCCCGCCCAATCTCCGGGAGCGGAGACTTCGGCGGGGACGGGGGCGGGATTCACGGCGGCCAACGGCCATTCTCCGACCCGGCGGGGGGTCGGAGAATGACGCCCCATGGGCGGGATTCTCCAATAATGGGTCTATGACCCCCATGCCCACAAGAAAACAGGCGCGAATCACTCCGGACATTTTTCAAGAAAGTCCGTGGCGATTATTTGTTTTTAAGGGGGCTTGCAGGGCCCCGGAGGGCTCCACGCAGCTCCGGCTGCCGATACGGGGCTCTGCACTTCCGGTTGCGGGACCGCGCATGTACGCGGTGGCCGCCTGTGGTGCCGGCCCCGCGCGACTTGGCAGACCCACACAGCGGGCCAGCACCGAAGACGTAGGTCCCCCCGCCCCCCACCAGGACGGCCATCGTAGCCGCGACCCCGAGCTCCCGCCGGGTGGAACCATACATGAACTACACCGGCGGGAACTTGGTCGGTCGTCCGCGAAGAATCGCCGCGGGGTCCTCTTTCAACGGCCCCCGACCGGCGCTGCGCGACCACGCATGCGCGACTGGCGGTGATTCTCCGGTCGGCAGATAATCGTGGGAAGGCATCGCGGGCCCAACGCTCCATTCTCCGCTCCCGCGCCGGGCGCGATTGTTGCGGAGAATCCCAGCCATCATGCCTTCTGGAGATCCCAAGACATTTAAAAACTTATATTCATGAAACACCTGCAACATAATAAAAGATGCCAGGAGCTTCTCAGGAGTGTTACCAATCAATATTTATACTGAGATACATAAGGAGATAGAAGGACAATGGCCAAAGGTCAGAGATGTAGGTTTAAGGAGCATCGTAAAAGAGGAAAAGGAATTAGAGAGAGCGTGAGCTTCAGAGGGGGAATTTCACACTTAATTTGTATTGATTAAGTCACCATTAAAAGTATGGTCAAAAATATGCGAGGAATTAACTTTCTTAATCAACCTTTGGTGTCTTACACCTTACTTTCTTTTGTTTTTTCCATGCACATATTTTCTTTCCTAACTTGGGAAGTCACGGGCCGTAACTTCCTTTCGGATCCCCGACTTAAGCACATGTTCGGCGATACAACCCAGAAGTGCGGAAGCATGGGCATGCGTGCTGGAAGTGCGTGGCATTCGAATTCCCTGCACGCTTTCATTAACAGATTGAACTCATGTGCTGCGTTGGACCTACTGCATTAAAAATTCAGGGACAGCACTAACTTGGTTGACATGCCCTGATGTTAGGTAAATTTTTACACCTTTTTATTTGCACATATATTTCTGGTTCCAGGATCATCGAGCAGAGGTAGGAGACAATGGGTGCCATTTGTTTGGTAAGTTAATGTTTTATATTATTAGTGTTTAGCGTGTATAATTATGTTTAAAAAGCAAATAAAGTGGAAGGAAGATTTCTTTTAAACTTTGGTTTCCCATGAGGCTGGTAATTCCATTAAAAAGATACTTTACTGTATAAAGTGAGTTTGGAGTCAGAGAAAGTGATTAACTTTGGTCTGATATGAGGATTATTCCATTAAAGGAACTATAATGGGTAGAACGGTGATCACTCGCTAATGGGTATGATCGTCCACCTAAGGTACAGTGTTACTGGCCATGGGTTCTGTGGGTCTTTGTCTGATTGATGAGCCCGATCCTAGAGCCGTATCTTCAATCATTCACTTGGCAGGAATTTCCAAAAGGTGATATCGGTCCTTGGACTCTAGGTCACGGGTATTCCTTTCTCAAGTTCCTTCTTCCGGTCTCCTCTAGCCGTCAGGTGTTCTCAAAGAATTGTGTCCCTTCAATCAGGAAGTTCCTCTAAGTAGGTCTCTTCTGAGCAAAGGCCTTGCAGGCATTGATGTCTATGTTCCATTTCTTGAGGTAAGCCTTCAAGGTGTCGTTGAAGAACTTCCTTTCTCCTCATGTTCAGGTTCCTTTCATGAATTGGGTGAAGGTTTGTTTTGGCAGTTGGGACTCTGATATCGTAAGCATATGGGCGGCACAGCGGAGTTTGTTCATTTCAGATGATCATGGCCTCGATACTGGTGCTATTTGACTCCTTCAAGGCCACTAGTGTTAGCACGCCTATCCTCTCAGCTGATTCAGAGCTAAAGTATGTTTGGATTTTGCAAAGTATTTAAGCTGTGTTGTCTAAGAGTCTCCCTGATGTAATGTTCATCCTTACATGCCTCAGTAAATGCTTTAACAAAATTTAATGTCTTAGTTGACATATACAAGCCTCCTGCAGGCTAATGTGAACTATCTGTCTGGCAGATATAGCAGAATGCAGTGCAGATTCAAAATCTGTGGTTATGCTTCACCTCCGCTGGGGCATCACACTCACAGTTTTGCTTTTTAAATCATTACACTTCTTTGAGGCACTGACACATGCGCAGGGATCATGAGAGAAGAGTCAGGCATCATCTCCGCCAGGTGATGCAAGGGGCATTTGAGATCACCTGGCAGCTGTTGCTTTCGGACATTGAGCTTGCAAAATTAACAATCAATTGGTCAAAAGCCTCCCTCCCCCCTCTCCCTCTTCCCTTCCCTCCCCTCCCCTTACTCCTCTTGCCCCTTCTTTCTTCCCGTCCCCTTTACAAATAGACAAAACCATTGTGTTTAAGTGAGAAAATACATTTTATTGCAAGAAATTTGCAAAAGTTGAGGTAGTTTTATGTCATTGTTCAGCTGATAAAGTTAAAAGTTAACTGGTTTCAAAGTTTTGTGTTTATAAAATTATTTTTGTTAATAAATGTTTTACATTAAACTTCACAAGCTTTGACAAATGTCTTACTGAAACATCAAAACACAACATTTAATTCTGAGATAATTATAAATGAATAAGATAATTGAAGTAAACAAGGCAGAAACATAATAACACAGTGGCACATTGATTAGCACTGCTGCCTCACAACACCAGGGACCCGTGTTCAATTCGGACCTTGGGTTACTGTGTGGTGTTTGCACATTTTCCCCGTGTCTGCATGGGTTTCTTGGATCCATAGAATTCTTACAGTGCAGAAGATGGCCATTCAGCCCATTGAGTCTTCATCGACCTTCTGAAAGAGTACCCTACCTGGGTCCACTCCCTCGCCCTGTTTCCGGAACCAAACCTGTACATCCCTGGACCCTAAGGGACAATTTAGCATGGCCAATCCACCCAACCTGCACATCTTTGTACTGTGGGAGGAAACTTGAGCACCCGGAGGAAACCCACTCAGATGTGGGGAGAGCATACAGACTTCACACAGACTGGGCGGCACGGTGGCTCAGTGGTTAGCACTGCAGTCTCACGGCACTCAGGACCCGGATTCGATCCCGGCCCCGGTCACTTTCCATGTGGAGTTTTCACATTCTCCCTATGTTTGTGTGGGTCTCACCCCACAACCCAAAGATGTGGAGGGTAGGTGGATTGGCCATGCTAAATTGCCCCTTAATTGGTTTAAAAAAAAAAAAATTGGTATTCTAAATTTTTTTTTTTTTAAACTTCACACAGTCACCCAATGTCGGAATCGAACCTGGGTCCCTGGCGCTGTGAGGCAGCAGTGCTAACCATTTTCCCCCCCTGCTGCCACCTTTGCCACTGTGTGTTTCAATTTCCTTCTGCAGTCTAAATATGTGCAGGTTAGGTGGATTTGCCTTGCTAAATTACCCTTTAGAGTCCAAAGGTTAGTGGGGTTACGGCGATAGGGTGGGGGTGTGGCCCTGGGTAGGGTGCTCATTCGCAGCGTTAGTGCAG
This sequence comes from Scyliorhinus torazame, assembly GCF_047496885.1. Lineage (NCBI taxonomy): Eukaryota > Metazoa > Chordata > Chondrichthyes > Carcharhiniformes > Scyliorhinidae > Scyliorhinus > Scyliorhinus torazame. Next base: position 56,803,653 of record NC_092723.1, on the reverse strand, counting down.
ACTCGATAGGCTGAATGTCTTTCTTCTGACTGCAATGATTCTATAACTCTATAAACAAAAATCATAAAAATATCAGATGTTACAAGGACAGTAGGACAGTGACAGCAAAAAACCCTGGGACGCTTTCAAAATCTTAAATTGAAACATACGAATACTTTTAAGCATGTCACATGTAAAGTTAAATAATAATATAGCGCAGATTTAAATAGTTCCACAGATTTAAAACAAATAACCAACCTATGCTCACTTATAAATAATCATCTTTGACCATAAAATATCAAATAAAATTTACTTCAAAAGAACCAATAGCAATGCAATGCCTGTTTAAAAGAAAGAGCAAAAGAACTCTTCTCCATACCTTTAAAACACTTGTCAAACATGTTGCTTGTTGTGTTCAATATAAATCTGCTGTTTAAATGCCTGCCCTCAAAGGACGTTCGAAAGCTGGCCTCGTCATAAGGAGGCAGAGCTGCACTCCTGCTGCGCCACAATGGAGCCTGAGCAGACCGGGGCGCTAGCGGCCCCTGGCTACTGCAGCGAGAGGACGTTTCTCTGCGATATCCAACCACAGGTAAGAGCGCATTTTTCAATTTCAAAATCAGCAGCCTGTGGCTTTCTGCCACTAGCCAGAAGTTACAGGTCATTGTTTGTGCAGATCTCCCCTATTTGTCCCCTAAATGACAACGTATGCAGATGCCGCAGCTGAAACTCATGCGCACTAACCCCCCCACTCCTTACTCAGCTTCTCATAGATGCATCCACTCTCCTTTCCGCTCGGCTTCTGATCTGACTGGCCTTCATCCTCTGATTTCAACATCCATCTGAGCTCTCCATCGAGATTCAAGTCTCCATCGAGATTCAAGGGTGGCACGTGGCACAGTGGATAGCATTGCTACCTCCGGCGCTGAGGACCTGGGTTCGAATCCCGGCCCTGGGTCACTGTCCGTGTGGAGTTTGCACATTCTCCCCGTGTCTGTGTGGGTTTCACGCCCACAACCCAAAGATGTGCAGCATAGGTGGATTGGCAACGCTAAATTGCCCCTTAATTGGAAAAAATGAATTGGGTACTCTAAATTTATATTAAATTTTTTTAAAAATGATTCAAGGTAGAATTAGACAGATTTTTGTTAGGTGAGGGGGAGTCAAGGGTTATGGGGGGAGGGGCAGAAAGGAAAGTGGAGCTGAGACCACAAGCAGATCAGCTATGAATGGTGAAGCAGGTTCGAAGGGTCAAATGTTCTACTCCTGATCCTATGTTGCTAATTCACTGCCTTCCTGTTCTCCGTAAACCTTTCCCTCAATATACACTCTTGTATCCGTATTTCCAACCACTCCTCGACCGTGCCATCTCTACAGTCTCTGTAATCCAAAGTTTTACAGACGTGCTAGGCCATTTCTATCTGGTTCCCTAATCACCCTACCCCCTTCTAATACCACTTCCCTCTCTACCCACTGCAGAATAAAAATCCTATCCCATTCACTTGCGATTATTTAGAGCCACTTCTACAACACCCTATTTTTTTCAACCAATCCATTATCTCCACTTTGATCCATCGCCAACAAAAACATTTACACTCATCTATCCTGGCCATTCCTCCTAGCATGGCCCCCAGTCTTGCTTCCTCAAATTCAGGGAACATTCAGCATATCTTGTACACAATTGGATTAGCATCCATCACCAGTTCTAACTGGATGATATCAAGTGCTACTGGCCCTCAGCCTCCTCTGACAAAACCACCAGCTACTCCAGGGTCATCCTGCAGGGCAAATATGACCCACAGATTATTTTCTACACTACCAACTGTTTCCTAAATATCGCTCCCCTACCTCTTCTACCCTCCCCTCCAATGATACACAGGATTTACAAATTCCTTGGTCCAGCTGCCTCCACCATGCCAAACCTTCCCTCAGGCATTCTTCACCAATCCCTAAGCCCAGATGTCTCCATTTTTTCCTAAATCTCCCCTCATGCCCAAAGCTCACCCGATCAATGCTGCTTCCTGGATTACCCCAGATTCATCACCGCTCCCTTGACACTATTCCCATTAAGTGCATTCTGAAAGGTATTATAGGTGATTAATTATCCAGATTTCAAATATTTTGGCCAGCAAGAAGCCATCAGAAAAATGGCATTGCACAGTATTAAGTTTGAAATAGGGAATGCATATGGAACAGAATTTTCCATTTTTGAGACTAAGTGCGGTGGCATACTGGTTTCACAGCACGTTTACCACTGGGAGGTATTTGTATGCCTGTTAATTATGAATAGCTGAATTTCTCTCCATATCACATGGCATGTCGGGCACTGATTCTCTCACCCCGCCATCACCTAATGGGCCTGAAGGCCTGGGATCTATATTTAAACGCAACCTTTGATAAAAATTGGGAGGCCAGACAAGTGTATTGGAATAGTCAAGTCTAGAGGTAACAAAGGCAGATGAGTCGAGGTAAGGATGGATTTCAGTGATGTTATCAATGTGGAAAATTGGCAGTCTGAGAGGTGATGATGCAAATCTTTAGTTGGTCACTTACCTTGGAGTCAAATAGAATGTTTCCACCATAGCTGGGACATAAATGGAGTTGGTGGCAAAGGAATGAAGTTTTCTATTCAGTCTTTCAGCTTGATCTTGTACTATTGCTGGTATGTTTTGTTTGTCACAAATAGGCTTACATTAACACTGCAATGAAGTTACTGTGAAAAGGCCCCAGTCGCCACATTCCGCTGCCTGATCGGGTATACAGAGGGAAAATTCAGAATGTCCAAATTACTTAACAGCACATCTTTCAGGACTTGTGGGAGGAAACCGGAGTAGCCGGAGGAAACCCACGCAGATACAGGGAGAAGGTGCAGACTCCATCCAGACAGTGGCCCAAGTCGGGAATTGAACCTGGATCCCTGGAGCTGTGAAACAACAGTGCTATCCACTGTGCTACCGTGCTAGTCACTTTAGTGCAATTTATCTTTCCTTATTCACGAGAAGCCCAGCGAATCATACCCATATGTTTTGTCATGCCCGGCACTACAGAGGTTTTGGATGGGGGTGACAAAGGTGCTTTCAAAAGTAGTGGGGGTCCGGGTCGAACCAAGCTGGGGGTTGGCTATATTTGGGGTTGCACAAGAGCCGGGAGTGCAGGAGGCGAGAGAGGCCGATGTTTTGGCCTTTGCGCCCCTAGTAGCCCGGCGCAGGATATTGTTAATGTGGAAAGAAGCCAAGCCCCCGGGGGTGGAGACCTGGATAAATGACATGGCAGGGTTTATAAAGCTAGAGCGGATTAAGTTCGTTCTAAGGGGGTCGGCTCAAGGGTTCACCAGGCGGTGGCAACCGTTCGTCGAATACCTCGCAGAAAGATAGATGGAATGGAAAAAAGAAGGCAGCAGCAGCAGCCCAGGATCGGGGGGGGGGGGGGGGGGGGGGGGGGAGGAACCAGAAGGACTCTCAGGGGTGTTAATATATACTGTATAATATGTATAGGTCGTTGCGACAGATAATTATATATTGGACTGTTAAATTATATTTTTGGAGAGTGTTACTTGTGATAAGGCAGTTGCCAATTAGGGTTAGTTTTCATTTTTGTTATTTATTATTTATTCATTTTTTGTTTATAAAATAGGTCATTGTTATTTGTGTTGTTATAATATTGTGTAAAGGATGCACAATGTACTGTGTTGGTTGACCAAAAATTTTCAATAAAATATTTATTAAAAAAAACACAACAGTTGGGATGGGATAACAGTCTGTTTGCACGGAGGAACTTTACCTTATTAGCTCTTGAATTAAGATTATAAATAGGAAACCAGGACCATATTTTAATATTTTATCTTCCTGTAATATTACAAGGGTTTCTTCAAATTAATATAGACGTGAATTATGTCACATTCATGCTGCATCAGAACATGTGGCACTTGTTCCAATGCTCTTCCCTTCCATGGTGATGATGATGATATCCTTTAGAAATGTTTTAAAGAATAATTACTTCAGAAATATATATTTCACCACCTTAAAGTTGTCTTTTAATCACCAAGAGCAGTGACCTTTCAGGAATCACTGGAGTCAGGGACGGACCAGAGCAGTGTTCTTCAAACTATTTTTCCGGGGACCCATTTTTACCAACCGGCCAACCTTCGGGACCCAACCTGGCCGACTTTCGCGACCCACGCCGGCCAACCTGCGCGACCCACCATTTTCTCTTGCCTGGTTTGCTGCTGACAAAAATGGAGGAAATGGTTTTGGGTCCCTTTGGCCCTTGTACACACTCCTCCGATGGAACCTGTTGGATGAAGGTGAAGCCTTCTGATGTCGGAAAGGATGGCGGATTTGGTTTTCTCCATTTGGAGAGATTCCAGACAGCCAGTCTGTAGCTTTAGGTGGTGCTGCTGACCGCCAGCCAAACAGGATTCTACGGCGGGCGATCAGGGAGACAAAGGCAAGGGCATCTGCCCTCCTCCCCAGGAATAGATCTGGCTGGTCTGAAACCCCGAAGACCGCCACTGTTACAAATTAAACTTAACAGATATGCAAGTACTTTTCAATTTCAGCTTTACAAAAATAAATCAGCACAATATACCATGCTGTATCCCGAGAGATGGAGAATAAGTAGCTATCTCTGGAAATAAAAGGAAGCAATTGACAAGATAGATGGGGAACAAGTCTTCCCTCTGCAAACCACTGAACACTGTAAAATTAGAGACAATGTAATTTTCCAAAAAGATGCAACGGCTGGAGTATGCACTCGTTAGCTATAAATAATGTAGCATCAACTGAATTGTTTAAAGTAGTAGTCAGCACATATTTGGGAGTATGGTGTGGCCATCTAAAATGGCCACCCGCAAAGGATAATGGGAATTGTGGTCAGGTTGGGACACAGACGATGCACAGCCCCTGTGTATTGTGTAGAGGAAAACCAGACCTGGACAGAAACTCACACCTGCTAAAGGTCAGTCACCAATTTCCCCAGGACAATGGGACACAGATTGAAACATAGCAGCAGTAACAGACTCGGGGGCGCCTAATTACCTTATTTGGGAGTGCATACGTGCCTTGGACAATAGCAGCTAGGGTCCGCCCAGCCATCGAGGTACCTGCCCCCAATTGGCCAGAATCGATTAAGGTGATCAAAACCCTATTGATCCATTGGATCCAGTTGGGACCGCCCAAAAGACCGGAGGATAAGAACAACTGCGCAAACAATATTCTGTCTCTTTTGGGACCGGCCTCTGCCCCTATCAACTGCAGCAGCTTGATCAGCCAAGTTCAATGACCCACGATCGCTACCTGAAGGACAAGCCGCAGCCTAGACATACCGGACGACTTCCAGCCGCCACACGTGGGGATTCAGACAAAGACCTTGTCTAACCTGCACAGAGCCAGTGACTTGAAAGTTAAGTAAAGGTCATTTAAGTTGTTAGGTATAGTTTAATGTTTAGCCGCGTGTAGATTATGCAAAGAACCACACCTGTGTTTAATAATAAACAATAATTGAACTAATATACTGGTTGTGTCCAATACAAGAAACATACTTGCGTCTTGTGGTTATTAACAAAGATAAAAGAGCAACAATGGTTAAGAGATTTGGATAAATGGCAGGAATGGAGGGATTAGGGAGCCAGTTAACTGTTGTCAACAGCATGATGCTTTCTAACTCTGGCCAAGTTCAGTCTCCTGACTGGCGGAGGTAGCTCTTGGGTGGAGAGCCATGATTAGCAACACTCAATGAGAACACCATGTGAGGAGACAGGGATCAGCAAGGTAGATTCCTCAGCTAATAAAATGACAAAACAGGTTTGATGGACAAGAGTTCTGTTCACACAGGTTGAGCAGCAATATATTAAATTAAAATCTCATTTACCTACCAATATCCATTCAACTCTTTTTTTTCTCTTCCTCAACCGAGACAATTCAATCTTGAATGGTGTTGATGTTTCTGTTTCAACCATTAACGCTAAACATTAATAACACCACCCACAGATGTTGGGCGAAATTCTCCCCCGACGGCGTGATGTCCGACGACTGGCGCCAAAAACGGCGCCAATCAGACGGGCATCGCGCCGGCCCAAAGGTGCGGAATGCTAGGGGCTAGGGGATTGAAGGGCTAGGCCGGCGCCGGAGGGATTTCCGCCCCGCCAGCTGGCGGAAATGGCGTTTGTTGCCCCGCCAGCTGGCGGAAATGGCGTTTGGTGCCCCGCCAGCTGGCGTGGAAATGCGGCGCATGCGCGGGAGCGTCAGCGGCCGCTGACAGTTTCCCGCGCATGCGCAGTGGGGAGAGTCTCTTCCGCCTCCGCCATGGTGGAGGCCGTGGCGGAGGCAGAAGGGAAAGAGTGCCCCCACGGCACAGGCCCGCCCGCGGATCGGTGGGCCCCGATCGCGGGCCAGGCCACCGCGGGGGCACCCCCCGGGGTCAGATCGCCCCGCGCACCCCACCAGGACCCCGGAGCCCACCCACGCCGTCTGGTCCCGCTGGTAAATACCAGCTTTGATTTACGCCGGCGGGACAGGCAATTTCATGGCGGGACTTCGGCCCATCCGGGCCGGAGAATTGAGCGGGGGGTCTCGCCAACCGGCGCGGCCCGATTCCCGCCCCCGCCCAATTCCCAGTACCACATGTAAATTAGGATAAGAGAATGGAGCAGATGAATATACGGCAGGAGAGATGGTATAGGAGGGCTTTTGATCTTCTTGGGGAGTTGGGACATGTACGGGCCAGATGGGTAACACCTAAACAGAGCCGGGACCAATTTCCTTGCAGGTGATTAGCGAGTGCTGTTGGGGATGGTTTAACCTAACTTGGCAGGGGTGTGGGAACCATGAGGTAATTGGGATATGTTGACTAATATTTTCTGAACACTTTTAAAGCATTCATTTACAATTCCAACTTCTGATTTTTTTAGTTCCAAATAACACAAAAGTCAGTTTGGTTGACCTATCCACATCATACTGCAGGTCCTCCGAATACACAGCCCCACTGAAAAAGTCTTTCAATAAATGTGATATTCCCTTTTTCTCAGAAAACAATCGCCTGTTCCATCCTGAAAATGTCAACATCCTTAAGTGGACAGTTCCACAGTGCCAGTCACCCTCCAGTATCCTGGCCAACTGCCTGCAGTTAAATCTTTGTATCTGCAAGTGCATTCACATCAAGCTCAACCTTGTCCATACCAAATATCTACACGTATACTCCAGACAAGATATAATGGATAGCAAATCAGACCAGAAACACCAACTGTCATGATATTCAAACACACACATCATGATGGACACACTAACAGGCAAATCAGAGTACACAACACCACAACCAATCACAGACAAGAACACCAACCACATAAAAAGCACGAGCACGACACCTGGAGGTCAGTAGGTCTGGGGAGAAGGAAGCATGAAAGAGCTGTTGAAACACCACAAGCAGGGAGCCCCCCACGTGCAGAGTGCAAAGACCAAGTTGTAAATAGTGAGTTTAAATAAACAAGTGTTGTACCATATGCAACTGTGTTGGCTCTTCTGTGTGTTAGAACACCCAACACCACATGGTACAGGAGTGGATCGATACCTGCCTACCAACCTGCCATTCTGGACATGGACCACACCGGCAAACCGCAGCCGATGCAAGTCACGGGGAACCTAGGCACCAACTGGAAGCTCTACAGGCAGCGATTTGACCTGTACATCCGTGCCACCGAAAAACAGAATGTCTCGGATGATTCGAAGATTGCAATGCTCCTCTTCTACGCAGGCCCCCACCCAAATGATGTCTTTAATTCACTGGTGTTCGAGGAAGGCGAAAACCAGGCCAAATATGACACGGTCATCCTCAAAATGGACCAGCACTTTCAAACTGAAGTAAACGAAACTTTCGAAAGATACATCTTTCAGCAACGCCTGCAAGGTAAGGAGGAGCTTTTTCAACCCTTTTTGACGCACCTCCGGATTCTAGCGCAGTCCTGCGGTTACGGCACCACCACAGAGTCCATGATCAGGGACCAGATTGTTTTTGGCGTTGCCTCCAGTGGCCTACGCCAGCAGCTTCTTAAAATAAAGAGCCTCACCTTAGCGTCTGCTGTGGAAGCCTGTGTCCTCCATGAAAATGCGACCTGCCGTTTTGCCCGATTCCAGGCGTCCGAGTTGGCACGGAGGGGGTCCCCAGCCGTCGAATCGGCAAGCCAGGCCGCCCACGACGTTGAACGCATCCAGGCCGTCGATTTCTTCCCGCCCCACGGCCCGGACGACAGCGGCCGCTTCCCGCGCTTTTCGCGGTCTCCCGCGCAGATGCGCGCCAAGAATAACGGCCACAACGAGGGACGCACTGCGCAGGCGCGCCCACCGCAAGATCGCACTGCGCATGCGCAGTGGCGCAACGAACGCCGTGACGTCATGACGTGCAGCAAGTGTGGAGGTCTACACTTAAAAGGGCAATGTCCTGCAAAATACCAACAGTGCAACAGATGTGCCATGATAGGCCACTACGCAGCCCGCTGTCGTGCGGCTCAACCCATGGATCCGGCGCATCCTCGACAACCTCGCACACGAGTCAGGACCGTCCAGCCCACGCATCAAGACTTCCAGTTAAGTGATGCAGATGACCAGGATGACTTCAGAGTTGCCGTCATTGATGTCAACAAGGTCAATGCCATCAATCCAGACGATGAGTGGTGTGCCACCCTGACGGTCAACCGATCGCGCGTCGCCTTCCGTCTGGACACCGGCGCATCCGCCAACCTGATTGCTTACTCTGCAGTCCAGGCCATGAAGGTCAAACCACTCATCACACCATCCCGGCTTAAGATGGTTGACTATAACGGGAACGTTATCCCGTCCGTAGGATCTTGCCAGCTACAGGTGACTCACAAGGGGTACACGGCCACACTCCCCTTCGAAGTTGTGGGCTCATCAAAGGACTCGTTACTGGGCGCACAAGCGTGTAAGGTCCTTCACCTGGTACAGCGCATCATGTCTCTCTCTCCAGATGAGATATCCGACTTCCCGGATTCTGAGTTCCACGCGAATCTCCATTCCCTCCTCGCTCACAACCAGGAGGTTTTTGAAGGCATGGGGACATTGCCACACACGTACAAGATTCGACTCAGACCGGACGCCATCCCTGTCGTTCACGCACCTCGCAGGGTTCCTGCGCCTCTCAAAGACCGCCTCAAGGCACAACTGCAGATTCTTCAGGACCAAGGGGTCCTATCCAAGGTCACGGAGCCCACGCCATGGGTCAGCTCCATGGTCTGTGTAAAGAAGCCCTCTGGCGAGCTCCGTATATGTATAGATCCAAAAGATCTGAACAACAACATCATGCGGGAACACTATCCCATCCCAAAACGAGAAGACCTCACCAGCGAGATGGCGCGAGCCAACATATTCACTAAATTGGATGCGTCCAAAGGATTCTGGCAGATCCAACTGGACCCGGCCAGCCGAAGACTATGCACATTCAACACCCCTTTTGGCAGATTCTGCTACAACCGGATGCCATTCGGCATCATTTCGGCATCTGAAGTATTCCACCGCATTATGGAGCAGATGATGGAAGGCATCGAAGGGGTACGTGTATATGTGGACGATATCATCATTTGGTCCACCACTCCGCAGGAACACATGCATCGTCTTCGACGTGTCTTCACCCGCATACGGCAAAATGGCCTGCGTCTCAACCGTGCGAAGTGTGCTTTCGGCCAGACGGAGCTGAAATTCCTCGGGGACCACATCTCAAGGTCCGGGGTCCGTCCCGATGCAGACAAGGTTAGCGCCATCACAGCCATGCCACGACCGGCTGACAAGAAGGCTGTCTTAAGATTCCTGGGCATGGTCAACTTCCTTGGGAAGTTCATTCCCAACCTGGCTTCTCATACAACAAACATGCGCCATCTCGTAAAAAAATCGACGGAATTCAACTGGCACCAGTCGCATCAGCAGGAATGGGAGGAGCTCAAGCACAAACTGGTCACGGCACCAGTGCTGGCCTTCTTTGACGCGACTCGCCCTACAAAGATCTCAACAGACGCCAGCCAATCTGGTATTGGAGCGGTACTCCTGCAAAAAGACAGCACGTCATCATGGGCCCCGGTTGCGTATGCCTCACGAGCCATGACCCCTACCGAACAGCGCTACGCGCAAATCGAAAAAGAATGCCTGGGCTTGTTAACTGGACTGGACAAGTTCCACGACTATGTGTATGGCCTGCCACGATTCACGGTCGAAACTGACCACCGCCCCCTGGTCAACATCATTAACAAAGACCTGAACGACATGACTCCTCGCCTCCAGCGCATCTTACTCAAACTCAGGAGGTACGATTTTGAACTGATCTACACTCCGGGGAAGGAACTCATAGTGGCGGACACTCTTTCCCGAGCAGTGAGCACACCACCAGATGCGGAGGGGTTCGTGCGTCAAATTGAGGCACACGTGACTCTGACAGCAGCAAATATGCCAGCTGATGATCCTTGTCTGGCCCACATACGCGCAGAGACGGCGACTGACCCTCTGCTGCAGCGAGTGATGCGCCACATGACGGAAGGGTGGCTAAAAGGGCAGTGCCCCCAGTTTTACAATGTGCGAGATGATCTCACCAATATAGACGGGGTCCTTATGAAATCGCATAGGATCGTCATTCCACACAGTGTGCGCCAGATGATTCTTCGTCAACTACACGAAGGCCACTTGGGTGTCGAAAAATGCAGACGAAGGGCCCGGGCGGCGGTATATTGGCCGGGTATTAATGAAGACATAGCCAACATGGTGCTCAACTGCACAACCTGTCAGAGGTTTCAGCCGGCGCAACCTCCGGAAACACTTCTACCACACGAGATGGTGACGTCCCCCTGGGCGAAGGTGGGTGTTGACCTATTTCACGCGCTCGGCAGAGATTACATTGTTATTATAGACTACTTCTCAAACTACCCGGAAGTCATGCCTCTCCATGATCTGACGTCGTCCGCAGTCATTGGGGCCTGCAAGGAAACGTTTGCTCGCCATGGCATTCCAAGGACTGTCATGTCAGACAATGGACCTTGTTTTGCCAGCCGTGAATGGTCGTCCTTTGCCGCAGCATATGGTTTCACTCATGTGACATCCAGCCCTCTGCATCCACAATCGAACGGGAAGGCTGAAAAGGGTGTCCACATCGCAAAGCGGCTCCTGTGCAAGGCGGCTGATGCCGGATCGGACTTTAACCTTGCCTTGCTGGCCTATCGATCGGCCCCGTTATCCACGGGCCTCTCGCCAGCGCAGCTACTAATGGGTCGCTCCCTCAGGACGACGGTACCTTCCGTCCTGGCACCGACAACAGACCATGAGGCGGTTCTTCGGGACATGCAACTGCAGCGTGATCGCCAGAAAGGTCGGTACGACACACGAGCGACGGACCTGCCCCCCCTGTCCTCCGGAGACAAAGTACGCGTCCATCAACCGTATGGTGGCTGGTCAGCACCGGCCGAAGTCCTCCGACAAGTGGCTCCCCGCTCGTTCCTGGTTCGCATGCCGGATGGTTCCGTGCGTCGCCGCAATCGGCGCGCCCTTCGCCGACTTCCACGTTCACAGCCACACAACACGCCAGATCCTCAACAGGCTTCCGAGGATGACTTTGTGGAGCTGCCGCACATCACGCCCTTTCCATCGCCACCCATGGCCATGCCTGCACAGCAGCCGGTGGTTCTTGATCCACCCTTAAGGCGGTCAACCCGAATTCGTCGCAAACCCATTAGAATGGACTTATAATACAGTTCATATGTTTAATAAGTTGGACAATTTTACATGATAACCTGTTGTTGTTTATCGTTCCAGATGTCGTCTGACTGGACAACTGTTCAAAATTTTTTTTCTTCTTCTCTCGTTCGCATTTCTGTTATGTTATGGTACAACTGGATTCATGTGACGCACTCGACATCGCCCCATGTACATAGTTCCGTCATAGACACATGCTGCACACGACACACACACACTCTTAGATGCACTCACGTCACGATCATATTTATTACCACGTAGGCACATATCTTTGTAAAAAGGGGGGATGTCATGATATTCAAACACACACATCATGATGGACACACTAACAGGCAAATCAGAGTACACAACACCACAACCAATCACAGACAAGAACACCAACCACATAAAAAGCACGAGCACGACACCTGGAGGTCAGTAGGTCTGGGGAGAAGGAAGCATGAAAGAGCTGTTGAAACACCACAAGCAGGGAGCCCCCCACGTGCAGAGTGCAAAGACCAAGTTGTAAATAGTGAGTTTAAATAAACAAGTGTTGTACCATATGCAACTGTGTTGGCTCTTCTGTGTGTTAGAACACCCAACACCACACCAACAATTTTCCTTCTCTTAAAGGAGTGCTTGTGACCAATTGGGATACCTCTACAGCACAGAGGCCCTTCAGCCCACCATGTGTGTGCCAGCATCAAGCACCCATCTATTCCAATCCCATTTTCAGCTCTTAGTTTATAGCCTTGTATGCGATGACGTTTTAAGTGGTCATCGAACTGTTTCTTAAATGTTGCGGGGCTTTCCGCCTCTACCACCCTTTCAGGAAGAAAGTACTAGATTCCCACTACCTTTGGGTGAAAAAGCTTTTCCTCAAATCCCCTTGTCTGCCCTTACCTTAAATCTATGCCCCCGGGTTATTGACCCCCCCCTCTACTCACCCCAAACAACACAAAACAAACTATGGGTACAATTTCCATTTTATGCGGGCAACCTTACTTAACCGAATAAGCTATATACTTACAACACCAGTTGCTCAGTAAAGCCTGTGTGCAGAAGCTCATTACTGGTTGGTTGGATTAAACGTTCTTCCACTTTTATTTTGAAAAAGTATACTTTATTCATAAAATATACAGTGCCTTGACTGGATATAAAAAAAATAGCAACAACTTAGATGGTACCTTTTAACATAAAACACCCACGACTTTTTTTTAAAAAAAAAAGTTTATTCAGAATTTTCCAACAAACATTTTCAACCATTCAACCCCCCCCCACCCCGGAACAAAAAGAAAGAAAAAAGTAACAGAGCAAGACATAAACATATCAATCCAACATAATACAGAACTTGTAAAATGGGTTCCTCCCGCACATATTGACTTTCCCATATGTTTATGTTTTTCCTTTCTCAAGTGCACCTAGGAAAAAACCCTTTCCCCGCCCACCCTTATACCCCCCCCCCCCGAAAGAAACCCCCCCCCCCTCCCTGGGTTGCTGCTGCTGCTGACCGACCTCCATCTAACGCTCCGCGAGATAGTGTACGAACGGTTGCCACCACCTGAAGAACCCCTGCGCAGACCATCTCAAGGCAAATTTAATCCTCTCTAGCTTGATGAACCCTGCCATGTCCTTTATCCAGGCTTCTACACTGGGGGGCTTCGCGTCTTTCCACAATAGCAAGATCCTCCGCCGGGCTACCGGGGACGCAAAGGCCAGGATACTGGCCTCTTTCGCCTCCTGCACTCCCGGCTCGTCCGCCAGTCCAAATAGTGCTAGCCCCCAACTTGGCTTGACCTGGACTTTCACCACCTTAGACATAGTCCTCGCAACACCCCTCCAGAACCCATCCAGTGCCGGGCACGACCAGAGCATGTGGACGTGATTCGCCTGGCTTCCAGAGCACCTCCCACATCTGTCCTCCACCCCAAAGAACCTACTCAGCCTCACCCCTGTCATATGCACTCTGTGAATAACCTTAAACTGTATCAGGCTAAGCCTGGCACACGAGGAAGAGGAATTAACCCTACTTAGGGCATCAGCCCACAGACCCTCTTCAATCTCCTCCCCCAACTCCTCCTCCTATTTGCCCTTCAGCTCCTCTACCAAAGCCTCCTCCTCTTCTTTCATCTCCTGATACATTGCCGACACCTTGCCCTCTCCGACCCATACCCCCGAAATCACCCTGTCCTGAATCCCCTGTGCCAGAAGCAACAGGAATTCCCTCACCTGCCGCCTCACAAACGCCCTCACTTGCATGTACCTGAAAGTGTTTCCCGGGGGTAGCCCAAACTTCTCCTCCAGCGCCCCTAGGCTCGCAAACGTCCCATCGATGAACAGGTCCCCCATTCTTCTAATCCCTGCCCGATGCCAGCTCTGAAACCCCCCGTCCATCCTTCCTGGGACAAACCGATGGTTATCTCTGATCGGGGACCACACCGAGGCTCCCATTGCACCCTTGTGTCGTATCCACTGCCCCCAGATCTTTAGCGTTGCCGCCACCACCGGACTCGTGGTGTACCTTGTCGGCGAGAGTGGCAGCGGTGCGGTCACCAGCGCCTCCAGGCTCGTTCCTTTGCAGGACGCCATCTCCAACCTCTTCCATGCCACCCCCTCTCCCTCCATCACCCACTTACGGATCATCGCCACGTTGGCTGCCCAATAGTAGCCACCCAGATTCGGCAACGCCAGCCCTCCTCTATCTCTACTACACTCCAGAAACCCCCTCCTTACCCTCGGGGTCTTGTTTGCCCACACAAAACCCATAATGCTCCTGCCTACCCTCTTAAAAAAGGCCTTGGTGATCATAATTAGAAGGCACTGGAACACAAAAAGAAACCTCGGGAGGACCATCATTTTAATCGACTGTACTCTGCCCGCTAGCAAGAGTGGCAACATGTCCCATCGTTTGAAGTCCTCCTCCATCTGCTCCACCAGCCGCGTCAAATTAAGTTTATGCAGGGCCCCCCAACTCCTAGCTATTTGGATCCCCAAGTACCGAAAGCTCCTTTCCGCCCTCTTCAACGGTATGTCGTCTATCCCTCTTCCCTAGTCCCCTGGACACCACGAAGAGCTCACTTTTCCCTACATTGGGCTTATAGCCCGAGAAGTCCCCAAACTCCCTTAGGATCTGCATGACCTCCACCATCCCCTCCACTGGATCCGCCACATAAAACAACAGGTCGTCTGCCTACAGCGACACTCTATGCTCCTCTCCCCCTCGGACCACCCCCTCCATTTCCTGGACTCCCTTAATGACATGGCCAAAGGTTCAATTGCTAATGCAAACAACAGGGGGGACAGGGGGCACCCCTGCCTCATCCCTCGATACAGCCGAAAATACTCCGACCTCCGCCGATTCGTAACCACACTCGCCACCGGGGCTCTATATAGGAGCTTAACCCAACTGATATACCCCTTCCCAAACCCAGAGATACTCCCACTCTACTCGGTCAAAGGCCTTCTCCGCGTCCATAGCTGCCACTATCTCCGCCTCTCCCTCCACCGATGGCATCATTATCACGTTTAGGAGCCTCCGCACATTGGTGTTCAGCTGCCTGCCCTTTACAAATCCCGTTTGGTCCTCGGGAATCACCCCCGGGACACAGTCCTCAATCCTCGTAGCCAGCAATTTTGCCAACAACTTAGCATCCACGTTAAGGAGCGAAATCGGCCTATACGATCCACATTGCAGTGGGTCCTTATCCCGCTTCAGGATCAAAGAGATCATCGCCTCAGACATTGTCGGGGGCAGGGTCCCCCCCTCCCTTGCCTCATTGAAAATCCTCACCTTCAACGGGGCTTAACAGGTCTACGTATTCCTGTAGAACTCAACCAGGAACCCATCTGGTCCCGGGGCCTTCCCCGCCTGCATGCTCCCCAGACCTTTAATCAGCTTCTCCAACCCAATTGGCGCCCCCAAACTAGACACCTCCTGCTCCTCCACCCTCGGGAACCTCAGTTGGTCCAAAGATCGTCACATCCCCTCTTCCCCCGCTGGGGGCTGAGATCTGTACATCTCCTCATAGAAGACCTTAAATGCCACATTTACTTTCACCGCACTCCGCACCGTAGTTCCTCTTCCATCCCTGACTCCACCTATCTCCCTTGCTGCCATCCTCTTACGGAGCTGATGTGCCAGCATCCGGCTCGCCTTCTCCCCATACTCGTACGTCGCCCCCTGTGCTTTCCTCCACTGTGCCTCTGCCTTCCCTGTGGTCAACAGGTCGAACTCCGTCTGGAGACTTCGCCTCTCCCTAAGTAGTCCCTCTTCAGGGGCCTCTGCATATCTCCTGTCCACCCTTAAAATCTCCCCCACTAACCTCTCCCTTTCCCTGCCCTCTCTCTTCTCCCTGTGAGCCCTGATGGAGATTAACTCTCCCCTGACTACCGCCTTCAGCGCCTCCCATACTACCCCCACCTGCACCTCCCCGTTGTCGTTGGCCTCCAAATACCTTTCAATGCACCCCCATACCCTCCTGCACACCTCCTCATCGGAGGGCGTTGGTCCCTCTCCTCTCCCAACTCCAGTTCCACCCAGTGCGGGGTGTGGTCTGAGATGGCTATGGCCGAATATTCCGTTCCCTCCACTTTCGGGATGAGTGCCCTGCTCAGAACAAAGAAATCTATCCGGGAGTAAGCTTTGTGTTCGTGGGAGAAAAAAGAAAATTCCCTGGCCAGGGGCCTGGCAAATCTCCACAGATCCACTCCCCCCACCTGGTCCATAAACCCCCTAAGCACCTTGGCCGCAGCCGGCCTCTTCCCGGTCCTAGATCTGGAACGATCTAATGCTGGGTCCAACACCATGTTAAAATCCTCCCCCCCCCCATTATCAAGCTTCCTACCTCCAGGTCGGGGATGCGCCCCAACATACACTTCATAAATCCAGCATCGTCCCAGTTTGGGGCGTATAAGTTTACCAATACCACCCACGCCCCCTGCAGCCTACCGCTCACCATCACGTATCGACTTCCATTGTCCACTACTATATTCTTGGCCTCAAACGACACCCGCTTCCCCACCAGTATTGCCACCCCTCTATTCTTCACATCCAGCCCGGAGTGGAATACCTGTCCTACCCATCCCTTTCTTAACCTGACCTGGTATGCCACCTTCAAATGTGTCTCCTGAAACATGACGACGTCTGCCTTCAGTCCCTTTCAGTGCGCGCACACTCGGGCCCTCTTAACCGGCCTATTCAGGCCCCTCACATTCCAAGTTATCAGCCGGATTGGGGGGCTTCCACACCCCCCCCCCCCCCCCCCCCCGCCGACTAGCCATCTCCTGTTTTAGGTCAGTCCCGTGCCCGCGCTACCCGCACCCTCCAGTCCCCCAGAGGGAACCCCCGCCCCGACCACATCTTCTGTTTTCAGTTCCCCCTCGGCCAATGCAGCAGCAACCCTATTTGCCCCCCACCCCCACCCCGCTAGATCCATATCTAGCTCTTTTGCTCCCCCCATAACACTCCCGTAAGTCAGCTGACCCCGGCTTCCCCCGCCTTCCCGTTGACCCCCCCCCTGTGGAAATCCCCCCCCCTCCTCCTCCCCAGCAATCGGTGTGCGCTCCTCCATCCCACCACCCCACCCCCCACCGTGGGAAAAAGCCCGCGCTTTCCTGAGCCAGCCCCGCCTCCTCTGGCGCAGCTCCTGTTGCGGCCTTATCCCAATTCCCCCATCCCCGGGCCACCCTTCCCTCCAGCACCGGCGCCCACATTCCCCACAGTCTCCCCATTAGATCTCTTCCCCCATCCATCGCCCCACCCGTGGAACATTCCTTATGCATAGTTAAAACCCTGTATACAACCGACAACTCCCCCACAACCACAGACCCTCAGTTTGAGTCCAATTTTTCACTTTGAATAAAGGTCCAAGCCCCTTCAGGCGTTTCAAAGTAGTGGTGTCGATCCTGAAATGTGACCCAGTCGCGCTGGCTGCAGCATTCCGAATCTCACCCCCTTCCTATGCAGCACCGCCTTGGCCCGATTAAAACCAGCTCTCTTTGCCACCTCCGCGCTCCAGTCCTGGTAGATTCGGATCACCGCATTCTCCCATCTACTGCTCCGCTCCTTCTTGGCCCATCTCAGGATACACTCTCTGTCCACGAAACAATGAAACCTCACCACTACCGCCCTTGGCGGCTCGTTGGCCTTGGGTCTCCTCGCCAGGACCCGATGAGCCCCATCTAGTTCCAGGGGACTCGGAGAGGCCTCCCCATCCATCAGCGAATGGAGCATCGTGCTCACATACGCCCCGGCATCGGCCCCCTCCACCCCTTCAGGGAGACCCAGAATCCGAAGATTCTTCCTCCTCGACCTGTTCTCCAGGTCCTCGAATCTTTCGGCCCACCTCTTGTGCAGCGCCTCGTGCGCCTCCATCTTCACCGCCAGGGCCAAGATCTCGTCCTCGGTCTCGGTGGCTTTTTCCTGCACCTCTCGGATCTCTGCCCCTTGGGCCTTCTGGGTCTCCTTCAGCCCCTCAATCGCCGTCAGCAGTGGCGCCAGCACATCTTTCTTAAGCTCCTCCATGCAGCGCCTGAGAAACTCCTGCTGCTCCGGCCCCCATGCTGCTCGATCTCCGCCCTCCGCCATCTTGTTTTTTCTCCCTCGTTTCTTTCGCTGCTCCAAAGCTGCTTTTTTTAAACCGCTCCACTCCATATACTATGGAAGGGAGACCTTGCTCTCACCGTCCCACACGGGAAGTCGTCGAAAAATTTCCGTTGGGGCTCCTCTGGAGAGCCCAAAAGTTTGTTCTAGGGGGAGCCGCCAAAATGTGCGGCTTAGCTACCGGAAGTCCCCCACCCACGACTTATTACAGCATTATAAAACATGACATTGAGCCACATGTTAAAGAAATGGAGAGATGTTGGGGGGGGGGGGGGGGTTATTCCAGAGTAACCAATGGTGGCAGGATTAATAATAGAAGACAGAGTAGCAATGGAAGGATGCTTTTCTAATTGGAGGGCTGTGACCAGTGGTGTTCCGCAGGGATCAGTGCTGGGACCTTTGCTGTTTGTAGTATATATATAAATGATTTGGAGGAAAATGTAACTGGTCTGATTAGTAAGTTTGCAGACGACACACAGGTTGGTGGAATTGCAGATAGCAATGAGGACTGTCAGAGGATACAGCAGGATTTAGATTGATGGAGACTTGGGCGGAGAGATGGCAGATGGAGTTTAATCAGGACAAATGGGAGGTAATGCATTTTGGAAGGTCTAATGCAGGTAGGGAATATACAGTGAATGGTAGAACCCTCAAGAGTATTGAAAGTCAAAGAGATCTAGGAGTACAGGTCCACAGGTCATTGAAAGGGGCAACACAGGTGGAGAAGGTACTCAAGAAGGCATACGGCATGCTCGCCTTCATTGGCCGGGGCATTGAGTATAAGAATTGGCAAGTCATGTTGCAGCTGTATAGAACCTTAGCTAGGCCACACTTGGGAGTATAATGTTCAATTCTGGTCGCCACACTACCAGAAGGATGTGGAGGCTTTAGAGAGGGTGCAGAAGAGATTTACCAGAATGTTGCCTGGTATGGAGGGCATTAGCTATGAGGAGCGGTTGAATAATCTCGGTTTGTTCTCACTGGAACGAAGGAGGTTGAGGGGCCACCTGATAGAGGTCTACAAAATTATGAGGGGCACAGACAAAGTGGATAGTCAGAGGCTTTTCCCCGGGGTAGAGGGGTCAATTACTAGGGGGCATAGGTTTAAGGTGAGAGGGGCAAGGTTTAGAGTAGATGCACGAGGCAAGTTTTTTTTTATACACAGAGGGTAGTGGGTGCCTGGAACTCGCTACCGGAGGTGGTGGTGGAAGCAGGGACGATAGTGACATTTAAGGGGCATCTTGACAAATATATGCATAGGATGGGAATAGAGGGATACGGACCCAGGAAGTGTAGAAGATTGTAATTTAGTCGGACAGCATGGGCTTGGAGGGCCGAAGGGCCTGTTCCTGTGCTGTACATTGCTTTGTTCTATATAGTCACAAGTAGGCTTACATTAACACTGCAATGAAATTACCGTGAAAAGCCCCCAGTTGCCACATTCCGGCGCCTGTTCGGGTACAGAGAATTCAGAATATCCAATTCACCGAACAGCACGTTTTCCGGGACTTGTGGGAGGAAACCGGAGCACCCGGAGGCAACCCACGCAAACATGATTAGCTCAAGAAGTCAGAATTAGAGTAGCAGATATCTCAGATAGTTAGGGGTTCGGAGGGTGCTACAGATAGGGAGGTTATGAAGGAATTGAAAACAGGGATGAGAACTTTTAAGCTCAAAATGTTGCTTATCTGGGACCCAATGTAGGTCAGTGAGCACAGGGATGAAAGGGGAACACGGCTTGGTGCAAGTTAAGATACAAACCGCAGTTTTGAATGGACTTGCGTGTATGGAGGGTAGAATGTCGGAGACTAGCCAGAAGAGCATGGGAATAGTCAAGTCTAGAGGTCACAAAGGCATGAATGAGGGTTTCAGCAGGAAATGAACTAAGACGGGGTGAAGTCAGGCAATGTCAGAGGTGAAAATTGGCATGACGGTGAGATTAGAAACTTATCCTAGGGTTAACCATGACACCAATGCTGCAAGCAGACTGGTTTAATTTCGGACTGTATCCAAGCAGGGGGATGGAGTAGGTAGCTAGGGAATGGATACGGGACAGGGACTGAAAACAAAGGGACGGATCGAAACGTGCATCTTCATGATTTTAAGGACGTCATTCACTGAACAAACTTGCTGAGCCATCACAAAACATTGATAAATTGAACAAGAACCTCCATACATTTTACAGCAATTGAATAATATTACCCTTTTTGCACCAAGTCCTGTTTCCCTTTCATCCCTGTGCTCATTGACCTACATTGGGTCCCAGATAAGCAACATTTTGATCTTAAAAGTTTTCGTCCCGGTTTTCAACTCCTTCATAACCTCCCTATCTGTAGCGCCCTCAACCCCCTAAATATGAGATATCTGTGCTACTCAAATTTTGACTTCTTGAGCTAATCGTGTCTGCGTGGGTTTCCTCTGGGTGCTCCAGTTACCTCCCAAAAGACGTGCTGTTAGGTGAATTGGACATTCTGAATTCTCCCCGTGTACCCAAACAGGTGCCATAATGTGGCGACTGAGGGCTTTTCACAGTAACTTCATTGCAGTGTTAACGTAAGCCTACTTGTGACAATAAAGATCAGGACAATATATTTCAGACTTGAAAATTTACATTCATGCAAATACCCATGTTAGTTGATTTGCTTTGATGTACAAGGCACCTAAACAATCTTTTACTTATGGGCTGTCCTTGGAAATATTTCAACAGAGCAACTATAAAATTGAATCTCAACTGGATTTGTAGAATATATACTCAGTAATATGGCAGTGTCTTTTTCCTCAATTCCCTTCAGAGGATACCTATACAGTATAGGATAAATTAAGTTGCAGTAGAAGGTGGAATGTAAGCCAAGCCATCATCGTCTTGAGCCAGGAAGATAATGTATTTGAAACTGTAGCAGTCTGCCACCTAGGGATCGCTTTCAGTAACTGATTATAAAATGTTTATTTAACAACTTCTACTTGTACAGCATCTTTAATGTATTAAAAGATCCCACTGTTGAGGGCATCCACAAGTTTACAGAAGACATTGAGGTCACCCCTGTTGTGGTATGTTCACATAAGAGCAGTACAAAATTAAGCAAACTTGTGCATTCAAATGTTTCTCTCGTTTTTACTTGAAAACATCCATTTTCCCTCCTTGGAAAATATGAAAAGTGCTTTCAAACAATAGTCTAAAGTGAAGAACAATATATTCCAGTAGGTTGCTGGCCCGAAAATTTGTCAACTAAGTTTCTTCGGTGGGGAATTGAGTTTGCCTCAGATACAATGTTGCCTGATGCTCTAGTCGGAGATGCATTGATAGTTCTTATAGCAAAGACGAAAGAATTTAAGCTTTTACGCAAACTTTATTGGGCTCATGAAATTGTACAGAGTAAAAATACAATCCATCTGAAAATGATTTAAGTTTTGCACAGAAGCATTTCAACTTGTGTAAAATTCAAGGTTTTACTTTTTTTTTTAAAAATTGAACATTAGAATCTTAGGTTATGAAAGAAACAAATTCAAAAATGTATTTCAGGCAATCATGCTCACTTGTCAACCTACATCAAAGTTAAACATTTACTTAAAGTCCAGTCGAAGGAGCCAGGATATATTTCAATACATTGGAGTGATACTTTACAGGACATTAGCAATACATTGCTGAAGTAGAACTAAACAGCTTGGAATATAATTCATTGATTTCTGCCTTGCTATAAGTCTTGCAGCATTGTTCAATAGTGGTACAATTTTGGTGTACACCAGTATTTTATCCCCGTTCGATTTTCTACTCAGTAGCACGCATTAAACATCAAATGTCAACAAGTTTACTCACCAAAAAAGGGCATTTTCTAAAAGTGTGCAAGTCTCAATTTTAAATGGTCAAGGGTATTGATAATCAACTTCCAACATTTCTACTTGCAACTATATTTGATGATCATATTTCATTACTTCCTCCAATGTCATCCCATCACTTTTAAGGGAAATGATGGCAGTGTTTTATGGCTATATAATAGGCAAGTCTCAACGCAAATGTCACAGCAGAAAAACTGGAATGCAGAATCACTGACATTTTTTTAAAGTTTCAATATATTCTCTTGCTCTTAATGCACCATGTAAGCCTGCATATATGACTGTACAACAAAAGCATTTTGATTCTGAATTATTAAAAATTTAGACAGTCTTCCTATTTTAACTGCAAAAATTGGATCAGAAAAATAATATTTATATTAAAAAGACATCTCAACAAAGCAATTAGGTTTTTGGGAAGAAACAAGTTCCATGTGAAAACTTGTTTGAATATATTGGACATGGTGCTACACTTGGGGCCCTGGCTCTGTCAATGCTTGCAAGTGGAATTGTCCAAATTATTTGGAACCCGTGCCTCACCCATCTCTGTAAAGTAGCTGCATGGGAGCAATCAACTACATTTCAATTAAAGCAAGTTTCTGACTCTCATGAACTTACAAAAGAAATTATTTTGCTTGCAGGAAATTCACATTTGAATACCTATAAAGTATAGGATAAATTAAATTACAGTAGAAGGTGGAATGCAAGCTAAGCCATCACAATCAGGAACTTAGTGCAGTAATTTCAAGAAGTCCATTTCGGTAAAATGCAGCAATGGCCAAACCTAAACCTAGAAAATCTGCATATTTAAGTACAGGCTTAAATACCGTGTCTGAACTTTTCTGCACATTCCACATTATTTTGGGACCACTGCATCTGTAATCTGTCCACAAAATCGTCTCTTAACATGCTGTGCTTTTGCATATTTAATGAGAAACAGCTTTAAGAGCACAAACTACATTGGCTATAAGACAAAAGAAACTCAAAATACTTGAACTTTTACATTTTCACACAAGTGTCCATTTGGGGGAAAGAAAAATATCACTTTGCACAAGCTTCAAGCTACACTGAAATATTTATGTTATTAGATCCAAGCAAGCCGAAATTGTTCTGTGCATAAATCAGTTTTGCTTTAGAGAGTAATGGCCTGTTGTATTCAAATTTCTCAACCTGAAATAGTAGACTCATCTGCATACATGATATTGTATTCAATGATTATTTTTGAATTTCATAATTCAAATCTCACAGTATTTGATCCCGTTTAGAAATGTAATGCTACTTTGAAATTTAACTTATTATTTTACTTCATTTAAGCAGCATGTCAGACAGCATTCCAGGTTAGATCATCACAATATTCAGTCTCGCCCTGTGTTTTAGTCTTCAGAGGACTCCGCCTGTGGTTTAAGTAGTGAAAACAAAAGTGTACAAAATACAGCTCAATAGACTTTCCCGAACAAACCGTGAACTGCACCAAGCTACAGGTTTGCAACGGAAACAAGTTTTGCAACTTTTTTAGATTCTGGAGTTCAATAATAATCAGCGTCTCTCTCAATTTGTGCACAGCTACCACTCACTGCAATTCCTGACCTGTGACGGCAAGTAAAATGTTTAAATTACATTTTTTTGAGAGAAAATCAAGGAAGATATTGTCGCCATCCACCACCTACAAAAATGTGATCAGACTATTTTCCAAAGTACCATATGTGGCAATGAAAATGGTGTTCCATAGACGTAATGGCCCAGACATGGAGCGGATGTGTTCAAGTTTACATCCTCACAATTCCAACTCATTTTGCTCACTTCTAAGGCTGACAACTAAGTTAGTGTCCCTACTCTAGGTACTGTCTGGCAAACACCGCTTCCCCTCAAGTTACACAAAACGAAAGCTAAGACACTATTTCATTTTATTCCATGTCTGATGCTTTAGAATTAAAATAGTGGAAGGAGTGAAAAGGGCAAAAAAACGTCAAATTTCAAAACAGTGTTCTTCAAATATTTTCTAGGGAATGAACTGACTGGGGACGCTAATTTTTCTTGCGATTCATGACGATCTGAGACACATTGTGGTTTATAACCTGAGCTACATTTATTGCCCTCAAAAGTAACAAAGCCTTGTTTCGAGGTGGTGCAGCAAATCAATTTCATAACAATCTTTAGTGGAAACATTACAAAAAGAACATTTTATATTGGTTGTCATTCGGACTAGAGAAACAAAGCCTATTGCACGAACGCACCCCAAGTGAGGGGATAATTGCGGGCTAGCAACTGTCCTACTCTTTGTACATCGGTTCAAGTGTTTGAGAAATAATTTCATTACATTCCAAGACATGAGAAAACTGGCTTACACCACATTTCAAACATTCTGAAAAGTTAATATAAAATAAGAACAGAGAGTTGTAATGTTGAGTGCATCCTTTATATAAATTCCATTCAGAAGGGAGACTGGTTTTCTCTTTCTCAGATCTGGGGTTCCAAATAGTGTTAACATTCCAGCTTTCAATTTTTACACTTCAGTTGCTAATTCTACCTTTGACATAACAGAAACATGAATTTCAAAATTCCATAAATCCTTGCTCTAAAAACTGAACTCATTTTCCATGTCTACCATGTAAAGCACTTTCCAGTGCCCAATTTTTGTCCAACATTTTCATGTTATGTTGCTCCAAAGGGAAATAGTACTAAATCTTGGCAGAAAAGGGATACTGTGGGTGCCACCAGTCCAGTAAACGCACACTATGCACAGGGTCCAAGATAACCTGGAGTCCTTGGTCCTTTTTCGGCTTCTTCCCATGTGGAAGTGGAGAGTCTTGGAACAGCATCCTGACACGGTGGTGCCTCATATCAGTGCTCACACTTATTGTAAACTGCAAGAGAAAAGAAAAGGACTTGCGATCTACAAGGTTTGTCACAATCTCATGATTACAGCCAAGTACCTTTGAAGTGCAGTCACTGTTGGAATGCAAAATAAAATGTGTAATCTGTCACATAATAAATAAATGACAGCGTTCTAATAAATTTTGGTGAATAGATTTTGGACTTCAGAAGCAATGCGATTATTCCTTCAAAGCAAAAAGAAATCAAGGGTTAAGATCTGGGCTTCCAGTTATTTCTCATGACCAACACAGAAGTCAGCTCAAATAAGAACCCTATGCTTCCCACAACTTGAAGGAACCATATAAAATCTGGGATAGCAAGTCCTAGATAAACAAGCAACCTCAAATTTCATGGAGGATTTCGATCATGGCCATTTCATAACACAAGATAAACGACCATCAGTCACTTTTTTCCCCACAGCAAACTAAAGCACAAAACTGGTTTATTCGTAACTTTTTTACAGAATTAAAATGATACCAATCGTCGAAGTCTGTTTAAACAAAACAACTTTGAACCATTTTATGCAATGGTTAAACAGAAAGGAAGTCAGTGAAGCTCCTTTCCGACTAGTCCAATTCTATATCAAAACACTGCAAGCAGTTCCAACGACATAACCGCAGGCCAGTATGTCATTTGCAACTAGATCTCCATAACTAACTGGAGCGGCTGCTTCTTATATCCATGAGAATCTTGAGAAATCAGTCTGGGAAACAGGTTGCTTTTATTCAATGAACAGTATGCCACACAGATTGTGCACAAAAGCATTTGGATGATATATTCAGTGCCTAACTGGTTGATTCTAGGGCTACCTTGATTACATACTAGTATGTTACTGAATAAGAGCTTAAGGACACAACCATTTTGAGCATTTCCGTGTGCTTGACATTTCCTGTTTGCAATTAAAAATGTGTTTTATCACCCTTGTACAGAGTTGAAAGAATTAAAGATATACGAAGTTTAAGAAATATAGTGCAAAGAGAGAATTCATAAATGTTCTCGAGTGTAGATGGGCTTTAGAGTGGTTTCACAGGTCGGCGCAACATCGAGGGCCGAAGGGCTTGTACTGCGCTGTTATGTTCTAATGTTCTGTAACCTATGGCAAATGTGATTCACACAATACACAAAACTTTAAAAATTATGAGCCAATAATTTTCAACTCCATCTGAACAATCTACAGGAATTTGAGATTTTTCCAGTTATCCCTCATCCTGAGAAACAATAGTTAAGCTGCAAAGGCGTGGACTGAGTGATTTAGAACAGAAAGTTGTCATTTCCCTCAATGATGATTTCTCTCTCTCTAATTGTTCCTGAATGTGTGGTCAGTTCACTCTTTCTGTGAACTGGGGTCAGAGGGAGGAAACAAAACAGTTCAACATCTCGCACACTATTTTGCTTTCAAATTCACCTTTGGAATGTTCAGATTTGCTCTTACCAATGCGAGAGTCATTCCCATAACCACTGGCGTGAAGATGAAATTGAGGGTAGTGATTTGCAACAAGTAGCAGTCTTGGTCAGGGTTCTTGTGTACCTGTTCATATTGCCTTGGAAACTGAAGCCCATTTCGAGAGCCATTCTTTAACTTGATAGACTGGAGGAGACAAATTGTGATATATACATATACTGAGCAATTTAAAACCGAATTGCTTCCATTCCAACCTCAACTCATTTATTGCAATACAACAAAGGTTCGACAGCAAATTTTGAAACATAAAACCAAAACATTTCAATAAGTATTGTTCTTACAAAGCTTACCAATGATTGGATATTTAATTATTTTGGTAAATTTCCTTTCACGTATCCTGAAGGTGTGAATACTTTATTGCATATGCGATTCACACGTAATCACCCTCTAGCAACATGTTGAAGAGCCTAATATGCACCGCAGCTTTAACAATAACATATTTGATTCTGAAGGGTATTAGAGCCAAGTTGTCCTAAACCAACGTCTTCTATTAAGGGAATCTGGATAATGATATGAAATTGGAATCCTGGCCAATTATTAGCTCCTAATCCAGCGGTGGCAAGGCCAAAAATAAGATTTATGTCAGCAAATTCTTGTCAAATCAAACACGGAACTTTTTTGGGATATTGGTCTCAGGTACTCCCTGCAAAAATCTGATCTACTTGGGAGGTGGGTAAAGTACTTAAAATATCTATTTGAAGTTAACAAAACAGTTCAGGATTTATACATAAGAACAGTCATATAGCAGGAGAACAGAAGCTGGAAAGTTAAGCAAGAGAAATAGAACTCTGTTCAGCCCATGACCGAATTTTGGCTCTTCCCATCACCACAAAATAGTTCACCTCCCCCTAAAATATACATCTCACTGCTCTGGCCCAAAAATCACCTCCCCCTAAAATATACATCTCACTGCTCTGGCCCAACAAAAAGACCCCAGGGAGCAAGTTGGAGCTTGCTTGGCATTTTCTAACAGTGCCATTACTGCAATTAGAAATTAAACAAACCTACATTCTATCATTTTGTGATCCACATTTCTGGGACCATGCCAGAATGATTCAGACATTTTGTAGAGGTGAAAAGTGGAAATACAGCTTCAAAATAGTACCATAATTTAATATCCTAAAGATTCTGAAGGAAGCACTATTACAACTGAGAACTCACAAAATGAAATGATACCATCTTTAGAACAAAGCAATAATCACAAACTTAAATTTTCAATTGCACACCTGTTTTTTGAATTTGTAGTTGAACTCCCATCTTTGGTCTGATCTATTCCCACTTCCCTTCTTGCACCAGTAGAGCAAGCACTAGAAACAGAATATATGAAATGCTCAGTCAGCTTAACACACAATGTGATTTATATCAGAGAAGACAGGAAAGAATGAAAAATTGCAGCCTCAATGACTACACAGTTTGTACAAACATGATAATGTTTTTCGTTAACCAAATCATTTAACAGGTGCAGTGAGCTTCAATATAGATTTGCACATTTCCATTGACAGCTTTTCTGAATTAGCAAACACATTTTTGTAGCCAGTCAGAAGAACACATATCACTTAATTTTGCTTCTTTTGCTGCACCGAAAATCTAAAGGATTGCCTCAAAACAAACCTACTTCAACGCATTTTAAGTTTCAACAAACCTTCAGCTTTAAAACAGAAATGTCCATGTGTCATTCTGTGAAAGCAAGATTTAGGAAATAGGTGTAATTTTAAAAAAGGCAAGCTTTAAAATTGCAAATTCAATTGGAGTATCAAAACTAAGTGTTAACAGCATTTGCAAAAGCATGGCCCAGTGATGGTTTTAAGCGTATCTTACAATGCACTTTCATCTACATTAGATTGTTATGCTTAGTATGGGGGGCAAAAATCTAGAACTCACTCCACAAGTTTTTGTAGTGGCAACATTGCAACATTAAAAAAAAAAATCAATTTTATTCCATTAATATCTTTCCAGTATGTTAGCTTTTAATTAAAAGTTTTCATAAACAAAACAATGCCGTTTTGGTAGCTACATACATAATGAAATCTTCTTTTCACAGTATTGTACAAAGTTAACACAATCAAGAGAACTTTCGATTCGGGTTTTAAAATCACAAGCGAAGATTTCTAATTTAACCAAAATGTACTGGTCTAAACAATGGGATATATCAAAGGATTAAGTTTCCACTTACACTACAGTTCTGTAATGTGTTTGGAGTAGACTCGGGAATTGCAGGTTTGTCTGATACACGAGCACGAAATGGTTCATACATGTGGTACAAAGAACGGATCACACAGGCACGCAGGGAACCCAACTTTCCTATGACCTCGCGTTGCAAACGTACAGGCAAGTACACATCTGAACAGTAGTACCTGTATATTGCGTATATTTATAGATCAGTTAAGTGAAAGCACAGCAAATATGACTTCAAAATTGACTTGTATGTTTAAAAAATAGATTCTTAATGTACACATAGTGAAACCTATATAAACAGGCACTCCCAAAAAAAGGACAGTAGCAAACAAAGACACTCAATAGGCCTAAATAACTTAAATGGTAAAATGTGCAGGAGGCACTCTGAAACCACATACAGTTGCAAATTATAAACTACAAACAACCTTCAACACACACCAGGCCCTTTGCAACCTAAAACATAGGAAACACATATTGCACAAGGTGGCAGCAGGTTATGTGAAATAATTGGCTTTTGCAGAATGCAAAACTCTTTACCCAGCGTCCTAGCAGTAGAGAATCTGCTCTATTGCTGGGACAGGATGCTTGCACAGCTCGAACCCAGGGAAAGAGCACTTACTCTGCCATGATGAATGTGGAATAAAAAATACTCCATTTGGCTGAATTTCTTTTGAACACTGAGGATACAATGATCATCTGGAACATAAAGATATCTGTCAAAAAACAGCTGCTGCCCCCAAAGCAGTTTGTAATTTATAGGTTTCACTATATCGTACAATTTAGTTCCTGGACAGATCAAGAATTTAGAGTGGCTAAAATTAGACTTATCCATTATTTCCATAACCAGCGGCCAAACTAGTCACTGTTTCTTTTTTTTTTAAATATATTTTATTCAAAATTTTTGGCCAACCATAACAGTACATTGTGTATCTTTTACACAGTAATATAACAATATAAATAATAATGGCCAGTTTTTTTTAAACAAGAAATAAATAATATATAAACATCAAAATTAAAAAAACAAAACTAAATGGCAACTGCCTTGTCCCAAATAAATACTCTCCAAAAATACAAGTCAACAGTCCAGTATACAATTACCTATAACAACAACCTATACATATTATACTTATACACTAACATCCCTGAGAGTCCTTCTGGTTCCTCCCCCCCCCCCGGGTTGCTGCTGCTGTCTTCTTCTTTTCCATTCCCTCTATCTTTCTGTGAGGTATTTGACGAACGGTTGCCACCGCCTGGTGAACCCTTGAGCCGATCCCCTTAGGACGAACTTAATCCGTCCCAGCTTTATAAACCCTGCCATGTCATTTATCCAGGTCTCCACACCCGGGGGCTTGGCTTCCTTCCACATCAACAGTATCCTGCGCCGGGCTACTAGGGACGCTAAGGCCAAAACATCAGCCTCTTTCGCCTCCTGCACTCCCGGTTCTTCTGCAACCCCGAATATAGCCAACCCCCAGCTTGGTTCGACCTGGACCTTCGAAAGCACCTTTGTCACCCCCACCCAAAACCCCTGTAGTGCCGGACATGACCAGAACATGTGGGTGTGATTCGCTGGGCTTCTCGAGCATCTCGCACACCTATCCTCTACTCCAAAAAATTTACTGAGCCGTGCTCCAGTCATAAGGTGTAACACCTTAAATTGTATCAGGCTTAGCCTGGCACACGGGGACGATGAGTTTACCCTACTTAGGGCATCAGCCCACAGCCCCTCCTCAATCTTCTCCCCCAGCTCTTCTTCCCATTTCCCTTTCAGCTCATCTACCATAATCTCCCCCTCGTCCCTCATTTCCCTATATATGTCTGATACCTTACCGTCCCCCACCCATGTCTTTGAGATCACTCTGTCCTGCACCTCCTGCGTCGGGAGCTGCGGGAATTCCCTCACCTGTTGCCTCGCAAAAGCCCTCAGTTGCATATACTGGAATGCATTCCCTTGGGGCAACCCATATTTTTCGGTCAGCGCTCCCAGACTTGCAAACGTCCCATCTACAAACAGATCTCTCAATTGTGTTACTCCTGCTCTTTGCCATGTTCCAAATCCCCTATCCATTCTCCCCGGAGCAAACCTATGGTTATTTCTTATCAGGGACCACACCGAGGCTCCCGTCTTTCCCCTATGCCATCTCCACTGCCCCCAAATTTTCAGAGTAGCCACCACCACCGGGCTTGTGGTGTATTTCTTCGGCGAGAACGGCAACGGCGCCGTCGCCATAGCTTGTAGGCTAGTCCCCCTGCAGGACGCCCTCTCCAATCTCTTCCACGCCGCTCCCTCCTCTTCTCCCATCCACTTACATACCATGGAGATATTGGCGGCCCAGTAGTACTCACTTAGGCTCGGTAGTGCCAGCCCCCCCCTATCCCTACTACGCTGCAAAAATCCCTTCCTCACTCTCGGGGTCTTCCCGGCCCACACAAAACTCACGATACTCTTCTCAATCCTTTTGAAAAAAGCCTTCGTGATCACCACCGGGAGGCACTGAAACACAAAGAGGAATCTCGGGAGGACCACCATTTTAACCGCCTGCACCCTCCCTGCCAATGACAGGGATACCATGTCCCATCTCTTGAAGTCCTCCTCCATCTGTTCCACCAACCGCGTTAAATTTAACCTATGCAATGTACCCCAATTCTTGGCTATCTGGATCCCCAAGTAGCGAAAGTCCCTTGTTACCTTCCTCAGCGGTAAGTCCTCTATTTCTCTGCTCTGCTCCCCTGGATGCACCACAAACAACTCACTTTTCCCCATGTTCAGTTTGTATCCTGAAAATTCTCCAAACTCCCCAAGTATCCGCATTATCTCTGGCATCCCCTCCGCCGGGTCCGCCACATACAACAACAAATCGTCCGCATACAGAGATACCTGGTGTTCTTCTCCTCCCCCGAGTACTCCCCTCCTGGAACCCCTCAATGCTATTGCCAGGGGCTCAATCGCCACTGCAAACAATAATGGGGACAGAGGACATCCCTGCCTCGTCCCTCTATGGAGCCGAAAATACGCAGACCCCCGTCCATTCGTGACCACGCTCGCCATCGGGGCCCTATACAGCAGCTGTACCCATCCAATATACTAATCTCCAAAGCCAAATCTCCTCAACACCTCCCACAAATAATCCCACTCCACTCTATCAAATGCTTTCTCGGCATCCATCGCCACCACTATCTCCGCTTCCCCCTCTGGTGGGGGCATCATCATTACCCCTAGCAGCCTCCGTATATTCGTATTCAGTTGTCTCCCCTTCACAAACCCAGTTTGGTCCTCATGGACCACCCCCGGGACACAATCCTCTATCCTCATTGCCATTACCTTGGCCAGAATCTTAGCGTCTACGTTCAGGAGGGAAATAGGCCTATAGGACCCGCATTGCAGCGGGTCTTTTTCCTTCTTTAGAAGCGATTTTGTTGCCTGTGACATAGTCGGGGGCAGCTGTCCCCTTTCCCTCGCCTTGTTAAAGGTTCTCATCAGTAGCGGGGCGAGTAAGTCCACATATTTCCTGTAAAATTCAACTGGGAATCCATCCGGTCCCGGGGCCTTCCCCGCCTGCATGCTCCTAATTCCTTTCACTACTTCCTCCATTTCGTTCTGTGCTCCCAGTCCCACCTTCTCCTGCTCCTCCACCTTAGTAAATTCCAGCTGGTCCAGAAAACACATCATTCTCTCCTTCCCATCCGGGGGCTGAGCTTCATATAATCTTTCATAGAATGCCTTGAACACTCCATTAACTCGCTCCGCTCCCCGCTCCTTCTCTCCCTCCTCATCCCTCACTCCCCCTATTTCCCTCGCTGCTCCCCTTTTCCTCAATTGGTGGGCCAGCAACCTGCTCGCCTTCTCCCCATATTCGTACTGTACACCCTGTGCCTTCCTCCACTGTGCCTCTGCAGTACCCGTTGTCAGCAAATCAAATTCTACGTGTAGCCTTTGCCTTTCCCTGTACAGTCCCTCCTCCGGTGCCTCCGCATATTGCCTGTCCACCCTCAGAAGTTCTTGCAGCAACCGCTCCAGTTCCCTACTCTCCTGCTTTCCTTTATGTGCCCTTATTGATATCAGCTCCCCTCTAACCACTGCCTTCAGCGCCTTCCAGACCACGCCCACCTGGACCTCCCATTATCATTGAGTTCCAAGTACTTTTCAATACACCCCCTCACCCTTAGACACACACCCTCATCCGCCATTAGTCCCATGTCCATTCTCCAGGGTGGACGCCGTTCTTTTTCCTCCCCTATCTCCAAGTCCACCCAGTGTGGAGCGTGATCCGAAATAGCTACAGCCGTGTACTCCGTCCCCCTCACCTTCGGGATCAACGCCCTTCCCAAAACAAAAAAGTCTATTCGCGAATAAACTTTGTGGACTTAGGAGAAAAACGAAAACTCCTTACTCCTAGGTCTGCTAAATCTCCATGGGTCTACTCCTCCCATCTGCTCCATAAAGTCCTTAAGCACCTTGGCTGCTGCCGGCCTCCTTCCGGTTCTGGACCTCGATCTGTCCAGCCCTGGATCCAGCACCGTGTTAAAATCTCCACCCATTACCAACTTTCCCACCTCTACGTCCGGGATACGTCCTAACATGCGCCTCAAAGTTGGCATCATCCCAGTTCGGGGTATATGCGTTCACTAAGACCACCGTCTCCCCCTGTAATTTGCCACTCACCATCACGTATCTGCCCCCACTATCCGCCACTATGGTCTTTGCCTCAAACATTACCCGCTTCCCCACTAGTATAGCCACCCCGCTGTTTTTCGCATCTAGCCCCGAATGAAACACCTGCCCCACCCATCCTTTGCGTAGTCTAACCTGGTCTATCAGTTTCAAATGCGTCTCCTGTGACATAACCACATCTGCTTTAAGTTTCTTAAGGTGTGCGAGTACCTGTGCCCTCTTTATCGGCCCGTTCAGCCCTCTCACATTCCACGTGATCAGCCGGGTTGGGGAGCTCTTTACCCCCCCCCCCTCTTGATCCAGCTCCTCACCCGGTTCCCACGCAGCTGTGTCCCCCCCAGGCGGTGCCCTCCCGCCCCGCCCACCCCACCCCATACCAGCTCCCCCTTCTCCCCAGCAGCAGCAACCCAGTAAATCCCCCCTCCCACCCCCCTCGCTAGATCCCCCACTAGCGTAGTTACACCCCCCATGTTGCTCCCAGAAGTCAGCAAACTCTGGCCGACCTCGGCTTCCCCCCGTGACCTCGGCTCGCACCGTGCGACGCCCCCCCCTTCCTGCTTCCCTATTCCCGCCATAGTTATCATAGCGCGGGAACAAAGCCCGCGCTTCCCTTTTGGCCACACCCCCAATGGCCAACGCCCCCAGCTCCTCCACCTCCCTCCCCCACAACCTGTGGGAGAGAGAAAAGTTACCGGGTCGCAGGATTAACAACATAAAAATCATCTCTCCCCCCTTTGTCCCCCCTCTTCGCCCCCCATATTCGCCCCACCACTTAGTCTCAAACGTTCTTTTTTAATAACCCACTTATTCCAATTTCTCTTCAACAATAAATGTCCACGCCTCATCCGCCGTTTCAAAGTAGTGGTGCTTCCCTTGATATGTGACCCACAGTCTTGCCGGTTGTAGCATTCCAAATTTTATCTTCTTTTTGTGAAGCACCGCCTTGGCCCGATTAAAGCTCGCCCTCCTTCTCGCCACCTCCGCACTCCAGTCTTGATACACGCGGATCACCGCGTTCTCCCACCTACTGCTCCGAGTTTTCTTTGCCCATCTGAGGACCATCTCTCTGTCCTTAAAACGGAGGAATCTCACCACTATGGCTCTGGGAATTTCTCCTGCTCTCGGTCCTCGCACCATCACTCGGTATGCTCCCTCCACCTCCAACGGACCCGTCGGGGCCTCCGCTCCCATTAACGAGTGCAGCATAGTGCTCACATATGCCCCGACGTCCGCCCCTTCTGCACTTTCAGGAAGACCAAGAATCCTTCAATTCTTCCTCCTCGCATTATTCTCCAGCACCTCCAGCCTTTCCACACATCGTTTATGGTGTGCCTCGTGGATCTCCGTCTTCACCACCAGGCCCTGTATATCGTCCTCGGCAGCCGTTGCCTTCACGACCCGAAGCTCCCGCTCCTGGGTCTTTTGCTCATCTTTTAGCCCTTCAATCGCCTGTAATATCGGGGCCAACAGCTCCTTCTTCATCTCCTTTTTAAGCTCTTCCACGCAGCGTTTCAAAAACTCGTGTTGTTCAGGGCCCCATATTAAACTGCCACCTTCCGACGCCATCTTGGTTTTTGCTTGCCTTCCTTGCCGCTGCTCTAAAGGATCCACCGCAATCCGGCCACTTTCCTCTCCTTTTTCCATCCGTATCCAGGGGGGATTCCCTTCTGGTTTACCGCACAGTGCTTTTAGCCGTTAAAATTGCCGTTGGGGCTCTTATTAAGAGCCCAAAAGTCCGTTCCACCGGGAGCTGCCGAAACGTGCGACCTAGCTGGTCATCGCCGCACCCGGAAGTCCACTAGTCACTGTTTCGAGGGATAGAAATGTAAAAGTGAAAGTAGTAATCTAATTAAGTCAAAGCTGATGATTGTGTTTAATTGTTCTCACCACTGCTGACAATCAATGAAAAAGCGTTGTGTTTTGTCTGTCAGATACATGTTTATACTTCTGACCCACTTTACATTGGGAAAAATAACTAGATTAGATTGTATACTTCAGTTTATAAGGAGCTACTACCATCAGTATCAACTGAGCAGTTTTGGAATATAGGGTATTAATGCTCACAGTAAACCATTTAAACCCACACGGCAAAAATCCTGATTTGAGCTGGGTGAACATATTCCGTTTCAAAGTTGCAGCCAATTTAGCTGGTATGTTTCAATAAAGAACCGGATAAAGATCGTACTGCAAGCAATCAGTACAGAATTTCAGTGTATTTGGAATGCTATACTTTTATGAAGTTCAAAGCTGTAAGCACACAGAACATAAATCACTGTTTGGGAAGTTCAGAGAATTCTGGCATCAAATAGACCAGTTTGCATGCACATCAAAAAATTCACATTCTCAAACATGACTTAACCTCAAAGAGAATGCTTGAAAATATACAAAATTT
The DNA here is from genome assembly GCF_047496885.1 of Scyliorhinus torazame. NCBI lineage: Eukaryota > Metazoa > Chordata > Chondrichthyes > Carcharhiniformes > Scyliorhinidae > Scyliorhinus > Scyliorhinus torazame. The sequence goes on along the minus strand of NC_092723.1, from coordinate 56,767,953 downwards.
AAAAAGCTTTGTCTCAATTTACATTAGAGCATTTCTTACCTTGCACTACTATGGACGGTTTTGGTCCACCAATCATAGGGAAATTATTCCCTCAGAAAGAGCAAAGAAAAGCAACCAAAAGAGTTCCACGTATCAGAAATGTAAGTATCACAAGGAATAGGAAATTGTAAATGCTATCCTTATGGAAGAGTGAGGCTTCCGGATGACCAAATTAAATCAGAGGGTTTTTGAAATGAGTTAAGCACCCTCTGCGCCATATCATGGAACTGATCCTGATGTTTCTCCTTCTGCACACCTCCATTGTGTGTGTGGTTGCACCTCTGTTAGATGGTGCAAGCATCCAATTAGGCAGCTTTATTCAGCTCAACTGAACCTGTTTTGCTGTGGAAAATTCCAAATAAATTTTTAAAATATAAAATTCCAGAGAGGAAAATGAACATATACTGATATTATGAGGAAACTGAAAGATAACTGAAGGTTTGGTCAAACATACAGCATTTCTGAATGCTGTTAAAGACAGGAGTTTAAGAACTAGTTGCAAACAGTAGGGCTAAGAGTTGGTTCTTCCACTGAATGCAGAGGAAAGGCAATGGCGATCTAATGAATTCCATGGAAGGCTGGAAACAGCTGCAGAGCTGGGAGGGATGGGCTCATGTGACAGTTAAAGTTCAATAGAATGCAGATGGCGGGATTTTGAATGAGCTGAAATCTGTGGAGGGGTTTGGCCAGCAAGGAGAGAAATTGAACCTAGATGTGACAAGGCAAATTTTGGCAACAGTGGGTAAAGAAGTGCTGGATTCAAGCAAAGTTGTGAAGGTTGTGAAGAGCACTTTTAAATGAATAGGATACAAGATTTGAAACACAATTAAGGAACCAGCGCTACAGATTCTCACAGATTAGTTGTAAAGTGTATGAAGCCATGGAAAGTAAGGAGAGGTTTGGCTGATCAACAATTTGGTATCAGCCTTGAAGCAGAAGTTGTCATTGACACTAGGAAAATGTTAGAGGTGGAGAACTGGACATCTGTTCACTATGACTCCATTTATTATTCCAAGTACTTGATATGCAAATAAAAACTGAGGCAGACAATTTGCAAGTGCACTTGAAAATTTCATTTCATTTGTTTCATGAGTCTTTGATAAATAAGTATGTTTGCTGTTCTGAAAATACACTAAATTCCTTTTATAAAAAGAAAATCATCAAGCTCCTTTACTGCCTCTGTAAATAACTTCTGATATCAATCCCTACAGTTGGCAATAGTTTACAGAACAAAAAGTAATCAAAGCATCTCACCTCCTGTATAACCTGGTCCAAAATGCAGCAGTACAGGTAACAGTCCAGGCATTTTTACAAATTAGAGCAAACTTCGCAACATCCTCAGGTCGTATGTAGGATGCCAGAAACAACCAAATATCTATAGGGTACTGTTGTCCGCAGTGCTCTGCATTATCTATTAGGGAAGGGGAGGAAAAGATTCCAGCAAGTAGAAACATATGATTCAGTGATGCTGTAGCAAGGGGATAATATAGCACGCTACATTATAAAACTTCCTTTCCATAATGATGCACATGTATATGTTTAAAACATAATAATTTTGCCCTGGACAAGATGAGTTTAATTGTTTCACAGGCCTGACAATTGTAACCGACAGTCGCTTGGCATTTAAGACGATTCAGCTTCTGTACCAAAGGATCACTTTTGTTCAGTACTTTTTCTGACCTATGACAGGAATTTGAGCATGGTACTTGACTTGTGGGGAAAGGTCTGAAGGAGAGCAAATATAGCACACAGACTATTTTTATACTATTTGAGGTAGATATCGATCAAAGCATCTGAGAATTACAAATTATGCAACATTGGGATTTTACAATTACATCAATCTGCTTGTGTGATTGCACATCCATATTCCCCCGAATGCCAAGAATTTTCAATGATACTGTCAGCTATCAGCCTTTGTACAACACAGCTCGGAGTTGAAGGTGTTGGGACATGTTGGAGAAGAGTTAATCAAACTGAACTGTATAAACCATAACTGGTCACTGGGACACTAGGCTGTCTAGATAAGAGGAGAGATGGAAATGTAGGAATCTGCCTGTGAGCAAGGGGGAACTAATTATATTTAATTCCAGAATTATCAGCAAGGAAATAAGTGACTCAAACATTGAGCATTAGAGATGAATGTATAACTTGAGTGATAAATGTAACAAATATAAGCAGAGGGATCAATTAACTAAATTATAGAGTGGATCTATGTCATAATTTGGGTAAACAAGCAAGCCTTGGGAAGGTCTGGAGCAAAATCATAAAATTTGGACGTACTTAATCATGAAGGAGTTAGATAGGGTTATTTGTGAAATTTGAGTTTATCGATGAGATACACTTTGCAAGGCATATAAAGGAGAGTTTCCAGGGCTGGTCAGGTAGCTGAAGAGAGTGAAACCCAATGATATTCTTGGACTTCAGAGACTTCATATTCCATGCTGTGAAAAAAGTTGGTTTCTTATGCGCAATTGTCTTGTGCTTGCTCAATCTAATTCATGGTTCATGTTAATATTTCAGAAATAATTCTTAGTTCTCGGAAAATTAAAGTGGAAATGGGATAAATGCAACTAAAGCGGTTTGGAATCTATGACATCCAGAAGCTTGGGGACACGCTGACTTGGAGGGGTCGACAGCTAAAAAGGTAGGATCTTATAACAGCGGGAGAGCTTACTTAGCTGGTAATGTGATATCTACACTGCTTGCAAAACAGTGCAGCCTAGATGATTTTTTTTTAATGAAAGTTATTGCTGAATAAGTTTAAGAGCATTCAGTAAACCCTGGAAGGCTACATTGTCAAGATGGGTGGTACTTAAGAAGGTTCTATGGTTTCAATTTATCTCAGTGTTCTGCAACAGGGCAAGAGGCTCCATATTAAAAAAATGGACCGCCGTTCGCAAGCTTCAAGCAGTGAAGGAATGAGGAAGCTCTGGCGCCACTGTTACAGCTGAGGGCACCAGTTTCAACCTTGTGCGCTTTAGATGTTAGCAGGATCCAGCAGTTAGGGCTTATAGTCATGGGGAGCTGAGAAGGTGGAAGGTCACTGGTTTTGTGCCTGGCAGTCAGGGCTCAGAGAAGCCCTGGGAGCCATTTATGGAGAAGTACAGCCAGGAGACTGGAATACGGAGAAACACTGGGGCAGAACCAGCTTAGTGAAGCTCGTAGTCTGCAAGAGACTTGGTAGTGTGCTGATAAGAGATCGGAGTTCAGTGTGGCAAAATGGCCAACGGCCTGAATCTTAGGCCCAATACAGGATTGGACACTTAAATTAAAGCCAGTCAGAACCACAGACAGACCTGATGGGAAGTCAAACAACCAAAATCGAATTCACTGGACAGAGACAGACAATTTGGGCATGTCTGGGCTTGCGGAAGGTAATCAGCCCCATTCAAATGGATCAATTGTTGTGGATTGCGCAGATGAAACCAGACTTCCTGGCACCTAGACCATCTTATATGGGTTAAGATTACGCGCAGCCAGCACACCTAAGGATGGACCTTTGGGGAGAGTTCCTGGTGTCCTGCAGAGTTGCAACCGGCAACTCGATTGGGTGTTGCAAACCCCGCCCAGTGACCTCATGGCTGAGGGCCAGATAAGCTTCTGGAAGGGGGCGAAGAGGGGGATAAGAAGGAGGCGCCCAGAAACCATCCCCAGCCAAGACTCGATGCTGAGGCAGCGGAGAATTCTCAATGGTGGACTAGAGGTCAGAAGGAAGCAGCATACGAGACTCACCTTCGCAGACAAAGGCCATGAGATGACCGAGACTCAGAGGACTGGACCCACAGCTCGATCCAGTTTATCGGTACAGTTAGTATTAAGTTATATTATAAGGCATATTATAGTTGGGATAATTTGGGGAATAAACTGTTTTACTGTGTTTGAAAATAAACTTGGTTGAATTGTGAAACAATAAAAGCAAATTACTGCGGATGCTGGAATCTGAAACGAAAGAGAAAATGCTGGAAAATCTCAGCAGGTCTGGCAGCATCTGTAGGGAGAGAAAAGAGCTAACGTTTCTAGTCTGATGACTCTTTAACAGACAGAGAAAGTGGGAAATATTTATAATGTGGAGTGAGAATGAAAGATGAGTCATAGCCACAGAAACCCAGGGAAACCGGGTGCTAATGGCCACAGAAACCAAGGGGAAAGAGTGCTAATGGCAGTCCCCAGAGAGGACAAAAGATGTGAAAGGTCAAATAGCATGGAAACTAACATCAGAGGATGAACTGTAGTTGTGGGGGGTGGGGGTGGGGGGAAGGGGAAAGCAAAGGGGAGAAAGGTGGATAAGATTGGTGGGGAGGGGGGGGGGAATTAAATATATATATATTAAAAAATAAATGGTAAAAGACAGTTAAAATGAAATGAAAACAAATGGGTCGAGGTGGGGTAGAGCTGATCATCTGAAATGGTTGAATTCGATGTTCAGGCCGGAAGGCTGTAGCGTGCCTAACCGGAAGATGAGATGTTGTTCCTCCAGTTTGCGTTGAGCTTCACTGGAACATTGCAGCAGGCCAAGAACAAACAAGTGGGCATGGGAGCCAGGTCTTTTGTTAAATTGTGAATTGTGAACTTGTGTCGGTCCTTTGTTCATCTCGCAAAAAAGGGCTCCTGGGTAAAACATTTGAATAATAAACTGGTCGAAGAGTTTGAATTTTACAGACAGCATCAGCTTTGTGAATCCCATGGATTGCAGTCAGAGGAGAGGAAATTGAACAATCGGGAGGTGAACAGATATTGAGGAAATCCAAGTTGAAGCTGCTTTTCAAGGAATTCAGAAGCTAGATCATTGAAAATGAGAAGTTGAAATCTCATGTGAGGGAGCCAAGAGTTTTAATGTGATTCTGAGACTCACACTGGTCACTGACGTCTGGGTGGGTGGGTGGGTGGCTGAGAAAACCATGGGATCTGTCTACATCTGCCATTTAATGTGCAATGTGATGTGTTTAACCACAGTTTGTCTGTTAACCACATTTACCCCATGTTAATTCTGAATCTTTTAGAGTACAATGTAGATATTGTAGATTACAAATAAAAATCAACGTTTATTTTGTTTGTTTAAAACTGAATCTTGTGGCTTTATTTCCTTGCGGGTAAATGGGAATTTAAATTTTGTCTACTTTAAACAAACATTTATTGGTCCCGCAACATACGCATGCAGCATATAATCACAAGACAAGTAAAAAAAAAGGCAATAAAGTTAACTTGAATTGAAAAATATACCATCAAGCGTTTTGAACAAAGAACAAAGAAAATTACAGCACAGGAACAGGCCCTTCGGCCCTCCCAGCCTGCGCCGATCCAGATCCTTTATCTAAACCTGTCTTCTATTTTCCAAGGACCTGTTCCCCGCCCGTTCATATCTGTCTCGATGCATCTTAAATGATGCTATCGTGCCCGCCTCTACCACCTCCGCTGGCAAAGCATTCCAGGCACCCACCACCCTCTGCGTAAAAAAATTTCCATGCACATCTCCCTTAAACTTTCCCCCTCTCACATTGAAATCGTGACCCCTTGTAATTGACACCCCCACTCTTGGAAAAAGCTTGTTGCTATCCACCCTGTCCATACCTCTCAATTTTGTAGATCTAAATCAGGTCCCCCCTCAACCTTCGTCTTTCCAACGAAAACAACCTTCCAGCCACATTTACAATTTCCTTGTTGCAATATTAAGAGTGAATTACCTTGCTGTCTTTTGCTTTTCTTTTTCCTAGAAACTTTCAACTCATTTGAGTGGCCATCAGCGTCTACTTCATCACTGCTGTTACAGTCCAAATGATCGTCAGGAACAGAGGAAAGAGCCTCCTCTGTCACAGGGACTTGAGACGCTTCCAAACCACACAGCAACTTTACTAAAATAAAACCACTAAATTGTCAGTGTTTGCTTATCATTAAACTATACAAACCTGTAATTCTGAAGGGTTTACCACAACGAGTTATATTTCATGAAAAATATTTTAAAGTACAACTGATATAATTAGAGCTAGTGGTGTCACTAATATTTCAGTGATATATAAAGACAGTGTGTACATTTTTAAATTATATCCATATGAACTTTGTAAATCACCCAGGCAGTACAATTCTACACGATTCCCTCTCTTACTCCCGGGTTCAGTCTGGAAAGAACATCTTGAAAATACAACACCAAAGCTGTTAACATTCCAGAGGTTATAGGACAGGCACTGGTTGAGCATTAAATATGACAAACTAAAGGATATTGCACATTAAAAGGAGACTGGCTTGTGTACAATGTTTTCAAGGAATTTGGATACTGGCTTAAATAAACCCAATTATATACAAGATTGTATAAATTGTATAAATCATCCAGAATGGGTTGATTGTTGCCACTCTAACTATTTCAAATGCAATGTTATACAATAACCAGTTACCAGAGCTGCTAGAAAAAAATGCAATAGAAACTCTGTAAATTTATACTTAATAAAAGCATTGTAACAGATCCTTTCAGTTAACACAAGTTTAAAACAGCTGGATTTTATGTACCACTGCAAATAAAACTTTTGTTTCACATTTGTTCAGTGCCTGGTTTAGTTTTAGAGTCAATTCTACATGTAAAGAAAATTCTGAATGATTCCTCTGTAAGCCAACCCTTCCACAAAAGTAATGTCTGGCAAAACATTCAGCCACTGGAATACATGAATATACAAGGAGAAAATAGAACATTTTCAAATCCAAATTTATTTTAAATGAAGTATGATTGATGAGGCAAAGAGGGTTGAATTAGGGATTATTAAGGATATACATCTGGTAAAAAGCTCCTGAGATTAACCAGGTAAACTTAATTTGCCATGAATTGTTTCATTCAAATTGACCCAGCATAAAAATTGAGCCCATTTTCTAACACCAAAAACTGCTTTTGCCTATACTGGCATACAAATTGACCCTTCACAGTCACAACATGCCATATTTATATTAGTAGTCAGCCTCAATTGTTTTTTCCTCTATCTTATAACTGGGTGCAAGCAGGGTGGCACAGTGGTTAGCACTGCTGCCTCATGGTGCCAAGGACCCGGGTTCGATCCCGGCCCCGGGTCACTGTCCGTGTGGAGTTAGCACATTCTCAGTCTGCGTGGGTCTCACACCCACAACCCAAAGATATGCAGGGTAGGTGTATTGGCCATGCTAAATTGCTCCTTAATTGGAAAAATAAAAATAATTGGGTACTCTAAATTTATAAAAAATAAATAAATAACTGGGTGCAAGCAGGCAATATGGGCCGTGTTGCAAAGATGCACAGGAGCTTAGGACAAGCCCACTCTTTGCATTGGATGCCAATTACATTTCAACGTGGCAACCACGAACACCAGCGGTTCAATTTTCTACTCGCCGTAATAAGTCAATCCCCATAATGGAGAGATTTTTTGAGGTTTCAAAGATCGACTTATCAGCCAATATCTACAGTATCTATAACAAGCCTTGCTCATGTGTACATGCAATATTTTATTGAATACCCCTCTGCTCTGTCTCCCTCCCCTTTCCCTCAAATAATCTGTGCACATTCACTGAGTAACTTCAATCTATTAGGCTAGTTTTGCCGTCCTTATGCTTGCTTTAATTCTTCCACTATGCATACATAGATCACTAGATTACAGGCTGCATATGGAGAATGGAAGAATTGAAGCTATATATTACACAACTCAGGCACAGGGCAAGAGATCCCCTCCCCTATTGTTAAACTTCAAGGGCCTTTCCATGCTCTTTCCAGACCTGCTAATCAAGCAACAAAATACATTCTGCAGTTGGACGTCCAGTGGCGTTATGTACGGGGAAAACGTGCACGAGGTGGTTCCTGCTAGAGTACTGCACTTCTTGCCCTTTTCTCTTAGTTTAAGGGGCATCTTCTTTTGAAAATCCACAGAATTAATGGATAAGGATCCTATATAGGTGAAATGCCAGAAAAGCCAGGGGGAAAAAGGCAGACAATAGAAGTTCGTCAAAGGAATCTGAGGCCTCTTGGAGCTTGTCAGTAGATAAAATGGCAGAGGTAGCCTTTGGGGCTCTGGCCATTCCACTAACAGCCGGGGTACTTTCAAGTACCTTGGCAAAAGAATTCGATAAGCACTGGCGGGTTGTGTCGGAGGACTTCCGCATATCAATGGGAGATCTTGGCTCCCATCCTAGTGGCTCTGGAGAAGACCAACAAAACTGTGAAAGCCCACAGAGCCACGATAAAAGACATGGATGGGGCCCTTTCGAGACATAGTGATCAGATTGCCTCACTGGAAGTGGAGATGTCACTTGGTAGCCGAAGCGAATAAATCGCTGAAGCTGAGAATCGGCCCAGGAAGTGAAACGTTTGAATTGTGGGGCTGCTAGAAAGAATGGAAGGTCCAACGCCCACAAAGTACTTTTCAGAGATATTTGGAGAGGTGACGGGGGAGGGTGGATTCATGTCCCCTCCACCGTACACGCCAGCAAAGGCCTTGTCCAGAGGATCCACCGTGTGCAGTGAGTGAAGTCTCATAGCTTCAAAGAGAAAGAGCAGGCTCTGAGATGGGTGAGGGAGCATCATGATTTCAAATGGGAAGATAACGCCATCAGGTTTCACCAAGAAGCAGGAGCGGAGCTGGCAAAGAAGGGGACTGCGTTCAACAAAGCCAAGACTGCCCTGTACAAAGGTAGAGTCCGATCCGGTGTGGTGTACTTGGCGCGGTTAAGAGTGACTTTCACTGGAAAGGACTATTTATTTGATGTGCCGGGAGAGATGGACTCCTTTGTAAAGAAACACGGGTCGGGTGCTGTGTGATTGGGGTTGGGAGTGGGCATGTTGTATTGTTGGGGTTCCATGTTTATTTTTGCAATTTCCTGTTCTTGATGGGGTTGACGTTTTACAGATTGGGTTTAGATTTAGGGTTTACTTGCATGTGGAATTCTGCTCAGATTGTTATGAAAATATATAGCTCCCAGTTGGAGCTTTAATATTTTGTTGCTCGTAACCATTTTTCTTCACTCTAGTTGGGAACTGTCCTGCTAACTTGTGGGTTAGCTAACGGGCATGTGTTGAAGGATTAACTGCAGCGAATTACAATAGGTTTTTAGAAAATGAACGGGGAGTTCTTGTTTTGTTTAGGTTTGTTAGAAGTGGATTTTAGTTGTTTATGTTCACCTTGCTGCTATCCATATGTGTATTTGGGTGGGGCCGTATCAGAGGGCGAGAAAGGGGATAGTTTGCTGACGAGGATAAGTGAATTTTTCTCGGTGGTGGAGGATAAGTATGAGTGTTGCTCTTGGGGGCCGGCTAACCGCACTCATAAGTTCTGGTCTTGTCCCAAGTTGGTAAGCTTTTGGATCTCTTTCTTCAACACCATGTCAGAGATACTCAAAGTTGATTTGGATCCATGTCCCTTGGTGGCCGGTGCTTCAGACGGGGGGTGAAGGCAGACGTCCTTGCCTTTGCCTCGGTAATAGCGAATAGACGAGTTCTGTTTGAGTGGAGGTCTCATACTCCACCCAGTCTTCAGCTTGGTTGGGTGACCTCATGTCTTTCTTACATTTGGTGAAGGCGACGTACACCATTAGAGTGTGATGGAGGGGTGCTACCTAAGATGGCAGCCATTCATTTCCTTTTTTAAGGAGCTAGTCACCGTCAGCTGTTGGAAAGTTTAGTTTAGTTTTGGGGGGCTCAGTTAATATGTGCTTTTGCTTGTTGAATGTGTAACTTTGGTTAATTGTTTTGTATGATTTGGTTTATTATGAATTTTAATCAACTTTTTTTTAAAATTCTGCAGTAAATTATATAATCCACAATGGTGCTCTCTAAACACGCTGTTCCACAAATAGGAGACAGACCCAAACCCAGTGTGCCAAATGCCAGGAATCCCTAGTCTTGTTGTTTCAGACAGGAGGGCCCAAGCTATTTTTTAAACTGCAATTAGCTTAAATACAACAGTGGAATAAATTTGGAAATAGCATTAAGCAAATTGTGGAACCACCCAGATCACTCAGCAATGACTCAGTGGCAGCATTCCACCCAAGTCAGAAGGGATAGAGTTTAATCACAATCCAGAGTAAACCTCCTGCTGATTACCATGTACCAGCCACCATCAGCTGATGAATCAGTACTCCTCCATGTTGAACACCACTTGGAGGAAGCACTGAGGTTGGCAAGGGCACAGAATATGCTCTGGGCGGGGAACTTCAATGTCCATTACCAAGAGTGGCTCAGTAGTACCACCACAGATGAAGCTGGCCAGGTCCTAAAGGAAATAACTGCTAGTCTGGGACTGAAGCAGGTGGTAAGGGAACCAACAAGAGGGAAAAACATACTTGACTTCATCCTGACCAATCTGCATGTTGCAGATGCATCTGTCTATGACAGTATCGGTGACCACCGCATAATCTTCATGTTGAGGATACCCTCCATCGTGTTGTGTGGCACTCCCTCCCTCACAGCAGTGGGTGCACCTATACCTCAAGGACTGCAATGGTTCAAGAAGGCAACTCACCACCACCTTCTGAAGGTCAACTCGGGATGGGCAATAAATGCTGGCCTAACCAGCGACACCTACATCCTTTGAATTAATTTTTTTTTTTAATGTTTTAAATGCAAGGAGGAAAAGGGAGCTATCCCAGTGCTTTGGTCAACATATATTGCTCCACCAACATCAAAATAGATCTATTGTTGTCTGTGAATATTTGTTGTGTGTCGACTGGCTGCCATGTTCCCTTACTTACCACTGCAACAACATTTTTAAAAATGCTTAATTGGCAAGCACCTTGAGTTTGTGAATGATATATAAATAAAGGCTCTTCCTCTCTAGGTGACATTCTGAGTGTGTATGCTTCAACAGAATTGAACACTAAATGACAAGCATTTCACTCATCTGGAGGGGGGAAAAAATCTTCTCTCCAAAATGGCATTGTAGACAGCCTAGATATTGACAGACGAGGTTAATGGGCAAAATTGTGGCAGATGGAATTGAATGTAAGCAAGTGTGAGGTTATCCATTTTGGGACCAAAAATGGAAAGAGGTTAGGTACAGTGGATGTCTAAAGAGACTTGTGGGTTCAGGTACACAGATCCTTAAAATGACACAAACAAGTGCAGAAATCCAAAGATGTGTAGGTTAGATGGATTGGCCATGTTAAATTGCCCGTGTCCAAAAAGGTTAGATGGGGTTACTGGGATAGGGTGGATGTGTGGGCTTAGGTAGGATGATCTTTCCATGGGCCGGTGCAGACTCGATGGGCCGAATGGCCTCCTTCTGCACTGTAAAAATCTTTGAAATCTATGAAAATAATCAAAAAGGCTAATGGAATGCCAACCTTTTTATCTAGAGGATAGGAGTATAAAGACACAGGGGTTATGCTGCACCTACACAAAACCCTGGTTAGACCCCACTTGAGTACGGAGAGCAGTTCTGGGCACCACACCCGAGGAAGGATATTTTGGCCTTGAGGTTGCAACGTAGGTTTACAAAAATGATACCTGGATTACAGGGGTTGAGTTATGAGGAGAAATTACTCAAATTAAACCTGCTTTTGCTGGAAATTAGAAGGTTAAGGGGTGATCTGGTCAAAGTGTTCAAGATATTAACAGGGAAAGACAGGGTAGATAAAGATAAACTATTTCCACTGGTTAGAGATTCGGAAATTTGTTTACAATTTACATAGATGATCTGGAGTTGGGGACCAAGTGTAATGTGTCAAAGTTCGCAGGTGACATTAAGATGAGTGGTATAATCAAGTGTGCAGAGGACACTGAAAGTCTGCAGCGGGATATAGATAGTTTAAGTGAGTGGGCAAGAGTCTGGCAGATGGAGTTCAATGTTGATAAATGTGAGGGCATCCATTTTGGTAGGAATAACAGCAAAATAAATGGTAAAATATTGCAGCATGTGGCTGTGCAGAGGGACCTGGGTGTCCTTGTGCATGAATCACAAAAAGTTGGTTTGCAGGTGCAGCAAGTAATTTAAGATGACAATTGGAATTTTGTCCTTCACTGCTAGAAGGATGGAGTTTAAAAGCAAGGAGGTTATGTTGCAGCTGTGTAGGGTGCTGGTGAGGTCACACCTGGAGTAGTGTGTCCAGTTTTGGTCTCCTTCCTTGAGAAAGGATGTACTGGCACTGGAGGGTGTGCAGAGGAGATTCACTGAGTTGATTCTGGAGTTGAGAGGATTAGCTTATGAGACACTACGTAGACTGGGACTATACTCATTGGAATTTAGAAGAATGAGAGGGAATCTTATGGAAACATGTAAAATTGTGAAGGGAATAGATAGTATAGAAGCAGGGAGGTGGTTTCCACTGGTGGGTGAAACTAGAACTAGAGGCATAGCGGGGATCGGGTTGAAGTAAGGGCTTAAGTGGGTCAGTGCAGACTTGATGGGCCGAATGGCCTCCTTCTGCACTGTATGTTCTATGTTGTATAAGGGGGAGCAGATTTAGGACTGAGTTGAGGAGGAACTTCTTCACCCAAAATGTCGTGAATCTGTGGAATTCCCTGCCCAGTGAAGCAGTTGAGGCTACCTCGCTAAATGTTTTTGAAGCAAAGGTAGATAGATTTTTAAACAGTAAAAGAATAAAAGGTTATGGTGAGCGGGCGGGTAAGTGGAGATGAGTCTGCAAAACGATTAGCCATGATCTTATTGAATGACGGAGCAGACTCAAGGGACCAGGTGGCCTACTCCTGCTCCTAGTTCTTATGTAACTAGGGGGCACAGTCTGAAAATTAGGACTAGACCATTCAGGAGAGATGTTAGGAAGCACTTCTTCACTCAGAGTGGTAAAGGTTTGGAACTCTCTCCCACAAACAGCAGTTGAAGCTAGATCAGTTCATTTTAAATCTGAGATAGGTTTTGTTCAGCAGATATTAAGGGATATGAGCCAAAAGCAGGTATATGGAGTTAGGTCACAAATTAGCTATGATCTCATTAAATGGCGGGACAGGCTCGATGGACTGAATGGCCTACACCTGTTCCTATGCACAGAACCAGAGCTTTTGTTCACTTATGCACTTAAACTGAAACATTAAGCACATGACAGGAAAAATGTCAACAACTATACAGCTAATTTGCTTGTGGTTTTTTAAACTCAAACCAGATGACAAAGTCATTGATCAAGATAAAATTGAATAATTAATGGCAGAATGTAGCTAGCAGCCTTAAACTTGGGATTAAGAGAAATTAAAAGCTAGACAAAATATTTAAATAATATTTTGAAAAATATTCACAAACTAACCTTCTTTCTGAATTGCATTCGCTACAGCTTTCTTTACTCTACCAGACTTCACGATAGCGGGATCTGAATCGGCATAATCTGCCACAGTAACTGAAATAAAGGTTAAAGGTTTAAACAATAGCAAATTAATACAAAATAAAAAGGTGAAATTAAATATTATCTGCTGCCACTACAATGAGTTTGCAAGGGTGACTGGAGGGTCTGTGCACAGTAGAATGTGTGTAGAAGCCTAACAGAAACTATTTTTCTACGTACAAAGAGAGAACAAGCACAAGAAAAAAAATTCTACTGCATGTTTCCAAATCTCAACATACATCATACACCTTTACTTTCTTCCTCTGGATACAAACACTTAAAATTGGATAGACATCCCAAACTTATTTCACATAGGATGGCGAATGGCCTCTCTTTCATAAAAGGTGGACAAATGCATGGAGTTTCAGAGGAATCATGAAGAACTGGTCTGATGAGATTAAACACCACAGAAAAAGGAAATTAATTATTGTGGCAAAGTTATAAAATCAGATCACTGACAGCTCAGTTTTCAATTATGTAACACCTCCAAACCATCCGGTCAAACTACATAAATACTTAAAGCTAATTCTCCATTACAATCAAAAGCTGATAATGACTCAAACTGAATGCAGAAAAACTGTTAGAACAGGGAATACCAGCACACACAAACTTAAACTTTGCCCCTATTTTTTTAGGGCACCAGACCTTGACTCCGTCCCAACAATTAATTAAATTTACAGAATATGCATTATTAATGGACAGCATGGATTGTGGAGTCAATCGAGGATGATTTAATATTGGCATCACGGAAGATAAAGTTCCGCACACATGAGTACGGCCTCAACCGGGACCATGGATTCATGTCGCATTACATTCACCCCCCACCATCTGGCCTGGGCTTGCGAAATCCTACCAACTGTCCTGGCTTGAGACAATTCACACCTCTTTAACCTGGGGTTACCCCTATCTCTGGATCTGTAAAGACTTAATTACCTGCAAATGCTCGCATTCAAAGCATAGTCTTGCATCTTTGACTTTGTCTACATATATATGTTTCTGGAACATACCTCTTCATTCACCTGAGGAACAAGCAGAGCTCCAAAAGCTATTGTTTGAAACAAACCTGTTGAACTTTGAACTGGTGTTGTAAGACTTCTTACTGTGCTCACCCCAGTCCAACACTGGCATCTCCACATCAAAGATAAAGTTTGACAACTGTTCTGCCACATCATATGGGCGAAATGCACTGTTCCTAGAAAGTTTCTTGCTGTGCTACTTTCCTCACTATTCGGCAAACACTCATCTATAAAGCAGTACTGCTTTGTGTACGTCATGAATCTGCATTGCGATAGCGGTAGACAGTACTCGCAGGGCCTCGTTTGGTATGCATCTCTCCCGGTAACAAGGTTAAAGCAGCAGTTTAGATAATAATTAAGTGTGAATAGTTTATGGAGGACAGACAAATTATAGATGATTAGGAAGGTCCATGAGATAAGTTAATGTATAGTCGAATACAACTGAAAACACAGAACGCACAAGGTAAAGTCACCATAATCCCAGATTACCATAGGCTTCTTCCCCTTCGGGGGGGGGGGGGGGGGGGGGGGTGGCCTGACCAGTGGTGATATAACCCGAGGATCACCATACCTCAGGCAAGGGGCAAGGTTGAGAAGATGAGCCTTCATGAATAACTTCAGCCAATACAGAAATTGAACACGCCCTGCTGGCCTTGCTCTGCATCAACTCAGCCATCTAGAAACAAAGATATAATTGCCCAGACCCTGAGAAGCCACGAGAGGCACTTACAATCTAGCAGTCTCAGAAAGTGGACAGGCCAGTTCCCAGCCACCAAGCCTGAAGGATAGGTTTACAGTAAACAAGCATCTAAATCTTAGAGCCAAGACAGTACAGAAAACCTTCATAACAGCAGTTTTAAAATATCCTTGCTGGACCAGGAAAAAGGCAGTTCCCAGATTTGAGTATCATCCTTGCATTATGTGGGAACTACAGCTGGATATTCAATTTGGCTGTTGTTTGCTGAACACGGGAAGTCTACAGATACATTTATCTATCGTAGATACATTTTGTAATAGGTGTATGTCCAGTAGAAACTGTGTGTTTAGTAATTCATGGCATTAATTGCATGAGATTAGAGTAGTCTTGTTTTGGTATGTATTTGTCTTTCCTTTACTAAATAGTCTTTAATAACTGCTGCACGACGACTGGGCTATTTATTCTCATTGGGGTTTCACTCGTCTCCTCACACCAAAACAAAACTATATACCCCCATGAACTTGTGTTTCCAAGTTGGGATACCCTCACAGATAACACCAGCATGCTTCGTGACATACAGCAAGCTAAAAGTCAAGAATCTAAGTAAATTCAAACATGAATTATTTGCAGCTGCTCTCGAAAATTATTGACAAACAGCCACAGCTCAGGGCAAATCTCCGGAATGCAGGCATGTATTCAGTGCAACTTGTATGGTGCTTTCTTCCTAAATTATGTCACATTAAACAAGCCCAATCTCATTCTTAGCAGCCATGGGCAGGTAGCACAAAAGTTCAAAAAACAAATTACTACAGATGCCGAAAAAATGAAAAAAAATAGAAAATGCTAGAAATATTCACCATGTCAGGCAGCATCTATGAAGGGGAAACGGAGTTAACAATTCAGGCCTGTGACCTTTCATCCAACCTTCAGTTGTCACTAATTAACAGCACGTACCATGAGGTTGCAAGAATGGCTGATAAGAGAAATACCTAATTAATGCAGGAGAGAGGCATTCCTTTGCAGTTTGGAGATAAAGCATATTTTGAGAAGGTACTGCAGTGGGTTATCCCGACAGCTGAATTTCAGAAATACCACTGAAGCAGTACAGTATGCGCTGTCAATGTCAGTTAAGACTGTAAGAGAAATGGAATCCCTACATTGCAGGCCATTCGGCCCATTGAGTCTGCTTTGAACCTCCGAAGGAGCACCTCACCCAGGCCCACACCTTCAGCCTACTCCCATAGCACCACCTAATCCTTTTATTTTGGACACGAAGGGGCAATTTACCATGGCCAATCCACCTAACCTGCACATCTTTGGATTGTTGAGGAAAGTAGAGCACCCGGCGGAAACCCAAGCAGACACGGAGAGAACGTACAAACTCCATGCGGACGGTAACTCAAGGTCGGAATTGTATTTGTGTCTGGTGCTGAGGGGGAGCTGGTTTTTGACAAAGATCAGAAACTGGAAAGCAAACTTGCATCTAAAAGTCAGAGAGGAAACAGCTTTTTTTTGTTAAATTTTAGTGTACCCAATTCATTTTTCCAGTTAAGGGGGCAATTTAGTGTGGCCAATCCACCTAGCCTGCACATCTTTTAGGTTGTGGGGGCGAAACCCACGCAAACACTGGGAGAATGTGCAAACTCTACACGGACAGTGCCCAGAGCCGGGATCAAACCTGGGACCTCGGCGCCGTGAGGCAACAGGGCTAACCCACTGCGCCACCATGCTGTCTGAGATGAAACAGCTTTTGACCTTTTGTGTCCCACATTATAGAAGTTATTACTTTTCGACATTACATAGCCTCAGAACACATAATAATGGTGCTGGGTTGGGTAGCCTTTTGCAAAACGGCAAACAATCTTTTAATGCAGTAAAAAATCCCAAAGTCCTTCAAAGAAGCAATATCAGGGAAAATGTGATACAGTGCCTCATAAGGAGATATTAGATGGCCAAAAGCTTGATCAGAGATAGGTTTTAAAGAGTGCCAGGTTTTAAAGAGTGCTTGGAGTGCCTTGAGGAAAACAAATTAGAGAGAAATTTAGGGAATTCCAGAGCTTAGGACGGAGGCAACTGAAGGCACTGCCTGTAAGAGGTCAGTCATTTTTGGAAACATCAGAGGGTTGTTGGGCTGGAGAAGATTAGGGAGATACACAGGATTTGAAAACAAGGATGAGAATTTTTAATATTGAGTGCAACAGGATCAGGAGCCAATATAGGTCTTCAAGCATTTTTTTCAGGGGGGGGGGGCAGGGGGTGATGAATGTCTGGGACTTGAGACTCTAGATACAGAGCTTTGTATGAGCTCAAATTGCTTAATGTAAGGAAGGTGGAACAGAAAATGCTGTAAATAAATCAGCAGCCAAAGTAACATCTGCAGCGAAAGAAACAAAATGAACATTTCAGACCTTTGATCAGAACTGGGAAAGGTTAGAAATGTAAGGATGTACAGGTTGAGAATCCCTTAGCCGAAACTTGGAGATGCGAAAATCTCTGAAATCTGCACTTTTTCTTTTTTAGCACCGACTTGATGCCATGAGTGGCTCTGGGAAGGTGACGAATGTGATATAAAATAGTTACTTTAGAGTTACTAGTTAATGTAATGTAGAAATAAGCCACTTTGATTCTTGCAGTTAGGGACAAAGGAATTTGAGACCGCATGGAAAAAGCAGGAAGAGGTGGGTCTATGAGAGTGATGCTGCATTGATAGGGGCCAGAGAAAGGGATTGGAAGTGAGCCAATCAGAATAGATCTAACAGGTCAGGAGGGACATAGGCTGACCTATGTCCGTCGAGTATGTGAAACTTGATACCATTTGAATTGATTTTGCAGAGATCCCTTTGTCTTTTAGTTCAGTCGTTTTCTGGGATGTAAGAAGCTGGATGTCTCTTACATTTCTGTAAGATGATTCAAGCTTGCAAGCTAAATAAATAACTTCTGTTTACGTGCGAATCCGTCTCAACTTTTATTGAGGCCAGACTGACAGAGAAAGAAATTTGGAGATTTACATTTGGTGCCGAAAACCGGGATTTCTCTGGGCGATCCTGATCCAACTGCGAAATCAGAATTAGACTGATTATGAACAGGAAGATGGGGAACAAAGGGCCCTCAATGTAGAACTGGAAAACGACCGCGCATTGATTGTTCCCCTCTTCTTATCGTCTGATTAGTCTGGTCACTCGCGGTTGGCACAGAAAGACCGCCTCGACGAAATCACAGGTCAGTCTGGGGATTAGCACTTTAATTGATGGGATTTCATATTGTTGTTTCGGCTTGGGTTAGGGTTTTGGGCTGATGGGACTTTAATAATGAAGGTTCAGTCTATTATCAGGGTTCAGAGGCTGATGGGACTTAAATAATGAAGGTTCAGTCTATTATCAGGGTTCAGAGGCTGATGGGACTTAAATAATGAAGGTTCAGTCTATTATCAGGGTTCAGAGGCTGATGGGACTTAAATAATGAAGGTTCAGTCTATTATCAGGGTTCAGAGGCTGATGGGACTTAATTAATGAAGGTTCAGTCCAGTATAACTGTTTTTAAATCTGAAGATGGTTCAACTCTATGTGTGAGTGTTTTAAATATATAGTTGATTAAGCTAAAATTGTCTCCTTGGACTGTAAAGTTCCGAGGTCTAGTTGAGATTGTGAGGAATGCTGCATATTGGTTGAAGCAGAAGTCTCTCAAAGGGTTAACAGCAGCAGGCGGAGTTGAAAACAGACAGTGCTTCTCACTCAGGCTTTGAGATAACAGCAGCAGCCATAGTGTAATCGGATACCTTTCCTTTGAGTCAGTGAACACCAGCAAAGTTACGTTTTGAATTAATTAAAGGAAACCAGTGGGTTTCTCCACCTCTTTGATAAAAGTTATTATTTTCGAAAGCAATTGATTGAAATTGCCAGAATCTTAAATTTTACTTACTTGAAATAAGGTTTATCTCATTTTATCTGGAGATTAATAGAAACTTAAAGAAGATCATGGACACCATTTTAAAAAGTGTCAATCTGGAGATGATAGTTGATTTTGCTAATACTTGTGTATGTAACAGAAAAAAAACTTGTTAAAAGAAAAATTGTTAAGATAAAGAAATAATTAAGTTGTAAATGTTATACAAGTTTGTGTTAAGCAAATTGTAAATTTAGTTCTGAGTTGAGATCAGAGCTAAGCTTGCAAGTTGCAGTAATTCAATTTGAATTTTCAAACATTTTTAAGTTTAAAAAAAAAGAGAGCAAATAGAGAAAAGAAGGACACAGATCTTGAATGCGTTGAATAGCACATTTCAAAGGCCCATAAATCTTTCTGTTATCTTAGACCTAAAACCTAGGAAGATTGACGAGCCATAGGAATTTCTGGGGCGTTTTAATGAAATCTACCGGGGGCAGTCAGGCGATTTGCTGTATCAAAATGGTCAGAATTCCCCTCAATACTGTGCTATGTTAATGCATTGCCTACCACCTTCTGTGGTTACTGCTGTGAAATGTAATAACATGAATTGGACAGAGAACGACCCTTCCCAGATGGCAAGGGCAGTCAGATTTTACTGGAAGGAGGGTGTAGGCCAAGAAGGAGGCTCAGTTACAAAGGTTAAGACTGAGTATGTAATGAAAAAGGATGATCTGCGATCCCAACAAGCGGCAGAAATGGTAGTTTACCAGCAGGAGCTCCAATATAGTGACTTTGGGTGGGTGGATCAGCGAAGAGGAGGATGAGACAACAGTGCTATATTTCTATCACCCCCCAGTGGTGGACGTTAGACATTGAACAGTCACTGCATCACGTTACCCTGGCCTATGACAGAACTGGACGAAACAGGGAGTTGGAGGACAAATACCGGCCATTACTTGAGACCGAATGGCCAGTCAAGGTTACAGCCACAGTCACGGGAAAAGAAGGTACAGCCGATTTTGTTACAATATCACCACATTTATGGCCACAGTCAGCTTCGGTAAGCCCTCATATTACACGTCAGGTCCATAACCAGTACCATGCCAGGGATATGGGGCGAATGGTCAGCATCTTACCGCAGCTCGTCAGAATAGGTATGAGATATACCTTTTGAACAATCCACGTCTGACATTTAAATACTGTACCACTATCAATCCAGCCTGTTTTCTTAGTGGTCCCCCTGTCCATGAAGACGCACCTGGCCACGACTGTTTAGCCTTGATTCAGGAAACTACCACAATAAGGGGCGATTTGAGTGACATTTCGTCAGAACAACCTGACATGATTATGTGTGGTCAAATATCCCACCGGGGTTTAGTTAATGACCTACTGCAGGCCCTCCTTCTGCCAGCGCAGATTTCCGTTATTAAATGCGCTGCCCACACAAATGGTACAACCCCAGTTGACGTTGGTAATGAACGAGCAGATTGTGCAGCGCGCACAGCCGCACAAATTCAGCAAGTGATGGTGCCTAAAATGTTAAGTCAGACTAAACGATCTACTATGAATGTGTCTGCTTCTGACAAGCCAATGCCAGACGTCATAAGGTTACAGGAGGACGCTCCTGAGAGTGATAAACAAATGTGGAAACGGTTAGGTTGTACATATGATTCTGTTTCCTCTTTATGGACCACGCCTGCACATCAGACTTGTATGTCTGATGTACTGGCTTTATGGGTCATCGAATGTGTACACTTTGCAACTCATTGTGGGGCTCGAGGGACTAGTGATTTGTTGCTGGACACTTGGTGGCACCCTAAAATGCAGGGGTTGGCCCAAAGTATCAGTAATCGGTGTTTGATTTGTCAGCAATATAACACCGGAGAAGGTATCCCTTGTGGGAAGGGGCAAACCCCGTTGCCCAGTGGTCCCTTTGAGACGCTCCAAATGGATTACATTGAGTTGGAAAGGTGTCAATGTTACAAATATGTTTTGGTCATTGTGGATGTGTTCAGCAGATGGGTCGAGGCGTATCCGACTATCTATAGTAAAGCTGCTACTGTGGTTAAAGTCTTGATGAGGGAAATCATTCCCCGGTACGGTATACCAGCTCAGTTAAGTTCTGATAATGGGCCTCATTTTATTGGACAAATTAACAAGGAGTTTTGCTCCCAGTTGGGCATACGCCAGCAGTTACACTGTGCTTACAGACCGCAGGCAGCCGGGGTGGTTGAGAGACACAATCAGACCCTCAAAACTAAATTGGCTAAATTAAGAGCAGACACGGGACTGACATGGCTTAAGTTGCTCCCCGTTGCCCTCTTCCAGCTGCGGGTTACACCTGCGGGACCAGCCCGGCTCTCTCCCGCCGAGATTCTTTATGGCAGGCCTCTTAGAACTCCTTGGAGCCTGCAGGTTCCCAGACGGGTTCAGTTTCATCAGATGACTGAAGAAATGACCACCTATGTTCTAGCCCTTACGCAAGTGCTCAAGGAACTCCATGGCCCAGTCCGTGCGGCTCACCAGCCATTGCCCCAGTACCTAGCTCACTTTCAGTCCAGCCCGGTAGTTATGTCATGGTCAAAAAGTGGACTAGGAAGGGGTCGGAGCCGCGATGGGACGGGCCCTTCCAAGTTCTCCTTACCACCCCCACAGCAGTTAAAGTGGAGGGGCGAAGTGCTTGGGTCCACCTACATCACTGTAAATTGAGTCCATCTCCACTACTGTAAAAGGTCGGATACTAACCTGCCTCCCTTCTCCAGTGCTATTTTACAGGTGTGGAGCATGATGGAGTGGCTACGCATCGTCTGTCTGATATTTGGCCTCACTTCGCTTGGCGTGTTATTGGCGATGGACATGGAAAAGGGGAATATTATGTATCTGTGTAGCCCCAACCAATCTACAAGGATACATCACCTATGCAAAGGTGATGTTCTTCACTGCCCCCATATACGAGGACATGGTATCGACTCATGGAAGGTCATCAAAGTTAAGGAGAAAATGATTTTGGATGTGTTAAAAGTGGTACAATAAAGGTAACATCAGGCTGTCAGAAGAGTGTAGGAAGAGACCATGAGAAAGAGAAAGGGACTAGAGAGAGGACGGGGCGTGTGAGAAGGGAAGTACAGCTAGAACGTAGGTTACCGGGAGATGCACTTAAGTTAATTAAAGGCCAAACTGAGGAAAACCCGGGTAGTATGAATCTCTTCTACCAGATTTACCACCGTCTGTATGGCCAGGGACGGGTTGTCTGCTACCCAAACCCCGCAGCGGTGTCTAGGTTATTTTCTGTTTCACCGCTTTGGGGCACTCCCCAAACGGTGGTTCATTGTCAGCGTTCCGAGCCATTGCCCGAGCACGTCACTCTTCCTTACGATCCGGATTCAGCACCACCGGCTATTTGCCTTCCCCTCCCTCGGGATAATTCCCATTCACAGTACGATAGGCTGCGACGGTGGAGGGCGTACATACCTAGCCACTTCACTCCCAATAGGGATTCCCGGTCGTACGAGAATTGCTTCAGCAGTGAAGGATATGGCTGTTTGCTGGTAGAGGTGGACACAAATATAACATGTCTGTTTCCCACCTGTACGGACAGGAGGTGCCATATCACCCAGGCGTCTGGCCAATGCGTTTGTTATAACACCACTTGCGTTCCATTGAACGCTGGCCTCCAGCTCCTTTGTGGCTGGGCGAATGTCTCTCATATCACTGTTGGGAATAGGGCTTTCTGCATTGCTGGGCGGCCCGAATGGGCATTTCAAAATTGGATAAACTGGGCTACTGGGAGGTCCTTACGCAACCGATATGCTGATTGTGATGCTAGTCTCCACACGGAACAAGGATACTACTTTTTATTTAATGGTACGGCGACCAACGTTTTGTCACCCCATTTCCCCGCCGAATTGCTATAGGGACTCTAGTCCCTACCAGTCCCCTGCCCTTCGGCGTGGAACCTGCATAATCAGTTAGCACGCCGGGCAGTCTCTGCTGAATTTTGCGAGAACTGGAAAAAACCTCAGGTTCTTGCACCCAACCGGGGCCACTCAGCCGGGTGGGGCATTCTGAGCGTATTGACACTGGGAGGTGTGGGGGGTTCCTTGGCTGTTAGTGATCGGAATTATTTTATTTGCGGCCTTACCATCTTGGGAAATGAAACCTTGGGAGCCCTCGGGGCAATAACTAAGGAGTTGTCTCAGCTACGGTTGTTTGCAATGCAGAACCGGTATGCTCTTGACTATCTTCTGGCCCGTGAGGGTGGGGTATGCGCCATAGTACAGGGCAAGTGTATCATGGGTGTTCAGGACTTGACCGCTAACATTACTACATTTATGGATCGCATACGGGATCACTTGGACGGGATGCAGGATCCTGACTCTTGGGGTAACTGGGGATCTGGAGGATGGAAGGACTGGTTGATAAATATGGCCATGTATCAAGTGGTAGCTATCGGCTGCATCTTTGTGGGCCTGGCCATCCTTAAATGTGTGATGGGTAGAAAGCATAATACTGTTGAAATTGTCAAAAAGGTCTATGGGTAATAGTGAAAAGAAACAAAGGAAGCATTTGTGCACACAAAATCAAGTTATTGCAAAAACTTGACCATGGTGTGTGAGGGGTCTTAGTGAGTATGGTGTTGGAACGACCACCTTCTATGAACTGAAGAAAGTGAAGGACAAATTGTTAAAATTTTATGCTGAAAGTGATGAGCAGAAGCTAATGAAAAATAGAAAAACATTGCAGAAGGCGAAAAATAGAGATCTTGATTGTGTATTGAAAGAGTGGATTCACCAGCGTTGGAGTGAACATATGTCGTTTAACAGAATGCTCATCATGAAGCAAGCAAAGATCTATCATGACGATACTTAAAATTGAAGGTAACTGAATATTCAGCAGGCTGGTTCCAGAAATGAAAAGACACGGCATTAGATTTTCAAAGATTTGTCGTAATAACCACAATGTGCTGATCACGAGGCAGCAGAGAATTTCATTGATGAGTTTGCCAAGATCACTGATGGAAATCCAATGCCAGAATAAATCTACTAAGCTGATGAGACATCGCTGTTCTGGCATTATTGTCTCAAGAAGACACGGACTACAGCTGATGAGACGGCCCCTACAGGTGTTAAGAATGCCAAGGACAGAATGACTTGTGCTGGGATGTGCTAATGCAGCAGGTACTCAAATGTAAACTTGCTGTATAGGCAAGGGCATGCGTCCTCGCTGTTTTAAAAGGAGTGAATATCATTATTACACAAAAAGGGCATGGATCACCAGGGACACCTTTTCTGATTCACAAACATTTCGTACCAGCAGTTTCGTACTGCAGGGAAGGTGGGCTGGGTTGTCGACTGAAAGATTTTATTATTCCTTGACAACTGTTCTGCACTTCTCCCAGCTGAACTTTCCATCAAGAATAATGTTAATGCCATCTACTTTCTCCCCTCCCCCAAAAGTGACTTCAGTCATTCAGCCAAGGGCAGCACGGTAGCATTGTGGATAGCACAATTGCTTCACAGCTCCAGGGTCCTAGGTTCGATTCCGGCTTGGGTCACTGTCTGTGCGGAGTCTGCACATCCTCCCAGTGTGCGCGTGGGTTTCCTCCGGGTGCTCCGATTTCCTCCCACAGTCCAAAGATGTGGTTAGGTGGATTGGCCATGATAATTGCCCTTAGTGTCCAAAATTGCCCTTAGTGTTGGGTGGGGTTACTGGGTTATGGGGATAGGGTGGAGGTGTTGACCTTGGGTAGGGTGCTCTTTCCAAGAGCCGGTGCAGACTCGATGGGCCGAATGGCCTCCTTCCGTACTGTAAATTCTATGATAATCTATGATGTGACCAAGGTATCCTTACATCAGTGAAGAGTAGATATAAAGACTGCTTCTTTCACTGCATGTTGGCAGCAGTGAACAGAGTCGTTGTTTAACGTGAAGGATGCCATATATGTCGTTGCTAATGCATGGAACCACATGAAGTCGCCCTTGTGCATGTCTGGCACAACCGGTGGCCTAAGACTATGTTCAATGATGGTGATGAACAAAGTGATGAGTTTCAAGGATTCCGTGTGCCAAGTGAGGAAATGTTGATATCGGACGTCCTTGAATATGCAAACGGAATACCCTTGGATGCCATCAGGCTGGAGGAAATGGACATCGAAGAAGTTCTCAACATTGATAATGAGGCTCCAGTTGTTTGTTCAATGACTAATGGTGAAATAGCTGAAATGGTTCTGAACAAAGGTGATCGTGATGGTAACAGTGAACATGAAGATGACATTGTTAACAGTGGAAAAAGTGCCCATAGACGTTATGGTGAAAGTGTGCAACGGACTTATTGACGGGCTAGAACAGCGTGCTTTCACAATGGAACAAGAAATCATATCAGTTTATAAAATCAAAGAGAGACTGCTGTGACAAAAACCACTGTTAATGATGCAGAAGACTCTATAAGAAACATTTAAGAAAGCCATCCAACACAGTCCATCCTCATCCTTTTGCATGAAATTTGAATTTAATCCCCATAATGAATTTACTAAACCTTGCTTGATTTGAGATAAATAAATTATGGTTCAATGTACATCTTATTATTGAATAATTTAAAATATTGCATATTGAATTGTGGTATCTTGTTGAATCTGTAAATGAAATGTAAATGAATTTTGTGCTTAGACTTGGGTCCCATCCCCTTTGGGGTGAGCATTATATAGGTAATTACAGGTATTCCAAAATTAGAAAAATTCCAGAATCCGAGACACTTTCGGCCCCAAGTATTTCAGATAAGGAATGCTCAACCTGTACATGCAAAAGGTATTAAACACAGTCCCGCACAACACACTTATGAGAAAGGTTATAGCTCATGGAATAAAAGGAAGTTTATAAGAATGCTTCCAGGAATGAGGAATTTTAGTTATCATAGAATTTACAGTGCAGAAGGAGGCCATTCGGCCCATCGAGTCTGCACCGGCTCTTGGAAAGAGCACCCTACTCCATCCCCATAACACAGTATCCCCACCCAACACTAAGGGCAATTTTGGACACTAAGGTAATTTATCATGGCCAATCCACCTAACCTGCACATCTTTGGACTGTGGGAGGAAACCGGAGCACCCAGAGGAAACCCCGCACACACGGGGAGGATGTGCAGACTCCGCACAGATAGTGACCCAAGCCGGAATCGAACCTGGGACCCTGGAGCTGTGAAGCAATTGTGCTATCCACAATGCCACCATGCTGCCCGTTATGAAGTAAGAGGGGAGAAGTTGGGATTCTCTTCCTTGGAGAGGTGGCTAAGAGGAGATTTGATGTATTAAAAATCATGAGGGATTTGGATGAGAGTAGAGTAGATAGGATCAAACTGTTCCTGCTCATGGGCAGCACGGTGGCTGCCGGAGTGTGATGGAAACTGGTTCATTGGAGGCATTGATGGGAGCATTTGATGATTATTTGAAAATAAACAATTTGCAGTGTTATGGAGAACCGGCAGAAGAATGGCATTCTGCGAAATGCTCATTCCGGCAGCCGGTGCATGATGGGTCGGGTGGTCTCCTTCTGCATTGAAACAATTCTGTCAAGTAATAGAGAGCGAAGTTGGATAGAAAACAAACATAAAGGTCTGTGAAAAGACAGGAGACAGAATAGAACCCTCTTCCCCCCGCCCCTAAGGTAGCAGTTGCTCGTGGCGATTTTGTTTTTGTCATTTTCAGCTCCTCTTCGGTGCGGTTTTTGTCCCTCTACTTATCCCAGTGCCACTTTCAAGGCAAAAGTCTCGCCCCATCATCCTTCCTTTGCCGCTTGATTCCCGCTCCCAATCACCCCTACGCCGATTACCTCCAGAACGGGTGCGGCTGGAGTATTTGCGGCATTTTCTGTTGCCCTTTCAGATTTCCAACACGGCATTTTACTTCCCTGAAAAGGGGAGGTTGGGCCTCTCGGAGTACGGTTTGCCTAATGCGAGTGTATTTGTGCTTCGCTGCAAGCAGGCTTCACTCCAGGGCACCTCTCGGCACAGTTTGTAATGACAACGCTTCTATCATGCATCACTTCCCTCCCGCTCCCCGTTTAACCGATTACAGCGACCGGGAGAGACACTGAGCCGGAGTCCCAGAGTTCAGTGTCAAGACCGAGCTCAGAGCACCTAACTCAGAGCTCAGCTCCATGACTGACGCCTCCCTCAGCCAATCGACCGACGCGGATGACAATGGGAGTGTGGAACGAGCCAATGGGAGCGCGACATGGGGAAGCTCTGCCCCCTCCCGCGGCCAGCAGCAGGTTCGGCTTCACCTCGCCTTTTTCTTCTTTCCCCACCTGCTTCAGAAGAAATGTTTCCCCGGTATTTCAGCCGTTTTCTGTTCCCTTTCTTTGGCATTGCGACGACGACAACACGAAACCGAAACACGCTATCGAGAGTTCGTCCATGTTGCGGAACCGACAGGAGAAAGGAAAAGAGAAGGGAAAGCGATTGAGTGATTCAAAGTCACTCCCCCGGGATCTTCAGCCATATTGGATCTGAGCCTCCCATCAGTCCTCGCGCCTGCTGCAGGGCGCACGCGCGACACTCTGACGTCAACGCCATCTTCACCCATTAAAGGAACAGGACTGCAGCTAGAGTTGCATTTACATAGCATCCTTTGCTACCTCAGGACCTTCCCAAAATGACCCATGAACAGAACCCCAAAGGTTCACAACACTTTGTGTGGAGAAATGTCTCCTCATTCCAGTCCTAAAAGGGAGGAAGGGATAAACCAGGAAACTGCAGGCCAGTCAGTCTAACTTCAGTGGTGGGGAAAGTATTGGAAGCAATTCTAAGAGACAGAATTAACCCGCATTTGGCGAGGCAGGGATTAATCAAGAACAGTCAGCATGATTTTGTTAAGGGCAGATCATGTCTGACCAACTTGATTGAATTTTTCGAACAGGTGACGAGGTGTGCAGATGAGGGCAATGCATTTGACGTAGTCTACTTGGACTTAAGCAAGGCTTTTGATAAGGTCCCACATGGGAGATTAATAGTGAAGGTAAGAGCCCATGGGATTCAAGGAATTTGGCAACTTGGATCCAAAATTGGCTGAGTGGTAGGAAGCAGAGGATGATGGTCGAGGGGTGTATTTCTGATTGGAAGCCTGTGTCCAGTGGGGTCCCACAGGGATCAATGTTGGGCCCTTGCCGTTTGTGGTTTATATAAATGATTTCGATATGAATGTAGGAGGGTTGATCACTATGTTTGTGGATGATATGAAAATTGGTGGGGTGGTAAATAATGAGGAGGATATTCTTAGATTACAGTGTTATGGGCCAGGGTTTAGAGAACCCCAAAGTGTATCATGGAGTTCACCTGACCCACAACGTTTAACAGATTGTGGTATGGGGAGCACACGGCCCACTCTCAGAACCACCAAGGATCAGAGGGACCTTGGTGTGCATGTACACCAGTACCTTAAGCTAGCAGAGCAGGTGGACACAGTGGTTAAGAAGGCATATCGTGTACTTGCCTTTATTAGCCGAGACATAGAGTTTAGGAACTGGGAGGTTATGCTGGAGCTGTATAAAATGTTGGTTAGGTCATAGCTAGAGTATTGTGTGCAGTTATGGAATCCATATTACAGGAGGGATGTATTAGCATTGGAAAGGGTGCAGAGGAGATTTACCAGAATGTTAATGGGCTGGAGAGTTTTAATAATGAAAAGAAATTGAATAGATTTGGGTTGTTTTCCTCGGAGCAGAGGAGATTGAGGGGGGACATAATAAAATTATGAGGGGCATAACTAGAATAGACTGGAAGAAACTTCTCCCCTTGGTGGAGGGTTCAATAACCAGGGTCATAGATTTAAGGTATTGGGCAGAAGGTTTAGAGGGGATGTGAGGAAAAGCATTTTCAACCAGAGGGTGCTGGGAGTTTGGAACTCGCTGCCTGAAAGGGTGGTGGAGACGAGACCCTCAAAACATTTTAGAAGTGCACTTGTGATGCCAAGACATACAAAGTTGTTGATCATGTGCTGGAAAATGGGATCATTATAGGATATGGGTGGCCAACACAGACCCGATGGGCTGAAGGGCTTTTTCTGTGCATTTCAACTCCAGGACACGATTCTTTGCAAACGAGCAATAAATGTTGGCCTCTAGATTATTGTGACTTCTAGATTATTGCGAGACAGATTCAATATACCTTTATTATTTATTATAGCTCACTAGTGGTACGAACTTCATTTAATTAATCGTTATCCAATAAATTATTTTTGATTCAATCTAATGATTGGTGGTTTCTTTGTCATCAACTCATCGGACCATTCTGGATCAAAAGGCAAAGAACAATGACATATTACCACCATGGGTAATATAACATGCTTCCAGGGGTGGAAAGCTTTAAATATTAAGGTACCACGTAATAACATGGTACCAGGGTGTCGACTGTAGCTAATTAGATAGTTTAATGAGGATCTAGTATGAAAAACTAAGGCGCAATTCGAATTTCGAAGCACCAACCTGTTACTGCGGAACAATGACGAATCCAGGACTGATGGACAAAGCTTAAGCTCCACAACAACTCCAGATCACCGGTAAACTTGATGTTAACTGGAGAGTGTTCAAGCAGCAGTTTCAATTTTATTTAGATGCTTCAGATTTAACTAATGCGAGTGATGCACGTAAAATAGCTCTGCTTCTAACTATGGGTGGTCCACAAGCCATTGAAATCTATAACTCTTTTCAATTTGCTACGGATCAAGATAAAACCAAACTGGAAGTAATCAGAGCAAAGTTTGAACATCATTGCAAAATTCAGAAATGAAACTTTTGAGCCATTTATTTTCTTTTTAAAAAAATATTTCTTTATTCTCCTCCTTTTTCACATTTTCTCCCAAATATACACCCACCAACAATAAACAATAATCAGTAACAAACATGTCAATCCCCATATCAATAACAACGATCCCATCCTCCCACCAAACCCCAAACAGTAGCCCACATGTTCACATAATCAAATATCAAAAAGGAATCAGGACTCACCCATAGTCACCATTAACACACACAGCCCCCCTCCCCCCAACCCTCCCACCTCCCCCCCCCCCCCAAAACTAATGTTCGATGTTATCCAGTTCTTGAAAGCGCATAATGAATAATGCCCTTGAATTGTAGAACCCCTCCATCCTTCCCCTCAGTTCAAACTTAACCTTCTCATGAGTCAAGAATTCCAACAAGTCTCCCCCCCCCCCCACGCCAGGGCACAGGGTGGAGAGGCTGCCCTCCATCCCATCAGGATCCGCCTTCGGGCGATCAACGAGGCGAAGGCTACAACATCTGCCCCCGCACCAGTTTCCAACCCTGGCTGGTCCGACACCCTGAATATGGCCACCCGGGGGCCCGGGTCCAGTTTCACGTGCACCACTTTAGAAATTACCGACTTCTGGTTGCGGCTATGCGGAGCTAAGCCGCACATTTCAGCGGCTCCCGCTAGAACGGACTTTTGGGCTCTCCAGAGGAGCCCCAACGGAAATTTTTCGACGACTTCCCATGTGGGAAGGTGAGAGTAAGGTCCCCCTTCCATAGTATATGGAGTGGAGCGGTCAAAAAAGCGGTTTTGGAGCAGCAAAAGAAGCGAGGGAGAAAAAACAAGATGACGGAGGGCGGAGATCGAGCGGCATGAGACCCGGAGCACCAGTAGTTTCTCAGGCGCGTGGAGGAGCTTAAGAAAGAGGTGCTGGCGCCACTGCTGACGGCGATCGAGGGGCTAAAGGAGACCCAGAAGGCCCACGGGGTAGAGATCCGGGAGGTGCGGGAAAAAGAAGCAGAGAACAAGGACGAGATCTTGGGCCTGGCGGTGAAGATGGAGGCGCACGAGGCGCTGCACAAGAGGTGGGCGGAAAGATTCGAGGACCTGGAGAACAGGTCGAGGAGGAAGAATCTTCCGATTCTGGGTCTCCCTGGAGGGGGCAGATGCCGGAGCATATGTGAGCACGATGCTCAATTCGCTGATGGGTGGGGAGGCCTCTCCGAGTCCCCTGGAGCTAGATGGGACTCATCGGGTCCTGGCGAGGAGACCCAAGGCCGGCGAGCCGCCAAGGGTGGTAGTGGTGAGGTTTCATTGTTTCGTGGACAGAGAGTGTGTCCTGAGATGGGCCAAGAAAGAGCGGAACAGCAGGTGGGAGAATACGGTGATCCGAATCTATCAGGACTGGAGTACGGAGGTGGCAAAGAAGAGAGCTGGTTTCAATCGGGCCAAGGCGGTGCTGCATAGGAAGGGGGTGAGATTCGGAATGCTGCAGCCAGCGCGATTGTGGGTCACATTTCAGGACCGACACCACGACTTTGAAACGCCTGAAGAGGCTTGGACCTTTATACAAACTGAAAAGTTGGACTCAAACTGAGGGTCTGTGGTTGTGGGGGGGATGTCGGTTGTATACAGGGCTTTAACTATGCGTAGGGAATGTTCCACGGGTTGGACGATGGATGGGGAAGAGATCTGATGGGGAGACTGTGAGGGAATGTGGGCGCCTGTGCTGTAGGGAGGGGAGGCCCAGAGATAGGGGAATTGGGATAAGGCCGCAACAGGAGCTGCGCCAGAGGGGGCGGGGCTGGCTCAGGAAAGCACGGGCTTTTTCCCGCGCTAGGGAAGGACGGAGGGGGTGGATGGAGGAGCGCACACTGATTGCTGGGGAGGAGGAGGAGGGGGGATTTCCACACGGGGGAGGGTCAACGGGACGGCGGGGGAGGCCGTTGTCAGCAGGTGTCAGCTGACTTACGGGAGTGTTATGGGGGGAGCAAAAGAGCCAGATATGGATCTAGCGGGGGGGGGGGGGGGGGGGGGAGGGGTTGGTGTTGAAGGGGGGTGGGGGGAGTAGGGCTGCTGCTGCATTGGCCAAGGGGGAACTGAAAACAGAAGAAGTGCTCGGGGCGGGGATCCCCTGTCTGGAGGGTGCGGGAGGCGCGGGCACGGAACTAGCCTAGAAAAGGAGATGGCTAGTTGGCCGGGACCAAAACATATGAACGTGATTAGCAGGCCCCTCCCCCCCACAACGTTCACACACATCTTCTACTCCTTCAAAGAATCGGCTCATCCTTGCCCTCATGAGGTGTGCTCTGTATACCACCTTCAGCTGTACCAGCTCCAACCTCGCGCACAAAGTGGAGGCATTCACTCTCTGGAGCACCTCACACCAGAATCCCTCCTCCATATCCTCTCCCAACTGTTCCTCCCACTTTGCTTTGATCCCTTCCAGTGGTGCCTTCTCCTCTTCTAAAAGAGCTCCGTAAACCGCTGACACTACCCCCTTCTCCAGTCCCCCTGTCGTCAGGCCCTCCTCCAGCAATGTGGAGGCCGGCTCCTCCGGGAAGTTCTGTATCTCCTTGTCATGTATCTAAACATTTCCCCCTGCTCCAGCCCATACTTCACTTCCAGCTCCTTCAATCCTGCAAACCGACCCCTGAGAAACAAATCTTTCAGTGTCTTAATCCCCTTCTCCTCCCATTTCTGAAAATTTCCATCCCACCTCCCTGGCTCAAATCTGTGGTTCCCCCGAATCGGCATTTCCCTTGACCCTGCCCCCAACCCGAAGTGTTGGCAAAACTGCCTCCAAATTCTCAATGAAGCTATTGTTACCGGACTCCCTGAGTACTTCCCTTGGGCTATCGGGAGCGGTGCTTTCAATCCCGATGAGCGTTTTATTTTCAAAAGAAGAATGCAAAACAAAGGTGAATCAATTGATTGCTTTGTAACTGATCTCAGACTGTTAGCTCAATCTTGTAACTTCTCTGTGTTGAATGATTCAATGATCAGGGATCAAATTGTCTGCGGTATAATCGATGACAAACTCAGGGAATGATTGCTGAGACATAAAGATCTCATGCTTGAACACATGATTGAAATGTGCCGTTTACATCAATTATCCAAAAGTCAGTCTAATGAATTTTTTATCCGAGAAAAAGGTGCGAAAATGAACCTCGAGGTAGAATGTGTTAAGGCCGTGTCGCAGACGAAGAAAATGCACGTTTTGGATGGCAGCCATCTTGCACGCACGCATTCTAAACCTACACATGCGCACTTTGCTAAAAGATGCGAGACGGAAAAAAAACGATCTGCGCATGCACAAAGAGGTTTAGTGCGCGATGACATATACGTAATGATGTGTGGCATGTGTGGAATCATCCACCCGCAAAAAAAATGCCCTGCTCAAGGAAATATTTGCTCACAATGTGGCAAACACAACCACTTCGCTGGTCATTGCAGATCCACTCACACATTTAAATCTGTGAAGTCAAATTCAAAGCAGATTAATGTTAGAAGTGTGGATACAAAGGAAAAAGGTTTTGAAGAAAATTTTTCCAATGATTTAGATGCATATTCTTTGGAAAATTTGTTCTTCGTTGGCATCATTGAGAAGTGTGATAGAACCACAGAAGTCTCATCACCTCTCAAGATCGTTCACTCCATCAACACTGATGTGGAATGGAACACAGTATTACAAGTTAATAATTGTCCAATCAATTTTAAGCTTGATACTGGCGCTTCTGCCAATTTGCTCAATAGGCTTTACTTCTCAAAGCTGCAGCAAATTCCGAAAATCGATCAATCAACTTGACAACTGCGCGACTACAATGGCAATGTCATCACTTCAATAGGACCTTGCTACTTGTTAGGTACCAATAATGACATAGAGATTTTTCTAAGATTTGTGATTGTTGATTCAAACAAGTCTTCAGTCTTAGGTGCGCAAGCCTGCAAGGATCTACACTGAATTCAGAGGATTCATAGTGCGAGTTCATCTCAACCAATGATTCAAAGCGACATTCAAGGGATTCTGGATCGTTTTCCAGACGTCTTCGAAGGCATGGATA
Organism: Scyliorhinus torazame; assembly: GCF_047496885.1. Lineage (NCBI taxonomy): Eukaryota > Metazoa > Chordata > Chondrichthyes > Carcharhiniformes > Scyliorhinidae > Scyliorhinus > Scyliorhinus torazame. Next base: position 56,734,228 of record NC_092723.1, on the reverse strand, counting down.
CTCTTCCCTACCATTATAAAATTCAGTTACGACCGGATGCCAAACCTGCGATACACCCACCGAGAAGTGTTCCTGCAACACTTCGAGAGAGATTGAAACTTAAACTGGCAAGATTACAAAATCAAGAATCACAGAACCGACTGACTGGGTCAGCTCCATGTTTGTGTGAAGAAATCTTCCAGTGATCTGAGGATGTGCATCGACCCTAAAGATGTGAAGTGAAATTTGCTGAGTATGATGGATGAGTAACTTTCGGTATAAAGTTGGGGATTATTCCCAATGGTTTGGGTTTATTATATTTATATTGGGATGAGCAAGGAACAAAACTGCTGCAAAGATTTTGATCAAAAGAATGGGAAGATTTGAATGTTGCTTCTCTGCTGGTTGCTCATTATCATGAGTTGCTTATCACTGATTTCTTTCCCCCAAGAAATAGTAAATGTTTTTGTAAAATGGTGAAAAGAAGGAACTGTGTTTTACAAGTGGCAGCTTTTGATTGGTGTTTTTTTAATGATTAAGACATTAGATTTAATTAACTGTCAGTATTTTGGACACATTCTCATGCCTTATAGACAGTTGCCAGAGGCAAGATTCTTAATTTAAAAAAAAAAAATTTTCACTTTGAAAATCAAGCTTTATTAACAGATGTTTCACAGGGGAAAAGTAAGGCACAGAATTAGATTACAGATAAAGGAAGCAAACAGGACAACATTAAAGTTAGTAAAATGTAATACTCCTCTCCTTCCTCATCAACTTCAGCACTATCAGCACCAACTTCTTCATAATCTTTCTCCAGAGCAGCCATGTCTTCACGGGCCTCAGAGAACTCACCTTCCTCCATACCCTCACCAACATACCAGTGAACAAAGGCACGCTTGGCATACATCAGGTCAAACATGTGGTCTAGGCGAGCCCAAGCTTCAGCAACAGCTGTGGTGTTGCTCAGCATACACACAGCCCGCTGAACCTTGGCCAGCTCACCTCCAGGTACCACAGTGGGAGGCTGGTAGTTGATACCAACCTTGAAACCAGTTGGACACCAATCCACAAATTGGATGGTACGTTTAGTTTTAACAGTAGCAATAGCTGCATTCACATCTTTTGGCACCACGTCACCACGGTAAAGGGGACAGCAGGCCATGTACTTGCCATGGCAGAGGTCACATTTGACCATTTGGTTAGCTGGCTCGAAGCAAGCATTGGTTATCTCAGCTACTGTCAGCTGCTCATGATAGGCTTTCTCAACCGAGATAACTGGTGCATATGTGGCCAATGGGAAGTGGATACGGGGGAATGGCACCAAGTTGGTCTGGAACTCTGTCAGATCAACATTCAGGGCATCATTAAAGCGGAGTGAGGCAATGATAGAGGACACTATCTGGCTAATGAGACGGTTCAGGTTGGTGTAAGTTGGCCGTTCAATATCTAGGTTTCGTCGGGAGATGTCGTAGATGGCTTCATTGTCAACCATGAAAGCACAATCAGAGTGCTCCAGGGTGGTGTGAGTGATCAGGATAGAGTTGTAAGATTCTACTACTGCAGTCGACACCTGTGGAGTTGGGTAGATGGAGAATTCAAGCTTGGATTTCTTGCCATAGTCAACAGAGAGACGCTCCATCAGCAGGGATGTAAAACCAGAGCCAGTGCCACCACCAAAGCTGTGGAAGACCAGGAAACCCTGGAGACCTGTGCATTGGTCAGCCAGTTTATGGATTCGGTCCAAAACCAGGTCAATGATCTCCTTGCCAATTGTGTAATGCACACGGGCATAGTTATTGGCTGCATCTTCCTTCCCGGTGATGAGCTGTTCAGGGTGGAAGAGCTGGCCGTAAGTACCAGTACGAACCTCATCTATGACAGTTGGCTCCAAGTCCACGAACACAGTTCGCGGAACATGTTTGCCTGCTCCTGTTTCACTGAAGAAGGTGTTGAAGGAATCATCTCCACCTCCGATGGTTTTGTCATTGGACATCTGCCCATCAGGCTGGATGCCGTGTTCCAAGCAGTAGAGCTCCCAGCAGGCATTCCCATCTGGACTCCAGCCTGGCCAACATGGATACCGATACACTCACGCATTTTTTCACTTTTAGCTTTCTTTCAAATTTTCCACCAAGGAAAAAGAATCACTTTGACTCGGCGTCAACGCTTGGGCTCTTACACGCAGACGACAAGGAGTCGCTGTAAGAGATCTCTCACAAAACTCTCAATTATGCACATTTGTATTGGTTTCAAATTTGTAAATTCGTATCTAACAGACTTACCAGCATGTAATGTTTATTTATATCGCTATGTCTCGTAATTGCCCATGAAAAATTGAGATGACAGAGGACAATAGAACATAGAACATAGAACATTACAGTGCAGTACAGGCCCTTCGGCCCTCGATGTTGCGCCGACCTGCGAAACCACTCTAAAGCCCATCTACACTATTCCCTTATCGTCCATATGTCTATCCAATGACCATTTGAATGCCCTTAGTGTTGGCGAGTCCACTACTGTTGCAGGCAGGGCATTCCACGCCCTTACTACTCTCTGAGTAAAGAACCTACCTCTGACATCTGTCTTCTATCTATCTCCCCTCAATTTAAAGCTATGTCCCCTCGTGCTAGACATCACCATCCGAGGAAAAAGGCTCTCACTTAGCGGAGGAAGTGTTTTATTTGGAGGTGTCTCAATTCCTGTCCTTTGCTAGTTTCCACTTCCTTGTCAGTTCATCCAGTGTCGCTAGTCTGTGCCCTACATAGAAGTCCCCCACCGTCAATGAGCTCCCGTCCCGCCTCCATCTTTTGAAGGTGATATCCAACATGGCTGGGGGGAATCTGTGATTGCCGCAGATGGGGGCCATGGGTGACATTTTGGTTATCCCGAAGTGCGGTGTCAACTGGGTCTACGTTTTCAGTGTGGCCGGCTACCACTAGGATTGTTGTGTATCTTGTTGAGGAGGACGGGAGTGCTGCCATAGCCAGGGCCCGGAGGGTCGTTCCTTTACAGGATGCCTCCTCCATTTACCCCCAATCTGTGTCAGGTTCTTATACCCATCCCCTCACTCTTTCTGCCGTTGCTGCCCCGTATTGGCTGCTTAATGTAAGGCATAGGACATAATAAATCCCCGATTGCCCATGGAGGTTTCTATTCATGTTCAAACACTAAACAATGATAACATCTGAGAAACAAATGCCAATATGAATGTCACTACACAGTTTCTGAAGCTGCAGACTTATATTAAAAAAAAGAATATATAGTTGGCAGGTGCCACTAGACCATATAATGATGTAAAAATGTTCAAAACTACTTGAGAAATGAAGTACGAATGTTTGTATACCCATCTGGTGGCAAAGACATGACAATGATTTTTAGACCTCGTCTCAGAATTCTTTAGCCGATTCTGAGTTCAGGATCCAAACCTCTGCAAGTTGCTGCTCGTTGGCCATTATGTCTTACTCTCTACAGACCTTTGCAACCTCATGAAGGCCCATATCCACTTTCCTCATCATCAACAGGTGTAAAGTTCTGCTTCGTACAATGAATAGTTAGTATATTGCCTGGGGGGGGGGGAGGGGGAGATCTTGTGATACAGTGGGTAGTACCACTGCCTCTCTTGACCCCATGGCCTTGGAAGATTGTGGCGGGCATCGTCTGGCATTCCCAGTCCAGGGTGATCCCGAATAACTGAGGGTCTCCAGCACAAAATCAGGAGGGTCCTCTGTGCCACTGCTTTGGAGGGGTTCAAGTCACTGTCAAAGGAACTGGGGAGTTCCTATCAATGCTCAGAGTGCGTTGAAAGAAACCCTCAAGTATGTCAGTTTGTATCACCCTGGCCTCTCAGTGCAAGATGGCACCTGCCTGCTTCCATTGATTAAGGTGCACCTGGAGGGATGTCCAGGAAGATTGTCAACCTTTCACGAACATGAGACATCCACTGTGTGGTCCTCAAGGCCTCCTTCTCTATGATGGTTGTGAACCTCTTGATGGAAAAAGCAATGCGTTTACCGACCTGGGAGATGGGAGAGTTCATGGCCTGCGTTTACACTTCAATTACCCATGCATGGCTGCCCAAAGCCACAGGCAAATCTACTAAATTGTCCTGTTTCCCTCTGCAACACCAGGCCTCATCTGAGGCCCTTCATCATTCTTGGGCACAGCAAGGTCCTTGATTTTCAGTGGTCTGGACTCTCACAGCCTCTGATATATGCATTTGCTTACCTGTGAAGTGCTCACCAGTTTCTGACCCAGAACTGAGTTGTGAATTTCTCACCGAGCTGAGTGTATCTGCGCCAGTGCTGAGTGCAGGGGAAAGAGGTGACACTGTGCCCTCAGACGCCATTGGACTGTTATCATTTGAGGAGATCACCTGAGGCTGAATGGTGGACTGCTCATACATCTCTGCTGCAGTGGAACATGTAAAGGAAGCACAAGCACTATTAGATGAGTGAAGATTAAATGGTCTGCTCCCATCCATTGGTGCAGTGATCTATCTAGGCGGCTCCATGAATAACTGAAAATCCCTCTCACTCTCCATTCCAAATCTCAGCACATGAAATGGAGTGACTGCACTGTTCCCTGCCAGCTCAAGTGCCTCCATCTTGGCGGTGGTCAACGGTCTGATGTCTGGCAATCCTCCACCAACTTCATCCTCTCCTTGTTGTTTTGGGACCATTAGTGGTAGCCAGAATGAGGCAGACATCAAAACGTTAAGAGCCACAGTCACTTTGACAACCACAGGTAATGCATTCCATGCTCCACTTTGAAGTCCCAGTTATGACTACAGCAGATGGCAGCTTTCAGTTACAATTGCCTTTGTGAAGCAAAGATATCTCAAGCCTTTGACCACCCTGAAGTTGATATAAGAGAGGTTCCATTAAGTCTCTGGGTGGATATGACTTCCATGCTGGGAGCCCTTCACCTCCTCCCTCTTCTAGCAGCTTGTCCTGTTCTTCATGGTCTCTCTTAATTCTCCCAGATCTTTTGAATTACAAGAGGAATCCCTATCAGGCCACCCACATCTAGACACAACTAATTTCAGCACAAGAATAAAGATGACAAGAAAAGTACTTTTGTAACAGACAGGCCATTCCCTGTAGTCAATATTTTGCAAAGTATAAGAAAGCTCAAAAACCACACATAATTGCACCAAAAAACAGAAGAAATATTCCAACAACTAACACGGAAGTAGATACACTTCATGAACCCTTTAAAAAGCACTGGTGTAAGTAGTGCAGGGGAGGGTGCTCCATTCTATTTAATTTCATGTTCAACTATGAGACATTAAGACAAGGACTTGGTTTGTGCAGTTTAAAAATGGCAGTGGTGGTGTCAGATGAGCATTGCACACTGATTTGCATCATGATCTTCTTGCTCTGCATGTTACCAGTGGTTGTTAGATGAGCATAATAAAAAGAAACCTTTACTAAAGATGGCATACTGTGCCCTTCCGTGTGGAACTTTGCAGTGACCTTGAATTGCATTTTTGAATATGCAGAATCCAACGGATGAGATGAAGCAACGCATGGTAAGATAGGAATGACAAAGGTTTATTATCACAAAGCTATGATCACAAAGCTACAACTCCTCTCCCCAAAGGGCCATCCTCCCTGTCCTGTACCCAGGTCAGGGTTTTTATACTGAGATGATCCCTCTTGTTAAGGGGAAACCCTGCCCCCAAATATCTGGGTAGTTCATACTCTGAAATGAAAGGGGGAATCATATAGAGCACAGTCCTTGGCTCTCAAGGAGATCATAACAACTCTCCCCACACGTCCGGAGAAACATCCATGTCGTCTTGTCGAGGCCCTTTTGTTCGTTTGGGGAGCAGCGACTGTCCTACACCGACGGGAGAGATAACTATGTCGGGCAGGCCTGTGTCCATGTTGGACTCAGTTTTGGAGTTTTCCGAGGAGGCGTCGGACACCTCAGCCTCCTGGGTCTCGACGGGCCATTGTGATGGTGATCAATGTGGCAATCCAGGCGGTGCTTTTGGGGATGATCTAGGCAGTGACGGAGACCGCAGGCAGTCCTGGACTGGTGCATCCTGAGCCTGTTCTGGAGGTTTCTGCGTGCGGCGGCGGATGTGATCCAGGTGGCAGCTGGCTTCATGTCCCTGTGCCTGGGCTGAGTAGGAAACTGGACCAGTTGCCCGGAAATGAAATGAAATGAAATGAAATGAAAATCGCTTATTGTCACAAGCAGGCTTCAATGAAGTTACTGTGAAAAGCCCCTAGTCGCCACATTCCGGCGCCTGTTCGGGGAAGCTGTTACAGGAAAGCACCACGCCCGGGATCCACGTGGTGCTGTCACTGAAATTACGAATGTACACAGCGTCTCCCGGCTTGAAGTCACATAGCTGCCTGAGCCGACCAGTGGCCATCATCAGAGGTCCTGTTGCTGACAGATGCGAACACCTATGCCCGGAATGATGAGACTGAGACGATCAGTAACTCCACCAGTGTCATTCCCATATTGGCATGAGGGGTCATGTGGGAACTGAAAAAGAAACCACAAGACCATAAGACATAGGAGCAGAATTAGACATTCAGCCCATCGAGTCTGCTCCGCCATTCAATCATGGCTGTTACTTTTCTCATTCCCATTCTCCTGCCTTCTCCCCATAACCCCTGATACCCTTATTAATCAAGAACCTATCTATCTCTGTCTTAAAGACCTGAGGAAGGAGCAGTGCTCCGAAAGCCAGTGTTTGAAACAAACCTGTTGGACTTTAACCTGGTGTTGTAAGACTTCGTACTGTCTTAAAAACACCCAGTGATTAGGCCTCCACAGCCTTCTGTGGCAAAGCGTTCCACAGATTCACCAACGTCTGGCTGAAGAAATTCCCCCTCATCTCTGTTTTGAAGATCGTCCCTTTAGTCTGAGATTGAGTCCTTTGGTTCTAGTTTTTCCTAAAAGTGGAAACATCCTGTCCAGGCCTCGCAGTATCCTGTAAGTTTCAGTAAAATCCCCCCTCATCTTCTAAACTCCAAAGAGTACAGACCCAGAGTCCTCAATCGTTCCTCATATGACAAGCTCTTCATTCCAATTCTCATTCTTGTGAACCTCCTCTGGGCTCTTTCCAAGGCCAGCACATCCTTACTTATATATGGGGCGAAAAACTGCTCACAATACTCCAAATGGGGTCTGACCTTGTATAGCCTCAGAAGTACATCCTGGTCTTGCATTCTAGCCCTCGCGACATGAATGCTGACATTGTATTTGCCTTCCGAACTGCCGATTGAACCTGCATGTTAACCTTAAGAGAATTTTGAACAAGGACTCCTGATAGGATTCGACTATTTCCTGTTGATCTGATAGGTAAACGAAGGCTATTTAGTGTAAATATTAAGCCCCAGTTTTAATACACATTTTAAATTGAGGATTTCAGCACTCATAACCTCAGGTCATGATAAAATACATAGCTTCAACAGGGACACAATAAGCCTGACACATGCATAAACGCATTGGAGATTAAAACAACATTTTTACTAAGCAAAGATGAAAAAGCCATTGTTCTAAAAAACATATTTTCAAAGACAGCTTGACGTTAAAACATGATCTGTACCAGTAATCTTATCAAGGACGAAGCAGGCACCATAGCAGCATGAAGGCACTATTGTTCGTAATGTAGATAAAGCGAAGTCAGCAGAAAACCAGTAGAAACTAGTCTTGATAACAGCACAGAATCGCATTCCATAACATACACAAATATTCAAACATGAAACATTCAGAACTTATGTTGCACATTAATGATTGACAGCTAACCATCAAATCAAATATGTTTGATTCTAACCCAAACCAATTAGAATGACATAGAGGTGTAGATAGTCTGATAAGATTCTCCTTCAACATGATAGTCTATACGGCCATCTTTATCCAGGATCATCCTATACTTTGATCTTAGTACTCGCTATCCTTATTTTCATATTTTCACTTTTCCACTCTAACTCTTGAAGTAAATGCAAGCTGGTTTGCCGTAAGCAAGAAACCATTTCTGTATTATTTTGAAAGTTAAATTGTGTACAAGTTACTTCTCTTTAAGTCATTTTGCTAGCCGGACTTTATTGAGAATAGATTTAAGTTTCTCATAATTGTAATCAAATAGAGGCAATAAAGATTCTTGTTTTCATCCGAGATATTTAACTCAAATTTCTACTGAGTATTAGTGTCGCAAGACCTCACTAATTCCGCATGGTAGATCTCATCAACTCCTAAGTCCCTGTGTGCTTCTGATTTCCTAAGCATTTCCCCATTTAGAAAATAGTCTATGCCTCCATTCCTCCTTCCAAAGTGCATAACCTCACAATTTTCCACATTGTATTCCTTCTGCCACTTCTTTGTCCACTCTCCTAACCTGTCCAAGTCCTTCTGCAGCCCCCCTGTTTCCTCAAAACTACCTGACCCTCTATAGATCTTTGTATCACCTGCAAACTTAGCAACAGTGCCTTCAGTTCCTTCTTCCAGATCATTAATGTATATTGTAGGGGCAGCACGGTAGCATTGTGGATAGCACAATTGCTTCACAGCTCCAGGGTCCCAGGTTCGATTCCGGCTTGGGTCACTGTCTGTGCGGAGTCTGCACGTCCTCCCCGTGTGTGCATGGGTTTCCTCCGGGTGCTCCGGTTTCCTCCCACAGTCCAAAGACGTGCAGGTTAAGTGGATTGACCATGATAAATTGCCCTTAGTGTCCAAAATGACCCTTAGTGTTGGGTGGGGTTGCTGGGTTGTGGGGATAGGGTGGAGGTGTTGACCTTGGGTAGGGTGCTCTTTCCAGGAGCCGGTGCAGACTCGATGGGCCGGGTGGCCTCCTTCTGCACTGTAAATTCTATGATAATTCTATGAAACGTTGTGGTCCCAGCACCGACCTCTGAGGCGCACCTTTAGTCACCGGCTGCCATCTTGAAAAAGACACCTTTGTCCCTATTCTCTGCCTTCTGCGAGTCAACCAACCCTTAACACCATGGGCTCGATCGGGCCAGTTGCATCTCCCAAGATCCGGTGATCAGTTTCTTCATGGCGCTCTTGAAGGTTTGGACTGCCCGTTCAGCCAACCCGTTTAAGGTTGGGTGATGAGGCAGTCCGGTCAAATTCCATTTGAGGCTACAAACCACTCGCATTCCCTGCTGGTGAATACGGCACCCTTATCTTATCGGACACCAACACTTCGGGTACTCCATGGGTACCGAACGTGTGCCGCAGTGAGTCCACGGTTGCCTTTTGTGGTCATGATCTGCACCTTGTGGACCTCGAGCCGCTTTGAGTGGGTGTCGACCATGACGAAGAATGTCGCTCCTTGGAATGGGCCGACGAAGTCTCTGTGGATGCGGGAAGTTTTCCGGGCCACTCCTAAGAGTGCATCGGAGCAGCATGTGGGGCCTTCTGGTTTTTCTGGCAAGGGCTGCAGCGCTGGGCCACCTTCTCGACATCCGAGTCTATCCTGAGCCACCAAGCATAGCTGCGGGCAAGCATCTTCATCTTGGATACCCCCAGGTGTCCATTGTGGAGGTCTTGTAGTAAAAGCGCTCGACTATGTTCCGGGACGACCACCCGTGTCCCCACTACAAAACACCATCCTACATGCTCAGCTCTAGGAGGTTTGTTGTGTTGGACCACAGAACGTCAGGCAGGGCTCTGTGTTGGCCCCCGGCCCGGATCAGGGATAACTGCAGGTCCATCTGGGTCCACTCTTTAATGTGACCGGCCGTGATTGGTGATTGGCAAATAGTCCATGAAGTGGAGGGCCGCTATTACTTCTGCAGCCAAGGCGGATGCCAGCAGCCTCATGGAGGGGGCAGAGGCTCAGTGCATCAGCATGTGGAATCTGCGTGCCCTGGCGGTGTTCCAGTCTATACTTGTACGCTTCTAGGAGTAAAGCCCACTGCCGGACCCTGGCGGATGCGATTGGGGGAATCACTCGATCCTATCTGAACAGCCCATGCAGAGGCTTGTGGGCTGTATAGGTCATGAATGCATGGCCGTAGATGTACTGGTGGAACCTTCTCACACCCAACACGACAGCCAGAAACTCCTTTTCGATCTGGGCATAGTTCCGTTCGGCATCAGCAAGTGTGCGAGACGTGAAAGCTAACGACTGCTCTGACCTATCGGGCATTCTGTGTGCGAGAACGGCCTCCACGCCATAAGGGGAACCTCGGACGGTCTGAGAAAATGTTTTTCTGGGTCAAAGTGTGTTAGCAGCTTCTCGGCTGACAACCGCGGCTTGACCTCTTAGAACACCTTTTGGTGCGGGTGGGGTGCTCATTCTCACTGGTGTCCTTTCTTCAGCAATTGGTGGAACAGGCTAAACAGCATGGCTAATTTGGGGATGACGAGCTCCATGTCAATGGGGTGTCCATTCACCTTCAATACGATCCGGGGGCTGCAATGCAATGCAACTGCTGGTCGTTCTCCTGGGCCTCAACATAATATGCTTGGCCTCTAGGGGGGGGGCGGTAATGCCTGGTGGTTGGCAGCGAAGGTTGCGTCTGACGGGCCTGAGTGCAGCTGGTTGTTTTGGTAACCGGGATTCAGGACCGCCAACCTCTGCAACTCCTGAGCCCTGCACTCCACGCTCCCGGGAAATGGCGATGTCTACTCCCCATTGGAGGGTTAAGTGGGCCACCATAAGGAGGTTCCTCTGGGTGTCGGCATCTCAGAGTCCACAGATAAAACGGTCTCATAGAGATCTGGACAGTGCGTTCCCAAACCCACATGAGGCAACGAGCATCCTTAAACGTGCTAAAAAGTCGCCATTGGCTTCCCCTTGGGCCTGCGAGGCTGTGTGAAAACAGAGCCAGTGGACCATTATCGGGGTCTGTGGGTTAAGATGTGCCTTGATCAGGGGCACCAATGCGGCAAAAGATTTGGAGTTTGGGCTGTCTAGCTGGGTGAGGCTTTTGATGAGTGCATCGGGGGTCCCCTGACTGAGGTTCGTAGGACATCGGTTTGCTGCTCATTCCCAACAATTGCATTAGACCAAAAAAAATACTGCTCAACGTACTGGATCCAGTCAACGGTAGGAGCATTGAACTTTTCAAGTGTCCCAATGTGCGGCACCTCACCTTTTAGATTGGAGGCGTCTTTGAGCCTGGGCGAAGTGGATTGGTGATATAATGCATGATGGCTGCAGCAGCTCCACTTCACTCTCGTCGCCAATGTGGAATCCAAAGGAAAATGTAGGAACGCACAGGAAGGTAGGAGTGAACAAAGGTTTATTACAGTATAAACAAAATGACAAAGCTACATCTCCTCTCCCTGAAGGGCCATCCTCCCTGACCTGCACCCAGGTCATGGTTTTTATACTGAGGTTCCCCCTTGTTTAGGGAACCCACCCCCCTGCCAAAATTACTGAAGGGAGTTCAGGAGAACGACCAGCAGTTGCATTGCATTGCAGCCCCCGGATTGTACTGAGGTGAAAGGGTGGAATTGTATAGAACACTGTCCTTGGTCCCCAAGGGGGGTTGTAACACCCTGGTAAATGGCTGCTTTGCAGCTAAATACATGGGTGAGATAAAGCCCAATTTAACCTCCAACAGCATTGTCACAGCAAATGTAAAATATTGCAGAGAATTGATATGAAATTTCCATAATCTGAACCAATTATAATTTCACAATGAAGGAATAATCTGCCTTTTTCATTCTTCTTCATCCCGAAAATGTTCACCTCCACTTTATATATGTTTAGTGTTAAAAATGATTCCAACCATTGTTAACTGACACCGGTGCTGATTAAACACTTGGTTAAAACAGAAAACAGTCACATCTTTTTGTATTTTTTCCTGTGCAGATAGCAGATGATGCATTGAGATTTTCGGTCATCACTGTCACTGTTAGAGTGTCATCAAAGTTGACATTTTCATTATGAGAGTCTTTGCATCTGGGCAGTTTTGTGCTTGGCAGATTTCCTTCCCGGCATTTACAACTACCAGTTAGGCTGTGATTATTTTGTTGAATGAATGCTGATTTTTTAAATGATTAATAGGGCTGAGTACGTTAAGGGTATGGAGAGAAGAATTCTTTGAAATCAGTGATATTTTCCCTCAGGACCTAGTACTCACTTACCTTATGGTGATGAAATATTATTAGGTAAAGAAGTCAATTATTCTGATCTGAAAGCTGGTACTGGTTGGATAGTGTGCGTTCAGACAGAAGGTGGTAGGTAGCTTATCATAGGAAATTCTGTACAGCCTTCAGTCATGCTGACACTTGCTTGGCACTTTATAGTCCAAATTAATTGTCTATAAAAACAAGACCTTGCAAAATTTACGGGGAGTTTAAATAGGCTTTATTTGGTATTCATTGATGCCAATTACCAGAAAGAAATTTAAAATTTTGACAGGAGGCCGCCATAAATGCATCTTAATGGAGACCAGGAATGTAGGAGAGATTCTTCAAACATTTACCTTGACAGCAACACCTCAGTGATATGTAGGTAAGATACTCAAAGGAAACATATGTTTTGCTGTATGTGGTTACTTATACAGAGAAGGAGTCAGCAGGAGCACTCAACTGGAAAAGTGATTAGATTCATGGATGAGGGTTTCCACACAGATATAGTCCACCGGGCTTTTTGGAAAGTCTTTGGGCATAATTTAATTTTTTTAAAACAGAGCCCCATTTTGAGCACGTTTAGTCGGGTGTTTCCCAGAGCTTGCAGCGCCGAGAACGACCCTGCTATTACATGGCATTTTGTTGGACCCTGGCAAGTAACACTCTACCAAGGCCACACTTAGACTCATTTCTTGCACTAAAGAGCTCAGCTCGCCAGTGCAGGAAGAGATCGGGGCAATCTCTCGCCCCTTCCCCCCTGCAGCCTCTTGAATAACAGCAAAAGGGATTATTATTTAAATGATAAAATATTAAAACATGCTGCTGTGCAGAGAGACCTGGGTGTGCTAGTGCATGAGTCGCAAAAAGTTGGTTTACAGGTGCAACAGGTGATTAAGAAGGCAAATGGAAAGTTGTCCTTCATTGCTAGAGGGATGGAGTTTAAGACTAGGGAGGTTATGCTGCAATTGTATAAGGTGTTAGTGAGGCCACACCTGGAGTATTGTGTTCAGTTTTGGTCTCCTTCCTTGAGAAAGGACGTACTGGCACTGGAGGGTGTGCAGAGGAGATTCACGAGGTTAATCCCACAGTTGAAGTGGTTGGATTACGAGGAGAGGTTGAGTAGACTGGGACTGTACTCGTTGGAATTTAGAAGGATGAGGGGGGATCTTATAGAAACATATAAAATTATGAAGGGAATAGATAGGATAGATGCGGGCAGGTTGTTTCCACTGGCGGGTGAAAGCAAAACTAGGGGGCATAGCCTCAAAATAAGGGGAAGTAGATTTAGGACTGAGTTTAGGAGGAAAGTCTTCACCCAAAGGGTTGTGAATCTATGGAATTCCTTGCCCAGTGAAGCAGTAGAGGCTCCTTCATTAAATGTTTTTAAGATAAAGATAGATCGTTTTTTGAAGAATAAAGGGATTTAGGGTTATGATGTTCGGGCCGGAAAGTGGAGCTGAGTCCACAAAAGATCAGCCATGATCTAATTGAATGGTGGAGCAGGCTCGAGGGGCCAGATGGCATACTCCTGCTTCTAGTTCTTATGTTCTTATGCCCCCAATGCTCCAACTTACCAATTAGAGGGTCATTGAGCTCCCCCACACCCCACCTCAAAAGGGAAGGGCACACCCAGGCCCGATCCTTGGCACAGGCAACTTGGCACCCAGGCATGTTGGCACTACCAGTCTGACACCCTGGCTGTGCCCATGCCAGGGTGGCAATGCCAAGGTGCTCAGGTGGCATCAGGAGTGTCAGGATTCCACCCTGTCCAAAGGCTAACTACCCAGGGGCCTCTGATCACCTGGGAGACCCCCCTCCCCCAACGCCTGTCCCCATTTGTGAAAACCAGTTCTAAACGGCGCCATGGCAGGGTCTCCAAGGTGAGGAATTTGGATCCCGCACCTTGGGTATCTCCGGCCAGACATATTCACGTGAGACTAACATGAATATGCAAATTTGGATCATGCCCATTGAGGGTGCGATCCAGATCACAAAGTCTCGTAAATCTTGCAAGATTTAATGGCCTCGTTGCTTCCCGAGTGGGGCGCGACGAGGCCGGTAGCTCACGCCTTTGATAAGGTACTACACAATAGGAAGATCTTGGGGAATGAATGAAAAGCTGCTGCATTGGATTAAGAATTAGCTCCATACTTGTAGACAGAAAGTATTCAATCGTGTTCCCCGGGCCTAGGCTTTTTGTTATCCTTATTAATGGTTTAAATATGCGCATTGGTATGAATCATACATTTGCAGATGATAGAAAGATGAGTGTAAAGATGCAATGTGAACTCGATGAGTTAGGGGAATGCCTGAAGTTGGAAAACTGCATTTCGTACCTGAGGATGCCAGTGCCACACATTACAGAGAAAACAACAGAAGGTTGTGGAGAAAGAAAATTTTGCTGTCAGAATTCATAATGTCTGAAGTTTCATCAAAGCAAATGTGGTACTGGCTGCATTCACAGGACAATTTAATATAACATGAAACATACCAGTTTTCCGTTGGTTCGGCCTCATATAGAATTGTGGTGATATGCATATGCATAGCAATGTGTATAGTTGGATGTACGACCTCTGACCAGCAGGTTGGGACTGTGATCCACCATATGACTCCATAGATCAACAATTGGTAGTAAGTCGGACAAGAGGACAGTCGCATTAGAAGTAGCTCCAGGAGAATTCACTTATTCGTTACCATTTGTATTATAGCTATCTTTCCATGTGTTCATTTTATTAATAAACTATCTTACTAGTCAAAGAACTAGATGTTCTGTGTGCATCTTTACGATGGCCACAACACAGAACATAACATGGTACCAAGAGTGTTGAACAATTGAAGATAACTATGGAGAAGACGGGACGAAACAGACCGAAGAAAGAAAAAAGAAAATTCTTCCACCGACCTGGTAAACTACGGGCAACTGGAAATCAATGCACAGAAAGACTGTGAAGTTAGAGATGGAAGGTCTGAAGGCACCTCACCGAGTAATGTAGACATTGGGTGGTCAAGTCACCGGTAATGTAGATGAGAATTGCTGTGTTTTTAAGCAGCCATTCAAGCTCTAGATTACAGCCCTTGGCCTGCAGGCACAGCCTGATGACAGGCGTATTGCATTGCTGTTCATGGTAGCAGGTCCTCAAGCCATTGAAATTTACAATACCTTCGTGTTCAACAGCGAAGCAGAAAGCAAAACCTTTGATGAAGTAATAAAATACTTTGATCGACATTGGTCCCCAAAAAGAAATGAAACATTTGAGCGGTATCTCTTTTGCACGTATACTCAGGCGAAACTTTCTCATTAGTTTTCTAACCAACTTGTGGTTGAAGGCACAGTCGTTCAATTTTAGTACTTTTTAAAAAAAATTATAAATTTAGAGTACCCAATTCATTTTTGCCAATTAAGGGGCAATTTAGCATGGCCAATCCACCTACCCTGCAAATCTTTGGGTTATGGGGGCGAAAACCACGCAAACACAGGGAGAATGTGCCAACTCCATACGGACAGTGACCCAGAGCCGGGATCGAACCTGGGACCTCGGCATTGTGAGGCAGCAATGCTAACCACTGCTCCACCGTGCTGCCCCAATTTGAGCGTTTTAAAGTTGTTGATGATCCGCGATCAGATAATGTTTGGGATATCGAATGGGGTACGCGAAAGGCTATGGAGGGAAGAAGAGCTTTAACTGGAAAACGCTATCAATATTTGTCATCCCTGCGAGCTAGCTGCACAGCAGATTACGGCACTCAGCCTGAAACATTTTGGCGCCAATGTGGCAGAAGACGCCAGCAGCATAAGCACCGTGAAGCAGTCAAAGAAGAAACGTGGCCTCAGTGCGGGCTGCCATTTTAAGCGGGCGACCAGATCCACCATGATATGCTAGCGATGCGGCACTCAACATTTACCACGAAGATGTCCAGCTTTTGGACTTCTCTGTTCAAAATGTGGCAGACAAACCACTTTGCCTGGCTATGTCACTCCCGTTGGATGCTAGGGCAACCAAAACCTGTTCACTTGGTGGAGAAGACAGACAGCGAAATCCTGTGTGTTGTTGATGTGATTTTCAGTGAGCACAGATCAACTGCCACAGCCAATTGGTAACTGAAGGAATAATCCCCATTTTGGAGAAATTGGCTCCAGAAAAGTACAATTAATTATCCTATGCCCACGGAATGGTTCCATAGTGGATTTCCAAGTACTCGATGCCAGTTCATCAAAAAGCTTGCAGCAAGAACAGATGGATACATTTCCGTGCAGTTCTACAACAGACAAAGCATGTATCGATATATCAGATGAGGATGGGCCACTAATTGAGACTTAAACACAAAATGAAGAAGTAATGCCTAATGTTGAGGACATTGATCCAGCTAAGATACTGGAATACGAGGGTTTGCAGATCATTCCTGAAGTCGCAAACTTGCCTGCAACTTCGAAAGCATCCAAAAGTATGCCGACTTTGGATGCCTCACCAGTTGATGGACATGCAATACAGCGTTTGAGCGCAAGCACCATGGATCAACCAAAACTGCTCAATCCAACAAAGGCTCCAGAATCAGCTATTGTGGCAGAAGAGCCAGAAACAGCTTTCACAGCAGCAGATCTAGAGACAACTAGTAAAGTAGCAGATCCAGAAACATCTACCATAGCAGGCGATCCAAAAGCAGCTACTACAGCGGAAGATCCAGAAGCAGTATTGCAGCAAAGGCTCCAGAATCAGCAATTACAGCAAGGGATCCAGAAACAGCTAATCCCTTGGCCGAGACCAGTAGCAAGAATGATGCTCTAGGTGCATAGACAGATGTGAGTGTGAACCACACCAACTTCCCGGATGATGTCACTAAAGCAAAGAAGAAAAGGAGAAGGAAAGAGTTGATTATAAAAAAGAGAAGGAAGGGTAAAAGAAGAGTCGAGGATACAGTTGGTCGACCGAGTAGCAGCCACGACAGTGAAGATACAAGCATCGGCAATAAGGCCAATATACAAGAACGCACACAGAGTAGGAAGCATCGCTTCAAAAGGCTGAAAGAGTTGGTGACTCAAAGACCAACCGGAAAACCGGTCTTTCGAAAGATGAAACAAGATCACGTATTTGGTCAAGGTTCAGGAGACCAACAAGAAGATGCTGTCAACCTGAAAGACTGAACGTGTAATGAACTATGTACAAGGGATACTTTGAAATTGTTATGCATATCATGTCAAGCACAGTTATATTTGTTAAACATTCACATTTCCAAAGAAAGGGGATGTGGTGATATGCATGTACATAGCAATTTGTATAGTTGGATGTACAACCCATGACCAGCAGGTGGGAATGGTGATCCACCATGAGACTCCACAGATCAGCGATTGGTAGTAAGTCGTACTAGAGGACAGTCGCATTAGAAGTAGCTCCAGGAGAATTCATTGATTCGTTAGGTATCTCTCCATGTGTTAATTTTGTCAATGACCTACTGGTCAAAGAACTAGATGTTCTGTGTGCATCTTTACCACGGCCACAACACAGAACATAACAAGAATATTGTGTCACGTTCTGGTCTTCTCACACGATATTGAGACTTTGGAAAATGTTCAGTGGAGGGTCACAGGAATGATATCCAGTATACAACACCTTAGCTACCCCGAACTGGAACTACATTTTAAAGAACAAAAACTTGGGATGATTTATTGAAGTCTATCCCTTCCCTTGATGACACGGGCATGATGGAGCTGGTGTTTTTCCTTCGACACCTCTCTCAGTTGGACATTCTTTGTATGTGAGTCTCGACAGAGAACACCAAAAAGCAATTCAACTGGGAAACAACACAGCTAAACTCAAACAACTGCCCTATTCCACACCAGCTTGCCTTTATAACTTAGTGACACCTCTTGGCATCAGTGTAACATGCAAACAACATTTAAAGACATGTTTCCTCCAAAGTGTAAATAACTATTTGTGCTGTCAGTTTCATAGGGACATTCATAACGCTATTTTCAACAAATTCACAGGTCTGTAGACACACATAAATATGTCCTGAAGAGAGCATCATTGGACATGAGGACATCATTCAACAACATCATTAATCAGTTTCTGCTGGAATACCATCACAAGACTAACAAGATATACTAGCAGTAAATTACCCTTTTCATGGCCACCCAATGTCTCAAAGCACTTTCCGGCTAATGAAATGCATTTTATTCAAGGGTAGTAATGTAGGAAATGTGGCAGCCAATTTGCACAAGAAAAACTCCCGCAAGAAGCAAATGTCTTTTGTGTTGACTTGTTGTGCTCAAGCAGTAACGTTACCACCTGTATATTTTCAAATTCGAAGATTCAGGTCACCAGCGAGCTGCAAAGATCTATTTTTTTCCCATCCCCATCTATGTTTTCAAAGTTCCAACCTTTAAAGAGCGAAAGTGGCCTAAAGCACTGAGGGGGAAAAATAGTGTGGAAACATTGCTTTATTCTCATTAGTTGCAAGTGAAGCTCACAGAAACAAATGCAAATGACAAATTAAAATGGTCACCATAAGGCAAACTCGTGGCCGATGATTCAAGGACTGGTGGTCCTTGTCTGCAGAATAACATTTTATTCTTCCCTTTACACTCTGTCACTTGGAGGCAAATGGGGTGAGGGGTAGGAGTGGATGGGGAACCCTGTAAATACTGACCAGCACTGCCCATGCATACTGACACATTCCCGTAGCACCAAATTTTGAAAGTTGCGCATGTGTGGCCTTTTAGACATCACCACGTCCGTGCAACTCTGCGCGGGCCTTAAGTGCACATGTGCCAGGATGTGTGTGAGCGTTGCGGGGGGGGGGGGCACTAATCACGTTCATATGTTTTGGTCGTGTCCAAAGCTAGGGGAGTACTGGAAGGAGGTGTTTAGGGTAATTTCCAAGGTGGTGGGTGTGAAACTGGACCCGGATCCCCAGGAGGCCATATTCGGGGTGTCGGACCAGCCAGGGTTGGAAACAGGTGCGGAGGCAGATATCATAGCCTTCGCCTCGTTGATCGCCCGAAGGCGGATCCTGTTGGGATGGAGAGCAGCCTCTCCACCCAGTGCCCTGGCGTGGCGGGGGGACCTGTTGGAATACTTGACCCTTGAGAAGGTTAAGTTCAAACTGAGGGGAAGCTCGGAGGGGTTCTACAAGTCATGGGCACTATTTATTATGCACTTTCAAGAACTGGATAACATTAGTTGGGTGGGGGGGGGGGGGCGGGGGCTGTGTAGATTAAGGGTGACTCTGGGTAATCCCTGATTCCTTTTTGTCATTTGTTTATGTAAACATGCGGGCTGATGTTTGGGGGTTGGTGGGCGGGTGGGATTGTTGCTATTATGGGGATTGACATATCTTGCTGATTAATGTTTATTGTTGATGGGTGTAAATGCGGGAGAAAATGTGAAAAAGGAGGAGAATAAAAATTTATATTTTTTTAAAAGTGCACATGTGCCGATGTCTACCCATGCGCAGAGTGATATTGGCAGCTGATAGAATGGCATGGCATTACTTGACTTCCAAGCATGTGCAGACCAGTTCGCATGCAGAGACCGCCGCCATCTTACCGAGTTAGGAGACGCAGCGCTCTTCAAATTGGTGCCGTGGGATCTTTTACACCCACCCGAGCAGGCAGATGGGGCCTTGGATTAAGTTCATCAGTTCACAAGATATAGGAGCAGAATTAGGCCATTTGGCCCATCGAGTCTGCTCCGCCATTCGATTATGACTGATCTCATCCTGGCCTCAACTCCACCGTCCTTCCCGCTCTCCATAACCCTTCAACCCATTACCAATTAAAATTCTGTCTTACTCCTCTTTAAATTTACTCACGGTCCTGGCATCCACCACACTCTGGGGTAGCGAACTTCAGAGATTCGCAACCATTTGGGAGAAGAGGTTTCTACTTAAATCGATTTTAAATTTGCTACCTCTTATTCTGAGACAATGACCTCTTGTTCTAGAATGCCTCACAAGAGGAAGCATCCACTCCATGTCTACTTTATCCAGACCTTTTATCATCTTATATACCTCAATGTGATTTCCCCTCATTCTCCTACTCTCGAGCAGGCTTTTCCAAAGTGGGGGTCGCTACCCGTGAGTGAGTCGCAGGCGGGTGTCGGGAGAGTCACGGAGCCGTCCATCATGGCGTTTCCGATCGCGTGAATGCACGCCCAACAGCCGCAGCAGCCGACTTTTAACAATGCTGGCTGCAAACGGCTTTGAAAATGACAGCCGCGACCATATACAAAAATGCAGGCACACTGCGCATGTGTGCCTGCTCATCAGTGTGCATGCACGGCACTCAGCGAGAAGCACTGCCTCCTCCTGACGTCAGCGCACTGACGCAGGAGAAGATTGTTTTCTTCCTGCCTGAAGCGAGGCAGAGAGCAGGTCACGTGCCCCGAACGCTGACGTCATGTGCTTTGGGCGCGATTGCGATTCTTCCATTTTGTCAGCAGCTAACAAATAAAATTTAAAATGGATCATTTTGTTAGAAGGAAGAGAGAGCCAGAGACACAAACAGGCCAGGATCTCACAACTAACCCTGCTGGAGAGAGTGGCTCAGGAGAATCCACAGCACTACAAAGCAGTGCTGGTGTGAGCTCCAGGGCCTCTGGTGAACAGCCCATTAAGAAGAAGCTGATATCAGGCACATAGCCGTAGAAAGACAATTTTGTAAGGTATGGATTTATTAATTGTGCCAATGTCGGCCAGCGTGGGTCACGAATGTCAGCCGACATGGGTCGCGAAGGTCGGCCGGCATGGGTCCCGAAGGTCAGCCAGTGTGTGTCCTGAAGGTTGGCCGGTTGATAAAAATGTGTCCCCGGAAAAAAAGTTTGAAAAACACTGCTCTAGTGTATAGACCTAAACTGTTCAAGCTCTCTTCATACGACAAACCCCTCACCTCTGGAATCAATCTAGTGACTCTCCAGTGAACTGCCTCCAATGCCACTGCATCTTCCCTCAAACAAGGGGACCAAAAGTGTCCACAATATTCCCGATGTGGCCTCACCAATGCCTTGTATA
The DNA here is from genome assembly GCF_047496885.1 of Scyliorhinus torazame. NCBI lineage: Eukaryota > Metazoa > Chordata > Chondrichthyes > Carcharhiniformes > Scyliorhinidae > Scyliorhinus > Scyliorhinus torazame. Next base: position 56,713,189 of record NC_092723.1, on the reverse strand, counting down.
GTTGCAACAGCACTTCCTTACCTTTATACTCTATTCCTTTAGCTATAAATGCCAATGTTTCATTCGCTTCCTTTATTAACTGCTGTACCTGCATGCTACTTTTCTGTGACTCATGAATGAGGACTCCCAGATCGCTCTGCAACAGAGCACCCCAAAATCTCTCCCCATTTAGATAATAAGTTATCTTCCCATTTTTCTAACCAAAATGCATGACCTCACACTTATCCACATTAAACTCCATCTGCCACATTTTGGCCCACTGTCCAAACCTATCTATATCCATTTCTAAGGTTCTTATTTCCTCATTGCAACTTACTGTCCCATCTATTTTTGTGTCATCTGTGAATTTGGCTACATCTTCTGTCCCTGTATCCAAGTCGTTTATGTAGATTGTAAATAGCTGGGGCCCAAGCATCGAACTCTGTGGCACCCCACTAGTGACATCTTGCCATTCAGGAAAAGATCCATTTATCCCAACTCTCTACTCCTGTGCGTCAGCCAGTCTTCTATCCAAGCTAATAAATTACCCCATATCCCATGTGATCTAACCTTGTTAATTAACTTGCTGTGCGGCACCTTATCAAATAACTTTCGGGAGTCCAGATATCTCAGGATCCTCATTATCCACTTTGCTTGTCACATCTTCGAAGAACAGCAAATTAGTCAAACATGATTTGCCCTTCATAAAACCATACTGACTCTGACAGGTGACGTTTTGACTTTCCAAATGTCCTGATATTACTACTTTGACAATTGATTCCAACAATTTCCCAACAACAGATGTTTAACTAACTGGTCTGTAATTTCCCACATTCTGTCTCCCTGACGGAATGGCAATATAGTTCCAAGTCAGGATGGTGTGCCGCTTCCAGGGGAACTTGCAGATTGTGGTGTTCTCATGGTGTTCTCAGTGCGGCCCATGTCCTTCTAGAATAAGAGACATCAAGAGGTTGGAAAGTCCTATTGAAGGAGCTTGCTGAGTTGTCGCAGCATATGTTGTAGATGGTAGACATTGCTGCCATTGTGTATCAGTTGTGAAGGAAACAAATGTTTGAGATGGTGGTCTGGGTGCCAACTATGCCGGCTGCTGTATCCTGGGTGGTGCTGAGCTTCTTGTGTGTTGTTGAGCTGCACTCATCCCGGCAAGTGCAGAGTATTCCATCACACTCCTAACTTCTGTCTTGTAGATGATGGATATGCTTTGGGGAGTCAGGAGGGGAGTTACTCTCCGTGGAATTCTAAGGCTCTGATTTGACTTTGTAGCCACTGTATTTAATTTGCATGTCTAGTTTAGTTTCTGGTCAATGGTAACGCCCAAGATATTGATGGTGAGGGATTCAGTGATTGCAATGCCATGATCTCATTGAATGGCGGAGCAGGCTAGAAGAGCCAGATGACATACTCCTGCTCGTAGTTCTTATGTTCTTATCAATGTCAAGGGGGGATGGTTAGATTCTCGAGTGTTCAAGATGGTCATTTTATTGCCTAAATTTGTGTGGCATGACTGTAACTTGCCATTTATCAGCCCAACCCTGAATATTAATCTCAGTCTTGCTGCATTTGAACATGGATTGCTGCAATATCTGAGGAGTTGCAAAAGATGCTGAACAACCATCAACAAATATCCCCACTTCTGACCTTATGATTGAGCGAAAGTCTCTGATGAAGTAGCTTAAGATGGTTGGACCTAGGACAAGACCCTGAGGTTCTCCTGCAGTGATGTCCTGGGACTGAGAAAATTGAGCTCCAACAACCACAACCATCATCCTTTGTCCTATGTATGACTTCAATCTGTGGACAGTTTCCCCAATTCCCATTAACTTCAGTTTTGCAGGGCAGCACGGTGGCGCAGTGAGTTGGCCTCACGGCGCCGAGGTCCCAGGTTCAATCCCGGCTCTGGGTCAATATCTGTGTGGAGTCCGTGTGGACTGTCCGTTTGCACAGTCTCCCCGTATTTGCGTGGGTTTCACCCCCACAACCCAAAGATGTGCAGGGTAGGTGGATTGGCCGCGCTAAATTGTCCCTTAATTGGAAAAAATGAATTGGGTGCTCTAAATTTATTGTTTAAAACTTCAGTTTTGCTGGGGCTCCTTGATGCAAAGGATGGGTCTCGAGAAAGGGGCAGCATGGTAGCACAGTGGTTAGCACTGTTGCTTCTCAGCATCAGGGACCCGGATACAATTCTGCCCTTGGGTGACTGTCTGTGTGGAGTTTGCATTTTCTCCCCGTGCCTGCGTGGGTTTCCTCCCACAATCCAAAGATGTGCAAATTAGGTGGATTGGCCATGCTTAAATTGTCGCTTAGTGTCTAGGGATGCAAAGTGAAAATTGGAATAGGAGAATCTGCTATTCTAACCTGTCATATAGCTTACCTCTCTTTTCTCCCCAACTCACCTTTCGCTGCCTCTGTGCTAGCATTAAATGTGTTACATCTCTAACGTTGCCTGGTTTTGTACAGATGCTGCCTACCTGTTGAGTATTTCTAACATTTTCTGTTTTTATTTCAGATTTCCAGCATCTGCAGTAATTTGCTTTTGTCTTACAAATTAACATATTTGCACCATCAAGACTGTCTGGCAGTGGCTAATTTCATGTGTGTTTATCTTAGTAAATGAATCAGAACTTCATTGGACATGCCAAAATTGTCAGTGTGTTGTGTCACTGCTTTGCTGAAGAACTCTTTGTGGGCTACATTATTGAAATTATTTTCCATGTCATAACTCTGCCATGGCAGCAATCAGAGATGCTTTTAAGAGTATTTGATTTGTACTACCCCTAAAACAATTATAAGACATGCACAGATATCGAAACAGCACAGAGTGTGAACATTGCTTCCCTATTTTCTTTACAGATTCTGCAAACCAACTTACAGGTTCAAAAACAAAAGCAACAAATTACATGTGCACAACCACTTTGACATCATAAAATGTACAAAGGTGTTTCACAGACAATCATGAAGAGGCTTGAAAGGGTATATACCAAGGAGTTTTTTCCCCCTTGTTGCGGAATTTAGAACAAGTATCAGGGTAAGGTAGGATTGCCAACTGTCATTATATGCATTTCTGGAGGTTTCTTCACAGAACATCCCCCCCGCCCCCGACCATCCTCCAGCCATTTGCCGGCCAACATCTCTACCCGACTGACACACTGCTTTGCACACCAATTGGAATGCAAAAAGACTCGTTATCTGATTGGATGACACTTGACTGTCAGCCAAACAAATCATTCCACCCCCTTTCCCCCTCCCCCATTTTCAAAATTTCCTAATCTGGCAACAGAACTGTTCAAAGAAAATGTAAAAAAAAAAACATTTGTTAATGTCCCAATGATTTTTCTCCAAGTTTAAAATGAAATCATTTCTGGGATGTGGGCGCCACTAATGATATCTCTCTAATTTATTCTACTCCTCGTACTGTACTCAGTCTTTCTCCTTTGCTAACTACCCAGCATTTCCTGAGGTCAGATATTTATACTGAGAACTGGTGGTGCCCTCTAGTGTTTGAATTACAAAGAGATGTAATAATTAACCCTTCACTGGCGTGCCTATATTGATATCATTACAAAGAGGACCCTGTTACAGAGGCAGCAGGGAGGGTTGGCGTTGCCAAACCTGTTACATTACTATTGGATGGCGAACATGGAGAAGGTGAGGCGATGTTTGGAAGGAGAGGGGGCAGAATGGGTTGGAATGGAGGAAGAATCCTGTAGGGGGTCCAGCTGGTAACGCCGGCATTGCCAAAGGCACCAATTAGATACTCGGAGAGCCCGGAGATGCAGTCCATGGAGAAGATCTGGAACCAGCTGAGGAGGCACTTTAGGATGGCGAGCTACATGCTGCTGGAGCGACTGCTGCTTCCGAATGTGGAAGGGGAGGGCAGGATCAGAGACATGTAATGGCTGGCTGGGAGAACAGGGAGATGAACGGGTGGTGAAGATTATGAGAAGTGGGAAGGGGAGCTGGGACGGGAGATAAACTGGGAGGTATGGAGTGAGGCACTGCAAAGGGTAAATGTGATTTCCTTGTGCGCAAGATTAAGCCTGATGCAGTTCAAGGTGGTCCACAGGGTACATATGACGCGGGCAAGAATGAGTGGGTTCTTTCTGGGGGTGGCAGACAAGTGTGAGAAATGTGGACGAGGACCAGCAAATCAAGCAAATATTTTCTGGTGCTGCGACAAGTTGGAGAGATTCCAGGCGGGAGTGTTTGTGACACTAACAAGGATAGTAATAATAATAATCTTTATTAGTGTGACAAGTAGATTTACATTAACACTGCAATGAAGTTACTGTAAAAATCCCCTAGTCGCCACACTCTGGCATCTGTTCGGGTACACTGAGGGAGAACTCAGAATGTCCAATTCACCTAACAAGCACGTCTTTCGGGACTTGTGGGAGGAAACTGGAGCACCTGGAGGAAACCCACTCAGATACAGGGAGAACGTGCAGACTCCGCACAGGCAGTGATCCAAGCCAGGAATCGAACCCAGGTCCCTGGCGCTGTGAAGCAACAGTGCTAAGCACTGTGCTACCATGCCTCCCATAGTGGGGGAGGCAGTTGAGCCGGACCCTTTGGTGACGATATGTGGAATATTGAAGAAGCCGGAGCTGATGGAAGGGAGGAAAGCCAATGTTGTGGCCTTCGCCTCTCTGATTACCCGGCGAAGAATTTTATTGGAGTGGCGGTCAGCAACGCCACTGGGGGTAGCGGCCTTGCTAGGTGACTTATATGACTTTCGTCGGCTGGAAAAGGTCAAATACAAGTTAAGGGGTTCAGCGGAGGGTTTCGAGGCAATGTGGGGGTATGTTCATGGCTGTGTTTGAGGAGTTGTTCATTACGGGGAATGTGGGTGAGGGGGAGGGAGGGGGGTGCAAAAGGGGGAAAAGCTGTACAAACTGTGTAGTTGTGTGTTGGGAAGTTTGTTCCCCGAATTGTTCATGTGTTGTAACTTTTTATATACGTTTGGAATAAAATACATTTTTTAAAAAAGTTGGTTGAGTAACATTAAAGAGATTTGCAGATAAAGAAGTTATATCAGAAAGTATTTACGGAAATGGAATATGAATGTACACTGGAATGTTATTACATTAGAAATATGTAATAATGAGGAAAGGAGACATTACATATTCAAGCAGATAATAAATGGGCAGAGGTTCATCATGTGATATAACCGGTGGGTTATAGAAAGGAGGTTTAGCGGTTATGCATGCGGTTCCGTAGGGGGTCATTTTGGGCTGAGGAAAACTCAAACAAAAATACAAAGACATTTTTATTGGCCTTAACTGCATAAGGATGTAGTTGAATGTTGCTGTACATGTCACACATGTCAGGTAATAGGAAAATCTCAGGCGATAATCAAACCGGTATCTTCAATACCCATTCCCACATTCGAGGAACCATTAAAAGTAAAATTTAATGGGCCTTGTCAGATCAAAAAGAAACTGAGTGAGGTGAATAATTTGATAAGAACGCCAGACAGAAGTAGGACTCACAGAATATGTCAGGTTAAAATGCTAAAAAGTTATTTTGATAGAAAAGGAAAGAAGGAGGAAGTGTTAGCCATGTAATTCAGGGGGAAGAGATAAATCCAGACAACTCTGAATTTGACATTCCTCAAATTAAATTGGCAATGAGGAAACATTCAAAAATTGGGATATGTTCTTGAGTTACCTTCCAGGGGAAATCAAAATGAGCCGAAAGAGCCATGACAGTCACATAAAGCTGTACAGGGGGATAACTTGGGATGTACAAAAGTAATTATGCAGGATGTAACTATCAGAAATGATGTTGCCATTAATCAACACCCATGCAAGCTCAATCCACTAATGACAGAACAGGTGCAAATGGAGATGGCTGATGTATGTAAATGAAAAATAGAACTCCTTGACAGAGTGAATGGAGAAAGGAAGGCTCAGAAGTAGCTGGCATGGGTACTTTATCCAGCAGGAGACATCAGTGATGGTTACAAGGAAGAGAAAGCTAGTCTGGAAAAGCAAATTCAGAAGAAAGCTGAGATTCAGCATCAGATTGCACGGGAACATCAGCATACCAGCAATCATCTGCATGAGATCGAAGAGGAGCAACCCCAACAAGGGAGAGAGCTACTCACAAGTCAGCAGATTGTAATGAAACAACTTGGGGTGCTGTGGATCTCCAAGACCAGCCAAATTCCTACCATAATGGTACCAGAAAATGTGATTACACTAGGATCCGGTCAGGAGGAACTGATGGATGACTAAAGCTGTCTCACCGTTTCATAGAGAGCATCGTCCATAGTGGAATACGGAATCTGGAAGCTGAAGAGCTGGTATAAATGCAGCCAGAATAGTCAGCAAACCTTTCAACATGAAATGACTGGTATTTGACTCTGCCCAAATACACCAGCTGAACCAATTATTTTTGGCTATCCTCAACAGACAGCAAAAGAAACAGAATCCAAAGCTATTGATAAATGTGACGGACAGATGATGAATGCTGCAATAGTAATCAACAATCTGTCATACGATCAAGTGGAAAATTCTGCTGGTAAAGGCAGGCAACTCACTCTCTCTCTGAGCTCCACCCAGTCCCTCAAACAATGGTTCGCTCAGCTTTCCAGACTCAAACCTATTATCAGGATCTTGGCTGATTGCACACTCCCGTTTTTATAAAAGAACAGAGCTATGTCATTCGTATGCAACTAACCTCCCGTTGATGGACATATAGGTCATCAAACTACATGATGGGATCATGTCTGGTCAAACAAGGGTGTTCTGAATGATAGTGGATCATCCTGGCTGAATGGGACATCGTGTGTAATCCCACTAACGAGGTTAAGGCTGAATGCATCAAGGTAACTCAGGCTGTGGGCATATCTCTCTGACTCTGCTGCAAACAATCTTTTCTCTCAGCCTGTTTAACCACTAAATTGCCTGGTACATCTTGGACCCCATTTCTGAACCCACGTTCCTAATATCTCCCTATCATGACATTATGCTGTTGATTTTTGCTGGATCCTAGCTGCAATCAGTTGGTATTGTACTCAAACCTTCCTTCTGATGTTCAGGTTGTTGCTCATAGGTAACTTTCATCTCCCCCTGTTTTGAGTGAGACATGACGTACTCCTGGTAGTATCGATGCGTGATGATTGGTCTACGCCCGATATCTGCTAGCAACGAGGCGACAAATCCCTGGGGAACTGCTGGAAGAATTCTACCGTGTGCTCCTGGTGTTGGGGAGAAACTGCAGCTGCCCTCAAGTTTCGGCGAGCGACCACACAGAAAGTTTGATCCGGGACGCTTTCATGGCAGGTATGCTGTCCTCCCAAATCCACCAGCGATTGCTGGAAAAAGACACATTAGGTCTCAAGGAGGCACGGGCCCTTGCAGGCTCCCTGAATGTGGCCTCTCGAAATGCCCGCGCTTATGTTCCCGACCGTGCGGCAGCCCCCTTGGCAGTGTGGATCCCTCCGCAGCCGACACCGAGACATCTCCCATCCCCCCACAAGCTTGTGCTGCAAGGCGGCCTGACAACCCCGGGGGGCCCCGCTGCTACTTTTGCAGGCAGACCAAGCACCCCCGGCAGCGCTGCCCGGCCCACGCTTCCACCTGCAAGGGATGCGGTTAAAAGGGCCACTTTGTGGTAGTATGCCAGGCCCGTGCAGTTGCTGCGGTCTCTGGTGGCGAATGCGGACCGCCACCACAACCCTCTCCACGGTCACCGTGCGGCCAGCGGGCACCGCCATCTTCTCCTCCAGGGCCACGTGCAGCCCCTGGGCGCCGCCATCTTGTCTCACGGACGCCACGTACGATGGATGGGCGCCGCCATTTTGTGCACCCCCTCCTTCAAGTCTTCTGGTACTTCACCCATGGCTAATGATGCAAATATCTCAGCCAGGGCTCCCGCAATTTCTTCCCTTGCCTCACGCAGTGTTCTTGGATATACGTGGTCAGGGCCAGGAGATTTATTCACCTTCATACATTTTAATACATCACCTCCTCTACTGTAATGCGAACTGTCCCCAATATATCGCTCCTAACATTCCTGGTTGAGCAGGTCTTTAAAGAAGAAAGCGCAGATGACGCAAGAAGAATAACAGAGCAAACCTATTTGGGAAGACTTTTACTAGGTCAGGCCATTCCTGCCTGCCATTAAGGTAGCCAGAAATTTCACACCAAAGAATTCAAGAAATCCTGTTAACTTCTGAGAATAAGAATTTGGTAGACAAAAAGAAAATCATTTGGAAGCTGCATAGACAATTTGCACATCAGGGGGCACAAAATCTGAAGGTTTACCATAAGATGCTGGAGTGCTTGATGAAGGATACGACGACCCTATTTAGCAAATCATAGATCAGTGCAAAATTTGCATAAAATATCGAAAGGCAACACCACCGCATCCTGCTGTGAGCTTGCCACAAACCAGGGTGTTTAATGATGCAGTGGCAAGAGATTTAAATGCATGGTACAAAGACAGGGGTATTTTTCTATTGTACTTTATAGATATGGCAACCAGAGTTAGCCTATCCATGGTAATACATGGTAAAGGACAAATGGACCATTATCAATAAGGTCATGGAGAAATGAGTGGGAACAGAATTAGAGACACTAGAGAACATCCTGAAAGATAATGGCGGGGAATTTGTCAGTGACGAATTTCGAGACAGGTGTGAAACTGGTACCAGTTATGATGTGTTGGAGATGAGTACTATGATGAAGCTTGCCATGGTAGTGGAAGTTCTGAAAGCAAACAAAACATTAAAGAAATTAAATTTGAAGGGCAGCATGTGACGCAGTGGTTAGCACAGAGACTGCGGCGCTGAGGACCCGGGTTCGAATCCCAGCCCTGGGTCACTGTCCATGTGGAGTTTGCACATTCTCCCCATGTCTGTGTGGGTTTCACCCCCACAATCCAAAGATGTGCTGGTTAGGTGGATTGGCCACGCTAAATTGCCCCTTAATTTGAAAAAAAAAGAAAAATAATTGGCTACTCTAAATTTATTTTTAAAAAGAAATTAAATTTGCAGAAATGCAGACTCAAGCTTCCAGCCCTGGGTGAACCAGATGATTTGAGATTGGTCATCTTTAGCGATGCTTCATAAGCTAATCTTCCAGATGGATATTTGTGCACCACAGGGTCATCATATTTTTGTTCGGAAGGAATGATAAACATTGCACTTTGGCTTGGGAATCCAAGAAAGTTAAACGGGTAACAAAAAGCACCTCAGCTGCGAGAAGATATCCATCCCGCTAGACCACACCTGTCAATATAAGTTCGCGTTCACATTTCAAGGGCAGCAGTATCCGTCTGTAGGAGTAGGTCGTCCACATACTGTATAAGGCATTCGGGGCAGGAAAATTTGGAAAGTCCGTTGGCCAATTGTTGGTGGAAAATGGAGGAGGAGTTGTGGAATCCTTGCGGGAGGCATGTCCACGTATACTGCCGCCCTTGAAATGTGAACGCGAACTTATATTGACAGGTCTTGTCTAGCGGGATGGACCAAAAGCCATTGCTGATGTCCAGCACTGTGAAGTACTTTGCTTGTACTCCCTGCTTGAGCATGGTCTCGGGACTCGTGTCAATGGTGGGAGCTGCTAAAGGGGTGACCTTGTTAAGTTCTCGATAGTTGATTGTCAGTCACCAAGAACCATCGGGTTTTTTCACGGGCCAAATTGGGGCATTATTTGTTGAGACTAATGACCGAATTACTCCTTGATCTAATATGCTATTGATGACTTTTGAAATCTCACCCTCGGCTTGCTGTGGGAAACCGTATTGCTTCTGTGGCTTAGGATCGGATCCTGAAATTGTGACCATTCCTGGGATCTTCCCACAATCGTGTTTGTGTTGGGTGAAGGAAGCTTTATGTTTTCTGAGGACCTCTCTAATTGTCTGGTCTGTACTAATTGTTTGCGGATCAAACCAATAGTCTCCTACTGAGCGAATCCTATGTTTGTAGTCCCTTATTGTGAGCGTAGGGGGGGGCTCTGCTGTGTTTGGACATTTTCCATACACATCTATTCACGGGATCAAAGGAAAGGTTGTGGGAGCTCATAAAATTGATTCCTAGAATGTGCTCGGCTGTTTGGGGCAAGTCGACTAAAATAACGGGGTGTCTGATGCTTATGGTTCCTATCTGAATATCTACGGGGGCTGTGATGTATCCCTGCTGTATGTGTCCGGTAAATCCACTAAGGGTGATGGTGTCTGTGGTGGGCCATTTGTCATGCTGGAACATTGTGAAGGAGTTTAAAGTGGTGCGGGACCCTCCTGTGTCCCAGAGAAATTCTACTGGATGTCCCCGGACTGTGCCTGTGACTACTGGTCTGCCTGATTTGTTCCAGAGTGCGTCACAGACCCAAGTTGGGGAGTCCGAACACCGTCAATCTGTGGTGTTGATTGCTGAATTATCTGAACGGGCACTAACACTATGTATGGGCTTAACATTGTTCCTAGGTGGGGGGCCTGGTTGTTTGTGGCATTGCTGGTTCGGGGGGTTTGTCAGCATTCGCGGGCATAATGTCCCGTGTGTCCACAATTGTAGTAACCTCGTAGTGCCTGTGCTCTGGGGTGCTGTCCTTCATGTGTACCCTCATTTATCCATGCTGGGTACTGGTTAGTCCTGCCTGGGTGCATATTTGCTTCTATCAGTTCCTGATCTGCCTTCCTGTGTAAGGATTGTTCCCAAGCTCTGGAGAGTCTCTTTAATACCCACACTTCATTGTGTGTGTGGCCTGCGGGGTCGTAATTCACACAAGCCTTTTGACTTGCTTCTGTGGAGTGGGAGACTAAAGTGCGGGACCATTTAGTGGTGTCGTCCTCATTTAATTGTGCGCGGTTCAAATCCCCAAATACTGCCTTAAAATGGATCAAAAGGTGACCTGCAAATGCGGTCGGATGCTCTCCCTTCTTTTGCCTACAGCGGTTTAAACCTTCTACTGGGTCTGCCTTTTTGTACCCGATCGCATCTAAAATGGCCGTTTTCATCTCCTGTAGGGTTCCTCCTCTTACATTCTGGGGTTCTGGCAAAGCTGAGCTGACAGACTGGTCAAGGCTCATTACTATAAGTTTAACTTCCTCCCTTTTGTCTAGACCGTACATAACCTTTTGCTGGCGTACTCTCTCAAAGAAATTATGCGGGTCTGCAGTGGGTTTGAATGGATCAATTTTAGCGCAGGCATCTCTCAATTGGGTGATGGATAATGGGGTGGTGTAAACGCAATCAGGCTCCTCCCGATCCGATGACTTGCGCTGTGTGGTGACCGGATTCATGGGTGTGTGTGCTGCCTGTGCAGTCGGTGGTGCGGGTGCTTTCCTTTTTGGGGCATGGGGGGGCTCTATTGTGATTTTCTGTGTCCTCCACATATCTCTGGGCGGTTTCATTTAGTTCTTGCCAATTGGGGGCACCTTCCTCATCTAAATTTTGTCCAAAGGTATACCTAAATCCATTTTGCACTGGAAGCAGTGACTGCAACTTCTCTATTTCTTGTCTACATTTCGCGTGGTCCACTGTGCTCTGTCTTTGTTCTGTAGTGGAGCTATGGTGCGCTCATAAAGCTGCCTTTAAATCCGTGCATTGACTCGATAACTGTGCTATCTGCTGTTCTGTCTCTTCTCGTACCAAGACTGCGCGCTGTGTATCTTGGTAGGCTTTATCGTACTGGGTCTGAAAGCTGCTAAGGTGAACTAAACAAGATTGGTGTGCCCGTTTGACATCAGCCATTTCCTTATCTTTAGCTGCCAACTGATCCCGGAGTTGTTCAATAATCTTTTCGCTTTCACTTTAGAACATAGACATAGAACATACCGTGCAGAAGGAGGCCATTCGGCCCATCGAGTCTGCACCGACCCAGTTAAGCCCTCACTTCCACCCTATCCCCGTAACCCAATCACCCCTCCCAACATTTTTGGTCACTAAGGGCAATTTATCATGGCCAATCCACCTAACCTGCACGTCTTTGGACTGTGGGAGGAAACGGGAGCACCCGGAGGAAACCCACGCAGACACGGGGAGAACGTGCAGACTCCGCACAGACAGTGACCCAGCGGGGAATCAAACCTGGGATCCTGGCACTGTGAAGCCACAGTGCTATCCACTTGTGCTATGATGCCGCCCCATTGTTTGCCTCATTCTTCTCTTCTTTCTCAACTAGCTGCCTGCGGAGCGTCCTCATGACGTCCTCTGTGCCTCGCAACTGTGCCAAACAGGACACTATTGCCATCAGCTTTCGCACTTTCGCTGCATTTTTCTTATGTAGGTTGTCCCACCAAGTTTGTCCTATGCTTCCTGGACCTGACTCGTTATTCACACAAACATTGGACCAAAGGGGCCATCCTTTCCCCTTTTAATACTTCCTCAACTCTTCTTCCCATATGGGGCACTGCTCTGCTCTGTTGGTCACTGTGGGTTCCTGTGGGTTCATTAAACGTTCCATCGCTTTTGTGGCCATTGCTTCTAATATCTCTTTTCCTACTGTTAATCTCTGTTTCCTCTCGTTAATTTGGGACAGGGGGATAAGGCGGCGATTTGAACTGCGGGTATGGCCTAAGCTATTTTCCAGTTCACAATTCCGTCGATAGTTTTGACACTATCTAACGAGTTTACCTTATATCCCTGTGAGTACGCTTGCAGGTTAGTACACACTTCCGGAATTCGGTGATTTGGTCGATATGGGCTTGCACTTGTGGTTCTTTCTCTTTCACGCAATTGGATTTCAAAGTTTGTGGGTTCTCTTGGAGTGACAAACTCACTTCTAATTCGAGTCCCAATAATGATGTCGCCAATAAAGTTGCCAATTAATAATGATGCTCTGTAGAGTCGCCAGGTATCAAATGATACCACCACAAGGCTTTACCGGATAGCAATCGAAGGACCACACAACCAGTTAGTCAGCTCAAGTTCAAAGATGGTTTCTTTACACACAAGGATTACTTCGACATGCAACACAAAACACTACAAGTTAAACTACACCTAACAACTACAATAACCTATACTTGACTTCAGGGCAACCGGCTCTAAGCAGATGGACAAGGCCATTGTCCGGATCTTGCGTGGCTGGGTGGAAGAAGTGGCTCTGTTTTTGCTGGGCTTAGCCATCTGGTAGCGATCTTTGGTCTTGAACTTGTCTGTCTGGTCGTTATGCTGCACTTGAGTTGGCATAGGCCGGGTCCAAGAGAGACCGAGCACATGGCTGTGTCTCTTCTTATCCCTCTGGGATTTTGCGCTCTTTGGGGCGGTCCTTAACGTGGACCCAATAATTCGACAGGCTTCGATCACTGCCTTCGATTTTGGCCAATAAAGTGGCGGGTGCCTTGATGGCTGGGCGTGTCCTTAGTGGTCATTGACTTTGGCTGTTTGGGCTCTCTGAGTAAAGGGAGTGGCGCCAATTAGTCTGTATCTGTATCGGTTACCTGAGTACAGTCCTTTTGTTCTGGGAAATGGGCCATTAGAATGCAAACGAGCGGGGGTTTCGATCGCGTCTAGCTATCTGGGTTGCAAATCCACACACAAGCTCTGAGTCTGTCTGAGTCCTGGGTTGGCCATAATTCCCATTGTCCTTTGCAGGTGGCCATCTGAGATGGCTACAAAAGCAAGAAAGGTTTGTCCATGGAGTGTTATGTTGATCGCTGATCCACGTGTGACATTGTCTATTCAATGAAAGGTGTCACTGAAAAAAGGCTAAGAATAAACCTAACTAGCATATAAGAAATGTTAGCGAGAAAGGAGATTCCTCAGGTATGATGGGTTGACACAAGTCACCAATTATCAGTTTGTTTTATGAAAAAAAACCTGCTCCAAACAATTGCTAAATATATTGGAAGAGGGGCTTATTTTGTCATGACGAAATGGAAAACAAATTTTTGCTTTGTAGTTATGTGTATATAAATATAGTTAAGGGAATGTGGGATCCAACATGGTAAGGCATTTCCATTTGTTTGGATTGAAAAAAATGTTCTCTTGAAGTTTTTTGTTTCTTTGGAGGCCAATCATCTCAGTTCCAGAACATTATTGCAGGTGTTCCTGAGGGTAGTATCCTTGGCCCAAATATTTTTAGCTGCTTCATCAATATGAAACTTCCTTCGATCATGAGGTCAGAAGTGAAAATGTTTGCTTAGGATTTCACAATATTCAGCACCATTCATGGGAGAACTGAGTTCTGGTTTGTGAGACATTGGCACCAACACTGGGGAAAGTGGGATCTGTACCATTGGGACGATCTGCACCTGAACTTTGCTGGGGCCAGTGTTATTGCAAGCCGCATAACTAGGAAAGTAGAGAGGGTTTTAAAATAAATAGTGGGGGCAAGGGATCAAATTTTCAAAGAGCAGAAACAAGGCAAAAGAGAAAGTTATTATTGCAGAAAACTTAATGTTGAGGGCCTGTCGGCAGCCAAGCAAAGCCTCATCGAAGTCTTTGCTGCTCAGCATTCCGTTGATAAAATTTGCCTGCAAGAAACCCACATCGGAACAGAAGAAGCAGACTGCTATTCCATCAAAGGCTACACCATCCTTCATGCCAAACACGGGCATGGCACTTTTTCCTGAACCAACATTGCTCAAGCAAATCATCTGGCAACCATTTTCTCTAACACCCTCATGGTTGATGGATTCCACATAGCCAATGTCTACATGCCGCCAAGCACCAGATAGGGGCAAGCAAGTCCCCCACCCAGCCATCATTCAGACTGGGGATACCCAGTACTGGACAGTGACGGTGAAGTGCTTGCAGAGTAGGCATCCAAAAATGATCTGACACTTATACCTGATCCCAAACAGTGAGGAATATTCCATTCAGCCAGACGGCATAAGGATTACTCTCCTCTCCTGTGTTGTGTGAGTTCTCTTAATGGGGCTCCTGCACAGAGCCTTGTGTTAGAAGATTTCCCACACATCCAACACCATCCTGTACTCATTCACATAGGCCTACGTGTTCCAGTAGTCAACAACCTCATGAAGATGCGATAGAACTTCTGGGAAGCCAACTAGACAAGGTACCGTGAAACCTTAGAACACAGAGCCTCAACAATCCCACTATGAAACATCACTGTTGACAAAGCGTACAACCGTCTCTGTGATGCCTCTACAAAGCTGCCTGCATGACAATTCCAGTAGGCTACCATCCCATCTATATCCCATGTTTAGATGAAGGTAGTGCTACCCTCCTAAACGCTGTGAAGCATCAAGGATCCCAGAAGTAGAAGACCAATGATCGAGTCCCTCATGTTAGGATCCCAGATGAGAACCCAACTATTTTACAATTTGTAAAACTGTGAGGAAAGGTGATAGCACCACAGGAGTGATAACACTGACCAATAGGTATCCTTTATGTCAAAACAAACTTTAATTTAAACACAGAATTAACCAAGCTAGCAGCAAAGAAATAACTTTACAAAAAACAGTTATAACAGTTCTTACATAAGAGGAAAAATCTTACATATTCCAATATATAAAACTTATATAGAACACCATATATTCCAATTAAGCAAACCAATATAGTTCAGATACACTGCTCAATAAAGTTAATAATCAGGTTTATTGGTTTTCTCTGTGCAGAACACTTGGAGAGAATCTATCAGGAGCAAATTGAAAGATAATTTTTGGTAGACTAAAATCCTATGGCAAACCAAAATTGCAGACAGACCTGGCTCCTCCCTTAATTACATAATCTGTACCCAAAGAATAAGGCATTCTTTTATATCCTCTCATAAGATGTCCTATGATCTAGTTATCCAGGCCCAAATACAATATTTCTCATAAATGATCTACCCCTCGGAACGTCCAAACAAAAAGAATATTCCATTAGGCACCTATCTGTAAACAGGTAAGTGCTCCTCAAATCTGACCAAGCAGAACAAAGCAGAACACCCCAGCTGCTAAACAAATGATTACCTCACTTTTACGGCCCATTAATCACAGCATTAGCAGACATACTATGCATTTCAAACCAGTTTTTAAAATAACATTACTGCAACAAATATAAAATATAACAATTTCTTACATTCATCACACTCAAGACCATGTGCCGCACCATGTGGGAGGAAACCATAGCAGAGTTAAACTTCACACATTGCAACATGAAGTGCTGAGCCTAATCCATCACCTTGGAGCATCCCAAAAGCCACCCACTCAAAACTACCCCTCAGTTACTCCCAATCATTTTTACCAGCCAACTGCTTGCCATAGCTAAGGCATCCCTGAACAAAACCACCAAAATAAACATCCAAAGTGAACTAAAACAATGCCATCAGCAACACAGAAGACATATGCCCCACTACCTTTGAGGTTGCAGAACTAAAGAAGGTCCTATAGGGCTTGTTGTGTGGTAAAGCAGCAGGATATGACAATATCGGCCAGAATTTATGCAACATCTGGGGCCCCGAGCTCTTGCTTGGGTGACTCAGTTTTACACGACGATCATAAATTCCAACACCATTCCAAAGAAATGACAGGGAGCAACGGTCATTGTTGTACCAAAACCTGGAAAACACACCATACTTGATGCTAGCTACCGTCCAATCTCTATCCTGTCAGATCCATAGAAAATTCTTGAACGCCCCCCCCTCAGTGCACATCACCAGTCGTAAAGTAATTCCTTAACGTCAACCAAGCACGGGGAGCAGGTACATCTGCCTCTCAACTCAAGGCCCCAACTGCAGCACCTTGGACCAAACCCTAAATGAGGACTTATCAAAACTTGAATAATACAGCAACACATGGCGACATAAGTCAAACCCTGAAAAACCAGCATCCAGCTTATTCCATCTTTACAATGCAAAATCCAATAAAGAGCTTAACACCCAAATAAATGGCTACAAATGGAAGCACAACACACCTCCAACATACTTCGGAGTGACCTTATGTAGGACACTGACCTTCCGGGTACATCTAAAAACAACTGCAGCCAAGGTCAACTCCATAAACGACTTGATTGCCAAACTAGCCAGCTCAGTGTAAGATGCTGGTGCCACCACCCTACGAATCTCACCACTCAGTGGCAGAATACTGAGCCTCTGTTTGGTCAAGATTATCAAACACACAAACAGAGTTGAAACCCAGCTGAATGCTACCATGGGTATCTGTACTGGAACACTATGGTGAACACCACTCCCGTGGCTCCATGTCCAGGCAAACATAATTCCACATATCTGCCGACTTGCAGCAACCCACAAAAAGTTAGAAAATGCTTGCAATGCCCATCACCTGTCACTTCATGCTGGTCTATTCAGCCCATCCAAGGTACGATGCCCATCAAGAAGGCCAATCTGGAAAAACCCTCCACACAATACTTCAATTCAAATTTCACCTGGAAAAATGAATGGGAATCATTGAACATCAAACCTAACCCAACAGCTGCCTTAAAAGGAAAGGGTGGTCCACCCTTAACAGGTTCAGGACCGGCCACGGTCCCTGCATAGCCAACCTCCACAGATGGAGTATTAGTGCCAGCCCCTCTGTGCCGGTGTGAGAGAGCACACTATGCAAGAATGGCTAATCCACAGACTCAGTGGAGGTCTACCCGCAGTCAACACAGCAGCACTGGAAGAAACTGCTTGGCTTAGGGACTTTGCATTCGCTTAATAAATAAACAGCAAACAGGAACCCGGGTTCAAATCCAGCCTCGGGTGACTGTCTATGTTTCTCCCTGTGTCTGCGTGGGTTTCCTCCGGCTGCTCTGGTTTCCTCCCACAGTCCAAAGATGTGCAGTTCAGGTGGACTAGCCATGCTAAATTGCTCCTTAATGTCCAAAAAGGTTAGGTGGTGTTACTGGGTTGCGGGGATGGGGTGGAGGCATGGACTTAAGTAGGGTGCTCTTTCAAAGACTGGTGTGAACTCTATGGGCCAAATGGCCTCCTTCTGCACTGTAAATTCTATGATTCTGTGAAATGAAAACCAGACTGTGATAGAAAGTACAAATTTAACCGCAAATCAACAGATGAAACTAGAGATTATGAAAAGAATAAAAAGATAAAACTAAAAGCTCTGTATCTGAATGCACATTGCATTCAATACAAAACAGGTGAACTGTGGAGAGCACAGATAGAAATAATAAGTATGATTTGATAGCCATTGCAGAGACATGACTACACAAGATCATGGATTGGGATATTAAAGGATATAATATTGAGGAAGGACAGGAAGCAAGGAAAGGTGGAGAGTTGGCTCTCTTAGCTAATTATAATCTTAGCACAATAGAGAGTGGAGCTAAGTTCAGGAAACCAGAATTTGGAAACGGTTTAGATTGAGATGAGAAAAAGTAATGGCAAGAAGTCACTTGTGGGAGTTGTGTATAGACCCCCTAACAGTAACCACATGGGAGGGTGGAGCATAAAGTAAGACTTTATTGGAGCTTATCAGAAAGGCATGGCAATAATCATGGGAGATTTTAATCTACATATAGACTGGAAAAGTCAGAGGGGCAAAGGTAGCCGAAGCGTAGTTTCTTGGAACAGCAATTTCTGGTGCCATTAACAATGTCGCAAAAACTATCTGGTTTACTAATGTCCTTTAGGAAAGGAAATCTGACATCCTTCCCTGATCTGGCCTACACGTGACTCCGATCCACAGCAACGTGGTGGATAATGTCCCTCGAGGGCAATTAGGGATGGGCAATAAATGCTGGCCTAGCCAGCGAATCCCACATCCCATGAAAGAATTTGAAAAAGCCTGTTCAATCTATCCTAATCTCTCTGTTCTGGCATTATGGTTTTGTGGTACCTTCTCTCATGTCGCTATAACCATTGTATAATATGAAGATCCAAATTATGAGTTCTGGTCACATGTGGTTTAATTAATTTATGTTAATGATTGACACTTGTTAATATCAATTAAAATATAATGAAATCTCCTTTGTTAAGGGAGCTCATACCAATGAACCATCACAAAACCATAAATTTGAAGGAACCAAGTGTGCTCTAACCAATGGTCTCTATAAACCCACCATAATAATACCTCTCTGTCTATTCCTCCTAGAAGCAAAATTCAGCCCTTAGTTTTCTTATGGCCAGTTAACCTGTGTACTTTGTATAATTGTGTCCCCCGGTTCCATCTACCCATGACCACCATTTTGACGCTTGCAGTAACTATCTCTTTATTTTCTTTTGATTCCACATGTACCAATGATATATATATATGTTATTGCAAATAAAGTTTTCTTCTGTTCTACAAACTCGTGCTGGTGGGCAGCACGGTAGCATTGTGGATAGCACAATTGCTTCACAGCTCCAGGGTCCCAGGTTCGATTCCGGCTTTGGTCACTGTCTGTGCGGAGTCTGCACATCCTCCCCGTGTGTGCGTGGGTTTCCTCCGGGTGCTCCGGTTTCCTCCCACAGTCCAAAGATGTGCAGGTTAGGTGGATTGGCCATGATAAATTGCCCTTAGTGTCCAAAATTGCCCTTAGTGTTGGATGGGGTTACTGGGTTATGGGGATAGGGTGGAGGTGTTGACCTTGGGTAGGGTGCTCTTTCCAAGAGCCGGTGCAGACTCGATGGGCCGAATGGCCTCCTTCTGCTCTGTAAATTCTATGATAATCTATGATAATCTTCGTGGCCGTCACAAAATTCTCAAAGTTTATTATTGTGTTTTATCGCAATCCTCTGCATTAACCATGCTCTCCAATTTAGTTTTATCTGCCAAATTTTGAAATTGTACTTCTCATTGCTTTGTCTGAGTTATTTACATACATTATGAATAAGAGCACCAACATTTATGGAACAAAACCTCACACCTGGCAGTCTGAGTTATTTTATCTCTATTGATTTGCAGTCAATTATCCATTTTTCTATTTGTCCAACATTTGCTGATCTGAAATCACCAATAAAGATATTCAACTATAGGGGTAGTACTTAAATGTTACGAAGTAAAAAATAATAATCTTTATTATTGTCACAAGTAGGCTTACATTAACACTTCAATGAAGTTACTGTGAAAATCCCCTCGTCACCACATTCCAGCACCTGTTCGGGTACACTGAGGGAGAATTCAGCAGTTACATTTACAGACATCATATAATTAATCCTCCCGAATAGCTCCATTGGAATTGGACACCATGCCTAGACTTGATCTTGATATCCCTCTAGGTATTTGTACATCTTCAATGAATAACACAAATATAAACAAATGAAGCTGTGTACATTTTGATTTGATTTGATTTTGATTTGATTTGATTTCATTTATTGTCACATGTAGTCACATGTATTGTCACAGCAATTTTTAAAACAAGATATACTTTTAAACGCAAATAAGTGGCTCCTTCACCCCTAAAAACAACTAATTATATTTTACTTTGGCTTGAGGCATTCCGCAATTTATGGACACAGGGTACACAAGATATTGTAGACACAAATTTTAATTTTGAAGTTTAATTGGTGTTCAATGTTCTGTGGCTTATCAAGCATATTATTTAATGTGATTCTTTAAAAAAATGTTCCATATTAATTTTTATTTTCCCTTTGGTGGCACTGTGGAAGTTGAGTGCCAGACTTGCAGGTCAGTCAATAAAAAGTCTCAACCAAGGCTTGGCACAGTGGGGCGGGGAGAAGGGAGCAGTGAGGCATGGGGATGCGGCGGGGCGTGGAGAAGAGGAAAGGCGGGACGAGGATAAAGGGGCGAGGACAAGGACGGGGCGGGGCTGGGGAAGGCGGGGCTGGGGAAGGCGGGGCGGTCCGTACTGTGGAAGGGGGCGGGGCCGTGGAAGGGGGGGTGACTGCGAAGGGGACGGGGCTGGTGGGGCATTGCCGTACATGTCCACAGTATTGTGGTGACGCATGGGCGAGGAGGAATGAGGAGGCGGTGCGCAAGCGCGGGGAGGAGTGGCTGGGCGCAGGCGTAGTGGTAGTTGGTGCCGGTCGAATCGGGGAGAAGCGCGAGAGGGGCTCTCGGTTACCGGAGTGAGTGGGAGCGGCGGCGCTGAGGAGTTGGGGGCGGGGAAGTAGGAACCGGCTAAATTCATGTGGAGAACGGGCCGGGTTTATCGCCATTACGCACGTATAGCTCATTAAACAGTGGGTTGTTTGATTTTGGAGTGCGGGTCGGTGAGGGAGGGAGGATGATGTGCGAGGTGATGCCCACCATCAGCGAGGACACCCTCACCCAGAGGGGCTCCCAGAACGGCGCCGAGGACGCCAATTTCGAGCAGCTGATGGTGAACATGCTGGACGAACGGGACAAGCTGATGGAGACCCTGCGAGAGACGCAGGAAACTTTGTCCCTCACTCAGGAGAGGATGCAAGAGGTGGCCCACGAGAGAGATCTGCTGCAGCGCCAGCTGAATTCAGCTTTACCTCAGGTAATGGTCGGGCCGGCCGGTTGCTGCTGCTGGATGACACCTTTAGTTTATTTTTGAATAAATTTCACTGCCAGCACCCCCCCCCCCCCCCCCCCACACACACAAAAAAAGAGCCAATCTTGCAAAGAAAGCAGAAACTGCAGAGTTCTGATACGGAAAATGGGATTGCAACTGGGTGCCGGGACCGCAAGGGAATTCTCCTGTTATTTGTGCATTGCCTCATTATATAACATTATGTTGCAGCACACAGTCTGTGAGCAAAATGGGACCATCGGTGATCAATATGCGTATTTATGGGCAGTGTTCAATATGCTAGAGCAGTGATTGCACACCTATTTTAATTGTAGCTGGAAATCTGGTTTGTAGGGGAGTTGAGCAGGAGAATGAGCTTTCTTGAGGTTTTGTGTTTCATGTTGAAAGCTGCCGAATCTCTGAAGGTGACTCATTTTGTGTCGTGCACCTGTCTTCAGGTAAATGAGTGAACCGAAGGGGACCTAACGGTTTTGAAACAATTAAATACCTGTCCGCAGTATGTCTTCGCGCTGCCACCAGGGGGCTGGATCTTAAAACAAGGACAGATTTGTTTGTGAAGATTGCAAATCATTATTTCCCTTTGAAAAGATTATGAGCACATTTTTATGTAAGTGTAGATCCAGCAATTTAAAAAAAATCTGACCTTGTTTTCGTCCAGGTTTAGAAATGATTATTAGTGTATCAGTACACCAATACCAAAGTGATCAAGTGACATTATATTGATCATAATGCAGTGTTATGTGTATACATATATATTCTTAATGAAATGTTTTGTGTGCAGTTCCTGGATAGGGATAGAGCCTAATACCTCAATAGATTGCACAATAGCTTATTTTTACTGTTACTTTGATAACACTCACACTATGTGTTGAACAGGAGCTATTTTGTAATGGTTTGCTTTCTTGAAAGCAAAATCTATTAGGATATCATTTTGACATGGAACACCATGTTGACAATGAATCCCCGATGATAACTCTGACCATATGGAGCAGCAAGACCAACTGAGGAGAAAACATTCAATACAATGAAACTAATTGCACAAAACTAAAGCAATGAAGTTTTAATGTGGGAAGTGATAAACAGTTGGGATTGTCATTAAGGTTATAGAACATCGATTTCAGATGATATCTAATTAGAGTGTGTTGCACCAATGAGTATATTCATTGTCTTTGAGGGGAAATTTTCCCATCGGATTGTTGTCTGAGACTAGCATGTCTTCTGTTAATACTGGACTCAACTGAGGATGAGCACCATATAATAAATATTCTGAAAGTGTATCCCCCCAAGAGTTTTAGAAAATATACATGGCCGATTTCCCCAAACACACATATTTCCAAGTAATAATTACTTTGATATAATCCCGAGCCAGTAATTTGTCCAAAACTCAATTGTCTGTCGTATCCTGTCCTAGTTGTAGCAGATCCATCCAGGTGCAGATCAGCCTTAGCAGTTACATATATAATACCCACCTGAATCCTATCAAATATCTCAGATGGTGAACCTGGAGGGTAAACAAGACAACTTTGAGATAAATGTAAGTTCTTGTAAAGTTAAATCGACTCAAGGCAAATAAGTACCTATGGTACTTACATCAGTGTGGGGTGGGGAATAGATACCGATGATGTGGACTATCATTGAGGAAGTCAGTGCAATTATGAAGAAGCCAATAGATTGGAAACAAGCCACCTATGTTGGCACTTTAATCCTGAATATTACATTTAATTTCATCCTGTCGATTTAGCCAAGTTTCTTGGGTTCTTAATACATCGCAGTTTCCTACTGGCATGATAGTTGGCGTCTTGTTTGTATGGTTTATCATTCACGTATGCACGATAATTTCCATTTGCATTCCAGTGTCTACCTAGTTGTCGTCCCTGGTCCATATGCTTCTGAGTATTTGTGTCCATACCTATTTCTTGACACCCTTCTATCTTTACGATCCTGTTTCCGTCCTGTCTTTTTCCTACCCGCCCTCCAGTCTGGTTTTAATGATGTTCAATTGTGTTCCTTAGATGTCAAGTATCATGATTAACACATGATTAATTATCCTATAAGTGTAGATTCATATGTCACCAAAATGTAAAGAAATTAAGTTTTATGCCAAGTTCCTTTTTAGCTTTGGAATAGAACATGGTCTTGATAGGATGCTGGAAAACGTAAGTAAAGATACATGATTTAAGAACAGCTGTCTGAGATTTTTGATATCATTTGTAGTTAATTATTCTCCTTGTATCTGTGTCACTTGCTTTTTTAGGCTTGTTCTCGAGTGTCCAGCAAGTGTGGGCACTGGTTTTGTCTGCATTTTCTAGGCCGCCGAAGTATGAGCAAAGTTGAAGCAGAAGGGAAAGATTCTTCCAATATGAATGCTTTCTTTTCTGCGCCTCCAAATTGCATAATGTTGCACCTCTGAGCTGTTGTGAAATAATTTGGAGTATTACACTCACTTGCCCCTTCCAACCTTCCTATCAAGACCTGAAAGGTCAGGTGCCCCCCTCTCCCCCTCCCTCTCAGCTGGGAACTGCTCTGATGGCACTTGTATGAATCCCTGTAGGGAACTATAGTGAAGAGTGTTACTTAGGTATGTGAGCCACAATAATAGACTTCTAGCCCAAATGCCTCAAAACTGGTCAGAAGGATGTTCAATGTAATTGCTTCATAAATCGGAGAGAAGGTTCAAAATAACAGGCCTCCATTTAGACTCCAGGGGGTGGATAGTTATGAAATTACAGATCAATTATACTTCAAGGAGATTTATTTCCATTAACAATGTTAGTTCAAGGAAAGCTGCTTTCTCTGTTTATGCTTTTGCTCCCACTTTATTTCACCTTTTATTTTCTTAATTGTGAAAATTTTAACAGGAAATCACTCCCTAGCTCCAAGAACTTCAGTGCCCATTACAATATATGCAAGTCACTAAATACATTTTCGAAAAATAATGCCGAATTAAAATAAAAAAAATCATAGTTCGCAAATTTGACTTCTTCAACATCATTTTTAAAGTAGGAGAATTTAACAGCATATTTATGTTGTACCTTTCATATGATAAAGCAGCCCAAGGGAGATCAGGAATACCCCATGATACAAAGTTCTGGAAGGTGACCAAATGAAAAACTGAGTTTTGAGGTGGAAAGTACCATGAAGGTGAAGAAGTTTGCTAAGCGAGAGTTCCAAAGACATTGGTAACTGAAGCAAGAGAGAGGGTTGCAAATGTAGGTTACAGTTAACAGAGTTGAGAAAATCAGAGACTGCAGGAGAGAGCATGGATAATTTGAGACTGAAACCTTTAAAACGGTTAGACTGGTGAATAAGGAGGCAGTGAAAGCTATCAAGAACGAGTAATGTGTGTGTGGCATACAAAAATAGAACAGAGTACTAACAGCCAACTTTTCAACAATAGGTTGAGGTTAAGGAGAAATGAGCCTTGAAGAGACAGGACCATGAGTCTTTGGTGACGAGAATAGGTATTTGGGGTTTAGCAACTATTAGGGTGATTTAAGGTTGGCATAGTTAAGTGTAATGATTAGTTCAGTTAAAGTGGGAATACATTTCATGCATCCACCCAGTCTATTAAAAGATTAAATTCTATTATACATCTAAAGCAGAAGCTGGTATTCCAGGCACATCATCAGAAATTGGTGATAAACTGACAAAGCAACAAAGCAAAGAACATTACAGCATGAAGAAACAAAGGAGGATGAGGTTTGTTGAATTGTTCAAATTGAAGACTTGACAAAAGAGCAATAGAAAGCAGCAGAAAACAGTCACTAGAAGTGGAAGTAAACATGTTGCCAATGAGATCTCGAAGTGAGCCCAGTGGGTCCAACCCATTATTCAGTATATAATAAATAAGGTAAATCAAACTGCATTCCAAGATTTCAGAGATGAAATCGGGTTTTCAGAGCTTTTTAATTCGTAAACCGTTGGACAGGGGAAAGGAATGAGGAGAATTATTGAATCCCTACAGCGCAGAAGAAGGCCATTCGGCTCATCGAGTCTGCACCGACCCTTAAAGAGCACCCTACCTAGGCCCACGTCTCCGCCCCTTTCCCGCAATGTCACCAAACTATTTGGACGTTAAGGGGCAATTTTAGCATAGCCAATCCACCTAACCTGCACATCTTTGGACTGTGGGAGGAAACTGGAGCACCTGGAGGAAACCCACAAAGGATAAAGGCATTATCACTTAATGCAAAGGCATTCGATTCATTTACATTGTGTGTACAATTACATCTGTGATGTCAAATCAGGAATTGCTTTTGAACTTGTTGTTCTGGGAGTCTGGTGTTGGGCATACCAATGGCATGTCCAGTCCAGTGTCATGTGAGAGAACCTTTAAGAACTGGGTGTTTATTAAATAGGTGTAGTGGATGTACCTTTAAGAAATGGGTGTTTATCGAATAGCTGCAGTGATGTCAGAGTGTGGGTGGAGCTGGGCTGTCTGTCTTTCACTTTCGTTTTTGAGCAGGCAGCTACAGGGAGTTTTTAGTTTTGTTTTCAGAGCTGGATAGCTTCAGGAAAAGCAAGCAGCTGGATAAGGATCTCTCTGCAATCTAAAGACTGTCTCCAGATCATTTGGGTGATTTCAAAGAGATGGCTGCTGTCAGTAGAGAATTTAAACCTGATCTCTGTGTTAAAAAGGGTCTTTTGCCTTATGGATGTTGCAAGGAAAGATTAAGGGTTATTGATAGAATATTGTATCTGTGGGGATGATTGGTGTTGAGAGTTGTTAAGATGTTTACTGTGGGTTTATAAAGTGTTAACTGGTTTCATAAATATACATTGTTTTAATTTAAAAGTACTTTAGCTCTCTGTTTGCATCACACCTGTAAAGTAGGCCGTGTGCTCCCCATACCACAATCTATTAAAAGTTGTGGGTCAGGTGAACTCCATGATACACTTTGGGGTTCTCTAAACCCTGACCCATAACAGTAGTGCCAACCCCCTGACATCTATTGCTTTGCAAAAATGCCCTACGAAACCGAGGGGTCTTACTCACCCAAACAAAAGAAGATGTTAACTTATTGACCCTACCAAACAAAGCCTTATAAAGAAAGACTAGGCGGCACTAGAACAACCCCCCTCCCTCCCAAAGGAAAGGTATCCCACCTCTTCAAATCAGCCTTCACCCCATCCACCAGATTAGAGAAGTTAAGTTAATTGGAGTGTTGCCCAGTCATTGGCCACCTGGATACCCAGATGCTGGAAGCTAGTTTGGGCCAGACAAACATCAACTTCCCCAGACCAGCTCCTCCTCCAACCAAAGGGGTTCACCGGAAAAAAATCACTCTTGCCCAGGTTTAAGTTTTTTACCCTGAAAAGGAACCAAACTCCCTGAGCACCTCTATTATGTCCCTCATATTGGAGAGATGGTCCGTAATGTATAATAAATTGTCAAATCGAACATTTGGCGGGGGATAGTAAGAGGTGGGGGTGGGAAATACAGTCCCGTTCTATGGACAATTTGCTCCTTTTATATAACAGACCCGTTGGGGGGAATTGCAGGAATTATGGGGATACTGGAGGAATTTGGTCGGTTCTCAGGTTTCAAACTGAATATGGGCAAGAGTGAGGTTCTTGCGATCCAGACAAGGGGGCAGGAGAGGAGACTGAGGGAGATGCCGTTCAAAGTGGAGGGAGGGAGTTTTAGGTCCCTGGAGATTCAAGTGGCAAGGGACTGGGGTCAGCTTCATAAACTAAATTTGGGCAGGTTGATTGGGCAAATGAAAGGGGACTTGCGTAGGTGGGACATGCTTCCGCTGTCACAGGTGGGGCGCATACAGACTGAAAATGACAGTCCTCCCGAGATTGCTGTTTGTGTTTCAGTGTCTTCCAATCTTCATCCCCAAGGCATTTTTTAGGAAGTTGAATGCGGCGATCTTCGGTTTTATATGGGCCGGTAGAGCCCCGAGGGTGAGGAATGTCCGGAGCGCAGGGAGTGGGGCTTGGCTCCGAATTTTAATCATTACTACTGGGCTGCTAATATATCAAGGGTTAGAAAATGGGTAGTTGGTGAGGGGTTGGTGTGGGAGTGAGTGGAGGCGGCATCTTGCAAAGGCACGAGTTTGAAGGCTATGTTAACGGCACCTGTGCCATTCTGTCCAGCGCAGCACTCCACAAACCCAGTGGTAGTGGCAGCCCTGAGTGTGGGGGCAATGGAGGCAGCACATGAGACTGGAGGGGGCATCGGTGTGGTCACCGATCTGTGATAACCACCGGTTTGCTCCGGGGCGGGGAGCTGGACGGGGGCTTCAAAAGGTGGCAGCGGGCAGGGATTGAGAGATTTTGGGACCTTTACATTGAGGACGGTTTCCCGAGCCTGGAGGAGCCAGAGGAGGAGTTTGAATTACCGGGTGGGAATGGGTTCCGGTACCTGCATGTACGGGATTTTGTCCGGAGGCAAGTCCTGAGCTTTCCTCGCCTCCCACTAAGGGAACTACAGGTTACGGTGTTGTCTGAAACAGGGGTTGGGGAGGGGAGGATCTCGGAAATATAAAAGGAACTGATGGAGTAGGGAGGTGTCCCAATTGGGGAGGTGAAGAGGAAGTGGGAGGAAGCCTTCATTATGGGGCTGGGAGAGGAGAGGGACCAACGCCCGCTGTGGCGGCTGGATGTGGGACTGCTGGCAGATGAGGTGGTGTGTGGGAAGGTGAGGGGGTGTATCGAAAGGTACTTGGAGGCCAACGACAACGGGGGGGTGCGAGTGGGGGTGGTATGGGAGGCGTTGAAGGCGGTGATCAGGGGATAGCTAATCTCCATCAGGGCTCATAGTAGAAGACAGAGGGCATGGAAAGGGAGAGGTTAGTGGGGGAGATATTGAGAGTGGACAGGAGATACGCAGAGGCCCCGGAGGAAAGATTACTGGGGGAAAGACGACGGCTCCAGACAGAGTTTGACCTGTTGACCACGGGGAAGGTGGAGGCACAGTGGAGGAAGGCGCAGGGGGCGACCTACGAGTACGGGGAAAAGGCTAGTCGGATGCTGGCATACCAGCTCTGTAAGAGGACGGCAGCGAGGGAAACGGGGGGAATCAAAAATGGAAGGGGAGCCACGGTTCGGAGTGTAACGAAAATAAACAAGTTATTCAAGGCCTTCTATGAAGAGCTGTACAGAACCAAGCCCCCAGGGGGGGAAGAGGGGATGAGACGATTCCTAGACCAACTGAGGTTCCCGAGGGTGGAGGAGCAAGAGGTGGCTGGTTTGGGGGCACCAATCGGGTTGGAGGAGCTGAGCAAGGGTTTGGGGAGTATGCAGGCGGGGAAGGCCCCGGGGCCGGACGGGTTCCTGGTGGAGTTCTACAGAAAGCACGTAGACCTGTTGGCTCCGCTACTAGTGAGGACCTTTAACGAGGCAAGAGAGGAGGAGACCCTGCCCCCGACAATGTTGGAGGCGACAATTTCCTTGATTCTAAAGCGAGACAAGGACCCACTGCAATGTGGATCGTATAGGCCGATTTCGCTCCTCAATGTGGACGCTAAGTTATTGGCAAAAGTGCTGGCCACGAGGATTGAGGACTGTGTCCCGGGGGTGATTCATGAGGACCAGACGGGATTCGTAAAGGGCAGGCAATTAAACACTAATGTGCGGCGGCTCTTAAACGTGATAATGATGCCATCGGAGGAGGGAGAGGCGGAGATAGTGGCAGCTATGGACGCGGAAAAGGCCTTTGACCGAGTAGAGTGGGAGTACCTCTGGGAGGTGCTGCGTAGGTTTGGGTTCGGGGGAGGGTTTATCAGCTGGGTTAAGCTCCTTTACAGAGCCCCGGTGGCGAGTGTAGTGACGAACCGGCGGAGGTCGGAGTGCTTTCGGCTGTACCGAGGAATGAGGCAGGGGTGCCCCCCCCCCCCCCCTGTTGTTTGCATTGGCGATCGAACTCTTGGCCATATCACTGAGGGAGTCTAATAAATGGAGGGGGTGGTCCGAGGGGGAGAAGAGCATCGGGTGTCGCTATACGCGGATGACCTGTTGCTGTACGTGGCGGACCCAATGGAGGGGATGGTGGAGGTCATGCAGATTTTGAGGGAATTTGGGGAGTTCTCGGGCTATAAGCTCAATGTAGGGAAGAGTGAGCTTTTTGTATTACAGGCAGGGGACCAAGAAAGAGGGATAGGGGACCTACCGCTGAGGAGGGCGGTGGGGAGTTTTTGGTATCTGGGGATCCAGATAGCCAGGAGGTGGGGGGCCCTACATAAACTGAATCTGACGAGGTTGGTGGACCAAATGGAAGAGGACTTCAAAAGATGGGACATGTTACCGCTGTCGCTGGCGGGTAGAGTGCAGACGGTCAAAAGGGTGGTCCTTCCGAGGTTTTTGTTTGTGTTTCAGTGCCTTCCCATCGTGATCACCAAGGGCTTTTTCAAGAGAGTAGGTCGGAGTATTATGGCGTTTGTGTGGGCGAATAAGACCCCGAGGGTAAGGAGAGGGTTTCTGGAACGCAGTAGGGACCGAGGAGGGTTGGCGCTGCCAAACCTAGGGAGCTACTACTGGGCAGCAAATGTGGCGATGATCCGCAAGTGGGTTATGGAGGGAGAGGGGGCGGCATGGAAGAGGATGGAGATGACGTCCTGTAAAGGAACGAGCTTGGGGGCATTGGTGACGGCACCGCTGCCATTCTCGCCATCAAAGTATACCACGAGC
Organism: Scyliorhinus torazame; assembly: GCF_047496885.1. NCBI lineage: Eukaryota > Metazoa > Chordata > Chondrichthyes > Carcharhiniformes > Scyliorhinidae > Scyliorhinus > Scyliorhinus torazame. The sequence continues at coordinate 56,683,263 of NC_092723.1, read as the reverse complement.
CCGGTGGTGGCGGCAATGTTAAGGATCTGGGGCCAGTGGAGACGGCACAGGGGTGCAGTGGGAGCCTCGGTGTGGTCCCCGATCATTGGTAACCACCGGTTTGTCCCGGGGAAGATGGACGGGGGTTTCCAGGGCTGGCATCAGGCAGGGATTAGAAGAATGGGGGACCTGTTCATTGACGGGACATTTGCGAGCCTAGGGGCACTGGAGGAGAAGTTTGAGTTACCCCCGGGAAATGCATTTAGATATATGCAGGTGAGGGCTTTTGCGAGGCGACAGGTCAGTGAATTCCCGTTGCTCCCGGCACAAGAAATTCAAGACAGAGTGATCTCGGGTGTATGGGTCGGGGAGGGCAAGGTTTCGACAATACACCAAGAGATGAAAGAAGAGGGGGAAGCGCTAGCAGAAGAGTTGAAGGGTAAATGGGAGGAGATCGAGGAAGGTTTGTGGGCTGATGCCCTGGGTAGGGTTAATTCCTCCTCGTGCCAGGCTCAGCCTGATACAATTTAAGGTGGTTCACAGAGCGCACTTGACGGGGGCGAGGTTGAGTAGGTTCTTTGGGGTAGAGGACAGATGTGGAAATGTTCAGGGAGTCCGGCGAACCATGTCCATATGTTTTGGTCATGCCCGGCACTGGAGGGGTTCTGGAGAGGAGTGGTGGGAGCAATGTCTCAGGTGGTGAAAGTCCGGGTCAAGCCAAGCTGGGGGCTAGCAATATTTGGAGTAGTGGACGAGCCGGGAGTGCAGGAGACGAATGAGGCCAGCATTCTGGCCTTTGCGACCCTAGTAGCCCGGCGAAGGATCTTGCTAATGTGGAAGGAGGCGAAGCCCCCTAGCCTGGAGGCCTGGATAAACGACATGGCTGGGATCATAAAGCTGGAGAGGATAAAGTTTGCCTTGAGAGGGTCTGCGCAAGGGTTCTACAGGCGGTGGCAACCGTTCCTAGTCTATCTCGCGGAGCGTTAGAGGAAGATCGGTCAACAGCAGCAACCCTGGGGGGGTGGGGGGGTGCGCGGGGGGGAATGGGGGATTGCTTGGGGGGGATGGATGAGCAGGAGATAACATGAAGGGCGGGGGAAACTGGCACGTGCGGGAGAGAGCCAGTGTATAAAGCTATGTAAATATACCATTTTGCCATGTATATTATGCTCAGTGCGATTTCGTGTTATTTTGTTACGGGGGTGGGGGGTGGGGGGTGGGGGGGGGGGGTTATTGTTCGTAAGGGGAAAAAATTGTGTTGGTAAAAAACTTTAATAAATATATTTAAAAAAAGAAGAAAATGCCATCATTATTACATTTTTCACCGATTATTTTGTGATAGAATGTGGCTGAGAAAGCACTATTGTAAACACATCACATTCCACGCGTATCCCAGTGAAATTCTATCTTACCAACTTCCTTAGATCCATCCACTGCCCTGATTTGTGTGTCTGCTTCAATATTGGATAAACAAAATAATTCGCCAAGTAAAAAAGTGCTGTGTCTTTGATCTGTGACACAAACTGTTTTCTTTCCACTGTTCCTAAAGCTCAGAAAGACTATGGTGTTTGACCCTGTGACGGCTTCTTTGAACTTACCTCCAGCCTGTACAAGCCTTTTAGATCTCTGGTGTCCACCAATTCTGACCTCTTACACAACTCTTATTTTAATTGCTTCTCCATTGGCTGACATGCTTTCAGCTGCCTAAGCCTAAAGCTCTCGTTCTTTTAGATGCTCCTCTAAAACCTCCTCCTTTTGGTCCTCTGCCTCTGTCTCCTGTTGGTGTCAAAAATATGAAATGCTTTTATTTATTTTTTTAAAAAAAAATTTTTTTGAGGTATTTTTGGCATTGTAAACCGTGACAATATACATTAGTGTGCAAATATCAATTACAAAAACATAGTGCAAATAACAGTTCCTCTCTCGCAAATAGACCCGCCTGTTCTCCCCCCCCCCCCCCCCCCCCCTACTCAGCACTATTCTACCCCCCCTCCCCCGCCCCCTGCTGACGATTAGTTCCCCGCGAAGAAGTCGATGAATGGTTGCCACCTCCGGGTGATCCTCGTAAGGCGAACTTGATCTTTTCCAAGCCGAGAGAACTTGCCATGTCCGACAGCCATACTCCGGTCGTTAGGGGCTTTGAGTCCCTCCAGGCCAACAGTATTCGTCGCCGGGCTACCAGGGAAGCAAAGGCCACAACGTCGACCTCTATCCCCTCCTGGACTCCTGGGTCCTCCGACACCCCAAAGATCGCCACCTCTGGACTCATCGCCACCCTTGTTTTCAGTACCCGGGACATGACGTCCGCAAATCCCTGCCAGTACCCCCTGAGTTTTGGGCATGCCCAGAACATGTGGACATGGTTCGCTGGTCCTCCCGCACATCTCGCACACTTGTCCTCCAGCCCAAAGAATTTACTCATCCGGGCCACCTTCATGTGGGCCCGGTGAATTACCTTGAACTGAATCAGGCTGAGCCTGGCATATGTTGCGGTTGCATTTACCCTCCTCAGAGCATCTGCCCATATGCCTCCCTCCAACTCTCCACCAAGCTCCTCCTCCCACTTGAGTTTCAGTTCCTCGGTCCCTGTGTCCTCCGCTCCCATAAGCTCCTTATAAATATCCGAGACTCTCCCCTCTCCTACCTCTCCCCTGGAAATTATCCTGTCCTGGATCCTCCTTGGTGGAAGGCGTGGAAAGGATGGGACCTGTCTACGTATGAAATCCCGCACCTGCAAGTACCGAAAGTCATTTCCCCTTGCCAGCCCGAATTTCTCCTCCAGCGCCCTCATGCTCACGAAGCTCCCTTTCAGGAACAAGTCGCCCATCCTTCCCACTCTCGCCCTCCGCCACGCTCGAAACCCGCCATCCATCTTCCCCGGGACAAATCGGTGGTTGTCGCATATTGGGGACCAGACCGACGCTCCCACTTCCCCCGCATGCTTTCCTCCATTGGCCCCAAATCTGCAGAGTTGCCACCACTATAGGGCTGGTGGAGTACCTGGCCGGCGGGAGCGGCAGAGGAGCCGTGTCCAGGGCTGCCAAGCTGGTGCCCCTGCACGAAGTAGCCTCCACCCGCCCCTCCAACCGACCCCGAACCCACCATCCATTTCCTTATCATGGCTATGTTAGCCACCCAGTAGTAGTTGCTGAGGTTTGGCAATGACAGTCCCCCCTCGCTACGGTTCCGCTCCAGCATCCCCCTCTTTACCACCGGGGACTTCCCCGCCCAAACAAATCCCAGGATGATTTTATTGATCCTTTTAAAGAAGGACCGCGGAATGAAAATAGGGAGACACTGAAAAATAAACCGGAATCTCGGGAGGATCGTCCTCTTCACCGTCTGTACTCTCCCCGCTTGTGACAGCGGGAGCGTATCCCATCTCCGAAACTCGCTCCTCGTTTGCTCCACCTGCCTAGACAAGTTCAACTTGTGCACCCTGCCCCAGTCCCGTGCCACTTGTATCCCTAAATACCTAAAACTTTCCCCAACCAGCCTAAACGGTAGCTCCCTCAGCCTATTCTCCTGACCCCTCGCCCACACCACAAACGTCTCGCTCTTTGCCATGTTCAACTTGTACCCCGAAAACCGGCCAAATTTCCCTAGGATTTCCATAATGCCGTCCATCCCTGCCACTGGATCCGACACGTACAAAAGCAGGTCATCCGCGTAGAGCGAGACCTTGTGTTCAACCCCCCCCCCCCCCCCCCCCCCCCCGACCATTCCCTTCCATCCCCTTGCCACTCTCGGAGCAAATGCCAGCGGTTCTATGGCCAACGCAAACAGCAATGGAGAGAGGGGGCATCCCTGTCTTGTCCCACGGTATAGTCGAAGATACTCTGATGTCATCCTGTTCATCCTTACACTAGCCTCCGGGCCTGATATAGCAGTCTAACCCAGTCCACAAAGCCTTCCCCAAACCCAAAACGTCCCAGCACCTCTCATAAATAGTCCCACTCCACCCGGTCAAAAGCCTTTTTGGCATCCATTGCCGCCACCACCTCCACCTCTCTGCCCTCCGGGGGCATTATAATCACATTGAGTAGCCTTCTTAGGTTGGCTACCAGCTGCCTGCCCTTTACAAACCCCGTTTGGTCCTCCACAATCACATCCGGTACATAGTCTTCGATTCTGGACGCCAGGATCTTGGCCAGTAGTTTAATGTCAACATTAATCAAGGAGATTGGCCCAGAGGACCCACATGCTTCCAGATCTTTATCCCGTTTTAATATCAGCGAGGTGGTGGCTTGCGACATCGTCGGGGGTAACAACCCATTGTCCCTCGCCTCGTTAAACCTCTAACCAGCACCAGCCCCGCTATCCCCGAGAACTTTTTGTAGAACTCCACTGGATACCTGTCCGGCCCCGGGGCTTTACCCGATTGCATGGCCTTCAGGCCCCTCATTACTTCTTCAGCCCTAATCGGGGCCCCAGCCCCTCTATCATCCCCCGGGCCCACCTTTGGGAAGGTCAGCCCATCTAAGAAATGCATCATCCCCTCTGGCCCCTTGGGGGGGGGGGGGGGGTTCCGAGGTATATAGCTTGCTGTACAAGTCCCTGAATACCCTGTTCAATCCTGCCCGGTCTCCAACCCGGTTCCCTGCCCCGTCCATGACTGTCCCTATTTCCCTGGCCGCCTCCCTCTTCCTAAGTTGCTGTGCAAGCATTCTGCTGGCTTTCTCCCCATACTCATACACTTTCTGAGCTGCTCTACCGCCTTCCCAGTGGATAGCGCCCCCAGCTCCACCTGCAGTCTCCGTCATTCCCTAAGTAGCTCTGCCCTCGGGGGACTCCGCATATTCCCTGTCAGTCCGTATCATCTCCTGAACCAGTCTGTCCCTCTCTGCCCTGTCCGTTCTGTCCCTATGGGCTTGGATTGAGATCAGTTCCCCTCTCACCACCGCCTTCAGCGCCTCCCAGAGCACTGCTGCTGAGACTTCCCCTGTATCGTTGACCTGCAGGTAGTTCTGCATGCATTCCCCCACTCTCTCTCACACCCCCTCATCTGCCAACAATCTCACCTCTAACCTCCATTGTGGATGCTGGTAACTTTCTTTGCAGACCTGCAGGTCAACCCAATGTGGAGCATGGTCTGAAATAGTGATCGCCGAGTATTCTGTATCCCTCACCCCCTCCAAAAAGTCCCTACTCATAATAAAGAAGTCAATACGAGAATAAACCTTGTGAACATGTGAATAGAACGAGAACTCCTTCCCCGTCGGCCGACTGATTCTCCAGGGGTCTACCCCCCCCCCCCCCCCATTTGTTCCATGAACCCCCTCAATTCCCTTGCCATTGCCGGGACCCTGCCCGTTCTGGGGCATGACCGATCCAGGTCGGGATCAAGGACTGTATTAAAGACCCACCCATAATCCGCTTGTGCGAATCCAAGTCGGGGATTTTCCCCAGCAGCCTTTCAATGAAATCTACGTCCCAGTTTGGAGCGTAAACATTCACCAGGGCCATCCTCACCCCCTCAAGCTTACCCTTGACCATGAGAAATCTACCACCCCAATCCACAACTGTGCTGTCTGCCTCAAATTGAACCCGTTTGTTAATCATGATCTCGACCCCTCTGGTCTTAGCGTCAAGCCCTGTATGGAAGACCTGGCTAACCCAGCCGTTCCGTAATCTAATCTGGTCCGCCACACTCATGTGTCTCCTGCAGCAACATTACATCTGCCTTCAGAGCTCGTAAGTGCGCAAACACATGTGCCCTCTTGACCGGTCCGTTTAACCCTCGAACATTCCAGGTGATCAGCCTGGTTGGAGGGCACCCTGCCCCCCCCCCCCCCCCCGGCGCCAATCAGCCATCCCCCTTGGGCCCGCCCACATGCCACACCCTCCCTGGTCCGCCTCTTGGCAGCTCCCACCCCCGACCGCTTCCCTGTTACCTGGTTCAGTTCCCTCCCTCGTCAGCAGATCATCATCTCTTTCCCCCCCCCCCCCCCCCCAGCAACAACCCCCTGTAACCTAATCCCTGCCATATACCGACTGTATACCCCCCCCCCCCCCCACCTCGCTCCCGTTGACGAGCTCAAAGCAGCTAGCCTGATGACTCTCAACTCCAGCACCGCCATGTCTCCCACCTATCGACCCCCCCCCCCCCCCCTGCCCATCAACACCACTTCCCTGTTCGAGCAATTGCTCTGGGACCGAAACAGAGAGAAAACATACAAAGAACAAAGCTCGCCCCCACAATAATGCAATTCAAACTGTGTAATGAGGTGGGCGCTACCACCCACCCCCCTCCCAACATTACCAGAAAAATAGCAAAATGAACCCGTACAGCCCCCCCAGCACCCAATAACTTAACCCTTAACTTTGACTTTGGCTTTAACTTTAAAACTTTCAAACTGGCAAAAACAAACACACGAATACCCCAAATTCTAAGTAAAAGAACATGCCGAACGACAGCGCTAACACGTAGGGCAATCCACAAACAAATGCAAACATCCCTTGAAACACTCTAACTTGAGTCCATGGGTCCTCAGTTCGGCACCAGTCCATGCCCCTTAGCGAAGGCCATCGCTTCTTCCGGGTCGTCAAAATAATATTGCTGTTCCCGGTATGTGACTCAAAGCCACGCCGAAAAAAGTAGCCCAAACTTGACCTTTTTAAACAGGATCTCTTTAATTTGTCTGTAGGCTGCCCTCCTTCTGGCCACCTCCTGGCTCAGATCCTGATAGATGCGCAGGACACTGTTGTTCCATAAGCAGCTCTTCGTGTTCTTGGCCCACTGTAGGACCCGCTCCTTGTCCACGAACCTATGGAACCTGACCACCAGCGCCCGGGGGGCCCCGCCTGCACACTGTGTGCCCTGTCCAGCTCCAACGGACGCGGGAAGAAATCATCCCCCACCAGCTTCTGCAGCATGTCTGCCACATACGCCGTGGTATCCACTCCCTCGGCCCCCTCCGGGAGCCCAATGATTCTCAGATTCTGCCGACGAGACCTATTTTCCAGGTCCTCCAGCCTGTCCATCAGCCTTGATTGTTGCTCCTTCAACTTTCTAATTTCCACGTCCGCTACCGTTTGGAAATCCGCCAGATCCTCCACTGTCTTCTCCAATGCCTGGACCTTCTTATCCTGGGCGTCCAGCCTTTGGTCCAGTCGCTCCACCGCTTTCTGAAGCGGTTCCAAATTATCCCGCTTCAGTGCTGCAAAGCTCTCCTTCATGACCTTCAGCATGTTGTCCAGTGCTGTCTGGACCGTGTGTTACGTGGTCCGTTCGTCGGCCATCTTTCCTCCCACTTGAACTTCTACACCACCTTTGTTCAGCCCCTTCTTCGCCTGTTTTCGCTACCTTCTACTCAAGTCTATAGAGAACTCTGCATGGATCCAGATCTACAGTGCTGTTATTTTCCCCTCCAGCGCTTAAAAGTTCGAAAAAGTCAGGGGAAAAGGTCTAAAAGTCTAACCGGAGCGAGAGCCACCAAATGCGCGACTTACTCCCTTATAGCTGCCACCGGAAGTCTCATGAAATGCTTTTATTGATGTACCTTTTTTTTCAAATGGACAATGTAAATGTAAGTTACATTCCTTTGTTTCCTTTTACATTATATAAGTATTTTATATTTATTTTTTTATAGGCTGGGGAGTCTAGAACTAGGGATCAGAGTCTCAGAATAACGGATCAGTCATTTGGAACGAAGGTGAGAAGTTTAGGGCCATCGAGTCATAGAATCATACAGCACAGAAAAGGCCCTTTGGCCCATCGTGTCTGTGCCGGTCAAAAACAACCACCTAACTGACAATATTGAATTCTTCACCTGTCAGTCTGGCCTCAATAAAACTCGAGGTGGATTTGTAGGCATAGTATTATTTATTTTTAACCAACTTGCAAGTCTGACTCGCTTCACAGAGACTCGGAACAGAGAAACTGTCTCCTGGACCCCTTGGAAACGAATGAGGTCGGAGACAAAGAGATCTCTGCAAATACATTCAAATGGCATCAAATTTCACATACACAATTCCCATAGGCCATCCTATACACCTCCTGACCTGGCCATATATCCTGATTGGCTCACTTCGCATTCCTTAACCCTGGGCTTCTTGTTACCCAGCATCCTTTTCCCATCCTCCACCAAACACCCCTCCCCCCTTCCTTGCCATGCTTTCTGAAATCCTTTGTCTGTGAACTCACTACTATTAGACTGATCACATCCACATTACTGTTAACTAATATTTGAACTATTTTATATCACATTCGTTTGTTCAATTCCTCATTCCCTCCTTTTATCATTTCATGATAACCTATCTGTCCAACCCGTAGCTATGGCCCCTCATGTAAGAAGATTCGTCGCTGCATTTCCAATTCCTGTTGCAGCACTCCGTCATCCGCTGTACCCTCGTAGATCCTAACAGCCAAGATTCTAGGGGCGTCTATCCGTTCCAGTACACCCTGCATTTTACCCATCACGCATTTAAGGATGGCCAGGCCCACAAAGATGCAGCCGAGTGCCACTGCTAAATACATGGCCATATTTATCAGCCAGTCCTTCCAACCTCCGAATCCTCAGTTACCCCAAAAGCCAGGGTCCTGCATTCCGTTCAGGTGATCCCGTATGCGATCCATAAATTTAGTGATGTTAGCGGTTAGGTCTTGAACTCCCATGATACACTTGCCCTGCACTATGGCGCATACCCCACCCTCACGGGCCAGAAGATAATCAAGAGCATACCGGTTCTGCGTTGCAAACAACCGTAGCTGAGACAATTCCTTAGTTATTGCCCCGAGGGCTCCCAAAGTTTCGTTTCCCAGGATGGTAAGGCCACAAATAAAATAATTCCTATTGCTAACTGCCAAGAAACCCCCCGCACCTCCCAGTGTCAAGACGTTCAGAATTCCCCATCCGGCTGAGTGGCCCCGGTTGGGTGCGAGAACCTGAGGTTTTTTCCAGTTCTCGCAGAATTTGGCTGAGACTGCCCGGCGTGCCAACTGATTGTGCAGCATCCACGCCGAGGGGCAGGGGACTGTGGTAGGGACTAGAGTCCCGATAGCAATTTGGTGGGGAAATGGGTGTGACAAAACATTGGTCGCTGTGCCATTAACAAAAGTATATCCTTGCTCCGTGTACAGGCTAGCATCACAATCGGTTGAGTAGGGATCCCCCAGTTGCCCAGTTTATCCAGCTTTGGAATGCCCATTCGGGCCTCCTAGCAGTGCGGAAAGCCCTAGTCCCAACAGTGATATGAGAGACATTCGCCCAGCCACAACGGAGCTGGTGGCCGGTGTAGTTTGGTTGGGGTTACAGATGTAGATGATATTTCCCTTTTCCATGTCCGTCGCCGATGTCACTCCAAGCGAGGCGAGGCCGAAGATTACACAGGCGGTGTGTTGCCACCCCATCATCTCCACACCTGTAAAACAGCGCTGGGGAAGGGAGGCAGGTTAATCTGTCCAACAAAATGAGGCCCGTTATCAGAACTCAACTGAGCTGGTATGCCGTACCGGGGATTGATTTCCCACCTCAGAACTTTAACCACAGTAGCAGCTTTATTATCGGTAGTCAGATACACCTCGGCCCATCTGCTGAACACCTCCACAATGACCAAAACATATTTATAACATTGACACCTTTCCAACTCAATGTAATCCATTTGGAGCGTCTCAAAGGGACCACTGGGCAACGGGGTTTGCCTCATACCACAAGGGATACCTTTGCCGGTGTTATATTGCTGACAAATCAAACACCGATTACTGATACTCTAGGCCAGCCCCTGCATTTTAGGGTGCCACCAAGTGTCCAGCAACAAATTACTAGTCCCCCGAGCCCAACAATGAGTTGCAAAGTGTACACATTCAGTGACCCATAAAGCCAGTACCTCAGACATACAAGTCAGATGGGCTGGCGTGGTCCATAAAGAAGAAACAGAATCATATGTGCAACCTAACCGTTTCCATATTTGTTTATCACTCTCGGGAGCGTCCTCCTGTAACCTTATGACATCTTGGATGGTTGGCATTGGCTTGTCAGAAGCAGACCTATTTATAGCAGATTGTTTAGTCTGACCGAACATTTTAGGCACCATCACTTGCTGAATTTGCACGGCTGTCCGCGCTGCACAATCTGCTCGTTCACTACCAACGTCAACTGGGGCCTTTAATTTGTATGGGCAGCGCATTTAATGACGGAAATCTGCGCGGGCATAAGAAGGGCTTGCAGTAGGTCATTAACTAAACCCCGGTGGGATATTTCCGTGCCGGCCAAGGTAAGGAGTCCCCTATTCTTCCAGAGCTGTGGGTTGGCTGAAGCCGAGTGTTAATCGTTTCAGGGACCTCAAAATATTTTATTGAAGTGCCGTCTGGCATGACTTGAAGTGCGTACTCTTTTGGATCTGAATGATCCGCTGCCCTCCTTACCATAGGCCCCAGATCCTTGGCATGGTACTGGTCGTGGACCTGATGTGTAATATGAGGGCCTACAGAAGCTGACTGTGGCCATAAATGTGGTGGTATTGTAACAAAATCGGCTGTACCTTCTTTTCCCGTGACTGTGGCTGTAATCATGACTGGCCATTCGGTCCCAATTAACGGCCGGTATTTGTCCTCCAACTCCCTGTTCTGTCCGGTTCTGTCATAGGCCAGGGTAACGTGGTGCAGTGAATGTTCAATGTCTAACGTCCACCACTAGGGTGTGGTAGAAATATAGCACTGTTGTCTCACCCTCCATGATTGAACCGTTACCCCTTCGTCTCCGCACTCTAGCTGTAGCTGGAAGATATACGGTAAATCTCGGGCCAACAAGTTACAGTCCAATCCAGTAGTCACCACAAACTGATGATCTGTAGACTTATTCTCATAAGTGACTGTCACAGGTTCAGAAATAGGATACTCGCACAACTGTCCTTGGGGCCCCGACAAATGCTGGGTGTGGTCGGATAGTGGTAGTCGAAGTTCTGATTGCACCGAAGACATGGCTGCTCCAGTGTCGATTACAAATGGGTAATGTTGATCACCTGTCTGCAGAGAGATAATAGGTCCCCTGTCCGATTGGAGAGTCCTTATGACTAAATTAGCTGGTGTACCTCTTCTGTCCTCCCCTTGGTGGGTAACCCCTCCTTTTGGGTTGGGTAGTCTCCTTCTGCTGCCTGTCTTTTAAAAGGGCATTCCTGATGCCAGTGATCTGTACGGCCCCAATTTAAACATGCATTGTTCCCTCTAAATCTGCCGCTGGTTGGGGTCTCAGATCATCCTTTTTCATTACATACTCAGTCTTAATCTTTGTAACTGAGCCTCCTTCCTGGCCTACCCTCCTTCCAATAAAATCTGACTGCCCGGGCCATCTGGGAAGGGTCGTTCTCTGTCCAATTCATGTTATTACATTTCACGGCAGTAGCCACGGAAGGTGGTAGGCAATGAACATAACATAAGAACTAGGAGCAGGAGTAGGTCATCTGGCCCCTCGAGCCTGCTCCACCATTCAATGAGATCATGGCTGATCTTTTGTGGACTCAGCTCCACTTTCCGGCCCGAACACCATAACCCTTAATCCCTTTATTCTTCAAAAAAACTATCTATCTTTATCTTAAAAACATTTAATGAAGGAGCCTCTACTGCTTCACTAGGCAAGGAATTCCATAGATTCACAACCCTTTGGGTGAAGAAGTTCCTCCTCAACTCAGTCCTAAATCTACTTCCCCTTATTTTGAGGCTATGCCCCCTAGTTCTGCTTTCACCCGCCAGTGGAAACAACCTGCCCGCATTTATCCTATCTATTCCCTTCATAATCTTATATGTTTCTATAAGATCCCCCCTCATCCTTCTAAATTCCAACGAGTACAGTCCCAGTCTACTCAACCTCTCCTCGTAATCCAACCCCTTCAGCTCTGGGATTAATCTAGTGAATCTCCTCTGCACACCCTCCAGTGCCAGTACGTCCTTTCTCAAGTAAGGAGACCAAAACTGAACACAATACTCCAGATGTGTCCTCACTAACACCGTATACAATTGCAGCAGAACCTCCCTAGTCTTAAACTCCATCCCTCTAGCAATGAAGGACAAAATTCCATTTGCCTTCTTAATCACTTGTTGCACCTGAAAACCAACTTTTTGCGACTCATGCACTAGCACACCCAGGTCTCTCTGCACAGCAGCATGTTTTAATATTTTATCATTTAAATAATAATCCCTTTTGCTGTTATTCCTACCAAAATGGATAACCTCACATTTGTCAACATTGCTTTCCATCTGCCAGACCCTAGCCCATTCACTTAGCCTATCCAAATCTCTCTGCAGACTTCCAGTATCCTCTGCACTTTTTGCTTTACCACTTATCTTAGTGTCGTCTGCAAACATGGACACATTGCCCCAACTCCAAATCATCTATGTAAATTGTGAACAGTTGTGGGCCCAACACTGATCCCTGAGGGACACCACTAGCTACTGATTGCCAACCAGAGAAACACCCATTAATCCCCACTCTTTGCTTTCTATTAATTAACCAATCCTCTATCCATGCTACTACTTTCCCTTTAATGCCATGCATCTTTATCTTATGCAACAACCTTTTGTGTGGCACCTTGTCAAAGGCTTTCTGGAAATCCAGATATACCATATCCATTGGCTCCCTGTTATCTACCGCACTGTTAATGTCCTCAAAAAATGCCACTAGATTAGTTAGGCACGACCTGCCCTTTATGAACCCATGCTGCGTCTGTCCAATGGGACAATTTCCATCCAGATGCCTCGCTATTTCTTCCTTGATGATAGATTCCAGCATCTTCCCTACTACCGAAGTTAAGCTCACTGGCCGATAATTACCCGCTTTCTGCCGACCTCCTTTTTTAAACAGTGGTGTCACGTTTGCTAATTTCCAATCTGCCGGGACCACCCCAGAGTCTAGTGAATTTTGGTAAATTATCACTAGTGCATTTGCAATTTCCCTAGCCATCTCTTTTAGCACTCTGGGATGCATTCCATCAGGTCCAGGAGACTTGTCTACCTTTAGCCCCATTAGCTTGCCCATCACTACCTCCTTAGTGATAACAATCCTCTCAAGGTCCTCACCTGTCAGCCTCATTTCCATCAGTCACTGGCATGTTATTTGTGTCTTCCACTGTGAAGACCGACCCAAAAAACCTGTTCAGTTCCTCAGCCATTTCCTCATCTCCCATTATTAAATCTCCCTTCTCATCCTCTAAAGGACCAATATTTACCTTAGCCACTCTTTTTTGTTTTATGTATTTGTAGAAACTTTTACTATCTGTTTTTATATTCTGAGCAAGTTTAGTCTCATAATCTATCTTACTCTTCTTTATAGCTTTTTTAGTAGCTTTCTGTTGCCCCCTATCGATTTCCCAGTCCTCTAGCCTCCCACTAATCTTTGCTACTTTGTATGTTTTTTCCTTCAATTTGATACTCTCCCTTATTTCCTTAGATATCCACGGTCGATTTTCCCTCTTTTTACCGTCCTTTTTGTTGGTATAAACCTTTGCTGAGCACTGTGAAAAATCACTTGGAAGGTTCTCCACTGTTCCTCAACTGTTTCACCATAAAGTCTTTGCTCCCAGTCTACCTTAGCTAGTTCTTCTCTCATCCCATTGTAATCTCCTTTGTTTAAGCACAAAACACTAGTGCTTGATTTTACCTTCTCACCCTCCATCTGTATTTTAAATTCCACCATATTGTGATTGCTCCTTCCGAGAGGATCCCTAACTATGAGATCCTGAATCAATCCTGTCTCATTACACAGGACCAGATCTAGGACCGCTTGTTCCCTCGTAGGTTCCATTACATACTGTTCTAGGAAAATATCGCGGATACATTCTATAAACTCCTCAAGGCTGCCTTGACCGACCTGTTTAATGTAGATTAAAATCCCCCATGATAACTGCTGTACCATTTCTACATGCATCTGTTATTTCTTTTTATTGCCTGCCCCACCATAATGTTGCTATTTGGTGGCCTATTGTGCATTAACATAGCACAATATTGAGGGGAATTCTGACCATTTTGGTACAGCAAGTCGCCTGACTGCCCACGGTAGATTTCATTAAAACGTTCCAGAAATTCCTCTGACTCTTCAGTCTTTTTAGCTTTGAGGTCTAAGATAGCAGAGATGTTTATGGGCTTTTGAAATGTGGCTTTCAACGCATTCAGGATTTGTGCCCGTCTATCATCGTCCAAGGCATGGGCTTGCTGAAGTGCGGCGTGGCTAGCATAATTCAAGTGGTTGAGGTAACTGCGGTGCTCTGCTGGGGTTAAAAGCTGCTGGACTCGGGCCCAGAGGTCCCTAGAATCAGCTTGATAAACTGAGATGGTAGTTCTCAGATAGTCCACGCAAGCAGCAGATTTCTTCCTGTCTGGGATTGCAGCCAGAATAGCCATTATCTCACTGGGTCTCCATGGGAAATAAACGTCTATCTTGGGCTGGGCTGCTGCTGTTGCAACATCAGGGTTGGGTATTTTCCTAATCGGCAACTGTCTCAGAGTCTCACTAGGGGGCGCTTTAGCGGATTCCTCTGGCTCTTCAAAGACTTCGACGCCCTTCCCGTCCTTCCCTTCCACTAGGGGGAGCTCCAGCACCTCAGAACCATTCCCATCCTCTTTCTTTGTTCTCGTACTTTTCTGTTCTACCATATCGGTCTTGAGGAATCTAGGTGGTATGCGTAATTGTTTCTGGATAGGATCAGGCCCCTCTCACTTTGTCTGAGATCGTGTCCTACAGCTAACTGGGCTTGTGGAACAGAGCTCCCCTTCTCTAACAGTCGGTGAAGGTGCAGAAATAGGGCCCAAACTATTAACCAAAGTGGCTGGAGAGGCTGGCAATGATTTGAATCTGGGAGCAGTGACTGGATATAAATTATGATACCCTGGTGGTTCCGGAATTAGTGCAGACCATGCTACTGGTGCAGTTGGGACTCTAGCCGACATGGTCCAATTCTCTAGGTCATCATCTGCATCTGTCAATGCAAGGCCAGCCATTGAACTACGTAGCCCATTTTTAAACTCCAGTCTACCCTCTCTTTACTTGCGCGTTTTTTGAATGCACACTCCTTTTTCAAGATCGCCAGAGTTTTCTGGTTTCCCCCCTTCACTAATTGGAATCTCCATTTTAAGGGCATTTTCTTGCCAACTTAATAACATGATCTTATGCCTCTCCTCTTGACAATATTGTCTCCATATGTTCCTGTCTATCTATGCCCATCATAATTTTACACATCTTAATCAAGTCCCCCATTAGTCTCCTCTGCTCCAAGGAATACAATCCAAGTCTATTATAGAATCATAGAATTTACAGTGTAGCAGGAGGCCATTGAGTCTGCACCGGCCCTTACAAAGAGCACCCCGCTCAAGCCCACGTCTCTACCCTATCCCTGTAACCCAGTAACCACCACTTAACCTTTTTTTGGACACTAAGGGCAATTTAGCATGGCCAATCTACCTAACCAGCACATCTTTGGATTGTGGGAGGAAACCGGAGCACCCGGAGGAAACCCATGCAGCCACGGGGAGAACGTGCAGACTCTGCACAAACAGCGACCCAAGCCGGGAATCGAACCTGGGACCCTAGAGCTGTGAAGCAACTTGTGCTAACCACTATGCTACCGTGCTGCCCCCGGGCTATCCAATCTCTCTTCATAACTAAAATTCTCCAGTCCAAGCAACATCCTGGTAAATCTCCTCTGCACCCTTTCCAGTGCTATCACATCAATCCTGTAATGTGGATTCCAGAACTGCACACACTACTCCAGCTGCAACCTAACCAACGTTTTATACAGTTCCAGCATAACCTCCCTGCCCTTAAACTCTATAAGAAGTCTTACAACACCAGGTTAAAGTCCAACAGGTTTATTTGGAATCACTAGCTTTCGGAGCACAGCTCCTTCATCCGACTCACCTGATGAAGGAGCTACGTTCCGAGAGCTAGTGATTCCAAATAAACCTGCTGGACTTTAATCTGGTGTTGTAAGATGTCTTACTGTGCCCACCCCCGTCCAACACCGCTGGCTAATAAAGGCAAGTATACATATGCCTTCTTAACCACTATCCACCTGCTCTGCTACCTTAAGGGACCTGTGTACATGCACACCAAGGTCCCTCTGATCCTCGATGCCTTCCAGGATCCTGCCGTTTATCATGTATTTCCTTGCCTTGTTTGTCCTGCCCAAGTGCATCACCTCACACTTATCCAGATTAAATTCCATTTGCCACTGATCAGGTCATCTGATCAGCCCGTCTATATCTTCCTGTAATTGAAGGCTGTCCTCTTCGCTATTTACCACCCCATCAATTCCCGTGTCATTCGCAAACTTACTACATTCATATCTAAATCATTTATGTAAACCTTTGGAATTCTCTGCTGCAGAGAGCTGTATGTAGATGCTCAGTAGCTGAGTGCATTCAAGTCTGAGCTCAACAGATGTTAGGACACCGAATATGAAAGGGATAATGCAGGAAGGAGTTACAATCTTACTGAATGGTGGAGCAAACTGAAGGATCCATGTTTCTCCTGTTTCTCATATTATATCCCTCCCAGCGTGGTCCACTGAATTTATTTTCACTTCTTGCATTTGTGTAAGCCTTTTTTTTTTAGTTTGAAACTGACTGGTGTAACTCGTTAATTTCTTAATCGCACAAGTGAAGTTATTGCTGTTCGGTAATGTGCAATGGGTTGGCTATCATATCTATACATTTTGAATACGTTTCTGATTTTGGTCGTTGGCTTACCTTAATCCGAAATGGTAGTCCAATTTACTGTGGTAAATTTATTTTTCACCCTTCAAAGCTTTTCATATCTAAAATTAAACCCCTCACTCCTCCCTTTTCTCTTGCTAAACTTGATATCAAGTTCAAACATATTATGGTCTCTATTCTGTTAAATTGTTTGTTATCCATCATAAAACCCAGTATGGCCTATTTCCCAACATGTTTTATTGCAAAGTGCTTCGCTGGTTTTTGAAATGGTACATTTTCCTCTTGACCCACTGTTGCTCAACAGGCTTGGAGGCAACTCTTATCAGAGCCTTGCATCCTTTGCAGCTTGTTACTTCTACACATTGTTTCCACTTCCCTGATCCCTGCATTGAAAGCTCTATCATCCACTGCTGTAATCCTGTCTTTCAATAATGACGCACACCTCTTCCTAATTTCCCTGTCCTTTCTAAAGATCCAACAGCCCAGAATATTAGTTGCCAGTCATGTTCATTGTATAGTTGGGTCTTTGTGATGGCTCGTTTAATTGTGCCCCTCAAACTAAATTTGGGCATCTAACTCACTTTTTTATTTCTTGTGCTAAGTGCATTTGTCCCATATTTCCAGATTATTTATTTCTCCCCCCCCCCCCCCCCCCCTCACTTTTTGACAAACACTTGGACTGTTCCTATGTGGTGTGCAATAATTTTTACGGTATGATTGAGTCAGGCATGAAAGATCATCAATTTAAGAGCACAAAGAATGAAAAGAGAAGCCAGGCAAGATTTTTATATTGGGTATCAGAATGTTAAATTTGTGATCGCTCTCCATAATATACAAGCATTCTTTATGGCGCAGGCCATGAATGAGTTATCAAGATCAGGTTCAGCTGTACCAGCAGATGGAGCTGCAGAGCATGCTGATCACGACTTGCTCATAACTGCAACCTGTGAATAAATTAATTTGACCTTTTTTAATAGTTTCATTTCAAGTTCTTATTCACCCCTATTGAAATAATCTCTGCAGCCTCGCATCTAGACTGGTGATAATGCATCCAGAAATCTCACACTCTGTTTAATATGATGTTGCTCAGATTTACCCTATTCTGCTGGTGCAGGCCACTTATCTGCTGACTCCTCCTGGCCAGACTCCCTTGTGTACTGAACCTACAACAACATTTTATGCCCCACTCGAACTTTAGATGGACCTCGTGAAGATATGCCGAGGAGCTGAAAGATTTTGCAAACTCATTTTGTAACATAAGCTGGTTCCTGCTCAGCCACTGCCCCACTCTTGCATTCTCAATTCCTGTTCAAATGTTTGTGCCCTGACAACATGTTTCCTGTCTCCATTCACTGTAATTCTTCCTTTAACAAATGTCCTTTGTTCTTAATAAAAATTGTGTCCCATGTTTGTCTTCTGAGGAGGTCAGTGTGTTTTATTTGCTGTGGCGTCCTTTCCCGGAGCGGAGAAACTACGACATCATCTTCACAGCCTTCAACACGTCATCGATGAAGATGAACATCTTGCCAAGGTCATCCCCACACCCCCACTACTTGCCTTCAAACAACCGCGCAACCTCAAACAAACCATTGTTTGCAGGAAACTACCCAGCCTTCAGAACAGTGACCACGACACCACACAACCCTGCCATGGCAATCTCTGCAAGACGTGCCAGATCATCGACATGGATACCACCATTACACGTGCGAACACCACCCACCAGGTACGCGGTACATACTGGTGCGACTCGGCCAACGTTGTCTACCTCATACGCTGCAGGAAAGGATGTCCCGAAGCGTGGTACATGGGCGAGACCATGCAGATGCTGCGACAACGAATGAACGGACATCATGCGACAATCACCAGGCAGGAATGTTCCCTTCCAGTCGGGGAACACTTCAGCAGTCAAGGGCATTCAGCCTCTGATCTCCGGGTAAGCGTTCTCCAAGGCGGCCTTCAGGACGCGCGACAACGCAGAATTGCCGAGCAGAAGCTTATAGTCAAGTTCCGCACACGAGTGCGGCCTCAACCGGGACCTGGGATTCATGTCGCATTACATTCATCCCTCACCATCTGGCCTGCAAAATCCTACCAACTGTCCTGGCTTTACACAATTCACACCCCTTTAACCAGGGGTTACCCCATCTCTGGATCTGTAAAGATTTAATCATCTGCTAATTCTCGTAGTACAAGCATCGTCTGGCATCTTTGAATCTGTCGAGACAGATGTTTCTGGAACATACCTCTTCATTCACCTGAGGAAGGAGCAGCGCTCCGAAAGCTAGTGACATCGAAACAAACCTGTTGGACTTTAACCTGGTGTTGTAAGACTTCGTACTGTGCTCACCCCAGTCCAACGCCGGCATCTCCACATCATGACTCTGAGTAAAGCACCTACTTCTGACATCTGTCCTATATCTATCTTCCCTCGATTTAAAGTGATGTCCCATTGTGCTAGCCATCACCATCCGAGGAAAAAGGCTCTCACTGTCCACCCTATCTAATCCTCTGATCATCTTGTATGCCTCAATTAAGTCACCCCTTAACCTTCTCTAACGAAAACAGCCTTAAGTCCCTCAGCCTTTCCTCATAAGATCTTCCCTCCATACCAGGCAACATTCTGGTAAATCTCCTCTGCACCCTTTCCAATGCTTCCACATCCTATAATGCGGTGACTAGAACTTCACGCAAGACTCCAAATGCGGCTGCACCAGAGTTTTGTACAGCTGCAACATGACCTCATGGCTCCGAAACTCAATCCCTCTACCATTAAAAACTAACACACCATACGCCTTAATAACAACCTTATCAAGCTGGGTGGCAACTTTCAGGGATCTATGTACAAGGACACCGAGACCTCTCTGCTCATCCACACTACCAAGAATCTTACCATTAGCCCAGTACTCTGTACTCCTGTTACTCCTTCCAAAATTAATCACCCCTCATTTTTCTGCATTAAACCCCATTTGCCACCTCTCAGCCCAGCTCTGCAGCTTATCTATGTCCCTCTGTAACCTGCAACATCCTTCCGCACTGTCCACAGCTCCACCGACTTGTGTCATCTGCAAATTTACTCACCCATCCTTCTACGCCCTCCCCAGTTCATTTCTAAAAATGACAAACAGCAGTGGCCCCAAAACAGATCCTTGTGGTACACTACGAGTAACTGAACTCCAGGCTGAACATTTCCCATCAACCACCACCGTCTGTCTTCATACAGCTAGCCAATTTCTGATCCAAACTGTTAAATCACCCTGAATCCCACTCCTCCGTATTTTCTGCAATAGCCTACCGTGGGGAACCTTATCAAATGCTTTACTGAAATCCATATACACCACATCAACTGCTTTACTGTCGCCCACCTGTTTGGTCACCTTCTCAAAGAACTCAATAAGGTTTGTGAGGCATGACCTACCCTTCACAAAACCGTGTTGACTATCCCTAATCAAATTATTCCTTTCTAGATGATTATAAATCCTATCTCTTTTATAAACCTTTCCCAAGACTTTGCCCACAACAGAAGTAAGGCTCACTGGTCTGTAGTTACCGGGGTTGTCTCTTCTCCCCATCTTGAACAAGGGGACAATGTTTGCTATCCTCCAGTCTTCTGGCACCATTCCTGTAGAAAATGACAACATAAAGTTCAAAGCCAAAGGCTCAGCAATCTCCTCCCTAGCTTCCCAGAGAATCCTAGGATAAATCCCATCCGGCCCAGGGGACTGATCTATTTTCACACTTTCCAGAGTTGCTAACACCTCCTCCTTATGAACCTCAAGCCCTTCTAGTCTAGTAGCCTGAATCTCAGTATTCTCCTCGACAACATTGTCTTTTTCCTGTGTGAATATTGACGAAAAATATTCATTTAGCACCTCTCCTATCTCCTCGGACTCCACGCACAACTTCCCACTGCTGTCCTTGACTGGCCCTACTCTTACCGTAGTCATTATTTTATTCCTGACCTACCGATAGAAAGCTCTAGGGTTATCCTTGATCTGACCTGCCAAAGACTTCTCATGTCCCCTCCTGGCTCTTCTTAGCTCTCTCTCTAGGTCCTTCCTAGATAACTTGTAACTCTTGAGCGCCATAACTGATCCTTCACATCTCATCTTTACATAAGCCTCCTTCTTCCTCTTGACAAGTGATTCAACTACTTTAGTAAACCACTGTCCCCTCGCTCGACCATTTCCTCCCTGCCTGACAGGTACATACTTATCAAGGACACGCAGTAGCTGTTCCTTGAACAAGCTCCACATTTCAATTGTGCCCATCCCCTGAAGTTTCCTTCCCCATCCGATGCATCCTAAGTCTTGCCTCATCGCATCATAATTACCTTTCCCCCAGATATATCTAATGTCCTGCGGTATATACCTATCCCTTTCCATCACTAAAGTAAACATAATCGAATTGTGGTCACTATCACCAAAGTACTCACCTACCTCCAAATCTAACACCTGTCCTGGTTCATTACCCAGTACCAAATCCAATATGGCCTCGCCTCTCGTTGGCCTATCTACATACTGTGTCAGGAAACCCTCCTGCACACATTGGACAAAAATGGACCCATCTAAAGTACTCAAACTATAGCGTTTCTAGTCAATATTTGGAAATATATAACAACTACCCTGTTACTTTCGCTCCTATCCAGAATCATCTTTGCAATCCTTTCCTCTTCATCTCTGGAACTTTTCAGAGGCCTATAGAAAACTCCCAACAGGGTGACCTCTCCTTTCCTGTTTCTAACCTCAGCCCGTACTACCTCAGTAGACGAGTCCTCATCAAATGTCTTTTCTGCCACCGTAATACTGTCCTTAACTAACTGCCACCCATTCCCCTCTTTTACCACCTTCCCTGAGCTTACTGAAATATCTAAACCCTGGAACCTGCAACAACCATTCCTGTCCCTGCTCTATCCATGTCTCCGAAATGGCCACAACATCGAAGTCCCAGGTACCAACCCATGCTGCAAGTTCACCCACTTTATTCCGGATGCTCCTCACTTTAAACCACCTTCCTGCCTGCCGGTACACTCCTGCAACCTCTCAACCTTACTCATGACCTGACTACTCTCAACCTCCTGTATACTGGAGCTACAATTCAGGTTCCCAACCCCCTGCTGAACTAGTTTAAACCCTCCCGAAGAGCATTCGCAAATTTCCCCCCCCAGGATATTGGTACCCCTCTGGTCCAGGTGCAGACCATCCTGTTTGTAGAGGTCCCACCTACCCCAGAATGAGCCCCAATTATCCAGGTATTTGAAACCCTCCCTCCTGCACCATCCCTGTAGCCACGTGTTCAACTGCTCTCTCTCTCTCTCTCTCCCTATTCCTTGTCTTGCTAGCACGTGGCACAGGTAACAACCCAGAGATAATAACTCTGTTCTAGCTCTTAAGATTCCACCCTAGCTCCCTGAATTCCTGCCTTACATCCCTGTCCCTTTTCCTACCTATGTCGTTGGTGCCTATGTGGACCACGAGTTGAGTCGGCTCCCCCTCCCCCTTAAGGATCCCGAAAACACGATCCGAGACATCACGGACCCTGGCACCTGGGAGGCAACACACCAACCGCGAGTCTCTCGTTCCCACAGAATCTCCTATCTATCCCCCTAACTATGGAGTCTCCAATGACTAATGCTCTATTCCTCTCTCTTTTCCCCCGCCCCTTCCCTTCTGAGCAACAGGGACAGACTCTGCGCCAGAGACCTGTAGCCCATGACTTACCCCTGGTAAGTCGTCGTTTCCCCCCCCCCCCCCCCCCCCCCCCCCCCCCACACCAGTATCCAAAGTGGTATACTCTTTAAAAATTTGTTTTTATTCAAAATTTTTCAATACATTTTACAAACCACTACAAAAAGAAAACAAAAAGCATGGTAATAATTAAGAAAACAACTTAAATTAGCCAAAGAAAGTGGGGTATCTGCCCTTTACAAATAAAATCTATTTCCCCCCCCCTGGTTTGCTGCTGCTGCTGACCTTCACTTAACGTTCTGCGAGAAAGTCAAGGAACGGTTGGCACCACCTGGAGAACCCCTGCAAGGACACTCACAAGGCAAGCTTTATCCTCTCCCACCTGAGATACCCAGCCATGTCACTGACCCAAGCCTCTACACTTGGGGGTTTCGCATCCCTCCACATTAACGAGCCGCCTCCGGGCTCCCAAGGAGGCAAAGGCCCGAACTCCTGTCTCTTTCGACTCCTGCACTCCCGGATCGTCTGACACCCCAAATATCGCTATCCCCCAGCTTGGTTTTACCTGGGTGTCCAAGACCTTGGGCATAGCCTTTGCAAAGCCTTTCCAAAATTCTAAGTGCTAGGCATGCCCAAAACATATGGACTTGGTTTGCTGGGCCCCCTGAACACCTCACACACCTGTCCTCCACCCCAAAGAACTGACTCATTCTCACCACTGTCATATGCGCCCGGTGCACCACCTTAAATTGAATCAGGCTAAGCCTGGCGCAAAATGAGGAGGAATTGACCCTGCCCAGGCCGTCAGCCCACAGGCCCTCATCTAGCTCCGCACCCAGCTGCTCCTCCCACTTGCCCTTCAGCTCTTCCCACCTAGGCCTCCTCCGCCTCCTGCAGCTCCTGGTATATGTCCGATACCTTGCCATCCCCTACCCACACACCCGAGACCACCCTGTCCTGTGTCCTCCGGGCAGGTAACGGAAATTCCCCCACCTGCTTTTTCACGAACGCCCGAACCTGCATGTACCTAAAGGTATTCCCTGGGAGCAACCCAAATTTCTCCTCCAGCGCCCTCAGACTAGCAAAGGTCCCATCAATAAACAAGTCCCCCATCCTTTTGATACCCGCTCTGTGCCAGCTTAGGAACCCACCATCTGTTCAACCTGGAACGAACCTGTGATTGTTCCCGATCGGGGTCCAGATTGAAGCCTTTGCCACCCCCCTGTGCCGTCTCCACTGACCCCAGATCCTCAATGTCGCCGCCACCACCGAGCTTGTGGTGTACTGTGTCGGCGGCAGCGGAGCCGTTGTCAATGCCCCCAGGCTAGTATCCCTGCAAGACGCCACCTCTAACCGCTTCCATGCCGCCCCCCCTTCCTCGACTACCCACTTCCGAATCATGGATATATTCGCTGCCCAATAAAAACTGCAAAAGTTCGGCAGCGCCAGCCCACCCCCACCCTGACTGCGCTCTAAGAACAGTCTCTTAACATGCGTGGTCTTGTTTGCCCACACAGATCCTGTAATAACCCTGTTTACCCGCTTGAAAAAGGACTTGGGGATGAGGATGGGAAGGCACTGGAAGACTAACAAGAACCTGGGGAGGACCGTCATCTTCACGGACTGCACCCTGCCTGCCAGGGAAAGCGGCAGCCTACCCCACCTCTTAAAGTCCCCAAACCAGCCCCCTCCAGTTTCTGGACTCCCTCAACGCCATGGCCAGCAGCTCGATTGCCAGGGCAAACAGCAGGGGGGACAGGGGGCACCCCTGCCTCGTTCCTCGATGTAACCTAAAGCACTCTGACCGCAGCGATTCGTCGACACACTCGCTACCGGGATCTGATGCAACAATTTAACCCACCCTATAAATTCCTCTCCAAACCCAAATCTGCCCAACACTTCCCACAGGTATTCCCACTCCACCCGATCGAAGGCTTTCTCCACGTCCATTGCCGCCATCACTTCATCCCCCCCCCCCCCCCTTCCGAGGGCATCATGATCACATTCAGGAGCCTCCGTACATTTGTGTTCAACTGCCTGCCCTACACAAACCCCGTCTGATCCTCATTGATCACTCCTAGTTGCAAAGATCTTGGCCAACATTTGGCATCTACATTAAGGAGCGAAATCGGCCTATAGGAGCCACATTGCAACGGGGCCTTATCTCACTTAAGGATGAGCGAGATCAGAGCCTGCAACATCGTTGGGGGAAGGGTTCCCTTTTCCTTAGCCTCGTTAAAAGTTCTCAACAATAGTGGACCCAACAGCTCTGAGAATTTCCTGTGAAATTCTATGGGATACCCATCCAGGGCCTTTTCCGACTGCATACGCTCCAACCCCATAACCAATTCCTCCACCTCATCGGGGCCCCCAATTCCTCTACCCGCCCCTCCTCCACCTTCGGGAACCTCATTTGGTCCAGGAATTGCTTCTCTTCTTCCCCCCCCCCCCCCCCCCCCCCCCCACCGCCTCGTTGAACCTTGCTGCGCTCAGCACCGTGTTATCCCTAATTCCCCCAATCTCTCTGTCTGCCTCTCTCTTCCGCAGTTGATGCGCCAGCATCCTGCTTGCCTTCTCCCCATACTCATTCACCGCTCCTTGTACCTGCCTCAACTGAGCCTCGGCCTTCCACATGATAAGCAGGTCAAACTCCGCCTGCAGTCTCCGGCGCTCCTTTAACAACCCCTCCGCGGGGGATTCCGCGTACCTCCTGTTCACCCTAAGTATCTCTCCCACCAACCTCTCCCTCGCCGTCCTATCCCTCTTCTCCCTGTGGGCCCTGACTGAAATTAGCTCCCCCCTGATAACTGCCTTCAGCGCCTCCCAGACTACACTCACTGAAACCTCCCCCCGTATCATTGGTCTCCACATAGCTTTGGATACACCGCCGAATCCGCCCACAGACCTCAGAATCCGCCAATAGTCCTACGTCCAGTCTCCACTGGGGGCGACGGCCTCTCTCCTCCCCCAGCCTCAACTCCACCCAGTGTGGGACATGGTCCGAGATCTCAATGGCCGAATACTCCACCCCTTCCATTCTCGGGGTTAGCGCCCTACTTACCACAAAAAAATCAATCCCCCCCCCCCCCCCCCCCACGGGCCCTCTTGACCGGCCCATTCAGGCCTCTCGTGTTCCACGTGGTCAGCCTGGCCGGGGGGCTAATTACCCCCCCCCCCCCCATATGCCAATTAGCCATCTCCTTTTTTAGGCCAGCCACGTGCCGTACAGAGAAAGAAAAAAAAACAAGGCACAATACTCTCAAACCCCCTAGCTTCGGGTACTGCCCCCACCATTGAGCGGATAAACCGCTCTCCCTGTCTGGGCCAACCCCACCACCGGTGACGCAGCTCTTCCCAACTGCAACCTCGCCCAAAGCATCGAGGGCCCAGGGCAAAGGGGCAACAAAAACACAAGCGAACACTGGGAAGACCCCAACATAACCTCCCACCCACCCTCCTCCTCTAACCTAATAATAAGATCCATTGGTGTGAGGTAAGTGCCATATTATATTATTATTAGCATTATTATATTATTAGCATTGCGCAGGTCAAGGAGACACAGCCTGAGTGAGAGAGATACAGACAGTGAGAATTTGGTAGTTTGGTGCAGCGAGGTAACCAGGAAAGGTAAGTGGTTAATCTAATTGTGCTGTTTTTCAGTTAAAAGTGCAGTGTAGATTAGTGTCTGATTGGCTGAAGCTGCCCCCACCATAAACTTAAATTTTACTAAATTAATTAGTGATGGCTGGGCAGGTGATGTGCTTGAGCTGCTTGATGTGGGAGCTGGCAGATCCCATTGCGAGCTGCAGCGACCACATCTGCAGTAAGTGTTGGCTGCTCTAAGAGCTCCGGCTCAGAGTTGATGAGCTGGAGTCTGAGCTTCAAACACTGAGGCACTCCGGGAGGGGGGGGACTTACCTGGACACTGTTTCAGGAGGCAGTCACACCTGTCAGAGTAAGTAGTTTAAATCCTGCCACGGCCAGGGACAGCAGGGTGTGACTGCAAGTCAGGCAGGTAAAGGGAACCAGCAGTCAGGAACTCTGGAGCCTCAGCCCTTGACTCTGTCCAACAGGTATGAGGCACTTGCTCCCTGTGTGGATGGTGAACAGGGTTGCAGGAAGGATGAGTCAGCTGGCCAAGGCATCATGGTTCAGCAGGCCATTCAAGGGGAGGGAGTAAATAGGCACGTTGTAGTTGTAGGGGATTCTATTATCAGGGGGATAGATAGTATCCTTTGTGAGCAGGATAAAGAGTCCCGCATGGTATGTTGCCTGCCCGGTGCTAGGGTGCGGGACATCTCTGGCCGGCTTGAAAGGATACTGGAGAGGGAGGGGGAGGATCCAGTTGTTGTGGTCCATGTCGGTACCAACAACATAGGCAAGTCTAGGAAAGAGGACCTGTTTAGAGATTATAAAGAGCTAGGATTCAAATTAAAAAAAAAACAGGTCCTCAAGGGTCATAATCTCCGGATTACTGCCCGAGCCACGTGCAAATTGGCATAGGGAGGCAAGAATAAGGGAAGTTAACACGTGGCTGAAAGAGTGGTGTGGGAATGAGGGGTTCCTTTTCATGGGACACTGGCATCAGTTTTGGGACAGGGGGGGACCTATACCGTTGGGATGGTCTCCACCTGAACCGAGCTGGGACCGGTGTTGTGGCGAAAAGAGTAAATAGGGTGGTCACTAGGACTTTAAACTAAAGATTGGGGGGGAAGGGAAAGTCCGGGAACCAAGAGGTGAAGTAATCAGCGGGGAGCGTAGCTGCTTAGGAATACAAAAAAACACTAACAAACAAAACTC
This sequence comes from Scyliorhinus torazame, assembly GCF_047496885.1. Classification (NCBI taxonomy): domain Eukaryota; kingdom Metazoa; phylum Chordata; class Chondrichthyes; order Carcharhiniformes; family Scyliorhinidae; genus Scyliorhinus; species Scyliorhinus torazame. The sequence goes on along the minus strand of NC_092723.1, from coordinate 56,656,158 downwards.
AGGAGAGGTTACGATTGTCCCCATCCCACAAAATATGACAGTGTATGGAAAGGCTCAGTAAACCAAGGTCCACCACACTAAGAAAACAAAAAGGGACGGTCAATAGAGAATTAAAGGTGCTATATTTAAATGCGCGCAGTGTACGGAACAAGGTAGATGAGCTTGTGGCCCAGATTGTGACTGGCAGGTATGATGTGGTAGGCATCACAGAGACATGGTTGCAGGGGGTTCAGGACTGGCATTTAAACATCCAGGGATTCACAACCTATCGAAAAGACAGAGAGGTGGGCAGAGGGGGCGGGGTTGCCTTGTTAATTAGGAATGAAATTAAATCAATAGCACTAAACGACATAGGGTCAGATGATGTGGAGTCTGTGTGGGTAGAGTTGAGGAACCACAAAGGCAAAAAAACCATAATGGGAGTTATGTACAGGCCTCCTAACAGTGGTCAGGACCGGGGGCACAAAATGCACCACGAAATAGAAAGTGCATGTCAGAAAGGCAAGGTCACAGTGATCATGGGGGACTTCAATATGCAGATGGACTGGGTAAATAATGCTGCCAGTGGACCCAAGGAAAGGGAATTCATTGAATGCTTACAGGAGGGCTTTTTGGGACAGCTTGTGATGGAGCCCACGAGGGAACAGGCCATTCTGGACTTAGTGTTATGTAATGAGCCAGACTTGATTAAAGATCTTAAAGTAAGGGAGCACTTAGGAGGCAGTGATCATAATATGGTCGAATTCAATCTCCAATTTGAAAGAAAAGGTAGAATCAGATGTAAAGGTGTTACAGTTAAATAAAGGTAACTACAGGGGCATGAGGGAGGAACTGACGAAAATCAACTGGGAGCAGAGCCTAGTGGGAAAGACAGTAGAACAGCAATGGCAGGAGTTTCTGGGAGTAATTGAGGACACAGTACAGAGGTTCATCCCAAAGAAAAGAAAGGTTATCAGAGGGGGGATTAGGCAGCCATGGCTGACAAAGGAAGTTAGGGAATGCATCAAAGCAAAAGAGAAAGCCTATAATGTGGCAAAGAGTAGTGGGAAGTCAGAAGATTGGGAAGACTACAAAAACAAACAGAGGATAACAAAGAGAGAAATAAGGAAAGAGAGGATCAAATTTGAAGGTAGGCTAGCCAGTAACATTAGGAATGATAGTAAAAGTTTCTTTAAATACATTAAAAACAAACGGGAGGCAAAAGTTGACATTGGGCCGCTCCAAAATGACGCTGGTAATTTTGTGATGGGAGACTAGGAAATAGCTGAGGAACTGAATAAGTACTTTGCGTCAGTCTTCACAGTAGAAGACATGAGTAATATCCCAACAATTCTGGAGAGTCAGGGGGCAGAGTTGAATATGGTAGCCATCACAAAGGAGAAAGTGCTAGAGAAATTAAGAGGTCTAAAAATTGATAAATCCCCGGGCCCAGGTGGGCTACATCCTCGAGTTCTAAAGGAGATAGCTGAAGAAATAGTGGAGGCGTTAGTTATGATCTTTCAAAAGTCAGGGAAAGTCCCAGAGGATTGGAAAATTGCTGTTGTAACCCCCCTGTTCAAGAAGGGAACAAGGAAAAAGATGGAAAATTATAGGCCAATTAGCCTAACCTCGGTTGTTGGCAAGATTCTAGAATCCATTGTTAAGGATGAGATTTCTAAATTCTTGGAAGTGCAGGGTCGGATTAGGACAAGTCAGCATGGATTTAGTAAGGGGAGGTCGTGCCTGACAAACCTGTTAGAGTTCTTTGAAGAGATAACAAATAGGTTAGACCAAGGAGAGCCAATGGATGTTATCTATCTTGACTTCCAAAAGGCCTTTGATAAGGTGCCTCACGGGAGACTGCTGAGTAAAATAAGGGCCCATGGTATTCAAGGCAAGGTACTAACATGGATTGACGATTGGCTGTCAGGCAGAAGGCAGAGAGTTGGGATAAAAGGTTCTTTTTCGGAATGGCAACCGGTGACGAGTGGTGTCCCGCAGGGTTCAGTGTTGGGGCCACAGCTGTTCTCTTTATATATTAACAATCTAGATGACGGGACTGGGGGCATTCTGGCTAAGTTTGCCGATGATACAAAGATAGGTGGAGAGGCAGGTAGTATGGAGGAGGTGGGGAGGCTGCAGAAAGATTTAGACAGTTTAGGAGAGTGGTCCAAGAAATGGCTGATGAAATTCAACGTGGGCAAGTGCGAGGTCTTGCACTTTGGAAAAAAGAATAGAGGCATGGACTATTTTCTAAACGGTGACAAAATTCATAATACTGAAGTGCAAAGGGACTTGGGAGTCCTCGTCCAGGATTCTCTAAAGGTAAACTTGCAGGTTGAGTCCGTAATTAAGAAAGCAAATGCAATGTTGTCATTCATCTCAAGAGGCTTGGAATATAAAAGCAGGGATGTACTTCTGAAGCTTTATAAAGCATTAGTTAGGCCCCATTTAGAATACTGTGAGCAATTTTGGGCCCCACACCTCAGGAAGGCCATACTGGCATTGGAGCGGGTCCAGCGGAGATTCACACGGATGATCCCAGGAATGGTAGGCCTAACATACGATGAACGTCTGAGGATCCTGGGATTATATTCATTGGAGTTTAGGAGGTTGAGGGGAGATCTAATAGAAACTTACAAGATAATTAATGGCTTGGATAGGGTGGATGTAGGGAAGTTGTTTCCATTAGCAGGGGAGACTAGGACCCGGGGGCACAGCCTTAGAATAAAAGGGAGTCACTTTAGAACAGAGATGAGGAGAAATTTCTTCAGCCAGAGAGTGGTGGGTCTGTGGAATTCATTCCCACAGAGGGCGGTGGAGGCCGGGACGTTGAGTGCCTTTAAGACAGAAGTTGATAAATTCTTGATTTCTCAAGGAATTAAGGGCTATGGAGAGAGAGCGGGTAAATGGAGTTGAAATCAGCCATGATTGAATGGTGGACTGGACTCGATGGGCCGAATGGCCTTACTTCCACTCCTATGTCTTATGGTCTTATAACACCGCCTGCCCCCACCACCCCACCAGCAACCCCCACAACATACTACAGTCCATTAGCTCGAGCCCAGCTTCTCATTCTTGATAAAAGTCCGCGCCTCGTCCGGCGTATCAAGAATGTGGTGCCGGTCCTGATATGTAACCCACAGCCTCGCCGGTTGTAACAGCCCAAACTTCACCCCTTTGCTGAGGAGGACCGCCTTGGCCCGGTTGAATCCCGCACGCTTCTTGGCCAGCTCTGCATTCCAGTCCTGATGGAGACGGATCTCGGTGTTCCCTCACTTGCTGCTCCGCTCCTTCGCCCATCGCAGGACACACTCCTTATCGGTGAAGTGGTGGAATCTTACCACCATAGCTCTCAGCGGCTCGTTCGCCCTAGGCCTCCTTGCCAGGACTCTGTGCGTCCAATCCAACTCCAGGGGCTGCGGGAAAGCCCCGCGCCCATCAGTGTACCCAGCATCGTGGTCACATACGCCCCAGCATCCGACCCCTCCACGACTTCAGGGAGACCCCGAATCTGCAGGTTCTGCCTCCTTGACCTATTCTCCAGGCCTTCCAGCTTCTCCTGCCATTTTTTGTGCAGTGCCTCGTGCGCCTCCACTAACCGCCAGGCCCAAAATTTCATCCTCGTTATCAGAGGCTTTCTGCTGCACCTCCTTTATCGCCGTCCCCTGCATTTTCTGGGTCTCCACCAACCTCTCAATCGACGCCTTCATAGGGGCCAACATCTCCGCCTTTAACTCCGCCAAGCAGCTTCTCAAAAGCTCCTGCTGCTCCCGTGACCACTGTGCCCACGCTGCCTGATCCCCGCCAGCCGCCATCTTGTTTTTTCACGCCCGTTCTCCTCTTCTCCAAAGCCGCTTTTTTGATCGCCCCACTCATGGTCCAGTCCATACAGCACTGGGAGACCCTCACTGTTTCCTTCCCACACCGGGAATCGCCGTCAAAGTGCCGCTGGAACTCCTTAAAAGGGGCTAAAAGTCCATTATCGGCGGGAGCTGCCAACCGTGCGACCTACCTAGGCATAGCCGCAACTGAAAGTCTCCCAAAGCGGTATACTTGTTACTCAGGGGAACGACCACAGGGGATCCCTGTACTGACTGCTTCCTCCCAGCCCCTCTCACCGTCACCCATCTATCTTCATTCTTCGGAGTAACTGCATCCCTGAAGCTTCTATCTATGACCACCTCTGCCTCCTGAATGATCCGAAGTTCATCCAGCTCCAGTTCCCGAATGCGGTTTCTGAGGAGCTGGAGATGGGTGCACTTCCCACAGGTGAAATCAGCAGGGACACTGACGGCGTCCCTCACCTCAAACATTCTGCAGGAGGAACATTGCACTGCCTTCCTTGCCATCCCCCCCTAGATAAATGGTTGCTAGACGTTCCGGGGTTTAGATGTTTTAAGAAGAATAGGGAGGAAGGTAAAAGAGGAGGGGGGAGTGGCACTATTAATTAGAGAATGCATCACAGCTGCAGAAAAGGAGGTGTTCGCGGAGGGGTTGTCTACTGAGTCAGTATGGGTGGAAGTCCGAAACAAAAAAGGAGCAGTCACTTTATTGGGAGTTTTCTGTAGACCCCCCAATAGCAGCAGAGAGATGGAGGAACAGATTGGACGGCAGATCGTGGAAAGGTGCAGAAGGAACAGAGTTGTTGTCATGGGTGACTTCAACTTCCCTAACATTGACTCGAACCTCCTTCGTGCAAATGGTTTGGATGAAGCAGATTTTGTCAGCTGTGTCCAGGAAGGGTTCCTGACTCAGTATGCAGATAGGCTGACTAGGAGGGAAGCCATATTGGATTTGGTGCTTGGCAATGAACCAGGCCAGGTGTCAGATGTCTCGGTGGGAGAGCATTTCGGTGACAGTTGTCATGTGAGAGTACCTTTAAGACATGGATGTTTAAGCAATGTAGAAATTTAAGAAATTGAGCTGATCATATTACTGAAGTAATGTCAGAGGGTGGAGGGAGCTAAGCTCACTTGCTTTTTTGAGTTTCAGTTTGAGAAGGCAGCTGGGAGTGTCTGTGTTTTGCTGAGAGCTGCAGGAATAAACACAGCTGGTTTGTTGATTTCTGCAATCCAAAGACTATAAATATATTGAATTTAACCTAATGTATTCCAATTTTTGAAGGTTTGAAGTCTTTTGGATGTTTAAAGGAACAGTTTGAAGGATTATTTAGTGTTGTAGTCTTTTGGGGTTATCTTTGAAGTAATGGGTGTTTAAGATATTCAATGTTCGTTTTAAAAGGGTTAACTTTAGTTCATAGAATAAACATTGTTTTGTTTTAAAAACCATTTGTCCATTTCTGCTGTATCACACCTGGAGAGTAATGCCATGTGCTTCCCACACCACAATCTATTAACAGTTGTGGGTCGGTTGAATTCCATGAAACACTTTGGGTTTCTGTAAACACGGACCCATAACACAGTGACCACAACTCCTTGACCTTTACCATAGTCATGGAGAGGGATAGGAACAGACAGTATGGGAAGGTATTTAATTGGGGGAGGGGAAATTATACTTCTATTAGACAGGAGCTGAGGAGCATAAATTGCGAACAGATGTTCTCCGGGAAATACACAATAATAATGTGGGGGGTGTTTAGGGAGCACTTGCTGCGAGTGCTGCATAGTTTTGTCCCACTGAGCCGAGGAAGGAATGGTAAGGTGAAGGAACCTTGGATGACAAGAGAAGTGGAGCTTTTAGTCAAGAGGAAGAAGGAAGCTTCCGTAAAGTTGAGGAAGCAAAGCTCTGGCACAGGTCGAGAGGGTTGCAAGGTAGTCAGAAAGGAACTCAAAAGTTGACTTGGGAGAGCTATAAAGGGGCATCAAAAAGCCCTGGTGGGAAGGATTAGGAAAGCCCCAAGGTGTTCTACCCTTGTGTGAGGAAATAAGAGGATGATCAGAGTGAGAGTAGGGCGATCAGGGATAGTGGAGGTAACTTGTGCCTGGAGTCTGAGGAGATGGGGGAGGCCCTAAATGAATATTTTGCTTCAGTATTCACTAGAGAGGGAGACCTTGTTGCTCATGAGAACAGTGTGAACCAGGTTAATAGACTCAAACAGGTTGATATTAAGAAGGAGGATGTGCTGGAAATTTTGAAAAGCTTCAGGATAGATAAGTCGCCTGGACCAGACGGGATATACCCAAGGTTACTACGGGAAGCAAGGGAGGAGATTGCAGCACCGTTGGCAATGACCTTTGCGTCCTCATTCTCCACTGGAGTAGTACCGGATGATTGGAGGGAGGCGAATGTTGTTCCCCTGTTCAAGAAAGGGAATAGGGAAATCCTTGAACTACAGACCAGTCAGTATTGCGTCTGGTGAGCAAAATACTGGAAAGAATTCTGAGAAATAGGATTTATGATTATTTTGCAAAACATAGTTTGAATAAAGATAGTCAGCATGGCTTTGTGAGGGGCAGGTCGTGCCTTACAAGCCTCATTGTATTCTTTGAGGATGTGACGAAACACATTGATGAAGGTCGGGCAATGGATATGGTGTATATGGATTTCAGTAAGGCATTTGATAAGGTTCCACATGGCAGGCTCATTCAGAAAATCAGGGGGCATGGGGATACAGGGAAATTTGGCTGGCTGAAACAGAATTGGCTGGCCGAAAGAAGACAGTGAGTGGTTGTGGATGGATAGTATTCTGCATGGAGGCCGGTGACCAGTGGTGTCCTGCAGGGATCTGTTCTGGGACCTCTGCTCTTTGTGATTTTTATAAATGACTTGGATGAGGAAGTGGAAGGGTGGGTTACTAAGTTTGCCAATCACACAAAGGTTGGGGAATTGTAGATAGTGTTGAGGGCGGTTGCAGGTTACAACAGTACATTGACAGGATGCAGAGCTGGGCTGAGAAGTGGCAGATGGAGTTTAACCTAGATAAATGTGAAGTGTTTCATTTTTGGAAGGTCGAATTTTAATGCTGGATACAGTGTAAAGGCAGGATTCTTGGAAGTGTGGAGGAACAGAGGGATCTTGGGGTCCATGTGCATAGATCCCTCAAAGTTGCTACCCAGGTTGATAATCGTTTATTGTCACAAGTATGAAGTTACTGTGAAAAGCACCTAGTCGCCACATTCTGGCACCTGTTCGGGTAAGCTAGTACGGGAATTGAACCCGCGCTGCTGGCCTTGTTCTGCATTACAAACCAGCTGTTTAGCCCACTGAGCTAAACCAGCTATTAAGAAGGCGTATGGTATGTTGGCTTTCATTAACAGTGATTGAGTTTAAGAGCTCCGAGGTTTTGCTGCAGCTTTATAAAACCCTGTTTAGACCACACTTAGAATATTGTGTCCAGTTCTGGTCGCCTCTTTATAGGAAGGATGTGGATGCTTTGGAGAGGGTGCAGAGGAGATTTACCAGGATGCTGCCTGGGCTGGAGGGCATGTCTAATGAAGAAAGGTTGAGGGAGCTAGGGCTTTTCTCACCTGAGCGAAGAAGGTAGAGAGGTGACTTGATAGAGGCGTGCAAGGTGATGAGAGGCATGGATAGATTGGATAGCCAGGCTTTTCCCCAGGGCGGAAATGGCAGTCACGAGGGGACAGAATTTTAAGCTGATTGGAGGAAGGTGTAGGGGAGATGTCCGAGGTTGGTTCTTTACACAGAGTGGTGGGTGCGTGGAATGCACTGCCAGCGGAGGTGGTGCAGTCAGTCATTAGGGACATTTTAAGTGACTCTTAGACAGGCACATGGACAGCAGTAAATTGAAGGGGTGCAGGTTCGGTTGATCTTAAGATTAGGATAAGTGGTTGGCACAGCATCATGGGCCGTAGGGCCTGTACTGTGCTGTACTGCTCTATTTAATTAACCGATGTGTCCTGCTCAGGAGATCTAGTTCATATCTGAAACTGAGATTGGTGCTGCTGGACCTGCTGAGTACTGTAATTCAAATATTTTCTGTTTTTATTTCCGAATATAGAAGTGATTGGTTTTCTGAATTGTGTGTGCAGCTTTATGATGTCATTTCAGGTCTCTTCCAAATCATTATTTCCATCTGGCAGCTCTTGATGCCCTAACACTATTGATATCATGACATTTGACACACCAAGCAGATCAAGACATTGGCAGGATGTTTCAAATGGAGGCTGTACAGTCATCAGAGTAATGACTGTTGTATTCTTCATATTTCCAATCGTATGAGAAAATGAAATTGGTTGTTATTTACAGGACTGAAGAAGGGAGGCCATTCAAATCATTGAAAACCAATGAGAGCCCCATTCTCCTGCTAGTCCCTCATTCTTTTAATAAAAACTGTTCTTGTTGATATGTTAATAGTCTGGGGCTACCAACTGAGTGAAAGTAGTTTGTCAATGTAATTTTCAATATAATGGAGCAATATTAGAACTTATTTTAACTTTTATTTTGAAACTACTTCCAGTTTCTTGGTGCTTTTGTACAAAAAAACTCACACCTCTGGTAGTTTTTCTTCCATCTCATACCACCTTTCATCTCGTATAATATCAACCTGCAGTATTTTTATGCATCTTTATATAGTTGATGACACCTGTGTTGGTTTTTTTGTATGTAGTAAGTATGCTTATGTTAAAATGATGGCTCCGTGGTTAGCACTGATGCCTCACAGCGCCAAGGTCCCAGGTTCGATCCTGGCTCTGGGTCACTGACTGGAGTTTGCACATTTTCCCCGTGTTTGCGTGGGTTTCGCCCCTACAACCCAAAAGATGTGCAAGTCAGGTGGATTGGCCAACTAATTGTCCCTTAATTGGAAAAAAGTAATTGGGTACTCTAAATTTATAAAACAAAACAGCAACATACTGGATGACGTTCCATGTAGCCTTGATCGAAAAACAAAATTATACACCCATTGCAACTTGGTTAAACATGTTGCTCTCATAATTTGTATTGCTTGCATATTGGAAATAAAATCTGTCTCACCTGATGGTCAAATACTTGTTTTTCCTATGTACCATTATGTTCTATACATTTTTTTAAATTGCAGGACAATCTTTATTGCAGGGGAGCATGGTAGCATAGTGGTTAGCACAGCTGCTTCACAGCTCCAGGGTCCCAGGTTCGATTCCTGGCTTGGGTCACTGTCTGTGCGGAGTCTGCATGTTCTCCCTGTATCTGCTTGGGTTTCCTCCCACAGTCCAAAGATATTCAGGTTAGATGGATTGGCCATGCTAAATTGCCCTTAATGCCCAGAAAAGGTGAGGTTGGGTTGCTGGGCTACAGGGAATGGGTGGAGGCATGGGCTTAAGTAAGGTGCTCATTCCAAGAGCCGGTGCAGACTCGATGGGACGAATAGCCTCCCACTGTGAATTCTGTTGTTCAGGCCCAGTAGGCCCAAAGTAAGCTGCATGTTGGTTTCTCTGTCAAAAGACAAAATTACCAATGAAAAGCTCAGTGAAGAGATGGGGATAAGAAAAAGTGAAAGCAAATGTAGGAAGTTAATGAGGTAAATGAATAATACAAAAAAATGTTAGTAAAGGAAGATCTGGACAATGATGTAAAGAATCACAAACAACTTGGTTGTTTTTTAGGATATGGGCTCTTTTTCTCTTTGACCTTACCTATTCTGATTTTGCTGAGCTAGGTATTGTAACAATGCCATTTACAGTGAATTATATTAGTGTAAAATATGAAATAACTATTTGCTTCGACTAAATAATTATTTTGAAAATATTAGCAGAACTGAAAACTTACCTAATACAGCAAGGCGATGATCTTTGTGTATGGTTTTTTTTAAATAAAATTGAAGAAGTGATAAAACAGAATATTTTTTTAAAGGTGCTAGTTGAGCAAATGCAACAATAAAATCCATGTAAAATAAGTATATGGAACACGAGAGTGTCATTCCAGCGAACTGAATTCAGTTAGATATTGAATGACTGAGTTTGAAGTGTTCTTGCCCATGCCAATGCAAAGACTTAACCTAATACTTTATTACAGGGGATGTATTCAGTTCCTTTGTGCAATATTTTGTGAAGGGGAAAGGATGACTTTGGATATTCTGTTTTGAAATGATCTATACACCCTTTCCACTATATTTCTTCTTCCCGCTGCCCATCTCTAAATGCCATTCTGTTGTTGAGTATGCAACCTGCTTTTGGGCTTCATTGCCTCCCTGTAATTAACTTCAAGATAATGTGTGAAAATGTCCCAGAAAGATGCTGGTTCCTTTTTATTTATTCTTTTGTTGTGAACATCCTACAAGTTACCATTGACCAGAAACTGAACTTGACCAGCCATATAAATACTGTGGCTGCAAGAGCAGGTCAGAGGCTAGGAATCCTGCGGCGAGTAGCTCCCCTGATTCCCCAAAGCCTGTCCACCATCTGCAAGACCCAAGTCAGCGGTATGATACAGTGCCCTCCACTTGCCTTGCTGAGTGTAGCTCCAACAACAGTCAAGAGGCTTGATACCACCCAGGGTAAAGTAACCCACTTGTTTGGGATCCCAACCATAAACATTCACTCCCTCCACCACTGATGCACAGTGGCAGCAGTGTGTACCATGTACAAGACAGTACCTTCCAAACCACGACTCCTACCATCGAGAAGGACCAGGGAAGCAGATACATGGGAGCTCCGCCACCTGGAAGATCCCATCTAATTCACTCCCCATCCTGACATGGAAATCGCCGTTCCGTCACTGTCGCTCGGTCAAAAGCCCTGGAACTTGCTCCCTAACAGCACAATGGGTGTACCTACACCCCATGGACTGCCACGGTTCAAGAAGGCAGCTCACCAGCACCATCACCTCAAGGGCAATTAGGGATGGGCAATAAATGCTGGCCTAGTCAGCGACGCACACATCCCATGAATACATTTTCAAAAAATTATCATAGAATCATAGAATTTATAGTGCAGAAGGAGACCATTTGGCCCATCGAGTCTGCACTGGCCCTTGGATAGAGCACCCTACCTAAGCCCACACCTCTACCCTATCCCTGTATCCCAGTAACCCCACCTCCCCTTTGGGCACTACAGGGAAATTTAGCGTGGCCAATTCACCTAACCTGCACATCTTTGGACTGTAGGAGGAAACCGGAGCACCCGGAGGAAATCCACGCAGACACTGGGAGAAAGTCCAAACTCCGCACAGACAGTGTCCCAAGCCGGGAATCGAACCTGGGACCCTGGAGCTGTGAAGCAACTGTGCTAACCACTGTGCTACCGTGCCCCCCCCTCCCCCCCAATCACCTAATTTACGCTCCTTAATTAGGCCTACATGGAGAACAAGGGGTGAGGTGCTGGTGGGTGAGGTCATTGTTGCTGGGGAATTATGGATGCATGCTAGAATTTTGCAAGTGCTATATGATTTGCTGAGAGACCTCGGCGCCCACAATCATGTCTCTGCTGCAGGGAAGTTCAGTAATTATGCTGAAATGGGAAACCAGTTATAGATTTAAATTTTGAAACCAATGTACTGCACGCAACAGGGACTCCCATTGACAAAGGGATAACATTGATTGGTCACTAACAGTTAAGGCTAATGAACAATCATCTAAAAGTATGAGAGAATCATTAATGGTTCAAGTGCTTAAGTTTAATTTACACATGCAAACCAAAATAAAGTTGTTTCAGCTATCTTATGGCACCACTGACTAGTTGTCATGATGAAGATATATTTAAATGGCAGATTAGCAAGTGTTCGAAATGTGCATATGCATCACTATTCATTGCAAATGAATGAAGATCCATTGGAAAGACTAGTGACAAATGGCAGTGACAACTGTGTATGTATTGTTTTGAAAACAGTTAAATCTGCAACACATGTAGTAGAATGTTTGAAAAAGTGATTTTTTTTTTTGGCATGCACAGTAATTACTAAGCCAGACAATAGCTTCTGCATTGGCTAAATGGAGCTCTCAGCCCTCTGTTGAATTTTGTCAGAGAGTAATCTTCAGTGATGTGAGTCATTGATTGGGGTGCAGCACTACTGTAATCTGGGTTACCACTTATGCCAATTTGCTGCATAAAGGTCTTCGCCAGTTGGAAGCAATTGGCAAGTGCCCAATGTTGGTGTGGCAGGTTCAAGGTTCAAGCCAGGTGGATGGGTTGAGGACCTGTGATGAGTAAAAGTGAATCAGATAAGTTGTTCTCCTGTTGGCCTGGGCAGAGGGATAATTTCCCTGCTGCTCTTAAAATAATGTTGTGGGATCTTTTACAAGCCTCTCTGGGGATGTTGAGGTCTCAGTTTAATGTCTCATCTGAAAGACAACACCTCTGATATTGCACCCCCATTGCTGTATAGAAGTGTTGGTCTTGACTATTATCAAGTTGCTGAATTGGGATTTTTGCTTCTTATTGAGGTGATAGTGTAACTACCAAGTCAAGGATACTAAACTACTTTTCTTTTCCAGCAATTTCATGTGAAGCACAATAGCACACTAAACTATCTGATTTAGTCTTTTAATTTTTTAAATAATAAGTTGTCACTGACTTAGTTTGAATGTATTTTAACATTCAAATATTTGACCTAACCTAACAGGACCTTGTGTTTTGTTTATGTGCTGATCATGTGCTTTTTATGAATTTAAAATCTTCAAATTCTAATAAATATAGAGTTTAAGTACATGGCTTTACAGTTTATGGGAATCGCTAGCTTTCAGAATGCAGCTCCTTCCTCAGGTGAACCTGAGGAAGGAGCTGAGCTCCGAAAGCTAGTGATTCGAAACAAACCTGTTGGACTTTAACCTGGTGTTGTAATTCTTCTTTAATGGAGCAGGTATGCCTGTTGGATTTTAACCTGGTGTTGTAATTCTTCTTTAATGGAGCATACAAGGTCAGTTTTTCAAGGAAAAGATGTTTGCATTGAAGGAAATCCAGTGCACAAACCTTGAGTTAGACTGTGGAACTTAAATTTGGATATAGTAGTTGATTCGGGTACAAAAACCAGGGAGCAATAGAGTTTACATGTTCCACTGCAGCCTGAAAGGCCCAGCTCAACATTTCATTTTGTTTAACAAGAGAAGGTTGATGGACTCCGTTCCTAGAAACTTAGATTTCAAAAATCTAGAAAAGCCCTGGGGAGTTATTTGACTGATGAGAAATGAACTTTCTATAGACTGGCTAGATATTTTTCACTTTGCTGTTCTGCACAGCACTTGTTTAATATTATTCCTTTTATGATTGAATTAATTTCTAACAGCACAAATCAGTAGTTGTAGAATGCATCATCCCCTATCTTCTGGATTGAAAGGATACATATTGAGAACAATTGAGATTTTGGAGTGAAGTGTTACTGTTATGGAGGACCATTCGGTATATGTAGCCTATGTCTGGCATATATTCTTGATTTTCCAAGAGTGTTGGACTATGAACCTATGTTTTAATAAGTCTAAACTAAAAATAGAGAATTTTAAAATTAAATGGTTTGGTATTTCCTACTTCAGTTTTGTTTGGAATAAAGGAAACCTGGAATGCAAAAACAATTTGTTTCACCCAAGTTATTCCACCAACTGGATGGTTACAGAAGTCAGCATTCAATCTCTTCATACTTCAACCCCCAACGCGGCTTATTATTCACATCCTGCAATATGTTTTATGCTTGGATTGAACAAAAAATGTTCAAAGTGTGCATAGCAATATACATTGTGAACGTAGTAGTGCTTTCTTTATGCAAAAAGTCCCTTCTATATTTTTTATTGAAAAGTTGCTGGCTAATTAATATAACTTGGATTGATAACGTTGATTCAAATGGGGCACTATAAGAGAGTTGAGTGTAATTAATCCATTATTGGCCTGACTGCTTGTATGAGAGGTGAGGAACAATGGTTATTCTACCTACCATGCCGGAATAATGGTTGATCTCGTATAAAAGTGGATCTCTGACTTTTGGCCCAAAAATACGAACTGTTCGTACTTTATCATTCACTTAACGTTGAAGTCAAACTCTCCCTAGTGCCAGCCTACTGTTCAGCAACATGTGTCTGTAAACGTCAGCATGTGATGTCAAGACGATCACCTCACTGTATGTTGCATTCCTACCAACATTGCCCTCTAATATGGTAACATGGTATCAAGAAGGCACAGCAGATACACAACCCAGTTCAAACTTAGTCATTGAGATTGTAGAGCAGTGCCCTAAGCAGGCTTAATACCTCCTCATCGTGCGCCAGGCTTAGCCTGATACAATTTAAGGTAGTCCACCGGGCACACATGACAGTGGCTAGGATGAGCAGGTTTTTCGGGGTAGATGATCGGTGTGCGAGGTGCGCGGGAAACCCAGCAAATCATGTCCACATGTTTTGGGCATGCCCGAAGCTTAGAGGGTTTTGGCAGGGTTTTGCTAAGGCAATGTCCACGGTGCTAAAAACACGGATGGTGCCGAGTCCGGAGGTAGCGATCTTTGGAGTGTCGGAAGATCCTTGAGTTGAGGCGGCGAAAGAGGCCGACGTCCTGGCCTTTGCCTCCCTGGTAGCCCGGAGACGGATCTTATTAATGTGGAGGGACTCGAAGCCCCGAGTGTAGAGACCTGGGTTAGTGACATGGCTGGATTTCTCAGTCTCGAGAAAATAAAGTTCGCCTTAAGAGGGTCGATGTTAGGGTTCTCCCAGAGGTGGCAGCCGTTCGCCGACTTTCTCGGGGGAAAATTAAAAATGTCAGCAGATGCAGTATTCCAAGGGGGGAGGGGGGGGGAGGCGGGTGGATTGTTGTTGTATGGTTGAGGTGTGTGAAGATTGGGCTGGGGGGGGGGGAAATGTTTATTTTACCATGTTGATATTGTTTTGTTACTGTTATAAACATTTTCAAATACCTTAATGAAATATTATTTTAAAAAAGAGATTGTAGAGCAGACAAATAATTGTGCAGCAGTTGGAGAATTAACATATTGGAGGGGAACGTTAGAAGTTGCAGGGAGCACCCTACAGCTCAGGCAGAATAAATGTGCAAACAGAGCAAAACATAGTACGTGGCCACAGTTGGAAAATGAAGTTGCCAAATATGTCAATGAAAATTGTCAGAATGGACATTGTTTCTTATGGATCTATCTATCCGAATAATTGACCTGACACAAGGAAAAAAAAAAATTGGCATTGCAGATTTTAAAGTCAGCACTTGATTGCAAACCAGGTGAGGAGAAACAATTTTGGCCTGTGGCAGAAGATGAAGATTTTGCACATGCCTCTCAGCGGAACTTGGTGACCAGCTTATTGCATTCTAGTGGTTTATAATCAAACACCGACAAAAGAATGGATACAGATTTTGATATATTGGGAACATGGACAAAACACATCAGCATGTGGATCTGTCAGCCTGTCAAATGGTGAATCAGGTTGTAGAGAAAACAGTCAATGAAAACAACTAGTTATAAAGAGTAGATTCGCTGAGAGTAGATTCGCTGTTCTGTATGTCCGACAGGACAAAGCTAAAGCCAATGGTGATATTCAAGAGAAAAACCCTTCCAAAACAGCAATTCTCAAAAGGAGTCATCCAGAAAGGTGCCTTGAAAACATGGCTGAGGATAGCTTGGAGTTTACGACCAGAGGGAATGACGTAAAGAAAAAAGTTTCCTCATCTAGAACAGATTCAGATCATACCTTGACGATGTTGTTACCGAAGTTAGATTGAATGAAGTGATTCCTGGTGGTCTGACCAGGCGTGTTCAACTATTGGACGTCTTACTAAACCCTTCAAGGATAGCATAAAACAAAGTGGAATGACTGGATGATTGGAGGAGAAAATATATTCATCAAGGTAGGCAGCATACAGGATTCAACATTAGCAATGTGAATGGGTTGTAGAGGCCTGGGATGAAACCAGGATGGCGATTGTCGTCAAATCATTCATGAAATATGAAAGTATTTGGCAGAAAATGAAAACATGATTGCTGATGCTGATTATCCATGTGACGATGCCATTGAGGAAACAGATTGAGATGCATTAATTAGTTCTGAAGATGAGAAGGATGATTTTTAAGGATTTTAATAGCATGTTCCTTGCATGCTGTGCTGCTAAGTAGCGTTCTATGTTATGAAAAAAATGAAAATGTGTAAATTTGTATATATGGCTTGTGTTGCTTAAATTGTTAAATTTGATTTTAGCCTGCACAAATTAATGTCTGTCTCCATGGATACTACATATTTATAAATAATTCAATAACTATAATTCTTGGTTCTTTTGGGTGTGGGGTTGGTAAGAACAGTCCCTGATCTGGTAACTCTGCGATGGTGGGAGAGGGTGGATTTTGACCTCTGAAAACTATTGTAAGTTTTGACTCCCAACTTATTGGCTAAACATTTCATATTAGGAATTCGATTTTTATACGATTATATACATTGCCTGTGCTTGGCAAAGTTTGAGTTTTATTATAATGTGCTAAAAATGGATGAGTGTGCATATTTTTTTAAGATAAAAGATGCTCTCAGTTTTAAGCTCTTGAACATCTGTGGAAAATATGCTACGAAAGGTAGAATGATTGTTTTGGTTGCTTTCATGTACTGTACTTTTATACAGATAATTACGCTTTTAATGTTGTTTGCTCAAGACAAAACAGGAGGAGGAATTTTACTTTCTGTAAAGGAGTCCCCATTCAGTGACATCCAGTGGGATTTTTTAACTTAAATTACACTTCCGGTTCAACTGATTCTTTTCCGGATTGAGTTTTTCTTATCCAGGGGCTGGATTCGCCGAGCCCACGCTCGGTCGGAGGATAGGCGTTTACGCCGAAACGGCTCGCGACGCTGTTCCAACGCCATTTTCCGAATCTCCGCACCCAAAAAAAATTGCGCGATCGCGGCAGACGTGGGCCTGAAAATCGCTGGAGTTGGCCTGACGACCGATTCTCCGGGCCCCTAAAAGATGCTGCGCCCCGGATGGGCCACAGTTCGACGGAGTGTTCTGAAGTCACGACGGCGTGGTTCTAACTACCTATAAAAAAAATTGTCAGCCAGTCATGCTGGTTGATGAGGCATCTGGAGGAGGTAGGAGTCGGCGTGGGGGGGACCTGAGGCTCCCAAAACGGAGACGGCCGTAGCTGATGCGGAGCGGGGGGAACCATCCAGTGTCAGGGGAGTGTCGGGGAAGGTGGGGGGGACAGGCGGAGCGGCCGGGAACCACCCACCATGACAGGGCGATGCCCTCGCAACGGCCGCTGTTACGGTGGCCATGCCGATGGGCAGCCACACGGCGCTGGCCCATCGCAGGCATCGCGGCCGTTTGGGTTTTTGGCGCATCCTTCGCCGGCCACCCAGCCAGCGGTACCCACCGGGGGTGGAGATGCAGGGCTACACCCACGGCAGCCCCAGTGAGGGCTGTGCCATGGAATCGTGGCCCTGGCAGGAGGGATGGACGGCGGGTGCGGAGGCACCGATAGGGGGTGGGGGGTTGTGGGTTGGGTGGGCGAGCGTGGCTGGGGCGCACGGTGCCAACCGGGGCGACCATGTAGTCCATGGCATCTGGCTGTGGATGGCTGTATGCGCCATGATAACATTCCGTTTCCCCTCACCCCATGCAGATCATAATGTATGGCCACCACCCAGCGATGTTTGCTGCCGTGGCGGGGGTTGCTGCCCTGCATGACGCCCTGTGGGAGTGTGAGCCGGAGCAGCTCAGAGAGGAGATGGAGGCCGCAGCAAAGGAGCGGGCCGCAGGGTAGCATGTGCCAGCTGCTCGGGCTGCAGGTCCACCTGCCCGGCAGGCCGAGGAGGAGGAGGAACCAGGCGAGGGGGAGTTGCAGGATGACGATGGGGAGGAGGAAGAGGGGGAGAAGGAGGTGGTGATGCCACGGAGGCGCTAGATGAGGCCCTGTGTGTACCTCGTGTGGTCGGTGGTGGATGAGGTGAGTATGGTCGCTGATGAGGTGGTGCCGTGTTGTGGTGTCTGTACCCCTGCGCATCAGAGAACTCCCCCCTAGCCGCAAGTCGTTCCAGGATCTCCCAGACAGGGCATGCAGGAGGAGACTGAGGATGAGCCGGTAAACCATGGCCCACATATGCCACATGATGGAACACCTGGCACTGCATGGGACTGGGGAGGACAGCCTCTCCTGGTGGCTGTCAAGGTTATGGTCGCCTTAAACTTCTTCTGGTGACGGGGTTGTTCCAATCGCCGAGTGGGGACCTGCCTGGTATCGCCCAGGCATCGGTGCAGAGGTACATCCATGCCCTATCCACGCCGTGACTGACGCCCTGTGTGCCTTTGCGGACCGGTACATCCAGTTCCCCGTGGACCGCGCCCACCAGGATGCCTGAGCAACGGGGTTCGCTGCCGTCGCCAGGATACCCATGGTCCAGGGGGGGTCATCGATGGGGTGCACGTTGCCCTGCGGACACCATTATATAAAAGGCCGGTGTTCATGAACAGGGAAGGCTACCACTCCATGAACGTGCAGGTGGTGCCGTGTTGTGGTGTCTGTACCCCTGCGCATCAGATGCATCAGAGGTGGCACAGTCCCAGAGGGGGGTGGCACAGTCCCAGAGGGAGGTGGCACAGTCCCAGAGGGAGGTGGCACAGTCCCAGAGGGAGGTGGCACAGTCCCAGAGGGAGGTGGCACAGTCCCAGAGGGAGGTGGCACAGTCCCAGAGGGAGGTGGCACAGTCCCAGAGGGAGGTGGCACAGTCCCAGAGGGAGGTGGCACAGTCCCAGAGGGAGGTGGCACAGTCCCAGAGGGAGGTGGCACAGTCCCAGAGGGAGGTGGCACAGTCCCAGAGGGACGGACAATTGCAGATGAATCTGAACAATATTTCTCGCTGGGTGGAAACAGTAGGCGGAATATAATGGATATCAGTGAGAGATCTAACACGTTAAAAGAAAATAACGGTGAACATTGACTCAATTAATGGTGCTGATCAAGCTGGTGGTGAAGCTGAAGGAGCTCTGGGACTGATAGATTGCCCAGTTAATTGTGAAGTAACAATCAATAAAGGCAACAGTGCTGAGCCAAATTAGTGTATATGCTTAAATTGGCAGACTAAAACTGTCATTAAAGCTGCCAGAACTCACTATAGTAATTCCTATTAAGTTCCTTTTTTCTTTTTAATTCATTCATGTGATGTGCGTATCACTGGCTAGGCCAGCATTTATTGCCCCATCCCTAATTACCCTTGAAGGTGGTGCTGAGCTACCTTCTTGAACCGTTGCAGTCCATGTGGTGTAAGTGCACTCAGTGCTGTTCGGGTGGGACAGGTGAAGGAACGGCGATACATTTCCAAGTTGAAACGGCAACTTCCTGCAAATAGTGTACACTGCTGCCTACTGTGTCAGTGGAGGACAGAGTGAATGTTTGTGGACAGGCTGCCAATCAAACTGGCTACTTTGTCTTGGATGCTGTCAAACTTTCCTGTAGTCATCAGGCAAATGGCGAATGTCCCATCACACTCTTGACTTGGTGGACAGGCTTTGTGGTGTCAAAAAGTGAGTTACTTGCTGCTCTTGTAGCCATACTATTTATACGACTAGTCCAGTTCAGTTTCTGGTTAGTGGTAACCCGCAGGATTTTGTGAGTTGGAGGTTCAAAGATGGTAATGCCATTGAATGTCGAACCTTGATATTGTCCAGGTATTGATGCATTTGGACATGGACGACTTCAGTATCTGAGGAGTTGCAAATGTTGATGAACAATGTGCAATCCTAAGCAAACATACCCGCTTCTGACCTTCTGATGAAGAAAGGACATTGACAAAGCAGCTGAAGATAATCAAGCCTAGGAAATGTGTAACCTTAAGCAAAACTAGGTTTAGTGAGTCAGATTTTCCCATTAGCATTAATTCTTAACTGGTGTTGGGTTCCACAGCTGTGGAGTGTTTCCTGGATCCCCAGTGGGAGCCATATAAATGTATGAAATGAGAGAGGAAGGAGCCATTTAGCCTCCAGAACTTGCTTCGCCATTTCATAAGAGCTTAGCTGATCAGATTCCACATTCCCATCTGCCCCCAATTACCTAAGATTCTCGATAGGCAAGGGAATCCATCTACCTCTGCCTTAAAAATATTCAGTGGCCCCGCCTCCATTACGTTCCGAGGCAGAGTTCTAAAGCCGCACAACCCTCCGAAAAAAAAATTCTCCTCATCTCTCCTAAGAGGGCGACTCCTAATTTTAAAACAGTGCCTCCTAGGTCTGGACTCTCCCACAAAAGGAAGCATTCTTTCCACATCCATCTCGCCAACACCATTCAGGATCTTATGGACTTAATCGAGTCACCTCTCATTCTTCTAAACTGCAGTGGAAATAAGTCCACCTGTTTAACCTTTTCTCATGAGACCACCTGCTCATTCCAGGTCAATCTAGTAAATTTATCTTCTCCCTTAAATAAGGAAACTACATTTTATTCAAAATGTCGTCTCACCAGTGCCATGTATAACTGGGGCATAACATCTTTGCAGTTATGTTCAACTCTTCCCATAATGAAGGATAGCATTCCATTAGCCTTCTTAATTACTTGCTGTATCTGCAGACAAATGTTTTGTTGTTCCTGCACGAGGACACCTAAATCCCTTTGCACCTTGGAATTTTGCAGCCGCTTTCTGTTTCAGTAATACTCTGCTTTTTCTCCCTTCCTGCCAAACTGAAAAACTTCACATTTTCCTCCATCTGCCAGATCTTCGCCCACTGACTCAACCTATTTATATCCATCTGCCAACCTCCTCATGTCCTCTTCACAGCATAGTTCCCTTACCTATCTTTGTGTCATTTGCAAATTTGGCTACCTTGCCTTCACTCCGCTGATTTTAAAAAAAATTTAAAATTTTTTTTTTTAGAGTACCCAATTATTTTTTTTCCAAGCTAACTGGCTTACAATTTTGTTTTCTACTCCTTGAATAGAGTGATGGTGTTTGTTACTTTCCAGCCTGATGGAACATTTCCAAAATCTAGTGCATTTTGTAAAATTAACAACAATGCATCTACTAGTTCATTAGCCATGCCATTTAGGAACCTAGAATGAAGTCCATCAGGACCTGGAGACATGTCAGCCCGCAGCTCCTTCAATTTGCTTAGTACCACTTCCCTAATGATTGTCATTTCACCTTCTCTCCTCCACCTCTTAATTTAGTTATTACTGCAATTTTTTTTGTATCATCTATAGTGAAGCCAGAAAACGAATATTTGCTAATTTCATCCGCCATTTCCTTATTATCGACCATTAGCTCCTCATACATTTTCCTTTTTTCCTTTTGAATATCTGTAGAAGTTCTTGTACGTTTTTATATTTCTAGCTGGCTTCCTCTGATATTCTAATTCCTTTCTCCTGATTTACTTTTAGTCATTCTCTGCTGTTCATTATTTTCTGACCAGCCACTCATTGCACAGTTTTATACATTTTCCTTGCACTTAACCTCATTGACCACAGATGGTGGATCCTCCCCTTCACATTTGTCTATAGTAGGAGTACATTATTCTGAGTATCATGATAGGGAGATATTAGAAATGGGGTCCAAAAATGAAGCAGACTATTTCAAGGTTTAAACAGATTGAAGGAAATTTCTGTTCGCCTGACCATAAAGACATATGCTCATACCTGGTCTGCTCCATTCTAGACTTAAACTCTTTAGGGAATGCATAATGTGATTCACCAAAGACCCATTGTCTTTAGGGACACACCTGCATGACTGGCCATTATCCCATTAACAGAGTTTGATGACCTAATGGTCTATAAATGGGAGGTAGTTGTATATGAATGGCATAGATCTGTACGTTTGTGTACATGGGAATGGGCTATGAGACACATGAGAATGAATTCAAGTTTGACCACCTTGGGGGAGAAACCTTTTTTGAAGGGCTGGGCAGAGTTTAGAGAGAGAGAGAAATCCTTTTGGTAACAAAGGCTGAAGCAGATGGACAACCAAGAAGACCGGTCAAGAAACCTGGAAGCGGAAGACTGGAGAGCAGCCAATCAGGTCATGAAAATGTAAGCAGCCATGGAACAGATCATGGAAAACTTTGAAAAAGGATTCTGAAAGGGATGTCCTCACAGAAGAAAGATTGTTTCCTGTATCAAAGTGCTGCTTTTGTCTGGATGTGTAAGTGAAACCAGAGCTGTATTTTAACGTCAAGAGTTGTTTAATGGGACTGCGTGTGTTATAAAAGTTAAGAAACTGCACATAATCTGTTAGTCTCAGAATTGTGAAGTTTGAAAGTTTAAATATTGTTTTCTTTTGTTCTAATAAAATGTTGTTAATAAAATAAGCCCAATTTCTTAGATTATCACTTCTGGAACGAATCTATCTTTTCTGTTAAAAAACATTATTCGTCTGGTTCAGTATCTTAATTGAGGGCTGACCAGACGTCTGCAACACTGAATATTCTGAAACATCCCCTTAAATGTCTACCATGGCTTTTCTGTTGATCTATCATCCTAGTATCTCAATTCACTTCAGCCAATTCAGCTTTCATGACCACAGAGTTGCCCATATTTAAGTTTAAAAATACTTGTCTTAGACCCACTCTTCTCCCTTTTAAACTGGATGTAAAATTCAATCATGTGGTCGGTGCTACCGAGGAGTGCCTTTGCTCTCATCATTGATTAACCCAGTCATGTTACACAATGCCAACTCTAATATAACCTGCTATCTGTTTGGTTCCAGCATGTGCTGCTCAAATAAACTCTCTCAAAAGTATTCTGTGAACTTCTCATCCAGGCTACTGCTGTCAATCTGAATTTTCCAGTTTGTATATAGATTAAAATCCCCCACGATTATTGCTGTCCCTTGATCAAAGCTCCCAATATTTTTGTGTATATTTTGTCCTATATTGTGGTTACTGTTATTGCCTGTGTACCCTTCCCTACTATTCGTTATCTCCACCCAAACCGATTTTGTACCCTGAACTCCTGAACCAAAGTCATCGCTGACTATTGCACAAATGCCATGATCACCAGTGTCACCCCCTCCACTTTTATCTAGCTTTCTGTTATTTCTTGAATGTCATATTCAAGACCCAGTCCTTGTCATCTTGTAGCCAGGTCTCTGTAATATCGATCAGATCATATTTATTGACTTTATTGTGTATTGTCAATGAAGTTACCTTGTTATGAATGCTACACATGTGCAATACAGAGCCTTTACTTTTGTCTTTGAGATATTATTTCAACATCTAGTCCTGACTATTGTGGTATTCTTAGGATTTTCCTCTCTGTCCCTTCCTGCTATTCTAATACCCTCATTTCCCATTATCACGATTCTTCTGCATTTATCCAAGCTTGATCCCTCATTCCCCTTGATTAGTTTAAAATCCTCTCTACTTCCCTAGTTATGATTCGCAAGAACACTTGTCTGCAGGACCATCTCAATGGCGGAGCCTTTACTTAATAATAATAATAATAATAATAACAATCGCTTATTGTCACAAGTAGTCTTCAATGAAGTTACTATGAAAAGCCCCTAGTCGCCACATTCCGGCGCATGTTCGGGGAGGCCGGTACAGGAATTGAACCCGCGCAGCTGGCCTGGTTCTGCATTACAAGTCAGCTGTTTAGCCCACTGTGCTAAACGCTGCGACAACGAATGAACGGACATCGCGCGACAATCACCAGGCTGGAATGTTCCCTTCCATTCGGGGAACACTTCAGCAGTCAAGGGCATTCAGCCTCTGATCTCCGGGTAAGCGTTCTCCAAGGCGGCCTTCAGGACGCGCGACAACGCAGAATCGCCGAACAGAAGCTTATAGCCAAGTTCCGCACACATGAGTGCGGCCTCAACCGGGACCTGGGATTCATGTTGCATTACATTCATCCCCCACCATCTGGCCTGCAAAATCCTACCAACTGTCCTGGCTTGTCACAATTCACACCTCTTTAACCTGGGGTTACCCCATCTCTGGATCTGTAAAGATTTAATCACCTGCTAATGCTCGTATTCGAAGCATTGTCTGGCATCTTTGAATCTGTCTATATATATATGTTTCTGGAACATAACTCTTCATTCACCTGAGGAAAGAACAGCGCTCCGAAAGCGAGTGACATCGAAACAAACCTGTTGGACTTTAACCTGGTGTTGTAAGACTTCTTACTGTGCTCACCCCAATCCAATGCTGACATCTCCACATCATTATGCAGAACCTGTTTCTTGTCCTGCCTATGTCGCGGTTACCTCCATGGACAAAGACAACTGGATCCTCCCCTGCTACAAGTACTTCTCCAGACCTAAACAGATGTCCTAAGGCCTGACACTGGGCAGGCAATAAAGCCTTCTGGTCTTTTGCTCTTTGTTGCAAAGAGCAGTGTCAATCCCCTTCACAATACTGTCCCATACGAGCACTGCATTTTTGTCTGCTTCCCTGCTTTAATGATTTCCTTTACAATGGTACCAGGGCCAGCCTGCTCATCCATCCTGCAGATCTTGCTTTCGTCCACACAGGTTGTGAGCACCTCAAACCTGTTTGACAGTTTAAAAAGTCTGAGGCTCCACTACTATTGTACTTGATTCCTTTTATCTGCTCCATTCACAGTCACACCCTCACTCACAGTTACATCCTCCTGTCCCTCACTGCTGACCAAACAGACGACTCTATTCTAAGAGGCGTGACCATCTTCTGGGACAAAGTGATCATGTGTTCCCCCCCCCCCCCCCCAAACACTCACAGACACAAGTTACTTTGAAATATAGTTTATGCATCATTAGTGACTTAAAGAAACGGGGAAAGATTTGCATTTATATCGGGTCTTTTGGGTCCCAAAGTATGTACCAGCCGATATGTTACTCTGTAGTGACTTACTTTGTCTTGGGTGTGATTTATATGGTTACTTTCTGGGATAACACAGGCTGCAACTGTATGCAGCTTTAACCAAAAGATACTCCATACCTTGAAGTTAGTTTAGTCTGATTTATTGAAGCAGTAGCACAATTCTGAGTTCGACTCTCTGCTAACCTAAGTGTGGTTACTCTTGTCTGACTGAACCAGACTAGCTGTTGGCCATGTGCTGGAGGTGTGATACTGTAAATACACCCTGACTCACTCTGTAGATGTCCATCAGTGGAAAGAGGTGGAGTGAGTGCCTCGTGCCTTTTATAGTGAGATACTACCCCTGAGTGTCCTGCCTGCTCATTGGGCATGTCCTGTTCTCTGTGTTCATCAGCTGCCTGTCTGCATATCACTATCTGCATGTCTGCATATCATGACATCTCCCCTTTTTTAACTGTTTTGTTGGCATATGGGAACGTACTGACATGTGGTGGCATATATTAACATATTTACAAGCGGTGGCATATATGAACGTATTTACATGTGAAGACAGCTGTCTAATGTGAGAAAACAGAACAGAGCAAACAAAACAGATGTTCATAAGTCCAGTCTCTGGGGCTTGCGTCTGATCCTTGTCGACCGCCGGAGAGGTGGTGTCGGTGACGGCGGCGCCTTTACCGGCGGTATGGAAGCCTGACTGGTGGCCTCGTAGTTCAAGGTATCAGGAGGTGGAAAAACAACGGACGGAAACTGATAAGAAAGCGGTTGCGTAGGGAACTTTGCGCAGTACCCGTCTGTTTCGTCGCACAACCGAACCATCAGCCATACGTACAACATACGAGCGGGGCGCAGCCTGTCGAACAACGACAGCTGGAGCAGACCAGCCACCATCCGGCATCTTGATCCTGACAGGTGTCTGTTGGGGATAACACGGGCAAATCGGTGGCATGAGCATCATAGCCCCGCTATTGCTGGTTTCGGAGCTGCTGCACCTTCTGCAGCACCGGGAGGTGATCCAGGTTGGGCAAGTGTATGGCTGGAAGTGTCGTCCGCAGGTCCCTGTTCATCAGGAGTTGAGCCGGCGACATGCCAGTGGACAGTGGGGTCGCCCTGTATGCAAGCAGTGCGAGGTAGATGTCAGAAGCAGAATCCGCGGCCTTGCAGATGAGCTGTTTCACAATGTGCACCCCTTTTTCAACTTTCCCATTGGACTGTGGATAGTGTGGGCTGGAAGTGACATGTTTCAAATTGTATGACTTGGCAAACATTGGCCACTCGTGGCTGTTGAAGTACAGGCCATTGTCACTCATGACAGTGAGTGGGATACCATGCCTGGAGAACGTCTCCTTCCAGGCCTGGATGACGGTCTGAGATGTGAGGTCTGAGAGCTTCGCGACTTCAGGGTAGTTGGAGAAATAGTCAGTAATCAACACATAGTCATGACCATTCGCACGAAAGAGATCGATGCCAACCTTGGACCACAGGGAGGTCTCGATTTCATGCTGCTGGAGCGTCTCATTGCTCTGCGCTGGCTGGAAGCATTGACAGGTCGCACAAGTTGAGCACCATGTTCGAGATGTCCTGGCTAGCCAGTAGACAGCCTGCCTGGCTCTGCATCTGCACTTCTCGACGCCCAGGTGTCCCTCATGGATTTGGCGGAGCACCAATCTCTGGAGACTGAGTGGAATGACAATCCAGTCCAGCTTGAGGAGGATACCATCAATCACCGTCAGGTCGTCCTTTACATTGTAAAATTGAGGGCACTGCCCTTCCTGCCATCCATTGGCGAGGTGGTGCATGACACGCTGCAAGAGGGGGGTCTTTGACTGTCTCCTCGCGGATACGAATCACCTTCTCATCAGACGCCGGGAGGGTACTAGCACACAGCTGCACCTGTGATTCAATCTGCCGGATGATTTCCAGCGGTTCACTAGGCAAGGTGATAGAGCGGGACAATGCGTCAGTGATGACTAGCTCCTTGCCAGGCGTGTACACTAAGTCAAAGTCGTACCTTCTGAGTTTGAGGAGGATGCGCTGCAACCGAGGTGTCATGTCGTTCAGGTCCTTGTGGATGATGTGGACCAGAGGCTTATGATCCGTCTCGACAGTGAATGTCGGCAGGCCGTCGACATAGTTGTGAAACTTGAGAATGCCAGTGAGAAGACCCAGGCATTCCTTATCTATTTGTGCATACCTTGTTTAGGTGGGCGTCATGGCCCTTGATGCGTAGGCTACCGGCACCCAGGATGCAGTGGCATCATGTTGAAGCAGCACCGCACCGATGCCATCCTGGCTCACATCTGTTGAGATATTTGTCTCCCTGTCTGGGTCGAAAAATGCCAAGATGGGTGCAGTGGTGAACTTGGCTTTCAGCTCCAACCACTTTGCCTGATGTGCTGCCTTCCACTCAAAGGCAGTGGACTTTTTCACCAGGTTTCGTAGGGCCATGGTGTGCAAGGCCATGTTTGGGATGAATTTGCCCAGAAAAGTGACCATGCCCAGGAAGTGCAACACCGCCTTCTTGTCCTCCGGGACCTTCATTGCTTCGATGGCCTTGACCTTGTCTGTGTCTGGGCGTGCGCCCTGCTGAGAGATTTGGTCACCTAGGAACTTGAGTGTCGACATGCCAAAGCAACATTTGGTCTTCTCACTGGCATTCTCAAGTTTCACAACTATGTCTACGGCCTGCTGGCATAGCTTCAGGCCATTGGCATGGACACGGCGGAATACCTGCTGCAAACGGGAAACATGCTCTTCAGGGGTCGTGGACCATATGATGATGTCGTTCACGTACACACTAACCCCTTCAATGCCCTCCATCTGCTCCATGATGCGATGGAAAATCTCCGATGCCGAGACAATGCCAAAAGGCATGCGATTATAGCAGTATCTGCCAAACGTTGTGAAGGTGCAGAGCCTTCTGCTGGACTCATCCAGCTGGATTTGCCAAAATCCATGTGACGCATCTAACTTGGTGGAAAAACGTGCGTGAGCCATCTCACTGGTGAGTTCCTCCCGCTTCAGGATGGGGTAATGTTCACGCATTATATTCTTATTGAGATCCTTGGGATCAATGCAGATGCGCAGGTTTCCCAAAGGCTTTCTATAACACCATTGAGCTGACCCAGTCAGTCGGGTTCGGTTACCTTGGAAATGATGCCCTGTCGCTGCAGATTCTTGAGCTGTGCCTTCAGGCACTCCCTCAGCGGAACCGGGACCCGGCGTGGTGCGTGGACCACTGGCTTGGCATCAGGTCATAGCAAAATCTTGTATCGATATGGCAGCGTGCCCATCGCGTCGAACACATCCGGGAACTGAGCGAGGATGTCGTCAATGCCGGCCTGAAGATCCACATTGGAGGATGTCGTTGATTAAACCCGCTGCACGAGGTTCAGCTGCTTGCAGGCATGCGCGCCAAGTAGGGATGCCCTGTCTGGCTTGACAATTCCACAACGTAACCGTGCATGGGTGCTCTGGTTGGAGACGAGTAGATGGCAGGATCCCAGTGCCGTGATGGCATTTCCGTTGTAGTCCAGGAACCTGCAGGCTGCTGGAAGGGCCTTGGGGGTGGGGGGGGGTGGGGGGGGCTTCTTGATGCGTTTGAAATCTGCCTGTGAGAGGAGGTTGGCAGAAGCACCCGTGTCCAGCTTAAACTGGATGGAGCAGTGGTTGACCTGCATCACTGCACGCCATTCGTCTGCAGAATCCACAGCGAGGATGGATTGAATTTGTGATGAGTTGGATGTGGCATATTCACATTTGGTAATGATGCCCACACAGTAGGCGGAGTCCAGGCATTCTTCCTCTGGATCCGTTGTGCTGCCAGGATCAGAATCCTGTAATCGTTGTTGCACACTCAGAATGCGCCATCGTCTGAATTGGGAGCGCTGGTCCCTGTCGGAGGTGGTGCAGACCTGCACAAGGCTGCATAGTATCCCGGCTTCCCGCAGTTTAAACATCGTCGCCTGCCTCTTGCAGGGCAGTGTTTCTTTAAGTGGGCTTTGCCGCAGTTCGAGCACGTAATGACATAGGCATCCTGATGCTCCGCTCGTCATTGCACATGTGCAGTGCGGTCGGCAGACATCACCTGCGCGGTGGAATACTAACCACTTCTCGTCCTATAGCTTTTTTAAGGCAATGAATGAATGTGGCAGCATAAAGATTGCAACTAGATAATAATTTGGTAGATGGCCAGTACTTTTATTTCAAAAGGAGATGGTCGAGAATTGTTCTTGGATATATCTTTGCAAATTGACGCAAATGGGACGCAAACGTGTCTTGAAAGAGGGACTTCGACTTCCGGGTGCGGTGATGACCAGCTAGGTCGCAGGTTTCGGCAGCTCCCGGTGGAACGGACTTTTGGGCTCTTGATAGGAGCCCCAACGGCAATTTTAACGGCTAAAAGCACTGTGCGGTAAACCAGAAGGGAATCCCCCCTGGATACGGATGGAAAAAGGAGAGGAAAGTGGCCGGATTGCGGTGGATCCTTTAGAGCAGCGGCAAGGAAGGCAAGCAAAAACTAAGATGGCGTCGGAAGGTGGCAGTTTAATATGGGGCCCTGAACAACACGAGTTTTTGAAACGCTGCGTGGAAGAGCTTAAAAAGGAGATGAAGAAGGAGCTGTTGGCCCCGATTATTACAGGCGATTGAAGGGCTAAAAGATGAGCAAAAGACCCAGGAGCGGGAGCTTCGGGTCGTGAAGGCAACGGCTGCCGAGAACGAGGACGATATACAGGGCCTGGTGGTGAAGACTGAGATCCACGAGGCACACCATAAACGATGTGTGGAAAGGCTGGAGGTGCTGGAGAATAATGCGAGGAGTAAGAATTGAAGGATTCTTGGTCTTCCTGAAAGTGCAGAAGGGGCGGACGTCGGGGCATATGTGAGCACTATGCTGCACTCGTTAATGGGAGCGGAGGCCCCGACGGGTCCGTTGGAGGTGGAGGGAGCATACCGAGTGATGGTGCGAGGACCGAGAGCAGGAGAAATTCCCAGAGCCATAGTGGTGAGATTCCTCCGTTTTAAGGACAAAGAGATGGTCCTTAGATGGGCAAAGAAAACTCGGAGCAGTAGGTGGGAGAACGCGGTGATCCGCGTGTATCAAGACTGGAGTGCGGAGGTGGCGAGAAGGAGGGCGAGCTTTAATCGGGCCAAGGCGGTGCTTCATAAAAAGATTAAATTTGGAATGCTACAACCGGCAAGACTGTGGGTCACATATCAAGGGAGGCACCACTATTTTGAGACGGCGGATGAGGCGTGGACTTTAATTGTGGAAGAAAAACTGGAATAAGCGGGTTACTAAAAAAGAACGTTTGAAACAAAGTGGTGGGGCGAGTATGGGGGGCAAAGGGGGGGAAAGATGAGTTTTATGTTATTAATCCTGCGATGTGGTAACTTTTCTCTCTTCCACAGGTGGTGGAGGGAGGTGGAGGAGATGGGGCGTTGGCCATGGGGGGCGGGGCCAAAAGGGAAGCGCGGGCTTTGTTCCCGCGCTATGATAATCATGGCGGGAATAGGGAATCAGGAAGGAGGGGGCGTCGCACGGTGCGAGCCGAGGTCACGGGGGGAAGCTGAGGTCGGCCAGAGTTTGCTGACTTCTGGGAGCAACATGGGGGGTGTAACTACGCTAGTGGGGGAATCTAGTGGCGGGTGGGAGGGGGGAGTTACTGGGTTGCTGCTGCTGGGGAGAGGGGGGAGCCGGAATGGGGTGGGGTGGGCGGGGGGGGCGCCGCCTGGGGGGGGGACACAGCTGCGTGGAAACCGGGTGAGGAGCTGGAAAAAGGGGTTGGCTAATCGACAAGGGGGGGGGGTAAAAAGCCCCCCAACCCGATTGATCACGTGGAATGTGAGAGGGCTGAACGGGCCGATAAAGAGGGCACGAGTACTCGCACACCTTAAGAAACTTAAGGCAGACGTGGTTATGTTACAAGAGACGCACTTGAAACTTATAGACCAGGTTAGACTACGCAAAGGATGGTTGGGGCAGGTGTTTCATTCGGGGCTAGATGCGAAAAACAGGGGGGTGGCAATACTAGTGGGGAAGCGGGTTATGTTTGAGGCAAAGACCATAGTGGCGGATAGCGGGGGCAGATACGTGATGGTGAGTGGCAAATTACAGGGGGAGCCGGTGGTCTTGGTAAATGTATATGCCCCGAACTGGGATGATGCCAATTTTATGAGGCGCATGCTAGGACGCATCCCGGACCTAGAGGTGGGAAAGTTGGTAATGGGGGAGATTTTAATACGGTGCTGGAGCAAGGGCTGGACAGGTCGAGATCCAGGACTGGAAGGAGGCCGGCTGTAGCCAAGGTGCTTAAAGATTTTATGGAGCAGATGGGAGGAGTAGACCCGTGGAGATTTAGCAGACCTAGGAGTAAGGAGTTTTTGTTTTTCTCCTATGTCCAGAAAGTTTATTCGTGAATAGACTTCTTTGTCTTGGGAAGGGCGTTGATCCCGAAGGTGAGGGGGACGGAGTATACGGCTATAGCCATTTCGGATCACGCTCCACATTGGGTAGACTTGGAGATAGGGGAGGAAACAGAAGGGCGTCCACCCTGGAGAATGGTCATGGGACTAATGGCAGATGAAGGGGTGTGTCTAAGGGTGAGGGGGTGCATTGAAAAATACTTGGAACTCAATGACAACGGGGAGGTCCAGGTGGGAGTGGTCTGGGAGGCGCTGAAGACTGGTTAGAGGGGAGCTGATATCAATAAGGGCACATAAAGGTTACACGTAGAATTTGACTTGCTGACAACGGGTACTGCAGAAGCACAGTGGAGGAAGGCACAGGGTGTACAGTATGAGTATGGGGAGAAGGCGAGCAGGTTGCTGGCCCATCAATTGAGGAAAAGGGGAGCAGCGAGGGAAATAGGGGGAGTGAGGGATGAGGAAGGAGAGAGAGCGGGGAGCGGAGAGAGTGAATGGAGTGTTCAAGGCATTCTATAAAAGATTATATGAAGCTCGGCCCCCGGATGGGAAGGAGAGAATGATGTGCTTCCTGGACCGGCTGGAATTTCCTCAGGTGGAGGAGCAGGAGAGGGTGGGACTGGGAGCACAGCTCGAGATAGAGGAAGTAGTGAAAGGAATTAGGAGTATGCAGGCGGGGAAGGCTCCGGGACCGGATGGATTTCCAGTCGAATTTTATAGGAAATATGTGGACTTGCTTGCCCCGATACTGATGAGAACCTTTAATGAGGCGAAGGAAAGAGGACAGCTGCCCCCGACTATGTCGGAGGCAACAATATCGCTTCTCCTAAAAAAGGAAAAAGACCCGCTGCAATGCGGGTCCTGTTGGCCTATTTCCCTCCTAAATGTAGACGCTAAGATTCTGGCCAAGGTAATGGCAATGAGGATAGAGGATTGTGTCCCGGGGGTAGTCCATGAGGACCAAACTGGGTTTGTGAAGGGGAGACAGCTGAATACGAATATACGGAGGCTGCTAGGGGTAATGATGATGCCCCCACCAGAGGGGGAAGCGGAGATAGTGGTGGCGATGGATGCCGAGAAAGCATTTGATAGAGTGGAGTGGGATTATTTGTGGGAGGTGTTGAGGAGATTTGGCTTTGGAGAGGAGTATATTAGATGGGTACAGCTGCTGTATAGGGCCCCGATGGCGAGCGTGGTCACGAATGGACGGGGGTCTGCATATTTTCGGCTTCATAGAGGGACGAGGCAGGGATGTCCTCTGTCCCCATTATTGTTTGCACTGGCGAGTGAGCCCCTGGCAATAGCATTGAGGGGTTCCAGGAAGTGGAGGGGAGTACTCGGGGGAGGAGAGGAACACCGGGTATCTCTTTACGCGGACGATTTATTGGTGTATGTGGCGGACCCGGCGGAGGGGATGCCAGAGATAATGCGGATACTTGGAGTTTGAAGAATTTTCAGGATATAAGCTGAACATGGGGAAAAGTGAGCTGTTTGTGGTGCATCCAGGGGAGCAGAGCAGAGAAATAGAGGACTTACCGCTGAGGAAGGTAACAAGGGACTTTCGCTACTTGGGGATCCAGATAGCCAAGAATTGGGGTACATTGCACAGGTTAAATTTAACGCAGTTGGTGGAACTGATGGAGGAGGACTTCAAGAGATGGGACATGGTATCCCTGTCACTGGCAGGGAGGGTACAAGCGGTTAAAATGGTGGTCCTCCCGAGATTCCTCTTTGTGTTTCAGTGCCTCCCGGTGGTGATCACGAAGGCTTTTTTCAAAAGGATTGAGAAGAGTATCATGAGCTTTGTGTGGGCCGGGAAGACCCCGAGAGTGAGGAAGGGATTTTTGCAGCGTAGTAGGGATGGGGGGGGCTGGCGCTACCGAGCCTGAGTGAGTATTACTGGGCCGCCAACATCTCAATGGTATGTAAGTGGATGGGAGAAGAAGAGGGAGCGGCGTGGAAGAGATTGGAGAAGGCGTCCTGTAGGGGGACTTGCCTACAAGCCATGGTGACGGCGCCGTTGCCGTTCTCACTGAAGAAATACATCACAAGCCCGGTGGTGGTGGTTACTCTGAAAATTTGGGGGCAATGGAGACGGCATAGGGGAAAGACTGGAGCCTCGGTGTGGTCCCCGATAAGAAATAACCATAGGTTTGCTCCGGGGAGAATGGATGGGGGATTTGGAACATGGCAAAGAGCAGGAGTAACACAATTGAGAGATCTGTTTGTAGATGGGACGTTTGCAAGTCTGGGAGCGCTGGCCGAAAAATATGGGTTGCCCCAAGGGAATGCATTCCGGTATACGCAACTGAGGGCTTTTGCGAGGCAACAGGTGAGGGAATTCCCGCAGCTCCCGACGCAGGAGGTGCAGGACAGAGTGATCTCAAAGACATGGGTGGGGGACGGTAAGGTATCAGACATATATAGGGAAATGAGGGACGAGGGGGAGATTATGGTAGATGAGCTGAAAGGGAAATGGGAAGAACAGCTGGGGGAGGAGATTGAGGAGGAGCTGTGGGCTGATGCCCTAAGTAGGATAAACTCATCGTCCTCGTGTGCCAGGCTAAGCCTGATACAATTTAAGGTGTTACACAGGGCGCATATGACTGGAGCACAGCTCAGTAAATTTTTTGGAGTAGAGGATAGGTGTGCGAGATGCTCGAGAAGCCCAGCGAATCACACCCACATGTTCTGGTCATGTCCGGCACTACAGGGGTTTTGGGTGGGGGGTGACAAAGGTGCTTTCGAAGGTGGTGGGAGTCCAGGTCGAACCAATCTGGGGGTTGGTTATATTCGGGGTTGCAGAAGAGCCGGGAGTGCAGGAGGCGAAAGAGGCTGATGTTTTGGCCTTTGCGTCCCTGGTAGCCCGGCGCAGGATACTGTTGATGTGGAAGGAAGCCAAGCCCCCGGGTGTGGAGACCTGGATAAATGACATGGCAGGGTTTATAAAGCTGGAACGGATTAAGTTCGTCCTAAGGGGATCGGCTCAAGGGTTCACCAGGCGGTGGCAACCGTTCGTCGAATACCTCACAGAAAGATAGAGGGAATGGAAAAGAAGAAGACAGCAGCAGCAACCCGGGGGGGGGGGGGGGGGGGGGGAGGAACCAGAGGGATTCTCAGGGATGTTAATGTATAAGTATATAAGTATAATATGTATAGGTTGTTGTTATAGATCATTGTATATTGGACGGTTAAAACATATTATTGGAGAATATTTATCTGGGACAAGGCAGTTGCCATTTAGTTTTGTTTTTGTTTTTTATATATTATTTATTTCTTGTTTATAAAACTGGCCATTGTTATTTATATTGTGATATTACTGTGTAAAGGATACACAATGTACTGTGATGGTTGGCCAAAAATTTTCAATAAAATATTTTTTTTAAAAAAAGAAAGAGGGACTTCAAATTTAGCTTCCCAACTTAGCCCAAGCCTCTTTCTTACAAAAAAATACAGGTGAGCCATGAGTACATGGAAATTACAATGTATTTGTTTTCACAGTAGCAGAGGAAAATTGAATTGGACTCTATCTAAAAATGTGAGGATGTAGACTAGAGTTTTTGGCTAATACCAGTTGCTGCTCTATGTTGCCATGCTGATTGAGTGGGTAGGTGATGTGTTTATCACTTAAAAGTAAATAAGATTTAAAAAAATGAACCAAGTAAGATGTCGCATCTGTGAAAAATAGCAGGGTTGCAGTCATCTTCACACCTTGCCTACAATTACGTAGGTTGAAGTATTCATGGATTTTCAATTTAGAAAATCCACTTTCGATAATGAGGAGGAAACCAAATGGATGTCCAATATCATTGCAGAGACGCAGAAATTGCAGCACCGATGTGTTCTGAAAGCATGCCATGGCATCAGCACTGTATCATGGTAACTTAAACTTGTAGCTTGTTGTAATTCTTTTAGCCAATATATAATTTTGGGGGGAAGCGCAAGGTGACAAATTGAAGCTATCATTCCCAGTCAAGTTTATGTTTGAATTCAATTTGTCTTTTTGCTTGCATTAAATTTTTTAAAAGACCAATAATCTGGCTAATGTCCTAGAAACGTCAGGCAAGGTGGCAGTTAAAGATGGCATTAGATAAGTCACTGGCAGAAATTCACTGCTCTGCCTTTAGCTCCATGAAAACGGCATCTTGCTCTCTGGCTCCCCATTCAAATACATTGAACGGTCTGAAGTTTTTATGCATGCACGATATATGGCATAAGCTCGCCACAGAACGTTAAAGCAATTCAAGACCAACTCTTCTCTTTTAACAATGTGATGAGCATTCATTTCTATCAGTCAACCTCTGTAACATTGAAAATGAACTTATTTTCTTGAGATTTTGATTGTTGTAAATTTAAAGAAAAACCTTTTCAGTTTCTCTTTTTCTCTCCTGTGCTGTCTCTAATTGTTTTGACATTGAATCCACCATTTGAACTTTCACTTCCATGTTCATTTCATAAACCTTCTATCTGATTGGCTAAGGAGATAAATAGTTCAAACAGATTCTAGATGTTCCATAGAGGAGTACCATTTCCATCTCGTGAGTTCCAGCAACTTGCCGCTCAAAATATGGAGAATAAATGGACAAGTCTAAATGCTGGGTGTCTTTAATTGAATGGTCACAGGAGTTTTTGGACCAGTGCACACAAAGAACAATACAGGAACAGGCCGTTTGGCCCTCTAAACCAGTGCCAACCAGTGCCTGGCTAAACTAAAACCTTCCGCACTTCTGGCGTCTGTATCCTTCTATTCACATCCTATTCATGTATTTGTTAAGATGCCTCTTAAACACCCTTGTCGTATCTGCTTCCACCACCTTCCCCGGCAGCACGTTCCAGGCACTCAGCACTCTGTGTATATTTTTTAAAAAACTTGCCTCGCACATCTCATAGAGATTTATAAAATTTTAACGGGACGAGATATATAGATATGTCAGGAATAAAAGAATGACTAGGGTAAGAGTAGGGCCAGTCAAGGACAGTAGTGGGAAGTTTTGCTTGGAGTCCGAGGAGGTAGGAGAGGTGCTAAATGAATATTTTTCGTCAGTATTCACACAGGAAAAAGACAATGTTGTCGAGGAGAATACTGAGATTCAGGCTACTAGACTAGAAGGGCTTGTGGTTCATAAGGAGGGAGGTGTTAGCAATTCTGGAAAATGTGATAATCGATAAGTCACCTGGGCCGGATGGGATTTATCCTAGGATTCTCTGGGAAGCTAGGGAGGAGATTGCTGAGCCTTTGGCTTTGAACTTTATGTTGTCATTTTCTACAGGAATGGTGCCAGAAGACTGGAGGATAGCAAATGTTGTCCCCTTGTTCAAGAAGGGGAGTAGAGAGAACCCCGGTAACTATAGACCAGTGAGCCTTACTTCGGTTGTGGGAAAAATCTTGGAAAGGTTTATAAGAGATAGGATGTATAATCATCTGGAAAGGAATAATTTGATTAGAGATAGTCAACACGGTTTTGTGAAGGGTAGGTCGTGCCATACAAATCTTATTGAGTTCTTTGAGAATGTGACCAAACAGGTGGATGAGGGTAAAGCAGTTGATGTGGTGTATATGAATTTCAGTAAAGCGTTTGATAAGGTTCCCCATGGTAGGCTACTGCAGAAAATATGGAGCCATGGGATTCAGGGTGATTTAACAGTTCGGATCAGAAATTGGCTAGCTGGAAGAAGACAAAAGGGTGGTGGTTGATGGGAAATGTTCAGACTGGAGTCCATTTACTAGTGGTGTACCACAAGGATCTGTTTTGGGGCCACTGCTGTTTGTCATTTTTAGAAATGACCTGGAGGAGGGCGTAGAAGGATGGGTGAGTAAATTTGCAGATGACACAAGTCAGTGGAGTTGTGGACAGTGCGGAAGGATGTTACAAGTTACAGAGGGACATAGATAAGCTGCAGCGCTGGGCTGAGAGGTGGCAAATGGAGTTTAGTGCAGAAAAGTGTGAGGTGATTCATTTTGGAAGGAATAACAGGAAGACAGAGTACTGGGCTAATAGTAAGATTCTTGGCAGTGTGGATGAGCAGAGAGATCTCGGTGTCCATGTACATAGATCCCTGAACGTTACCCCCCAGGTTGAGAGGGTTGTTAAGAAGGCGTACGGTGTGTTAGCTTTTATTGGTAGGGGGATTGAGTTTTGGAGTCATGAGGTCATGTTGCACCTGTACAAAACTCTGGTGCGGCCGCATTTGGAGTATTGCGTGCAATTCTGGTCGCCGCATTATAGGAAGGATGTGGAAGCATTGGAAAAGGTGCAGAGGAGATTTACCAGAATGTTGCCTGGTATGGAGGGAAGATCTTATGAGGAAAGGCTGAGGGACCTGAGGCTGTTTTCGTTAGAGAGAAGAAGGTTAAGAGGTGACTTAATTGAGGCATCCAGGGTGATCAGAGGATTGGATAGGGTGGACAGTGAGAGCCTCTTTCCTCGGATGGTGATGTCTAGCACGAGGGGACATAGCTTTAAATTAAGGGGAGATAGATATAGGACAGATGTCAGCGGTAGGCTCTTTACTCAGAGAGTAGTAAGCGTGTGGAATGCCCTGCCTGCAACAGTAGTGGACTCGCCAACACTAAGGGCATTCAAATGGTCATTGGATAGACATATGGACAATAAGGGAATAGTGTAGATGGGCTTTAGAGTGGTTTCACAGGTCGGCGCAACATCGAGGGCCGAAGGGCCTGTACTGCGTTGTAATGTTCTGTGTTCTATGAGACGGTAAATGCAGGGAAGGTGTTACCAATGATTGGTGTCTCCAGAACCAGGGGACACAGCCTGAGGATTCAGGGTAAACCATTTCGGACAGATATAAGGAGACATTTCCTCACACAGAGTGGCGAGTCTGTGGAATTAATTACCACAGGAAGTAGTTGATGCTAAAAAAATTAATATATTCAAGAGGCAGCTAGATATAGCACTTGGGGAGAAAGGGTTCAAAGGCTCTGGGGAGAAAGCAGGATTAGGCTATGGAGTTGGATGATCAACCATGATCGTGATGAATGGCGGAGCAGGCTCGATGGGCCAAAAGGTCGTCTCCTGCTCCTATCGTCTATGTATTTATCTCCTCTAAACCTTCCCCCAAGTTCCCTAGTAATTGAGTTTTCCACCCTTGGAAAAAACATCTGACTATCCACTTTGTCCATGCCACATTATCAGGTCGCCCTCAACCTCTGTCGTTCAAGTGAAAATAATCTGAGTTTATCCAACATCTTCATAGCTAATACTCTCCAGACCAGGCACCGTCCTGGTAAACCTCTTCTGTACACTCTCCAAAGCATCCACATTCTTCTGCTAGTGTGGCGACCAGAATTGTGTGGCGACCAGAATTGTACGCAGTATTAAAAATGTGGCCTGATCAAGGTTCTGAACAGTTGCGGCATGACTTGCCAATTTGTACACTCAGTGCCCCGACTGATGAAGGCAGGTGTG
The DNA here is from genome assembly GCF_047496885.1 of Scyliorhinus torazame. Classification (NCBI taxonomy): domain Eukaryota; kingdom Metazoa; phylum Chordata; class Chondrichthyes; order Carcharhiniformes; family Scyliorhinidae; genus Scyliorhinus; species Scyliorhinus torazame. The sequence continues at coordinate 56,617,742 of NC_092723.1, read as the reverse complement.
CCGTATTTCTTCTTGTCTGCCTTCTCCACCTGCATTGCCATTTTCAGTAACCTGTGAACCTGTACACGCAGATCTCTCTGCCTGTCAATATTCTTAAGGGTTCTGCCACTTACTGCATAATTCCCACCTGTATTAGACCTTCCAAAATACATTACCCCTCATTTGCCCGAATTAGACTCCATCTATCATTTCTCTGCCCAAGTCTCCAATTGATCCATATCCTGCTGTATCCTCTGACAATCCTCTTCACTATCTGCAACTCCACTAATCTTTGTCTGCAAACGTCGAACCAGACCAGCTACATTTTCCTCAAAATCTCTTCTATATACTACGAACAACAAAGGTTCCAGCACTAGTCACAGCCTTCCATTCAGAGAAGCACCCTTCCACTGGTCCCTTCTGTCTTTGATGACCAAGCCACTTATGTATCTATCTTGTCAGCTTCCCTCTGACCCTGTGTGACTTCACTTTCTGTACCAGTCTGCCATGAGGGACCTTGTCAAAGGCCTTACTGAAGTCCATGTAGACAACATCCACTGCCCTTCTTTCATCAATCATCTTCGTCACTCTCAAAAAACTCGATCAAGTTATGGAGACATGACCTCCCCTTCACAAAACCATGCTGCTTGTCGTTAATAAGTCCATTTGTTTCCAAATATGAGAATCTTTTCCAATAATTTCCCTATCACTGATGTCAGGCTCACCGGCCTATAATTTCCTGGATTATCCCTTCTACCTTAAAGGGCAGCACGGTAGCATAGTGGTTAGCACAGTTGCTTCACAGCTCCAGCTCCCAGGTTCGATTCCCGGCTTGGATCACTGTATGCGGAGTCTGCACGTTCTCCCTGTGTGCCCGTGGGTTTCCTCTCTCAGTCCAAAGATGTGCGAGTTAGGTTGATTGGCCATGCTAAATTGCCCTTGGTGTTCAAAAAGGTTGGGTGGGGTTACTGGGTTACGGGGATAGGGTGGAGGTGTGGACTTGGGTAGGTAGCTCTTTCCTAGGACCGGTGCAGACTCGATGGGCTGAATGGCCTCCTTCTGCACTGTAAATTCTATGATTTACCCTTCTTAAAGGAACAATATTGGCTGTTCTCCACTCCTCTGGAAACTCACCTACAGCCAATGAGGATACAAAGATTTCTATCATGCCCCAGCAATTTCATCCCTTGCCACCCTCCGTAGTCTGGGTAAAGGACATCAGGCCTTGGGGACTTATCCACCATAATGCTTTTTAAGACACCCAATGCCGCCTCCTTTTTGATATTGACGTGACCCGACTATCTACATACCCTTCCCTAGACTCATCATCCGCCAAGTCCTTCTCTTTGGTGAATATTAATGCAAAGTACTCATTTAGTACCTTGGCCACTTTCTCTGGTTTCACACACACATTTCTTCCTCCTTGTCCATTGTCCTCTAGTAGACCTGGCTACCCTCTTGCTCTTTATATACATAAAAAATGCCTTGGGAATCTCCTTAATCCTGTTTGCCAAGGACTTTTTATGGTTTCTTTTAGCCCTCCTAACTCCTCAACTTCCTTTCTACTTTCTTTATGCTCTTCAAGGGCTTGTCTGTTTTCCGCCTTCTCGACCTTCCTTTTACTTTTTGACTAGGCTCAAAATATCCCTCGTTATCAAAGGTTCCAGAAACTTTCCATACTTATCCTACATCCTCACAGGAATATGCCGGTCCTGAATTCTAATCAACTGATGTTTGAAAGACTCCCACATGTCAGATGTTGATTTACCCACAAGCAGCCGCCCCCAAATTCCTGCCTGATATTGTTGTAATTAGCTTTCCCAAAATTTATGACCTTCAACCGATTAACTCCAAGTACCTTAACATGTATGGAATTAATGCTCCCCTGCTGAAACTTTGATCACCCGGCCGGGCTCATTCCCCAATACCAGGTCCAGTGAGGCCCCTTCTCTCGTTGGACTATTTACCTATTGTTTCAAAAAATCCTCCTGGATGCTTCTTACAAATCCTGCCCCAACCAAGCCTCTAGTTCGAAGTGAGTCCCAGCCAAACAGGGAAAATTAAAATCACCCACCATAATTTATGAAGGACCAGTGTTTCAAGTTGACCAGAAAGAGTATTAAACTAAAGCACTTGGATTAGAGTGTAACGTTTTTGTTAAGTAAGACTGTGGCCTGAAGTAGTAAAACATTTTTCAACATTGCCACCATAATAGTATGTTTGCTGGTTGAAGTAGAAATACTGGTGATATTTGTGGTTTAAATCAGTTTAAAAATATGTTACCATCATCAACAATTGTAATTCCAGCAATCTAGATTAGAACACGTAATGTCATAGAACCGCTACTGTGCAGGAGGTCATTCAGCCCATCGAGTCTGCACCGACCCTCTGAAGGATCACCTTACCTAGGCCCACAACCCCAACCAACCTTTTTGGACACGGGGCAATTTACCGAGGCCAATCAACCTAACCTGCACATCTTTAGACTGTGGGAGGAAACCCACGCAAACAGGGAGAGAATGTGCAAAGTCCACACACCGACAGTTACCCAAGGTCAGAATTGAACCGGAGTCTCGGGTGCTGTGAGGCAGCAGTGCTAACCACTGTGCCTCCGTGACTTTAAATTGACTGGTACTTTAAAGCACATTTTTACCTGTGCATTTTCCCATCGACCAACATTGAACCTCAAATTGTTTTGTTAAATTTTTTACTTTGCATTTTTTGTGATCAAAATAAGGTTAGCTCCAATGATCTGCACAGTGATCTTGCAACTATTATCACATTTTGTGCGATTCAACTGTCTAATACATTGCCTACTGTATGTGTTGCACAGGTTACTTGCAATAACTCTATGGAACTGAGGTGTAACAATACACAAAACACTTTGGCTTGTCTTTGGTGGGAATTATTGATCATTTTTGTTTTGGAGAATCTATTTTTCATTTGAGGAATCAACTGCAGCATGTATAGTGTGTTTTTTTTTGTTACTAGTTGCTAAAGTTTACAAGGACTACATGACCTGACTCCAGTTATTGAGAAATAAAATACAATGATCCATGCGCTGCAGTTTTCACAAGGTGCAATATATTTGTGAGTAATAACTGTCGTGTTGTTCACCCTGAGGTAACATGGATTGCACACAATGCAATTAACTGATCAAGTATACACCAAACGAAGGCGTTGGTTCAATAAAAGATTTATTGAACTCGAGCAACAAAACACACAGCTGCCTGTGGGTTGACTCTCTACTAAGTAAACTAAAGCTAACTATCTAGACCAGGCTAGCTCTGATCCACGTGTTGGAGGTGTTGAATGATTTGTACACCCTGACTATCACTATAGCTATCACCAGTTGAAAGAGGCAGAGTGCTGATGCCTCGTGTGTTTTATAGGTGTAAGTCCCCCTCTGGTGTCCTGTCTTGCGATTGGTCGTGTTCTGTTCTGTACTCACCTGGTTGTCTGCCTGCCTGCTTTTACCTCCTGATGTGCATGGGTGCATATTATGACATCCCCCCCCCCCCCTTTTTTTAAATAAATTGTTGTCAGCTGCTTAGAGCAGAAACAACATATTTACAAGAGTAACTATATACAAAATCGGTGAGTGGATGGATATGTACATGTAAGGTGTCTAGCGTGCAGAAACATAACATCATATATACAGGGAATTATTTATAAGTCCAATTGTTGAGGCTGTCGATGGATTCTCGTGGACCGCCTTTGGTGGAGGCGGAGATGATGGTGTCTTGACCGGTTGGCATGCAGCCAGGCTGGTGGCCTCATGGAGCGAGGTGTCTGGGTCGGGCAAAGTGACATCTGGGAAAGTGAGATCCGGTGGTGGGCATGCGTAGCGCCCTTCTGTTGCGCCTTACAATCGATCCACCCGCCATGCGAACCACGAATGACCTGGGAGCAGCCTGTCGAACCACAATAGCAGGAGCTGACCAGCCGCCACCAGGCAACTGAATGTGAAAAATGTCCTTCGGAGAGAGGAGCGGCAGATCCGAAGCGTGAGCATCATATGTGATCTTTTGCCTGGTTCTGATCTTTTGCAACACTGGAAGGTGATCCAGGTCAGGTACATAAATGGCCGGGACAGTCATCCGCAGGTTACGATTCGTTAGGAGCTGAGCCGGAGAAAACCCATTGGACAAAGGGGTTGCCCTGTATGCAAGAAGAGCGAGATTAAAGTCCGAAGCTGAGTCCGCAGCCTTCCAGAGCATTTGCTTCATGACGTGGACCCCTTTTTCGACCTTCCCATTAGATTGTGGGTAATGCGGGCTCGAGGTGATGTGCTGGAAGTGGTATTGCTTTGCAAAGTTGGACCATTCTTGACTGAAGAAACGGGGACTGTTGTCGCTCATGACCGTGAGCAGAATTCCATGCCTGGCGAATGCCTCTTTGCAGGCCTGTATTATGGTCCGGGATGTTGGGTCCGATAGTTTCACTGGAGGTAACTGGAGAAGTAATCAATTATCAGGACATAGTCACGCGTGAAAGAGGTCCACACCAACTTTAGACCACGGAGAGGTCATGAGCTCATGCTGGTGCTCGGAGCGTCTCTTTGGGCTGAGCAGGCAGGAACCGCTGGCATGTCATGCAGTTGAGGACCATATTTGAGATGTCCTCATTGATGTCGGGCCAATAGACAGCTTGTTGGGCTCTGCAGCTACATTTCTCAATGCCGAGGTGTCCCTCGTGTATCTGCGTGAGCACCAAGCTCTGGAGGCTGCGCGGGATGACTACGCGATCCAATTTCAGAAGGATCCCCTCGACAGCAGTTAGGTCATCCTTTACTTTATAGTATTGGGGGCATTGCCTTTTCTGCCAGCCATTCGTGTGGTGATGTATGACATGCTGCAGCAGAGGGTCCTTGGCGGTCTCCTCCCGAATGATGCCTAGTCAGTCGATGGATGACGGGAGGGTGCTGGCACACCGTTTCACCTGCGCCTCGATGTTGTGCATGAAGTCTACCTGTTCACATGGTGAGATGATGGCATGGGAAAGGGCATCAGCGATGATTAGCTCCTTCCCAGGTGTGTAAACCAGTTCAAAATCATACCTGCGGAATTGAAGGAGAATGCGCTGGAGCCTGGGTGTAATGTCATTTAAATCCTTGTGTATAATGTGCACCAGGGGTCTGTGGTCCGTCTCCACGGTAAAGGTCGGGAGACCATACACATAATCATGGAATTTCACGATGCCAGTGAGCAGGCCCTGGCATTCTTTCTCAATTTGAGCATAGCGTTGCTCAGTGGCCGTCATGACACTGGACGCGTAGGCCACTGGAGCCCATGACGAGGTGTTGTCCTTCTGCAGGAGCACCGCCCCAATGCCGACCTGGCTGGCACCTGTGGAGATCTTGGTCTCCCTTGCTGGGTCAAAGAAGGTTAGAACAGGAACGGTGGTTAGCTTCGCTTTCAACTCGAGCCACTCTTCCTGATGTGCGTGCGGGCAGCCACTGGAAAGTGGTGGATTTTTTCACAAGGTGTCTGAGGGCTGTGGTGTGTGATGTGTGATTGGGAATGAACTTCGCCAGAAAGTTCACCATCCCCAAGAGGCGGAGGACCGCCTTCTTGTCCTCTGGAGTCTTCATCGTGTTAATTGCCTGGACTTTGTCTGAGTCCGGCTGCACGCCCTGTTGTGAGATCTGATTGCCCAGAAATTTAATTGACGACATGCCAAAGGAGCATTTAGTTTTGTTGAGCTTCAGGCCGTTGGCATGCATGCGCCTGAAGACCTGCAGACGGGCAACATGTTCCTCCGGGGTCGTGGACCAAATGATGACATCGTCAACATAGACCCGTACACCGTCAATGCCCTCGAGCATTTGCTCCATTATTCAATGAAAGATTTTGGAGGCCGACACAATGCCAAATGGCATTCGGTTATAGCAATATCTCCTGAAGGGAGTGTTAAATGTGCATAGCTTCTGGCTGCATTCGTCCAGCTGTATCTGCCAGAAGCCCTTCGATGCGTCCAGCTTTGTAAAATATTTGGCATGCGCCATTTCACTCGTCAGCTCCTTCCGCTTCGGGATCGGATAGTGTTCCCTCATAATGTTGCGGTTCAGATCCTTGGGATCGATGCAAATGCGCAGTTTTCCCAAGGGCTTCTTGATGCAGACCATTGAGCTGACCCAGTCAGTTGGATATTATCCCTTGATCCTGGAGATCCCGCAGTTGTGCCTTCAGGCGGTCTTGAGGGGTGCCGGCACCCGGCGCGGCGCATGGATGACAGGCATGGCATCAGACCTGAGCAGAATTTTTCACGGTCGGGCAGGGTGCCCATCCATGTGAACACATCCGGGGACTGCAGTAGGAGCTCCTCAATGTTGGCTTGCAGAGTGTTGTCAGCTGAGGACATAGCATTTACACACTGAACTAACTGGAGGAGCTTGCATGCTCGGGCACCCAGCAGAGATGCTTTGCCGGGCTGGACGATCTCAAACTGCAAAGTGGCCTTGACGGCCCTGTTGGATACTTGCAGGTAACAGGACCCTAGCGCCGTGATGGCATTCCCATTGTAGTCGAGCAACTGGCAAGCCGGTAGGATACCTCCGGATGCGAGCCAGATCTGCTTTGGATATTAGGTTGGCTGAAGCACCGGTGTCGAGCTTGAACCGGATGCTACAATTGTTGACCTGTGCTGTGGCACGCCACTGTCCGCACCATCCACTTTAAGGATGGGCGTATGTGTTGGTGAAAGTGAGGAGGCATGGTTATGCATGGTGATGATGCCCACTCGATACGTGGACTGATGGGATCCGGTTCCAAGTCCAGCAGCCCTTGCTGCACAATTCAAACTCATTTTCGTTGGACCTGGTACCGCTTGCCCCCTATCGGAAGTGCAGATCTGCACAGAGCAGCATAATGGCTAAGCTTCTTGCAGTTGAGACATCGCCTGCCTCTCGCGGGGCATTGCCGCTGAAAATGGGCAATGCTGCAGTTGGGGCACGTCATTACGTCGACATTGTGACATTCGGTGCGTCGTCGCGCCTGCGCTGTGTGGTCAGCCGCCACTCGCACCTGCGCAGTGTAGTCTTTGCGCGCTTAATTTTCCCGACCATGGTGCGCATGCGGGGAGCCCTGGAAAAGCGTGCAAAATGGCCATCGATGCTCGGGCCCCGCATTCGGGCGATGGCCTCTACACTTTCAGCCTCGTGGGAGGCAAGTTGGTCCTGCTCTGCGAACTTCAGGCGGGAATAGCGACTTTTCGCCAGTTCGTGGACTTTGCATGTCTCGATGGCCACTGGCAAGGTCATATTTTTTATTTTTAGGAGCTGCTCCCGCAGGGCGTCAGAGTGGACGCCAAACACAATCTGATCGCTGATGAGGGAGTCAGCGGTGTCTCCGTAGTTGCAGGACTGCGCTAGAATGCGAAGCTGAGTAAGAAAAGACTGAAAAGGCTCGTCCTTACCCTGAAGGCGCTGCTGGAATATGTAACGCTCGAAGCTTTCGTTTGTCTCGACCTCGTAGTGACTGTCGAATTTTGCGAGGACAGTCTGGAACTTTGCCTTGTCCTCACCGTCTGAGAAAGTGAGCGAATTGAAGATTTGGATGGCCTGGTCCCCCGCAGTAGACAGCAGCAGGGCGATTTTTCGCACATCGGAGGCATTTTCGAGGCCCGAGGCCTTAAGGTATAGGCTGAATGTTTGCTTGAAGGCCCGCGAGTTGGCACCAAGGTTCCCGAAGATGCGGAGCTGCCTGGATCTTTTCCATGGCACAGGAAGGCAGTTGCTGGTCTAGAAAGAATTTTCAAAGGTAAATTACTTGGAGGCTGTAGCCACTTCTGGTATCATGTCGTGTTGTTCACCCTGGGGTAACACGGATTGCACACAATGCAATTAACTGATCAAGTATACACCAAACAAAGGCGTTGGTTCAATAAAAGACTTATTGAACTCTAGCAACAAAACACACAGCTGCCTGTGGGTTGACTCTCTACTAAGTAAACTAAAGCTAACTATCTAGACCAGGCTAGCTCTGATCCACGTGTTGGAGGTGTTGAATGATTTGCACACCCTGACTATAGCTATCATCAGTGGAAAGAGACAGCGTGCTGATGCCTCGTGTGTTTTATAGGTGTAAGTCCCCCTCTGGTGTCCTGTCTTGTGATTGGTAGTGTTCTGTTCTGTACATTGATTGGCTCATCTGGGTGTCTGTCACTGCCAACATTTACCTCCTGATGTGCATGGGTGTATATTCTGACAATAGCCAAGGTTGTGCTTGATTCTGTAAGCTTTTGGAAGAATGTTAAGTTTTCTTGAAGGAATGACACTAGTGTTATACAGATGATTTGCAAATGTTGAATGGGATAATGGAAATAGAGGTTCAGTATCTTTGAAAAAAGATAAATTTAATCTAAAAGAAATAGCGTTGAAGCTTTGAGTACTTGTTAATGTAGTTTATTTTACAACAGAAGGGATCAAAGTGGCATCAAAAACTAGCCAGCTGTCCTTCTCCAAATGACAGCAGCATTCTTACAATTTGGTGCCAATTGCTTTCTTTCATTATTCCCCGTTGTGATCTACTATTGATGATTGAACATCGCAGTTAAAGATTGGCAATCCAATTAAATTTCATAGCTGAAAAAATACATTTTGCCGAACCTTTTTTGTCTTGCACTCATCAGGACAATCACAAGGATACCAAGGGATTGTTGTTTCCTCTGACATTGGTATTCTCGAGAAGGATGACGAGGCATATTGGCTTTCTGACCATACGAACCTATGAATTAGGAGCAGGCGTAGGCCACTTGGTCGTTGCGACCTGTTCCACCATTCAATAAGGCCATGGCTGATCTGATTGTACCCTCCACTCCACATTCCTGCCTACCCCATAATATTTCACCCCCTTGTTAATCAAGAATCTATCGAACTCTGCCTTAAAAATATTCAATTACCCTGGTTCTTCTGTCTTTTGAGGTAGAGAGTTCCAAAGACTCATGACCTTCTAAAAGAAAATCATTCTCCTGTCTGCCTGAAATTAGCTCACTTAAATATAGGCGTAGGGTACAAATGCAAGGAAGGAATGTTAAGCCTCTTTAAAACACTGGTTAAGCCCCGTTGGAGTTTGGTTGCTGTTTCTGCATACGCACTCTGGGAAGGGCATCACGCCCTTGGAGAGAGTGCAGAGGAAATTCACCGAAAATGAACCAAAAGTGAACGATTTAAGTTGGGTGTAGATACAAGACAAACTGGGGCTTTTCTCCTTTGAGGTTTGAAGCTTAATGGGACTGGATAAATCATGAATAGTTTTGATGGGGTAAATAAAAATAAACTGTTTCCAGTGGCTGTGGGTCAGCAACCAGAGGACCCAGACTTAAGGTAATTAGCAAAAGACCTGAGGAGAAAAACTATATTCAGAGTGAACCATGTTCTGGAATAAGCTACCTGAAAAGGTGGTCGTGGATTCAGCAATAGATTTCACAAGGGAGTTGAAATATTGCTTGAAAAGGGCAAAAATTGCTTGGATTTGGGTATACAGCAGGGAAATGGGGCTAATTGGATAGTGCTATGAGAGAGCTGGTAGAAGCATGAAGGACTAAATAAATGGCCTCTTTGTGTAGGGAATTTGTGGATATTCTCCCTCCTGCCATTAATTGGTTAAATCTCCTAAAACAATGATTGAACATATGTTGCATAAATACATTAATCATTATTGCACTATTGTCAATATTAATTTCTAGTCTGTATTGCTCTTTTGTCATATTAAAATGGTTGATTGTCTTTTCCTGGAAATAAAAATCACTACATACTAGAATGATTTTGAAGAAAGGACCCTGAAAACCTGGTTTGTCAGACCAGACACGAGGCGCTGAATTTTGTTTTCACAAGTGGATCTGACTGCTCCTTTGTAGCCCATCATGCATACTCTCTCAGCTTAATTTATTTTACACTACAATTGAAGTTGCTGTAAAACTTGAATTATACCTTGCTTAGAATACAGTGGAAACCACTTCAAATTTCAACTGGAGAAAATTAACATCTATTTTGTACATACGCTGATTTCCATAAGGTGCCTTATTTCTTTGCTTACTGTGTTTGGTTTTATAACCAGGTGACCAGTCATGGCAATGTCTCAATTAGGGAAAGGACAGTTTTACTCCACTATGATTCAGCAAAAGTGAGCTGCAAGCTTGTAGGGAAATCGGTTTCCGAGAAATAGGAGGCATTCGAGAAGAAGATGGTGAGGATTCAGAGTTAATATATTCTCACAAAGAAAAAGGATGGAATTTCCAAATTTATAGCCCCTTGATGCCAATAAGCATCCAGGATCAGCTGAAAAAGGAAAGCATAGGTTAAATACAGAGTTTAATACTCTAGAATGGAGGATTGGAAGTACCGGAATGAAACAGAAGGAAATTAGGAAAGCAAAGAGTGGGCATGAAAAATGTAGACCAGGTAAATGACGGAAAACCAAAAAATGTTTTATAAATAGGTAAAAGAGCAAAAGGATAAATAACTAAGGCAGTCGTATGGACTATCGGAGACCAAAAATGTAGCCTGTATATTGGAAGGTGAGCATATTTTTCAGTGAATACTTTGCACCAGTCTTTGCAAAAGAGGGATGATGTAGTTGAGGGGAACTGTGAATGTTGAATGGGATAAGGGAAATAGAGGTTCAATATATTTGAAAAAACATAAATCTGTAGACCGAGATGAAATGTACATTCCTACTGTTCAGTTGTGCCCTGTTCTGATTCTTCCCTGGTCTTTTCTTGCTTTCTGTCTTCATTCTTGCTCCAGTTGCTCTGAGCTCACCTGCTGGTTGGTCTGCAACCTTTTCTGGACCATTGGTGGTATTGCTGCTATATGCCCTTGGCAAGTATTTTTCACAAGATGAAAGCCTGTTTAGGTGAGGGATAAAAAATATTGCTGCCTTTTGTGCAGTACCAGAAATCTAGGTTTTAAGTTAGAAAGTGGTGGGTGCAATCCCTTTTCCAAAATGTTGAACAGGTGTATATAGTTTCTTGTACTAACGGGCGTTGGTTATTTAGCATCTCGAGCGAGCTCTGACATTTAGTGAGATAGTGGCTGATCCACAGCCAAAGCAGCAGAGATTCGATAGATAGAAACTGTCCATTCCCCTGAATGTCTTAAAGTTCGATCAAATTGCCCCTTAACCTTCTTTGACTAACCTGTTAAAGATTTTTGAGGATGAAAGTCATGCGATAGGTAGGTTTGGGGGTGGGGGGAGCGGGGAAGGGAGAAATGATTGGATGTAGAATATTATTTAGCAGAATATGAAGAAATGTACTTCGGTTTGAGAAGCAAAAATGCAGAACATTTCAGAACAAAAATGGTGAGAAATTTGGAACTTGATGGCCAAAGGGACCTAGGCGTCCTTGTTCATAAGTCACTGAAAGCTAACCTGCAGGTGCAGCAAGCAATTAGGAAGGCAAGTAGTATGATAGAACATAGAACATTACAGCGCAGTACAGGCCCTTCGGCCCTCGATGTTGCGCCGACCTGTGAAACCACTCTAAAGCCCATCTACACTATTCCCTTATCGTCCATATGTCTATCCAATGACCATTTGAATGCCATTGGTGCTGGCGAGTCCACTACTGTTGCAGGCAGGGCATTCCACACCCTTACTACTGTCTGAGTAAAGAACCTACCTCTGACATCTGTCCTATATCTATCTCCCCTCAAGTTAAAGCCATCACCATCCGAGGAAAAAGGCTCTCACTGTCCCCCCCTATCCAGTCCTCTGATCAACTTTGTATGCCTCAATTAATTCACCTCTTAACCTTCTTCTCTCTAACGAAAACAGTCTCAAGTCCCTCAGCCTTTCCTCATAAGATCTTCCCTCCATACCAGGCAACATTCTGGTAAATCTCTTCTGCACCCTTTCCAATGCTTCCACATGCTTCCTATAATGCGGCGACCAGAATTGCACGCAATACTCCAAATGCGGCGGCACCAGAGTTTTGTACAGCTGCAACATGACCTCATGGCTCCGAAACTCAATCCCTCTACCAATAAAAGCTAACACACCGTACGCTTTCTTAACAACCCTCTCAACCTGGGTGGCAACTTTCAGGGATCTATGTACATGGACACCGAGATCTCTCTGCTCATCCACACTGCCAAGAATCTTACCATTAGCCCAGTACTCTGTCTTCCTGTTATTCCTTCCAAAATGAATCGCCTCACACTTTTCTGCATTAAACTCCATTTGCCACCTCTCAGCCCAGCGCTGCAGCTTATCTATGTCCCTCTGTAACTTGTAACATCCTTCCGCACTGTCCACAACTCCACCGACTTTAGTGTCATCTGCAGATTTACTCACCCATCCTTCTACGCCCTCCTCCAGGTCATTTCTAAAAATGACAAACAGCAGTGGCCCCAAAACAGATCCTTGTGGTACACCACTAGTAACTGGACTCCAGTCTGAACATTTCCCATCAACCACCGCCCTTTGTTTTCTTCCAGCTAGCCAATTTCTGATCCAAACTGCGAAATCGCCCTGAATCCCATGCCTCCGTATTTTCTGCAGTAACCTACCGTGGGGAACCTTATCAAACGCTTTACTGAAATCCATATACACCACATCAACTGCTTTACCCTCATCCACCTGTTTGGTCACCTTCTCAAAGAACTCAATAAGATTTGTATGGCACGACCTACCCTTCACAAAACCGTGTTGACTATCTCTAATCAAATTATTCCTTTCCAGATGATTATACATCCTATCTCTTATGAACCTTTCCAAGATTTTGCCCACAACAGAAGTAAGGCTCACTGGTCTATAGTTACCGGGGTTGTCTCTACTCCCCACAAGTAGCCTCGATTGCAAGAGAATTTGAATATAGGAGCAAAGAAGTCTTGCTGCAGGTGTCTACTGCCTTGGTGAGATTTTAACTCAGTATTATGTACAGTTTTGGTCTCTACCCAAGGAAGAATATGCTTGCTGTAGAGGGAATGTAACAAAGGTTCACCAGATTGATCCTTGGGATGGTGGGATTTTCCTACGAGGAGAGATTGAGGAGACTGGCCCAAATTTGCTGGAGTTTAGAAGAATGAGAGATTATTTAATTGAAGCATACAAAATTCTTATAGGCTCGACACGGTATATGAAGGATGGATGTTTCCCCTGGCTGGGAGTGAAGGTCTATGGCCAGGATACACATTCGCAGAATAAGAGGCCGGCCATTTGGGATTGAGACCAGGAGGAATTTATTCACTCAACGGGTCGTGAATCTTTGGAATTCACGAACCCAGAGATCTCTGGAGTTCATCATTGAGATCACCAAGACAGAGATTGATAGATTTCTCGATAATAAAGCTATCAAGCGATATGGCGGGTATGGGAAAAATGGTGGAGGTTCGAGATCAGCCATGATCCAATTGAATGGCAGAGCAGGCTCAAAGGGCCGAATTGCTTACTCTTGCCCCTATTTCCTATGTTCGTATAAATATTGGCCAGGGTACGTGAATTACTCCGTTGCTAGTCTTCAAAATAGTGCATGACTGTTAACACCTCATCCAAAAGTCAAGGAGTGTAGTCCTGTTTCAGTGTCAGCACACATCTGTGTTCAAGTCCACTATGGCACTTGAAGCCAGAACCTTGTAATTCAGAAGCAAGAGTATGGCCAACAGAGCCAGATGGACAGGCTTGTTTTATGAGATTAAGTTGACAGAGGACAGAAGGTGGAAGGCTAGTGAGAGAACATTTAAATGGGAATTGAGTCTGGCAATAATAAAGGCATGGATAAAGTTGAAGTGAAATATATAATGTGATCATGTAATACTCTTGCTCCTGGTCATGTATTTTTTTTTTTTGAAAGGAGCTTATATATCAGAGCTTAATAATTAGACTTCAACCTCTTCTCCAGCTCCATATCAGCACGGTAACACTTGCGTCACAGCTCCAGGGTTCCAGGTTCGATTCCTGGCTTGGGTCACTGTCTGTGTGGAGTCTGTACCTTCTCCCTGTGTCTGCGTGGGTTTCCTCCAGGCGCTCCGGTTTCCTCCCACAAGTCCCGAAAGACGTGCTGTTAGGTAATTTGGACATTCTGAATTCTCCCTCTGTGTACCAGAGCAGGCACCTGAATGTAGCGACCAAGGGCTTTTCACAGTAACTTCATTGCAGTGTTAATGTAAGCCTACTTGTGACAATAAAGACTATTATTATAGAATGATAATATGTCAGGTGAATTTTATGTTAAAATCTGATCTCTAAGATGTCTGCATTATGGGTTTTCAATTAAAATGGATATAACTCCTATTTTACTTGGGGATAGAATGCATTTCAGTGCCTTCTCGTCATTCCCTCCCCTCACTTCCTGCTTTGGTCATACTGAATGGAAATAATCAGACTTTGTTGCAATCCCAGTTGATATAACTCGATGGGAAGATTCCAGAATGGATCCCTGGCTCCAAAGACAGTGGGCTGGATTCTCCACCCTGCCATGCCACATTTCTGTTTCACCCCGCCGGCGGGATGCTCCGTTACGCCGGCTAGTGTAGCCACTTAAATTGGCCAACTCCCGATTTAAAATGGCGAACGGCAGAGGCTGATGGGAAAGTCAGCCAACAAGACAAAAACCAGCAGCTGCAGGTTTGCTGTGTATTTACCTCTGCAAAAACCAGACAACATCGATACTAGCGACCATCAGCATAATAAAGTGAACAGCCATCTGCATACTGATGAGCAATCCCCGGGAACAATAAGTAACATTTTGACACACACAGCAAAGCCAGACTCCTTGGCGCCAGCAGGAGCCAAAACAAAGGAGGTGAACGAGCACCTCAAGACCGCCCATCGATCAGGGAACCGCTCCAGTATTGGAGAAAATCGAACCAAGCGATTGGGACAAAGTCCAACCACTTGGGACCAGGTACAGAGTCCGCCCCGAAAGGTGGGAAGCCTCTGGGGACTATAAGAATTGAGCCCCAATTTCAAATCACGCTCTTCTTCACTTCTTCAGCTCTTCACTCTTCAGCTTCTCTTCAGTTCTTCTTCCTGCCCGGGTCACCCAGCAACAACGAACCAACATTGACCGTGACCGGTGCAGTAAAGACCGACACTCGTAAGTCTTAATTCAACGCTCGCTACGAGATAGGCGCTCCTAGCTACCAATCCGTACCAACTTCGAATCCCGCAGGCTCAGAACCCGAACGAAAGGCCATTTGTTCCCCCGACCTGGTGGGCCAGTTCAAAGTTAAGTATAGGCCTGTTAGTTGTAGAAGTAGCTTAGACGTAGAATTTGTGCATGAATAGCGATTACTGTGTATAATAAATGTGCTTTGATTTAAATCTTACTAATCGGTGTATTGGATCATTATTGATCATTACTCTGACTTGAACCTCGTGGCGGTATCATAAAGATACCTGGCGACTCGAGAGCAAAGGTAATAAAACAGAGCAATTGAACCAAGGAGAAAGTTAGCAACATTATTTGGCGACATCCTGGCGGGACCCGATCTAGAAGTGTAAAACCACTCCAGGAGAACCCAAGAATTTGAATTAGAGATCCAATTGGAAACAGAAAACCACAAGTGTTCAAGCAGTTCTGATCAATACTCATAATTCGGAAGTGTGTGTATGCATGCGTAACTAACAGGGCGATAAGGTAAAACTGATAGATTTTTTGTTGCGACAAAACTGTCGGAAGTTTGTAGTTTGGAAAGTAGCGAAAGCCGTACCCGTATTTACAGCACCGCCTTAATACCCCTGTCCCAAATTTGGAGAGCAGCATTCGGATTAATACCCCTGTCCCAAATTTGAAGAGCAGCATTCGGATAGGAAAGATGGCAATGCAGCGCCTCATGAACCCAGAGGAATTTGCGGTCGCAGCGACCAGCAGCAGTAGAGTGGGACAATGTCCCATTTGGGAGGAAGAGATCAGGAAATATCTCAAAGGGAAAGGATGGCCCCTTTGGAATGAATTCTGTGACAACGAGGAATCAGATCCCGGGAGTATAGGACATACTTGGTGGGAGAACCTGAGCGAGATCCACAGAGAGCTTAGGGAAAGCTCACAAGCCGATGGCAATCATGTCCTGCTTGGCACAATTGCGAGGCACCGAGGAGGTCGTTAGGACGCTCCGGAAAGAAGTTGAGGGCATACATCGAATGAGTAAGGTCGATGTAAATGAGGTAGAAAAGGAGAATTTGGAATTGAGAAGGAAATTGGCAGCAAAAGATGGAGAGGTGGAGGATGCCAAAAGGGCACACCAGTCTTCTCTGGCGCACCTAAGCAGCTTCCAGTCTCAATATGAAAAGGCCTATCAGGACATGCAACGTGCAGTCCTGGTACGTGAAGGAACAGAAAAGCAGGGAGAGGCATTACAGAGACAGTGTAGTGATCTAAAGGCAGCATTAAGAGCACTCCATGCTGCCTCCACAGAACTAAAGACAAAGCACATTAGATCATGCAAAGTGCCGGAAGCAGATTGCAGAGCTACAATCGCTGCTTTCCGTTCAGAAAGGTTTCCAGGAAACCTTTGGAGAAAAATTAGATCAGGAAGACGGTCCTGATTGGGAAGAGTTGAACAAAACAGCGCAGAGATATGTTCAGGGAACATGTGCGCAGGGAAAGCCACAAAAAAGGAAAGCGCCCCAACCCCCCACACAGCAGATAGTTCAAGCTCCAATGAACCCAGTAACCACCCACCGCACAGCCACATCGGACGATGCGGAATTTCTATACTCCACCCCCTTAACAGTGACCCAATTACGGGACGCGTGCGATAAGATCACACCGTTCCTCCCCATCTCAGACCCCAGCATTTCTTTGCCACAGTTAAGCATCAGGCGACCATGTACGGTCTGGATGAGAGAGAGCATGTAAAGCTCAGTTTTAAGTTTAGACCCTTCAGTAGCAGCAGCCCTTCCCGACCCACAGAATGTAGGAGGAGGCACCCTTGCAGAAATGCATACCACGATCCTGGATGCGATCGGGTATAATCGGGGTGACCCCGTAGATGGCCTCAACAAATGTAGGCAAAAGAAATCCGAGCACCCCACAGCATTTGCTGGACGCCTGTGGATCCACTTTGCAGCATTCTTTGGAGACTTAGACCGTGCCCATTTGTCCCCAGACAACATGGCCAAATGGACCCGCACCCTTATCTCCCATGCCACAGAAACAGGACAGAAAGCTTGCACGAGTTATGATCCCTCCGAGGAGGGCCATAACGAGAAGTGGCTAGTGAAAAGATTGTCCCGCGCTAGGGAGCAATCTATACAAAGCAAGCCCGCAGTCAAGAATCCCGAGGAAAAACAGGCGGCCGCAGATATACAGGCAGTAAAAACACACCAGAACCCCGCATGGGTGAATGAAGGAAAGAACAGCCCCCCCCCACCCAAGTCACAGGAGTGTTACAACTGCAGACAGTTGGGACACTTCGCAAGAGAGTGCAATGCCCCTAAAAAGCCACAGAGAGCCCAACAGACGGACACTTTGAGTAAGAAAAGGACAGAGCCCATATAGTGTGAGCACCCGTTCAGATCAGACAGACCTGACCGGAATGGACTGACTGTGTTCGGGCTCCCCCAGTTGGGTCTGCGACACCCTTTGGGATAGGTCCGGACGACCGGTAGTTACAGCGAAAATTCGGGGACAGCCCATCGAATTTCTCTGGGACACAGGAGGGTCCCGCACCACAATAAATTCCTCCACCCTGTTTCAAAAAGACAAGTGGCCCATTACAGCCACTATCACCCTCAGCGGCTTTACAGGCCACTCACAGCAGGGACACATCACAGCCCCTGTACCCATTCAAATCGGTACCATCACCACCAAGCACCCAGTAGTTTTAGTTGACCTGCCCCACACAGCAGAACACATTCTGGGAATCGATTTCATGAATTCCCACAATCTTTCATTTGATCAAGTCAACCAGTGTGTCTGGAAGATGGCAAAATCCGCAAGAGCCCCCGCAACGCTCGACCTAGGAGAGTACGCAAACAAAATTAGCGCAGTAGGCGAATTCTGGTTCAACCCGACCACGCTTAGTACGGACAAGCAGGTTAGGGCAGTTCTGCAAAAGAACAGGGCAGCATTCGCGACCCACAAGCACGACTGTGGACGGATGACTGGCTCCGTACAAATAACAGGACCTGACCCTAGACCCCAAAAACAGTATGGATTTCCTCAAGAGGCAGAGCAGAGGGAGAAATCTCAAAGGTACTAGAAAGCTTTTTAGAGCAGGGCGTACTTAGATCAGTAGCCTCCACTAACAATGCCCCGATTTGGCCAGTGCGAAAGCCCGATGGATCATGGCGACTGACCATCGATTACTGGGAACTCAACAGCAGCCCCCACAGTAGCCACAAGTCCCGAGACCATGCTCAAGCAGGGACTCAATTCCCGATTCTTTACGGTTTTGGACGTCAGTAATGGATTCTGGTCCATTCCATTGGCAAAGGTGTGCCAGTACAAATTTGCCTTCACCTTTAAAACACAGCAGTGCACGTGGACATGCCTGCCACAAGGATTCCACAAATCCCCCTCCATTTTCCACCGACAGCTGGCAAATGGTTCAGCCAAATTCTCTCGCCCCGAATGTCTGGTTCAGTACGTAGACGACCTACTACTGCAGACAGATACCAAGGAAGAGCACATTGAGCTTCTGTCTGAACTCCTGGAACTCTTACACTCAATCGGTTGTAAAGTCAACCCCAAAAAGGCCCAGATTTTGGAAGATAAGGTGATATATTTGGGAACAATTATCACACACGGTAAACGTGAGATCGAGCATAAAAGGATTGACTCGATTGCTAAATTGACCCTTCCCCAGAACGTTTCAGCCCTCCGGTCGTTTTTAGGACTGGTTGGCTACTGCCGAAACCACATTGACGGTTTCGCCAGCAAGGCAGCACCCCTCTCAGACCTCCTAAAGAAGGGAGCCCCCTGGGAATGGCTTCCGCAGCATACGGATGCTGTGGATGCGTTGAAGCAATCACTCATAGCAGCCCCCGCACCACAAGTTCCAGACCCGCTTTCCCCTTACGCCATAGAGGTAGCGACCACAGACCGCACCCTTTCGGCCGTGCTCCTCCAGGAGCGGCACGACCAGTTAAGGCCCGTAGCTTACGCCTCCAGACTTTTAGATGCTGTGGAGCAGGGATTTTCCGCCTGTGAGAGGCACCTGCTCGCAGTATTTTGGGCAGTGCAGTATTTTTCATATATTACCGGACTGAATCCCATCACAATTCTCACCGAACACACCCCCACCCAACCTTTACTGGACGGACGACTCCAGGACGGTACAGTAAGCCAGATGAGAGCAACTAGATGGACCCTTCTCTTGCAGGGACGGGACATCACTGTTAAAAGGACAAAGACGCACACCTTTTTAGCCGACAACGTACAGTACCCCGGAAACCCCCATGATTGCGAAATTATCTCTTCACACCACAACACAGGCCCCTTTATTGTGAAAACACCCCCCAGAAAGATAGGTAGTTCAACCCAGAGCCCCCAGCACACAGACACGTGTGAGCCCATAAAGATCTATGTGGATGGATCTTCCACAGTCTTGGATGGGAAGCGCATAACAGGTTGCGGTATATATGTTGAGGACGCGCAGGGACGCGCCCTTGAGGAAATATCGTTAAAACTTCCAGGCCACTTAGGCACGCAGGCAGCAGAGCTCGCGGCCATCGCATATATAGTGGAACACCCAGATTCCTTCCCCAGCCCAGCAGACATATATTCGGACACCCTCTATGTCTGCAACAGCCTTACGAAATTCCTGCCCCTGTGGAAAGCAAGAGGATTTGTTTCTGCAGACGGAAAACCCCTCCCCTCAGCCCCATTGCTCCGTCACATTTTAGAGCGAGTACAGAACAGGACTTTTGGGATAATCAAAGTTCGCAGTCACCATCGTTCCTCCCCCACCCCCCTGGAAATGTGAAAGCCGACGCACTGGCGAAGGCAGGTTCCAGGCGTGGATAATTTTGGACACCCCCCCGAAAGCGCACCAGTGAGTGCAGTTCAGGATCTAATGGAGGCCCAGAAGCAGGACAGCAATCTCAAGGAGATTGTAAAAGGAAAATATCCAGCTCCCGATGAGGTTCAAAAATGCACTGACCACACATGACGGTGTGGTGTTAAAAGACACCCTTTATGTGGTTCCTGAACAGGACAGGAATCAACTGATTTGTTTGTTCCATGACGGTCATGGACATCAGGGAATCGATCCCACTACAGCCCATCTCAAGCAGCTTTGTTGGTGGCCGAATTTAAAGGATGATGTAAACCATTACATCGAGAATTGTCTTATCTGCGCCCAGAATAATCCGGACAGATATGCCAAAAAGGCTCAACTCCGCCACACCCGACCCGTTAATGGCCCCTGGACTAACCTCCAGATTGATTTTATAGGACCATTGCCCCATTGCAGGAATGGCTATAAATATGTACTGGTGGTAATTGACACATTTACGAAATGGGTAGAAGCATTCCCAGCCCGCACAAACACTGCAAAAACCACAGCCAAGATTTTGACCCACCACATCCTTACAAGATGGGGGGACTCCCCCGCAGCATTGAATCCGACCAAGGCTCCCATTTTACGGGACGTGTCATGCAGAACGCCCTCACGATATTTGGCATCACCCAAAAATTCCACATAGCATACCACCCACAGTCGAGTGGTATCGTGGAGCGCATGAATCGGACCGTAAAATCCTCCCTCAGAAAAATGGTCCAGCAAAACAACACCACTTGGGACTCAGTCCTCCCTTTTGCACTGATGTTTTTGCGTAATACAATTTCTACTTCCACAGGTTACACCCCACACACCCTCATGACCGGACACCCCATGAAAGGCACAGAATATTTATTAGGTTTAGACTTGACCAGCCCCGAAGTGACGGCCATCACACGAGAAAGCAGTAGAGCAATTAGTTGAAAATGTTAAAACGGCTCAGCTAGCAGCCGCAGTAAAATTGGGCACCAGAAAGAAACAGAGCAAGGCTTGTTCCGACAAGACCGTGCATGCGACTGAGTACAGTATAGGACAGCAAGTTATGCTCTCCGTATATAACCCCAGCACGTTCCTGTCCCCAAAATACTCGGGTCCGTACTCCATTGCGGACAAAGTAAGCCCTTCTGTGTATAAAATAAAGTATCCCAACGGAAAGACTGCGTGGTTCCATATCAACCAGCTGAAGGCATATGGAACACAGTCTAACCACGCACACCACGTCATGCTCGACGCGTCACACCCCGCCCACAGCCAACGTAACCCTACCATCCCCCAACACGCCCAGCCACGGACTCAACCTCGACTCCACCTCGACTCCACCTCCTAAATGTACACTCAGCCTCGGAATGCCCACAGACTGCAGCAGCAGAGACAGCGACTGTGACTCGGACGATAGCCACAGCACGCCTCCCTACTATCCCTGTGCAACAGGACCCACACCCGGCGATTCCGACTACGATCCGAGTGATCCCTTCATGATCACTTTCCTAAATAAACCCCACCACCGACCACCGAACTACACTGACGATCCATATTCCGTCCCCACACAGCTAGACACCAACTATTGGCACTGAGATAACTCGTTCCGACTCGTCCGCAACGACGAGAGCAACCCCACCTCACACCATGCAGCCCTTTCAGCCCTCATACAATCAAGAGTTTGGCACCCGGGAGAAGATGACTACCTTGGGTCTGACTCCCAAACCGAGAACCCCTTTGCGACCCTGTTCGTAACCGAGAACTGAGGTGTCCAGATGATGTTTTAAAAGGAACCGCTTGGGAGAAGTGGTGTCCGTTCTGATGGAACCTGCAGCATGTTTTATGTTGTTTGTAAGTTTGTTAAATGTTGCATGTCCGACAGGAAAAAACATTTTCACGGCCCCACGCCTTTTCGGCTGAAACCGCTGAGGACTTACCCACAGAGACCCACTATTGCCAGACACTAGTTCAGCGGAACTAGCTTGTCTGCAGAGACTTGTTCAGGTACCAGACACCCGTTTGTAATTGCCCTTCTGGTTCGAAGGAAAGAGCCACTACGGCAGCCCCACCACAATGACTACATTTCTTGCCCGTTCTTGTCGGTTGTTCAGGCAGTGGAGAAACGGCTTGGGACCCGCCCTGCCTGGGAACCCCCCTCTGGTCAACTACGCTCGGGTAGGGGAGACACTGCATTGGTAGCCGTCCTACCCGGGGACTCCATCCAACTCTTACCCGTCGCGGCCCATACGCACCTCATTTTGGAAATTTTTGTTCAAAAAGTCTTGTTTTGTTTCAGGTAACCCTTAGGTTGCCAACCACATGCTATTTACATCCTGAAACGTTTGGATGGTAAATTGCACAGTCTGCGAGACGGGTCGCACTGGTTCATTAGTTGGAAGTGTGTCTTGTCCTAAAATTTGGTTTTTGAAGAAAAGAAATGAGGGAGTCACACATAGTGACCAGTTATAAAGGGAGTAATTGGCACTAAAGGACAGACAGACTATCGTACGAGATGTTAAACAAAGATAGTTACAGACACTATGCTTGTTTCCACAGAACTCCAGAAGCTCCAGGACCGGAAAAGAAAAGAAAAGAAGAAGCACCATGAGGACATCATCAGGATGGCTTATCTTTATGGACATTTGGTTGCGAGTGAACGCGAACCCCATGACTCCAAGCCCCGCAGCCGTTAATGTTTCACTTCCCCGCAGTACCCAGAGCCCAGTCACCAGCGACACCACACCATCTTGGTGTGCCAGGTTTATAACCTGGTACTCTCTGTCATATGTAATAGAAACCTTACTAGTACTGGCGATACTCTGCTGCATCGTGCAGACTATGCATCTAAGGAAATGGAGAAGGAGAGCCTACCGCGCTCGAACCCCAGTATATAGGATCAGATCCCCTATTTTCGGATACGACCACACCCCGACCCCCGCGATCTATAATAAAGAGCATTCATTTGCTGTTTTATTGTAAATAAAGAAATGTAAAGAACTGTTCATGAGCAAATTGTACGATCCTGAGCTTGACTGCCAAGCCAGGAAAAATGTGTATGAACTGCTATGATTTTGTTTGTATGGTTGAGGAAGTTAGAATAATGAAATGTTTAAGTGAGTGTAGTGTATTAAGAATAGTTAGAGGTTCCCAGTTTATTGTTTTGTAATGCATGTCCCTGTTTGACATAGCACCCTTAGAATTGTCAGTTAAAATCTTTTGCATAGTTATGGTCAGTGTAGAGGCCATGAAGGAAGTGCCCCCCCCCAGGTCAGGGAATGGAAAGCAACATAGTTATGTGATCCTTCACGCTTCGCGTTAGGATCACAAGGAGGGAATGTAGCCACTTAAATTGGCCAACTCCTGATTTAAAATGGCGAACGGCAAAGGCTGATGGGAAAGTCAGTCAACAAGACAAAAACCAGCAGCTGCAGGTTTGCTGTGTATTTACCTCTGCAAAAACCAGACAACATCGATACCAGCGACCATCAGCATAATAAAGTGAACAGCCATCTGTATACTGATGAGCAATCCCCGGGAACAATAAGTAACATTTTGACACACACAGCAAAGCCAGACTCCTCGGCGCCAGCAGGAGCCAAAACAAAGGAGGTGAACGAGCACCTCAAGACCGCCCATCGATCAGGGAACCGCTCCAGTATTGGAGAAAATCGAACCAAGCGATTGGGACAAAGTCCAACCACTTGGGACCAGGTACAGAGTCCGCCCCGAAAGGTGGGAAGCCTCTGGGGACTATAAGAATTGAGCCCCAATTTCAAATCACGCTCCTCTTCACTTCTTCAGCTCTTCATTCTTCAGCTTCTCTTCAGTTCTTCTTCCTGCCCGGGTCACCCAGCAACAACGAACCAACATTGACCGTGACCGGTGCAGTGAAGACCGACACTCGTAAGTCTTAATTCAACGCTCGCTACGAGATAGGCGCTCCTAGCTACCAATCCGTACCAACTTCGAATCCCGCAGGCTCAGAACCCGAACGAAAGGCCATTTGTTCCCCTGACCTGGTGGGCCAGTTCAAAGTTAAGTATAGGCCTGTTAGTTGTAGAAGTAGCTTAGACGTAGAATGTGTGCATGAATAGCGATTACTGTGTATAATAAATGTGCTTTGATTTAAATCTTACTAATCGGTGTATTGGTTTATTGATCATTACGCTGACTTGAACCTCGTGGCGGTATCATAAAGATACCTGGCGACTTGAGAGCAAAGGTAATAAAACAGAGCAATTGAACCAAGGAGAAAGTTAGCAACACTAGTCAATGGGGTTTCCCATTGTGGGTCAGCCCCACGCTGTTGGGAAACCCCCGGGCTGCTGGCAAAACAGAGCATCCCGCCGGCGGACAATCCAGCCCAGTAACTTTTATTTTTTAAATAAAACATGGAGGAACAGAGTCACAGGACCCCTAATTAGTGTCAACAGCAAGAAAAAAAACATTGGAAAAATTGGATTATAATACTCACTCACCCTTAGCTCAATAAAGACGCACAGATTTAAATGTTAATATGGGTTGCAAAGAACATCTTCAACTACCAAAAAGAAAATGCTGGAAAATCTTAAAAGTACATCTTAAACTACAATGGTCTCATTATTAAAAAGTTATTTTTGAGCACACAAAGTTTTACAAATGATACTTTCAAACAAAGCATCCGCTCCACTTCTAACAGTGAATCATCCAGTTCAGAATTTTACATCATTCCTTTCAGGATGCCTTTGTCTTATAGGCTTCTATACAAACTTTGAGATTCAGCCACTGATTTACATAGTTATTTTAACTTGCATTCCATTGACTGCAGTAAAATCTCTCGAACATGAAAATCATTTTGGATGCCTTTCTGGAGTCTCTGCCTTTCCCTTAACACTGTCGGTCTTCTTTACTGAACAGATCTTTGTTCCAGTATCTTTAATCTCTGACTTCTTGGAAACTTATTTTCATTTCTCCAGTTTCCTTAACCAGATGCTCATTATTCCGTGGTATGTTTTTTCTTAAAGCTGAGGGAGATGTTACCTCTCTAGTCTTCGAAATCAACTGCTTCTAGCAGAGCTGTGAGAGCTGCCTTCTCACTCTACATATCTCCAACTGCTCTGGCTTGCAGTTAAAACTAAGAACAGAGGAAAGTGGCCTCCTGTTACTACTATTTATTATTTTTTATAACAAACACTTTGTTAAGGCATTTATGGTTTTATAACAACAAAAGATACAAATACAAATGTGAACATAATACAGTGCGTAACAACCCCCCCCCCCTTCCATCTCTTCTCACTGTTCCCAACTAAATTGAACTGACCTAACTCCGCCTGTCCCCCTTAATCCCTAACCTCCTCCCCCCCCCCCCCCCCCTCCTTATTGAATCTGCTAACCGTTTAGTTTTCCCCGTCGATAAACGGCTGTCACCTCCGAAAGAGCCCTAACACTCATCCTCTTAGGGTAAACTTAATTTTCTCAAGCCTGAGAAACCCAGCCATGTCACTAACCCATACCCCTGATTTTGGGGGCTCAGAGTCCCTCCATGCCAATAAGATCCGTCTCCGGGCTACCAAGGAGGCAAAGGCCAAAACGTGAGCCTCACTCGCCCCCTGGATTCCCGGGTCTTCCGACACTCCAAAAATCGCTACCTCTGGACTCGGTGCCTCCTTCAATTTTAGCACCGTGGACATGACATCTGCAAATCCCTGCCAGAATTCCCCAAGCTTTGGACATGCCCAAAACATGTGGATATGATTTGCGGTCCCTCCTGCACACCTCACACACCTGTCCTCTACCCCAAAAAACCTGCTCATCCGGGCCACCGTCATGTGTGCCCTGTGAACCACCTTAAATTGTATCAGGCTGAGCCTGGCACATGATGAGGATGTGTTGACTCTGCTCAGAGCATCCTCCCACAGACCCGCCTCTAACTCCTTTCCGAACTCGTCTTCCCATTTACGCTTTATCTCACCTATCTGGGTTTCCTCCCACTCCATAGGCTCTTTGTAGATTTCCGATACCTTCCCCTCCCCCACTCCCATTCTAGAGACTACTTCGTCCTGTATCCCCTGTGGCAGTAGAAGCGGAAAGGTCGAAACCTGCCTTCGCACTAAATCGCTCACCTGCAGGTAACTAAATACATTCCCTCCCGGTAATTTAAACTCCCCTTCCAGATCCTCCAAACAGGGAAAGCTCCCATCAATAAATAGATCCCCCAGCCTCTCAACTCCTGCTCTCTACCACCTCCGAAACCCCCCCCATCCAACCTCCCCGGGACAAACCGGTGATTACCATAAATTGAAGCCCACACCGACACTCCATCCACTCCCATAGGCTTCCCCCACTGTCCCCAAACTCTCAAGGCCGCCACTATCACCGGGCTTGTGGCGTATCGGGCCGGCGAGAGTGGCAGAGGAGCCGTTACCAATGCCCCCAAACTTGTGCCCTTGCATGAGGCCGCCTCTACTCGCTCCCACACCGCCCCCTCCCCCACTACCCACTTCCTGGTCATGGCTATATTTGTCGCCCAGTAATAGTTCCTAAAGTTTGGCAGTGCCAACTCTCCCCCTCAGCCCTGCTCCAGCAGCACTTTCCTTACTTGCGAGGTTTTACGTGCCCAAACAAACCCAGAGATCACATTCACCCGCTTAAAAATGGCCTTTGGTATAAAAACAGGGAGGCACTGGAAAACAAACCAAAATCTTGGGAGAACCATCATCTTTATGGCCTGTACCCTCGTCACCAGTGACAACGGTAGCATGTCCCACCTCCGTAAGTCCTCCTCCATTTGCTCAATCAACTGGGCCAAATTAAATTTGTGTAGCTGCTCCCATCCCTGTGCCACCTGAATACCCAAGTAATGAAAACTCCCACCACTTAAACAGCAACTCACTCAGTATCCTCTCCTGCCCCCTTGCCTGGATCGCAAAAACCTAATTCTTGCCTATGTTCAATTTGTACCCCGAAAACCGGGCAAATTCCCCTAAGATCTGCATAATCTCTCCCATCCCCCCTAACGGGTCAGAAATATACAGGAGTAGGTCATCTGCATATCACAAGACCCTGTGTTCGATGGACTAGCCCCTTCCAGTCCTTTGACGCTCTCAGCGCCATCGCCAATGGCTCAATGCCCAAGGTAAACAACAGTGGGCATTCCTGCCTTGTCCCCTGGTGCAGTCTAAAGTAGTCCAAGCTCACCCGGTCCGTCCGCACACTCTCCACCGGTGCCTTGTACAGCAACAAAACCCAGTCAGCAAAGCCCTGCCCAAACCCAAACTGTCCCAGGACCTCCCACAGATAAATCCACTCCACCCGGTCAAAGGCCTTCTCCGCGTCTATAGCGACAACACCTCCACCTCCCTCCCCTCAGAGGGCATCAGAATTACATTCAAGAGCCTTCTAACGTTAACTGCCTGCCTTTGAGAAATCCCCTATCACCCTGGAATACAGTCGTCTATCCTCGAGGCCAAAATTTTGGCCAGCAATTTGGCATCATCATTTAGTGGGGAGATTGGTCTGTATGACCCCTCTTATTCTGGGTCCTTCTCCCGCTTCAGGATCAATGAAATCGAGGCCTGTGATATTGTTAGGGGAAGAACACCCTGTTCCCTTACCTCATTAAATGCCCTCACCAGCAGCGGGCCCAGCATCCCAGAAAACATTTTGTAAAATTCCACTGGGTAGCCATTCAGTCCAGGGGCCTTACCAGACTGCATGGCCTCCAATTCCTCTATTACTTCTACAATCCCGACCGGGGCTCCCAACCCCTCCACCAACACTTCCTCCACTTTCGGAAACTCCAAACCCTCCAAAAACTGCCTCATTCCCTCCACCCCAGCGGGGGGCTCCGACTCATACAACCAACTATAAAACTCCTTGAACACCCTGTTCACCCCCACTGGGTTCAAAACACTGTTCTCCCCTTCACTCTTCCTACCTCCCTGGCCGCCTCCTTTTTCCTGATCTGGTGTGCTCACATCCTACTGGCCTTCTCCCCATACTCCTATATCGCCCCTCTCACCTTCCTCAACTGCCCCAGCGCCTTTCCTGTAGATATCAGACCAAACTCCATCTGCAGCTTCTACTGCTCCTTCAACAGCCCCACCTCCGGGACTTGGGAGTACCTTCTGTCCACCTGGAATATCTCCCTCATCAGCCTGCTCATCGCCGGCTCCACCTTCTCCTATGAGCCCGCATCAAAATCAGCTCCCTCCTAATTACTGCCTTCAGAACCGCCCACACTGTTGCTGCCAAAATCTCCCCCGTGTCATTTATCTCCAAATAATTCTGGATGGCCTCCCTCACCCGCCCGCACACTTCCTCATCTGCTAACAGTCCTACATCCAATCTCCATTGTGGGCGCTGACTCCCCTCCCTGCTCACCCGTAGATCCACCCACTGGGGGGCATGGTCCGACACAACAATCGCTGAAAACTCGGCAGCTACCAACCCTGCCAGCAAAGCCCTGTTCAAAATGAAAAAAATCAATCGGGGAGTACACTTTGTGAACATGGGAGAAAAAGGAAACTCCTTTGCTCTGGCCTGTCCGAACCTCCACGGGTCTACCTCTCCCATATTCTCCATAAACCCTTTTAGTTCCTTTGCCTGTTCTTGAACTCGACCGATCCAACCTTGGATCAATGATCATATTAAAGTTCTCCCCCCATCTCCACCCCCCCCCCCCCAATGATCAGCTTATGCGAGTCCAGGGACAGGATGTTCCCGAACACCAGCCTCATAAGTCATCCCAGTTTTGTGCGTGAATATTTACTAATACCACCAGCATCCTCTCCAACTTCCCACTCACCATAACATACCTCCCTCCCGAATCCGCTACTCCCTACCTCAAAAGACCCGCTTATTGATCAAGATCGCAACCACCCCTAGTTTTAGAGTCTAGCCCTGAATGAAATACCTGCCCGACCCATCCCTTCCTCAGCTTAGTCTGATCCACTACCCTCTAGTGTGTCTCCAGTAGCATTGCCACGTCTGCCTTCGAACTCGTCAAACGCGCGAACACGCGAGCCCCCTTCACCGGCCCATTCAGCCCTTATACGATCCATGTGCTCAGCCTGGTCGGGAGGCCCCTGCCCATCAACCATCACCCTTCTTAGGCCAGCTTCCAGCCCGCGCCCCGTGCCTCCTCAGGCCCACCCTTGGGCGTCCACCGTCATCGACCTTCAATTTGTCTCCAAGTGGCAGTCCCTCCCGTGTCAGCAGAACAATTCCCCCCCCCCCTTCCTCCCCCCTGCCCCGTAACAAAATAGCAATCCCAACCCCCTCACAACAAACTTATCACCTGCTCGCCCCCCACTGCGCTTCTGTGAGGTAGCCCCACCCATGGTGCCAAGCAACCTACCCCTCACTGATTTACCCCCCCCGCTCGAACATACATATGCAAAACATAACAATCCCCAACGAACACAAAGAAGAAAATTTCACCTACCATCCCCCATTAAGAACAAAGTTCACCCGCATACAAAACTGAGCAACGGCCCAAAAAATTGGTACAAAAACAATACATGCAGGACCCAAAGAGAAAAGAAATTTAGCAGCATAGGTACAGAATTACTCGCCTCCAAGTTCAGTGTCCTCCATCACCTGCCAGTCCCCTGTCCTTAACAAAGTTCATCGCCTCATCCGGTGATCCAAAATAAAGTTCTTGGCCCTTGTAAGAGACCCACAAATGAGCTGGATACAGCTTGCCGAACTTCACCCCCTTTTTAAAGAGGGCCGATTTAACTTTATTGCAGCTCGCCCTTTTTTGCCAGTTCTGTACCCAAGACCTGGTAAATGCGCAGCTCATTATCTTCCCATTTGCAGCTCCTCGTCTGCCTGGCCCATCTCAAGATCTGTTCCTTGTCCAGCAACCGGTGCATTCGTACCACCATCGCCCTCGGCGGCACATTCATCCACGGTTTCCTCATAAGCGCTCTGTGCACCCTGTCCACCTCCAACACACCTTCCCCCAGCAGCTTCTTGAACATATGCACCACATATGCCCCTGCATCCAATCCCTCGCTGCCCTCCGGGAGGCCAACGATCCTCAGGTTCTGCCTGCGCGACCTGTTCTCCAGATCCTCCACTTTCTCTTGCAGCCTTTTCTGATGGTCCTTCATCAGCTCCATCTCTGCCGCCATCGTGGTTAGCTGGTCCTCGTGCTCAGTCACCGCCTCTTCCACCTTCTGGATCGCCTGGCCCTGAGCTTCCAATCTTTGCTCCACCTGGTCAATTCCCGTCTTTATCGAGTCCAGATACTCTTGTCTTTGCTTAGCAAAGCTCGCCTGCAGAAAGTTCACCAGCTGCTCCGTTGACCACTGGGCCGGCAATTCCAGTTCCTAAGCCCCCGCCATGTTTTTCTGTGCTGCAGACTCCATTCCCTTCTTTGACCAACAATCTCTCCTTTTCAGACCACTTCTGGTCTACGAATCCATACACTGGTGGGGAATTCTTCTCCTCTAGCTCACCAATCTCCTATTTTGCCGATCCAATCCCCCATAAGCCAGGGAAAAAGGTCTCAAAGGTCCACCACGAGCGGGAGCTACCAAATAAGCGACCACTCATTCCATGGCCGCCAATGGAAGTCACTACTATTTATTCTTAATGCCACTGCCCTCTCTTAAGCACAATAGAAATACATTTGAAACGTAACCAACCCCACACATATAAATACTCTTGACCAGCATGAATGTAATTCTGGGTTTTACCCTTCCAGGCACAGAAACTTTAAACACACCTAGAACTATACCTATATAAATCCCTTAAAATACCTTTGTCTTCCTAACACTTGGCTGTTAAATTTGGATTGATTTAACAATAATGCATTTATAGAGCAACTGTTGGGGTTGCACGTGCCATAAAGCTGAAGTACAAATCTAGACTCCTGCCTTGTTCTAACTCCAGAGAACACAACAAGATCCCTGGCGTTATCTCTCGCTGTTCAAGCTTTACATTGTACAGAATGAGGTGTCAAAATAAGTGCCCATTTGCTCATTAAATGTTGAATTTACAGGTTACCTAAATGTAAAATATTAGCTATTTTGAGCAAGAGCACTGCTTATGCTTGTACCACATAGCTTTCCCTTGTCAGAACTCATGCTCTCACATAGAATCATAGCATGGTTATAGCATAAAAGAAGGCTATTTGACTCGTGATGTCTGTCAGCGCTGCAAGAACAATTCAACTAGTCCCATTTCCCCTGCCCTTCCCACAGCCCAGCAATATTTTTCTCTTTAGGTGTTTATCCAATTCCTTTTGGAAAACCATGATCAAATCTATTTCCACCACCCTCAGGTAGCATGTTCCAAATTGAAACCACTCACTGCATTTAAAAAAAAAAAAAGGCATTTCTCTCATGCTGCCATTGTGTCTTTTGCCATCACCTAAGTCGGTGTCCTCTAGTTCTCAACCTTTGACCATTGGGAACAGTTTGCTAGTCTAGTACTCTCATAATTTCAAACAACTCTATCAAATCTTCTCCACTTTCTCTAAGGGGTGCTACCACAGCTTCCCCAGTCTGTTCACATAAACTGAAGTTTTTATTTCAGATTTCCAGCATCCGCAGTATATTGCTTTTTAAAAATGAAATATTGGTGTTAATGTGGTATTTTGATTGTCCTAATGTTGACTGAAATGGAACAATGGGTTATCTTTAATGAGGAGTTGGTTCAAATACAGTCATATACAATACATTCCCACGGGGAGGAAAGATGGGGCAAACATAACTCAAACTCCCTGGGAGAATTCATTGAGTATTCCTGGAACAGTATGCTGTGGATCCAACCAGGAATTAGGCTATCTTGGATCTGGTAATGTCATGAGGCAGGTTTAATAAACCATCCCAGTTAAATATTCCCTAGGAGATGGTGACCATAATATGGTAGAATTTAGCATTGAGTTTGAAAGTGAGAAACTTGGGTCAGAAACAACGTGCTGAACGTAAATGAGAGTGATTGTAAAGGAATGAGGGCAGAGTTGAGTGGAATGGACTGGGAAAGGAGGTTAGCAGAAAGGATGGTTGATCAGCAATTGCAGATGTTTTTGAAAATAGTTCATGACTCTAAAAGATATCTTCCAGTAAGGAAGAAGGATTTTAGGAAGGAGATAAATCAAACATGGTTAACCAAGGAAGTTGAGGATAATATCGAAAGAAATAACATACAATGTGCCAAGATTAGTGGCAAGACCACAGAGGATTGGGAAAGTTTTGAAACCCCCCCAAAAATGACCAAAAAACAATGATAATCTATGAGGGTAAACTAGCGAGTAATATAGTATAGTAACATATTGTATCTCTAAGGCCCCCTTGGAGAATGAACCAGGGGAAATAATAATGGGGAGCCAGGAAATGACAGAGGATTTAAATAAATACTTTGTATCAGTCTTCAGGATGGAAGACACTAATAACATTCCAAAAATACTAAAGAATCAATGGGGTGGGGGGGGGTGGGGCGGGGGGGGGGGGGGGGGGGGGGAGGGAGAGGGGGAGGGAAATAAATACAATAACTATTACCAAAGGATAAGGTACTGGGGAAACTAATGGTGCTAAAGTCTACTACGCCCCCTAGCTATTAAAGGAAGTAGCTGCAGAGATGGTGGATGCATTGGTAATCTTCCAAGAATTCTGAAATGTCCCATGAAATTGCCAATGTACCACTGTTATTCAAAAATGGAGGAAGACAAAAACATCTGTCATTGGGAAAATTTTAAGAGTTATTTATAGGAGACGATTTAGAAATGTATAATATAATCAAACAGAGTCAGCATGACTTTAAGAAGGGAAAATGATATCTGACAGATTTATTCGGATTCTGAGGTGGTAATGAGCAGGATAGATAAAGGGGAACCAGTAAATGTAATGTACTTGGATTTCCAAAAAGTGGTCGATATGGTATCGCACAAAAGGCTACTTAATAAGATAAGAGCACATGGTGCTGCGGGTACATTAGCATGGATAGACGATTGGCTAACTTTTAGAAGATAGAGTAGGGATAAGAGGGACATTTTCAGGGTGGCAACCTGTAACTAGTGTCACAGGGATCAGTGCTGGGGGCGGCAATTATCCACTATGTATTATTGAGTTGAATAAGGGAAATGAATGCACTATTGCCAAGTTTGCAGATTGCACAAATGGGCGAGAAGGCAAGTGGTGAGGATGGCAGAAAGAGTCTACAGAGGAATATGGACAGGTTAAGTGGGCAAAAACTTGGTAGATGGAATATAATGTACAAAATGTGAAGTCATGCATTTTGATAGGAAAAATAAGGAACTGAATATTATTTACATGGCGAAAGACTGCATAAAGTTGCAGCACAGAGGGATTTGGGAGTCTATGTGTACAAATCACAAAAAGCTAGCATACAAGATCAGGTTATAAGGAAGGCAAATGGAATGTTGGCCTTTATTTCAAAGGGAATGGAGTATAAAAATCGGGAAGTTCCTCTGAAACCATATAAGGCCCTAGTTCGACCACACCTGGGAATATTATGAACAGTTTTGGTCCCCTTATCTAAGGAAAGATATACTGGCATTGGAGGCAGTCCAGAGAACGTTCACTCGGTTGAGCCTGGGTGTGGATGGATTTTCCAATGAGAGGTTGAACCTGTACTCATTGGAGTTTAGAAGAATGAGGTAATCTTATTGAGACATGTTGGATTCTCAGAGGGCTTGACAGGGTAGATGCTGAGAGATTGTTTCCTCTTATAGAAGAGTCCAGGATCAGAGGGCATAATCTGAGTAAAGGGTTACTCATCCATTTAAGACCGAGATGCGGAGGAACCTCTTCTCGGAGGGTAAGGAATCTGTGGAGTTCTTTCTTGTAAAGGGCTGTAGGGACTGGGCCGTTAAATACGTTCGAAGCTGAGACATTTTTATCAGTAAGGGAATCTAGGATTATGGAGATAAGGTGGGAAAGTGGAGTTGAGGATTACCATCTTCGATCAGTGATGACCTCATTGAATGGCAGAGGAGACCGTAACGGCTGAGTGGCCTACTTTTGTTCCGGGTCTTGTGGCGTTGTGCACTTAAAGAGTGAATATAAAATAAAGCAGCAAACGGTGCACACAGCAGATATCTGGTGGATGATGCAAGTGTGAATCAGGCTGAATGTAAAAAGGGGGAAGTGAGAAAGAAAATGTGACAGAGAGTTTGAAGAGACTGGAAGCTCATAAAAGGGAATCAAGAAATCTTCCATCGGCATATAAATAGTAAAATGGAAATAATCTTTATTGTCACAAGTAGGCTTACATTAACACTGCAATGAAGTTACTTTGAAAAGCCCCCAGTCGCCACATCCCGGCGCCTGTTCGGGTACACAGAGGGAGAATTCAGAATGCCCAAATTACCCAAGCACGTCTTTCGGGACTTGTGGGAGGAAACCGGAGCACCTGGAGGAAACCCACGCAGACACGGGGAGAAGGTGCAGACTCCGCACAGACAGTGACCCAGGCCGGGAACCAAACCTGGGACCCTGGCGCAGTGAAGTATGAGTGCTAACCACTGTGCTACCAATAAAAGGAGATGCGATGGACCAGGGCCCAAAGAAAATGGTGCCAAAGCCAGTGAAAGAGAAAGTAGTTGGGATACTATGTGGGCTAAAAATAGATTTTGGAAATGAGATTTGGATAGGTTGGCTGTATTTAAAATTGGTACGTTGTTACAATCTGAAGGGATAATTTGGAGGATGCGGAAGGAAGGATGGAAATCGTGGAAGTATAGGCCATAATTTTCTAATCCTGAAATACCGGATTCTGCCAGAACATCCTTGTTCAAAAAAGGGCGCAGGCATAACCCCATCAACTTCAGGACAGTCAGTTTAACCTTGATCTTGGGAAGGTTTGTAGAAACAGGACACAATTAACAGTCACTTGGACAAGCAAAAATTAATTGAGGAAGGTGAGCATGGATTTGCAAAAGACAAATCATGATTAACTAATTTGATTGATTTATTTTTTGATGAGGTAACTGATGGTTGCTGAGGTGTACTTGGTATAGTGCCACATAATAGAATTGTCAACAAATTTGAAGCCATGGATTAAAAAGGAATGGCTGCATGGATGCAAAGTTAGCTAAGTAACCGGAAACTGGTGGAAAGGCTGATCTTTGGACTGGAGGGAGGTATATAATGGGGTTCCCCAGGTATCGGTACCGAAAACATTTACGAGAATGGACCTGAATGCAGAAGAATCATGGAGTCAATGTTAACACTTTCTCTCTCCACAGATGCTGCAAGACCTGTTGAGTTTACCCAGCATTTTCTGTTTTTTTTAATACCATCATACTTTAGCTTTGCGCCATTGTAATTTCTCTGGCAATTTGCTCCTATTTATTATTGTCACTGGCCTGTGAAAGTGTAATGATACCTCTTATTGTTTCTTATCTCAGAGCTATATAGATTTGGTCCTTGACATACTCTCTCTCCAACACTGTAATATTTTCCTTCATGACCCCCCCCCCTCTTTTTTTCTTTTCTTCCCTATCTTTCTTGAATATTTTGAATGCAGGGATATGTTGGTACCCAGTCCTCCCCCTTTTTGAATCAGGTTCTGTTATCACCACCACATGTCACCGTGTGGTTATTTGCACCCGCAGCTCATGAACATTATTTGCCGCACTTCCTGTGTTTACATGGATGCACTGTAGACATTATTGGATTCTCTGACTCCACCTAATAGCATACTGTTTCTTACTCTAGTACGAACTGTAGAGCTGGAACTCAAACTGACAGCCACAGTATAAATTACAAGAAAGAATTTATGATATGCAGGGGGAAATAATTAACATATGCGTAAGTGTAATGCTGTTGGAATGCTTTTTAAATACAATTGGTCATTTGTGCTATTATGACCAACTATTGAAAACATACTTAGCCAGCAGAATTTGATTAATGATCAGGAGTTCAGTTGCTTTTCAGAATCTATAGTTTGAAAATCCAAGAAATGGATTGCTCTGTCAAATCTGCTGGATACCTAATATTTTCAAATGGGTATTTTGCTTTTTACAGAAACCTGACTGAGTGGTATTCTTTTCAAAATTAACAGACATTACGTTGTCATTGACAGTATTGAAAAAATTATTGTTTGAAGACCAAGATAGCATAATTTCATGCATCAAAAATCTTAACGCAGCGATACTTTCAAAGTTTTCAAGTGATATATTTAGGCAAGTACTGGATTACACAGACACTCAATTTTGTGAGAATGCATTCCTATCTAGAAGGCATTCTCAGAAGTTCACCAAGAAAGCCTTTTGGCTATGACATAGCCTCCCAACCAAGGTCCAAGCATGTAGCATGAAATTGCAAAAGAGAAGGAGCTGATACAGATGGAAAACTGAAATAATTGAGTACTGATGAGAGATTTCGCAAGGCTCTTGATTTAAACCTGGATTAGAGATATTTCTAACCAATGTGTCCGTTTTCTCAAGTCAGATTTTGTTTGTGAAACCAGCTGAAAACGTATGAAATTAAGTATGTGTTGGTTAATGTTAATAGGATCATGAAGGTATTTTTCTTCCTTCAAAGATAGATTGATTTCGCAGCTGGACAATATGGCCTGAGATCTTTACCATTGTCATAAAGCGTGGACTTAATGAGCAAAGTGAGCTTCAGTGTTGTAATTTCTTTTGAGTGCTGTGTTGCAAATACTTACTAATATTATGTTTTTGTTTTTGAATCTTAAAGAGAAAATGTGCAGGATGTAAACCAGTTAGCAAATCTGAAAAGTGGCCTACGATTTAGAGTAGCATCTTGGTTCAAAAAACCAAGTTTAATAAGTGAATATGAAATTTGTCCATCAGACTGCATAAAACCACTAATTTCCCATCATTATTATGAAGTTTAACTTGAAACTAAAATGGGACAGAATGGAAATGGTCCCACCATCGCCTCCCCTTCTCCACCCAATAATAGTGCAGCAGGTTCTGGAGCGCCAACTCCCCTTTCTGTCTCTGCCTCTGTAGCGGGGGCCTCTTTACCCTCGACACTTTCCCTGTCCATATAAACACCGAAATCACTTTCTCCAATTTCTGGATGATGGCCTTGGGGAGAAAGATCGGTAGGGTCTGGAAAACAAACAGGAACCTTGGCAGCACATTCACCTTTACCACCTACACCTTCCCTGCCAGTGTCAGGTGTAATGAATCTTATCTCTTAAAATCCACCCCTAATCTCCTCTCCAACATTGTCAAATTCCACCTGTTCATCGTAGCCCATTCTCTCATCACCTGAATCCCCAAATACCTGAACTTTTCCCTCGCTACCTTGAATGACAATACCCTCAAGTTGGCCCCTTGCCCTGCTGCATTCACCAGAAACATCTCACTCTTCATTTAACTTATACCCAGAGAAGGCCCTAAACATTTCCAGTATTCCCTTCATCCTACCCTTATTCTCCAGTGGGTCTGGCACAAACAACAACCGGTTGTCCACATGACACCCGGTGCACCGTGCTCCCCCTCACAATCCCCTGCTACTCCACTGACCCCCTACGGGCCATCGCCAAGGGCTCAATCGCCAACGCAAACAACAACGGTGACAGTGGGCACCCCTGTCTCGTTCCCCTTTGCAGTCCAAAACTCTCTGAATTCATCTCATTTGTCCGTGCACTTACCACCGGGGCTACATACAACAGACACACCCATGCCACAAACTTTGGGCCAAATCCAAACCTACCCAATACTTCAAATAAATACCTCCACTCTACCCGATCAAAAGCCTTCTCAGCATCCATAGAAACGATAACCTTCAGCACCCTCCCCACTGACTGAGTCATAACCACATTTAACAGCCTCCTGATGTTACGAGAGAGCTGCCTGCACTTTACAAAATCCGATTGATTCTTAGCGACCTCTAGCACACTTCTCCATCGTCCCCATCACTAACTTAGCCAGCGCTTTCACATCTGTGTTCAACAACGAAATGGGTCTATACCCCCTTCTCCATCACCTCACTAAACATCCCCAACAAATGCGGTGCTAACTCTGCCGCAAACGCCTTACAAATCTCCTGCAGAAAGCTTCCCACTCTTGCCGCTTTCCCCAACTACATCCCCCTAATGCTGTCGATCACCTCCCTCGGTCTCAGCTGCTCCACCAACGCCTGCCTCCTTTCTTCCTCCAGCCTTGGAACCTCCAACCCATCTAAAAACCGTTCCATATCCCCTTCCTTGCCTCCATATTCATATTGCATCGCCCTCGCCCTCCGAAGCTGCCACACTGTCTTTCTTGTCGTCAACCTATCAAACTTCCCCTGCAACCTCTTCCTCTCTGACAACAGCTCTAAAGTGGGAGCCCCCCCGGGGCAGCACGGTAGCATTGTGGATAGCACAATTGCTTCACAGCTCCAGGGTACCAGGTTCGATTCCGGCTTGGGTCACTGTCTGTGCGGAGTCTGCACATCCTCCCCGTGTGTGCGTGGGTTTCCTCCGGGTGCTCCGGTTTCCTCCCACAGTCCAAAGATGTGCAGGTTAGGTGGATTGGCCTTGCTAAAATTGCCCTTGGTGTCCAAAATTCCCCTTAGTGTTGGGTGGGGTTACTGGGTTATGGGGATAGGGTGGAGGTGTTGACCTTGGGTAGGGTGCTCTCTCCAAGAGCCGGTGCAGACTCGAGGGGCTGAATGGCCTCCTTCTGCACTGTAAATTCTATGATAATCTATGATAATCTCCTGTCTACCTCAACTATCTCACCCAGCAATTGTCCATGCTCCTCCCTCCTCCTCCTATCTCTGCGCCATGAATCAGCGCCTTCAACGTGGCTCCTGACACCTCCCAGTTCTGATTAAGCTCCATGTAATCCCCAATCGCCGACCTCACCTTTTCGCAAAACCCTTCATCTGCCAAAAGACTCTAATCTAGCCTCCATCCCAGCCTCTGCATCTGCCCCAAATTAAGCCTCTAGCTCATGCGGTGCGTGATCCGAAATTATGATTCCCGCAGACTCAGCCCCACCCCCATCACCCCCATCAACGCCGCTCAACTCAGCACGAAGACGCGATTATCCCCTTACAAACTTCTAATTCCCAAAGAAAAATAAACCACCCTCCGGCAAAACAAAATAGTCAGAAAATCCAACTTTCAGTTCTCACCCAGTTTATGGTCCCTTATAAAGTCAATGGCCTCTTCTGGTTTTTTGAAATAATACACCCGGCCTTCGAATCTGACCCACGGTTTAGCTGGGTACAGCACCCCAATCGGAATCTTCCTTCTATACAAAGCCGCCTTGGCCCTGTTAAAATCCAGCACACTTCTTCACCAGCTCCGCACCAATGTCCTGATATATTCAGATATGATTCCCCTCCCATTCACAGTCTTGCTTCTCCCTGGCCCACTGCAGGACCTTCTCCTTCTCCATGAATTTGTGGAACTGCTCAATACCACCCGTGGCGGCTCCCCCGCTCTCTGCTTCTGTATTAGAGACCTGTGGCCCTGTCCACCTCTGGGGCCTTGTCCAGCACCTTCTCCTCCTCCAACCTGCCCAGCATCCTCAACACATATTTTGTGGCACTCGTTCCTTCCACACCCTCTGGCAGACCCAAAATGTTCAGGTTCTGTTGCCTGGACCTGTTCTTCTGCTCCTCGACGTACACTCTCAGCGACTTGCATGTGTCCCCAGGATCTCCACCTCCAGGTATACGATCCGATCGCTCTGGTTGGACACCATCTTCTCCACCTCTCATATCATCGGCCCTTGTGCCTCAAGGCACTTCTCGACTTGGTCTATCGATCTTCGCAGAGGTGCTACTGCTCCCTCAATGGCCTTTGACCAGTCACCATGCATCTCCTGATTTTGCTTTGATGAAAGCCATCAACTGCTCCAATGTGGGGCTTTCCCACTGGTGACGACCCTGCCCCCTCCGCAATTGTTGTTGTGCCACAGGTCCCCTCCAACCCCGTAGCCAACATTTTAACTGCTTTCTGCAGGTTCTGGTAGCCAGTAGACATGGGGAGAACCTCCCTCTGCTCCTTCTGCACCACTTTCCTGCCAGAGCTACCCCACTAACGGGTATAAAGTGCCCAAACCAATGGCTTTGAGCCAGATGCGCCCAATGTGCAGACCACTCACTCCATGGCTGCCATTGGAATCTAACCTCGATGTCTTTGGACACTAAGCGTCAATTTAGCATGGCCAATTCATCTAACCTGCACGTCTTTGGACTATGGGAAGAAACCAGAGCATCCGGAGGAAACCCACGTAGACGAGGGGGGTGGGGTGGGGTGGGGGGGGGGGGTGGGGGGGGGGGGAGGAGAATGTGACACATGGACAGACACCCAAAGCCAAAATCGAACACGTGTCCCCGATGCTGTGAGACGGGAAAACAGAATTTGACCCTCTCCCCTTCTAGGTCATTTTTGTTCATTACTCAGTATTTTAAATTTATTGTTTTGGCATTGCTTTATTTTTTTTTCTCAGGAAGTTGTTTCTTGTTTTCACACCTCAACACATTATTGAAATTTAATGTTGCGCCAAACCTTACCTTTTCAAAATTTGTTCATCGGACGCTGGAGTGAGCAAAAAATTGAAATGTGGCCCCTCGCATGAAAAGGTTGAACGAGCCTGTTTTAAGATAACAGGAACTACAAATACATTGCTACATTGATCCCTGTGCAAGAAAAGATGTTTGCACTGTCTGATCTGTTGTATTCACATTTGAATGTCAGTTCATTTTTTTTCAAGAGTAAAACAGCTAGGATTTTAAAAGCTTTCTGAAGATTGTGGTCTACATGCATTGCTTGTCAAAAGTCAATCAGCAACAATGCCTTTTAGGGCTGAAATCAGTAAGTTGTTGATAAGTATGGGAAAGTCTTCACGCGCATAGTGTGTAAACCTTGGTAAATCAATAATTTAGATAAACTTTGAATTCATTAATAATTGTGTTCATGTAAATTTGTCAGGATTACTTAAAAATCAAATTTAGATCAATGAATTTAAAAAGTAATTTGAAGTAGATAAAATGCTGCTGTATTTGGCTAAGGATCGAAACAAATAATCAGAATAGATGTTAGCTTATTTACTGCAGCTGTGCTTGTTAAGCTGTCAGCTGTGTGTTGTAATCATTTAATATTTAGCTTTCTATGTGTGAGTCAGTCTTTGAGGAATGGTTGTAAATTATATTAGTGCCAATACTTCTGTGAATCTGGGTGTCTCAAATGGCACAAAAACAAATTGTTTCTAACCGAACAGTATAAATGCAGTGGAACTTGTGTGAAGTAGTCATATTTTAACCTAAATCTCCATTTCAACTTCTGGTCAATTTGAAAGATTGAAAGTAAATTTAAAGTTCTAAACACAAATTGTTTCTTTCTGTTTTCCACCCTCGACATATATCTGGCTGGCAGGAAGTGTTATTCAGCTTCAAGTCCTTTCACATGTACCAGTAGGGGCAAACAGCCTCATCTGGAATGGTTATTGATGTGTTGGGTATGCGGGGTCTGCGAGGACTGCGTTTACCAGAGCAGTGAGAGAGACAGGCTACCCAACACTTGTAGAAGTACAACTCTATTTTATTTAGCTATGAGCTGTTAAACATACTTGCACTGTGGGTTGACACTATGTTAGGTTGACTGGCTAACCTGAGGCTAACCTGACCAGACTATACTGCTAGCACATGGTAGATGTCCGTGTTACTGATCACGGGCTCTGGCTGTCTCAGAGGCTGCATCCCGAATGAGCGGGAAAACTAGTGGCTATATAGTGGCCGTGTCCTGTCTGGTGATTGGCTGCTGTGTTCTGTGTGTTGATTGATCTTTCAGTGTGTCGGTCAGTGTCTGTCTCTGCACCATCATATATTTGTGTATATTATGACATCTCCCCCTTTTTGAAAAAAAAAACGTGGCAATAAACAGTGTGGTATGTGAATGTTCCGGACTATGTGGAGAATATGTGAGCATATTTACAGGACTATATACAAAAATTCTAACATATTAACACGGGAAGGTGTCTAGTGCAGATAGACTGTATGTAACAAAACACGGGACATGAATAACAATATGTACAAACTAACGAACAAATGACCAGGGTAACGAAACAATCAGTCCATGAGTTTAGAGAGTTCATAAATTCAGGCAGTTCATAAATTCAGTCTTTGTGGTGGGCAACGAGTTCTGGTTGACCGCCGCAAGGGTGGGTCAGGGGCCGCCTGCTCTGGAACGGGTGGGACTGTGTCAGTCGCAGAGGGTGGCAACAGAAGAGGCAGATCTGCGAGCTCTTTGATGGGCCTGTCCTGAAGGCGAGGCAGGGCATCACAATCTGGCGGTGAGTGTGGAAGGAGCAGCAGTGCCCGCCGATTTCGGCGAAGAAAAGAGCCACTTGCTTGATTACCACCGCGGCGGCAGACCAGCCACCTTCAGGAAGTTGCACACAAACCTGGTCATCAGGAACGAGAGCAGTGAGATCTGTCGTGTGGGCGTCGTACGCCAACTTGCGTTGGGCCCTAGGGTAGAGTGGGGGTACCTGTGGGAGGTGCTGAAAAGATTCGGG
Organism: Scyliorhinus torazame; assembly: GCF_047496885.1. Lineage (NCBI taxonomy): Eukaryota > Metazoa > Chordata > Chondrichthyes > Carcharhiniformes > Scyliorhinidae > Scyliorhinus > Scyliorhinus torazame. The sequence goes on along the minus strand of NC_092723.1, from coordinate 56,575,386 downwards.
TTTGGGGAGGGGTTTGTCAGGTGTGTTAGGCTGTTGTATGAGGTCCCGATGGCGAGTGTGGCCACAAATAGGAGGAGGTCCGAGTACTTTCGATTGCACCGAGGGACGAGACAGGGGTGTCCCCTGTCCCCCCTGCTCTTCGCACTGGCGATTGAACCCCTGGCTATGGCACTGAGAGAGTCGAGGGGGTTGGTGCGGGGTGGGAGGAGCATAGGGTGTCGCTTTATGCGGACGACCTGCTGCTGTATGTGGCAAACCCGGTGGGAGGAATGCCAGAGGTAATGAGGATCCTTGGGGAATTCGGGGACTTTTCGGGGTACAAGCTCAATATGGGGAAGAGCGAGCTGTTCGTAGTTCAGCTAGGGGACCAGGAGAGGGGGATTGGCGAGCTCCCACTAAAAAGGGCGGAGAGGAGCTTCAGATATTTGGGGGTCCAGGTGGCCAGGAGCTGGGGGGCCCTGCATAGGCTTAACTTTACACGGCTGGTGGAGCAAATGGAGGAGGAGTTCAAGAGGTGGGACGTGTTGCCGCTGTCCTTGGCGGGTAGGGTGCAGTCAATCAAAATGACGGTGCTCCCAAGGTTTTTGTTCCTGTTCCAGTGCCTCCCCGTGTTTATCCCGAAGGCTTTTTTCAGGCGGGTTAACAGGAGTATAATGGGGTTTGTGTGGGCGCGAGGGACTCCGAGGGTGAGAAGGGTGTTCCTGGAGCGGAGTAGAGATAGGGGGGGCTGGCACTGCCCAACTTCTGTGGGTACTACTGGGCCGCCAATGCGACAATGGTGCGCAAGTGGGTGATGGAGGGGGAGAGGGCTGCATGGAAGAGGCTGGAGACGGCGTCCTGTGTGGGTAGGGTACGAGTCTCGGGGCGTGGCAACGGCGCCGCTGCCGCTCCCTCCAAGGAGGTATACCACGAACCCGGTGGTGGTGGCGGCCCTCAAAATTTGGGGGCAGTGGAGGCGGCATAGGGGGGGAAGTTGGGGCCTCGGCGTGGACCCCATTACGGGGGAATCACCGGTTCGCCCCAGGAAGAATAGGTGGAGGGTTTTCGGGGTGGCACAGGGCAGGGATACGAAAGTTGGGGGACTTGTTTGTGTGCGGGAAGTTCGCGAGCTTGGGTGAGCTGGAGGAGGAGTATGGGCTCCCCCCGGGGAACACCTTCAGGTACTTACAGGTAAGGGCGTTTGCCAGACGGCAGGTGGTGGAATTCCCACAGCTACTGCCACACACAGTACAGGACAGGGTGCTCTCGGGGGGGGGGGGGGGGGGAAGATCTCGGAAACTTACCAGGTGATGCAGGAGGAGGCCTCGATGGTGGAGTTGAAAGGTAAGTGGGAGGAGGAGTTGGGAGAGGAGATCGAAGAGGGGACGTGGGCAGATGCCCTAGGGAGGGTGAATTCTTCCTCTTCGTGCGCGAGGCTCAGCCTCATACAGTTTAAGGTGCTGCACAGGGCACACATGATCTGGACAAGGATGAGCCGGTTCTTTGGGGGTGAGGACAGGTGTGTTAGGTGCTCAGGGAGCCCAGCAAATCACACCCATATGTTCTGGGCATGCCCAGCGCTGGAGGAATTTTGGAAGGGCGTAGCGAGGACAGTGTCGAGGGTGATAGGATCCAGGGTCAGACCGGGCTGGGGGCTCGCAATATTTGGGGTGGCAGAGGAGCCGGGAGCAGGAGGCGAAAGAGGCCGGAATTCTGGCCTTTGCGTCCCTGGGAGCCCGGCGAAGGATTCTTCTTCAGTGGAAAGATGCGAGGCCCCCAAGTGTGGAATCCTGGATCAGCGATATGGCAGGGTTCGTTAAATTGGAGAGGGTGAAATTCGCCTTGAGAGGGTCGGTACAAGGGTTCTTTAGGCGGTGGCAACCGTTCTTAGACTTTCTGGCAGAACGATAGACATTGGTCAATGGCAGCAGCAGCTCGGGGGGGGGGGGTTTACTTTATTTTTGTTTATGTTATTTACACTGGAGGGTCTGAGGGGGTGTATACACCTGTTGTGTTAAGTCGGGATGTTAATTTATTATTTATGTACAGGGGGGGAGGGGTTTGGGGGTTGCTTTTTTAGATTATGTTTTGTACTTAACCCTGTTGGGTTCTTTTTTCTTATTTTGTTGTTGATATTTTATGAACACCTTTAATAAAAATTATTTTAAAAAGAAAACTTGTGTTGGGCCCGAGACAGCTGCATTCGACGCAGGACCGGAAAGTTGTCCATGTCTGGGGCATGTATTGCAGGCACCGTCATTCGTACTATGCGGTTCATTAACAATTGAGCTGGTGACAGGCCAGTGGACAATGGAGTTGACCTGTAGGCAAGTAGTGCGAGGTAAACGTCGGATCCCGCATCGGCCACTTTGCACAGGAGTCGTTTGACAACGTGTACCCCCTTCTCGGCTTAGGCATTCGACTGGGGGTAGTGGGGACTTGAGGTGACTTGCGTGAAATTATACCGCCGGGCAAAGTTGGACCACTCCTGACTAGCAAAACACGGGCCATTATCGGACATGACCGTGAGTGGGATGCCATGGCGAGCAAAAGCCTCCTTGCATGCACGGATGACTGCTGTCGATGTGAGGTCATGCAGCCTAACTACCTCTGGATAGTTGGAGAAGTAGTCCACTATGAGGACATAGTCCCGGCCTAGTGCATGGAAAAGATCAATGCCAACCTTGGTCCAGGGGGACGACACCAGTTCATGTGGCTGCAATGTCTCTTTTGGCTGAGCTGGCTGGAACCGTTGGCATGTCGGGCAGTTGAGAACATGCGTTGGCGATGTCATGGTTGATGCCAGGCCAGTACACTGCCTCACGAGCCCGCCATCGGCTCTTCTCCGCCCCCAGATGACCCTCACGGAGCTGCTCCAGGACGAGCTCCCGCATACTGCGGGATGACGATCCTGTCCAACTTTAGCAGAATTCCATCTACCACTGCCAGGTCATCTTTGATGTTGTAGAATTGCGGTCATTGGCCCTTGAGCCATCCGTCTGTAAGATGGCGCATGACGCGTTGGAGCAAAGGATCATTGGCTGTTTCACGCCGAATCTGGATGAGTCGATTTGCGCATAGCGTTGCTCGGTGGGCGTCATTGCACGTGATGCGTATACGACTGGAGCCCATGAGGAGGCATCGTCGCGTTGGAGGAGCACTGCTCCAATGCCGGACTGGCTTGCATCAGTGGAGATCTTCGTCTCCTTGGCAGGGTCGAAGAATGCCAATACTGGGGCCTTGGTGAGTTTCGCCCTGGGTTCACGCCACTCTTGCTCATGGGCAGGGAGCCATTGGAATTTGGTTGTCTTCTTCACCAGATTGCGGAGAGCTGTGGTGTGGAATGCGAGGTTGGGGATGAACTTCCCCAGGAAGTTGACCATGCCCAGGAAACGGAGGACCGCCTTCTTGTCCTCCGGTGTCTTAATGGGATTGATTGCCGACACCTTGTCTGCATCCGGCTGCACACCAAACTGTGATATGTGGTCGCCGAGGAATTTTAGTTCTGTTTAACCAAAGGAGCATTTGGCTCTGTTGAGGCGGAGGCCATGCTCCGGAAGACGAGTTGGAGGCAATCAATGTGTTCCTGCGGGGTGGTAGACCAGACGATGATGTTGTCTACATATACCCGCACCCCTTAGATGCCCTCCATCATCTGCTCCATTATTTGGTGAAACACCTCCGAGGCAGAGATGATGCCAAACGACATCCGGTTGTAACAAAACTGGCCAAATGGGATGTTAAAGGTGCATCCCAAGTTGTATCTGCCAGAAACCCTTGGATGCGTCCAGCTTTGTGAAAAATTTGGCGTGAGCCATCTCGCAGGTGAGTTCTTCGCACTTTGGGGTAGGGTCGTGTTCCCTCGTGATGTTACGGTTCAGATCTTTGGGGTCAATGCAGATGCGTAGTTCTCCGGATGGTTTCTGAACACACAACATGGAGCTGACCCAGTCGGTTGGTTCTGTTACTTTCGATATGATGCCCTGGTCCTGGAGGTCCTGCAGCTGCTGCTTGAGGCGGTCCTTGAGGGGCGCTGGTACCCGGCGAGGTGCATGAACCACAAGCGTGGCATTTGGTTTTAAAATAATTTTGTACATGTATGGGAGTGTGCCCATCCCTCAAACGCTGTGGTATCGAGTGATGATCTTCAGTTGTGTTTGAAAGTCGGCGAATGGTGATGCTGAAGCCTCAGCGGGTGACATGGAGTGAACCCTTTGGACGCCTGGGCAGCGAGCAGGGAAGCTTTAGTGGCCTCTACAATCTCGAAGGGCAGGGTGGCCTTTAAGGAATGGTGCAACACCACAAGCTGGCATGAGCCGCTGGCTGCAATGGCATTGCCATTGTAGTCGAGAAACTGGCAGGCGGATGGAAGGATGGTCGGCTTAATGTGGAGGCTGTCCAGGTCAGACCGCGCAATGAGGTTGGCTGAAGCGCCGGTGTCCATCCTGAATCGTATGCGAGATTTGTTGACCGTGAGGGTGGCACACCACTCATCGTCCGGATCAATGCTCATCACTGGGAAGGGCTTGGCTTTTTTCTTTTGAAGCACCATGTGCTTGGTGATGATGCCCACCCGGAATGGGGATTTGAGATCCTCGGTGTCAGAGTCAGGAACCATGTCGGAATCGGTGACCGGTTGTTGTACGGTTCGGACATCCCTGCGCTGCTGGTGGGAGCGATGGGAGGCAGGTGCTTGAACAGACCTGCACAGGGCTGCGTAGTGGGCAAGCTTGCCACACTGGAGACAGCGTCGAGATTTCGCAGAACATTGCCGCTTTAAATGGGATGAGCCACAGTTGTCGCACGTCGTGACCTCAGAAAGCTCAGTGCGCTACCCCGCATGCGCGGTGCGGTCGTACGTAGTGCGCGCCTGCGCAGTTCGGTCTTCAACCTCGCCGTACCCTCGGTCGCTGCGTGCATGCGCGGGAGCCCGGGATTAGCGAACGAAATGGCCGCCCTCATCCAGGCTTAGGCCCTGGATCTGTTTTATAGCCTGCACCCGCTCTGCTTCGTGGGGGCCTTCCGCGCCGCCTCTGCCGCTTGAATGCGCGAGTATCAGTTAGTGGCGTGCTCATGCAGAACGCAGGTTTCGATGCGAGGGTGAGCTGTTTAACTTTGAGGAGCTGCTGGCGTAGGGGGTCCGAGTGCACACCGAAAACGATCTGGTCGCGGATCATTGAATCGGAGGTGGAGCCGTAATTGCAGGATTGCGCGAAGGTGGGTGAGGAAAGATTGAAAAGGTTCATCCTTACTGTTGAAAGACGAAGCGTTCAAAACTTTCGTTGACTTCGATGTCACAGTGGCTGTCGAATTTGAGCTGGACTGTCTTGAACTTGGACTTGTTCTCACCTTCAGCAAATGCGAGGGAGTTGAAAATATGGATGGCGTGGTCCCCGGCCGTGGAGAGAAAGAGAGCAATCTTTCTGGCGTCTGAGGCAGCTTCCAGGTCGATAGCTTCAAGGTACAGTTGAAACGTTTGTTTAAAAATCTTCCAGTTCGCACCGAGGTTGCCGGTGATGCGGAGCGGCGGGGGAGGACGGACGGTGTCCATACTACCGGATGGTTGATCGCTGGTCGAAGGCCGATTATTTCAGGGTAGGTCCATCAAATTCTAACATCACGTACTGGTGCCATGATGTGTTGGGTATGCTGGGTCTGCCAGGACTGCGTTTACCAGAGCAGTGAGAGACAGGCTACCAACACTTGTCGAAGTACAACTCTATTTTATTTAGCTATGAGCTGTTAAACATACTTGCACTGTGGGTTGACACTATGTTAGGTTGACTGGCTAACCTGAGGCTAACCTGACCAGACTATACTGCTAGCACATGGTAGATGTTCGTGTTACTGATCACGGGCTCTGGCTGTCTCAGAGGCTGCATCCCGAATGAGCGGGAAAACTAGTGCCCTCTGGCTATATAGTGGCCGTGTCCTGTCTGGTGATTGGCTGCTGTGTTCTGTGTGTTGATTGATCTTTCAGTGTGTCAGTCAGTGTCTGTCTCTGCACCATCATATACTTGTGTATATATTATGACAGTTATCTCAGGACAGTTTCAGTTTCTGTAGTCGCAGTCAACATGATCGTGATCATCTCACTTAAACAATGTGAAAAAATGTTGGTAGCAGGTGTGGCGAATGTAAGAAATTGCTGTATATCAATTGTATTTTTATCTGTTGTAAAGTTTTTAGAAACCTGGCTAAAGATATATATTTGTTGTTGTAATATCATTAAAGAACCGAGGTTAGAGTCCAGACTCTGTCTCTTAAAGTTGCAATTAAGAGGTCATAAAAGGTGAGGTAATTTTAACCATTTACTTGTTTGCAGAGAGATGCCGAATGGAACGTTGTTATGATTGCTGGAGATTCCATGAACAGTAGATAATTTATGAGGGATTGTATATAGTCCTAACTAAGGTGATGGAACTTCATAGTGGGATAAAGATGGTGTAATTAATGGGAGGAGCCAAGTCTGTCTGTTTTGAATTTGATGTTGTATAGGTTTTGCAATCTGCTAAAAGTTTTTAAGTTTTTACAAATGCTGGTGGGCTGAGCAGAAGCTTCTGACAAGACAGAAGGATGATCAGCTTGCTCTTGAAAGGTTCTTTCTCCAAAAAGTCTTTACACAAATGAGCAAATAAACCTGTTTTGTTAACTTTATAAGTGGTATTTGAACTGTATTGGGTTGCTTGGTTGGAGTATTTATAGTGAAGGCATAAGTTTACGTTTTTCCTTCTGTTTAAGAACTGTTTAACTGATAACTGTAAAGCTATTTTATTTGATGTTAATGTAGTCAATTCTGTGTTTAAATTGAAGTTTGTTTTAACATAAAAGATAGCTATCACTCCTGGCATGAAGTATTCTTTCCTCACAGTTTTACAAATTAACAAAAAATGTTTGGGGTTCTTGCCTGCTGTCCGATTAAATGTTGGGATCTGGTCTGGGATCTTAACACCGAGATGGACTGCTTCAAAAAATGGAATAGTTTCCATAAGTACTTTTACTGAAAAGTGCTCTTCAATAGGAGGTACTGGAAAATGGAAAAATTGTTTTTGACACTTGCTGTCAGTGGCAGACGCTCATGTCATGGGGTGAGCACAGAAAAGCTCCCCCTACTGAGCTCAATATGCCTTCACTCAAGAACACTTCATACTGCACAATGTAACACTGACTTAATGGACTAGCTGGTCTTCTAGACTCGGCATGAATGACAATTTAATATTGCTTGGGGAAAACTTGTGGCATAGACAAAAACCTAAGCAGAACTGCTTGCACAGCCAAACTAATTTCATTAGGACTTCTGCAGTTGCTGAAGACTATCACAAGATTAGGTGAGAGTTATGCTGTGATGGTTGACAGAAATGTTAAGCACCTTGGATGATCCATTGCTATTCCACCACCTCCAGTACAATGCCACCACTTAGTAGATCTTCTCCCTCTCCTTGCAACATTCTGAAGAGCTTGTTCCTTCCAAGAGGCCCTCATCCGCTCAGTAATCCCCAACATCGTCTCGCCTCACATTCCCATGCAGGAGATGAAGAATCTGCTCTTCCAATACCACCCAAAAAACTCCCTTTTGAGGTGTAACATTGATTTTCAATTTAGTATCTGTATTTGCTACTCACAATGAAGACACACCTACATTGAGAGCAATTTCGGTTTGGGTGGCCCCTTTGAAAACAACTCTGTTCAGTCTACAAGTATGACCTGGAGCTTCGAGTCACCTGTTTTAATTATCTGTCCGACTCTCCCTCTCTTTCCTTTATCTGTTATGCTGTTAAAATGAAACTTGAGGAACAGCACCTCTCCTGGCACTGATTCTCGATTTAGCAATTTTAGATGCTCCATATTTTGGACAGCAGCTGTTGGTGATACTTGTGAGATAGCCTTTGTTCAGAAACCAAAGCAGACCCCAACTTTTGTTAGGATACTGGACAAGAACCCCAAACAATGTTTCTATTTGTCAAACTGTGAGGAATGATAATTTGGATTTGTTTATTGTCACCTATACCTAGGTACAGTGAAAAGTATTTTTCTACGTGCAGCTCAAACAGATCATTTAGTACATGAAAAAAACAATGTAAAAGGGCAACACAAGGTACACACTGTAAATACATAGACATCGGGTGAAGCATACAGGAGTGTAGTATTAGCCAGATCAGTCCGTAAGAAGGTTGTTTAGGAGTCTGGTAACAGCAGGGAAGAAGCTGTTTTTAAATCTATTCGGGTGAGTTGTCAGACTTTTGTATCTCCTGCCCGATGGGAGAAGTTGGAAGAGTGAGTGAGCCGGTTGGGGAGGGGTCTTTGATTATGCTGCCCTCTTTCCCAAGGCAGCGCGAGGTGTGGACAGAGTCAATGGATGGGAAGCGGGTTTGTGTGATGGACTGGGTGATGTTCATGACTCTCTGAAGTTTCTTGCGGTCTTGGGCCAAGCAGTTGCCATACTAGGCTGTGATGCAGCCAGGTAGGAGGATGCTTTCTATGGTGTATCTGTAAAAGTTGGTAAGGGTTAATGTGGACATGTCGAATTTCCTTAGTTTCCTGAGGAAGTATCGGGGCTGTTGTGCTTTCTTGTTCGTGGCGTCGGCATGGGTGGACCAGGACAGATTTTTGGTGATGTGCACGCCTAGGAATTTTAAGCTGTCAACCATCTCCACCTCGGTCCTGTTGATGCAGACAGTGGTGTGTACAGTACTTTGCCTCCTGAAGTCAATGACCAGCTCTTTAGTTTTGCTGGCATTGAGGGAGAGGTTGTTGTCACTACACCACTCCACTAGGTTCTCTGTCTCCCTCCTATATTCTGATTCGTCATTGTTTTTTTTTGAGAAAATATTTTATTGAGGCATTTATAATTTTAATGTTTGAACACTCTAAACACCAGAGCGGTCAAACACACGCAAAACCCCACAGTAACATACCCAACCTTCCCCCGCCCTAGCTACCCATATATTAGATTCCCTGCCCTTGTTCTTCACTTCCATGCCCCCCCCCCCCCCCCCCAACCCCAGCTGACAGTCCACCCCCCCCAGCTGACGATCAGTTTTCCTTAAAGAAGCCAATGAATGGCTGCCACCTCCGAGTGAACCCCTGTAATGAATCCCTTAAGGCGAACTTAATCTTCTCTAACTGAAGAAACCCTGCCATGTCAGTGTCCCACACCCCCGACTTTGGAGGCTCCGAGTCCCTCCACCTCTGGACCCGGAGTCACCCTCCCTTCCAGGACCTCAGACATGACTTCTGAGAATCTCTGCCAAATTCCCCTCGGCATCGGACAAGTCCAAAACATATGTACATGATTCGCTGGACTTTCTCCGCATTGTCCACACCAGTCCTATTCCTCCTCAAAAAACCTACTCATCTGGGCCACAGTCATCTGAGCCTTGTGGACCACCTTGAACTGGATCAGGCTGAGTCTGGCAAACGAAAGGATGCACTTTCCTCAGGGCCTTCTCCCACATCCTGACTTCCAACTCCCCTCCCAACTCTTCCTCCCACTTCCTCTTCATCTCTGCGATTGGGACACCTTCCAACTCCAACAGTTCCTGATATATTTCCGAGACCCTCCCCATCCCAATCCCTGTTTTAGACATCACCTTATCCTGTAGTTCCCTTCGAGGGAGGCGAGTGAAGCTTGGAATTTGCCTCCGGAAAAAATCCCATACCTGCAGGTACCAGAATCTGTTCCCACCCGGTAACTCAAAATCCTCCTCTAGCTCCTCCAGGCTCGTGAAACCTTCCTCAATGAAGAGATCCCCAAATCTCTCAATCCCTGCCCGCTGCCATCTCCTAAAGCCCCCATCCAGCCCTCCCCGGAGCAAACCTGTGATTATCACAGATCGGTGACCATACCGACTCCCACTCCAATCTCATGTGTTGCCTCCATTGTCCCCACACACTCAGGGCTGCCACTACAACTGGACTTGTGGAGTAACGAGTCAGCGAGAACCATAGGTGCAGTTAACAGAGCTTTCAGACTTGTGCTCTTGCAAGATGCCGCCTCCACTCGCTCACACACAGACCCCTCCCCCACTACCCATTTCCTAATCATTGAAATATTGGCTGCCCAGTAATAGTTAATAAAGTTCGGAAGGGCCCCCCCCCTCAAGAAGGACCTCCTTCACCCTGTGGGCTTTCCCGGTCCATATAAAACCCGAGATCGCCGTGTTTATCTTCCTAAAAAATGCCTTGGGATGAAGATTGGGAGACAATGAAACACAAACAGCAATCTCGGGAGGACTGTCATCTTCACAGTCTGTACCCTCCTCGCCAATGAAAGTGGGAGCACGTCCCACCTAGGGAATTCCCTTTCATTTGCTCAGTCACCCTGCCCAAATTTAGTTTATGCGGCTGACTCCAGTCCGTTGCCACCTGAATCCCCAGGTACCTAAAACTCCTTCCCACCACTTTGAACGGCATCTCCCCCAGTCTCCTCTCCTGCCCCCTTGCCTGGATCGCAAAAACCTCACTCTTACCCACATTCAGTTTGTAACCTGAGAACCGGCCAAATTCCTCCAGTATCTCCATAATTCCTGCAATTCTCCCCAATGGGTCTGTTATATAAAGGAGTAAATCATCCACTTAGAGTGAGACCTTATGTTCCACCCCCCCCTCTCACTATCCCCTGCCAAATGTTCGATGCTCTCGACGCCATTGCCAAAGACTCTATGGCCAGGGCAAACAGTAGTGGGGAGAGTGGACACCCAATTCACACATCCCTGCCCAAACCTTCCCAAGACATCCCACAGGTACTTCCACTCCACCCGATCAAAGGCCTTTTCTGCCACCTCGGCCTCGCACCCCTCCGCAGGCATCATTATTACATTTAGGAGCCGCCTGCCTAATGTTGGATGTCAGGTGTCGTCCCTTCACAAATCCCGTCCGGTCCTCTCCTATTACCCCTGGAACACAATCCTCTATGCGCAAGGCCAAGATCTTTGCCAGCAATTTTGCATCCACATTCAACAGGGAGATTGGCCGACATGACCCACAACTCTCCGGATCCTTATCCCGCTTCAAAATAAGGGAAATTGATGCCTGCGATAACCTTGGGGGGAACACTCCCAGCTCCTTGAATTCATTAAAAGTCTTTACCAGCACATCAACACTGCAATGAAGTTACTGTGAAAAGCCGCTAGCCACCACAGTCCACACCACTCCTTTAGTCACGTGTTGACTTCCCTAATTTTCTCATCCCTGCAGCAATTTTCACGTGGCTCGGGTAATAATCCAGAGATTATAACCGTTGAAGACCTGGGGCGAAATTCTCCGGTATCGGCGCGATGTCCGCCGACCCTCGCCCAAAACGGCAAAATCAATCGGGCATCGCGCCGCCCCAAAGGTGCGGAATCCTCTGCATCTTTGGGAGCCGAGCCCCAACCTTAAGGGACTAGGCCCGCGCCGGACTAATTTCCGCCCCGCCAGCTGGCGCGGAACTGACATCTCCGGGCGGCGCATGTGCGGGAGCGTTTAGCGGCCGCTCACGGCATCCCCGCACATGCGCATGCGCTGTGGAGGGAGTCTCTTCCGCCTCCACCATGGTGGAGACCGTGGCGGAGGCGGAAGGAAAAGAGTGCCCCCACGGCACAGGCCCGCCCGCGGATCGGTGGGCCCCGATCGCGGGCCAGGCCACCGTGGGGGCACCCCCCGGGGCCAGATCGCCCCCACCCCCACCCCCCCCCCCAGGACCCCGGAGCCTGCTCGCGCCGCCTTGTCCCGCCGGTAAGGTAGGTGGTTTAATATACGCCAGCGGGACAGGCATTCTAGCAGCGGGACTTCGGCCCATCCGGGCCGGAGAATCGCGGGGGGGGGGGGCCTGCCAACCGGCGCGGCGCGATTCCCGCCCCTGCCGAATATCCGGTGCCGGAGAATTCGGCAACCGGCGGGGGCGGGATTCACGCCAGCCCCCGGCCATTCTCCCACCCGGCGGGGGGTCGGAGAATCTCGCCCCTTTTCTTTCATTTAGTTCCTACTTCCTAATAATCCCCAAACAGTGGGCGGCACGGTGGCACAGTGGTTAGCACTGCGGCCTCACGGCGCCGAGGACCCGGGTTCGATCCCGGCCCCGGATCACTCCGTGTGGAGTTTGCACATTCTCCCCATGCCTGCGTGGGTTTCACCCCCACAACCCAAAGATGTGCAGGGTAGGTGGATTGGCCACGCTAAATTGCCCCTTAATTGGAAAAAATGAATTGGTACTTTAAATTTTAGAAAAGAAAGAAAAAAAAAAAAAGTCTTTACCAGGAGCGGCCCCAACAGCCCAGAAAACATCTTTTAAAACTCCACCAGGTATCCGTCAGGCCCGGGTGCCTTACCCGATTGTATCGCCCCCAATCCGTCTATAACCTCCCCCAGCCCAATTGGGGCTTCCAAACCCTCCACCAACTCTTCATCTATCCTCGGAAACTCCAACCCCCCCAGAAATCGCTTCATGCCCTCCTCCTCGGCTGGAGGTTCTGATTTATACAATCCACTGTAAAATTGCCGAAACACATCATTCACCCCCGCCGGATTCAAAACCACCTTCCCCCCTGTATCTCTTACTTTCCCAATCTCTCTCACTGCCTCCTGTTTCCTCAGCTGATGCGCCAGTATCCTGCTGGCTTTTCCCCATATTCATCGACCGCCCCCTTTACCCTCCTAAGTTGTCCCTCTGCCTTACCTGTGGACAGGAGCCCAAATTCCTTGCAATCTCTGACGCCCCTTCAGAAGCCCGTCATCCGGAGACTCCGCATACCTCCTGTCCACCTGTAAAATTTTGCCTACCAGCCTGTCTAACTCCACCCGCTCAGCCTTCTCCTGATGGGCCTGAATTCAGATGAGAACCCCCCAAATAACCGCCTTCAGTGCCTCCCACAGCCCCCCCCTCCCCAGCCAAAATCTCACCTGTCTTTGATCTTTCTATATGCCCGAATGGCCTCCCTCACCTGCTCGCACACCTCTCCTCTGCTAACAGCCCCATATTTAACCTCCACTGTGGGCGCTGGGCCTTTCCTTTGTTAACTTGTAGGTGTACTCAGTGTGGGGTGTGGTCTGACACCATAATTGCTGAATATTCAGCATCTGAAGGGGCTGGTTTAGCATAATGGGCTAAACAGCTGGCTTGTAATGCAGAACAAGGCAGCAGCGCGGGTTCAATTCCCGTACCAGCCTCCCTGAACAGGCGCCGGAATGTGGCGACTAGGGGCTTTTCACAATAACTTCATTAAGCCTACTTGTGACAAGTGATTATTATTAATTATTATTATTATCAACCATCTCAGCCAGCAGCATTTTGTCCAACACAAAAAAGTCTATCCCGGAGTACACCTAATGCACATGGGAGTAGAATGAAGACTCCTTACTCCTTGGCCTCCCAAATCTCCACGGATTAACCCCTCCCATGCGCTACATAAACCGCCACAGCTCCTTTGCCATAGCTGATACCTTCCCAGACCTGGCACTCGACCGTTCCAGCCTTGGATCCAGGACCGTGTTGAAATCTCCCCCCATAATCAATCGATGCGAGTCCAGGTCTCCCATGACCTGCCCTCGGGCAACTACCGTCATCAATCCTCCTTCTCCACCTTGAAAGGCCCCTCCCCGTCAGCAGTCAATCCCCCACCCACCCACCCACCATCACCACCACCATGAGTCTTCAGCGCTCACCCCCCCACTTTGCTTCCGTGAACTAGCCCGCCCAGCTAGCCTGGCAGCCCCCGCCCATGACGCCCAGCATCTTTACCCCCCACTGCCCCCCCCCCCCCCCCCCCCCCCCCCCCCAGGTCTTAGTGCAAACATTCGAAACAATCGAAACAAAGGCAAGAAATAAAAACAAACAAGCCATCCCTCCCAAGGTCCGAACCCAAAGACCCACCCGTCCTCTCTTAACAAAGAACTATATATCAGCTTAACCCCAAACAAGACCGCAGAAATATAAAGAAACAAGCAAAACCCCCAAAATAAATCCAATCAACGCAAACCCAAAGTATTTACAGAACATAGTTCAGATCTCCTCAGTCAAAGTTCAAGGTCCTCCTTCTCCTGCCAGCCTATTCTCCTTCATAAAGTCTGCTGCCTCCCCCGCCGAGCCAAAGTACAACTCCCGGCCCCCATAGGCGAGCTGGGTACCGTGGACCAAACTTTATGCCCTTCTTGTATAGGGTCAGCTTGACCTTATTAAAGCTTGCCCTCCTGTTCGCAAGCTCTGCTCCCAGGTCCTGGTACACCCAGATCTCGACATCTTCTCAAGTGCATCGCCTCGTCTGCCTGGCCCACCTCATAATATGTTCCTTGTCCAGGAACCGATACAATCGTACTACCATCACCCTCGGTGGCTCACCCCCCTGGGGCTTGTGCATCAGTGCCCTGTGTGCCCGATCCACCTCCAACAGTCGGATCAAATGCAGCTTCTCCAACATCTTTCCCACATATGCACCAGCATCCGATCTTTCGATTCCCTCTGGCAGACCCACAATCCGAATGTTCTGCCTCCGAGAACGATTTTCTAGGTCCTCCACTTTCTCTAGCAGTCTCTTCTGCTCGTCACGCAGCATCCCAATCTCTGCTGCCATCGAGGTGGACTGTTCCTCCTGTTGCCCCGCCTGCTCTTCTAACCTCTGGATCGCCTGTCCCTGGGCTGCCAGTCTCATCTCCACGTGTTCAACCACCGCCTTGATCGAGTCCACCGACCGGGCCAGGTCCGCTGCACTCTCCTTCCACTGTTGGGTGAACTTCTCATTTAAGAAGCTCACCGGCTGATTCATCGACCTCTGAGCTGACGGGGTCTGACCCTGTTCGTCCGCCATCACGCGCGTTGTCCGCTCCTCACTCGCCACCACTACCTAATTTGTTCTTTTCTGGTTACTTCTGGACCGCAGCTCCATAAAATAGGGGTCAATTTCTTCTGCTCTTTTGCACCTTTCCTCTACAAAATTCCTGCAATAAACTGGCGTAAAGGCCACAAAAAGACCACCATGAGCGGGAGCTGCCAAATGTGCGACTGCTCACTCCATGGTCGCTTCCGGAACCGACTGAGATCCGACCCTCTACTGTCGTGCCGTCAGCAAACTTGTAGATGGAGTTTGAGCCAGATTTTGCCACGCAGTCGTGCGTGTATAGGGAGTATAATAGGGGGCTAAGTATGCAGCCTTGCAGGGCCCCGGTATTGAGGACTATCGTGGAGGAGGTGTTGTTGTTTATTCTTACAAATTGTGGTCTATGGGTCAGAAAGTCGAGGATTCAGTTGCAGAGTGAGGAGCCAAGTCCTAGGTTTTGCAGCTTATATGCGAGCTTGGCTGGGATTATGGTGTTTAAGACGGAGCTGTAGTCAATAAATAGTTTGATGTAAGAATCCGTGTTGTCAAGATGCTCCAGGGAAGAGTGTCGGGCCACGGAGATGGCGTCTGCTGTGGAGCGGTTGCGGCGGAATGCGAATTGCAGTGGATCTAGGCATTCTGGGAGAATGGAGTTGATGTGCCACATGACCAACCTCTTGAAGCACTTCATTCTGATCGATGTCAGGGCCACCGGACGATAGTCATTGAGGCACGTTGTCTAGTTCATCTTTAAATGATGGTAGTATGATGGTAGTCTTCTTCAAACAGGTGGGGACCTCTGAGTCTGGAAAGGTTGAAGATGTCCGTGAACACATTTGCCAGCTGGTCCATGCAGAATCTGAGTGCTCGACCAGGGACCCTGTCCAGACCCGTTGCCTTTTGAGGGTTCACTTTCAGGAAGGCCGATCTGACTTCAGAAGCTGTAACGGTGGGTATGGGTGTGTCCGGTGCCGCCGTGGCAGTCAACAGCAGTTTGATGGTTTCCTGCTCGAACCGAGCATAGAATGCGTTGAGTTCATCGGGGAGGGGTGCGCTGCTGCTGGAGATTCTGCTCGGCTTTGCTTTGTAGCTTGTTATGTTGCCACAGCTGACGAGAGTCTGTAACGCTGGCCTGTGACTCTAGCTTGGTCCAATACTGTCTCTTGGCATCCCGGATGACTTTGCGGAAGTTGTACCTGGATTTCTTGTGTAGGTCAGGGTCGCCTGATTTGAATGCCTCAGACCTGGCCTTCAGTAGGAAGTCAATCTCCCAGTTACGCCATGGTTTCCGGTTGGGGAATGTGCGCACTCCTTTCTTTGGCACGCAGTCGTCCACACATTTGCTGATGAAGTCTGTAACGGTGGTGGCGGCATACTCGTTTAGCTTGGTCGCTGAGTTCTTAAATATGGACCAGTCGACTGACTCCAAACAGTCATGTAGGAGTTCTTCTGTTTCCTCTGACCAGCACTGCTCGATCTTCTTAACCAGATTCTCCCGCTTAAGTTTCTGTTTGTGTGCTGTGAGAAGGAGCACCATGTTATGGTCTGATTTTCCGAAGTGCGGTCGGGGGATAGAACGGTAGGCTCGCTTGATTTTTGTGCAGCAGTGGTTGAGTGTTGTCACCCCTGGTGGGACAGGAGATGTGTTGGTGGAATTTTGGCAGTACACTCTTAAGGTTGGCCTTGTTGAAGTCCCCGGCCACGATGAACAAGGCCTCCGGGCGTTCCTGTGCACAGTTCGTCCAGCGCCGCCTTCACTTCTGCCTGGGATGGGATGTCGACCACTGTGATAATGGCTGAAGTGAACTCATGTGGAAGATAGTACGGGCGGCACATCACGGTCAGGTATTCCAGGTCCAGGAAGCAGTAGGGCGCCAGGGTTGCCACTTCCAGGCACCAGGAGGGGCAAACCCCTCCACCCTCCACCCTTTGCTTTGCCTGATGATGCCATGCGGTCCATCCGGAGAATTGAGAAGCCTTCAGGCATGTTTGCGATTCGATCGGGTCCTGCCGTTCTGCGAGTACGGGAGTACCTTGCTGTGCGTTTAGGTCCTTGCGTGGGGTCTCCGCTGTTTTGGGCATCTTGGTTCACAGACAGGGGCTTCTTGAGTCGGGTTGGGCCGGGTCCCGTGTTCTGCTCCTTCCTTGGTTGCTCCTATGGTCGGGCCTTGGTGTAGGCCTGAACGGGCCTCCCCGTGGGTGGTTCTTTCCTCCATCCGTAGGCAAGTCAAGTCACTGGGCGGGTCTCTCCTGGGCGGGCCACTCTGGGTTAGATCGCTGGGTGGGCCTCTCCGGGTTGGGCTGGGTCTCGTGGTCAGGTGCTCCGGGGGTTGGCGTTGGTTTGTAGGCCGGGTCAGGCACTCAGAAGTCCCGGTCGGGTCGAAATCGAGGTTGGGGCCGCACTTTGGGTTAGAGCCTCATCAGCTTTCAGGTCGGGTCCAGTCGGTTCATCAGGTCCACTCCACGGGCCTCGGAGGATCTTCAAACCTGCAAGAGAAGATAAAAGAGAGAGGTTAGTGATAGTGTTAGTGTTAGAATAAGGTTTTAAGCGGTTAGTACGGTTATAGGAGATGTCGGAAGCGGATCTGTTTGAGAGAGTTCGCAGAGAGTCGCCACGCTTAAGTGCCATCTTTCTGTGATTCACACCAAGAGTGATGACTCTGACCAGTAGGTATCTTTTCTGTTGAAACAAACTTTAATTTAAGCACAGAATTAACCACATTGGCATCAAAGAAATAGCTTCACAATTATCAGTTAAACAGTTCTTAAACATAAGTAAAAACTTAAACTTACGTTCTATACTTGCTACTAATTTTAAGCAACCCAAACAGTACAGCTGCCACTTATAAATTTAACAAAATAGTTTACTTGCTTGGCATTGTAGAGACCTTTAGAGAGTGTTCCTTTCAAGCGCAGCCCAAAGTACACTTCTACTTAACCTAACAACATTTGGTAAAGCTAGTGTTCAACTTATCCTATATCAGACTAAAAAACTACAGACAGACTTGGCTCCTCCCATTAATAACATCTATATCCCACTAAGTTCCATGACTTGCTTAGCTAGAACTAAGCACCACTGTCTCATAAATTATGTACACTCCAGGGAATCTCCAGCTTTATCTGTAACCAACTTCACTCTTTTATGACTCCTATAATAATAATCTTTATTATTATTAATCGTTGACGCAAACTGGAGGAACAACATCTCGTCTTCCGGTTAGGCACACTATAGCCTTCTGGTCTCAACATCGAATTCAACAACTTCAGATGATTCGCTCTACCCTACCTCGACCCATTTGTTTTCATCCCATTTCATTTTAAGTGTTTTTTTACGATTTCGTTCTCTCTTGTCTTTCTTTATATTAACCCCCCCCCCCCATCTTATCCACCTTTCATTACCCTTTCTCCCCTTTGCTTCCCCGTTCCCCTCCCCCACATCTACATCTGTCACAGTTAACCCTCTGATGTTAGTTTCTCTGCAGTTTGGCCTTTCACACCTTTTGTTCTCTCTGGGGACTGCCATTAGCACCCTTTCCCTTGCTTTCTGTGGCTGTTAGCATCCTGTTTCCCTGGGTTTCTGTGGCTATGACTTATCTTTCATTCTCACTCCACAATATAAATATTTCCCACTTTCTCTGACTTTAGCTTTGACAAAGGGTCATCTGGACTTGAAATGTTAGCTCTTTTCTTTCCCTACAGATGCTGCCAGATCTGCTGAGATTTTCCGGCATTTTCTTTTTGGTACCATCTCCTGTTGATATGCACCATCAACCCATTGTCCTTAATCTCGTCTAACCCCCAACCTATTATTAGCCTTCCCTTTTGTTTCTTCCTCCCCCCACACTTTATTCACCTCTCTACTTGCTTAAAACCTGTTAGATCTCTCACTTTCTCCAATTGTGATGAAAGACCATTGTCCTGAAATGTTCAATTTGTCTCTCTTCAAAGATACTGCCTGATCTTAGTATTGCCAGCATTTTCTGTTTTTACTTAAGAACTTGTGAATTGTAAGTAATTTTGAAATTCATTAATGGAAACACAATTTTGTTTTTGTTTTTTGATGTTGGATGGAGTTGCAAATTGAGTACTTCAATCCAGTGACACAAATTGCTCCAGTGATGTAAACCCACTAATTGTACTTTTGTTGTGTCTGTGTTTATGATTGTATAGTACAGTGAGTTTGATACATAATTAGGAATTAAGTTGTGCTATTTTTTGTAACACATCTTGATCCTGTTTTTTTTAACGCCTTGCCGTTCTCTTGGCTCCTACACTCTTAGTCGTAATTGATTATAATAACTGGAATAAACAAATAGAATGACAAACAAAGCCCTGACCATATTGGTAGGACCACAGCACAGACCTTTTGGAGACCAAGTCCTGCCTTCACGCTGAGGACACTCCCTATCAGATTGTGTAGCACTACCACATGATAAATGGAATACATTCAGAACAGATCATCAGGACTTTAAACTAGTCACTGGTGGGGAGGACTCAGTTGGAAAAGATAGTATATATAATAATTCAAACTAACAAAACTCACAGTCATAATTTGTACCTTGGGCACAGCAGGTGAAAGGAAAAATAAAGCTGTAAAGTTATTAAAGCAGGAGAAAGAAATAGGAAACTTGAGTAAAATATTAGAGCAAAATGACAAGTTTGGTGTTCGGTCCAAAAAGGTGTTCTTGACACAAACGCACAGAGCATAAGGGACAAATTTAATGAATTGTAGGAACAAATTTAACTTGAAGTGTATGACATGGTAGCTACTCCTGACAAGTTTCAGTTCTGATGAAAGGTTATTGTCCTGAAATATTAACTCTGCTTCTCTGTCTATAGTTACTGCCTGACCTGCTGAGTCTTTCCAACATTTTCTGTTTACATAAGCTTCCAAATTTCGATTTGGACATTGTTCTTTTAGATTGGAAAATTGTGCACTATTTAAGAAAGGCAAGAGGTGGAAACCAGGTAATTATAGACCAGTTAGCCTAACATCTGTTGTTGAAAAATTATACGAGGCAAGAGTCTATAATTAAGAATAGAGTGACGGAATACCTTAAATTTTCAGCTGCTCAGAGAAAGCCAGCATGAGCTTATAAAGGATAGGCCATGCATAATAAACCTGATTGAATTTTTTTTGAAGAAGTTACTAAGAGGGAAATGCCTTTATATATGTAATTTAATATGGAATTCCAGTAGACGTTCAGTAGGGTCCCTCATAAGAGACAGTTAGCTCAAGTTGAAGCCCATGGAACTGAAAGTAAAGTATTAACTGAGTAGCAGGAGACAGACGGTAGAGATATTGAGCAGGTATTGGGAGGATGTAATTAATGGTGTTCCTCAAGGAGCTGTGTTGGAACATCAAACTATTCATTGCATTAGAATGGAAAGCCTCATATCCAAATTTGCTGGTGACAAAAAGATGGACAGCATTGTAAGGAGTTCAGATGGATGCATGAAATTCCAGAGGTTAAGTGGGAAAAATTGGTAAATGGATTTCAATCTATCGTGAAAAGGATAGAAGAGTGCTTTCTAAATGGTGAGAAACTAGGAGCAGTGGTGGCTGAAAGAAACTCGAGTCCACTATATAAATCATTAAAATGCCATGAATAGGTGCAGAAAATAATTTTAAGAGGGGAATGGAATGCTGGCCATTGGTCAGAATACAGGAGGTAAAAGCCGAGCTTGAGCTATACATAGCTCTCGATAAGCCACAGCTGGGGTACTGAGAGCAGTTCTGGGCACCACCTCAGGAAGGAGATGTTGGCCTTGGTGGATGTCTGGATTCCAAGTGTTAAGTTCTGAGGAGATTTTATGCAAACTTGGGTTGTGTTTCCTTGAATTTAGAAGGGTAAAGGGAACAGATCGGGTAGGGAGAGAGAAACCTTTACTGCTGATTGGGGAATTTCTGGGTAGAGCCAGACCGTTTCAGCAGTAAAATTCAGAAATGCTTATACATGCATAGTGGTAGAAGGTTGGCAGCAAATGGCAATCTATCCAAAGCTGTTGATGGATGTGGGACAATTTTTATTTTCTAACCATCTGAGAAGTTTGCAGCCATGAGCAGTTCCAGTGCTATCTCTGGTGCAATTGGAAATTCAAGAATCTTTGTAGAACTGTTGGTGTAGCGAACCTTGTAGGTAAATACATGCACACTTTTCATTGTACATAGAATGGATCTCTCAAATTTACTTTGTTTCATTTTCAGCAAACTATCCAGGGCCACTCAACATGCCTCTAATAGTGCCAGAAGTTAATGCATGTTCTCACTTTACAATAAATTCATGGCCATCAGAGAACCACTTGACATACATATCATCAGGGCCTTCACCGCCTCTATAGGTCCCCTCTTCTCCATTCATTTTTTCGAAAATAATGAGGTACCGATTTTTTTTAAAAAGCTCTTCAAACATTGAGTCATGTGCATTGGCTGGCTTCATGTCATGTTTGCGTAGCCTATTGATGTCCAGGCTCAGGTACAAAGAACTGCCACCTGTAGATCAGGAATCCGCGCCGGAAACCATGAGCTTATGAATTTGTTCAACTGATGTGGGGCTAATTGGCCTACTGCTGTTTAATGTCTTGATAAACTGGATTGCAGATAAAGGAGATATCACCTCATTTCACCATGTTGGAGGTTGCTGCCAGATTAGAATCTCAAGTGTCAGTGTTGCACATGCGATACAGCATTAATTTAAACACTAGAATAAAGATGTGAAATAAGATTCATTAAATTTGATCATGAAGTTGAATTAAGCAAGGCTACATCTTGCTTGTCCGAATAATTCTTGTGGATAATCTGAGCACAACTATTAGGAATTCCACATTAAATCATAAATAGTGTAACTCACTTTATTGGATTTTATATTCTAAAATGCTGACAAAAGACAACTAACATTGAATTATGCTTTTGTTAAATTGCTATGTTTTACTCAGCCTTTTGGAATAAGTAGTTATCTGACATCATGACTCTTGGGAAAACTTGGGTATTTGTCAAGAAACACTGATCTACTGCCTGAGAGTTTCAGCACCGGTTTTATCTATGCGTTGGTCGAAAGATTTTTCATCACTGACAGGTTCCACTTCATCAGAGGATTACCTTGGAACTAATGCATTGCCTAGAAACCTCCTTCTTTCATCTGAACATTGTGATGATCTGCATAAAGCAATTTGTACATAATATTATACATGACCTCCGACCATCAGGTGGCGGAATAAACCCACCATGTGACCCTGTGTCTGGGGAGTTGGAAGTAAACCGTGTTGGTGGATAGACATATTTTGCAATAGCTCTATAACAGTTAGTTAGTGTTAGTAGTTTGTTTTTTATTTATTCTAGTTATCTTTATCTTGCAGTTGTTTCATAATCAATTATTTAAACTAGAGGTTCTGTAGTGCATCATTCATATCGGCCAGTCGACAAAACATGTCAAATATATGACCAACTAATCCTCCTAAATAAGGCTTGTTACATGAGGGTTTCAACCTCTGACCTGTGATTTGCACTGATATTCTAAATGTAACATGGTGTTGAAAGTAATTTGGAAAGTCCGAATAATTGTAAATGTACTGCTCTGCTACCGCAACTCTGCCCTTTTATTTTAATATAGTATTATTTGTTGTGTCTTGAAATACTTTAAAGTTCCCATTTCAACAATGGCATATTTGCTTTGTGAATGGCATGATAAAATCTATGTAGGCTTGTGTACGTTTATTGCTTTAAAACTGGGAAGATAATCAATGCAGGATTACAAAAGTCTGGAACAATGCTCTCGTCAATGACATGGTGAAACATACTTCTAATATTAGGGGTAAACAGTGACAAGTGGTCGGCGGATCATTGAGACAATTCTTGTGGAAATTGTTCAATTAGAGCATTCAGTGCATTGCGAGAGGACGCGCTGGAAGCCGAAAAGTTGAAGGTTAAGCAACTTCTCAAAAAGCTCTTGCAGTTATTTCAATTTGAAAACTGGATTTTTATTGGGATATTAAAAGACTTGTTTGCTTTAGAAAAATCAGTAATTTAGTCACAAGGCTGCTATTTCTTGAGTTCCTGTGAGTCTCCATTATCTAAGCTCCTATACATCTGTGTAATCTACTTGCAATAAATATTGTTTGATCGATCCCCTGTCGCTTGTTCAATTGCTCCCCCCCGCCGCTCGTTCAATTGCTCACCCCCGCCACTCGTTTGATTGCTCCCCGCGCCGCTAGTTTGATTGCTCCCCCCAGCGGACGTTTGATTGCTCCCCCGCTGCTCGTTTGATTGCTTCCCCCGCCGCTCATTTGATTGCTTCCCCGCCGCTCGTTTGATTGCTCCGCCCCACCACTCGCTCGGCCGCTCCATTCGCCCCGCTGCTGGCTCGGCCGCTCCCTCCGCCCCGCTGCTGGCTCGGCCGCTCCCTCCGCCCCGCTGCTGGCTCGGCCGCTCCCTCCGCCCCGCGGCTGGCTCGGCTGCTCCCTCCGCCCCGCGGCAGGCTCGGCCGCTCCCTCCGCCCCGCGGCAGGCTCGGCCGCTCCCCCCGCCCCGCCGCTCGCTCGGCCGCTCCCACCGCTCCACCGCTTGCTTGTCCCTCTTGCCGTCCGAAGTTGCAAATTACATGGAAACCAAAAGACTATAATTTTGTGTGTTGGATTCGGTTATGTTGCATGCAGCTAAACATCATAACCCTGCATGTTCCTTTTTCCCAGATGCCATGTCATCTCCTGTGAGAAGAAAAAAGACTTTTGAAAGAAACTCTCGGCCAATTCGGGAGAGAAATTAAATGGAAAATTTCTTGTGACTCTCCAAAGGCAATCAACAAGAAGTTTCCAATGATAACAATTACCCCCCACCGCTCGTTTGATTGCTCCCCCCGCCGCTTGTTTGATTGCTTCCCCCCACCGTTCGTTTGATTGCTCCCCCCGCCGCTCGTTCGATTGCTCCCCCACCGATCGTTCGATTGCTTCCCCGCCGCTCGTTTGATTGCTCCGCCTGCCGCTCGTTTGATTGCTCCGCCCGCCGCTCGTTTGATTGCTCCTCTGCCGCTCATTTGATTGCTCACCCCGCCGCTCGTTTGATTGCTCCCCCGCCGCTCGTTTGATTGCTCCCCCGCCGTTCGTTCGATTGCTTCCCCGCCGCTCGTTTGATTGCTCTGCCTGCCGCTCGTTTGATTGCTCTGCCTGCCGCTCGTTAGATTGCTCCCCCCGCCGCTCGTTTGATTGCTCCGCCCCGCCGCTCACCCGGCCGCTCCCTCCGCCCCGCCGCTCGCCCGGCTGCTCCCTCCGCCCCGCTGCTCGCCCCGCCGCTACCTCCGTCCCGCCGCTGGCTCGGCCTCTCCCTCCGCCCTGCCGCTCGCTCGGCCTCTCCCTCCGCCCGGCCGCTCCCTCCGTCCCGCCGCTCGCTCGGCCCTGCCGCTTGGTTGTCCCTCTTGCCGTCCGAAGTTACAAATTACATAGAAACCAAAATACTATAATGCTTCTGCTGAATTTTGTGTGTTGGATTCAGTTATGTTGCATGCAGCTAAACATCATAACTCTCCATGTTCCTTTTTCCCAGATGCCATTTCATCTCCTGTGAGAAGAAAAAACAGACTTTTGAAAGGAACTCTCAGCCAATTCAGGAGAGAAATTAAATGGAAAATTTCTTGTGACTCTCCAAAGGCAATCAACAAGAAGTTTCCAATGATAACAATTACCCCACGCCGCTCGTTTGATTTCCCCCCCCCCCCGCAGCTCGTTTGATTGCTCCCCTCGCCGCTCGTTTGATTGCTCCCCCCGCCGCTTGTTTGATTGCTTCCCCGCCGCTCGTTTGACTGCTCTGCCGCCGCTCGTTAGACTGCTCTGCCGCCGCTCGTTTGATTGCTCTGCCGCCGCTCGTTTGACTGCTCTGCCGCCGCTCGTTGAATTGCTCCCCCCGCCACTCGTTTTATTGCTCCCCCTGCCACTCGTTTGACTGCTTCCCCCGCAGCTAGTTTGATTGCTCCCCCCGCCGCTCGTTTAGTTGCTCCCCCCGCCGCTCGTTTGATTGCTCCCCCCGCCGCTCGTTTGATTGCTCCCCACGCCGCTTGTTTGATTGCTCCCCCTGCCGCTCGTTTGATTGCTCCCCCGCTGCTCGTTTGATTGCTCCCCGCCGCTCGTTTGATTGCTCCCCCGGCGCTCGTTTGTTTGCTCCCCCGCCACTCGTTTGATTGCTCCCCGCCGCTCGTTTGATTGCTCCCCCCGCCGCTCGTTTGATTGCTCCCCCCGCCGCTCCTTTGTTTGCTCCCCCCGCCGCTCCTTTGATTGCTCCCCCCGCCGCTCCTTTGATTGCTCCCCCCGCCGCTCCTTTGATTGCTCCCCCCGCCGCTCGTTTGATTGCTCACCCCGCCGCTCGTTTGATTGCTCACCCCGCCACTCCTTTGATTGCTCCCCCCGCCGCTCCTTTGATTGCTCCCCCGCCGCTCGTTTGATTGCTCCCCCCGCCGCTCCTTTGATTGCTCACCCCGTCGCTCCTTTGATTGCTCCCCCCGCCGCTCCTTTGATTGCTCCCCCCGTCGCTCCTTTGATTGCTCCCCCCGTCGCTCCTTTGATTGCTCCCCCCGTCGCTCGTTTGATTGCTCCCCCCTCCGCTCGCTCGGCCGCTCCCTCCACCCCACCGCTCGCTCAGCCTCTCCCTCCGCTCCGCCGCTCGCTCGTCCGCTCCCTCCGCCCCGCCGCTCGCTCGGCCGCTCCCTCCGCCCCGCCGCAGGCTCCGCCGCTCTCACCGCTCGCTCGGCCGCTCCCTCCGCCCCGCCGCTTGCTCGTCCCTCTTGCTATCCGACGTTGCAAATTACATAGAAACCAAACGACTAATAATGCTTCTGCTGAATTTTGTGTGTTGGATTCAGTTATGTTGCATGCAACTAAACATCATAACCCTCCATGTTCCTTTTTCCCAGATGCCATGTCATCTCCTGTGAGAAGAAAAAACAGACTTTTGAAAGAAACTCTCAGCCAATTCAGGAGAGAAATGAAATGGAATATTTCTCGTGAATCTCCAAAGGCAATCAACAAGAAGTTTCCAATGATAACAATTACCACATCACCAACAAGAGCTGCAGCAGTTCAAGGAGGGACTGCCTGCCCCTTTCTCAGGATGTTTAGGGACGGGACATAAATAGCACCCTGCCTGCATCACCCACATTAAGAGAACACAAAAAACTTGTACTAACTTTATTTGAGAGTCGATTGAATAGTGCTCTAATGTTGACCTGCAGTTAAGTATATTCCAAAGTATTGAAGGGGGATGATCTCTACAACTAATCTTTTAATTTGGGTGTGTGTGTAATCTAACTGCCAAGTGGGAAATTGGGACATCATGGAGCTCCATCAGGAATTTACGTGCTTGATGGGCTAGTGAAGAATTCTGCTTCTTTCAGAACCTTAAATTAAGTTTTGAATCTTTGCCTCGGGGCCAAACTGTTGAGAAAATTAATTTAGTTTCTGGCTCTTAAGGAATGCGAAGGAGTCAAAATAAGGGAAAAGTGCATCTCATTCCCTAGAGAATCCGATGTGAGATTAAAGCTTTCTAGTTTTGCTACTTGCTCCACACCTTTTCAAAGCTGCACCTTTTCCATGGGCTGTGTTGCAGACTGGCATACTCTAAAGTCCAGATGTCCTGCTGAGGGATGCACTGATGGTTGGGGCAGCCATCATAAAGACCAAATACAAAAAGGCCACTGTCTAACTACAATAGCACAACAAGTGTACATAGAACACATTGGAACCTGTGTACAACCCTTTGGGCTGTATGCAGCAGGGAATGTTTTGGCATCAAATGTATATTGTAAGTTGTTACAACCTTCTCAGGTGAGATTCCGCTTAGTTGCAGATCAGGGCGCGACCCCTCAATTTGCCACCATCTGGCCGAATACCCCCAAATTGTTACAACCCCAGATGAGGAGGGTGGAACTGGTTCACTGCTGTTAAATCTTGTTGCGACTGCCAGAGGGGTTTGAATAATCAATAAAAGGTCCCTTTTCATGGATATGTATTTACCCAGGAGCCGATTTAGTCAGGCTTTCTTGAGTTCAAGGTGGTGAGTTTATTAATTATTAAAGGCGAAGACACGGTAAAACATGTGAAGATACATTCTTACAGATTAGCAGGGAGAATTAGTATCAAAGTAAATAAGTCATTTTTTACAAATGGTATACGAACAACCTTGTTGACTCATGGGGAGCGGATGATTGTACATTGCGATTCAAGATTCCAGTAGACCCATCTTCAATAGGCGAGTAGTTGGTTTTGTGGTTCCAGTATTCTGTAGATTTGTGGAGAAGCTTCCCAGTTCACTTTTCAACTGTGGTCTTTGCTGACTTGATTGGCTGCCACAGTCACAGAGAGATTCAGTATAAACTTGCAAAATGACAGTTGCAGAGGCACTGTGTCCCAGATTCGATTCCCGCTTGGATCACTGTCTGTGTGGAGTCTGCACGTTCTCCCAGTGTCTGCGTGGTTTCCGCCGGGTGCTCCGGTTTCCTCCCACAAGTCCTGAAAGACATGCTTGTTAGGTGAATTGGACGTTCTGAATTCTCCCTCAGCGTACCCAAACAGGTGCTGGAATGTGGCGACTAGGAGCTTTTCACAGTAACTTCATTGCAGCCTACTTGTGACAATAAAGATTATTATGATGTGAGTTCTTGCTGGCTTTTCTGTGTTCAACTTCCCGCACATGTTTTCACAGGACACACACAAACAGACAACTTGGGGCAGCTTTCAGCTTGCCTTTAGCCCATTCCTTGCATAGTCCAAGTTGGAAGGCAAATCCACAAAACCGCACCTGGGCATTACACGGGGAATCTCTTGATATGGCCATTATGCCCTTTTGTTTCCATCTGAGATGGCAATTAGCTTCTGGATGCTTTTCGAAGGACGTTGTCGAGTAACAGGGCTGGCTTACATTATCTCTTAGAGAATCACACTGCAGCAATTCAGCAGTGACTTGTGTGTGCCCATTTTTAAAAAGCCCGATATTTTGGGATATAATTCTGTGTTCTTTTCCTTCACTGCGACAAATATAGCATGTAATTGTATGTGAGGCACCTCAGTGTACCATGTGTTGTATTGAAAGAAACTAAACCGTCTTGGTACTTGCGTAATATCAACTTTGAATAGTTATGCAATGTATAAAATTTAATTAAATATATATTTTTTTAAGAAGAGCTTTACAATTTAATTCTGTAGGAACCTGCCTTGCAATTAACCAGCAAGTAAGATGATCTGACGCATTGATCTGATTAAAATTGGGGCGACAACTACATTGAGGCAAAGGAAGACTTCAAGACGAGATTAAGTCTGATGGCTGACATTTGGACATTATCTCCTCTTGTCCGCACTCCTACTTTAGCAACTTCCTAAAACGCATACTTTACAGTAAGTTGATAGCAGAGGTAATTTCCTCGACCAGGCTAGCTTTCAGCCTCTAAGTGATAAATTTGTCATGATACCGTCATAGGATCTCTTTAGCACAACTGTAATTTCTGTCTGAGAGGAGATGTACACTTGGGGGAGTTCGTGTCGGGTAGAAATTTGCCTTTCTTTGAATGAACAGCCTCCAAAGGGCATTCACCAACCAGAGAAGGAAAGGAGCATTTGGATATGTTTTTCAAGCAAATTTATGCATACTTCAAAATAATTGCTTCAAAAGGAGGAAGAGTACGATGGGATTAAACTAACTGGCTTGACAGCTTAAAAACACTTGTCACAGAGGGGTCAAATAGCTGTAACATTATGATTCTAAAAAAGCATCTTTACTGGAACTGTGGAAAGGTTGCGTAAGACCTGGAATAGGAGTGCATCAGCAGCTGTCCCATTAACCCAAAGAATCTAAATATATTTTGGAGGAAGATTTGAGTGACAAAAGCGATGTCAATCAGATTTGGGACTATTTTTCTTCAGTCAATACTGCACAGACTTCCGGTGGCACAGTGTTGATGATAATTCATGGAGAACACAGATCATGAAGATGAACGTAAGCAACAGCAAAGTCACCATTGCTTCCAGGTTTGACTGAATCATGATTACGGGTGTTCTGTATGGGAACAAGTGTTTAGAAATACCTTTTCAGTATTGTTGAGGGTAAACTACCTAATGTAATGGAAATTTTAACCAATTTTAAACCACCTGGAGGGAAATGGAGTATTCCTTTCTCAAAGATTCCTCCTTGGAACATGATCTTGATTACATTAAGATTTGAAGAATGGTGGTGGGAAAATGCAGCCACAGTTATTCATATTCCATTTATACAGCACAAGTTGTGTGAAATGATTTGTACAGCTGGGGAAGTATGCAGTGTTAAGGTATTAAGGGTGATGGTGTTCGGGCCGGAAAGTGGAGCTGAGTCCACAAAAGATTAGCCATGATCTCATTGAATGGTGGAGCGGGCTCGAGGGGCCAGATGGCCCACTCCTACTTCTAGTTCTTATGTTCTTATGTTATAGATTACAGTGTGACTTTTTCAGGATAATGAGTTTGGTGAGTCCAGGGGACTGGTTTACTGCCCATTTGTTGAGAGGAAAGGGAGTGCGGGGTACTGTCTGTTGATGAAGGTGGGGAGATTGGCTCCTGCTCATTGAGTGACAGGAATGAGAAATATTGCCCAGTGGATAAGTCTGGGGATAACTGTGCAGTAATGGCATCCTCTTGGAAGTTCTGTAGATGGAGCAGACAACACGGAAATGTCGTCCGCCAAGACTGTTTTGGACTTGACAGTCTTAAGAATCTTTGTTCTAACTGCCACGCTTTGGGATTGCCACGACTATACACAGTTTTTAACACTCACACTCATTGAAGTTATTGCAGTTTTTTATAAAAATGAATTTTATTCCGGAGGTTTGAGTCAGCTTTGGCTCGGTACCCAGATGCTGGCTAATGCTCATGGAACAAAGTCCAACAGAGTTCAGTACCTTTGGAAAGGGGTCAAAAAAGTTAGTTGAGAAAAGCTGGTCACAACCAACTTGTATATAGTGGGCAAAGGTACCAATATCCTTCTTGGTGAATGCTTAGATGCTAGTTGCAGCTGCAGGAAACATCTGTGCTAATCGTGCACTGCAAAGCAGTAATGTCGGGGGATCGGAGTTCTGCCTACTCCTCTGGGTCCCTTGCAGCCCCTGTCCCTACTGCAGAGGAAGGTGGGATCTTCACCAATTACATTAACCAGTCGCAGAGGCAGCAACACAATTTGTGTGACCTGTCTGAAATCGCATACCACCATTTTGAAAATAAGGACAGCTGAATTAAATATAGCTGTGCCAGTCATAAAATCGTTAAAAAATAGGAGCCTGCGGGGCGGCACGGCAGTGCAGTGGTTACCACTGCAGCCTCATGGCGCCGAGGACCTGTGTTCAATCCCAGCCCTGTGATGTGTTGGGTACTCTGCTACACAGACGAACCAACACGGTTGCGAATGGTATAACGCAGTTTTATTACTAACATTTATTTACAGCGGTAAACTGGTTACTGAATGTGGTAATACCAGGTATTGCGGTACCTGAGAGGTGGATGACCATTGGCTAGACCCAGGAGTCTACCATTGGCTGATGTACATAGCTCCGTCCTGAGAGGCGGAGTATAAGAACCGATGCCGTCCCAGCAGCCTTCACTTTCTGTATCGAAGCTGCTGGGGAACAGTTCTAGCAGATTAAAGCCTATTAGTTATGACTCACCTTGTCTCGAGAGTAATTGATTGCGCATCAATTTAATCTGCTACAACTTCAGTTGAAAGGATGGATCTCCGTATCAAACTGGAGTGCCTTCAGCTCAGCCCCCATGCGGAAACATTGGCTGGTGTGCTTTAAAGGCTACCTCGACACGGCCGCCGGCACCCCCACGGAAAGACAAAAGATGCACCTTCTATGCTCGTGGGTCAGCCCTGGGATCTACCCTCTGATCGAGGAGGCGGAGAATTATGCTGCAGCGATCGAGCTGCTAGAAGGACATTATATCCGCCCTGTGAACCAGGTCTACGCTCGACGCCTGCTGGCGACTAGGAGGCAAAGCCCAGAGGAAACGTTGGAAGACTTCTACCGGGCGCTGCTGGTGCTGGGCCGAAACTGTGGCTGCCCGCCAGTTTCGGCGAACGAGCACACGGAACTTTTGACCAGGGATGCTTTCGTGGCAGCTATGACCTCCCCCGATATGAAAATGAAATGAAATGAAAATCGCTTATTGTCACGAGTTGGCTTCAATGAATTTACTGTGAAAAGCCCCTAGTCACCACATTCCGGCGCCTGTTCGGGGAGGCTGGTACGGGAATCGAACCGTGCTGCTGGCCTGCTTTGGTCTGCTTTAAAAGCCAGCGATATCCGCCGAAGGCTCCTAGAAATGGACACTCTGGGACTTACTGAGGCACAGGCCCTGGCGGGGTCCATGGACGTTGCCTATAAAAACGCGCTAGCCTTTGCTCCCGGACGCGCGGCGGCCCCATGGGCTGTGTGGCACCCCGTTGCGGCAGCCCCTCAGACTTTCCCCCTGACCCTGCAAGCCTGCGCGGCGAGACGGCCCGCTACCGCCGCCGGACAACGCTGTTTCTTCTGCGGGCAGGCGAATCATCCCCGTCCGCGCTGCCCGGCCCGCACCGGCACCTGCAAAGAGTGCGGCAAGAAGGGCCACTATGTCGAGGTCTGCCAGGCCCGCGCCGTGGCCGCGGTCTCCAGCGACTATCGGCAGCCCCCCTTTCAGGCCCCGGCCACCCAGCGCTCACCGCCACCCCCCCTATCCTCAGGATTCGTGCGACCCGCGGGCGCAGCCATTTTGCCCCCCGGCCACCACGCTGGACGGGTGGGCGCCGCCATTTTGTCCCTCGCCGCCGCCATCTTCTTCATCCCCGGACTCCATGTGCGACCCATGGCTGACGCCATCTTTGATGGGGCCCCAGGCCCCCCAGCACAGCTGACAGCATGCTGCCCGACCAGAACTCTCCATTACTGCAGCTGGCCTCGGTGACCCTGGACCAGAGTCGGCCACGTGACGTCGTGCTTGATTGACTCTGGGAGCACGGAAAGCTTTGTTCACCCCGACACGGTAAGGCGCTGTTCTCTTGTCACCCATCCCGTAAACCAAAGGATCTCCCTGGCCTCTGGGTCACACGCGGTGGAGATGAAGGGGTTCTGCCTAGCAAACCTCACTGTCCAAGGCAGGGAATTCCACAATTTCCATCTGTACGTCCTGCCGCACCTCTGCGCAGCTACCCTCCTTGGGCTGGATTTCCAGTGCCATCTGCAAAGCCTGACTTTTAAATTTGGCGGCCCTATACCCCCCCTTACTGTCTGCGGCCTCGCGACCCTTAAGGTCGACCCGCCTTCCCTGTTTGCGAACCTCACCCCGGATTGCAAACCCGTTGCCACCAGGAGCAGACAGTACAGTGCCCAGGACCGGACCTTTATCAGGTTGGAGGTCCAGAGGCTGCTGAGGGAAGAGGGCATCGAAGCGAGCAACAGTCCCTGGAGAGCTCAAGTAGTGGTGGTAAAGACCGGGGAGAAACATAGGATGGTCATTGACTACAGCCAGACCATCAACAGGTTTACGCAGCTGGATGCGTACCCTCTCCCCCGTATAGTCGACCTGGTGAACAGGATTGCGCAATACAAGGTTTTCTCCATGGTGGATCTCCAGTCTGCCTACCACCAGCTACCCCTCCGTAATGGTAACCGCCAGTACACTGCCTTCGAAGCAGACGGGCGGCTCTATCACTTTAAAAGGGTTCCCTTCGGTGTCACGAACGGGGTCTCGGTCTTCCAACGCGAGATGGACCGAATGGTTGACCAGTACGGCTTACACGCAACGTTCCCGTATCTTGATAACGTCACCATCTGCGGCCATGACCAGCAGGACCACGACACCAACCTCCGAAAATTTCTCCAGACTGCGAAAATCCTTAATCTGACTTACAATAAGGATAAATGCGTGTTTAACACCGACCGTCTAGCCATTCTAGGCTATGTAGTGCGAAGTGGAGTCAGAGGCCCCGACCCTGAGCGCATGCGCCCCCTCATGGAGTTCCCCCTCCCTCACTGCCCCAAGGCCCTAAAGCGCTACCTCCGCTTCTTCAGCTATTATGCACAGTGGGTCCCCAATTACGCAGACAAGGCTGGACCCCTGATCCAGTCCACAACCTTCCCCCCTGTCGACGGAGGCCCACCAGGCCTTCAGCCGCATCAAAGCAGACATTGCTAAAGCCACGATGCGTGCCATCGACGAGTCCCTCCCCTTCCAGGTCGAGAGCGATGCATCCGACGTAGCTCTGGCGGCCACCCTCAACCAACCGGGCAGGCCTGTGGCTTTCTTCTCCCGTACCCTCCATGCCTCCGAAATTCACCACTCGGTCGAAAATTAGGCCCAGGCCATAGTAGATGCTGTGCGACACTGGAGGCATTACCTGGCCGGCAGGAGATTCACTCTCCTCACGGACCAACAGTCGGTTGTCTTCATGTTCGATAATGCGCAGCGGGGCAAGATTAAGAACGACAAGATGTGGCGGTCGAGGATCGAACTCTCCACCTACAATTACGAGATCTTGTACCGTCCGGGGAAGCTGAACGAGCCTCCTGATGCCCTGTCCCGCGGCACTTGTGCCACCGCACAAGTGGACCGCCTCCGATCCCTCCACGAGGACCGCTGCCACCCGGGGGTCACTCCTTTCTTTCATTTTATCAAGACCTGCAACCTGCTCTACTCCATCGAGGAGGTCAGGACTGTCACCAGGGACTGCCAAATCTGCGCGGAGTGCAAACTGCACTTCTACCGGCCAGAGAGGGGGCACCTGATAAACGCTTCCCGTCCCTTTGAACGCCTCAGTCTGGACTTCGAAGGCCCCCTCCCCTCCACCGACTGCAACACGTACTTCCTGAACGTGATTGACGAATACTCCCGGTTCCCATTCGCCATCCCCTGCCCAGACATGACCACAACCACCGTCATCAAGGCCCTCCAGGGTATCTTTACACTGTTTGGTTTCCCCGCATACATTCACAGTGATAGGGGGTCCTCCTTTATGAGTGACGAACAGCGTCAATTCCTGCTCAGCAAAGGCATCGCCTCGAGCAGGACGAGCAGTTACAACCCCCGGGGAAACGGGCAGGTTGAGAGGGAGAACGGCACGGTCTGGAAGACCGTCCTGCTGGCCCTACAGTCCAGGAATCTCCCAGTCTCCCGCTGGCAGGAAGTCCTCCCGGTGGCCCTTCACTCCATCCGGTCGCTGCTCTGTACTACCACAAATCAGACACCTCATGAACGTCTCCTTGTTTTCCCCAGGAAGTCCTCCTACGGGACCTCGCTCCCAACCTGGCTAGCGACACACGGATCCATCCTGCTTCAGAAACATGTGAGGGCGCACAAGCCGGACCCGTTGGTCGAGAGGGTCCACCTGCTGCACGCCAACCCCCAGTATGCCTATGTAGCGTTCCCTGACGGCCGCCAAGACACGATTTCCCTTCGGGACCTGGCGCCTGCTGGAGCCCCACGCGCACCCGCACCAGTGCCCCCACCCTCCCCGCAGCACCTGACCGAAGGGTCAGTACTCCCGCCGCCCTGCCTAGGCCCGAACAAGCACCGACGCCCCCTACAGGCACCCCCCCGCCCACTTTTCACCCCAACACCGCCACCTAGGGGTGCCAAAGCTGCCTGGGAGGACGACACCACGTTCCCGGAGTCGCAACCGCCGGGACCCCCATCAGGATCACCGCCGAAGCCCAGACGCTCCAGAAGGACGACCAGGCCACCCGATCGACTGATTGCTGCACCATGAACACTTTGCTATTACCCTCGACATCACGGCACCTCCATACCTGGTCCTACCATGCGAAAGGCGACATTAACGCTGGCCATCAGCCCGCCAGGCTCTTTTTTTTAACAGGGGTGAATGTGGTAATACCAGGTATTGCAGTACCTGAGAGGTGGATGACCATTGGCTAAACCCAGGAGTCTACCATTGGCTGATGTACATAGCTCTGCCCTGAGAGGCGGAGTATAAGAACCAATGCCATCCCAGCAGCCTTCACTTTCTGTATCGAAGCTGCTGGGGAACAGTTCTAGCAGATTAAAGCCTATTAGTTATGACTCACCTTGTCTCGAGAGTAATTGATTGCGCATCACTGAGGTTCGATCATAACCCTAGAACCTGTGGACTTATTCCTAATACTATATTGGAGTGGCACTCAACACATGGTGGATGTCTGAGTGGCTTGCTGTGAGCTCTGTGCCCTGAGCTGTCTCCTGCTGGAATGCCCGGGAAGTGTTGTGTTCCCTGTTTTGTAGTGTGTATGCTCTTGCCTGTGATTGGCTGTGATGTTGTGTGTGTGTTGATTGGTCCGTTTGTACCATGATGTTTACCTGAATATCATGACACCCTGGGTCACTGACCTTGTGGAATTTGCACATTCTCTCCATGTCTGAGTGGGCCTCATCCCCACAACCCAAAGATGTGCTGGGTAGGTGGATTGATAACACTAAATTGCCCCTTAATTGGGGAAAAAAGAATTGGGTACTCTAAATTTATATTTAAAATGTAAAAATAAATAGAAGCTGGAGCAGTGAACTGTTGAAAGCTGCTCCAGCGATCAACAAGATCATGTGACTGATATACCTCCACTCCACCTTCTCACACAATCTCCATATCTCCTAATTCCACGAGTGTCCAAAAATCTATTGACCTCCAGTATTGAATATACTTGACAACTGAGCATCCACAACACTCTACAGTAGAGAAAACTGAATTTTAGTTTATATAATGCCTTACATGAGCATAGTATCTCAATGCGTTTGAGAGCAAATTATATGTTTGCAGTGTAGTCACTGTATCGCACAGATTTAACAGAAACAGGCCATCGAATCTCACTGGTCTATGCTGATGTCCAGAAGTCTCCTTTCTTTCTCTAACCCCAACAGAATATCCTTACTCCCTCATGTACAAGTAACTTCACTTACGCTATTCACCTGAACTGCTCTCTGTGGTAGTGAGTTCTACCACTCTTTGGATAAAGAGGGGCAACATGGTGGCAATGGTTAACACTGCTGCTTCACAGCGCCATGGAACCAGGTTCAATTCGGGCCTTGGGCGATTGTCTGTGTGGAGTTTGCACTTTCTCCCTGTGTCTGCGCGGGTTTCCTCCAGGTCCACCGGTTTCCTCCCACAGTCCAAGGATGCGCAGGTTAGATGAACTGGCCATGCAAAATTACCCCCTGAAGTGTTCAAGAATGTCATTTACGTGGGGTTGCGGAGGGGGAGTGGGCCTAGGCAGGGTGCTCGTTCAGAGGGTTGGTGCAGACTTGATGGGCTGAATGGCGCTGTAGTAATTATATGGTTCCTAAATTGCAGATGAGATTTATAATCATTTTTTATATTTATGAACCATCGGCGGCGCAGTGGTTGGCACTGCTGCATCACGGCGCTGAGGACCCGGGTTCGATTCCGGGTCACTCTGTGGAGTTTGCACATTCTCCCTGTGTTTGCGTGGGTCTCACCCCCACAACCCAAAGATGTGCAGGCTAGGTGGATTGGCCACACTTAATTGCCTCTTAATTGGACATAAAAAGTTGGGTACTCTCCTTTTAAAAAAAATATTTTTATTCTCCTTTTTCACATTTTCTTCCAAATGTACACCCAGCAATAAACAACAATCAGTAACGAATGCAATGTCAATCCCTATACCAATAACAACGATCCCATCCTCCCACCAAACATTAACCCGCATGTTAACATAAACAAATGACAAAAAGGAATCCGGAATCACCATAAATTGGGTCCACTTTTTTTTAAATTGAACCGTCACTTTGCTCACCGCCAGCCCAACAGTTGGACACAACTTTTCCATCGACCCTATCAAACACATTTATAATTTTAAAGACCAATTAGCTCACCTCTCATCCTTCTCTTTTGTGTAGAAAGGAGTGCATGCCTGTTCAGTTCTTATGAATGTAACCCCTCGGTTCTGGGATCATCCTTGTGAATCCTTTTTGGACAATTATCAATGTCTGCAAAGTCCTTTATATAATACGGACTCCAGAAATGTGCAGGCTCGAAGCAAGGTAGGAAGGATCCATCCACTTTTTTAAAAAAGTGTTGATTTGTGTCCAGAAGTATCCTGTAATACTCATCACTGAAGTACAGAATTGCTGATTTTCAGATCCTTTATGGAAGCATTTGTAAAAAAGGACATGATTTGAAATTTAGCTGCTCACTGTTCCAGGTAGATTTCCAATTGAAAAATAGGCCAATGAATGCTGTTTTCAGCAGTTAAAATGTGAACGGAAATGTGAAATCTTTTTGACTCTTAAACCTGTTGATCTGGTGCATACTTTGATATGAAGCAAGGTTGACTATTCTGTGTCAGGGATGCCCGTGCCATTTAAAGTTTGTGGAGTAATTTCAAGCTTCCTGGTGCTCCCAAAGTCCTTGTTTATTAGAAGTTCCGCTTCATAAATGCATTTGTACGTGTCATAGAAACACAGAGCATGTACAGTGTATAGACTGGAGGAGTGGTTTTGGCTGTGCTATACATTAAAAGATAATGTAATAGTGTATGTGATCTGTCTGTAATAGGTAATGAGATCATATGGCTTTGGGCTACAGGTTCATGAACACATCATTCACATAGGCAATCTTACAGAAACTTGCTAATTATAAGCGGAGGATGGAAGAGCAGCAAAAGGTTTCAAATTCTTAGTTTTATGAGTAGGACCAAGTCCTTCCCCCCCGAGCAATAATCCTTTATACATGGAGCAAAGAATGATGTGTTTATTTTAGATTTTTTTTTTAAAGGCCTGATTTAGGATCCTGATGTACATGGTGTGGTGTTTTTTGTGTTGCTAATTTTAGGATAGTTGGCGTAGTATTCACAAAGACCACCAATAGCTTTCAAATTGAAAAATGCTATAAATTTATTGACACTACTTAATTGGATTCGACACTTACTCCAATATAATACAGTTGATAATAAACATATAATCTACACTCATCTACTACTAATATCTACACTATTACATTAACTATGATCTGCTCTCACTCACGCTATCTATCCTTTGGCCTGTCCTCTAGCTTTCTCCTCAACCTCTTTCCCACCCACAAGGCTTCGCTTCGATGCCTTATATAGCTGTACATCTAGCTACCTCTGGTGGTTGATTTAGATATTACATTAACCTTTACAGTTCCTTACATTTATGATAATGTCATACATGGCATACTAAATTTGCAATGATGTTGCTCAAATTTTATTTTTGATTTCCTCCAACCTCCTACTACCCCCACCAGCACCGTTGGGCTGTAGCTGCTGCAGCATCAAGTAGATTTTTAGTGCTTTGAATGGAGCTGGGTCTGGTTCAGACTGTTGATTGTCAGCCTGCATTGAGGGGGATAAGATGGTGTTGTTTACTTGGTCCATGCAGACAATAACTCTATGATAACTAATCACTTATCTACCATTTCTATTGGTGTTCTCTGGCGGTGTGGTCACTTTTTTATCAGTAGCATCTGGTTTCAAGCATTCAAATAGAAGTTAATTGTGTCTCTGATTTGTTAAAACTTTTTAAAAACTTAATTGATGTATTTGGGGAAAGTTAATCAGTGATTATATATGAATGACTTATATCAATGTTCCTTAAAGTGAGAGCAGCATGGTGGCACAGTGGTTAGCATTGCTGCCTCACGGTGCCAAGATCCCAGGTTCGATCCCGGTTCTGGGTCACTGTCCGTGTGGAGTTTGCACATTCTCCCCGTGTTTGCGTGGGTTTCACTCCCACAACCCAAAAATGTGCAGGGTAGTAGGATTGGCCACACTAAATTGCCCTTAATTGGAAAAAATTAATTGGGTACTCTAAATTTATATTTTAAAAAAATGTTCCTTAAAGTCCTGCAATTCTCTCATCTAACACGTTTTGGAGCATTTTGACCATACAGTGGTTCAAAGAGGAGACTCACCATGAAGGTGCTAGAGATAGACTACAAATGCTGGCCTTGCTGGTGGTGCTTGTATTCTGAGAGATTTTTAAAAAATTACAAGATTAATGGAATTCTATAATGTGGCGTCATCAATTTACTCTGGATGGTTAATAATCTGCTGGAAAAATTATTTAACAAAAATATTCCGCACTGCTATGGGAGTTATTTTGACTGGTGGTTAATTCTTGGTGGTTAACTGCAGGATGAATAGTTTAATATTTTAGTTCACATAACATGTTCATAATCTTTTAAGAAATGTTTAATTTCAAACCAGATTCTTAGCATTGCAACAATTTTGCATATTTTATGTCAAGTTGCATGTGGAAATAATTTACTACCCATTTTAAAGTTCTGTGTCTTTATTTTCTATATCTTTCCATTAATTTTTTCTCTTCATATTTGTAATGGAAACTTG
This sequence comes from Scyliorhinus torazame, assembly GCF_047496885.1. NCBI lineage: Eukaryota > Metazoa > Chordata > Chondrichthyes > Carcharhiniformes > Scyliorhinidae > Scyliorhinus > Scyliorhinus torazame. Next base: position 56,536,275 of record NC_092723.1, on the reverse strand, counting down.
TCATTCTGAAGTTACAGTTTCCCATCAACAGCGATTGCAGCTAGAAATTATACTTGAAATGTATCGAGCTTGCACGGGTAGTTTCCATTTGTTTATGTGGACATAATCTATAATGGGTGACATGGTAGCACAGTGGTTCGCACTGTTGCTTCACAGCGCCAGGGTCCCAGGTTCAATTCCCGGCTTGGGTCACTGTCTGTACGGAGTCTGTATGTTCTCCTGTGTCTGCATGGATTTGCTCCGGTTTTCTCCCACAAGTCCTGAAAGACATGCTGTTAGGTAATTTGGACATTCTGAATTCTCCCTCTGTGTACCCGAACAGGCGGCTGAATGTGGCGACTAGGGTTTTTTCACAGTAACTTCATTGCATAGTAAGCCTACTCGTGACAATAAAGATTATTATTAATTGATGACTTTGTCAATAAGTCGGCAAAATGCAGAAATTTAAACATATGACTAATTAATCTAGTGATGTTGTATTCAGGGGGTGGTGGTGGAATTTAGGATTATCATATCAGATCGATAATGATCTCATTGAATGTCCGAATGGCCGACTTTGTTTCCTACGTCATATGGGGTGACCAAGTAAATATTGCGGTCAGGTGTAGCTGGTTTAGACACTCTGGGACCAGGATGCACATAATAAACCAAACCGATTATTCACTCTCCATTTTAAAGTCATACCTTCTGTTCTTTCATTCAGAATTCCATAATAAATTCAAATATTGAGACCAAGTGACCCATCCTGGTGAGACTGCAGACTGATGTATAATTGGACAAGAGCTAAGACATGACCATAGTTCTAGAGTTCAGATGTGTGGTGGGGGGAGGGGGGAAGGGGAAAGAGTGGAAGACATTTGGGAGATGGTCTGCAGGAGACCATTAAAGGGCATTTTTCGGGGTAGAGTCTAGAAGAAATTGTATAACTGCAACTTGCAACAGTAGCATGTTGAGCTTGTCCGTAAGCAGAGATGGGGTTTGTGGGGAGTGTGATGAGAAGAAGAGACAGGGTGATCAGAGCATAAATTGGAATAACAGCAGTGTTGGGGTGGAGGTAAGAGAGGAGACAGGAGAGGAAGAGAAGCTAAATGTTGGGGATGACGTGAAGATAGGGGATGGGAAGTTGGTGGGTGGGGGATGTCTGTAACAACTTTGCTGTTGAATTATACCCAAAGGCAACGCTGTTTTTGACCCAATAGTTAAAACTTAACATGACTGTGCACTGACTATTATAACAGCGAGAATACTTTACTATAACCAATCACAGGAGTTGTGGGTATTACATGTACGTATTTTGTGTGTGTGTACATTAGGAGGGTTGAGCTGACTCCTCTGTCCTATTCCAGGGTTGGTTAAAGCAGAGTTTTAATTTAAAAAATAGTGACATTGCCAATTCAGTATGAACATAACTGTGAATAGCTCGGTGCAAGAATTAAGCCAATCGGATTCCCTGAATTAACCATGAGTTTGTTTTACTCACGTAAAGGTACAGAAATTAACACACCGGTTTAAAATGTAGAAATATGTCCAACTTCCCACTAATGCAATAAAAAACACAAGACACAATTTTCCCAGGCATGCTCAAAAAGAAATAAAACTACAGAATATCAGATGTTAAAACTTGGCCAGGTTAAAAAAAACGAGAATTCGTCTTAAGAGGTATTCACGGATTATCCAAATGCTTGGTCACAGCCAGAGAGTCACTTTCCACAGTGGCTGCTGCAGGGACTTGCGTTTCTCGCTAAAGCAGTCACTCTGGAGTTGTCACTCTGGAGTTGTGGCTGGTTGATTCTCTTTTCTCTTGAAGGTGTTGAGTTGGAGTCCTCATTACGAACTCTCGGTTTGGCTTCAGGTGGGTTTTCAAACGACAGACTGGGCTCAGCTTTGTTGAGAGAGGTTTCCAAGAGGAGGAGTAGGGAGGGAGTTAAGGCTGCTGCCTGTTAGTTCAAATCTAGTTTATTTTGCACCCAAGAGCTGGGCCACGTGACCTCACTCTGGTTTCCATCTGTGGCTTATCTTGGCATCTAAGAGTTCTGCAGACTGTCTCCATAAAGTTGCTTGTGGCATTTACAAATACAACTTAGCTGCTGTAGGCATATGACATTACAAATTAAAATCCAAATGGTACATCTTCGTAACATCTCCATGTAACTTGTGGGCATATTTCATGTGTGAAGAAATAATAATAATAATCGCTTATTGTCACAAGCAGGCTTCAATGAAGTTACTGTGAAAAGCCCCTAGTAGCCACATTCTGGCGCCTGTTCGGGGAGGCCGGTACGGGAATTGAACACGCGCTGCTAGCCTTGTTCTGCATTACAAATCGGCTGTTTAGCCCACTGTGCCAAACAGCGCATGTATACCAATTCACTTTTTAAGACTAATTGATACAGTTATGCTCTTTAGTAGTTTTGATATCCAGGTAATTGTGACTTGACTTAAATTCTGAACAAATCATTCAGCTATTATGTTGTTTTTCCCTGCAGTGTGGGTGACCTTTAAATGATGGGCTGCAATTGCAAACTCTCCCGAAATAGCCTGGCATTTTGGGTTTTGAACTTTTTCATAAAGTTTCAGGGATTGTGGTCTGTATATACCCAGAGTGTCTCTGTATCTGTAACAGACATATACTTCAATCTGTTTAAAAGCCACGAACAGTCCCAGGGTTTCCTTCCCCACAGTGGAATATTTATTTTGGTATCGGTTTAACTTTTATGGAGAAGTAGCCCAATGGCCTTTCCATACCTGACGTATCTTGGGCAGGAAAGGACCACCCACCAGGTGACTGGCTACCTTGAAGTGCTTATTGAGGTTTGAGGCGGCTAGCATTGGTTCATCGATCAAGATGGCTTTCAGTGTCTCAAAAGCTGTTTTGGAACTCTCCTGACAACACAACCCTTGCTTTCTTTCTGTAACAGGCCCATCAGTGGTGCGGCTACAGTGATAACGTTTTGAATGAACTTGTGGTAGAAGCTATGCATCACCATTAAACACCTCATAATTTGCATTTAGCCTTGAGGGTGGAGAAGTCCATCAATCCTTGCACTTTTGCTGATCTCGGCAACACCTCTTCCTGTCCCACAATATGCATTGGGTCAATTGTGCAAGTTTTTGTAAACTCGCTGCATAAAAATAAAATGCTGAAAAAACTCAGCATGCCTGGCAGCATCTGTGGAAAGAGAACCAGTTAGCGTGTTGAGTTTGCCTGTCTCTTCTTCAGAATCTTCTTATGGATTCTAAATGTTAACTCTGTTTCTGTTATATATGCACCTATATACTATACGACACATTGACTTGGTACAAGGGACTTTACGGCAAGTTCAGGAGCGTGGATAGGAAAGAACGGGGTGGGGAGGTAATTCTATAAGATACTTTGTGCATAGCTGTTATCTTAGTTAAGTGCACCTTTATTTGGTCTTGTGTTTTTTCTTTGGTGTTTTCAATTGAGTTACTAATCATTATTTTATTTGAATGCTTCAAGACTGGACCTTTTCTCACTGGTTTGCATAACTTCCATCACATTGTACCAAATCACAAAAGATATCTTGAAGAACTTGTGTTCCAAGTTACCATTTTAAGTTTTGGAATATTCTCACATCTAATATCTGCGGGGTTCTTAACGTGTAGTATGTTAACACGGTATCCTGCAGTTAGGGAGCCTGGCCGTTAACTGGTTCATTAGACTTTGAAAGGGTGCTGGAGCATTTCTTCGTCTGAGTGGTATAACTTGACATTGGAAAAATCCACCTGGGGTAACAAAAGGCTGAGATTTATTTAGCCCAGAGTATTAATGGAACCTGCCAGTATCACCTTAGAAGATCTACTTTTGTTATATCCTGTCAATACAGTCCCCCAGGTGAGGAATTGGGTAGAAGTCCACCCTGGTCACTGCATTGATCTTTCGGAAACCATTGGGTTTACGTATCAGCATGACTCGGAAGCTTCAGCTACTTTGACTGGATTAAATCAGGTTGTTTTCCAACGTCTACTGGATTTCTTCTTTCACCTGAATTGAACCCTCCTTTCCAAACTTCAATTTCTTATGGGAAAAAAATCCATGAGCGGCTGCATTTCCTTCAAACAGGTGGAGCTATGAACTGTTAAATAAAATTAGTTCATCTGTAGTTTAGGACACTGATCCTCAGTTTGATGAAACAAGCAATATGCAAACATTAACAGCTTTAGTATCGGGATCAAGCAGAGGTTATTGAACAGTGTAGATTTGAACGTAAATTGTCTGATCTCTGGATTTTGAAGGACTGATCTTTATGACTTCTGAAATACTTTTTGAAGAACAGTTAACCAGTTGGAATGATCCACTCGTTTTGAAGCAGCTGAACTATACAAAGACATTTAATTAAATAAAGTTGACATTTTGGAACAGAAATATCTCTACCAACTGTTATATATTTCAACAGGTTTGTTTTGAATCACTAACTTTTGGAATTCACCGGAGGAGGGAGCTGCGCTCCGAAAGCTAGTGATTCGAAACACACTTGTTGGACTTTAACTTGGTGTTGTAAGACTTCTTATTGTGCCCACCCCAGACCAACACCAGCATCTCTTTTGACCATACAGAACTTGAATATTTCTAAAAAAGAGAGATGTTAGTGAAGCTTTTCATCTTTTACTCATCAGAATATATGCAAGAATGCTAAATTTTAAACAATAGAAACAATTTATGCTACTGGAATCTCTACAGTGCACAAGGAGGCCGTTTGGCCCATCAAGTCTATACTGATCCTCTGAAAGAGAGCCCCCCCCAGGCCCGTTCCCCCGCCCTATCCCCATCACCCCACCTAACCTGCACATCCCTGGACACTAAAGGGCAATTTAACATGGCCAATCTATCTAACCTGCGCATCTTTGGACCGTGGGAGGAAGACGGAGCACCCGGAGGAAATCCGCGCAGCCACTGGGAGAATGTGCAAACTTCACGCGCACAGTCATCCAAGGTCGGAATTGAACTTGGGTCTCTTGCGCCGAGGCAGCAGTGCTAACCACTGTTCCACCCAAACAAAGGTGTTCAACAGGGCAACTGGCCGAGGTTCATACTAACTGCTGTGGTGAAATTAGTAAATGGTTTAGTACAACAAGGTAAGTCATTTTCAGTTAATTTACCTCCAATTAATCACAGGTGGCATGCAAGGCATGCTTATTAAAAATATTTACCTTTTGTGATAAAGCCATTTCCAGTTATCTATAATTTGCCAGGATAATAATCCCAAATGGCTTGCTTGTCGTGGTTGTTGGGCTTTCGGCCAAGTTTGTTTTTAAAATCCAGGATGAAAGTGATAAAACTGGTTCCTTTCTAAAAGTCCACTCAGGTTTTGAATTTGTATGCTTTTGGATTTTATGCTCATTTTTCACTGGCCTTTGACTTGTGCCATATTCGAAACAATTGAATTGGACAGATGCTCTCTTGAATGTAATAAAATCCAAATGTTTTGAATGGATAGAGGCACTGCTAAGGCTATTCCTTTTAAAGATGCCTTGCCTGCTTTGACAGCACTGTGCAATGCTGAATTCTTCTCAAGTATTGGGAGGAAATAATTGCAACATTTCTACTGTGCCACGATTTTATCCCCCCCTCAATGCTGCTGTGGAATTCTAGAAAGAAGGACAGCATTCCATTTAAATGAGATGCACATTACTGGTTTGCACTGCCAAATGGGACTAGTGGCTTTGTGGCTAAATAAACAAGCATATTAGGAATTCATCAGTGGATTCAAACATTCAAATTTAACCTGGAGGCGACATTTTCATTTTGTTTTCAGCGCCCCAAATCCATGCCCACCTTGTCTACAACTCCCTAGTTGCTTTCCTTAACCTCTCGTTTCTTAGATTGATGTTGTGCCTCTGCAAAAATTGCCCCAACAATTCATTGTATATTTTTCATTCAAATGGCCATTCAGGAGAGAAGTTAGAAAATAGTGAACACAAAAGATGGTCGAAATGTGGAATGCCTCCCACATAAAGCAATAAGTACTTGCTCAGTTAGTAATTTTCAATCTGAGATTGACTGATCTTTGCTAGAGAATTGTAAAAAGGGGTATTGTGCTTGGGATGTGGATGGAGTTGGAGTACGGATCAACCATGATCTCTATGGATAGTGGAACAAGTTTGAGGGGCTGAACTGTATCCCTGTTCCTATGTGACGTTTGCCTCATTGTTGAAATGAACGATGCTTGATTCGGTCCCACGATACACAGTCCTTTACTGGGCAGCACGGTAGTATAGTGGTCAGCACAATTGCTTTTTCCTGGCTTGGGTCACTGTCTGTGCGGAGTCTGCACGTTCTCCCCATGTGTGCATGGGTTTCCTCCAGATGCTCCGGTTTCCTCCCACAGTCCAAAGATGTGCGGGTTAGGTGGATTGGCCATGCTGAATTTCCCTTTGTGTCCAAAAACATTAAGTGGGGTCACTGGGTTATGGGGATAGGGTGGATGTGTGGGCTTGGGTCGGATGCTCTTTCCAAGGGCCGATGCAGACCCGATGGGCCGAATGGCCTCCTTCTGCACTGTAAATTCTATGATGATACTTAGCGAAAGCAAGATGAAGAATCTTGGTCAGGAACAATTCATAGTTACCCTCCAACCTGATCAAACAAGAAACACAACCGATGTGAACTTTCATACGCAGTGCATTGCAGCAAATGGCATGGGGTATCAAAAGACTAGAGAAACTTTCTTTCTCTCCCTCTCCCTGTAAAGAAGCAAAACTCTATTTCTTAATTCATTCACAGAAATAGCGGCTGTCCATTGGAAAGAACCTTGAGAAACCCATCGATTTCTGGGAGAAGGATCACAGAATTAAAAGGAAGGAAATTGTAAATTAAAAGTACTTCATTTCATCTCCAGGGTTGAAAGGGAGTTTTAATCCTGATGTAGTCCTTTCCATAAAATACTTTGGTTTCCACAAAATGTTAATTGTTTCCCCCTTTGTTTATAATGGTACATACACACACATCGATATATTGTAATGTCAAGTGCCAAGCAGTGATGTCAATGTGAAATTTAATTTTGTCCTGTGTTGTGTCAACTATGTAAACTTAACAGATCTTGCTGTATTATAAAATAAAATAAACGAACAGGCACAATTTAGTTTGCATTATATTGGCTCCAAACAATAGAAATAACAGTTTCAAAAATTGATGCTTAAAGAAATAGTAGCATGGGGCCAATTTACAATTTTTGCAGAAGAGGTCTGTAGTAGTGGCTGTCTGAGGCTAAATGTGTATTCATTCCAAGCTATCCTTGTACAGCAGACAGCTGTACACATGACCTTGGCATTGGTTTCATACTACCTGCTTCGTGTTATAATTATCTCAGACCAACAATAGAAGAATTAGTATTGGGACTTCCATGAGAATAGCAATAACTAGCAGATGGTGTTGATAATTTCCACTTTGGTCACAGGACAATGTCTGGTCAGTCTGAAGGACAGATTTATTTATATTCTTAGTACATGAAGCTGTATGACCTGAAATACTCTGTTTGAGATCCAACTGTAATGTGGTAAGACTATTAAATTTACTAATTACATTACCCAATGATAAGGACATTTAACCTGGATTCATCCAGAACCTGCATTCACTTCCACCAAGCTGCTGTTAGATTATAATTTAATACAAAATATGAATCAATGGAACATGCATTAATAATAGATTTTCTTGCTTGAAGGAAGAGTAATAATCAATGACTGTGCAAACAATTATCAATGTAAGAAGTCTCATGCAGGCAAGATTAGATGGCCAAGATCTCTTTCAGCTACAACTCTGAATTGGGCCACTTATTCAATGCCACTTTGGATAAAATCATTCTTCCTCCAAATGTTTTCTGAAACTTGGGCCTATTAACCTTCAGCTCACTTAAGATCAGATTTTGAAGCACATAAATTGAATTTTTGACAATAGATCCAGTTCTTGACTGCCTTGGCTTGTTTCTGCTCCACTTAACGTTATTGCCACATGCTGGTTGCCTGCAATCTATATTGTAAGTTGTGTGCTGGGTATTGAGTTTGTTTTATCCATGCTTTCAGCCAACTGCTGTTTTGCTGATGGAATATCAGACATTCACCAGCTCTACTCCCCTTTTAATGCAGTATGACTTCCTTCATAGACCACTGAGAATTGTTACTCATTCTACACAACCGAGGTGGTTTGCAAAGTTGGATGCTGTTATGTTGTAGTGATAATGCAGCTATGAAATTTTTGTCTGACTGCTTGGCTAGATGTGGCTTCAGATACCACTGGGCTCCAATCTCAAACAGTTCTGTGCTTTCCCAAAGCATTACCCAGATATTTCCTATTTTGTAAATTTTGCTGTAAGCATACTTTTCATATTGCAAATGGATGTATCTGTTTCTAAAATTATTTTTTGATTGACAACTCATTTCCACAAATTCAAGTCACAAAGAGCAGGAGAAAAGCAGCAGTGATATGAGTAGTTAGGAATAAAAGAAGGCACATTTCTCTTGACCCCTAGCTCTCAAGGCAATTTTAGCTTTTCACAAAATGCCCCCAATAAATCTTTGAGCTTTATTTGCTGCATTGGAAGTACTTCCAGTGTTTTGAGTCTTGCTCGATAACTGGGTTTTATCCATCGTATCATCCTTCTGAAACTTTGCTCTGGCTTCAGTGTCCTTTCTATAACTGAATTTTTATAACTACATTGAGAGGCAACTGGCTTATTTCATCGCTGTAAATTCAACAAGACTTCAGACTATGGTATACAAATCTGAAGAAATGTCATTAACCTGAGACATTTACTCTGTTCATCTATGAGACATTAACTCTGGTCCACAGATGCTGCCTGATCAGCTCAACATTTTGAGCGTTTTCTGTTTTTATTTTCTATTTCTAGTATTTGCAGTAATTTTTATTTTATTCAAAACAACCTGATTCATTTCTGCCCTATGAGAAATCACGGTTGAGAATTGTAAGAATCGGTTTTGGCTTAGTGATAACACACTTTGCGTCAGAGGATTATTGGTTCAAAAAGTGATTACTTTTTAAAAAATATTTTATTGGAGGTAATTTCAAATATATACAGAACAGAAATGGGCATACAACAGCAGCAATTAACTATGTGCAATTGCTCCTATTCTCCCCCATACCATCCCCTCTTTTTATACCCAGTCCCCCCAAACAGAACACAACCCCCCCCCCCCCCTCCCCACGCCGACATGCTACTGTCCCTTAAAGAAGTCGATGAACTGCCTCCACCTTTGTAGAGAACCTTTCTTCAGCCCCTCTTATGGCAAACTTGATTTTTTTTCTAGGTGGAAGAACTCTGCCAAGTTGCTCACCTGTGCCTCAGCTTTTGGCAGCTCTGAGTCCCGCCAGCACAACAAAAGGCTACCACGTCAGCCTCTCTCCCCAACTGAACTCCCAGATTCTCCAACACTGCACGGGCTTGGCGCCACCTCTACTCCCAATATCTTTGACATTACGTTTGTCGTGCGAGAGTGCTTTTAAGAACTGGATGTTTAAGCAATGTATCTTTAAGAAAACAGTGATGTTATAGAGTGGGTGGAGCTCAGCTCAGTTCAGCCATTTTGCAGTTTAGTTTCAGTTTTGAAAAGTGCCTGGCTGGTTTTGCTGAGAGCAGTTTAAAAGTGCCTGGCTGTTTTGCTGTGAGCTGATTAAAAGTAGAAAGCCAGTTTGAGACAGCAGCTTGAGAAGTTCTGGTTTGCTGTGATCTGCTCAGAAGGGAGAAAGCCAGGTTTGAGAAAGCAGCGTGGGTGTGTCTGTGGATTTCCAGAGAGCTGCATGAAGAAAGCAAGGTGCTGGAGCTGAAGTCACCCAAGCTACTATATCTCTGCCATTCTACAGAAAATATATATATACTTTAACCTGATGTGATTTTGTTTAAAGGTGTTAAGTCGCTTGGAAGTTTGAAGGAACATTTTAAGGAAGTATTTACTGTTGTAATATTTTCTGAGTTATCTTTGAAGTAAGGAGTGTTAAGAGATCCAATGTTTATTTAAGATGTTAAGTTGAGTTCATGGAATAAACAGTGTTTTGTGTTTAAAAACCCACGTGTCCATAATTGTTATCCCACACCTAGGGAAAAAGCCACGTGCTCGGAAAAGCAACAAATCCATTAAAGGGAGAGGTTGGTTGAACTCCATGATACATTTTGGAGTTCTGAAAACGCCTCGCCCACAACAATTGGGGGCTTGTCCGGGAAAAAAATATATCTATTGGATTGGCTTTTGTGAACTTAAAGACAGTGAAGGATTGTTGCTTTTCCGGTGTGGTATTTTAGTTTAAGTTGGGAGAGCGTTGTGAACAATGGCTCTTTCAGAGGCTCCGAAGTTTTTGGGGGTGGAGAAGGTAACACGTAGTACTTTACGGACAGAAACGAAACGCAGACTGTTAGATTTGAAAAGAACATTGCAGTTAACATTACCTGACAAAATGCGAAAAGCTGAGGTAATTATGGCGGTGGTTAAGCATTTAAAGTTGCCTTAGATAGAGTTTGACTCTTGGAAATGGCAAAAATTCAGTTGCAAATTGAACAAATGGAACATGAGAAATAAATAAAGCGGCTTGAATACAAAAGAGAGAGAGCGGAAAAAGAAAAGGAGAGAGAAGAAAGGAGAAAAGAAAGAATAGCCTGAGCAGAACAAAAAGAAAGGGAGATACAGATCAGGGAAAAAGATAAAGAGAGGGAGTTTGAACTTCAGAAAATGGCCATGACACATGACAATCAATTAAAATTGGCAGACGTAAATGGAAACGTACAGTTGGATGATAGTGATGAGGATAGTGAGAAAGAGCGTCATAGTCGAAGGCTTGGTGGGAATCTATTTAAATATGTCCAAGCATTGCCAAGGTTTGACGAGAAGGAAGTGGAAGCCTTTTTCATTTCATTTGAGAAGGTAGGTAAACAAATGAAATGGCCACAGGACATGTGGGTGTTACTGATTCAAACAAAACTGGTAGGTAGAGCTAGTGAAGTGTTTGCATCACTACCGGAGGAGGTATCTGGAGCGTATGAGGTGAAGAAATCCATCTTAAGTGCATATGAGCTAGTGCCTGAAGCTTACAGACAAAGGTTTAGAAATTTAAGGAAAGAATTTGGTCAAACATACATGGAGTTTGAAAGGCTCAAACAGAGTAATTTTGATAGGTGGATAAGGGCTTTGAAAATAGACCAACATATGAAGCTCTCAGAGAAATTATACTTTCGGAGCAGTTTAAAAATTCAATTCCTGATGTAGTGAGAACTCATGTGGAAGAACAGAGGGTTAAAACTGCGAGATTAGCAGCGGAAATGATAGATGATTATGAAATAGTTCATAAATCAAAGATTGGTTTCCGACATAAGTTTCAGCCGGTGAGGGATAGAAACTGGGGACATGCAAAATACTCAAGTGGTAAAGGTAAAGGTGATCTGATGGGAGACAATAAAGAGAGTGTACCTCAGATTAAAAAAGAAATCCAGGAGGGTGAAAAAGAAATGAAAAATTTCAAATGTTTTCACTAATAAACTAGGCCATGTAAAGTAACAGTGTTGGTGGTTGAAGAAAAGCACTGGGAAGGCTGATGTGGTAAAACAGGATAAGACAGTGGGGTTTGTTAGAGTGGTAAAGGAAAGCCCAAGGGAAGCGAAGGAGGTGCAAACGATTGTACAGCCTGTTCAAGAAGTAATTGTTAAGAAGGTGCCAGATGTATTTAAAGAATTTACTTGTGTGGGTAAAGTTTCCTCATGTGTTTCAGGAGGAGCAGGTAAAGAAGTCACAATTTTAAGAGATACAGGAGCTAGTCAATCTTTAATGGTAAGAGATGAGGAATTATGTGGGAAGAATGTTGACAGAAAAGGTGGTGCTATGTGGAATTCCGGGTGAGAGGAGTAGCGTTCCATTATATAAGGTAAGGTTGGAAAGTCCAGTGAAGAGTGGTGAACTGGTAGTCGGAGTAATAGATAAACTACCTTGTCCAGGAATACAGTTTATCTTGGGTAATGATATAGCTGGATCACAGGTGGGAGTGATGCCTACTGTGGTTGATAAACCATTGGAAAATCAGTCAACTGAAGTGTTAAAGGATGAATATCCTGGGATTCTTCCGGATTGTGTAGTAACAAGGTCGCAACGTCACAGGTTAAGACGAGGAGAAATCAAAGAGTGAAGATGAAGTGCAATTATCAGAAACGATTTTTGATCAGATGGTTGAAAAAGAACAAGAACAGGTGGAGGATGAGGCAGATATTTTTAGCTCAGGAAAATTGGCGGAGTTACAACAGAAAGATGTAGAAATAAAACGGATATATCAGAAAGCATATACGGAAGAGGAACCTGAGAGTATACCAGAGTGTTATTACCGTAAAAATGATGTCTTGATGAGAAAATGGAGACCTGTACATATGCAGGTGGATGAAAAGTGGGCAGAAGTTCATCAAGTAGTATTGCCGGTCGGGCATAGAAAGGAGGTGTTGTGAGTTGCACATGAGGTACCAGTGGGAGGTCATTTGGGAATAAGGAAAACTCAAGCTAAAATCCAGAAACATTTTTATTGGCCTGGACTGCATAAATATTGTCAATCATGTCACATATGTCAAGTGATAGGGAAACCTCGAGCAGTGATAAAACCAGCGCCCTTAATACCCATTCCAGCATTTGTGGAACCTTTTACAAAGGTCCTAATCGATTGTGTAGGACCGCTTCCTAAAACAAAAAGTGAGAATCAATATCTATTGACTGTAATGAATGTGTCTACTAGGTTTCCAGAGGCCATTCCAGTACGTAATATTACAGCTAAAAGGATTGTGGAGGAGTTACTTAAATTCTTTACTAGATATGGACTACCCACAGAAATTCAATCGAATCAAGGAACGAATTTTACTTCAAAGTTATTCAAAGAAGTTATGGATAGCTTAGGAATAAAACAACTTAAATCAACTGCGTACCATCCAGAATCGCAGGGAGCGTTAGAAAGGTGGCATCAGACATTAAAGACAATGTTGAGGACGTATTGTCAAGATTATCCAGAGGATTGGGATAAAGGAATCCCATTTGTATTGTTTGCAATTAGGGATGCACCTAATGAGTCTACCAAATTTAGTCCTTTTGAACTAATTTTTGGTCATGAGGTAAGAGGACCACTTAAATTGATTAAGGAAAAATTGTTGGTTGAGAAATCGGAAATTAAACTATTGGATTACGTGTCAAATTTTAGGGAACGATTAAGTAGAGCAGGTGAATTGGCTAGACAACATTTGAAAGTTTCACAAAATGTGATGAAACGGGTAGTGGACAAGAAATCCAAAGTTTGTAGTTTTGCCAGTGTGGATAAAGTTTTAGTGTTGTTACCAGTGGTAGGGGAGCTTTTAAAAGCTAGGTTTTCACCGTCACCCATCTATCTTTATTCTTCGGAGTAACTACATCCCTGAAACTTCTATCTATGACCACCTCTGCCTCCCGAATGATCCGAAGTTCATCCAGCTCCAGCTCCAGTTCCCTAATGCCGTTTCTGAGGAGCTGGAGATGGGTGCACTTCTCACAGATGAAATCAGCAGGGTCACTGACGGCATCCCTCACCTCAAACATTCTGCAGGAGGAACATTGCACTACCTTCCCTGCCATCCCCTCTAGATAAAAAAAGAAAAAGAAAGAGCTTACCTGTTATTCACTCCCCTTCTCAGCAAGCATGCACTCAGCAACCTCTGCGCCCCGCACGATAACACCTGAGGGAAAATAAAATAAAAACTACTTACCAGCCACCAGCCAATCCCTTACCTGCAGGTTGTGACGTCACGGTTCAAATTCTTTCTACTTCTACCTGCCCTCGAGCCTTCCTCTTGATCTTTACAGCGGTTGGGGTTTTTTTTGGTTAGAGGAGGGGGTAGGGAGGGAACACTGAAGAAGTGTTTCGGGTTTAAGTGTCACTTGACAACAGCTCCTCCACAAACCACCTTCAAGTTCGAGTGACCTCACCGGATGTATGCCAATTTTCCCCGCAACAGCCAATCAGCAGCTCCGCTCTACTGCCCTCTGCTGGATGCTTGCCTTCACTTGAACAGCTAGGGTCTCTTGCACAGGTACACATTCAAGTTAGAGTGACCGCACCGGACGTATGCAAATTTTCCCTGCATAAGCCAATCAGCAGCTCCGCTTTACAGCCCTCTGCTGGAATATGGGGATAGGGTGGAAGTGAGGGCTTAAATGGTCGGTGCAGACTTGATGGGCCAAATGGCCTCCTTCTGCACTGTATGTTCTATATTCACGTGAAACATTAGTCTCTTGAGAAGGACATTGGTAAACTGTCTTGATCAACTACACAGTGTCTCTTTCATAAAGGTGGAGAAGAATTCATTGCATGCGCTATTAAATGAATGATTCCTTTTAAATAAATTTGTCGAAGTTGCTGGAAAATATTGCTTGCTCATGCCTCTTTCCCCATCTCCCTACCCCACCTTTCAGTGTCTAATAATTAATGATATCAATTGGAATTTGAAAGTGAAGCTGGAAACCTCACGGCTCTCGTGAATTAGCGCTGCCTTTTCCACTCTGTTTCGAAATTCAGCACTGCTTGCATTCCTTGGAGATGGTTCTTACAAAGAACTTCATTAGAAACATTTGAGCCTTCCTGATTCACTCTGCTTCTGTCCTCAGCAGCTCGGGAATGTAGCTGCATTGATGTCTGTGAAAACTCTAAAGGTGTTGTGATGCAGCTGATTAACATAGGAAGAGAGTTTAGATTTAGAGCAAAGCTGGAGAAAATGGAAATCTTTCAATATTCTTGCATTTTCACTTCCTCTTTTTAAAAATATTTATTCATCGTTGCTCATCCCTCATTGCTCTTGAGAAAGTTCTGGTGAGTCAGCCACAGGTCTGCCCTTCTTGCTTTAATGTGGAGATGCCGGCGTTGGACTGGGGTGAGCACAGTAAGAAGTCTTACAACACCAGGTTAAAGTCCAACAGTTTTGTTTCGATGTCACTAGCTTTCGGAGCGCTGCTCCTTCCTCAGGTGAATCTGGAGCAGCGCTCCGAAAGCTAGTGACATTGAAACAAACCTGTTGGACTTTAACCTGGTGTTGTAAGACTTCTTCTTGCTTTACTTCCAGAAGATGAATCTGATGAGAATTTTCAAAATCAAGAAAATGAAATGAAAATCGCTTATTGTCACAAGTAGGCTTCAAATGAAGTTACTATGAAAAGCCCCTAGTCGCCACATTCCAGCGCCTGTTCGGGGAGGCTGTTACGGGAATTGAACCGTGCTGCTGGCCTGCCTTGGTCTGCTTTCAAAGCCAGCGATTTAGCCCTCTGCTAAACAGCCCAGCCCAAGATGTTGCTTGACTGGAAACCATTGTATTTTGGTGAGCACGGGTGAATGCAGAGTTGGATTTGGTGTGAGTTCGACATTTAGCAGAGTTTTGGATTACCTCAGTTTACAGAAGGTAGAAAGTGACAGATGATGTGTTTGACTCTTAACAGCCTTCTGAAATGGCATAGACAGCCACTCAGTTCAAGGGCAATTAGGGATGGGCAACAAATGCTGGCCCAGCCAGCAACACCCACATTCCGTGAATGACTTAAAAAAGCTGAATGCATTCAAATGTCGAGCCTAGAGGTAACAATGTTGGGGGGGGGGGGGGGGGGGTTAAACAGCAGATGAGCAGAGGTCAGGGTGAAGTTGGCAATGTTACGGAATTGGAAATAGGTGGTCTTGGTGATGGCACGAACACAAGGTCAAAATCTGTCAACTCGGGATCAAATGTGACGCCAAGATTGCGAATAGGCTATCTTAACCTCAGATTGCTGCCAGGGACAGAGATGGAGTGGGGAGCTCCAGAATGGGATTTGGAGTGTGGTCGGAAAACAGGCTTCAGGCTTCCCAATATTTAATTGAGGAAATTTCTGTTTCTCCAGTACTGGATGTTGGACAGTCTCATAATTTAGCAATGCTGGAGCACTCATGGGGGATGGCGTAGTCAGCGTACATGTGAGAACAAATGCTGTGCTTTCAGATGTTGCCGAGGGGTTACATGTAGACGAAACCAAGGGGGTGGGTGGGGCGGGCAAGACTCTGTCCAAGGGGACTATTAAGAGGCAACTGCAGGAGCAGGAAGAGAAGCAACAGGAAGTGAGTCTCTGGCTGCTATTAAATAAAAATGGAACCAGGTGCGAGCAGTCTGACCCAGCTGGATTACCGTGGAGAGGAATTTGAGGAAGAGATGTGGTCACCCATGTCAAAGGCCACAGACAGGAAAAGAAAGATGAGGAAGAAAAGTTTATCCTTGTCGCAATCTACCAATTTTGCGTGCTATTAAACTTCCTTTATAAACTTGAAAAGTATAGATTGGCCTTGGTGAAGGTTGAGTTCAGATTCATCGGAATGATATAGAGATTTGAAGGATCGAATTATGAGGATAACTTGTTTAAATTTGACTTTCCTTAAATTTCGTTTCAGACCTGATATAATTGCGGTGTTTGAATTAAAAAGATAACAGAATTCAATATGAGTAGATACGGAGTAGCGATTTCCTCTGGTGTGGGATTGCAGAGCAAGGGGCCAAATTTTAAGAGCTTGGCAATTTAGAAATGCAATGAGGGAACACCTTTTCACACACTAGTGGAAAGGTAGAATTGTCTTCCACCAAAAGTCATCTTGTTGAATCGTATGAATGCTGTCACCATTTCTCCCTCTGCTAAATCCATCTTTTGTTCCATTATTTGGCTCATTATCATTTTCTTTTGCCTTGCATCATCATCCCTTTTGTAATTTGATCTCTCCTGCCTCTGGCCTATGAGAAACCTTCCACATAATGGGTGGTATTCTCCTCCCCCCCCCCCCCCCCCCCCCCCCCCCGCCCCCCCCACCCCCATGCCGGGTGGGAGAATTGCCGGGGCGCCGCGCACGCCACGCCACCCCGACACCCGCACGCGATTCCCCCACCCCCTGAGACCAGCGCCGCGGGAATCGCGCCGGGCCGCTCAGATTTGCCGCAAACAGCGAGTGGCAATTCTCCAGCCCGGATGAACCAAGCGGCCAGCGAAAAAAATGACAGTCCCGCCAGTGCCGTTCACCCCTGGTCGCTGCCGGTGGGAAGTGTGTGGGAACGCTGGGAGGGGAGAGGGGGGGGGGGTGGAGGGGGGCTCCTTCACCGGGGTGGGCCTCCGATGGGGTCTGCCCCGTGATCGGGGCCCACCGATCGGAGGGCCGGCCTCTTGCCCCTCCCCCGTGCCTACCTCCTGCCCCCCCCCACGTGCCTACCTCCTTCCCCCCCGCCTCCCCCACCCGCCCGCCCACCTACCTCCTTCCGTGGCCGGTCCCAGAACCACGGCGCCATGTTGGTGAGGAGCCGACGCACGTAAGAAGTTCCTCGCGTGCATAAGAAGTTCCCCGCGCATGCGCAAGATGGCGCGGCCCAACTGCGCATGCGCAGGAATAGGCTGCCCCAACTGCGCATGCGTGGCCGGCGAAAAAAATTACAGTCCCGCCGGTGCTATTCACCCCTGGTCGCTGCCGGCGGGAACTGTGCGGGAACGCTGGGGAATGGCAGCCTGTGGAGGGAGGGGGCTCCTACACCCGGGGGGGGCCTCTGATGGGGTCTGGCCCACGATGGGGGTCCACCGATCGACGGGTAGGCCTCCCGCCCCCTCCCCCGGGCCTACCTCCTTCCGCGGCCGGCCTCAGAAGGCGGCATGTTGGTGAGAGGCTGGCGCCCGTAAGAATTTCCCCGCGCATGCGCAGGAATGAGCTGCCCCAACTGCGCATGCGCGGGTTGGCGGGGTGAGCCGTTCCAGCGCCGTCCCAGGTCGTGCCCGGGCCCTGTTCGCGCCGTCGTGAAACGCGATGGTGTTCACGACGGCGCGGGCACTTAGTCCTGGGAGCGGAGAATCCCGCCCAATGTGCTTCACTTACACTCATCAAAAGTGATATACGTTCAGAAGTAGGGACTGCTCATCTGCAAACAGAAGGAATATGTTCAAGCTTGGCACCTTGTTTTTAATTACCCGAGATCTTGGAAAGCTGTTAGTTCCTCATTTCTTTCTCCATGGCAATGCCTCGGCAAATTAGAATTGACTTGTCAACCAATCCTGTAGTATACATTTTTTGCGATTGTTTCAAATGTGGTATCCTTGAGTTTATCCTGATGAATGCAGGATGCAAAGCTTCAGCAACTTGTCTTTCCATTCAGCAAAATTCAAGTTCTGAACCACCAAGTGCTGTTTGGAGATCCTAACTGTTAATGGAAGGCAGATTTTGCAGACTGACTATTTGAGCTGAATTGTTTCGCTCAACTTTGCCATTCTCACAATGTCAAAGTTTTTGGATATATACAAGAGAACTTTTTCAAACTATACCAATTCTACACCTGCTGTAATGTTTGTTCATGTTCTCAGTGAAAAGATCAAATTGTATTGTTGCTCGTTTTAGCCTTAGTTTAATTGCTCTTATTCTGTCACCTTTGCTCTTGAGTCACCAGGTATCTTTCTGATACCGCCACGTGGTTCAAGTCCGAGTAATGATTAATAATCCAACACACCGCTTAGTAAGAGTTAAATCAACGCTAATTTATTATATACTGCAATTAATACTTATACATTAATTCTACTTCTAAGCTACTTCCTACAACTAACAGGCCAATACTTAACTTTGGAAATGGCCCACCGGGTCAGGGAAACGAATGGCCTTTCGAATGGGTTCTGAGCCTGCGGGATTCAAAAGCTGGTACAGGTTGATAGTCAGGAGTGCCTATCTCGTAGCGATCGTTGGAGTAAAACTTACGTTCTCTTGCGGCTGTTGTAGAGGGTCTCGAAGGGTGCAGCCGGGGGAAGAAGGGTCGATTTGAAATTGGCCCCTATTCTTATAGTCCCCAGGGGCTTCCCGCCTTTCGGGGCGGACCGTTAACCTGGTTCCAAGTGATTGG
The DNA here is from genome assembly GCF_047496885.1 of Scyliorhinus torazame. NCBI lineage: Eukaryota > Metazoa > Chordata > Chondrichthyes > Carcharhiniformes > Scyliorhinidae > Scyliorhinus > Scyliorhinus torazame. Next base: position 56,517,391 of record NC_092723.1, on the reverse strand, counting down.
ACTTGGTCCCAATCACTTGGTTCGATATTCTCCAATGCTGGAATGATTCCTTGATCGAGAGGTGGTCGTTTACCTCTCTTTGTGTCAGCTCCTGCTGGCGCCGAAAGGTCTAGGTTGGCTTTGTGTGTCTATTTTGTATCAATTGTTCCTGGGGATTGCTGATTAATATGCAGATTGCTGGGGTGTTGTTATGTTGATGGCTGCAGGTATCGATTCGGTCTGGCTTCCCCAGAGGCGAATACACAGTTTTACCTGCAGCTGTCTGTTTGAGTCCTGTTGGCTGATTTTCCCATCAGCCTCTTCCGTTCGCCATTTTAAATCGGGGTTTGGCCATTCTAATCGGGAGTTAGCCATTTTACATGGCTACAGTATATATGTATGACTGTTTTTAATCTTAAATTTGGACAATTTATTCTGCCATTGCCACCAGGCCTGTCTGGACCACATTAAAGTACTATTGATTCCTGGTCTCATCGCCTAAATCTAATCACAATTCCAAGATGTTCCTGGAATGAAAAATGCTCATTTTCTTTACTACAAACGTTTTCATAAATCCCTTTCCCCTGCCAGTGCCACCCTCGCCTCCAAAAACCAATGCAAGAAGCCCCTGCCTGCCTTCCCCTCTGTAGCAGCACCTTTATCATTCTGGCCACCCTCCCTCCCTATATGAATGAGGTAATCCTCCCCTCAATCTCTCTGAAAAAAGCCATTGGCAGGAAAATCGGTAGGCATTGAAAAATAAACAGTAATCGCGGCAACACATTCATTTTGACCGCCTTCACCCGACCCACCAGTGACAGAGGGAGACCATCCCACCTTGCCAGATCAGGTTTCACTCTCCCCACCAAACTAGAGATGTACCTGCGAAACGCCCCCCCCCCCCCCACACTCCCGGGCAACCTTCACCCCCAGATCCCTAAAGTGAGTAAGTGAGTCCCTGCCCTACGGAATGGCAGCCCCCCACCCCTGCCCCCACCCCCAGCCGAGACACCACAAAATAATCACTCTTGTCTAGATTCAGCTTGTACCCCGAGAAAGACACAAATACTCGAAGCAGCTCCAATGTTCCCCCTATCGACACACTCGGTTCCGACATGTATAACAGCAAGTCGTCGCCGAAGGACACCCTGTGCTCTATCACCCCCTGCACTGTTCCTTTCCTGCTCCCGAACTTCTTAATGCGATGGCCAACGGCTCAATCGCAAGTACAAACAGCAGGGGGGACGTCGGACATCCCTGCCTAGTCCCACAGTGGAGAGAAAAGTATCTCGAGCTGATGTTGTTTGTGCAGACACTTGCCCTCGGCTCCTTAAACAGTAGCTTTACCCAGTTCACAAATCTTGGTCCAATCCCAAATCGCTCCAGAACTGCCATCAAGTAACCCCATTCTACCCGGTCAAACGCCTTCTCAGCGTCCAATGCCACAACCACCTCTGTTTCCTTCCCCTCCGCCGGTGCCATAACGACATTCAGTACCCTCCTAATGTTCGAAAAGAGCTGCCTCCCTCTCACGAACCCCGTCTGATCTTCACCTATCACCTTCGGGAGGCACTCCTCCAGCCTACCCGCCAGTACCTTCGCCAATACTTTTGCGTCCATGTTCAGAAGTGATATGGGCCTATACAACCCACATTCCGTCGGATCCTTATCTTTTTTTAGTTTGTGGCAACACCCCCTTCCCTATTGCCACTTCAAACATCCCCACCATCAGGGGCACCAGCTTATCCTTGAATTTTTACATGAGAGCAAAATTGAAGTGATTTTTAATTTGCATGCTTAAAATTATTGAAATGTAAAATTACTTTTTGCAACACCTTTTCAGACTTAACTTGTACCATAAGGAATATCAGTTCTTACTGCTTTTCTTTTAGTGAACAGCGATTGATGTGTTCATTAGCACTTCACTTGCTTGGACAGAAGTGATAATGTACCAAATGATTTGAACAAGCAGTGATTTTTGTTTACTCTTGACAATAGGGAATTTTGTTTCTTGTATAGTTTTGCATATTTTCATATTTCAAATTTTAGGTATATTTCCATTGTTAAGTCCCCAATTCCATTCATGGGGCGGCACGGTGGCACAGTGGTTAGTACTGCTGCCTCAGCGCCAGGGACCCGGATTCAGTTCCAGCCTCAGGTGGCTGTCTATGTGGAGTTTGCACTTTCTCTCCATGTCTGCTTGGGTTTCCTCCGGGTGCTCCGGTTTCCTTCCACAGTCCAAAGATGTGCAGTTTAGGTGGAATGCCCCTTAGTGTCCGAAAGGTTAGGTGCGGTTACTGGGTTATGGAGATAGGGTAGGGGTGTGGGCCTAGGTAGGGTACTCTTTCCAAGGATTGGTGCGGACCCGATGGGCCAAACCGCCTCCTTCTGCACTGTAGAAATTCTATTCTATGCTCCTATGAAATTATAATGGTGCTTAAGATGTATAAATTGTACCTGACTGTACTGTAGAAAGGCACAGTTTAAATGTATACTCGAGATGGTTTGTTCCAAAGGATGAATAGCCCAGATTCTGTTGGGGGAGGACATATTGAGGCATATCTTTTCAGTTAGGTTTTTTCCCCTTATCTTTCCACTGCAAAATATTTTACCCTGTAAGTTGTTGAAAGTGCAAGGTGATAATGATGCAAAGAGATTGAAAGGAAAGGTAAAAAAATATGAAGTAAAATAATTTCAAATCCCAAAGAAGGATTCACTGTTACTGTGACACTACACAGTATAACTTGTTCCCTTTCTGGGCCAGAGAGGTTGAGCGGCAATACAGGAGCAGAACTCTCATTATTGAAATGCTACTTGCACTGTTAAATGCAAGCCCTAACCTTCATTAATTCAACTTCATGAAACTGACTGAAACGTTGAGTGTGATTTTCTGTTTCTGTGACGCTAATGAAAAAGTGGCAAAAATCGTCCAGAGACATGTGGTGATTCGTAATTCATGGGGTGTCTTTTTTGTCACGAGCTTCTGGATGATGTACCCTTCAGTAAAAATGGTAGGTGCCATTAAACTGTTGTTACATCTGGATATTGGTTTACTTATGAATTAACATGCAACTGGAGTGTAGCTCTTTTAAGAATTCTTTAAGAATTATTTTGTGTTTCAGTTTGTCTTTCCTTGGTGAATTACCAAGGCTGAATATCAACTCAAGTAGCTTCCAATTCCCGGTGGCATAAATATCTTGAATGTAATTTATAATAAGCATTGAGGCGACTGTGCCCTAAATTTTCCCTGTGTTGAAATCATTTTGGTTAGATGAAGCATGGAGAAGAGGAAGCATAATAATGACTGGTTTTTAAAAAGACACTGCAGCATCTTTCAAAAGTGTGTTTTTAAGATGGCTGATAGGTCATGTATGAAGTCTTCAGCATCTACTTTGCCTTGCTAATTCAGCAAGGAAAGGCCAACTGAAACACTAAATAATTCATGTAAATGATTTACTTTGAGAAAAACTTTGAAGGGGAAAAAAAAATTGGGACTCGTGTCCCACTTCAGTCGGAAGCTGTGATGCTTGACCTAAAAACTGACAATTACTTGTATCGCAAGCCTCCAATTTACACTAAGTAGGAATTGCTGAAAGACATAGACATAGAATTTACAGTGCAGAAGGAGGCCATTTGGCCCATCAAGTCTGCACCAGCTCTTGGAAAGAGCACCCTACTCAAGTCCACACCTCCACCCTGTCCCCATAACCCAGTAACCTCACCCAACACTAAGGGCAATTTTGTTCACTGAGGACAATTTAGCATGGCCAATCCACCTAACGTGCACATCTTTGGACTGTGGGAGGAAACCGGAGCACCCAAAGGAAACCAATGCACACACGGGGAGAACGTGCAGACTCCACACAGACAGTGGCCCAAGCCAGGAATCGAACCTGGGACCCTGAAGCTGTGAAGCAATTGTGCTAACCACTATGTCTTCAGGGGATGTCCCAGAGGACTGGAGAATAGCCAATGTTGTTCCTCTGTTTAAGAAGGGTAGCAAGGATAATCCCGGGAACTACAGGCCGGTGAGCCTTACTTCAGTGGTAGGGAAATTACTGGAGAGAATTCTTCGAGACAGGATCTACTCCCATTTGGAAGCAAATGGACGTATTAGTGAGAGGCAGCACGGTTTTGTGAAGGGGAGGTCGTGTCTCACTAACTTGATAGAGTTTTTCGAGGAGGTCACTAAGATGATTGACGCAGGTAGGGCAGTAGATGTTGTCTATATGGACTTCAGTAAGGCCTTTGACAAGGTCCCTCATGGTAGACTAGTACAAAAGGTGAAGTCACACGGGATCAGGGGTGAGCTGGCAAGGTGGATACAGAACTGGCTAGGCCATAGAAGGCAGAGAGTAGCAATGGAGGGATGCTTTTCTAATTGGAGAGCTGTGACCAGTGGTGTTCCACAGGGATCAGTGCTGGGACCTTTGCTCTTTGTAGTATATATAAATGATTTGGAGGAAAATGTAACTGGTCTGATTAGTAAGTTTGCAGACGACACAAAGGTTGGTGGAATTGCGGATAGCGATGAGGACTGTCGGAGGATACAGCAGGATTTAGACTTGGGCGGAGCGATGGCAGATGGAGTTTAATCCGACAAATGTGAGGTAATGCATTTTGGAAGGTCTAATGCAGGTAGGGAATATACAGTGAATGGTAGAACCCTCAAGAGTATTGAAAGTCAAAGAGATCTAGGAGTACAGGTCCACAGGTCATTGAAAGGGGCAACACAGGTGGAGAAAGTAGTCAAGAAGGCATACGGCATGCTTGCCTTCATTGGCCGGGGCATTGAGTATAAGAATTGGCAAGTCATGTTGCAGCTGTATAGAACCTTAGTTAGGCCACACTTGGAGTATAGTGTTCAATTCTGGTCGCCACACTACCAGAAGGATGTGGAGGCTTTAGAGAGGGTGCAGAAGAGATTTACCAGAATGTTGCCTGGTATGGAGGGCATTAGCTATGAGGAGCGGTTGAATAAACTCGGTTTGTTCTCACTGGAACGAAGGAGGTTGAGGGGAGACCTGATAGAGGTCTACAAAATTATGAGGGGCATAGACAGAGTGGATAGTCAGAGGCTTTTCCCCAGGGTAGAGGGGTCAATTACTAGGGGGCATAGGTTTAAGGTGAGAGGGGCAAGGTTTAGAGTAGATGTACGAGGCAAGTTTTTTATGCAGAGGGTAGTGGGTGCCTGGAACTCGCTACCGGAGGAGGTAGTGGAAGCAGGGACGAAAGGGACATTTAAGGGGCATCTTGACAAATATATGAATAGGATGGGAATAGAAGGATACGGACCCAGGAAGTGTAGAAGATTGTAGTTTAGTTGGGCAGCATGGTCGGCACGGGCTTGGAGGGCCGAAGGGCCTGTTCCTGTGCTGTACATTTCTTTGTTCTTTGTTGTTCTTTGATGGCCTGCACAGACACGATGGACTGAAGGGCCTCTTTTTGTCTTGTAAAACTGTATGCCTCTATTTGGTGTCAGGTTACCTGCAGGTCATGGAATAGACAATGATTAAAATGTTTAGTTTTTGTGTTAAACCTATTTCCAGCTGTATTCACAAGTTGCCACCACTCTTAAATACATCATGGAAGGTTTTTAAAGCAAAATCTAAAATAAAATGCATTCTAAAATGCTGCCTGATTGTGCTGGTTCATGACACTCTCTAATATGCAAATGAGCTTGAGTGGCAACCTGAAGAAACCAATCGCTCCAAGTCTAGTGCAATTGTGGGTTCAGGTGGCCAGTTGTGCCCAAGTCACGCACACTACCTCATGATTCACTGATCACAACTGAAAACCAACTGAGAATAGTTTCAACTCATTTAAATACTCAGGTGTTTTAGGGGTTAGAGTTTTAAGGCTCTCGGTGGCAGCAACTATTGAATTACACTCTAAAAGAAAAGCAAAATACTGTGGATTCTGGAAATCTGAAATAAAAACAGAAAATGCTGATAGAACTCAGCAGACCTGGTAGCATCTGTGGAGAGAGAAACAGAGTTAACATTTTGAGTCTGTACGGCTCTTTTCCAGACCATCTTTAGGTCTGAAGAAGAAGTCCTATGGACTCGAAACAACTCTCATTTCTCTCTCCACCAATGCTGCCACATCTGCTAAGTCTTTCTAACATTGCCTGTTTTTATGTCAAATTTAACTGCCAGCTGTACACATAACTAACCAAATTGCACAAATCTTTCAATGTGGCCCGGCACCTTTCTTCAACCGTTTTTTTCGAAAACCAGACCAGACTATCCTTGCAATATATAAGTATTCATTTTGCCTGGGAACATGGATTTCAAATGCAGCTGCTTTTTAAACACTTGTTTGCTCTCCCATTGACCGGCCTGTTGATCACTTTTTAACTTGAGTGTTTTGGATACTGGGCTCTATGCACAATGCTGTGTGTCTATGTACGAGAGCCCTCGCTGTGATGGTTGTGCATGGAGCGAAGGAAGCAAAAGAGAAGGTGCATTGAAGGCAGCTGTTAATGGGACACCACGCAATGTATACACAACCAAGCAACTCAACCTACCTGACCTGTGCTCTGCACGAACCTCCAGTGCTACTCCATTTCACTATTTCAACATATCTTTCTATTCCTTTCTGCATCATGTGTTTATTGAGCCCATCCTGAAGTACATCTGTACTACTTGTCTTGATTACACCATGCATAAATTCCACTCCCTAACCATTCACCAGGCAAAGACATCAATCATGGACTCCTGAGACGTCTCTCATGGACTCCTGTTTCATATTGATGACTCCAAGTTTTGAAGTCGCCTACAAATGGAAATATTTTCTCTGTCCAGCCTATCAAAATCAATTTCGTGCGTATGCACTGCCACGCTATGTTTTCCTTTTGACAGATGGACTGAAGTCATGGAGGAGCGAAGTAACTGAGTCTGCAACACTTGAGAGAACCTCTTTCCTAATCTACTGTGCCTTTGCTGATAAAGTACTTCTACCCCCTCAGGCTGGTATCATCCTTGTAAATCTTTTTTGCACTTTCTCCAGTACCTCTTTATCCTCCTTACAGTACTGAAAGAAGCACTGTTGTTCACAGCACTCCCAAGTGTGGTCTAACCTAGATTCCATACAAGTTGAACGTAACTTTCCTTTCAGAAACTAATCCCTGTATTGCACTTTTCATGATGTCTGTTGTTGCCGATTCAGACTACAATTTTGCAGTTTAATCAGTATCTCCTGAGGTTGGATTGTCCGACGTGTACAGACTATTGCTTTAGTTTTCTGGTTACATAGTTAGTTCAACGAATCTAAGTGTTAAAATACCACTGATCAACCTTTTGTATCTCCTGGCACATGAGCATAACAGCAGCAGATGAGTAGAATGAATTGTTACAACCATAAATAATGATCTCTTCCCCAAAGAAACATGCACGCAAAATTTACCTTTGCATTTCACCAGAGAAGATGTTATCTCTTGAAAGGATCCTTGATTTTCTTTTAGCTGAAGGCTACGCTTCATTAGATTACAACATCAAGTTGTCTCATTTCATTCAAGAATACCAATATTAGTCATCTTGTAGATAATTTATCGATATAGTGATTGTTAACTGTAACGGCATCTCTGTTAGTCATGGTTTGACATTTTATTGGTAGATGTCAGGTATGGTATTATTATCTGAACTAATCCACAAGCAAAACGCCCATTAGCCAATGATTCACTTTTTCTCACTTAGCACTAAAAATGAACAGAAGTATTAACATCTCATTCAAACTAGTCCGAACCTGTGATGTTGCCTCATCACTTTGTAATGTTTTAATGCATATGCACTGCCACGCTATGTTTTCCTTTTGACAGATGGACTGAAGTCATGGAGGAGCGAAGTAACTGAGTCTGCAACACTTGAGAGAAATTGCTTTCAGCTTAAAAGGCTGAATTGCTTTAATTACCAAAATAATGGAAAATGCAACAAGCCAGCGCCAACAAGCAAACTGCCCTGGAAAGGTGGTCCAGTCCCCTTGAAAATCAAAAGGCCCTTTTCAACCAGATCACTTTCATAAATTTCTACATTCGTAACTGCTGCTGCAGACTGCACAGTGGTGTTGTTGACCTGCAGTAAAGCAATGAAATGTCAAGTATTCCAGCTTTTAAATGGCAAGAAGTCCCCACTGCACAGAGCTATTTTACTTTATTCACGTCAGGTCTACTTGTTTACTTTTTTTTCCCGGATGCTTTTGGTCAGTGTTGGGTCAACAGTAAAACTAATCAGCTTTCAATCAACATAGCATTATGCATTTTTATTAACCAACGTCATAACAGGCTCAAGTATAATGGGGTTAACAAGTGAAAGAATCTCAACTGATTCAAAACAAACCTCGACTTTTCCTGTGTTGATGCAAAGCATACTTTCATCCTTTAAATGTGGACATTCTTTTCAGCAGATTGAACTGTACAGATTTTGATATTTATAGATGACCTCCTATGTATGTTTCTGGGTACAGAACAAAATAATCAGTTCCTTTGGGACTTAAGAACAGTGAAGGTGTTTTCAGTGGTGCAGGGTAATAACAGCACGATTTCTTCTAATGCAATTAATACACAGGGAACAAATGTATAACATCAACTGAGTGTTTAGGAACTGCTCAGTTTATCTTGATGCTCTTGCCACAGCTGATATGGTTTTAAAATGACTGGTTAAATTTAAGACATGCCTTGCGACTATTTGGTTGGCGGCTGAACTACATTGGGAAGTTGCTTTTCTGGGATTTGAGCGTGTTCAGCTTCCAGCAGGAACCCTGCATTTAATTTATGTTGTGGTCGGGATGTACAACTTAACCTTGTCAGTACCAAGCCAGGAAGGTAAGCGCAATATAAGTTTGCGAGCCAAAAACTTTGTAAGTTTTCAATCCCTGCTCAGTTTGTGTATTGATCACCAGGTTATTTTGCACATCCAACATACAACAAATACCTCAGTTTCATCTCCATTATAAACATTTCCCACAGTGGCCAAAAGGGCACAAACCCAGAGAGACGTGTTGAAACAGAAAGATTATTGAGGGATGATTTTTGTTTCATTTCGAGTACCCAATTCTTTTTTCCAATTAAGGGGCAATTTAGCATGGCCAATCCACCTACCCTGCACATCTTTGGGTTGTGGGGGTGAGTCCCATGCAGATACAAAAGTTTTTGTTAATGGAACTGTGCATTCACTCTCTGTGAATTATTTACTTTTTCTCAGACTGACTAAAGCCTGTATTCCTGAACATACTCAACAAATTAGTGTCATTTTGTTGGTCTCTGAACTCCGCTGGCTTTAATATTTCCCCTCCAGTTGCTTCTCTGCATCCAAGCTGTTCCCAGCAAAAAGACTGGGCGGAATTCTCCGAAGCCCCCATCAGAGTGTTCAATGGTGGGAAAGTCTGGGCAGGAGGTTTCACACTGGCGTGAATTTACAGCAAGATCTTCTTCTGCTGGTGCCTGCCATTCAGATCGGAAAACCCACGATTGAACCCCCCCCCCCCCCCCCGCCCCCGCCAGATTCTCCACAGTGCAGGCGGGAAAATATGCCCCTGTGAAACACATTCAGAAAAACGTGGAGTCCAGATGTCTGGACTCGCCGCAATAATTCTTTGGGCTGCCTTCAGGCTGGAGACCGCCTGTAGACCCTGGACCCTAGGTGTCCTGAAGGGGCTCCATCTTCCAGCCTCAAAATGTTCCTGGAGATCCATCTCAGTTTTCAAGGGGTCCATCTTCTTCAGTAGTGACCAGTGATGTTGGATGCATTTTCATGACAGCTGACATGCATCACCCAGGCCTGCCTCACCACTGAATATGGTAAAACCACCGGTTGCATAATTAATGAAGTTCGGACGGGGTGATTTTCCATGTTTTCCTGCCAGCTGCCACAGCGGGAAACGTTCCCAACCCCACCACAACCCTTAGCCAATCTTTGGCATTTTCAGAGATGATCCTCTCCATACAACATATTTATGGACACTTACGGAGAATGGATACTTCCCAGCAAAAGGCCAAGTCACTAACTGGCAAATTTACTGCTGAAGGAATAATGAACCTTAACGTGGATGAGATTTATTTTATTTCTTATTGGGCTTTCGATCAGTTTCACAATTTAAATTTAAAAATTAATTTTAGTACTCCATTGTTTTTCCCAATTAATGCGCAATTTAACGTGGCCAATGCACCTAACCTGCACATCTTTGGGTTGCAGGGGTGAAACCCAGGCAGACACGGGGAGAATGTGTAAACTCCACACAGACAGTGACCCGGGGCTGGAATTGAACCCAGGTCCTTCGTGCCATAGGCAACAGTGCTAACTACTGCGTCACCGTGCTGCCTTCAATTTCTTAATTTTAAATGACTGATTTTCCTAGCGGTGACACAATATCTTCGTTTCTGCAGAGCTTGATATGATTGCTGTCATCTCCATTCTCCAATGTTTTCAATTTACAAAATGGGACCGGACAGAAAAGAAGACTTTTAAAACTCAACCCCAAATTTACCCTTTCTTACATTTTTCAGACTCCTCAAGCTGAATGATGGTATGCCATTTCAACTGATTCTATTTTATTTTCTTGGTTAAGATTTAGTGCTCATAAAGATGAGCAATGTCAGTGGCAATGACAAATGACCCCCCCCCCCCCCCAAAAAAAAAATCAAGCATCGATTGCCTTCTTGGAAGAACATCTGCTTTACCTTTGTCGCATCTTTCATTTTGCACATTCTTGTAGGTCTGTATGCCATGTAAGCAATATTATGAAAATGCCCCTTCACAAAGAAATGCTTTGGGATTGCCCAAATAATTCAAGATCCTACAGCTGAGAGTGAGAGAAAGGAAACTTTCATCGACCATTCTCCTCACCCTCCCTCCTTGATTGGATCCAGGTATCACAAGCACTGTCTCATCCCATTGCCAAAGAGTAAGTTTAACCTACAGTTGTGACATAGGGAAATCTGATGACGCAGAGGAATTCAACAACTCCAACCGCAATTCAGCTGCTTCATAATGTTTATTTTTTTTATTCATTGGCACTATTCAATAATTGGATGTTCCCATAAAATTTTCCTGTTAACTTTTGATGTATGCATGCACTGGGAGGCTGGGAAAGATGAAGCTACTTGGAATTACTGTTCTTCATTTTATAAAATGAATGTCTGCTCTTTCTCATTGACTCCAAGGTGTTAATATAATATATAATATAATCTTATTGTCACAAGTAGGCTTACATTAACACTGCAATGAAGTTACTGTGAAAAGCCCTTAGTCGCCACACTCCGGTGCCTGTTCGGGTGCAGAGAGGGAGAATTCAGAATGTCCAAATTACCTAACAGAACGTCTTTTGGGACTTGTGGGAGGAAACTGGAGCACCCGGAGGACACCCACCAGACACGGGGAGAACATGCAGACTCCTCACAGATAGTGACCCAAGCTGGGAATCAAACTTGGGACCCTGGCGCTGTGAAGCAACAGTGCCACCCACTGTGTTACCGTGCCGCCATTATTTTTTTTTCTGTTTTTAAAAAAATAATCTTTATTTTACTGTATCATTCATGGTTTGAGAGGAACGGGATTGGACAGAGGTGATATGATTCCAGATTTTTGCCAGCCCTGTAGAGTAGTATTTGCACAAGTGTATCCTGGATTATTGCCTTGGTCTGGCCCAAATCATAAGCAGTATTTGGTCTGTGTAACAAAAAGTAAACTTTTCTCTTTTAAATGAGTTTATAATTCTATCAAACACAACACACAGATTGTAAACCTATTCTCAGATATCCACAGCCTGTGTTCCTTTAAAATTTAATTGTCGTGCCTGGCGTGTTTTTTTAGTGCACTGTCCCTCCAAACAATATGTGATGCACAGTACCTTCCAGGCTGCTGCATGTTGGGGTCCCCAAGCAGGGGCATTGTCTGTAGCACTCCATGTTGGAAGCCACCACACATGACAAAAATGTGATCTGATCTGCATTTTTAGCTTATGTTGGTGAATGCGCGGAATTAAATACCGCTCATTGTTTGGATTAATTCAGAATTAATAAATTCATGTTTTCACAGTTCAGGACCTGAAAAATGAATCTATCATGGGCAGGAAAATCATGTCATTAGTTAAGTCTCTTCTTTCTTTCTAGTTTCATTACTAGCAGGTAGTTGGGCACTAATTCTTGCTGATGTCATACTGTCAGAACTGCACATTAGAAGATCCTAAGCTGCTCAGAAGTATTAAACACAAAAAGCAGGCACAGAAGTAGCATTCTAAACTGTGTAAACAGTTCCAGCTGGCTGTAATTATTGTGATGATAAATTAGCGTTTGATACAACAATAAGTTATAGAATTGTTTTTTTTCTTGTTGCCAGCTTTCTGAACACACTAACTGTATTTCTGTTACCATACTCTTGCTAAGTTTTGATCAAGTTCCCTTTTGAAAAGCTGAGTTCTGCTTCTATCATTGTTTCTCGTAGGGTATTCCATATTCCAACAACCTGATTTGCCACCTAAAGGGATCCTGCACCCCTCTCACTTTGCTCATTCACTGGTGTGTTAACTTTGTGTGTCTGGTGACAGCGAAGGAGTGACCATGTTGTTCCAAGCTAGGGTGGTAAGTGGCTTCAAAGGGATCTCGCAGTTGGTGGTGTTCCATGCATCTTCTGCCCTTGCATTATAGAGTGGGCAGATTTGCAAGGTGCTGTCACAGGAGGCTTGGCGAGTTGCTGCAGTGCATCTTGTATATGGTGTACACTGTTGGTGGAGGAGGGACAGAATGTTTAAGGTGGTGGATAGGGTGACAATCCAGCAGGCTGCTTTGTTCTGTTTAACAGTCTGTCTTGTTTATTCCCTGACTATTCCCTTCTTTCCCCCTTTTATTTTTGCCATTACATTTTAAATCCATGGATGATTTATGACCATATGTCTTAATGCAGCCTGCCATTTTAATTCCAGCAGAAGAAAGCAGTGGCCTGTGCCTTTAATACAAATGGAAGGATTCAGAAGGCTATGCTGATTTAAAATGGAGACTGGCGTCGACAGAGATTGGCTGGTACTCAGTTTGATCAATTTGACTGGTGGTCAATGAATTGGCCCAAAAGGCTGTGCTCTGCCTGGTAACAGGAGGTTATTGGATCTGATCCCACTGGAATGCTTTTTTCAGAACCGTGAGTCTGCATTATGGTTTCACTTTTGATTTTGGCAGCACGGAGGTAAAAGATCCAACTAAATCCTCTCCAGAAAGCTGTTGCTAAGCCTCTTCAAAAAAGATCCAGCTAACACACTCCAATGAGCCTGTGGGTATTTCCTGAAAACAGGGCCTGAAGACAGACCACAAACTGAGAGAAAAATCTGATAAGACCAAGACTGCCAAACCAGGACTGTGATTTACAAGCTTACTGTGGAGAAAGCCTGAAAGGAACCATTATCTGAAGCAAAGACTCTCTTCTCTTTCATTTATGTTTTTTTCCTCCTCCCTTCCCCCTTCCTCTGTGTTTGTCTGTCATATGTGTGTATCGAGGGTGGGGAGGCAGGTTAAAGTAGTAGTTTATTTAACCAACTGTATCTGCTGCGTGTTTCACCATTATTCTTGTTATAAATAAATAGTAATTGCGTTTCAACTTACAAACCTGGTGACTGTAATTATTGGGCAGCCAAAAGCCAACTGCTTGTGGAATTTTTATAAGAATTATTGGTTAATTCACGTGTTGTGACTCGGGGCACGTGGGCTGGAATTGACCACACACTTGCCCAGGGTGTCATAAGACCTGGATGTTGTAAGCTTCATGAGTATTTATGAAGTTGCACTCGTCCAGGCAGATGGAGAGAATTCCATCAAACTCCTAACTTGTGCCTTGTGTATGGTGGACAGGCTCTGAGGAGTCAGGAGGTGAGTTATTCACTGCAGAAATCTTAGCCTCTGACGTGCTCCTATAGCCACTGTACTCCTATGGCTAATAAAGTCATGTTCCTGGTCTGTGGTAACCCCACGATGATGATGGTAGGGGATTCAGTTGTCGTAATTCCATCGAGTGCCAAGGAGATGTGGTTAGATTCTCTCTTACTGGAGATGCTTGAAATTTGTAACATTCGCACCTCACATCAGCCCAAGCCAGAGTGTCATTTAGATCTTGCTGCATGTGGGCATAGACTGCTTCATTGTTTGAGGTGTTGCAAATGGAGCTGAATACTGTGTAGGCATCAGCAAACTGCCCCACTTCTGACCTTCTAATAAAGGGAAGGTCATTGAAAGAGCTGAAGGTGGTTGGGCCTACAACCCTACTCTGAGGAGCTTCTGCCTTGGAAAACAACAATCATCTTTTTTGTTCAAGATATGATTCTGGACAGTGCAGAGTTTTCCATCTGATTCCCATTGACTTCAATTTTGCCAGTGCTCCTTGATCCCATATCTCAGTCAAATGCTGTCTTGTTATCAAGTTAGTCACTCATCCTAACTTTGGAATTCAATTATTTTAATCACATTTGGACCAATGCTTTAATGGAGTATCGAACTGAGTCGCCCAGGCAGAACAAAAGCTGAGCTTCAGTGAGTACATGATCGGTGATTAAGTGCTGGGTAATAATTGTCAGCTCTCATTCATACACTTTGCTTATGGTTGAAAATTGACTGATGGGGCAATCATCAGTAGGATTAGATTTGTCTTGCATTTTGTGGTCAGGGTATCTTTGGCAGTTTTCCACATTGTTGGATGGATGCCAGGGTTGTAGCTATACTGGAACAGCTTGGCTAGTTATGAATTCTGTTTTGGGGCACAGGTATTCAGCACTGATGCTTCAATGTTGTCGGGAACCATAACCTTTGCTATTTTAGTACACTCAACTATTTCTTCATGGCATTTGAAGTGAATAACATTGTCTGAAGACAGGCATTTGTGGTGTTGGGGATCTTAGAAGGCAGAGACTGACCCTCCATTGGCTGAAGATTGTTGCAAATGCTTCAGTCTTGCCTTTTATCTCACATTCTGGGATCAGGTATCAATCAGGATGGCTCCTCCTCTTGCTGTTAGTTTGGTTGGCCATCACCATTCATGATTAGATGTGACAGCAGCTTTGATCTGATCTGTTAATTGTGGGATTGCCTAGCTGTCTATAGCACACTGGTGTTGCTGTTTAATCTTCATGTAGTCCAAAGTTGTAGCTTCATCAGATTTCCAGCTCGTATATAGTTATGCCTGGTGCTGCTCGTGACAAGCTCTTATACATTTTTAATGAATGAGGTTTGGTGCACCGGCTTGGTTTGTGTTGTTAAAATGAGGGATATTCTGGGCTATGAGGTTACAGATTATGGTTCAATATAATTTTGTTGTTGCTGATGGCCCACAGGTCCTCGTGGATGCCCAGTTCTGAGCTGCTAGATCAATTCTGAATCTAAGCCATCTTGCATGGTGACTCAGGATGGAGGATGGCATGTGAACACAAGACCATAAAGACTGTGTGGTGACTACTCGTGCCAATATTGTTGTTGACAAATGCATTTATGACTGGTAGATTGGTGAAGAACTCCAGGAGGTGTCTCCCTCTTGTTGGTCCCCTTGCTACCTGCTACAGACCCAGGCTATTAGGTGTGTCTTTCAGGACTCAGCTGGTTCAGTCAACAATGGTGCTATTGAGTTTGGAAGGAAAAATAACTTAAATTGTGCTCTTTTAATATACCTGCTTCCTTATTCAGTTTGCAATCCATTAGAAAAAAAAAACCTTTCAGGTGGGAGAATGCATCAGACCCTTTATGACTTTCAGAATTCAAAGTATTTTTGTCTATCCTGAGTGTTCCATTGCATATCTAGTTTACATGTCTGAGAAGGACATAACTTGACACCAAACTCAAGGTATGCACACAGTTGAATCAACAGTCTAGTATAAAAGCAAAGCACTGGATTTTGGAGATCTGAAATAAAAACAGAAAATGCTGGAAAATCTCAGCAGGTCTCGTAGCATCTACTGAGAGAGAAGCAGAATTAATGTTTGGAGTCCAATATGGTTCTTCATTAAAACTCTGCAAAGGGGTCATGTGGAACTGAAGCATTAACTCTGATTCTCTGTCCTGTTGCTGAGTTTTTCCACCACTTTCTGTTCTTATTTCAATTCGCGTTCTTCTTGAGGTTAAAAAAAATGTTAACTTGTTGTCGCTTCCGATTCCAAAAATGATTTACTCAGAAGACCTGCTGGGACAGAGAAAAGCTGAAATCATAGAATCATAGAATTTACAGTGCAGAAGGAGGCCATTCAGCCCATTGAGTCTGCACCCTACTCAAGCCCACGTCTCTACCCTATCCTGTAACCCAGTAACCCCCATTTAACCTTTTTTTGGACACTAAGGGCAATTTAGCATGGACAATCCACCCAACTCGCACATCTTTGGACTGTGGGAGGAAACTGGAGCACCCGGAGGAAACCCACGCAGACACGGGGAGAAAGTGCACACTCCACACAGACAGTAACCCAAACCGGGAATTGAACCTGGGACCCTGGAGTGGTGAAGCAACTGTGCTAGCCACTGCTGCCGTGCAGCCCCAGTGTGCCAAAGCCCGAGGAAAGCATGGAAAGGCCATCACTTGTGTCTTGATTAGTTTCCAACTGTTTTTAATCTGGTCGACATTTTGAATTTTACATGCATCCAATTTATTTCAGATAGAAACTTCCAGCAGTTTGTCATTTCATCGTTATAATTTTAGTTTCAATTATTATTTTTGCCTCAAACTGATTAAAACTTGTAGCATTTGCATGTTCCAGATACATGGAGCAATTAACATATATACTGTGGCCACCTTTGAGTAATAGAGCATTATTTTCTACATCATGCATTCCACGCAAAATGGGGCTGTGATCATTTCTGGCCAGACGGCCCATCTCATGAATAATCTCGTGCTGCACCAGGTCCAGCTATTTTAATGAGAACTTATTTCTTCCTCTACTCTTCATGCTCAATACTTGTGTCACATTTCATTGCGACTCAGGTTTATTGTGTTGCCGATGGGCAAATATCTGCTGCAGCGGAGTTCAACATTGCAGAGCTGGTTTAGATGCAGTCCAGGGGAGTTTCTTTTATCCCTAAAAATCAATGTTTGGATCACTCTTACCATTGTGACTGCTTCAAGCATCTTTCTCCTCTAGAATACAATTACCTGGTGAAGATTGAGGTTGATTCAGTGGAGTCCTAATTAGAATTTAAATATTCAGGTTTCAGTCTGTCGAGCCATATAAATATTCAGCAAAATGTGGTTGTTCTAAAACTTAAATTTGTGCTTGATTTATAATTGCAAGGGAGCGGCATTTCAAAGATTGTTTTGTTATCTGTGCTTACGTTTTTATGTACCAACTTTAATGTTGTCTAAATGGATAATGGTGTACATTTTGCCATCTCGCCCACCATTCTCGCTGTTGCATAACAGATTTTCCTATCTCTCTAATTGGAATACGACTGAACAATGAGAGCAGAAAATTAGAAGCAATGCACTCAGCAATCAGCTGAATTATGGCCCACATGCAGTACATCAGATCAGATCTGTTCTATGCACATTGTTCAGCATTAGATTCATCCATTTTTGTATTTATAAGCCTCTGGAGTGCAATACGTTAACTGGCCTCTTGTGGTGTAGGTACATAAATCAGGAATGCACGTGGATTATAGTCATTTAAGAAGTCATCCCATCACCACCAGGACAATTGCGGATGAGCAATAAATGCCAGTGACTCTCGTATCTCTTGAATGATGGAAACAAATTAAGCGCTCCTCCACTGGTGAATAGTGCATTCGGTTGCCTCAGCCCCAAACCATGGAATTCCTCCCCCCCCCCCCCCCCCCCCCCCCAACCAAAATAAAAATTCTCCACTTCTACCACTCTCTCCTCTTTTAAGATCCTCTTTAAAACCATAGCCTCAGAGCTATGTAGAGATGACACACCAGTTTATATGTGTACACAAACTTTATTGACAAAGGCCTACTCCATTATTGCAGCTATGGCTTCTAGCTCCTTCTACAGTCCTGTTTACTTTTATTCTGAGTCCCTACCCAGGCGTAGCAACTCGAGCACATTAGTAAATAGATTCACACAATCAAACACAGAACAACTGAATACTACACCGCTGATCAAGATTTTTGTCATTTGTATAAATATCTCTTTTTGTGTCTTGGTGTCAAATTTTGTTAACTCCTTTGAAACACCTTGGGATGTCATGCCATACTAAAGGGGCTATGTGAATGCAAGTTGTTGTAAAGTAATTCCTTGCTCATCTAATGCCATCAGATTTTCAAAACCGATTCGGACATCCCGAGTCCAATACAGTATGGTAGATATTGCAATCAGTCCTCTGATCCAATGCCTTCCTGAAAATTAAAAATAAATGTTTGAACTTCCATTTAGTAATTTCTATGTTCAGATTAGCTCTGGGCACCGTAGAGTACATGATGATCTAATAGTGATGTTCAATCACATGACTGAGAAGTAGGAGCGATCTGGAAGGAGGAGAAGCTCCAACCTCTGTAGAGGTCCAAATGTGCAAATATTTGCTATAAATAAAGAGCAATGGTTTTGAGAAACTACCAACTGGAGCAGCATACTTTGGGAGAATAGATAATCCCCAAATCCCCCGTCTAGACCGCAACCATACTGCAACTACTGTTTTGGGGGGGGAAGAAAGCAAACTTGGATCATATGCAAGTCAGAAGTGACAGCTGCTGTGTTCAATTACATTGGTCGTGATTCCAATTACTTCCCTCCTGTTAATTCCTTTCAAAACATTGTCCTTAGCTCAAAAGTACGCAAAATGACGCAGTTTTGCTTCTTGGAACAAATTATTTAGATTTGCCATTCCATAGTTTGAACTGATGATGCAAAAAATCATGTCACTCTGAGAAATCCGGCACCAATTTGAGTCTAGATTGATAACTATATGTTAATCTTTATTGTCACAAGTAGGCTTACATTGCAGTGAAGTTACTGTGAAAAGCCCCTAGTTGCCACATTTCACACCTGTTCGGGTACACTGACGGAGAATTCAGAATGTCCAAATTACCTAATAACACGTCTTTTGGGACTTGTGAGAGGAAACCAGAGCACCCGGAGGAAACCCACAGGGAGAACGTGCGGACTCCGCACAGACAGTGACCCAGCTGTTAATCGAATCTGGGACCCTGGTGCTGTGAAGCCACAGTGCTAACCACTGTCCTCCCGTGCTGCCCCACGGGGGTAAACTGGGGGTAAACTAGCATTGAATCGGGGAATTAATCTTCCAAAAAGGGACAGAGCCATGCTTAATTTCAACGCAGCTCCAGTGAGCATGATGGTGCTTGGCAAATCCTAGGAAATTAAGACATTTCAGAAGTCACCTGTGTCATTATCCCTTGGGACCTTTGTGCCACAAGTAAAGCCTTATGACCAGGATTGATCACTGCAATGGCACATGTCCCCACAAAATCAGGGTCAGTATTGGTGTGGTGATTGTCCCTTTGAGGGCAACACAACAGAAAACGGTCACCTGGTTTGGATGACCAATTGGGACTTGGTGGGTAATCATCCCAAGGGGGTAGTACATCTTAGGCAGGCGATATGTAGGGAGCTAGGTGCAGCCATGAGGCTGCTATTTTCTCATTAATAAATCCTATTTGTGTTCACACATGAAGCATGCAAAAGTGCATCATTGCAGTTGGTTCCATTTCTGCAGTGTTTGAAATTAAGTTTACTTGCATCTTGTGCAATCAATTTAAAAAAGCCAATAACACCAGGAATGATCGGTGCTCTGAGCCAGTATTAGCATTTACTTGTGTTGATTGCCAACTCTCCTACATTTTAGCTTGAACCAGCATTGTAATTTAAATATGGGGGATATGCTGATAGAATTTATGTCCGTCGTAGAAGTGGCCCAATGGTTTAATGTGCTTTCTCCATTACTACCTTATGTAGTAGACAAGCTGGCAAACAGATGGCGGAAAAATAGGAAGAAAAACTCTTGTCAAACTGGGTCACTTTTGACTTGTTGAGAAACAATATTGAACTATTTCATTTCTAAGTAAATATGAAATTTATATGAAAATGACCGTTCCTCTTCCTCGCTTGGTTTCTGGAAGGCGTGCAGTTGATATAACCGCATTTGTTTTTAATGGTCCTTTTATAGTAGTTTCACAGCAGGGAGACAGCATAATCTTTCCCTGCATTCACCATCTTGTATTGCTCAAATCAGAAATCAAACTGGATGGAGGAATGTGCTCATGCGTGCTATCCAGGGCCCCAGCCACCTCTCCTACTGTCATTCTTTGACAAGACTGGCTGAATAACAGTAATTTTGCTGATTGCTACGTAAATGTAAAGCTTGCCTCTGCAAGAAAGGGTTTGCTGTAACAGCGTACCAATGCACTCTTCGTTCAGCTCCTGTGTTATATTTGAAAGATAACTGACATGTGGTGTGTGTCCTCCTGTTGGCTGTGGCTGACTGCTGAACAAATTTGAGTATTTTTGTTCACGTGGAGTCTTGTATGCATAAACTGCAGGTATTGATCATGTTTCTGTCAATATATATATGATACCCAGCCTCAAGTACATATCTGCGACAGTTCGGCACATGCAAGCAAACTATTGCTGAATGGATTTTTAAAAAATATTGTAGTGTAATCTCCCAGAAGCCAAATATTATGCTGATTTCTGAACCCACTTCACCACTACCTTTCTCAGCTCTCGTGACATACCATTTCAATTCACCCAAAAGTGATTTTAATTTGAGGTTTTGACAACAGGAGAGGAAGGCCAAAAGCTCGGTTGATCCCGGGTATGGATGGATTTTCTTATGGGGAGTGGTTGAGTAGGTTGGGCCTGCACTCAAGTGGCATTTAGAAGAATGAGAGGCATCCTAATTGAGACATGTAGGATTCTCAGGGGGGGCTTGACAGGGTAAATGCTGAGAGGTTGTTTCCTCTTGGAAGAGTCTAGAACCAGAGGGCATAATCTCAGCGTAAGGGGTCGCCCATTTAAAACAGAGGTGAGGAGGAATTTCTTCTGTCAGTAATGACTCTGGAATTGTTTACCATCAAGGGCTGTAGAGGCTGGGTCGTTCTCAAGGTTGAGATACGGATTTTCAATCAGTATGGGAATCGAGGGCTATGGGGATAAGGCGGGAAAGTAGAGTTGAGGATTATCACATGAGATCAATCATGATCTCATTGAATGGTGGAGCAGACATGATGGGCCGAATGGCCTACGTTGTATGGTCTGTCAGCATTATGAGATTGGAAAGAGAGGAAAATGATTTGATTAGCACAGTGAGGTGCTTCAGTGTGCTGGTGGAGGAAAACATTTCTTGGAGGTTGACTGTTTTTGTCCTTGTGAAGCTTGAACTAGCTGGAAGAGATCCTGCCATTGATATTAAGTTGCATGCCATATTTTAAAAAAAATAATGCTTTTACCCTGGATTTCATGGCACTAATTTGCTTTTTTTTCTCTTCCCCTTCACTGCTTCCACCTGACTGCTTCCAAAACTGATCTGCTGTCATACTCTCCACTGGGTTTCAGGTATGTGCCATCTTGTGAAAATTAAAGAGAGAGAAACAAAATCTGTGGAGTATATTTTTAACATAAGTTCTGGGTGAATGTTTTGGAAAAGGCACATTGTTCATAAAAGCATAGGGCCCATTAATAATTCATTGAATTTTTGGCACACTAGACCGTTTAATGTTGCTACACTTGTGTTTGACGAGTGAGGTGTGAAACTATGTAATATTGTAAATGTGTTGGGTTCACGATTACACTGCATTACCATTCCATCCATGGGAACTGATACATATTGAAAACACTTTGTGGAAGCACTGAGTGGGACTTCAGTGTCCCTCACCAATGTAGTTCAGTAACGCCACTCCTGTCCGAACTGGCAGAAATCTGAAGGACTGGGTCTGCGGCAACAGAACCACCACAAGGCCAAAAATCTAGTTGACCTCATACTCATTATCTTACCTGTCACAGATGCATCTGTCTATGTTAGTAATGGTAGTTGTCACAGTGTGGTGACAGCATGGTGCGAAATGGACTGGAGTCAGAACAAATCTAGCACTTTAAACTGGGCATCCAAGTCAATGTCGAAGCTAGCTCCCGTTTCTGTGAACCATTTGTTCGAGCCTGTGAGATTGGATGCCACGTTTGGCGTATGGGAAGGAAAGGGGCTGGATAGAGGGGTGAATTGTTCTTGGAGGGGTGGTCTACCAGTCTGGAGGAATTGAAGGAAACATTCGGCCTCTCGCAACCTGACTTATTCAGATACTTAGAAGTTTGAAACTTTGCGAAACGGATTTTCCTGATATCCCTCGTGGTGCCTCCAATCTTTCTGATGGAGAAGGTTCTTTCGCTGTCAGGGTCAGAAGAAGGGAGCACTTCTGGAATGTATGGACAAATTATGTCAGGATTCGGTGTCAGTTTAAGGCAAGGTGGGAGGAGCGGCTAAGGCCCATATTCGATGGCGAGGTGTGGAGTGAGGCTCTGCGTAGGGTGAACTTCATGCGCAACGCTTGGTTTGATCCAACTCAAGATGGTTTATGGGGCTCACCTGCCTAAGTCCAGACTGAGTCACTTTTTTGCAGAGGTGGAAGACCACTGGGAGCGCTGTTCAAGGAGTCCGACCAACATGGGCACATGTTCTGGTCTTGCCCCAAGCTTCTGGGTTTCTGAGTCTCCTGCACCATGTCGGCGTTTCTGAAAATTGAGCTGAAGTCCTGTCCCTTAGTGGCCATAATTGGGTGTCAGATATGCCGGAGCTGCAGACGGGCCAGAGGACTGATGTCCTGGCCTTTGCTTAGCTGATTACACAGAGGAAAATATTATTGGTGTGGAGGTCTGCCTTTCTGCCCATTGCCTCTGTGTGGCTGGGAAATCTGATGGAGTTCCTATACTTTGAGAAAGTCAAGTACACAATGGGGAGAGCGATTGAGGGGTTTTACCGGAGATGGCAGCCGTTCGTTGTTTAATTTAAGGAGTAGGTCACCGTTAGTTGTAAAGGGGCGGGCGGGAGAAGGGAAGGAGGGAGGGAGTAGGCTATGTTCTGGGAGCTTTATGTTTGTTCTGGTGTTTTTATTCTGTTTTGCTGTTTTGTATTATTTTGTAGTATATAAAATGAAAAATATGAATTAAAAATATATTCATGAGGTGTTGTGAGAGCCATCAGTAGCAGCAGAATTGTATTCCACTGCATTCTGTAACCTTCTGGCCTGGCATATCCCTCTCTCTAGTAATGCCACCAAGTCAGAGCCACCATGCTTCTAAGAGGTGTTTTGAAAAGCATGCCAGGAGTAGTACCTGGTGTATCTAAAATTGAGGTGCCAACCGAGGAAAGCGTGCAACACTGAACTCTGTGTCTGCTATAAAGCAGAAACTGTATGGTGTAGATAGAGCTAAGCATTCACACAAAACATTCAGGTCAAACTCCTGCCACATCCTGTCGAGAATGGTGGTAACCAATTAAACAGCTAATGGGAAGTGAAGGTTTCTTGAATTACCCTATCCTCAATGATGGCGGAGCCCAACATGTAAGCACAAACTGCCTAGCAGGAACATTTGGGGCTGTCTTCAGCCAGAGAGCTGCTGAGTGGAATGCCCACTTAGTTTGGCCTACTCATGAAGCCCCCACAATGACAAATGCTAGTATTTAGCCAATTCCGTTAAACTCAAAGTGACACAAAAGATGATTGAGCACACTGGATTCAGAACAAACTGTGCCTCTAGCCAAGCTGTTTTAGGACAGTGGAATTTACCCAGCTATGGCCTATCCACAAAAAGAAGGTAAAATCTAACCTGGTCATCAGTCTGCATTACCACCCAATCAGTCTAATCTCAATCTTCAAAGTGGGGGAAGGTTTGTTGAGAGTGCCATCGAGTGACCAATAACCTGCCTACCGATGCACAGATTGGGTTCTACCAGGAACAATTAAGCTTCAAACCTCAGTATAACCTTGGCCCAAACATGAACAAAAGAGCTGAATTCCAGATGAGAGTGACTGTCCGAAACATCAATGCATTATTTCACTAAGTATAGGATCAACGAGACCTTGTAAAATTGAAGTCGAGGAATCAGGATGGGGAATTCTTTACCGGCCAGAATCATACCTAGCACATAGGAAGATGGCTGTGGTTGTCGGAGGCTAATCATCTCAACCCCAAGGCATTGCTGCAGGAGTTCCTTACGCCCAAACATCTTTTGCTGCTTCATCAATGACCTTCTCTTCAACATGGGGTCAGAAGTGGAGACGCTCACTGATAATTGCAGTGCTCCATGTCATTCTCAACTCCTCAATACAGAAGTAATCAGTGCCCTGATGCCCAAGAACTGGACAGCATTTAGACTTTGGGCTAACGAGAGGCAAGCGACATTTACATCACACAAACGCAAAGAAATTACAATCAATACACAAAAATAAAACTGTCTGCCCATGACATTTCAGGGCAGACTGTGTCTAAAGCCTCCACCATTAATATTCTGGGGGCCCACAATTGGTCAGAATTTAACGGGAGCAGCCACACAAATATGGTGCAGAAGGACCAGGTCAGAAGCAGTGAGTAACTCGCCACCTGCCTGTCTAAAACCTAACTGTCATCCACGAGTCCGGCGTGCGATGGAATACTCTCCCCTTGCTTGGATGAGTGCAGCTCCAACAGAACGTCAGCAGTTTGATACCATTGAGGACAAAACAGCGTACTTCAATGGCACCGAACCTACCACTGTAAATATTCACTCCTTCCACCACCAGCACACCATGTCTGCAGCTTGTACCATCTGCAAGATGCACTGCAGCATCTCACCACCTTCAAAACCCACAACCTCTACCATCTAGAAGGTCAAGTTTCTCTTTGGGTTCAACAGTGCCCTGACTTAAATATGTGGCAGTTCCTTCAATGTCACTGGATTAGAATTCTGGAACTGCTTCTCTATAACAGCACTGCCGGTTTACCTTCGCTCCACAGACTGCAGTGGTTCGACATGGCAGGTCAACATTTCTCCCAATTAGTGATGGGAATAAATATTCTGGGTTTTCCAGCAACACCCAGTACCCATGAACAAATTAAAACCATAAAGCACTTTATACCTTTGAAATATGAAATGTCATCACATGTTACCAGGTGTGTTGTGTGTTGTATGACAGAAATGATCTGATGAGCAATCCTGTCTCGTTGCCAATCTTGATCAGTATATCTGAATTCTCTCTGCTTCCAACTGATTATTATTCACTCTCGTTTTTATCTAGCCATTGTTCCTCTGGCCAGTGTCGATTGTGCCTGAGTTGATAACACACTTCCTTCTGAGTCCGAAGGTTTTGGGTTCAAGTTCCACTCCAGAGGTTTGAGTACAAACATCTGGATTGACAATGAAGTGCTGAACTGAAGATAACATTTTCAACCTAGATGCCGACTGCCCCCTCTGGTTGATGTAAAAGACCCAGGGCATTATTTTGTAGAAGAACAACAAGAGATTTATCCCTGATGTCCTGGTTAATGTTTACCCTTCAGTCAACATTACTTAAAGAGATTATCTACTCATAGGAACTAGGAGAGATGTAAGCAATTCAACGCTTTGAGCCTGCTCTGCCATTCAATAGGATCGTGGCTGATCTCTTCCTGGTCTCAAATCCACCTCACTGCCTGTTCCGCATATCCCTTTAACCCATTTTTCATCAGAAATATATCTATCACCTTAACGATTCAGACTTCACTGCACTATGGGGCAGCGAGTTCCACAAATTCACCACCCTCTGCGCGAAGTAGTTCTTCCCCATCTCGGTTTTAAATTTACCGCCTCTCAACCTAGTGTGACCTTCTTGTTCCAGATTGCCCCCACAATCAATCTGCTGAATCTCCTCTGAACTGCCTCCAATGCCACCACGTTCTTCCTCAAATAAGGAGTCCAAGATTAGACATAATGTTGCCTCACCAACACCCTATACAATTGCAACAACATATCTCTACTTTGATACTCCAGTCCTTTTGCAATAAACATTACAATTCCACTTTATTACATGCTGTGTTCATGATCACACTTATTTGTAGGAGCTTGTTCTGTGCACATTGAGGTGTCCTGTTTCCTACATTCCAACAGTGACTACACTTCAAAAGTAATTCATTGTCTGTAAAGCTTGGTGGTACACCCGGGGGTCCGGCAAGGCATTATATAAATGAAAGTATGTCCTTTTTGATGATTATAGCTTCTTTGATCTTTGCTTCTCTGAATTGGGGTTCGGGAGGGAAGAAAGTGCCAAGTTCTCATCCTGTGCATTTTTCTCTCTCTGTACCTTGTTGAAATGTCTGTCTCTATGTTGAAATGTTGAAATCTAGGCTCATCTTACCTGAAAATCGTGAGATACCAGCAAAAGCTGATCTAGCTTCCAAAAAGCTGACAACTCACAATGCACCTATAATCCGTGACCTTTGAAAATAAATAGCAACATCTGATTTGTATCTTAGACTATAGTAGTGGTTGGGTAGGGGTAGCATGAGGATAGAGGTGCAGAGAAGAAGTGATGGTGCCCAGCAGGAACACACAGTGGATGCAACAACTCTTGCATTTATGTAGCATCTTTAACAGAGAAGAAAAAGATCCTATAGATTCTTGAGGGAAAATAATTCCAAGCCAAGGCAGAGATTAGAGTCGAGTTTGAAAGCTTAGTTAAAAAGATTGATTTTGGGCAAGTTAATGCAAGAAGACAAACTAGAGGTGAAGCATCCTTAAGATTGAAGCTCCAAAGAACAGGACTTGAAACCTGTGCCTCGAAGTGGAATGAAGTGAAGGAGTATGAGAAGGAGCCACCGATGTATGAGGCAGGTAGGGTAGAGTAAATCATGGGCAAATATGAGGAGAATTTAAAACTTAATATACTGGGGATTATATAGGTAAGATTGGAACCGTACAGGGAATGCAGTTCTACTGGGCTGGACAATGGATATGGGGCGTTGAAGTAGATTATTGTGGTTGGCAATGCCAAAAGCAGCAAAGAGGATGAGTGATGATGCACCACAGTCACAGGTTACCTGACCTCCGAATCCAACTCATCTGAATCTGGCTTTGATACCACTGGCGTGTGTAAATGGTGCTGGTCTACAACTGAGGGAGCGCATCTTTAAAACGTGCATTTCCTGATTGCACTATTAGATTGGTTTTGGCTGAATGTTTTCAGATGTGTGATATTATAGTGAATGTCTTATTGTACAGTGAAATTCAAAGACTGAGTAATTGCCCCTCTCCATCTCTTTAACTTTACAATAAGCAGTTTTCTCCTCCGGCATCGAGGAGTGAATTTATTCAAACAAATGTTATCATTTGAAGTCTTTTATGTCCCCTAATTTATTTTCTGTGGAATTTTAAATATGGTGACCAGCAGATGAAAAGAGCTTTCTCAACCTAACCCCTCACCCACCCACCCACAAACACACGCACGTCTATTTAATCTGCTGCATTAACTGCAGCAGCTATGTAGTTTTTGATATTTAAAGCATGGTTGAGTCATCCATTTCTGGTAAACCCGCTTCAAGCCATTTCCGGCATTCCTGTGGAGTAGAGGGAGCACAGTGAGAAAGCACCTCTGGCTCTTTGAGAATTGAAAGCACATGACACATTGAGCTCATGAGTAATTGTACAGCGCTACCTTGAATGAAAAATGCATTCTTCAGCTTTCTCATTTTAAAAATTAATGTTTCAACACCTGATGCGCAATTTTGTTTTTATAATCGATGGGGAGAAAGTTTGGTTGTTCGATTTTGCCCTTTTCCTGTGTGCAGAAAATGTACTCATGCCACTTGTGTTTTTTACTTTGGAAGCTTGATAAAGGCCAAGGTTACAATAGAAACAGTTGTGAAGTTTGACATTTCACACTGCCTTGAGGAGCTGGGGCCTATGAGCAAACTGTCCCACTGGACTCTCTGGTCCTTTTGTTTTTCTTGGATGACTCCCGGTTATGGGAAGTGAGTGTGTCCCAGGCTTTTTTACCCTTGGAAAAGTTTATGCTTTGAATGTGCAGCTTGAAGCCGTATCCGTGGTCATGAAAAAGGGAGCCACCCCTTCCAAAGGAGCATGTATGCTTTTTATCCCACGTTTTAAATTAGACTGCTTGCTCTCCATATTCCTTTGGATTATACTTCAGTATGATTTATTTTGGAAAAAGTATTGTTCTGGTTGTAAGGCACCCTATCGAACATGGCCTCTCCTGTTTCACTTCAGACTATTGGGCGGTTAGTGAGAGGTTACAGTCTCTTGGTACCCATTGGACAAGTGGATCAGGGAAAGAATGGGTAATGGTGCAGCTGATATTTGTTCACTCCAGCTCTGTCCACCTGTCAAATATTGAAAGTGGCCAGCTCGATGAAATGACCAGGTTTATTATTTTGCTTGACGTTAACTTTGGTATCATTTACGTTGAAGAATTTTGCATCTTGCAGTGTCCAGACCTCTATACCAGGTGACCCAAATGTTCTAGTCATTTAAAAAAAAGAATTTAAACCAATCAATTTTTGTCAAAATCAATAGTTAACCATCTCTTTTATAAAGACAATTTACTATAAAAGCAACCAATAAGTACAAAATAGTTGTTACCATGGAAACAATCCATCAAGTCCTGGAGAAAAAAGGGCAGTGACCTTTCTCGGCAGCCATGTTGGAAATGTGTTCGAAAAAAAAACAACCCACGAACTGTTCAATAAAATAGTTTGGGAAACTTAGCCATCCCATTTTATTAATTTGGCCCCACAATATTCTGACACTCGGCTAGGTGCATGTGACTCCTAAACGCTCTCGACCTTGAGTCCATTACCCTGGCCATGGATTGACCTGCTTCTGGTTGCCTATAATAATGAAAGCCTATTTCAAACATTGGTAACTTGGCGTACTTCTTTATGTCATGATTCTTTTTACTGACCCTTCAGTTTCCATTGCATTTGCTGGCAGCAGGTATCCTAACATGTTGGACCCTGCCTGGCAGTGACCAGTGCCCTTCACATTGTTACTGAGGAAGTGATATCACAAGTTTGAGTGATAAATCAAGTATTGAGAAATTAGAATTGACGTGTTTTAAATTGGCAGTCTTGGCAAAATTCTACTTATCAATTATACCAATTAAAGAGCACGGCAGTTTTACTAAATTTGGATGGATTTGTCTTTCTCCTCTGTTACTATGGAAATGCAATTTCTGGTGATTAGCGTTTAATGCACTGTGGTTGAGCTAAAGCTGAATCGGTTTGGTGGGTAATGTTAGCCGAGATGTAGCTTCCATGCAGCGCGACATTAATTACTGTGTTTGCATGTGTTAAAAACACTGAAGATGAGGAATCTGGGTCAGCACGTGCGCACAACAAACAGCTCATTGAGATATTCCAACAGCATATTTCAGTTACTGGGGTGTGGAAATTGGAGTCAGATGCTTTTTGATTGACCAGTGTTGACAACAGTTATACATTCATCAGTGCGTCTGGCTCCAAGTACAAAGTACAATGGAGCCAAATTGAAGATCAGTCGCCATCTACCAAAAATAAATATTTTGTCTTGAATTGACCTCAGTGTTTAGAATGGAAGGAGACCGTACCTTAACTTTGGCATTGCATGTGTTACGAAATAATTTTTTTAACACCCGCCATCAAGTCAGACCTCTGCTTGCTGAACGAATCCCTGAAGTCGTTATCCGTGCATGATGTTGTAGCCCCTTTGATCTGGCAGTGGAATAAACTCGAAATCATTTGACCCGATTTTCCAATACGCTTTGCTCCAAATTGTCGTCTTCAGCTGCACATCAAGAAACAAGTTATATTGCCTATCTATAATAACCTAAAGAGATTTGTCTGTGGGAACATCTTTGAAGTGCAGAGACTGCTAAGCAGGCAAAGATGGAAACAATTTTTTCAAACCTTTGATGCTGCAAACTTGGGGGAGGGGGGGGGAATGAAAGTTGACGGTCCTGTTTTGGTGGCGATGATTCAGAGAGGAATGTTTATTCAGACACGAGGGAGGTCCCTGCGTTTGTTTAATACCATGCAAACTTAACTGTCTTCTCAGCCACTCATGGGCAGATGGGGCAGTGAGTTATGTAGCATAACCTCAGAACTGCATATATCCGTCTAGATTTTGCTTTCAAATGTGGGACCTGAACTCTAATCTTCTGACTGAGAGACCACAGTGATACCAACTGAGCCAAGATGACATTGAGTAGCCACATCACATGTAAAATAACTCTGCCTGCAGGCAGATGAGTTGGAACGTGTTAGAATGACAAACAAATGTGATGTTTCTGAGGAGTGTTGATAAGCTTCTCCTGCATGAGGTCTTGCCACTGAATGTGCTCTCGACAGTGCACCAAAGAAATGATATTCTTAGATTTTAGTTTTTTTCCCCCTTTGGCCGGTGTAAAGATATGTTAATGTAGCTGTAGTGATGTGCATCAATGTAAATGTGTGTAGGCTAGCTAGGCACTGGAGGGAGCACCAGAAACATCTCACACACGCTCAACCAATAGATCAATTAGATAGGACAGGACCAATCGACATTCAGGATACACAAGGAGGTGACACGACCACAGGGGGGCATTACACCAACCCATATATAAAGGACACCACACACATGATCTGCCTCTTTCCAGTGGAGACAGTCAGTGAGTACAGACACAGGGTTGATTCAATATTACACCCACCACGGGGATTGCAGCAGCTGGTTAGTCAGTCTGGGTAGCTATAGTAGGATTAGCAGTGGTGTTGAACCCGAGTAATAGAAGTGTAAATAGTTTAATAAACGTGTTGAAGTTATCTCCACGTCTGAGCCTTCCTTTGTCAAGTGCACCACAAGGAAGCCGCTTATGTTACACCTGCAACATAACAAATCATGGTACCAGAAGTGAACTGTTTCAATCCAGATAGCCATACCTCAGCGTACAGTGACAACCAGCAACGATACCCAGGCAAGATGTTAGTGATCCAGGTTCCGCAGCAGCTCCAGTGCCACGGCGATCTCTGCGAAAACTGGCGGGCATTCCGGCAAAAGTTGGAAATCTCCCTGGTGGCAGCCAAACTAGAAGAAGTGACCGATCCTGAAAAAACAGAGCTTCTCCTCACTATCACCGGTGCCAGAGCAGAAG
The DNA here is from genome assembly GCF_047496885.1 of Scyliorhinus torazame. Classification (NCBI taxonomy): domain Eukaryota; kingdom Metazoa; phylum Chordata; class Chondrichthyes; order Carcharhiniformes; family Scyliorhinidae; genus Scyliorhinus; species Scyliorhinus torazame. Next base: position 56,486,361 of record NC_092723.1, on the reverse strand, counting down.
AAATCTTTTAAAAATTCAAGTTCTCCAAGGGGCAAAACAGGAGCGACTTCCAGGCAGCCCTGGACAAATTTGGCAAATACTGTGAGGAAAACACACTCCAACCAACAAGAAAAGGTAAGAGAAGTGCCAGTACTCACCTTGAGGCCGAAATCCCGGAGCAGAGAACAATTTTGGTCTGCTGCCAGTTGCGCAGTTGTGGAAGAAGTGCACAGAACGGGAAGGTCCGTTTGCGCATGCGCGAGAAGCCGCACATGTGCAATCACGAAAACGGCTGTCAGTAAAGGAACAGCGATCTGCGCATGTGCAATCGCTTCCTACGCGCTACGTCACATGCGTCATGACGTCAGAGGCCCCGGACCACGCCTATTTAAAGGGGAAACAGCCCAAATCAAAGAAAAAATCTTTTATAGCTGTAAAACAACCTTCCTTCACCTGGAATGACAGCACAATGCCTCAATTTGAACCAGAAAATGAAATTAACCTCCAAAGAACCCTGCAACAAGGAATTACCTATGCCCAAACCGATGATTCCGACCTTGAATACTTCGATACCAACCTTTACATGTTCTCTGGACCTCGCGAGCCCAATGCCAGCTCCGACGCAAACACGGATGATATGGTCCTAGAAGACTAAGCCTTGGACGAACCTTTCACCTTGGGAGGCTGCCCCAGTACCAAATCCGAACTGCAACTAGACGTGTTGCACATTGACGACCCCCGTATTGAATCCGACGCAGACGCGGATTCGTTCTTCGGATTTGATGATCTTCAGCCCAGCAGACATGCCATCCCAACTCGTGAGTGCAGGATGATGCTGCAGCCTGACACCAAGAGACAGAGAGCGGTACAAGCCCACAGAGAGCGGCCTGCTGCCACACAGAGCGTGGTCCCGACTCTACGAAAGAAGACATGCAAGACTCCAAAGCGCAGTCCTTGCACACACAAGACGTGACTCCAGTGTCACAAGTCTTTGCAGCGACCTCGTGGACAGCCTCCACGATAGAAGCAACGCAAGACTCCGACTCGCAGTCCTTGCAGGAACAAGACCATTAGGGTCTAGCAGCAACCTCTGACCAACTAGCGGCGGACGATGCAAGTCAACAGCAAGAAGACTACGAAAGTCTACCACGCTCCAGTGCACAGCAGGACGACCATGATGGTCTATCATGCCATGAAGAACATCATGAAGAACAAAGCGACGATGACAGTCCAAGCCCAAATGAAAGACAGCAGCAAGACAATGACAGTCCACCCACATTGTTTGCACCACCAGATGAAGACTCTTAACAATTTACCCAACCCAAGTGAACAACAAGCAGCTACTGAGCATCTACCCACGGTATGTGAGACGAGTGACGACAGCATCCCACTTCCTGTGCAAGATGTGCAAAATGACAGACCTCAGCTAGTGTGTACAGAGGCACTCGACGATCACTGTGAGACCACTGGTGACTCCGGTGACACCACAATACTTCCACCCTCATTCGCTTGAACCTCTCCACAAGTCAGTGCATTCCTGCATGTTCCGACTCCAGACGTGCAGCTTCAAGAAATCTCAGCTGACTCCAGTGAACCTGCTGAGACTCCGGATGGGGAGCATCAACAAACCTACACTGACTCAGTTAAAACAGACCAGACTCCAGATGGGGAGCAACCAAACGCTGACTCTGATTCACGTAAGCCGGACTTTATTCCAGACAGGGAGTGCCGCAACCTCAGTGATGGCACGCTCAGGGTGACAGCAGATGCCACAACAACAGGAGATGGATCACTAAACAATTACACTGGGTCAGTAATAACAAGCAGCGGCTATAGTCCAAGAGGAATACACCAATATTCACCACAGCTATATCCACACATTTTTTTCCACACCAGCAGTGCAGCCAATGACAGCTCATGCTGGACAAACCCAGTATTCAGGCATGCAGCAGCCTGCAGTCTATGCAGCATATTCTCAAACAGGCCAGCACTACGGATTGGCCACTAATGGAATCAAGACCGAAGGTGGACTACCGCAAGCGCAATCTGCACTACAGACTGGATGCCTTAGTTACAGCCCAGGATTTGCTGCACCCCAGCCTGGCCAGAAGGCATATTCCTATCAGATGCAAGGTTCTAGTTACGCACCATCACAAGGTATTTATGCGAGCAGCAATTCTGTTTCCAATTCAACAAGCTTCAACGGTTCTCAGCAGGATCACCCTTCCTGCACAGCATGTGGCCAGAACCAGTATGTACAGTCTTATCCAACTTCAACATATGGCATATCCATGACCTCGAATGATACTGTTGATGGTACCTCTTCAACGTCAACACATTATCAGCTACAAGATGTCATCCGACATCACCATCATAAACATCGAAAAAAGAAAGGGACTCCAAAAATCAGACAGCGAAGTGATTTGACCACTTCTTGGTTCCTGTGGCACAGGGACATTGATGGCGTTCATAACCAAGGGAGACATTTGACCATGATGATTGATGGTTTTTGGGACTCACACGAATGATTTGGACTTACTGTTTAATCACTGTTCCCATGACTTGTATATACCTTACCTTATCAACCTGTTCTTTGTTCAATTTTCTTAACGTGTACAGAAAATGTGAACATATAAAAAAGGGGGGATGTGGTGATGTGCATCAATGTAAATGCATGTAAGCTAGTTAGACACTAGAGGGAGCACCAGAAACTTCACACACACGCGCTCAACCAATAGATCAATTAGATAGGACAGGACCAATAGGCATTCACGATACACAAGGAGGTGACATGACCTCAGGGGGGTATTACACCAACCCATACATAAAGGACACCACACACATGATCTGCCTCTTTCCAGTGGAGATAGTCAGTGAGTACAGACATAGGGTTGATTCAATATTACACCCACCACGTGGATTGCAGCAGCTGGTTAGTCAGCCTGGGTAGCTATAGTAGGATTAGCAGTAGTGTTGAACCTGAGTAATAGAAGTGTAAATAGTTTAATAAACGTGTTGAAGTTATCTCCACGTCTGAACCTTCCTTTGTCAAGTGCACCACAATGAAGCCGCTTATGTTGCACCTACAACATAACAAATCAGTAGCCACTGATTCCAGGCTTTTTCGTTCTGGGATTCTGCAGTGAATTTTAGTGTCTTGCGGGGATGGTTGTGGTTTTAAGGGCAGGGAGCCTTCTATGGCGTGCTTAAGCACTTTAAAAAAAAAAAAAAAACAATTTGGTTTCACAGTGCACTGCAGTTCTAGCTGACGTGCTGTCAAACTGAAGTAGCATGAGGCAGCTTCCCTGAGGTGATCTCGCCACAGTTGACTTGGATTTCAGAACAGGATCTGTCTCCACAAGGGCAGCTGCTCAACTCCACCGATATGTTGGTGAAGTTTCCTTGCACCAGCAGGAAAATGGCGGCATAATTGCATCATTAAATTGTGGGGGGAGTGGGTCAATAATTATTTTTGCTTCCGAATCCAAGAATAACATAACAGGAATTAAAACCAAGCAGACGCATATAATGAGAGTGAGCTTTTTACCGTCCTTTGACATTTCTGATTTGTAAGGGAAAAAGAACGTGACTTTATCGTCCGATTTCCTTTTGCTCAGGCAGCTATATTTGGCATTTTCCCTTCAGTTCCAGATTGAGCAGTGCAATCACTTGGAGCCAGTCGTGAGCTTGTTCTGTTTTTTCTTATACACATACTTTGCCCTTTGGCTTTCATAATTACTTTGATGTTGAGAATATGTGATACTCCACATTTCTGTTAATGTTTTTCCAACGATGCAGATTTTAAGATAGCTACCTAATGGGACCACCTCATCAACTCGACTGCAGCAAGGTTTGGTTGTAGTGATACCAATTTTCTGGCACAAACAGCATTCAGCTATTTGCTGACGGGCTAATGAGGCTAGTAGTAAGCTCAGTTCAAGTTGAAATGGCTGTATTATTATCCCACTGTACTGTGTTCATGGTGAGCATATTAACAATCTTTCCTCCCAACCCAGCTCGTATACTTTGCAAATAGATTACTATTTTATGAGGAAGCACTTCAGAGGTGTTGTACCCCATTTACATGGCTAATTCACTTAGGCCTGGGACACCACATCCACCGCAGATGAATTATCATTATAATTATATACAGTTATAATTTCCCAGCGCTCAATATGTGGCTGTCCTTTTATTTATTCTTTCACAGTATGTGGGTATCGTTGACGAGGCCAATATTTTTCATTGCCTACTCCGAATTGCCCTTGAGAAGATGGTGGTGAGCTGCTGCCATTAACTGCTGCAGCCCATCTGGTGTAGGTACACCCACAGTGTTGTTGGGAAGGAGGTTCTGGGGTTTTGACCGAAAAACAGTGAAAGAATGCAATACATTTCCAAGTCAGGATGGTGTGCTGCTTGGAGGGGAACATGCAGGTGGTGGTGTTTCCCAGGCATCTGCTGTCCTTGTCCTTTCTAGGTGATTGAGGTTGTAGATTTAGAAGTTGATGTCAAAGGAGCCTTGGTGAGCTGCTGCAGTGCATCTTGTGGATGGTACCCACTGCTGCCACTGTGCATCAGTGGTGGAGAGTGTGGCTATTGAATGTGGTGGATGGGGTGCCTATTAAATGTGCTGCTTAATGACCTGTTCAGTGTCAAGCTTCTTGAAGGTTGTTGAAGCTGCGCTCTCCTAGGCAAGTGTAGAGTATTCCATTGTTGCTAACTTTTGGTTGGTTCAATTGGCTCTGTTTTATAACCTTTGCTCTCGAGTTGCCAGGTATCTTTATGATACCGCCACGAGGTTAAGTTCAAGTAATGATCAATAACTCAATACACCAATTAGTAAGATTCAAATCAAAGCACATTTATTATACACAGTAATCGCTACTCATGCATAAATTCTACTTCTAAGCTACTTCTACAACTAACAGGCATATACTTAGCTTCGGACTGGCCCACCAGGTCGGGGGAACAAATGGCCTTTCGTTCGGGTTCTGAGTATGCGAGATTCGAACGTGGTACGGATTGATAGCTAGGAGCACCTATCTCGTAGCGAGCGTTGACTTAAGACTTACTGGATTTCGGCGGCAGCTGAACCGGTCACTGTCAAGGGTTGGTTCGCATTGCTGAATGACCCGGTCAAGAAGAACGATTTGAACTTGCGGGCTTAACTTTATAGTCCCCAGGGGTTTCCCGCCTTTCGGGGCATACCCTGTACCTGGTTCCAAGTGATTAGACTTTGTTCCAATCGCTGATTTCTCCAATACTGGAGCGGTTCCCTGATCGATGGGCGGCCTTGAGGTGTCCGTTAACCTCTTTTGTGTTGGCTCCTGCTGGCGCCGGGGAGTCTGGCTTGGCTTTGTTTATCCCAAATGTTGCGATTGTTCCCGGGGATCATTTATTAGTATGTAGATGGCTGCTACATTATTATGCAGATGACTGCTTGTATTGATGCTGTCTGAGCTTTTGCAGAGTTTAATACACAGTAACTTGCACCTGCTAGTTTCTGCCTTTGTTGGCTGACTTTCCCTTCAGCCTTTGCTGTTCTCCATTTTAAATCAGGACTTGGCCAACCCAGGTGGCTACACCATCACACTCCTGACTTCTGTCTTTTAGATGGTGAACAGACTTAGGGAAGTCAGGAGATGAGTTGCTCTCCGCAAAACTCCCAGCCTCGGACCTTCTCTTGTAACTACAGTATTTCTATGGCTGGTCAATGGTGACTCCCGTTGTTGACAGTGGGTGGCGGGGGGTCGGTTTCAGCGATGGAAATGCCATTGACTCTCATGGGGAGATAGTTAGCTGGTCATTGCCTGGCACTGTCGCACAAATGTAACTTGCTACTTATCAGCTAAGCCTGAATGTTGTCAAAGTCTTGCTGCTCATGGACATTGACTGCTTCAGTATCTGAGGAATCATGAGTGGTGCTGAGCATTGTACAATCATCATATTAAAAAAGAGCCGGGGAGTTGTCCCCTTCGTCCAGGCCAATGCTTATCCCTCAATCAACATCTCAATAACAGACTAGTTGGTCATTATCATGTTGCTGCTCGTGGGCATGTTGCTGCTCATGGGAGTTTGTGAAAATTGCCGACTGTGTTTCCTTAATGACTGCACTTCAAACGCACTTAATTGGCTCTAAAGTGCTTTGAGGTGTCCAGTGATGGTGAAAGGTGCTGTACAAATGCACATCTTTTTCAAAATTCCAGTTGTGGCTGGTGAAGATGCAGTATATATTAAATCCAACTTTTCAGCGGTGGCACCATAGGGAAACCTGGATTAGTGTGCACCATCTGCTTCTGCACCCGATGAAGTCAAGCACACCAATCACCATGCATTCTGCATGAGTGGTTCACTTAAAAATAGCACAGTAAATAAAAGAAAGTGAGAATGGCATGTTATTTCTAAAAGTGATCTCATTTCTCCAGTGACAGTACGTGATATGCTCACTGGGAGGCATTTTGTTAAAATGCTGATGGCCAGATTCTGCAAATGACAATTTAATTCTGCCTGTTACTGGTAGCTGCACTGTTCTAATTAGTGCATGAAAACGTTGCATGCTCACCTTGCTGTTAATTATTGGTTGCAGCTGCTGTTTGATTTCGTTCAAGCAAGCCTCATGGGACCTGCTACTCCATTTATTGTACTGTGCTAGTCACACAAGAGTTGGTTGTTGTGTTTGATCAATGAAATAAAACCAATACTACTTATTCTTTCTGAGAGCAATTTAATTCACCTTCGCCGAGCAAAGGTTGTATTTTTTAACATTATGCTATGGTGGAGATTAATACAGGTAATCTATATTGAATAGCTTAAAGATATATTTCAATGAGCCACTTCTCCAAAATAAACTCACCAGTTGCATCTGGAAACAGGCATTAATTAACTAAATGTGTCTCATCAATGGATGGCATCACAGGACTCTATACATTTTTACCATCGGGTAGAGGAGCCTTTCTGAACTGCTATTGATGCTGGTGGTTATTTTTAATATCTAAAGCACTCTGGTTTATTCAAACATGCTCATCAGCTCAAAAGGTGAACAAAATGTTTGGTGTGCAGCAACAGGCTGTCCGCAAAGGTTTGAAAGTTCATTTAAAACTGACTTTGGTGAATGGTTGGGCAGGATAGGAGTCCAACTGTATGTGACAGTTTGTAATTTTCAACATTTAAATAATTAAACTAGTTAATGTTGAAATTACAGCTTTAGTGATGACGATGCACACCGATAAGACCAGTGCTGTACCCGGCCGGAATATCTGTGATAGCCAACAACAACAAAGCTTTTTAAAAAATTATTCACTCACGGGATGTGGGCGGCGCTGGCTGGGCCAGCATTTATTTGCCCATCCCAGAGGGCATTTAAGAGTCAACCATATTGCTGTGTATCTGGAGTCACATGTAGGCCAGACCAGGTAAGGGTGGCAGATTTCCTTCCCTAAAAGACATTCGTGAACCAGGTAGGTTTTTATGACAGTCGACAGTGGTTTCATGATCATCATTCAACCATGAGTTCAAATTTCACCATCTGCCATGGTGGGATTCAAACCCAGGTCTCCAGAGCATTAACTTGGGCCTCTGAAATACTAGTCCACCAACAATACCATTACATCACTGCCTCCCCATGCTACTGGGGATCAAATCCCTTTATGGAATGGAAATGGACATCTACCTCATCAGCTTGGATCAGGGAAAGGACTTTGACAAATATTGCATAACTATATAAGATCAAAATGGGGTTTGGTGAAGGAATCTGCAAATGGAACCAGCTGCTTTGCACAAACATCAGTGCCACAGTTTCAATCAATTGGTGGGAATCAAAGTTTTCCACTCAGATTTGGAGTCAGGCAAGGCTGTCTTGTTTGTGTATTGTGCCAAATCTCTTGTCAAATCCATCCAGAAGGGGGGTGACAATCTCAGGCAACGGTGTTGCTCAAGGCCCAGGTCTGACCCATATCCCACTTCTGCGCCTTGGGGGGTCACCCAAGCCATCTTCCATTTTATCTGGACAGAAGTGGACCATGTCAGCAGGAACACACTGCCACTACATGTTGAGGTTCCACCTGTCCATTGTGGAAAAGTTTCTGCAAAAGAAAACCTTTGATCACAAGTCATCAGGCAGTTGTCCGTATCCTCAAAGCCCTGTGAGAAAGGAGATGGTGGATCCTGATGGGTGGTTCCCTGAGAAGACTGTCAAGGTCTTTTGGCCGAATGCCTCTGCCAGAATTTTTAAACAAGCAGCAATATTTAGCTTGGCTGGTCATGAGAAAGGCCCTCGCCTTCAGATCCTTCCTGTATGCCTGCAGTCTTTCTGCTCCTGTCCTCGGAGCAGCTGCAGTGGAGAAGATACCATTGCCTTCCTCTATTCGGGATGTGCCTTTGTACAGAAGGTCTGGCAAGAGATGCAGTGGGTTTTGTCGAGGTGCAGCCCTGAAATGCAGGGCTTGGTGCTCTATGGGTTGTTTCCAGAGATGCACATCAAAACAATCATTAAATGCTACTGGAGGACTGTCAGCTTAGTGAAAGGTGCTCTTTGGCCTCATTGAAACATGCTAGTATTTCATACAAAGAGCTGTTAATGATTGAGTGTTGCAGACTGGCACATTCCAAGGTTCAGGTCTACATGCTGAAGAACACTTCAAAGCTTGGGGTAGCCACTGCAAAAGCTCAATTGGGAAAGGTCATAGAACCACAGAATTCCTGCAATGAAGAAGGAGGCAATTCGGCCCATCAAGACTGCACCGACCCTCTGAAAGAGCACCCTACCTCGGCTCATTCTCCTGCCCTATCCCCGTAACCCCACCTAACCTGTGCATCTTTGGACACTGAGGGGCAATTTAGCATGGCCAATCCACCTAACCCGCACATCTTTGGATTGTGGGAGGGAAGCGGAGCATCCGGAGGAAACCCATGCAGACACAGGGCGAAAGTGCAAACTCCACACAGACAGTCACCCAAGGCCGGAATTGAACCTGGTCAGTGGTGCTGTGAGTCAGTAGTGCTAACCACTGTGACGCCGTGCTGTCTCACCATATTACACTGAGGGTCTGGAACCTGTATAAAACCCCTCTATCTGTATGCACCAACAAATATTTGACATGTTAATGCACATTGTAAGTATAATCTGCAATGCCAAATGTAGTGAGGCACCTCATTTACTGATTGAATGAAACTGATCTGTATTGAACTGTTATGTAATATACTTATACAAATCTTCTGAGTAAAATATACATTTGAAAAATATATACACCTACAGATCCTGACTCACTTTTTGACACTGGATACAATTTTAAAAAGTTTTGCTCAATCTTTCTTGTCTTGGGGCCCAGCAGTGCTCCTGACCCCACAGTAGCTTACATATCATGTGTAACGCTGTCACTAGCCAGTGTCGGTAAAGGTTAGCAGACAATTACAAAATATAGAATGTCTTCGGACTGTTTCTGTTATGAAAGAAATTTATGTTTGGAGATGGGGCAAGTTGTGTTATTTCTAGTGTGACCCAGCCCACTGAATTTGAAACTGTTCAACAATTGTACTTAAAATAGACTGATTTCTGCCTGTATATGCCACACACAGACTAGTTTAAATTTGCAGCCTGCAACATTTTAACTCCGCAGTTTCTGTTTGATCTGAATTCAGATTTAGATTACTTTGGATTTGTAAATCACTAACCTCATCCCCCTTGTAATCTTTAATTATGCCATGTAAATTATCCCTAAAGAACTGTTTAATGGTACCTAATTAATGGCAAGTCATAAGGGATGTCTCTGTTTCTTAAGCCTAGAAATCTTGCTGAATTGAATTTACCGTGAAGTAAAGACAGGCAGACCGAGATAGTCAAAATTACACCGAGGGTCGGGCAGAAATAGGAAGCGACAGATGAAAAGAGCGAGCAAGAATGACTGGAATAGAGGGAAAATGAAGTATGGTGCCCATAGAGAAGGAGAACTACAGACAGTAACAAAGGAACACAGATGTCCACAAAGATCTATTCTCCTGTCTAAAAGTAAGTGGATAAAATGTTCCAAATTTAGCCATCTTACATGGACCTGACAGTATTGCCCAGGACATACATTGCTAGTTTCACAGGGAAGAGAAAGCGAGAGCCAGATATCAGACACACACACACACACACACACACAAAGAGAGAGAGAGTCTGAGAGGAAACCATAGTTACAGAGGGAACAAGAGAACAATGCATGAAACATGGGGATAGACAGAGCCAAAGATGCACACAGATACTTTGGGCACATATGTTTTATAATTTTTGATCAAAGATGGACTGATGACTTGAGCAAATTGCCAGTGAAGGTTGTCACAAAAGATAAGAATAAATTAGTTGTGTTTCATGAGACTGACTGAAGTGTGCCCTCTTTGGTTCAAGGTGTCAGTGTGTTTGCCAGTGACAGCTTCTCTGCCAGTCCAGTTGTTAAAAAGTACATTGAGTTATAAACTGTTATTGCCTTGGGGACATGTTCAACATACTATTCGTAATTGCCACCAGAAGCTGCCAGAATTGTTCGGTTGATAATATAATCACAAGCAGAAGACAGGCTTGTTAATTGCCTACGTTCCCATTTTACTACTTTTGGCTTGGTTTGCTGCTTGTTTCTGTCTGCCTTTCCCAGCTAGAGCAGGTGAATGGGCCTTTGGCCAGTTTGTGAAAGGCAGTTACTGTTGCTTTCACTTGGCTGTTACCGATTTAATTTTATGAATGTAAAAACATTCAGTGTTGCCCTCATCAACCTGCCAATGATGTGAGTCCTAAGCTTCTATTGGGGTGGCTTTTACTTTTGAGCTGTTGCCGCAGGCTAGCTGAAGTTAATTGCTGATGAACGGTGCAGCCTTTTTCCAGGTTTTCTGTTGGGGCAGGATTTTCATTGGTGCAACCAAATTGGGAAGGGTTCAAGGGGTTTCAGAATAAGGAGGGAAATCTGTTCTCCATGGCTTAAAAAACAAACCCGCATGACCCCGCAGTGGCTGGGGTGTTTTATCAACCCTTTTAATCATATTTTAGTTTGATGTTTCATTTGTGATTCCTTTTTGTTTAAGGCAGTGTTCCTATAAGAGCACAGTAAGAAGTCTTACAACACCAGGTTAAAGTCCAACATGTTTGTTTCAAACACTAGCTTTCGGAGCACTGCTCCTTCCTCAGGTGAATGAAGAGGTATGTTCCAAAAACATATATATAGACAGATTCAAAGATGCCAGACAATGCTTGGAATGCGAGCATTAGCAGGTGATTAAATCTTTACAGATCCAGAGATGGGGTAACCCCAGGTTAAAGAGGTATGAATTGTGTCAAGCCAGGACAGTTGATAGGATTTCGCAAGCCCAGGCCAGATGGTGGGGGATGAATGTAATGCGACATGAATCCCAGGTCCCGGTTGAGGCCGTACTCGTGTGCGGAACTTGGTTATAAGTTTCTGCTCGGCGATTCTGCGTTGTCGCGCATCCTGAAGGCCGCCTTGGAGAACGCTTACCTGGAGATCAGAGGCTGAATGCCCTTGACTGCTGAAGTGTTCCCCGACTGGAAGGGAACATTCCTGCCTGATGATTGTCGCGCGATGTCCATTCATTCGTTGTCGCAGCGTTTGCATGGTCTCGCCAATGTACCACGCTTCGGGACATCCTTTCCTGCAGCATATGAGGTAGACAACGTTGGCCGAGTCGCACGAGTATGTACCACGTGCCTGGTGGGTGGTGTTCTCACGTGTAATGGTGGTATCCATGTCGATGATCTGGCGCGTCTTGCAGAGATTGCCATGGCAGGGTTGTGTGGTATTGTGGTCACTGTTCTGAAGGCTGGGTAGTTTGCTGCAAACAATGGTTTGTTTGAGGTTGCGCGGTTGTTTGAAGGCAAGTAGTGGGGGTGTGGGGATGACCTTGGCAAGATATTCATCTTCATTGATGACGTGTTGAAGGCTGTGAAGAAGATGTCGTAGTTTCTCCGCCCCGGAAAGTACTGGACGACGAAGGGTATTCTGTCGGTTGTGTCCCGTGTTTGTCTTCTGAGGAGGTCGGTGCGGTTTTTTGCTGTGGCGCGTTGGAACTGTCGATCGATGAGTCGAGCGCCATATCCCGTTCGTACGAGGGCATCTTTCAGCGTCTGTAGATGTCTATTACGCTCCTCCTCGTCTGAGCAGATCCTGTGTATACGGAGGGTTTGTCCATTGGGGATGTCTTCTTTAATGTGTTTAGGGTGGAAACTGGAGAAATGGAGCATCGTGAGGTTATCCGTAGGCTTGCGGTACAGCGAAGTGCTGAGGTGACCATCCTTGATGGAGCTGAGTGTGTCCAAGAATGCAACTGATTTTGGAGAGTAGTCCATGGTGAGTCTGATGGTGGGATGGAACTTATTGATGTCATCGTGTAGTCGTTTCAGTGATTCTTCGCCGTGGGTCCAAAGGAAAAAAATGTCATCGATGTATCTGGTGTATAACGTCGGTTGAAGGTCCTGTGCGGTGAGGAGGTCTTGTTCAAACTTGTGCATGAAGATGTTGGCGTATTGGGGTGCGAATTTGGTCCCCATGGCTGTTCCGTGCGTCTGGATGAAGAACTTGTCGTCGAAGGTGAAGACGTTGTGATCCAGAATGAAGTGGATGAGTTGCAGAATTGCGTCTGGAGATTGGCAGTTGTTGGTGTTGAGTACTGAGGCTGTTGCAGCAATGCCGTCGTCATGGGGGATGCTGGTGTAGAGTGCCGAGACGTCCATTGTGACAAGGAATGTTCCTGGTTCAACTGGTCCATGGGTGCTGAGTTTCTGTAGGAAGTCCGTCGTGTCGCGACAGAAGCTGGGCGTGCCTTGTACGATGGGTTTCAAGATGCCCTCGATGTAGCCAGAGAGGTTTTCACACAGGGTCCCACTGCCTGAAATGATAGGACGGCCTGGTGTGTTGGCCTTGTGTATTTTTGGGAGGCAGTAGAGATCTCCAATGCGTGGAGTACGTGGGATGAGAGCCCCGCATTGGAGATCTCTACTGCCTCCCGAAAATACACAAGGCCAACATGCCAGGCCGTCCTACCATCCTATCAGGGCACTGAGTGCTAAATTTAGGACACAGTGGTACTCAATTGAACCATTTTATCCATTTACCTTTTGAAAAAAGAAATGAAATGAAATTAAAATTGCTTATTGTCTTCAATGAAGTTACTGTGAAAAGCCCCTATACGCCACATTCCAGCGCCTGTTCGGGGAGGCTGATACGGGAATTGAACCGTGCTGCTGGCCTGCCTTGGTCTGCTTTAAAAGCCAGCTATTTAGCCCAGTGTGCTTTGTTTCTGGAAAAATATCTTGGTGTTGGGGCTGGGAGGGGGGTGGGGTAGCCTGGGGCATACATTCCATTTTAACTTCCTTGAGTATAAATATTTTAAGCTTCGATCAATTAGCCATGTCCATAAGTGTCACACAGGAAAAACAGACCACTTTTAATAATCTCCAACAACATCTCTGTGCACAAAGTACGATTTTGTGACATTTATGCTGCGATACATCTGCAATGCTATTAGAATGCTCTGAATTGTTTACACTGCATCTGTTTTTTTAAGGTATGTCTGCCCACCAAAATCTGCTCTAGGACTATTCTCATCAGTGAACTTGGGGAAAAGTATGAGCATGTTTTTATTAGAAAGATTGCATGCAAATAATGCATCGATTTATGTCATCATAGATAATTGAACTTTCTATTCATTTAAAAACAGTTCCGAAGAAGTATCCCCTTGAAAACCTTTAAGATTTTAACAGCAACTTTCTTGCCTATATGTCTGATTCAGCATTGCAATTGCTTGTTTGTCCAGAGTGTGAGAAGGATTGTTCAACCCAGCAAATTGGCTCCAGTTGGATAAAGTCCTGGTAAACCTTGCAGATTGTTGAGTTCCCTGCCCAGCCTAAATGTCTAATTTGAAAACAGTCAAGCAGTGGTATTGCTAATGCTTCCATAACCCTTTTTACCGACCACTGCCTGTTCCAGTCATATGAAGGGGGAAAAATATCAGGTTTACAATTTCTATAGCTGTGAATTTGTTTTTGTTTCTTGTAGTCCTCAGTTCACTGTTCAAGTTCAGATACAAAAAAGCAATTCACTTGTACCTCCCTTTGATCTGTATCATGTTTCACCGGAGTGAAAGTAAGTTTCATGGCTTGAGCTTTCCTGTATAAATTGATCCTCAAACCCTTAGATTCTAAGGTTTGGAATTATCCTGGCCAGCTTCATAGAATCATAGAATCCCTACAGTGCAGAAGGAGGCCATTCGGCCCATCAAGTCTGCACTGACCCTCTGAGAGAGCACCCTAACCAGGCTCCCGCCCTATCCATGAAACCCCGTAACCCCACTTAACCTGCACATCCCTGGACTGTGGGAGGACGCAGAGGAAACCCACATAGACAAGGGGAGAAAGTGCAAACTCCACACAGTCACCCAAGGCTGGAATTGAACCTGGGTCCCTGGGCTGTGATGCAGCAGTGATAACCACTGTGCCATCTTCTCTGAATTGTCTAGAATACATCTATTTTTTTAAGGGAGGTCTGCCCACCAAAACCTACTCGAGAATTAATCTCACTAGTCCCAAGATGTGCCGGTTGATGGATTGGCCATGTTAGAATTGCACCTTCAGGTTAGATTAGGGATAGGGTGAGGTGGGCAGGGGAGTGGACCTGGGTAGAATGCTCTTTCGGATGGTTGGCGCCGACTCGATGGACCAAATGGCCACCTCCTAAACTGCAGGAATTCTACGGATTCCATTACTCAAATCATTTCCCCCATTACCTAATTTGCCTTATTGTTATGGGTGACACTGTAGCAGAATGGTTAGCACTGTTGATTAACTGCGGGTTCGATTCCCGGCTTCAGTTACTGTCTGCGGAGTCTACACATTCTCCCCGTGTCTGCGCGGTTTTCCTCCGGGCTCTCCGGTTTCCTCCCACAAGTCCTGAAAGACTTGTTTTTTTAGGTGAACTGGACATTCTGAATTCTCCCTCTGTGTACCCGAGCAGGCGTGTGGTGACTGGGGCATTTTCACAGTAACTTCAATGTAAGCCTACTTGTGACACTAATTATTATTATATCTGCTCCATGCTAAGCAGTTACCTTAGAACTATAATCAGGAATCATATCCACAACTTATTTATTTTGGTTTCTACCAGTGGCCTCTTTATGTCCCAACTATATTTATTGTTGCCTGCTTCTTTTGCATAAACTACATTTATCCATATTAAAATCTGTTGTACTTTAACTCATTTGGTGTTCCTAAATTCAACGCCTTCCTGCTTATTTCCTGCTCACGTAGCTTGGCGTTATCAGATTTAATCGAACCACAACAAATATTGTTTTACATCACTCACAAATGTTGCTACAAATGTGTGGATTTCTCATCACATCCTCTCAGCTGCTTCTCTCACTGTGAGCCAACTGATCTGACTGGAGCTCTGGCTTCCACTTGAGAGTTTCTAATCACCACTCTCAAAAGCACACTTTGAAATCTTCTCTCACATGAGGGATTCTCTCATGCCTTCACCAAGGATCCCAATCCAGGATTTCAAAGTCTCCTTTCAGTAATCTATGTCCTGAATTGCCACGTGCATTCAAGCTTCCACGCAACCTCACAGGTACCCAGACACGCGAACAGACCACTACTGCTTCTCAGGCTGTAAGATGTCACCAAATGTTGATTTACCTCTGATGTCTGGTTCCCACTTTAAATCTGGTTACTGCAGCTGTCTCTTGAACGCAGAGTGCATTCTCTGCTTTTTACTTTTACTTCACCCAACAGGACCTTGTTCAACTTCATGTTTTTTGTTCCTTTAATTTTGCTGAATTCCTTCCCCGACTCTGGGCTAAAAATTGCCAGGTTAATTTCTTCCAATATTTGAATATTAGAACTCCAAGTTACTGTTTGGTGCCTGATATTTATGGAACTCCTCATAAATTTTCTATTCCTATTTATTCTTTTTGAAACGGGAATGGTCTCTTTCCTCAATTTTAAATATATTGCATTTTCTTCTGTTGTGTGCAGACTGGATGGAGTCCATAAATTTACCCCCAGTTTGATTATTTTAAAATATTTCAATTCGACAGGGATTGAAAACAAGTGCAGATTGAATGAGGGGTGGTCAAGGGATAAAAGAGAAATGATTGCCAGCATTAATTGTAGGCAAGAGAGACAAATGCCAGTTTGAATTGAGAGTTGGATTGAAGGAATGAGTAAGCCAAGGAGAATTGGATAAGATGCAGTTTTTGATCAATTATGTACAGGACTGTGAGGTTGATGATGTGGGAGAATGAATTAGTCAGATGAGGTAATTCTTTGTAAAGTGATGATCCATCTGCTTGATTTGACAAAGATGTAATTTATTAGATTGAGAACTTATGAATTGTGAAGCGGGCGTGCCTAAAATTGACCAATATGCGTAATTTTTCAGTTTATATTTCCTAAGGTGGCGCACCCTTTATCGCCACTGCCCAAGAGGGCACCACAAATTTTATACATCCAACATTTCAATGGTTCCTTTAGCCGCTCATCTGATTGTGTCCTTTCTCACCTCTGTTTTGAGTGTTCAGTCTCTCTCTTTATGTAGCAGCTTGTTTTTTATAAAAATTAACGCATTGTTAACTTTTAGAGATGGATTTTAAATGGTGTCGATCAACTTTTGCTGGTTTTCTTTTGAACCTGCCATTTCTCTTCACCACCTCCCCCTTCTCTCTCGTCACATTGCTGTCTTTACCCACCGGCCCTCTTCCCTGCTCCACCTCCTGCTCACACACCCAACACCGACCCCCCCCCCCCCAAACCCGGATCACATTGTACGCTTTTTAAACGTTTTGCCTGCAGAAGGGGGAGGGGGGACCTCGAAGGGTGTATCTCTGGATTTTATCCCTGCATAACTGACATGGCCCACAAATGATAAATTATGCATGTTGATCTGATGTTAAATTTGAACAGTGATAAACTTCTATCCATTCTTGTTGGTACTGACGACTACGACAGGGATACAGTTCTGACATTTTACCTATCTGCCAGTCTGTCTGTAAGCCAAGGCATTACCGGAGCCTTTTAGGTTGGTTATGGGCAGCCCATCCTGCCCTTGAACATTTTCAACGTGTACTTTGCAAAATGATTCCTTGGAGGAATTGGGAGCAATGGGTGTTTTGTTTCTGTGTGAAGTAAATTCCAATACTGCTTTTGTACTGGGTGCGAGAGTCTCTTTTACAATCCTGTTCCCAGCAATGACTTTCACACTATAGCACAGAAAGGAGATTTGAATGTGCTTCTCACCGAAAATAAATGGCCAATAAATCATGGGCAGTATGCCCCAAGACTTAGACAAAAGCAAATTACTGCAGATGCTGGAATCTGAAAGAACAAAGCCCCCGCTGCTCCATTCCCCCCCCCCCCCCCCCTCCCAACAGTAAACATGTCATCCTATTTCCAGTTCCCTTTACCTTTGACAGGGTCATCCAGATTTGAAATGTTAGTTCTGCTCCCTCTCCTCTTTTTTTAAAAAAAACCTTTTTATTGGCGATTTCAAAATTATATACATTGCCATTCGCTTTCATTTATTATACAATACAAAAGGGCTTTTTCTTAAGTTTCTCTATTTACAGTCTGTGCAGCCCACCCCATGCCCTCCCTGATCGATCTGGGGGGGTGTTCCCCCTGCTCCTCGTTTCTCCTCTTTCCTCCTCTTTCCCCCCCCCCTTTCTTGTCTCCCTCTGTCGGCTTTGGCCGTGTCCATCTTGTGGATGGGGTGGGGAGGGGGGAGTTGCTCGGGGTTTCCCCCTCCCTCCCCATTGTTTCTTTTATCCCTCTCAGGATCTCTCTCTTCTCCCCCTCCCCCCTGCGTTGTGCGTCCCTGACGTTCCTCCTTGCCTTTCTTTTTTATTCTTAAACTTTCCAGTTTCCCCCTCTACTGGCTGTTGCTGGCTTCGACAGGTTTTGGAACAAGCCAACAAATTGCCCCCATGCAGTAAGGAAGCCTTCCTCTGACACGCGGATGGCATATTTGATCTTCTCCAGGTGGAGAAATTCTGCAAGGTCAGCGAGCCAGTCTGCAGCTGTGGATGGTGCTGCTGATCGCCAGCCGAGCAGGATTCTCCGGCGTGTGATTTGGGAATTGAAAGCCAGGGCGTCGGCCTCTTCCCCATTTGTAGCTTTGGCTGCTCTGATACCCTGAAAATTATCACATTTGGGCATGGTTTGACCCTCACCCCCACAACTGATGTGTTATATATGTTGGGTTAACATGGACTGCAACTCGATACAGTATCACTTGAAAACAGGCTTCCAAAACTGTAGACGGTTCAACACTGCTTTATTGAACTTGCCGAGTAATGTACATAGTTCGCTGTGGGTCGACACTCTAATGATCTAAGCTTGGTCTGGCTTGCCCAGACTTGCTCTGTGCCATGTGTAGTAGGTGCTGACTGTACATTGCACCCTGACTGTTGCTACAGCTATCACCAGTACGAAGAGGCCGAGCCTTCCTGCCTCGTGTGTTTTATACTGGTAATGTACCCTGTAGTGTCCTGCCTGGTGATTGGTTGTTCTGTATTCTGTGTGGTGATTGGTTCCTGTGTGTGTCCATCACTGTCTGTCTGTATCTCATTATGAACATGAGTGCATATTATGTCAACAACCTTGGACATTGCCTTGGAGAAGGCTGTCCAGAACCCAACATGTATGGGACAAACCCAGAACATGTGGGCGTTGTTGGCCAGGCCCCTCTTGGACTGTTCACATTTGTCCTCCACCTCCGGGAAGAACCTGCTTATTCGGGTTCTGGTCAGGTGTGCTCTGTGTATCACTTGAGGAGGTGGAGTTGGCCCTGCTCAGTGCTTTGCTCCAGTCCCCAACCCACTTCTGTCCCCAGTTTGCCATTCCATTTCCGTCTGGTCTCGTCCAATGGTGTTCGGGCTCTGTCCAGTAGCTGTCCGTATATTTTCCCACAGAGTCCCCCTTCTTTACTGTCCGCGTTCATCAGGTCCTCTAATAGTGTGGTCTCCAGGGCCCAGGGGTATCCTACTGTCTCTTTGTGGAGGAAGTGTTTTGTTTGTAGGTGTTTGTAAGTGTTTTATTTGCAGTATTGGTTTGGGGACTCTTGGATTCTTGTCCCCCCATGCAAATGGCATCATTAAGCTGCCTACGTTTTGGAAGAAGGCCTTGGGGATGAAGAACGATATGGATCTAAACAGGAAGAGGAACCTTGGCAGCACGTTCATTTTGATCGTCTGCACTCTCCCCACCAGGGAGAGTGGGAGCGTGTCCCACCTTTGTAGGTCTTTTCTAACTTCCTCCACCAGGCTGGTCAGGTTCCACTTATGGATCTGTGTCCAGTCTCTGGCTATTTAGATCCACAGCTATCGGAATCTATTTTGGGCTATTTTAAACAGGAGTCCCTCCAGCTCTGTCCCTCCCCCATTTGGGTTTACTGGGAATGCCTCATTTTTGCCCAGATTGATTTTGTAACCTGAGAAGGTTCCGAACTCTTTCAGGATCTGCATGATTGCTTGCAGTCCTTCCTGTGGCTTTGAGACGTACAGGAGCAGGTCATCCGCATAGCGTGAAACTCTGTGCCTCTGTCTCATCTTTGATTGCCCCTCCAGCTTTTCGCATCCCGCAGGGCTATCGGCAGGGGTTTGATTGCTAATGCAAACAGGAACGGGGGCTGTGGGTATCCCTGCCTTGTGCTTCTTTGTAGCTAGAAGTATAGTATTCAGAACTAGTGGTATTGGTTTGAACGCTCACCTTGGGAGTGTTGGACAAGAGTCCCACCCAGGCGGTGAATCCCGCTCCTAGCCCAAACCGTTCCAACACCTCGAGGAGGTATTTCCATTCGACTCTGTTGAAAGCCTTTTCTGCATCCAGGGAAATGATCTCTGGTATTCTCTCCCCAGAGGGATTCCTTATTACATTCAACAGCTGTCTGATATTTGCAGTGAGCTGCCAACCCTTGAGAAAGCCCGTTTGGTCTTCTGCGACCGCTTCTGGTACACAGCTCTCCAGCCTTTTAGCCAAGACTTTTGCGAGTATTTCCGCATCCACATTTAGCCGCGAAATGGGTCTATATGACCCACATTCCGTTGGCTCTTTGTCTTTTTGAAATTGTGGCCTGCACTAGTGTAGGAAGCAAAGTGCCCCTTGCCAGCGAGTCTGCGAACATGTGCAAATTCTATCTAGAAGTCCGCCGGGAACCCGTCGGGTACCGGTGCCTTCCCCGCCTGCATGGAGCTGATGCTCTCTGTGATTTCTCCCAGCACTATTGGTGCTTCCAGCTCCCCCCATCTGTCCTCCCCCACGACTGGTATTTCCAGTTCGTCAATGAACTGTTTCATCCCCGCATCCCCGTCGGGGGGCTCGGAGGTGTACCGCCCTTGGTAGAAGGTCTGGAATGCTCAGTTGACCTCTTTTTATTCCGCTACCAGGCTGCCTCTGCTATCTTTTGCCTGCGCTATTTCCCTCGTGGCTGCCTGCTTTCTCAGCTGGTGAGCCACTCGCCGGCCAGCCTTATCCCCGTGTTCATAGAATGTCCCCTGTGTCTGGCGGAGTTGGTACACTACTTTCCTGGTGGATAGCAGGTTAAAGTCCATTTGCGGCTTTTTACTCTCTGCCAGCAGCTCTACGGACAGGGCCTCGGTGTACTCGCTCCATTCTCTCTCCACAGACTCTTTCAGACCTGCTGAGATTGTCCAACATTTTCTGTTTTTACCCCAAGATTAACTTGTTTTTAAGGTGGCTGCTTGTAAATTCCGCTCCATGCTCTGCAGCCCAAAACTGCCCCGAGCGCGCTCAAATCTCCATTCCTCCAACTCACACCGTGCTCTCCTTCACATTGTCATTAGGGGCTGTGCCTTTAGCTTTATTGACCCTAAACTGAGGAATTACCTCACCAAACTCCTCTGTCTTTCCACCACTCTCTTCTTCAGGATTTAAAACTTTGCTTTTAACCTAGTTTAGACTGTTCTTCCTAATCTCTGCTCCTCTGGGATGACTTTCAGTTACGGTTTGATTACCTTTCTGAAGCACCTTTGAAACCTGTTTGTACGTTACAGGCATAGAATTTCAGATGTATATGAACCGAATACTCCAGAAGTGATGGACGATATATGCAGCTCCAGTCTCCTTATGGTTTAGGCTTGTTTTCTGTAAATTGTGCAGAGTGATGAGGTTGCTGGATGGGGAAGCTATCTTAATGTTTTAACATCCTCTTGTGGGTGAATGAAGTACTACAAGATTTCACTTTTTGACATTTCTCCCCCTTTCTGTGTGCTTGGCAGATGCCTGGTTCCAAATACATGCATTTTAGTTTGGGTTGGGTGTTGAACTGTTGGATGGAGGACATTCCTGTCTAATTTGCTTCTAACGTGTCATTATTAATGGGATTGAAACTTATCTATCACTTCTTGTTAATATTAAGAAAATTTAAATTTTTACTCTGGACGTAAGATAGCAAACTCCACTTGTAATATGCCTGCAAGGTACAAACATAATGTTTGTTATGGGTGGCACAGTGGTTAGTACTGCTGCATCACAGCACCAGGGACCCGGGTTCAATTCCGAACTTGGGTGACTGTCTGTGTGGAGTTTGCACACTCCGGATGCTACCGTTTCCTCCCACAACTCAAAGCTGTGCACGTTAGGTGGATTGGCCATGCTAAATTGTACCTTAATGCTCAAAAGGTTAAGGGGGGGATAGGGTGGGGACGTGGGCCTAGGTAGGGTGCTCTTCCAGAGGGTTGGTGCAGACTCGATGGACCAAATGGCTTCCTGCACCGTAAGGATTCTATGATTCTTCCCATGTCTGCGTGGGTTTCCCCCAGGTGCTCTGGTGTCCTCCCACAGTCCAAATATGTGCAGGTTAGGTGGATTGGCCATGCTAATTGCTCTTTAGTGTCCAAAGGTTAGGTAGGGTTACAGAGATAGGGCGGGGGAGTGGGCCTGGGTGTGGGGGGGGGCTATTTCGGGGGGTTGGTGCAGACTCGAAGGGCCGAATGTCGGGATTGTATGATTCTATAACCAAAGTCACATCACGAGGTAATGAGCCAGATGTTGAGTGACCGAATTATAAAATTCTGCATTCATAGTGGTTCAGCACACCCCAGCGATCACAATTTTGAGAGTCAATGTCACTTTTCCTCTGGACATGCAGCATTAAGTAATCAACAGGGTAGTACAGTACTGGCTACTGCTCAATTCATTGCATGGCAGGGAATGCTGACTGCACACTGATGCGATGCAATTCCCACATACCAGTGAAATCGCTGAGACAGACAGGAGTTTGGATGAAGAATTCTTTGTGGCAAAAAGATGACATCATGTTTGGCTGGCTGCCAGTTGCCATGGCAATTTGCTCTGAAGCTTGCAGCTCATCTTCCTCTGACAGAAACTATCTCAGTCTCTCGCTGATGGGCGGAAGGTGGTTCAAAAGAACACATTAGCTCAATTAGTGCTGAAGATTTCTGGGCAGGGGCAATGGGTATTTGGTGTCACTAAGTACCTGATGTAATAGGATGAGTAGAATTTAACCCAGAAGAACAGCATACGAGGTCAAGGCACAAGTATGGAAACCAAGTGCATGTTCATGATTATCCCCTCTCGTCCTTTCGTGAAGCTGTCCAATTCTTTTCACCATATAATGGTAAGGATATGGCAAGCCCCCTTCAAGTGTGAGACTAGGAAGCGCACAAAGCTGGTTGAGTGTGTCTGTTATTCTCTCAATTTCTATTTAAAATTGCCTGTGTGCAACTGGTAAGTTCCCTGCAGCACGGTGGCGCCGAGGTCCCAGGTTTGATCCCGGCTCTGGACCACTGTCCATGTGGAGTTTGCACATTCTCCCCATGTTTGCGTGGGTTTCGCACCCACAACCGAAAAGATGTGCAGGGTAGGTAGATTGGCCACTCTTTTGAGGTCCTTAATTGGAAAAATTAATTGGGTACTCTGAATTTTTAAAAAAATGGTAAGTTCCCCTCTCGCTGGGGAGAGTTTTAAATGGAATTGGAGTTGCAGTGAGGTTGACTGTTTTTTCTGAGCTTTGCAGTAAATGCTAGTATTGGACTAATGGCGAATGGTTGAGCTTTTCCCGGTTGGAAGCACAGTTGATGTCCTGGCTGTGTGGTGACAGACTGTCACTAATCGCTGATTGTGCGCTGAATTGGCCATTCCATTGGCAACACATTGACATCAGTGGAATCCGACTCAGCTGCAAATTCCTTCTCCAGTTATGTCATTGATGACCATGTCCTCGGCAGCCACACTTTGTGACGTGAAATGGGCTTGATTGAGCTGTGCTTCATGGTTTGGAGAACCTCTCGCCCTTCTCCACATTATCTTTTCTGCTTAACATTTCAACTTGTTTGCAACCATGCATTATTGTATTTACTTACCGAAAGCATGCATCAAGTGTGAGCTCAGTGGTTAAAAATAAGTCATTCTGGGAAGCATTGTCCTTCAGGAGTGGCATTATTGCATACTTTAACAAGCTTGAGGTTGGATTTTGCTTTGCGGTAAGAGTTCTCACCAAAGGCGGGTTGGAATGTGTTGTGTATTCATGTTTGTTCCCAGTTGGAACAGAGTAACGGTAAGAGTTTGATCATATGACATACTGATGACATAATTGGCAGTTTGGGCGGACTAACAGTCAGCCTACATCAGCAGCCTGTGTGACAACACCTTCCCAATAGAGCTCTTGTTTGTTTTGTACCTTTGTGGTCTGCAAGCTTCCCTTTTAAAATAGTAGAAATAAAACTGGTGGCAAGCAGGTCGGGCTGCACACTGAAAAGGAACTGCAGAAATCTGGTGGAGCAAGAAAAATTGCGGATCCATGCTGCAGTCAACCAAAAATGTTTAAGATGATAAAAATATCGCTGCGCCAAAGCTGCCAACAAAGGGGTGCTGAATAATACCCATTGAAGGAACCAAAATTTAAACACAGATTTTGGAGAAAACAGCATCAGAAAAAGAAGCCATGCTTGCCATGTGCTCTGCTGGAACGTTCTGGAACAGTGCTCCCCCTTCTGTGGGTAGCAAGTAAAGTAATACATTATTTGAGAGCTAGGGAAGTTTTGCAATACCCCTTGGAAAAACTTGGAAAGGAACAGGCTGAGCTCCGGATTACTGTTTGGAAAACAAAATGAAGGGAGATAGTGCTTCAAACTCGATGGCACGTTTGTGCTTTTGGAACACCTTCCCATAGTAAAAATGGCGGGAGTTTTTCACACCATCGGATCGTATGATGAAAGCACGGAGCACTGGAGCTCATACACTGAAAGATTCCAACACTTTGATCAGGTGAACAAAATTGAGGCAGATCTTGTAGTCCCAACTTTCCTGATTACAATGGGGAGGAAAAGCGTTCAACCTGTGAAGTCTGGTACAGCCAGAAAAATCAGGCTCGAAAACCTATGATGAGATTGCAGAGATATTTCAGGGCCATTTCTCACTTAAACCTTTGGTCATTGTCGAGTGGTTCAGGTTCCATATCTGTAATCAACAATTAAGTTTGAGGATTAAAATCCATAAGGCTGAAACCCGACACAGGTTTGAAATTGCCATTGATGTGCAGAAACTGGGCACACAGCAACTGATTGCTGGAATAAAGACGCAAAATGCAAAGTTATGCTAAAAAAGGGCACATTGAACTTGTGTGTTGGCAAAAGAAATCAGAGGTTTCAACCAAAAATTATAAAAAGTAAGAAATACATCAAGTGAAAAATCAAATAGAGGGAGAAGTATCCACGTGATACAAAAAGGGTGTCAAAAAGGACCAGAGTCACACTCGGATGACCAACTGTCCTTGAACGTATTGGACATTACTGGTTCAATGAACCATTACTGGGGCACCCCTTTACTGGACGGCTGACCAGTGAAGATGGAAGTGGGCACTGGCACCGCCATTTCATTGGTACCAGAAACTGTTTACCAAGAGAAACTACGACCTATCGCCTTAAAACCCTCAAAGTTGAAACTTAAAACATGTATTGGAGAAGTAGTGCCACTGAGAGTTCATATTGATGTAAATGTGCAGCTAAACGGACAGACCACAGACTTGTCCCTGCACTTCGTTAAAGGTAACTATCCAACCCTAATGGGGAGGACGTGGCTGGATAAAATCAAGCTGAACTGGGCCGAGGTGAATCTCATGTCAGAGGCCAAAGCAGGTCTACTGAAGATTTTAAAGAAACAAGCCGTTGTCTTTAATGAAGAGCTGGAATGCATGCAAGAATGCTCAGTCAAGCTAAAGATTAGGACAAAAGCAAAGCAAAATGCTTAAAGACGAGGTCCGTACCATACACCATCAGGCCTAAGGTCAAGGCAGAATTAGAGAGACAAAAACAGAAAATACTGGACAATCTCAGCAGCTCTGAAAGCATCTGTGGAGAGAGAAGGGAGCTAACGTTTGGCTGGGGAGAGCTGAAAATAGGGTCAGACTTGTACTGTTGTGGTGGGGGGCTGTGTGGAACGATGAGGCTGGATTGCGGGCCACCAGTAGGTGGCGATCGACAAAGATGCCATGGACAGAAAGACAAAGGGAATGTAAATGGGGGTGATCAAGGCTAAGAAATGTGCTGATAGTGGCACATTGAGATTGGAATATGTTAATGGCAGAACAAAGGTAAGCAGTGTGTTAAAGGACAACTGGGAACAGGGAAAACATGGCTCAGATGGGGTGGGGGGGACAATGGTGAGGGAAAAACAGATCGATGGAATAAATGAAAATAAATTGATATAAGTAAAAATGGGGTGTAGGTGGAGGAAAGAGTTCACAGCCTGAACTTGTTGAACTCTATGTTAATTCCTGAAGGCTGTAACGTGCCTAATCAGAAGATGAGATGCTGTTCCTCCAGTTTGTGCTGGGCTTCACTGGAACATTGCAGGAGGCCAAGGACGGACATGTGGACGTGAGAGCGGGACGGTGCGTTGAAATGACAAGCGAAAGGAAGGTCTGGGTTCTGCTTGCGGACGGGCCAAAGGTGTTCTGCAAAGCAATCACCCAGTCTGCGTTTAGTCTCTCCAATGTAGAGTAGACTGCATTGGTAGCAGCAAATGCAATAGACCAGATTGAAGGAGGTGCACATGAAACGTTGCCTCACTTGAAAAGAGTGTTTAGGCCCTTGGAAGCTGAGCAGGGAGGCGCAGGTGTTACACCTTCTGCGATTGCGTGGGAAGGTGCAGTGGGAAAAGGGGGGTGACAGAGGAGTGTTGGGGGTGACAGAGTAGTGAGCCAGGGTATTCTGGAGGGAATGGTCCCTGCAAAATACTGACCAAGGGAGTGAGGGGAAGATATGTTTAGTGGTGGAATTATGCTAGAGTTGGTGGAACTGGCGGAGGATGATTCTTTGAATTCGGAGGCTGGTGGGGTGATAAGCAAGGACAAAGGGGACCATATCCTGGTTCTGGGAAGGAGGAGTAGGGGTGATGGCAGAGGTGCAGGATATGGGCTGGACACAGTTGAGAGCCCTGTCGGTCACAATGGGTGGGAAACCATGCTTAAGACATGGCAGCAGCCATTTTAGAAAGTTGCATCATCAGAACAGATGCGACGGAGGCGAAGGAACTTGGAGAAAGGGATGGAGTCCTTCCAGCATATGGGGTGTGAAGAGCTATAGTTGAGGTAGCTGCGGGAGTCAGTGGGTTTGTAATGGATACTAGTGGACAGAAATTGAGATAGAAAGGTCAAGGAAGGGAAGTGTCAGCGATGGACCATGTGAAGTTGATAGAGGGGTGGAAATTGCAAGCAAAATTAATAAGTTTTTCCAGGTCCATTCAGGAACATGAAGTGACACCGAAACAGGCATTGATGTACCAATAAAAGAGTGTGGGATGAGGCCAGAGTAGGATTGGAACAAGGAATGATCCATAAACCTCATAAAGATACAGGCAAAACTGGGACCCATGTGGGTACCCATAGCCACACATTTGGTTTGGAGGAAGTGAGACGTGTTAAAGGAGAAATTGTTCAGTGAGGACAAGTTCGTCCAGGCGGAGGAGAGTGCTGGTGGATGGGGATTTTTCAGGAGAGAGGGAGCAATGCCTGCCACTCGTCTCCATCTCCCTCTAATGAGGCATTTCGCAGGCTTGCAACTCCAATTCCATTATACTGTCACATTCCTCCCTGATGTGCTGCCGCCCTGTCACCCTACTCCCCATCCCCTCTCCCCCCACTTTGTTCAGGATTGAGTGGCTGAGTTCCCTGCTTGGAGGGGGTGGCAGAGAGGAAGATGGCAATGTTTGTAGGAGGTGGGATCTGGCAGTCAGTTTCACTGTCCTGTCCCCTCCTATTCCCCACTCTTCTGCTGGGTCGTGCAGCAGTGTCCAATCTTAGTGTTGCAGTGGTTAAGCAGAAAGAAACCAGATTTCTGGTTCAGCACACCGTCGGGGTTCTCCGTTTCGCCAGCTGGTCAATGGGGTTACCCATTGTGGGGCAGCCCTACGCCATCGGGGAAACCCCTGGGCTGCCGGCAAAATGGAGAATCCGGACGGTGGAGAATTTAGCCCATTGCTTCTCTCTCGTTTTAGGAAGTAGAAATCCTCTATGTTCTTTTGACTCTCATTTTCTGGAGCTACTGCTAAATAAACGGAAGTAAAGTGTAATTTTCATCAGTAGAGTCAACATCAGGACTCCAGACATGCTGAACTGGCCATGCATTCTGATTATATCTGCTGCCCAACCTCAGAAAATTGTGCCACTTCAATTTATGGCCATTGTACTGGCAAACAGTTTTGCAACAAAAAAATTAATGTTGGTGAACTGCTTATGACTTGCTTAAAACTAAAGTTGTCTCCTAAGAATGGTGCATATTCAGCCTACCCTCTGGTTCACTTGACACAGAAAAGAGCCCAACTCCAAGCAGAAGCTCATTCATCCTATTGAATTAATTCCCTTCAAAATGTAGACTCCGCATGCTACATTGGTGGGAGTGCTACAGTTGAACATGCAATCCTACGGTGAGTTCCTGATCTCGGCCAGGTTTCTGTGGACAAAAGCAGATCTGAATATAATTCCATGATAATGGTGTATGAACCAACCATTTGAATATTGCTTTTGATCCCAATTTCCAACTGATTGTCAATCAAGAGGCGTTAGGAAACTCTTGGCGATTGTTAACTGAAAAGGAATGAGTACCACTGGCATTAATTCTAACTCTAAATTTCATTGCTGTAAATATTTCGTTCCTGTCTCTGATACTGAGGGAAGAAGTTGGAGCACCATTGAGCAAGAGTGCCTTGTAGCGAGATTGAATCCCGACAGTGCAGAAGGAGGCCATTCAACCCATCGAGTCTGCACTGACCCTTCGAATGACCACCCTATCGGGGCCCAATCCCTGCCCTATTCATGCAACACCACCCCAAGGGGGAATTTAGCATGGCCAATCCACCTAACCTGCACATTTTTGGATTGTGGGAGGAAACCGGCACCCCAGAGATGCATGTCAATATTTTCCACATTATAGGCTTTTTGGCTGCAAGGCTGGTATTGGGAGAGAGGTCACTGGGATGGTTAAAGTTATCCTTGAATTTGCATTCACTCGGCTCAGTGCTCTTTTCAGTACTGCTGATGTAGTGATCTGTACATCTGTACATACATCTGCACATACACCAGGGACTGCAGCACAGGTGTGACAGCCACAGCATCACTAGAGGGAGCATCCGAGATGGGTATAAAGGGTCGAGCCCAAGGCAGGATCCGCCTCTTTTAGAAGCACAGAGCTAGGGAGCAGCAGCACACGGAGAGCTTAGCATAGGCAGTTTACCTTAGTTTCACTGGTGATACCTCTTGACTGATTTACATCTAGTTGAGCTCTGGAAGCAGAACGAACCCTTTGAATAAAGTGTTTGTGTTAACTGTAAGTCTACAGTCGTTATTCAGAATTAGAGAATAACATAGCTGAGAGGCAGAGATCCTTATTCTTTTGAGGGAAAGAGTCGGTGCCGGTAAAGCCATCCCTAATTGCCCTTGAATTGATTGACCTAGGCCATTTAAGATTCAACCACATCGCTGTGCAGCTGGAGTCACATCTAGGCCAGATCAGATTTCCTTCTCTAAATAAGAATTAGTGAACCAGATGGGTTTTTATGACAACCGTTTCGTGGTCACTAGATTTTTTTCATTTTTATTTTTTATTCATTGAGTTTAATTTCCACCATGGTCTGATTTGAATCCATGTCCCCAGAACATTAGCCTGGACTCTGGATTACTCGTTCAGTGACATTACCACTATGTCACCGTCTCCACTACAGTGAAAGCTGATCACTAGGCAGGTATGTTCATTGTATAAACTGTTGTTTACTGCATGTGACTAGATACAACATTCCTTTCCGAGGAACGGGATTAATGTGGTGTGTAATCCGCCTCATTGCTGTCACTGCAGGTAGCCATTTTCAACATATCACATAAAAGTGTTCCCAGTGCTTCTGCAATGTGTCATCTTCATACAGCACTACGTAAAAAGGTCATCAGTACAAGTGGATTGCGAATGAAATCAATTAATTTCAATCCTCACATCGCCTGGGGATCTTTTTTTCATTCTCGGGATGCCCATCCTTAATTTCCCTCTATTTCAAAATGCATTTTTAAGAGTCAACCACTTTGCTGTGGGTCTGGAGTCAGGCCAGATCCGGTAAGGCTGACCGATTTCCTTCTCTAAAGGACATTAGTGAACTAGATAGGTATTTACGACAGTCGACAATAGTTTCATGATAATCATTAGACTTTTAATTCCAGATTTTTTTATTGAACTCAAATTTCACCATCTGCCCTGGTGGGACTTGAACCCAGGTCCCCGGATCTTGCCCTGGGTCTCTGGATTACTAGTCCATGGATAATACCACTGCACCACCGTCACCTGAATCTTTTGTGAAATATTGAAATTGTTCCAGTTAATTTGACTGATTAAGAATGCTCCTGGTCCAGCAATCACATGTTCATATGTTGGCAGAGTTACCTTTACCTGTCAACATTTTAGAGGTGTGTGACTGAGTACCTATTTAGTTGGTGTACTGAGAGGTTTGACTGAAGTAAAATTTGACGGGCCCTGGTTCAGCCACTGTTTGTGGGGCTGCATTGTGTTGCAATGTCAGGTGTATGCTAAATTTTGGAAGAATTCTCCTGGTGATGAGCTACCATTGCCCTGACAGCTGTGTCTGTTGTACTAAACCACATGGTACTAATGAAATTAATGGATGTTTTGTAAATCTCACCAGGATAATGTTCAGGCTGACACCTAATCTATTATGGTTCAAGTCTGGTTGCTTCTCCATGTAAGTCACAAGAATGATATCGAGGAGCATCTTCAGTTCTTGGATATCCATATTGTGCCCTCCAGATACAGAGATGATACCTAACCAGGTTCTATTAGTAAGCAGGAGCTTTATTACAATGATTTTAAAATGCTTTCTGTCTCAAGCTTTCATGCTTGGTTTCAATTTCTCTAACCACACCCACAGACTTTAATACCCAGCATAGTGTGTGTGTGCAATCGAGCATTGAATAATTGAAGGTACCAATCTTGCCCTCGTCCCCCAGTAAAACTAAAGGATCTTGTTTTAAATTAAATGATACAGTAGCACAGTGGTTAGCACGGTTGCCCCACAGTGCGAGGGACCCGGGTTCAATTCCAGCCTTGAGTAATTGTGTGAAGTTTGTACCTTCTTGGGTGGCGCTCCAGTTGCAGAGGGAGGAGCCAAGTCCTAGGGTTTGGAGTTTTGATGTGAGAAGTAGTAATAGGAAACAAAAAAATGTTAAAGGAACTAAACAGTTACTTTGCATCAGTCTTTACAGTGGAAGACACCAGTGGGATACCAGGAAAATCAGGGGGCAGAAGTGAGTTTAGTGGTCATCACTAAGGAAAAGGTTCTGGGAAAACTGAAAGATCTGAATGTGGGTAAATAACCTGGACTGGATGGACTACACCCCAGGGTTCTAAAAGAGATAGCTGAGGAGATTGTGAAGGCTTTCAGGAATCACTGGAGGCAGGGAGGGTCCCAGATGACTGGAAAATGGCGAATGTAACACCACCGTTTAAGACGTGAGTGAGGTAGAAGATGGGAAATTCTAGGCCGGTTAGCCTGACTTTGGTCATTGGTAAAATTTTAGAGTCCATTGCTAAATATGAGATTTCAGAGTACTTGGAAATGCATGATAAAATAGGACTGAGTTAGTACGGCTTCATCAATGGGAGGTCATGTCTGACAAATCTGTTAGATTTCTTTGAGGAGGGACTTCTGGTGGCAGCAATGGTGGTGAGTGGTCGCACACAGGACAGCTCCTGCTTGAAGGCGTAGAAAAGAGCTTTTTTTTAACCCGAAATCAGGTGCAACTTAGACGAAAAAGTGTAACTGAAGGTCGGAGTAGAAGTTCCCCTGGGAGTGTCTGCTGGTTACTGTGGTGAACTTATTGCTACTACAATTTACCACTGTATTGTATTGTATTATGTTGATGCCCTTGTGGGCTGCGCCTGTGGCCCTGCCCCCCTCAGGGGTGGCATATAAATCTGCAGCCTGGAGGCGGCACTCAGTACAGAGCAGTCGCAGGCAGGCACAGATCTAGCTTATTAAAACCACTATTCATTTCTACTAATCGTCTCGTGTGAATTGATGGTCGCATCAGTTACCAAAGAAGGTGAAGGACTTGATCAAGGAGTTGGAAGGGACCTGTGGCACAACAGCCAGTGGAAGGATGGCGGAAGGGGAAGGGTCAGTGCAAGTAGCAAAGTCCCAGATGGAACAGTTGATGGCCATCGTCAAGGAAGGGTTCTGCCAGCAGAGTAAGGAGATGCAGGAGGATCGCTCAAAGGCCATCGAAGGGGCTTTGGCACCCCTGAAGGGCTCTATGGAGTGGGTAGAGAAATGCTTGGAGGCACAGGGGTCGCAGATCCGATAGATTGAGATGGTGATGTCGGACCACAGCGATCGGCTGGTGGCATTGGAGGCAGAGGTGGGTCTCTTAGGAGACCTTTGCAAGATGTTGAGAGCAAAGGTGAAGGAGCAGGAAAGTAGGTTGTGAAGGCAGAATCTGCGGACAGTGGGATTGCCTGAAGGAGTGGAAGGTGCGAGTACCGTGAGGTACGTTTTGAGGATGCTGGCGGGGCTGATGGCAGAGGGGGTGCTGGATAAGGCCCCTGAGGTGGACAGAGCACACAGGTCTCTGAGGCAGAAGCCTGGAGCGGGGGAGTTGTCGCGAGCGATGATCGTGAGGCTCCATAAGTTCATGGAGAAGGAGAAGATTTTGCAGTGGGCCAGGGATAAGCGCAACTGTGAATGGGAGGGGAACAAGTTCCGAATATACCAGGACATTAGAGCTGAGCTGGCAAAATGGCTTGCAGGAAAACAGCAGCAGCCAGAGCAGTGGCACCACGGCTGGCTCTGATGTTCAGAAGGGAGGGTCAAAGCGCAGAAGAGTAATAGTAATAGGGGACTCTATAGTCAGGGGCACAGATAGGCGCTTCTGTGGACGTGAAAGAGACTCCAGGATGGTATGTTGCCTCCCTGGTGCCAGGGTCCAGGATGTCTCCGAACGGGTAGAGGGAATCCTGAAGGGGGAGGGCAAACAGGCAGAGGTCGTTGTACATATTGGTACTAACGACATAGGCAGGAAGGGGCATGAGGTCCTGCAGCAGGAGTTCAGGGAGCTAGGCAGAAAGTTAAAAGACAGGACCTCGAGGGTTGTAATCTCGGGATTACTCCCTGTGCCACGTGCCAGTGAGGCTAGAAATAGGAAGATAGAGCAGATAAACACGTGGCTAAACAGCTGGTGTAGGAGGGAGGGTTTCCATTATCTGGACCACTGGGAGCTCTTCCGGGGAAGGTGTGACCTGTATAAGAAGGACGGGTTGCATCTAAACCGGAGAGGCATAAATATCCTGGCCGCGAGGTTTGCTAGTGTCACACGGGAGGGTTTAAACTAGTATGGCAGGGGGGTGGGCACGGGAGCAATAGGTCAGAAGGTGAGAGCATTGAGGGAGAAGGAGGGAATAAGGACAGTGTGGCTCTGAGGCAGAGCAGACGGGAGAAGTTGCTGAACACAGCGGGTCTGGTGGCCTGAAGTGCATATGTTTTAATGCAAGGAGCATTACGGGTAAGGCAGATGAACTTAGAGCTTGGATTAGTACTTGGAACTATGATGTTGTTGCCATTACAGAGACCTGGTTGAGGGAAGGGCAGGATTGGCAGCTAAACGTTCCAGTATTTAGATGTTTCAGGCGGGATGGAGGGGGATGTAAAAGGGGAGGCGGAGTTGCGCTACTTGTTCGGGAGAATATCACAGCTGTACTGCGAGAGGACACCTCAGAGGGCAGTGAGGCTATATGGGTAGAGATCAGGAATAAGAAGGGTGCAGTCACAATGTTGGGGGTATACTACAGGCCTCCCAACAGCCAGCGGGAGATAGAGGAGCAGATAGGTAGACAGATTTTGGAAAAGAGTAAAAACAACAGGGTTGTGGTGATGGGAGACTTCAACTTCCCCAATATTGACTGGGACTCACTTAGTGCCAGGGGCTTAGACGGGGCGGAGTTTGTAAGGAGCATCCAGGAGGGCTTCTTAAATCAATATGTAGACAGTCCAACTAGGGAAAGGGCGGTACTGGACCTGGTATTGGGGAATGAGCCCGGCCAGGTGGTAGATGTTTCAGTAGGGGAGCATTTCGGTAACAGTGACCACAATTCAGTAAGTTTTAAAGTACTGGTGGACAAGGATAAGAGTGGTCCGAGGATGAATGTGCTAAATTGGGGGAAGGCTAATTATAACAATATTAGGCGGGAACTGAAGAACATAGATTGGGGGCGGATGTTTGAGGGCAAATCAACATCTGACATGTGGGAGGCTTTCAAGTGGCAGTTGAAAGGAATACAGGACCGGCATGATCCTGTGAGGAAGAAAGATAAATACGGCAATTTTCAGGAACCTTGGATGACGAGTGATATTGTAGGCCTCGTCAAAAAGAAAAAGGGCTAAAAGGCTGGGAACAGACGAAGCCTGCGTGAATATAAGGAAAGTAGGAAGGAACTTAAGCAAGGAGTCAGGAGAGCTAGAAGGGGTCACAAAAAGTCATTGGCAAATAGGGTTAAGGAAAATCCCAAGGCTTTTTACACGTACATAAAAAGCAAGAGGGTAGCCAGGGAAAGGGTTGGCCCACTGAAGGATAGGCAAGGGAATCTATGTGTGGAGCCAGAGGAAATGGGCGAGGTACTAAATGAATACTTTGCATCAGTATTCACCAAAGAGAAGGAATTGGTAGATGTTGAGTCTGGAGAAGGGGGTGTAGATAGCCTGGGTCACATTGTGATCCAAAAAGACGAGGTGTTGGGTGTCTTAAAAAATATTAAGGTAGATAAGTCCCCAGGGCCTGATGGGATCTACCCCAGAATACTGAAGGAGGCTGGAGAGGAAATTGCTGAGGCCTTGACAGAAATCTTTGGATCCTCGCTGTCTTCAGGGGATGTCCCAGAGGACTGGAGAATAGCCAATGTTGTTCCTCTGTTTAAGAAGGGTAGCAAGGATAATCCCGGGAACTACAGGCCGGTGAGCCTTACTTCAGTGGTAGGGAAATTACTGGAGAGAATTCTTCGAGACAGGATCTACTCCCATTTGGAAGCAAATGGACGTATTAGTGAGAGGCAGCACGGTTTTGTGAAGGGGAGGTCGTGTCTCACTAACTTGATAGAGTTTTTCGAGGAGGTCACTAAGATGATTGATGCAGGTAGGGCAGTAGATGTTGTCTATATGGACTTCAGTAAGGCCTTTGACAAGGTCCCTCATGGTAGACTAGTACAAAAGGTGAAGTCACACGGGATCAGGGGTGAGCTGGCAAGGTGGATATAGAACTGGCTAGGCCATAGAAGGCAGAGAGTAGCAATGGAGGGATGCTTTTCTAATTGGAGGGCTGTGACCAGTGGTGTTCCACAGGGATCAGTGCTGGGACCTTTGCTCTTTGTAGTATATATAAATGATTTGGAGGAAAATGTAACTGGTCTGATTAGTAAGTTTGCAGACGACACAAAGGTTGGTGGAATTGCGGATAGCGATGAGGACTGTCGGAGGATACAGCAGGATTTAGATTGTCTGGAGACTTGGGCGGAGAGATGGCAGATGGAGTTTAATCCGGACAAATGTGAGGTAATGCATTTTGGAAGGGCTAATGCAGGTAGGGAATATACAGTGAATGGTAGAACCCTCAAGAGTATTGAAAGTCAAAGAGATCTAGGAGTACAGGTCCACAGGTCATTGAAAGGGGCAACACAGGTGGAGAAGGTAGTCAAGAAGGCATACGGCATGCTTGCCTTCATTGGCCGGGGCATTGAGTATAAGAATTGGCAAGTCATGTTGCAGCTGTATAGAACCTTAGTTAGGCCACACTTGGAGTATAGTGTTCAATTCTGGTCGCCACACTACCAGAAGGATGTGGAGGCTTTAGAGAGGGTGCAGAAGAGATTTACCAGAATGTTGCCTGGTATGGAGGGCATTAGCTATGAGGAGCGATTGAATAAACTCGGTTTGTTCTCACTGGAACGAAGGAGGTTGAGGGGAGACCTGATAGAGGTATACAAAATTATGAGGGGCACAGGCAAAGTGGATAGTCAGAGGCTTTTCCCCAGGGTAGAGGGGTCAATTACTAGGGGGCATAGGTTTAAGGTGAGAGGGGCAAGGTTTAGAGTAGATGTACGAGGCAAGTTTTTTACGCAGAGGGTAGTGGGTGCCTGGAACTCGCTACCGGAGGAGGTAGTGGAAGCAGGGACGAAAGGGACATTTAAGGGGCATCTTGACAAATATATGAATAGGATGGGAATAGAAGGATACGGACCCAGGAAGTGTAGAAGATTGTAGTTTAGTCGGGCAGCATGGTCGGCACGGGCTTGGAGGGCTGAAGGGCCTGTTCCTGTGCTGTACATTTCTTTGTTCTTTGTTCTAGGGTTCAACAGGGCCAAGGCGGTGCTGTATCAACAGCGGATCAGGTTTGGGGTGCTCTACCTGGCGAAACTATGGGTGACCAATGAAGGCCGGGAATACTATTTTGCGACCCCAGAAGCGGCCAATGATTTTTTCAAGGAGCATTAACTGGGGGAGAACTGAACTGAACAATTTCGCGAGATGGAGGTGCTGGCACTTTGAAGTAATCAAAATCACGGGTAGAGTGGGGGTTGGAGGGAGTTTTTTTTTTTCCTTTCCTCCGATGTGGAGGGTTTTTTCTTCCTTTTACTGGCGGGTCGACAAAGCGTAGCAGGGGTGAAAAGTTTGTAAGGGGATGGCCGTCCCCACCCCACTCCTGCTACCTGGGCCTGTGTTTTTTCTTTTTGTTTATCTATGGAGGAGGTGATCTATGGATCAAGATGAGTCTTTGTTTGGGTGGGGGAGGGGGACGTCAACAGGGAGCCGCCTTCACAGAACAGAGAGGTGAGGGCGGGGGGGTCAGCAGGAGGAGTCTTTGGTGAGAGTTGTCACGCTGGCAGGTAATGCTAGTGAACGGAAGTGAGGTGGGGGAGAAGGCCGAGAGAGGTGGCCGAAGAGGGTGGTGGGGAAGGGGGGGTGATGCGACGAAGTGAGGTTGGAGAAGAAACATGGTCAGGGGTGGAGAAAGGGACCATTTTGTATAGGCCAGGTACAGGGTGAAATTAATGGGGGTAGAGCTGAAAGGTGAGGATGGCAGATGGTAGAGGGGAATGGAGGCGTAAGCCCCCGGTAGGGCTGATAACATGGAATGTGCGAGGGCTCAGTGGACCGGTGAAGAGATCTCCGTTCTCTGCGCACCTAAGGAGTTTAAAAGCCTAAAAGGTGGTCTTTCTGCAGGAGACACATCTCTGCGTGAAGGACCAGGTTAGACTAAGGAAGGGGTGGATTGGGCAGGTTTTCCTCTCGGGGTTTGATTCAAAGTCACTGGGTGGCAATTTTAATAAGTAAGAAAATGGGGCTTGTGATCACGAAGGAAGTGGGAGACGCAGGTGGGAGATATGTGATGGTGAGTGGGTATTAGAAAGGACGCCGGTGGAATTGGTGAATGTGTATGCACCGAATTGGGACGATGTAGGGTTTATGAGGGGGTTCATGGCAGCAATCCCCTCAATCTTGGCCACGCAAAAGTTGATTATGGGAGGAGATTTTAATTGTGTCCTAGAGCCGAAGATGATTGGTCGAGCCCCAGGTCAATGACTAGAATACGAATGGCAAAGGAGCAGGAAGGGTTTATGGAAAAGAAAGAAAAAATGTGTGGTGCTTCAGGATCCCAGGGGGAAGGTAGTATTCCTTTTACTCAAATGTATATAGGGTGTATTCAAGGATCAACTCTTTTATGGTGAGCCAGGTGGTTTTGGTTGGGGTGGAGGGGGAAGAATACGCGGGGATAGTAATCTTGGACCATGCGCCCCACTAGCTGGAGATTCGGCTTAGATCGGGACAGGAGCAGAAGCTGGGGTGGAGTCTTGATTCGGGGTTGTTGGTAGATAGAGGGTTTTGTGACAAAGTGGGGCTGTGATTAAAGATTATGTAGATTGGAACCAAAACGGGGGGGGGGCCCATTTTGGGAAGGGCGAAAAACGTGGTACGAGGGGAGATTATCTTGTTCAAGGCACATGCGGATAGGGAAAGGAGGGAGGAATATGAACGGCTAATAAACGAGATAGTGGAGGTAGATCGGGAGTACTCTAGGGCGCCCACCACAGAGGGATTGGCAAGGAGGAAAAAATGATGGGCAATTTGATAGGTTGACAATGGGGAGGGCTGTAGGACAGATGCGTAGGGCAAGAGGGGTGCAGTATGAATACGGGGAGAAGGCGTGTCGAATGTTAGCGCATCAGCTACGGAGACAGGCCACGTCCGGGAGATATTGAAGATACGGCCTGGGGCAGGGGATTACTATAAGGAGCTGTACAGGGCAGACCCGGGGGGTGAAGAGGGGACATGGGATGGTCCTCAGACGAACTGGAGTTCCCACAATTGGAAGAAGGGAAGAGGCAGGCGCTAGAGGAGCCGCTGGGGCTGAGGGGGATATTGGACAGTGCAAGGGGTATGAAGTTGGGGAAGGCCCCGGGCGTAATTCTGTAAGGAGTTTGTGATGGACTTGGCACCACTTCGCTTGTGGGCATTTAATGAGGCGTTCAAGAAGGGTGAGCTGCCGGAGATGATGACTCGGGCAACGATCACATCAATACCTAAAAAAGGGGAAGGACCCGTTGGAATCGGGGTCGTATAGGCCCTTATCGTTGTTAAATACAGATGTGAAAGTGCTGGCGAAGTTGGTGGCGGGAAGGATGGAAGGTTGTGTCATGGGGGTGGTTGCGGAGGGCCAAACAGGCTTGGTAAAGGGCAGGCAGCTTCCGAAGTAATATAAAGCGGCTACGAAACGGGATCATCACCCCATTGAGAGCCCAGGTGTCCATGGACGTGGAAAAGGTGCTCTCTCAAATGCAAGGACCACCTCCTGTCCCTCCATCACCTCCATAAAAGTACTATGCAACTCTTTGAAGCGAGCCCTGACAACTTGAACCGCAGAGCCAGATTTGCAGCCAAGTTAACATCTTCGCTGGCAGCCATCATCCGATGCATACAAAATCGCCCAAGTGAGGGCCTGCTCAATAACAGCTGTGTCACTGCAAACAAGGCCACGTTTAGGGTTTACCACTTCCCTTCTTGATTAATAGTACCACATTAGCTGTCCTTTGACCAGAGAGAATTTGAAAATTAGCATCAAAGCCCCTGCAATTTTCTTCCTTGCTTCACATAGCCTAGGATACATCTCTTCTGGGCCTGGGAATTGATCCACTTTTAAGCCTGCTGAAACGCAAACTTCCTTCATCTCAATGCTAATCTGTTCAATTATATCACAGTTCTTCTTCCTGCTTTCTATACTGACATCACCCTTCTTTTGCAATTTCTGCCAGATGTCGAATGACCCCATATTTCCTGAAGATTCCTGATTGAATAGCCGTGGGTGATGTGCCTCTTCAATGGACATAGCAAATCAGAACCATCTGTGGAACTCAGACCATTTGTTCGTAGATTTACCAAACCTGTAATTCAAGACACACTGCATCTGAGCTCAGTAGTTAACAAAAAGAAGCTGTGGAAAGCAGTTAATCATGAGTAGTCATGGATGGCCATCATGCATCTCCCATTGTGTGGCTATGGCTTCAAATGTGAACTCGTTCTGAGCAGACAATAGATGTATTGATCATGTGAGCAAAACTGGCCAGAGGAGTAATGAATCCTGCTCGCCCAA
The DNA here is from genome assembly GCF_047496885.1 of Scyliorhinus torazame. Classification (NCBI taxonomy): domain Eukaryota; kingdom Metazoa; phylum Chordata; class Chondrichthyes; order Carcharhiniformes; family Scyliorhinidae; genus Scyliorhinus; species Scyliorhinus torazame. The sequence continues at coordinate 56,447,191 of NC_092723.1, read as the reverse complement.
GTACCAGGGAGAAACCAGTTAGTCTGGAAGCCATCAGGGCAAGAGGGTCCACTCCTCCAGACAGAAGAACAGAACCCTGTCTAACAACCAGTTAGCTCAGTCGATCTGTGAGAGGGACTAATTTGTTTTATCCTCCCCAGAAAGATTTTCTTCTGCAGAAACTTAGCCCTAACCCCATTTGGAAATCAGCGACTTCCAAATTCCGTTCATCTTCTTTTGCTTTATATAAATTTAGAGTAGCCAATTCATTTTTTTTTTCAATTAAGGGACAATTTATCGTGGCCAATCCAGCTACCCTTCACATCTTTGGGTTGTGGAGGTGAAACCCGTGCATAAACTGGGAGAATGTGCAAGCTCCACATGACCTGTGATCCGGGGCAGGGATTGAATCTGGGTCCTCGGCACGTTCATCTTGAATGAACCATGAGAGGGAACCCATCCAGGCCTGCACTGTGTGCACTTAATAGAACTCAATGTAAATGCGATTTGCTTCTTGCATTCTGTTAATATTCCAGCTGCAAGCTTTGTTCTGTAGAATAATCATTATTTGTGTTTTGCCTGTGTGCATGAGGGAGTGCGTTTTTTTTTGTACATTTGGGATGTTGTGCAAATAAGTGTTATCCTGCCGCTTTAAACTTACCCGAAAGCCTGCTTCATGTCGATTAGTAAAAATAATAGACTCAAAAAATAAAACACTTGTTCCAAGCAGACATTTTGCAGACACCCGAGAGCTAAGGGGAAAGGTTATCCCGGCACCCACTTCTCCCCGTCTGAAACGTCATATTTCATTTTGAGGGTAGATCCTGCCCTGTGTCAAACTGATGAAGTCTTCACCAGCCCTGCACATCTTTGCAAAGTGATTCAACTTTGAGCTTGAATTAACGTTTCGTGTCTCCTCATAGAGCTGTGAATCGACGGGTACCTCCACAATTTGGTTAATTTCTGAGGGTACCCGAGTGTGACGGGGAAGTGCGCAAGCTGTGCCGCAATCTGGAGACTGAGAGTCCATTGGTGTTTAACCTCTTCAAAACCAAACATGGCAGCTTTAATTTGGACTGCTGCGGTTGCAGCTTTTGCCATTTTCCTCCTTGGGGAGGTGTTCCAAAATTCATGAGATTGAAGGCTTTTCCAGTAAGTCGGTCAAGAATTATATCGTTGGTTAGTATGCCAATTTTACACGTGGAAACTAATTGCCACAACACTGCCACATATTGTTCTATGGACTCACCATTTCCTTGGATCTCCGGCAGAAAGTACATTGTTTGATTATCATCTATGGTGCAAAGTATTCTTCGAGAGCCCTTCCACCCTATCAAATGTGTCTTTTGTGAGCTGTTTTTGTGAGTCCAAAGATGTACAGGTTAGGTAAATTGGACATCGTAAATTGCCTCTCAGTGTTCAACGGTCAGGTGGGGTTATGGGGATAGGGCAGGGGAGTGACCCTAGGCCGGGTGTTCATTCGGAGGGTCATTGCAGACAAAAGGGCCATATGGCCTCCTTCTGCACTCTAGTGATTCTATGATTCTATGTTGGAATTTTCACTGGCCTTCTGACCCAAGGCAATGAATGAGTATTGCGAGTTGCTGCTACCTGCAAACTCTCCACCCCCCTTGTGACCATGTCGGTCTTAGACATTAAAAATCCATTGAAACTGTGGCTTGGGTGGAATTCCCAGTGAAGAAAAGAAAGATGATGGAGCCGGCAGTTTAAACTATTCTATATTCATCCCAAGATCTTGTGTATTTTTAAAATAAATTTAGAGTGCCCAATTCATTTTTTTTCCAATTAAGGGGCAATTTAGCGTGGGCAATCCACCTAGCCTGCACATCTTTGGATTGTGGGGCGAAACCCACGCAAACACAGGGATAATGTGCAAACTCCACATGGTCAGTGACCCAGAGCCGGGATCAAACCTGGAATCTTGGCGCCGTGAGACAACAGGGCTAACCCACTGCAAGATATCGTGTTTTATACATCAGAGAAGTGCAATAATGACTCTTAAACGGGTTCAATGAATGAACAGGGGCTTTATTACAATGCTTTTAAAAGGTTTGCTGCCTCATGCCTATTGCTTGGTTTCAGTTTCTCAAAACCCATCCACATCACTCAAAACACACTGCACAGTGAGCAGTCAACAGAAGCATGCAATCAAACACCGATTAAAAACAACAGTCTCCACCACAATCCAACTGTTTCCTCTCGTAGCGGGAAGACCATCGACTTGATCACTGGCTTACCATCTAAAGACCATTCATTTGCCCACTCACTCAACTTGTCCAAATTGCACTGAAGCATCTCTATATTCTCCTCACAGCTCACCCTCCACCCAGCTTGGTGTCATTTGCAAATTTGGAGATATTACATTTAGCTCCCTCATCTAGATCATAGTTGGGGTCCTAGAACTGATCCCTATGGTACCCCACTAGTCACTGCCTGCCATTTGGAAAAAAAACTGTTAATTTCTACTGTTTGCTTCCTGTCTGCCAACCTGTTTTCTATCCATCTCCGTACACGATCCTCAATCCCATGCGCTTTAATTGTGCACACTAACCTCTTGTGTGGAGCTTTGTTGAAAGTCTTCTGAAAGTCCAAATAAACCACATCCACTGGCTCCATCTCGTCAACTCTAATAGTTACATCCTCAAAGAATTCCAGTAGCTTTGTCAAGCATGATTGTTGTGAATCCACGCTGACTCTGTCCGATCCTACCACTGTTTTCCTAGTGCTGTGCTATTACATCTTCTGTAACAGACTCTAGCATTTTCCCCACTACTGACATCAGGCTGACTGGTCTATAATTCCATGTTTTCTTTCCACCTCCCTTTTTAAATAGTGAGGTTACATTAGCTCCACTCAAATCTGTAGGAATTGTTCCAGAGTCTGTAGAATTTCAGAAGATGATCACCTGTGCATCCAATACTTTGAGAGTAATCTGGGATGTAGATTGTCAGGACGTAGAGATTTATCAGCCTTCAATCCCATCAATTTCCCCAGTACCACTTCCCCAGTAATACTGATTTCCTTCCGTTCCTCCCTCTCACTAAACCCTGTGTTCCGTAACATTTCTGTTATTTGTGTCCTCCTTTGTGAAGGCAGAACCAAAGCATATATTTAATATGTCAGCCATTTTTTTGTTCCTAATTATAAATTCCCCTGTTTCTGACTGTAAGGGACCTACTTATGTCTTCACCAATCCTTTTCTCTTCACGTACCTATAGAAGCTTTTATGTTCTCCACAAGCTTATTCTTGTATTCCATTTTCACCTTCATAATCAATCTTTGTCTTCCTTGCTGAATTCTAAGCTGCTCCCAATCCTCAGGTCTGCTGTTTTTTCTGGCCATTTTTTGTGCCTCTCCTTTTGATCCAATACTATTTCCCTAGGAAACCATGGTTTGGCCACCTTTCCCATTTTGTTTTTGCGCCAGGCAGGAATGAACAATTGTTGCAGTTCACCCATGTGCTCTTTGAATGTTTGCCATTGCCTATCCACCGTCATCCCTTAAGCAACATTCCCCATTTCATCATAGCCAACCTGTGCCTCATACCATCGTAGTTTCCTTTATGTAGATTCAGGACCATAGTCTAAGAATCAACTACACCACTCTCCATCTTGATCATAAGACCATAAGACATAGGAGCAGAATTAGACCACTTGGCCCATCGAGACTGCTCCGCCATTCAATCATGAAGAATTGTATCATATTTTGATCGCTCATCCCCAAGGGGTCTCGCACAACTCGATTGCCAATTGTTCCTTTCTCATTACACAATTCCCAGTCTAGGATAGTCCGATCTTTAGTTAGTTCCTCGGCGTATTTGTCCAGAAAACCATCCTGTACACACTCCAAGATTTCCTCTTCTATTGTATTGTGACTAATTTGATTTGCCCAATCTATATGCAGGTTAAAGTCACCCATAATTACATATGTTCCTTTATTACATGAGTCTCTAATTTCCTGTTTAATGCCATTCCCAACATCATCACTACAGTTTGGAGATCTATGTACAACCCCCACTAACATTTTCTGCCCGTTGGTGTTTCTCAGCTCCACCCATGCAAATTCCACATCGTCAGAGTCTTACATATTGGTTCCTTGGTCTCCATTGATGATCAAAACCTGACACAGGCTAAAAGGTCTCAAAACAAATAAAATCACCATCTGTGTAGAAGGAGACGAGATAGATGAAGGAGGCTCTGGTGACCTTTGAAATGCCGGGTACTGGGCAGCAACCAGTTAATTGGAAGCAGTCTAGTTTTGCATTCGGATTCACCAAGGAAACCAGACACTGGCATCTCCACTCTAAAAAATTATTACTGTCTCTATAATCTGAAGTTGACCTAAATTTGAAGGAATAGTAGCTCAGGGTCGATTAGAAGTTTTTAAAAGTTGGATTTCCTACAAATAAGCTTTCGTAGATGTTTATAGCACAGAAGGAGGTGATTTGGCCTATTGTAACTGTGCTAACCTAAAAAGAGCTGTCCAGTCTATCATCCCATTGTCTGGCTCTTGGTCTATCGTCTTGCCTGATACAACACTTCTAATGCACATAAAAGTATTTTTTTCAAATGCAGTGAAGTGTTGAGGGAGATAGATCCGCCTCTCTGCTCCGTCTAAATCCCTCATCATTTCTGAGACTTCAATTAAATCTCTCCTCAACCTCCTCTGATCTAAAGAAAACTATGCAGTTTACCCAGCCTTTCCTCATATTAAAATTCGCCATTCTTGGTAATATGCTCATGAATTTCCTCCATAACCCTCTCTCATGTGCTCACATTCTTCCTGAAACGTATTGATCAGAACTGTACGTAGTACACTAGCTGTGGTCTGACTAGTGTTTTCTAGAGTTCTAACATAAACTCCCTGTCTTGTATTCTATGCTGCAGCATATCCTATCCAGGAATGAGGTTTTAGAAGCGTTTTACGAGATATGGGAGCAATATGCTAGTGTTGGTCAGGATTGAGGTTTATAGAGGCTTTGTGGAATTTTGAAGGCTTTCTGCAAAGCCACAATTGACCATTTTGTCACTTGCTGTTGTCACCTGCCATTAGGTGACGATCTCTGGGATTCATTATCCTGACGACAATATGCTGTGGAATCAGACAAATCTATAATGTTTTTCTGAAGAGCCGCATGATGTTTTAAGTCCTGTCACGGCCAAGGGGAGAATGTTGCCTGTGTCAACTCAGCCAGTGAGCCTTACAGTCACTAGCTCGTGTCAATCTTTCTTGGGTACCTGCAGGCAGCTATGTGGATTAACCCTTTCTTGCCGCATCACATCAGATAACTAATCATGCACCATAAAGCCATTCTTCATGGCACTGTCTGAAACTCTCACGCATGACCTGCGATTGAGCCTTATTGCTGTGTGCCAATTTAATTTCGCACTGAGGTGGGACAATCGGAGATGGCCCAGTGTTTGTGTTCCTTTAATTGTGGATGCAGATTGTGGAGCAGCTTATTTACGTTATTTATGTTACTTGTAGTATCATTGCCCATGGGCGTTATAGTGAAAGTGTGTTTTCTCTGTTTATATACGTGTTATCTTTTAAATAATGGATCCATGATAGGTCAATATAATGTTCATGCTTTGAATTCTTTGTGGACTGCATGGATGGAGATGGGCCAGTGGGTTTGCAAAAAATACAAGAAACAGTGAATGGTTTTCACTCAAAAGGTCAAATCATCCAGTTTTCTGCTTATAATGTTGGAGAGTGCAACCTCCAGCTGGGTGCGCTGATGACTTTTTAAGATGGCAATTGTAAGTGGGAAGTACCTTTCACAATTCTTGGACCCCCTGCCTGACTCCCCCATGTGACCTTGTGCTCAATCTCGCAAGGCAGAACCTGCTGTCTGTACAATCTCTCTACATTTTCCTTTCACATCATTTCTAGAATAAATTTGCTGCGGGTCCCATAAAAGCCTTTTCAGTGCAAGCACCCCTGGGGAAGAGTTCCTGATGGAAGCTTGTTGAAGGATATCCTGGGTCGATTAGTGTTTATTTTTGTTCAGGCTGCAGAATCTACAATAGCAGCTTCTACCTTAAATGTATTGAAACGGCTCGGGGCTCTACACAGCACACCACTAGCCACATTATCAGACAAATATTAAGCGTGAGCCGCATAAGAACAGAGAATCATATAATGGCGCAGAAGGAAACCCACTGGATCTTGGTGAGAGCAACTCAGGTGGCCCCACTCTCTGTCTGCGTCCCCCGCATTGCCCTGCAATTTTTTTCTCTTTACATCATTAACCAATTCCCTTTTGAAAGCCATGACTGAATCTAACTCCAGCACCCACTCAGGCAGTGCATTCTAGAACCTAACCACTTGCTCCGTCAGAAAGATTTTCCTCGTTCTGCCTTTGGAATCTTTTGCCATTCACCTGCTCAGCCCACTACCACTCTGCCCTGACCCCTCAGGATTTGGAACGCCCCTATCAAATCTCATTTTAACTTTCCTCTCCTCTCTAAAGAGAACATACCAAGTTCTCCAACCTAGCCACTTAACTGAAATCCTTCATCGCCATGTGTGTATGTGTGTGCCTGTGTGTGTACGTGTATGTACAATGTTTGTTGGAAACGCCACGGTGAATCTTTGCAACCACAAGGCAACAATCCATAAAATAGATGATGAAATTTAAAAGAGCATTAGTTTGCCTTGTTGGGAATTGTAATTTGTAGTGATTTGTAATTTGTAGTTACGTGCGCGAGACAATGCCAGTGTTCTCCACATTGGACCAAATTACTTAACCAGTAATTAATGATTTTTTAATTGGTCAACTTACTGACCATTTCCAGGTAGTAAATTACTGCACGTAGTTCGGAATGTATATCTGTGAAAAATATTTCCGAGTTTTTACAATGTTGTGGCATGCAAAAAAAAAAAGAATAACTTTCACATCTAACCAGTTGGAAATATAAATTATTGGTGCAAAATGAAAACTAATTTTATTTGAAGAATAGAGCTGCTTCTTCTGTTAGCTTGCGTCCATTGTAATCGCAAGTGGATTCAGCAGAGGGTGCCAGAGACAGTGTTATGTGAGTACTGTAACCTTAATATCAACTTTGTGTAGTTAAACCCTGTCTTTCTCATTGCACATTGCTGATTCTTCTCTTTCTCTTGGCACGGATGTGAGTATAAAAGATTATTGTTATTGCAAATGATTTGTTTCAAACCAAAGGGACTGTGCAGCATTTATTTTATCAGCCACTTTCCCTTCTAATTTATTGGAGTATGGGCAAAGCCACATTTATGGCTTGTTGAGCAGGTAGCAGTGCTGTTGGGCTTTTTCAGCGAACTACTTCTGTCCTTGTGCTGATTGGGGGCCCCAGCATCGTTTTGGGGGAATTCCCCCAAAACGATGCTCATATTTCATATTATCTTGGAAGTCATGTATCCAATGCCTTTCGGACACCTGGCATGTCAGACATTGCATTTGTATTAATTTACTGCTTTTCAAAAGGTTATTCACCAGCAAACATCTCACTTTGAACTGAAACAGGGGCTGAATCAGTGGTTGATTCTGTTTTCCATTTCCGATGTAAAAGGATGACTCAGTGAAACTTGATCTCTGTACATTGCCAGAAATCAGCAGTGACTGTGACCTTAACTTGCTTTCCCCACAGTTATAACTTGCAGTGGCATTTAAATCTTATTATCCCATTCTTTAAGTTGCAAAGCCGATGCACCGAGTGACAGGGCAAGCCCTTGATCCATCTCATTGCTTGCTCCAAAAACCAATTCAAATTCAAATTGAATCCAATTCATGATCTCCACAAGCGAGACATAAAAGATCCAAACTGACAATAAAAGGGCATTGCACCCGATCCTGGGCTTCACCTGACCATTTGACCTTATACAAATAAAGTGGCGTTAATGACAACTGCCGATCTTGAGTTTTTAATGATTGGCCTGTGGAGTTATGGCCCTCACTGCAGCATTACATAAAGGTGAAAAATGAAAGCAGAATTCTGCACGTGTAATCTTGTAATGTATTTGTTCGGAAATTTCCAGGTCACTTTATATTTTAAAAAACAATCTGTTCGAAACCTTGTTTTGCCTCGTTTGATACAGAGGCACCACAGCTTTTACAAATGTATTCGTAGCTGAAATCAGAAAGGTTTGAGAGACAAGTGAAGCTGGTTCAATGTTCCCATGCCTCTTACCCTCTTCCTTCTGTTTGCAAAAAGACCCCATTGGCATAAATAGTGATTTTTTTTTTTACCCTGATAAAAATGCCAATGTGCACAATAATAATTCTGTTTCTGTAACCCAATTGATTTCTTGTACTTCACTTCAAATTAGTTACCAGTGGTCAGGTCTTGCTGGGGAAAGAGTGGGCAATTACATCGAGTTCGCAACTCAGAAATTGGCCAGTTGCCGCAACTTGTCTGTCCTCCACGTGAACCTCCCCCACAAATCTACTTCATTCAGTCTTATCTGCGTTCCATTCTTCCAAATGTACTTAATGGTGTCTAAGTTATTTGTCTCAACTACTCCTTGTGGTAGTAAGTCCCACCAGCAATTCTGGTGAAGGGGTTTCTCCTGAATTCTTTATTGCTCTTTACTTTGGAATAAGATGGAGAGAAGGGACATGACAAAACTTGGGTGGGGTCAAGAGGAAGGGAGAGCTTCCATTTCTTTCTCCGCTCTTTTCATCCAGCCCCGACAGAATGTTCGTGACTTGAGACAATATTGTGTTGATTTTCTGAGAGCTCGCAATGTACATCAGAAAATAACCAAATTGACAATTGGGGAAAAAGGTGGTAATGACCAGAGGTAATGGTGCTGAAGACATAGGGTAGAATCTTATCAGAATTTCGCAACGCATAAGGCTCAACTGAAAACTGGTGTTGAACTGTCCAGTTGCACTCTCCAAATATTGAGCCTCCTGGTGCTGCGTTTTTCAAACTCTTTCGCCTGGGACCCATTTTTACCAACTGGCCAACCTTCGTGACCCACGCCGGCCAATCTTTGCGACCGCGCTGGCCAATCTTTGAGACCCATGCTGACCGAACTTCGTGATTGACTTTTTTGTTTACCTTTAATGCGATAGGTGAGCCTGCTTTGTCCTCAAGATCTCACTTGCTTTGTCATTTAATGTTACATTTCTGCTAAGGATTTCAGCTGATGATTTAGGTTTTTGCTGCATTCTTTGAAAAAGATCACAAAGAGGTTTGGCCTCGAACTCGCCATGCTTTTGAAGTTTTGAAGGCTTAATCTTTTATTTGCCAGTACTTCCCTGCATATGACACACATGGGCATTGCAATCTAATTTGCTTTGGCACAATTAATAAAGCCATACCTCAAGAAATCATCTTTACACTGCTTTGTTTCCGATTTCAGCTTCTTAATGGGTTGTTCATCAGAGGCCCTGGAGCTCACACCAGCAGCACTGCTTTGTCCTGCCAAGGAATCTGAGAAGCTCTCTCCAGCAGATTCAGTTGTGAGTTCCTGGCCTGTTTGTGACCCTCTCTTCCGTATTACAAATTGATCCATCTTCAGTTATTTTCACACTCCAGTTGCTTGCTTGCTGGCAGCTACAAAATGGAGGAATCTCTCCTTCAGGATTTCGTGGCCAAAGCACAGATCGCGTGACATCAGTGTATATGCCTGGCGCATGACGTGTTCGCTATCACCACTTCAAGTGTGACGACTTTGCTGTTTTTAATAAGAAATTTATTCCTGGGACAACACACTGACGTTAAGAGGAGGCGGTACTAGGACAGCGCGCTGATGTCAGCAGGTGGCACTCTGCCACGCTGGGCACCGGGTTTGTGCTCTGCCAGATTTGCCTGAAGGGGCATGCATGTACCAGGATTTTTCCAACAAAGGGTCGCAACCTCTGTGTGCGTTGCGGATGGGTGTCTGGAGGGTCGCAGAGCGATCGGTCGTGGTGCTCCCGATCGCGTGAGGAGCACCCAACAGCCGGGACCGGCTTTTAGATTGAGAATGTCGGTCGGGTCTGCCAGCACTTTGCCCAATTGGCACCCTGATTATCCAATGAGTGATTAGCTTTCCTAACGTCACATCCAACATCTACTAGAGAATTAATTGGATCAGCCATATCTACAGACTCCTCAAAGTTTGTCCACCATCTACAAGACATAAGTTAGGAGTGTGACTGGGTACCCTCCCTTTGCCTGGAAGAGTGCAGTTCCAACAACATTCCTGAAGTTCAACACCATCCAGGACAAAGCAATCTTGATTGGCACTCTATCCATCACCTTCATCATTCACTCCCTCCGCTACCGCCACCCAGTGGCAAGATGCACTGCAGCAACTCTCCAAGGCTCCTCGGGTAGCACGTTCAAATCATGGGATCTCAGCATCCAGATTAACGAAGGCAGCAGATGCAAGGGAACACCATCATCTGTAAATTTCTTTTAGAGGGAAATTAAAGAAAAGCGATGAATGCTGGCCTAGACAATGAATCTCGTATCCCTTGAATGAAAGGTTACCCTCCAAGCCCCACACTATCCTGACTCAGATTGCCGTTCCTTCACTGCCACTGGATCAAAATCTTGGAACTCCCAAACAGCGGTATAGATATACTAACACCACGGGGACGGTAGTGGTTCAAGAAGGCGGGGCTATCAGCACTTTCCTGAGAGCCATTAGGAATGGGCATGGCTGTGCCAGCAATGTGCATATTCCATGAACAAATAAAAATAAACTTGTGAAAATTAATTTTATGTGCCAGAGAACCTTTTAGCAGCAATAACCCTAGACACTAAGGGGCAATTTATCATGGCCAATCTACCTAAGATGGACACCTTTGTTACCTGGTACGTCTTTATATATGATGTAGTTGACAAATCATGAGCTTCCAGTGTCCAGTTTCTTGGTGACACAATGAAGCGTTTGGAGATGCAGAGAATCTCCTTCAGCAACCTCCTGATTTCTGTATTTGAGTGCGCAACAGAATTTGCTATTCTGTTTACATTTCATTAACGATGAGCTCTGATAGCCTCACTGTTACTTTGACTGCAAACCCGGGTGCAGAAGTCTCTTGTCTTTTTCTTTTTGTTTGGTGTGTTTCTAATTTGACCAGTAGCTGGTGCTGGAGGACTAGAAATCTGCTGTGAATTTACTTGAATATAATTCTTTAGGAATTTACTGCTAAACCTAAACAGCGGCCAGAATTTAACATAATACTGGATGTTGCACCTCCTTGGTGTCCTAGCCACAACTTTTTATTAGCTGTAGGCTGTCAAAGGAAACTGGCAGGACATGTCAAACTATGTAAGATCATTATTGATATCATGCGGAGAAGTGTTTTAGAATCAGACAACACGACAGGGTTTCTGAAACTTGAAATAAATTGACTTTGCAAGGGCGCTTCCTGTTGATTCCCTTATTTACCATTTCTTTTATTTTGCTGTTATCATTTTTGATGTTTAATGGACATATATCTTTAAGTCAAGCAGAGGATGTAAGGAACTCAAAAGTTACAACATAGTACACTCTGCTAGCTTTTGAACAGCTGAACTCTGACTTTTTGACACCCGAGAGATCAGAGGGACACGATTCGATTGGTTGGCTGATGGCCACCATTTTGGCCAAAAGACCATATCCTGCCCGGCAACAGGCAGTGATTGGGTCCAACCCGAGTGGGATGGTTTTCAGAGAACCAAAGAAAGGACAGTCAGATCCTGGACACTCAGAGAAGAAGCAGTGAGTGTCTCTCTCTCGTCCAGAAAGCTGCATAGCTGCCATTTTCTGAACCTACGGAGAACCTGGATGAATCGACAGTGAAAACCATTACTGACTGAAAGCCGAAACCTCAAACTGAAAAGCTAGACCACAGGAAGGTCGGCTAGAAGATAACCATCTGAAACAAAGACTCTTATCCTTTTATTTTGATCATTATTTTACACCCCTCTGTTTGTTTGTCTGTCTTGTGTGTCTGTGTGTGTGTGGGGGGGGGGGGAGTTAGAGAGGTGGGTTAGCAATTAGATAATAGTTAACCAGTTGTATTTGCTGCATATTTAATTGTAGTTATTGTTATTAATAAAATTAATTGTTTAAATTTACGAACCTAGTGACTAGTTATTGGGTAGCCAAGGGACAAAGACTTTGGGTGTTTCTCTAGGAATTATTTCATCATTTCAATTGTGTTGTGACTCCGGGTCAAGTGGGGCTGGAATTGACCGGGGTAGGGGGCAAGGTCGTAACAACTTAATGAAATATTTTGCTCTGTGACCTGTGGAAGTGGCTGCAGTTTTTGTTTGAACCTTCATTCCCAAATATAGGCAGCATGATTAGGGTCCAGCTAGTGCATTCTAGTTTGTCTTTACTGATGGGTCCTCCACTTCTCACACATTTCCTCAACTAACAAAGCGATGTGCCCCTCATGGTTCAACCTGAACTTCTGTTTCACACCATGTTCCTTCTTGCCTCGAAACTAACTTTCCAATAGTTCAGATTGATGCTGATTGAATCTGTGGTTCTGTGGTAGCGTAGCCCCTTTAAGGGGGCGGGTTCCATGGACCACATGACTAGTTTAGGGTCAATCGCATGGGAGCTCGCAAACCCCATGCAATAAGGAGTTTGCGTGGAACCCATTGAGCAGGAACCCAGGCAGAGAGGACACTGAAGCCGAAGTGTTAAGACCAGTTTTATGGTGTTTTGTGCCTGTTACTTTACTGCCTTTGCCTTTCATCAATAAGCCCCTTTGTTAACTACTGGAAATCTCCAGTGTATGTCTCATGCCACCATATTAGCAACGAGGTAAAAGTTTCGATTGCAGCTGACAGACATTGTGAATTGAGGGGGAAGGAAGGATCAGTTGAGAAATTAGAGAAGCTCCAGATAGATTCGGGAATCATTAAACCGTGCATGAAATGCCTATATTGGTAAACTAGACCCATTTGACCGAGGGCGGAGGATTGGAGTATATCGAACGCCTCTGCTATTTTCTTACAGTGAACGGGGTCATGGGTGAGGACAAGCAGAAGGTGATACTTCTGACAGTTTGCGGGCCCCAAACATATAATTTAATTAGAAAACTCACGACCCAGAAGTACCCAACTCGAAGACCTTTGACCAGATGGTGAAATTAGTCAAAGAAAATTTCAACTCGAGGCCCTCGATTATCCTCCAATATTCTGTGTTTAACTCTGCAGTGAGGGATCATGAAGAGTCTGTCAGCTTTTATAGCCAGCCTTCATCAGCTTACTGAGTACTGAGAGATCAGGACTGTACTTGGTGACATGTTGCACAACCAGCTGGTCTGTGGGATCTATAACCTTAATATCCAGAAGAAGCCCCATGGCTGAAACCACCATAAAATTGGAAAAAACAATTGAGATAACTCGGGCAACGCACTGCCCTGAAAAAGGCGCCACTAAGCTCCAAAGCCAGGCTGAGGGGAAGTTAGCCAAGTATGGGGCGGTATGGCCACGATGTGTGCGGCAGGATCAACAGGCACAGTGGACAACCAAACATGGTCCTTGGGACCAGACCAGAGTCAAAGAACTGTGAAAAAGATGAGGCGTCAGTACATGTCAGAGGGGGACTGCTATCGTTGCTGGGGAGACAATCCCCAGGAGACCTGTCATATTCGAGAGCTTGTGTGTTTCTGATGCAACCAAATGGGGCACATTCAAGCACTTTGCTGTGCTTGGAAAAACGAGTCAATATAAAAGAAAAGAGCAGCAGCACCAGTCCACAATGCAATTGAACATGGTGGAGAAAAGCTACGAAGAAGAGCATGCAAAGTATTGGATGACTGCCGTCCAATGTATTAGGATGGCCCCGATTGAAATTGTCTTGAGGGTAAATGGCAAACCCCTTAAAATGGAAGTTGACACCGGGGCTTTGGTGGCCCGAGTGGGAGAGCAGACTTTCCAATATCTTTGTGTGGGAACTCTGCCTCTAAGATTAAAGAGTACCACAACCAAGCTTTCCATGTACACCAGGGAAACCTTGAAGGTCCTTGGAACCACCAACACACCAGTGGCATACAAAGGCAGGAGACCAATCTACCCTTGCTTGTCGTGGAAGGGCTTAGACCCAGTCTGATGGGAAGAGACTGATTACAGAAAATTAGGCAGTATAAGGGCAGTCTTTTCTCACAAAATGGGAAATGGATCTGAGCGCCTTGTCGCCTTTGGCTTGAGGACCCTTTCATAACAGTGTGCGCTGATGCCCAGATCAAGAAAGGGGCATAGCAGTTACATAAAGTGTGAAGAAATTCCACCAATATGTGTTTGGATGGCGGTTTGGGACAGTGATCGACCAGAAGCCGTTCCTGGACCTCCCCAAAGAGTCAGCCGTCAGAGCAGACCAGAGAGGCCACAGGTCATTCCGGGTGGGAGACCCGGTCTCCCTTGGTCCGCCTTGGTTAGCGGGATGTTGTGGCTCAGTTAGGGCCGGTGTCATATGTGGTCAACATCAACGAGAAGACTGCCAGAAAGCATGTCGTCCGCCTGTGGTGTCGGGAGTGGCGATCCCCAATTTGGAGTCTCCATGTCCCACCAGTATCGTAAACACTCCTGTAACTCCATCTGTCCAAGGGGAGCGTGGGGCTCCTGAGCCTTCTCAACCAGCTGCACCTGTCAAGGCCGGTGAGTCCCGTTGACGTGTACTGGAGGCGGTGCCTCCTGATGTGATGCTGATTGGTCAAAAGGGTGTCGAGCCTGTGGCAGGTTATGGAGGCCTGGGAGGAGCAGGGAGATGCCAGACCGACTGACTTGGTGATGGACTCTGTTACCTGTTGTCTCTTATAACATTTGTAACTTCTGTGTGTAGTTTTTTGGGGTAATTGTAATAAGAGACTTGAGGGGTCAAAGATGTGGTAGCATGGCCCCTTTAAGAGGGAGGGCTCCACAGCCCACGTGACCAGTCCAGGGCCAATCGCACGGGAGCGCATGACCCCCACCAATAGGAAGATTGAACAGGGCTTTGGGAGTAGTGGACAGTGGACTCTGTGGACTCTGGAGCCGAAGTTTTAAGACCAGTTATATTGTGTTCTGTACCTGTTACTTAACTGCCTTTGCTTTTCACCAATAAACCCTTTTGATAACTACTGGAAGCCTCCAATGTATGTATCGAGTCACCACAGGTTCCCTGTCCAGACGTTTAATCTGGGATGATGTTCCAGGTTGATTTCTTTTTGTATCCTTTACAATCTTTTACTAGGGTCTACAATGCAAATCTTCATTGACCTGTTTTCCCCAGTTTTTCTTCATCAGTTCTTTGATTTTAAAGATTAATCCAGTAATTCTTTGCAGCAGTTCTCAAAGTTAGACTGTCACCGTGTGCGTTTGTAACCGGGACTGATGCCATATTTAAGGTGTAGCTTGACTGGAGGACTACTAAAATTCAAGGGTCATTTTGTTTGATTGCATTTCACCGATTTTGTTACCTGGTGTAGTATATTTTCTCTCGTATTTTCTCTTGGTGTTGAGTTGTAATTATGGGATGTGCTGAGTGACTGCTTCAATCATGCTCCTTTAAATGTCACCTAAACTGTTTTCAGCATCATAATATTTTGAGTTCTTGGGTCAGTATAATTTTTTTCTTGGTAGTACTTCACACTAATATTTCCTTATTAAACTTGATCTGCCGCTGCTCTGCGAATTTTGTTGGAGTCTTTGTGATCAAATTAACAGGGATCCCAAACCAATCATCAAGTTACTTCATTCAGCAATTTTGCCTCCCCCTCAATATTGCCGACCTACCAAGTACCCATTACTTCCTCACTTGCATCTAATTGCTTCTCCCGGTTTTAGCATGAGTTCCCTTGTGCTTTATGGTCTTTGGTTTGGAACTCCATTGAAGCTCTTTTCAGATCAAGGGTACGCTGTCAGAACTTTCCTCGGTCACCTACTCAGAAGATATGAGGGATGGCCATTAGAGAAGGGCAGGAGAGTGGGAATAATTGGATTGTTAGCGCAGGCAAGATGGGCTGAATGGCCTCCCTCTGTTCTGTATTACACTATAATTTTGTAGGTTGGTCAGTCGGGATCTTCCTCTACCATCCCCTCCCCCCAACTCTCACCCCCAGATACCAATGACTAGATTGTCATTATTACAGACAATTACTTTTGCGTAATATATTCCACTATTTTATCTGATATTTATCAGTCTGCTATTAACTTTGTATTGTAATTCTTTTGAAAATGGTTGCCAGGTTAACATGTTTTCAATTTGGAAGGGGTTTCCAATGTGTAAATCTTAATGCTGAGAAGTATGTCAAGTATAGTTTGAACTTCACATCTTGCATAATGCAACTGAGTTCCATGGCTTGATAGGTGCCAGAGTATATAAATATTAAATGGATGAAAATGTAAAGAAAGGATGTTTCAAAAGCAACCTATAATGGCACAGCGCACTGAGAATGAAAAACCTAGTACTACAGAGTGAGGAAAGTTCTCTTGGCCCTCATGGCAAATTCTTTTCTTCATGAAGATTGCTGTGATCTGATGTGCATGCACCTTTAAGGGAGCACAACTTAAACTACTATTAGTCATAACACACTTCAACATGGTTTGGTGTATTAGCTCATTAATTGTTGCAGAGTAGAAGTCAGGTGTATGAAGCTCTTAGTGAACATTACCGGGTGCTCCAGTTTCCTCCCACAGTCCAAAGATGTGCAGGTTAGGTCGATTGGCCATGCTAAATTGCTCCTTAGTGTCCAGATAGGTGCATGTAAGGTTAAGGGGTTATTGGGATAGAGCGGGGAAGTGCTCTATCAGAAGTTCAGTGCAGACTCGATGGGCTGAATGGCTTCCTTCTGCAATATAGAGATTCTATTCTGTGATTACCTATATCTCGTTTTATCTTCAAATAAAGAACCAAAATTATTGTTTCACCAATCCATGTGTAAGGTTGGGACGGAGAAAAGAAGAGCGTTAAATGGTGGCAGCATAGCTTTTGAAGATTTGACAGCAAACAGTGCAACCCCTTGACCCCTTCACATCCAGCAGAAAAAAGAGCTGGCGTAAAAGTAAAACAATCATTGAGCCTCACTGTGTGTAAAGATTCTGCACACATAGTACCTTTATTCTGGGATCGTATCTCATTGCTGGCAGCAGGTGTTGAGCCCAGGTAAGATTGTTTGAGAGCTTAAATAATAAAAGTCCAACAACTGCAAAATTTAAGCAGGGAGCAGAAATTAAATAGCTGAATGCAGATGGTTTCACTTTAAGGAGAACTCCGCAGGCAGGAAAATTCATTGCTACTGAAGGTAAATCCTGCAGAATGGTCTGGACAGAAGACTCCATCCACTAACGTTTGCTAACTTCCAGAAGAATCCCGTTTTTGAAAAAAATGTTTGCTTTCACTTGGGAAGCTGTGCAGCAATTTTCCTGCTGAAATCAGTGCTTTGTGGATGGACCTTACAACTAAAATTGGGAAAAACCGGCCAGTGTTCAACAGCGCCATCATTGCTGTCAAACAATAACCACAGCTAAGGCAGTGGCCATTAAAGGTACTGTAACTCGGGGCTAATTCTAAGCTCCATGAGCTACAATAAATTTGTATTACTGTTGAAAGGTCCCGATAGCAAATCGCACAAAAAGCTAAAAGATGACCACAACATTTTCCATGCTCAATTAAAAACAGTGGACCACCTATCTGAGTTTACCTTGTTCCAACAACACACCAATCAATGTTTTTTGGACCTTAACAATTCTAAGCCAGATAAACAAGCCATTAAAATTAAAATTGCTATTGGCAAGGAAGGCTTCCACAGACTAAACATGCCAAGTCCGTCCAATACAGATAAAATATAGTCAACATTTGAGGATCAATTATAAGTAAAGCTCACCTTTAGCATGCACCATCTGGAATTTATGTCGACAGAGACCACTGACCAATTAATAAGCAGATGCGGAGACAAGGGGCGTG
The DNA here is from genome assembly GCF_047496885.1 of Scyliorhinus torazame. NCBI lineage: Eukaryota > Metazoa > Chordata > Chondrichthyes > Carcharhiniformes > Scyliorhinidae > Scyliorhinus > Scyliorhinus torazame. The sequence goes on along the minus strand of NC_092723.1, from coordinate 56,429,332 downwards.
ATTGTGACTTCACTGCAGCAGAGGGGCTGATAGAATAATCGAGCTTGTGATAGTATCTAGCACAGGGGAAGTGTGCCAAAATGACAAGTTGGCCCAACCCAAAGAGTATGTGAAGAAACTGGCAGCGAACAAATGTCACTAAGGTGCTAAATGAGTATATTGCATCTCTCTGTAGCAAGGAAGAAGATACAAGGACTAAGCCATGGTGAATGAAAAGGTCGTTGGGATACTGAATGGACTAAAAATTGTTAGAAGAGATATTAGGTTGGCTGTACTTAAGTTTATAAGTTACCAGGATCGAATGGAGTGCATCCGAGGATACTGAGAAAAATAAGGGTGGAAATTGTGGAGGTGGTCATAATCTTCCAATCCTCCAGGGATACGGGTGGTATTAGAGGATACAAGAATTGCAAATGTTTTAAACTCTTTTTCAAAAAAGGCTGTAAGAATAAGCCAGCAACTATAGGCCAGTCAGTTTAACCTCAGTGTGGGAAAGCTCTGAGAAGCAATAATCCATGGCAAATTAAAGTCACCTGGACAAGTGTAGATTCATTAACGAAAGCAAGCTCTGATTATCTTAAGTAAATTATGTTAAACTAACTTGATTGAGTTTTTTTGATGAGGTTATAGAGCATTGATGTATCGTTGATAAGGCTAATAACTGTTGCTGTGGTATAAATGGACTTCCAAAGGCATAAGATCATAATGAGTAGGAGAAAGAATTACTGGAGCCTGCTACGTTAGTGTTTTTTAAACCTTTTTGCCTGGGATCCATTTTTACCAACTGGCCATCCTTGGGGACCAAAGCCGGCTGCCCTTCGTGACAAATGCCGGCCGATCTTCCCGATCCACACCGGCCGCCCTTCCCGATCCACACCGGCCGCCCTTCCCGATCCCCAGAGACCGCTCTTCACGACCCACGCCAGCCGCCCTTCTTGACCCACGCTGGCCACCCTTCTTGATCCATGCTTGCTGATTTTCGCGACCAATGCCAGCCGACCTTTGCGACCCATGCCGACTGACCTTCGTGACCCACTCCAGCCAACCTTCGCGACCCACGCCAACCGATCTTCGCGACCCATGCCAGCTGACCTTCCGGACCCATGCCGCCCAAACTCCACACCCCACCATTTTGACTTACCTTTAATATGACATCTGAGCTGGCTTGGTCCTCATGATTCACTTGCTTTGTTATTCAGTGTTACATTTCTGCTAAGGACTTCAGCTGATGATATACGTTCTCACTGCATCAGTCGAAGAAAATCAAGAGGTTTGTCCTTGAACTCGCCAAGCTTAGTCGAATGCCTTTGAAGATTTGAGGATTTTAATCTTTTGTTTGCCAGTACTTCCCTGCATATGACATGCATGGGCTTTGCATCCTGATTTGCATTGGCACAATTAATAAACCTATACCTCAAGCAAACCTCTTTTACTGCTTTGTTCCTGATTTCAACTTCTTAATGGGTTGTTCACCAGTGGCCTGGAGCTCACACGAGCACTGCTGGCATCTCCAAAATGGAGGAATCTCTCTTGCGCTCAGAGCACATGACGTCAGTGAACGGGGCGTGCAACCTCCTTGCCGGCACTTCTAGAGAGAAGTTGCCATCGATTTTGAAAAAGAATCTGCTCTTGAGTTAGCGCAATGATGTCAGGAGGAGGTGGTCTGCCTCGCTGGGCTCCAGGCCTGCGCACTGCTGAGGGGGCACGCATGTGCGGGACGGCCAACGTTCTGAAGATCGGTAACAGCCGGAATTTTTAAAAGCTGGTCGCGGCTGTTGGACACCTCTTCCCACGATGGGTAACACCGTGACTGATCGACCTGCGACCCACCCTGACTTTGAAAATGACTGTGCTCCGCCATTCAGCCCTTCAAGCTTGCTCCACCATTAATTATGAACATGGCTGATCATCCAATTCAATAGCCTGATCGTACCTCTTCTCCCCCCCCCCCCCCCACCCCCCCCCACCCCCCCCCCCCCCACCCCCACCACCACCACCACCACATCCTTTGATCGCCTTTGTCCTTAGTGCTATAATCTAACTGCTTGTTGTGGCCTCAATTACCATCTGTGGTAATATTATCTGCTTATATTAGCTGTGGTATCAAATTCCACAGGCCCACCACTCTGAGTGAAGAAATGTCTTCTCATCTCAGTCCTACATTGTCTACCCCGTAAACTAATGACTGATCTGATTGTGATCTTAACTCCACATTCCTGTTTGCTCCCCATAACCCTTGCCTCACCTGCCGATCAAAAAGTTGTGAAACTCCGCCTTGAATATATTCAAAGCTCCAGCCTCCACTGCTCTACGGAGAAGAGAATTCCAAATCCTAATGACCCTCTGAGAAAAACAAATTCCTCCTCATTTCCATCTTAATTGGAGATCTTTTATTTTTAAGCGATGTTTCCTAGTTCTAGCCTGCTCCACAAGGGAAAATATCCTTGCAGTATGCACCTTTTCAAGTCCGCTCATAATCTTTTTTTATTCATTCATGGGAGGCGGGCTTCGCTGGCTGGGCTAGCATTTATTGTGCATCCATAATTGTCCTTGAGAATGTGGAGGTGAGCTGCATATTTGAACTGCTGCAGTCAATGTGATTTAAGTACACCCACATTGTTGTTAGATTTCTAAGATTTTGACCCAGCGACAGCAAAGGAATCCAAGTCAGGTATATGAGTGGCTTGAAGGGGCATTTCCAAGTGGTGGTGTTCCTATGTATCTGCTGTCCTTGTCCTTCAAGATGGTAATGGGTTTGGAAGGTGCTGTCTAAGGAGGCTTGGTGAGTTCCTGCACACAAGGCTATCACTGTGCTTCAGTGGTGGAGGGAATTAATGTTTGTGGGTGGGGTGCCAATCAGGGGGCTGCTTTGTCCTAGATAGTGTCAACATTTTTATGCATTGTTTGAGTTGCACTCATCCAGGCAAGGGGAGAGCATTTGATTGCACGCCCTAGACTTGTGCCTTGTAGATTGTGGACAGGCTTTGGGGAGTTAGGGGGTGAGTTATTCGTTGCTGGATTCTTATCCTCCGACCTGCTCTTGTAGGCACAGTACCTATATGGCTGGTCCAGTTAAGTTTCTGGTCAATGGTAACCCCCCCCCCCCCCCCAGAATGTTGATAGTGGGGAATCAGTGATGATAATGCCATTGAATGTCAAGGGGCAACGGTCAGATTCTCTCTTGTTGGAGATGGTAATTGCCTGGTATTTGTGTGGCATGAATGTTAATTGCAACCTATCAGTGGAAGGTTGGATATTGTCCAGATCCTGCTGCATTTTAACATGGACTACTTCAGTATCTGAGGAGTTGTGAATGCAGCTGAACATTGTGCAATCATCAGTGAACATATCCATTGCCAGGTAAATGCCAGTGTTGTAGCTGCACAATAACAGCTTGGCTAGGGGCATGGCAAGCTCTGGAGCACAGGTCTTAAGTACTATTGTCACAATATTGTCAGGGCCCTTAACCTTTGCAGTCTCCAGTGCCTTCAGCCGTTTCCTAATATGACATGGAGTGCATTGAATCAGCTGAAGACTGGCATTTGTGATGCTGGAGTTCTCCAGAGCAGTGTTTTTCAAAGTCGGGGGCGCGAATCGCGGGTGGGTGACGGGCGGGTGTTGGGAGGGTCGCGGAGCCGTTGTCAGCGTCGCTCCCGATCGCACAAATCCCCACGCAGCAGCCGGCTTTTCATAACGCCGGCTGCAAGCGGCCGTGAACATGTTTTTAAAAAAAATTGGCCGCATTTGCGCATGCGCGCTGATAATCGGGCACGCATGCGCAGTGCGGCTGCTATTTTTTAAAACGGTTGCAGCTTTTTGTTTTACAAGTTCTGTAGTGGTTTTTATTCATTTATTTTATTCATTTAATTTTGATTCTTTTCATTTATTTTATTCCTTTTTTTTTTACAAGTTGGGGGAGGTTTTATTCATTTTTTTCATTTATTTTACTCTTTTTTTTTTTTTACAAGTTCGGGGGTGGGTTTATTTGATAAAATTTTACAGGAAAAAAATTCAGAACTTTGGACAGATGGAGACTCCATACCTTCCGACACCAGAAGGCTTCACCTTCATCCAACAGGTTCCATTGGAGGAGCGTGTACGAGGGCCAAAGGGACCCAAAACCATTTCCTCCATTTTTGTCAGCAGCAAACAAGGTAAGAGAAAATGGTGGGTCGCGAAGGTCGGCCGGCGTGGGTCGCGAAGGTTGGCCGGCGTGGGTCGCGAAGGTCGGCCGGTGTGGGTCGCGAAGGTCGGCCGGGTTGGGTCCCGAAGGTTGGCCGGTTGGTAAAAATGGGTCCCCAGAAAATAAGTTTGAAGAACACTGCTCCAGAGGAGGCCAAACTGGATTATACAGATGGCTGAAGATTGTAGCAAATACTTCTGCATTAACTTTTGCACAAATGTGCTAGGCTCCCCCATCTTTGAGGATGGAGATATTTGTGGGGCCTCCTCCTCCAGTGAGTTGTTTAATTGTCCACCATGATTCATGGATGTAGCAGGACTACAGAGCTTAGATTGGATCCATTAATTTATCAAATTACTTAGCTTTGTCTATCACTTTCTGCTTACTCTTTTTGGCACACATGTAGTACTGTATTGAAACTTCACCAGGTTAACCTCTCATCTTAAGGTATGCCTGCTGTTGCTCCTGACATGTCCTCCTGCATTCTTCTTTGAACCGGAGTTGATTCCTGGCTTGGTGGTAATTAGTGTTGGAGGTATGCTGGGTCATAAGGTTACAGATTGTGGTTGAGTACAATTCTGATGCTGCTGATGGCCCACAGTCCCTCATGGGTGCTCAGTTTTGAGTTGCTAGATCTGTTTGAAATTTAGTCCATCTAGCACAGCGGTAGTACCACACAACCTGATGCCATGAGATTTCATGGGGTCCTAAGTTGATCTTATATATTTCAATAAGATCACCTAATCCTTCTAAACCCCTGTAAGGATTGACTTAAACTGCAGAACTATTCCTCATAAGACAACCCCTTGAACTCAGGAATCAGCTGAGGGAATCTTCTATGAACTACTTCTAATGCAATTATATTCTTCCTGAAATAAGGAGACCAATGCTGTACTCGAGGTGGGGTCTCAGCGATGCACTATTCAGCTGTAGCAACATTTGCTCACTTGTATACCCCATTCCCATTTCAATAGAGCCAAACTTTCCATTTACCTTTCCTTTCACTTGCTGTAGCTGCATGCATTCTGTAATGCAGCATGCTGCAGTCCCTCTATATTAAAGTAAAATGCTGCTTTTCTATCCGCCCTGCCAAAGTAGACAGGTTCGCAATTTTCTCACAGTATATATACTCGATCTGCCATATTTTTGCCTGCTCACTTAATCTGTATCCCTTTTCTGACTCTTGAGTCCTCTTCACAACTTGCTTTCCTACCTATTTTTGTGTCATCTGCAAATTTAGCTACCATACACTTGGTGTTTGATAACATGCTGTATGATGGCCTTAAAAATTGAGGCCTGTGGAATTAAAAGGACACTGGCAGCATGGATGCAAGGTTGGCTGAATGATAGTAAAGAGCGTGGTGGTTCAGCCTGGGAACAGGTATACAGAGTCGCCCAGGGTCAATATGAGAACCATTGCTTTTCATGATAACTATAAATGATTTACCCTTGCATGTATAGCACATAGTGTCAAGTTGTATGGATGAGACAAATCTTCAAAGTGTTGTGGATTGAGAGGAGAGCATTGGCCAGCTGATGGAATGGGCAGAAATATGTCAGGTTAAATTTAATGCAAGGTAGTGTGAAATAATATATTTTAGTTGGAAGAATGAGGCAAGGCCATATAAAATAAATACAATTCTAAATGAGTTGCAGGAGCAGAAGAACCTGGACTTGTGTGTACACAAATCATTGCAAGTGGCCAGGCAGATTGGGAAAGTTGGGTAAAAAGGGAACCTGGGCTTTATAAATAGAGATGTACAGCAGTAAGGCAGCACGGTAGCATTATGGATAGCACAATTACTTCACAGCTCCAGGGTCCCAGGTTCGATTCCGGCTTGGGTCACTGTCTGTGCGGAGTCTGCACATCCTCCCCGTGTGTGCGTGGGTTTCCTCCGGGTGCTCCGGTTTCCTCCCACAGTCCAAAGATGTACAGGTTAGGTGGATTGGCCATGATAAATTGCCCTTAGTGTCCAAGATTGCCCTTAGTGTTGGATGGGGTTACTGGGTTATGGGGATGGGGTGGAGGTGTTGACCCTGGGTGGGGTGCTCTTTCCAAGAGCCGGTGCAGACTCGATGGGCCGAATGGCCTCCTTCTGCACTGTACATTCTATGATATGCCCGAAAATGGCGGTCTTCGGGGTATCAGGCCAGCCAGATCTATTCCAGGGACGCCCTTGCCATTGCCTCCCTGATCGACAGCCGTGGTATCCTGTTCGGCTGGCGGTCAGCAGCACCACCCAAAGCTGCAGACTGGCTGTCCGACCTCTCAGAATCTCTCCAAATGGATAAAATCAAATTCGCCATCCGAGGGTCAGGCGACGGCTTCCACAGAACGTGGGAGCCATTCACCCAATTGTTCCGGGACCTGTTTGTGGCTAATGAACAAGCAGAAGAATAGCCAGGCAGCCAAGAATCAGGATAAAGTAGCTGAGGCGGGGGATGGAGGGATAGGGCGGGGGAGGGAGTAGCAGCTAAACCTAAGAGAAAAGAAAGGCGAACCACAGGAGAAGGGGAGGGGAACCAGTGAGGTTGGGGCGAGGCAAGGGAATGACAGCCGGAAGGAGGGCACGGGAAACAATAACAAACTTGGTATCTACAGGAGCAGAGAACAAGGACAATCCGGGCGAAAGACGGGACGAACAGCTGAAGCGGAGGTGATCGCGAGACGACAACGGCAGCGAAAACCGTCCGGGAGAAGCAAGCGACAACACCAACACCAGATCCATTCGCATATTGCCCTCTGTAATTGTTTCCCCGGCGCCCAGTGTACCCCCCCCCCCCTAGTTGCGTCAGGCTGAGCCTTGCGCGCGTGGAGGTGGAGTTGACCCTATGCAGTGCTTTGCTCCAGAGTCCCCACCCTATTTCAATCCCCAGGTCTTCCTCCCATTTCTTTCTTGTTGCGTCCAGTACGGTGTCAGCACTCTCTACCAGTCGGTCATACATGCCGCTACAGTTCCCTTTATCTAGGATGCTTGCGTCCAGTAACTCTTCCAGCAATGTCTGTCATGGCAGTTGTGGATATGTCCTTGCCTCCTTTCGTAGGAAGTTTTTGAGTTGAGGTACCTTAGTTCGTTCCCCCTGGCTAGCTGGAATGTCTCTGTCAGTTCGTCCATTGTTGCGATCCCGCCGTCCGTGTATAAGTCCCTGACTGTCAGTGTCCCTCCGTCCTGTCCCCACTTTTTAAAGGTGGCGTCAGTCAGCGCTGGTATGTTTGGGATCCTAGCATTCTTCCCCCCCCCATACTAACACCATGATTAGTTTGTCTAGTGCTTTGAAAAAGACCTTGGGGATGTAGATCGGGATGGATCTAAGTAGGAAGAGGTACCTGGGCAGCACGTTCATTTTGATCGTCTGGACTCTCCCCGCGAGGGAGAGGGAGAGTGGGAGTGGGAGTGTGTCCCATCTTTGCAGGTCCCTTTTTACTTCCTCTGTCAGACTAGTGAGGTTCCATTTGTGGATTTCTTTCCAGTCATGGGCTATTTGGATCCCCAGGTAGCGGAATTTGTGTTGGGCTTGTTTAAACGGCAGTCCCATTAGTGCTGCGCCCCCCTCCTTGTGGGTGTACCGAGAAGATCTCGCTTTTGCTCATGTTGTGTTTGTAGCCCATAGAAGGCGCCAAACTCTTTCAGGAGCGCGTTGATTCCGTCCATGCTGCTTTGTGGGTCCGAAATGTAGAGGAGCAGGTCATCTGCATAGAGTGAGACTTTGTGCTCTCTACCGCACCTTTGGATCCCCCTCCAACTTTTTGCTGCTCTGAGAGCAATTGCTAATGGTTCAATCGCTAGAGCAAACAGCAGCGGGGACAGTGGGCATCCTTGTCTGGTGCCCCTGTGCAGCTGGAAGTATCGGGAGTTGGTGTTGTTGGCCCGTACGCTCGCCATGGGAACGTTGTATGGAGTTTTACCCAGGAGCTGAACCCTGTTCCAAGCCCGAACCGCTCCAGTACCTCTGAAGTATTTCCATTCGACCCTGTCAAAGGCCTTTTCTGCGTCTAGGGAGACGATCACCTCTGGTGTTCTCTCCCCGGATGGGGTCATTATCATGTTTAGCAGGTGCCTGATGTTCGAGGTTAGCTGCCTACCTTTGACAAAACCTGTCTGGTCCTCTGCGACCACTTCTATCCTTTTGGCTAGGATTTTGTCCAGTATTTTGGCATCTGCGTTCAGCAGTGAGATGGGTCTGTATGACCCACATTCCGTTGGGTCTTTATCTTTCTTGGGTATCAGTGAGATTGAGGCCTGTGCTAGCGTAGGTGGCAGTGTGCTCCTCGCTAGCGAGTCTGTGAACATCTCCCGCAGGTGCGGGGCCAGTGCTGTCGCAAATGTTTTGTAGAAGTCCGCCGGGAACCCGTATATTCCCGGTGCCTTCCCCGCCTGCATGGAGTTAATGCTGTCCATGATCTCTCCCAGTGCTAGTGGTGCTTCCAGGCCCCATTTTATGCCGTCCCCCACGACTGATATGTTCAGTCCATCAAGGAACCATTTCATCCCAGACTCTCCCATTGGGGACTCTGAGCTGTACAGCCCTTGGTAGAAGGCCTTGAAGGTTTTGCTAATCTTTTCTGTTTCTGTTTCTAATGTGCCTCTGGTATCCCTGATTTGTGCAATTTCTCTGGTGGCTGCCTGCTTTCTCAGCTGGTGTGCTAACAGGCGGCTGGCTTTGTCTCTGTGTTCGTATAGGGTGCCAAGTGCCCAGCGGAGTTGGTGCACTGCTTTCCTGGTGGAGAGCAGATCCAAGTTCCTTTGTCGCTCTTTCCTCTCCACCAGGAGCTCTACGGTCAGGACCTCGGAGTATTTGCGGTCTACCTCCAGTATGGAGTCAACCAGCTGCTGCCTAGCTGCCATTTCCTCCTATCTCTTCGAGCTTTGAAAGCGATAATTTCCCCTCTTACTGCAGCCTTTTAGCGTTTCCCAGAACGTGAAGGGTGAGACCTCCCCGTTTTGGTTGTTCTCCGTGTACGCTGCTATGGCCTGTGATCTTTTCGTTGACGGTCTTGTCTACTAGTAGGGCAATGTCCAACCACCATGTAGGGCGATGGGCCCTGCCCGTCTCCAGCCTCACGTCCATGTAGTGTGGAGCGTGGTCGGATATCACAATTGCGGAGTATTCCTCTTTGTCTATCCCTGGAAGCACCGTTTTCCCCACCACAAAGAAGTCAATTCTGGTGTATACATTGTGCACTGGGAGAAGAAAGAGAACTCATTCTCCCCTGGGTGGGTGAGCGGCAGGAGAGGTAGGAGAATGCGGGGACCGAGCGAGGACCGAGCCAGCAGCGGGGACCGAGCCAGCGGCAGATGCTGGGTAACTTAGTGGGAGGAAAGCTTTCCCCAACCCACCAGAAATGGACCGAGCACACCGGTCGCTGCGCCCGAAGCCCAAGGCAGGGGATCATCCAAGGGCAGTTATAGCTAAACTGAATCAGGACAGGGAAACAATCTTGCACTGGGCCAGGCAAAACAGAACCTGCAAATGGGAAGGGCACTTCATTAGAGTCTACGAGGACATTGGGGAAGACCTAGCCAGGAGACAGGCTGAATTCAGTCGAGCGAAAGCAGCTCTTCACAAAAACGATGTGCGTTTTGGTATGCTGGGCCCAGCGAAACTCTGGGTCACATACCAAGAAAGAGAGTACTTCTTAATAGTCCCCGCCGAAGCAAACAAGTTTGTCGAGGAACACGGGCTGGAAAGCCGACAGCAAGGGTAGACATAATGGGCCCTTGGCAAGGGGCAACAGCACGCCAACAGGGGGGGGGGGGGGGGAGGTAACGCCAGGCCCCCTCCCCTGCCACGGCAAGCGCACCCTGAACAAAAAGCAAACCACTACCCGAGGGACCGCTTCAGGTGGGAGACCAGGCTCCAGCACGAGGGAACGAGAGTAGCGGAGAAGGGAGAGCAAGTGAGAGGAGTGCCGGGTAGGACGGGTGAAGAGCAGGCCGAAAACCATAGGGGTCGGGCAAGCGAGACAGTAGCCCCTGAGAGTGGGGCCACCGCACTAGCAGGAAAGCTAGCGCCGGAGGCATGCAACAAAATGTGCAGTTCTGGCCGCCACATTATAATGTGATTGCGCTAGAAGGGTGCAGAGGGCATTAACCAGGTGTTGCCTGGGCTGGAGCATTTCAGCTACAAAGAGCGGTTGGCCAGGCTGGGGGGTTCTTTTCCTTAGAGCAGGGGAGGCGCGGGGAGGGGATTGGTACAGAATTGAGTTGTACAAAATTATGAGGAATGTAGACAGGAAGAATCTTTTCCCCTTAGTAGAAGGATCACTAACCAGGGGGCATAGATTCAGTGTCAGGAGATTTAGAGGGATTTGATGAAAAGCCTTTTGACCCAGAGGGTGGCGGGAACTCACTGCCTAAAAGGATGGTAGAGGTGGAAACCTTCACAGCATTTAAGCAGCATTTGCGGATTGTTGGTTACCGAGTGCCCCAGCAGCCCATAACTCACCCATAACCACCATCACAGCTTCCAAAGTCAGATTGGCCTTCCTGAAAGTGAACCCTCCGAAGGCGACGGGCCGGATGGGATCTCTGGTCGTGCACTCAGAGCCTGCGCGGACCAGCTGGCAGAGGTGTTCGCGGACATCTTTAACCTGTCCCTATTCCACTCTGAGGTGCCCACCTGCTTCAAGAAGACTACCATCATACCGGTGCCAAATAAGAACCAGGCAACGTGCCTCAATGACTACCGTCCGGTGGCCCTGACTTCAGCCGTAATGAAGTACTTCGAGAGATTGGTCATGAAGCGCATCACCTCCATACTTCCAGAACGCCTTCATCCACTGCAATTCGCATACCGTTGCAACCGGTCCACATCTGACGCCATTTCCCTGGCCCTACACTCATCCCTAGAGCATCTCGACAACAAGGACTCCTACATCAGACTCCTATTTATTGACTACAGCTCCGCCTTCAATACCATAATCCCAGCCAAGCTCATATCAAAGCTCCAAAACCCCGGACTTGGCTCCCCACTCTGCAACTGGATCCTCGATTTTCTGACCAACAGACCACAATCAGTAAGAATGAATAACAACACCTCCACACTAGTCCTCAATACCGGGGCCCTGCAAGGCTGCATACCTAGCCCCCTACTCTACTCCCTGTACACACACGACTGCGTGGCAAAATTTGGTTCCAACTCCATCTACAAGTTTACTGACGATACAACCATAGTGGACCGGATCTCGAATAACGACGAGTCAGAATACAGGATGGAGATTGAGAACCTAGTGGAGTGCTGCAGCGACAACAATCTTTCCCTCAGTGCCAGCAAAACTAAAGAGCTGGTCATTGACTTCAGGAAGCAAAGTACTGTACACACCCCTGTCAGCATCAACGGGGCCGAGGTGGAGATGGTTAGCAGTTTCAAATTCCTAGGGGTGCACATCTCCAAAAATCTGTCCTGGTCCACCCACGTTGACGCTACCACCAAGAAAGCACAACAGCGCCTATACTTCCTCAGAAAGCTAAGGAAATTTGGCATGTCCACATTAATCCGTACCAACTTTTACAGATGCACCATAGAAAGCATCCTATCTGGCTGCATCACAGCCTGGTATGGCAACTGCTCGGCCCAGGACCGCAAGAAACTTCAGAGAGTCGTGATCACCGCCCAGTCCATCACACGAACCTGCCTCCCATCCATTGACTCCATCTACACCTCCCGCTGCCTGGGGAAAGCGGGTAGCATAATCAAAGACCCCTCCCACCCGGCTTACTCACTCTTCCAACTTCTTCCATCGGGCAGGAGATACAGAAGTCTGAGAACACGCACGAACAGACTCAAAAACAGCTTCTTCCCCGCTGTTACCAGACTCCTAAATGACCCTCTTATGGACTGACCTCAACACTACACCCTGTATGCTTCATCCGATGCTGGTGCTTATGTAGTTACATTGTATAACTTGTGTTGCCCTATTATGTATTTTCTTTTATTCCCTTTTCTTTCCATGTACTTAATGATCTGTTGAGCTGCTCGCAGAAAAATACTTTTCACTGCACCTCGGTACACGTGACAATAAACAAATCCAATCCAATCAAATCTAATGAATACTTGAAGCGCCAAAACATACAAGGCTGCAGACCAAGTGCTGGAAAATAGGCTTAGAATAGATAGGTGCTTGATGGCCATGCAGGCACAATTGGCCGAAGGGCCTCTTTTTGTGCTGTGAGACTCTATGACTTTAAAAGAATTACAAACATGGTTCTGGCATGGATGGACTTCTGTTGCCTGGATAGATTCGAGAAGTTGAGGCTGTTCTTAGAGAAGAGAAAGACCACAATTGTTACTGTGCAGAAGGAGGCCATTTGGCCCATCGTGTCTGCACCAACTAAAAGTTTATTTAAAATCCAATTCTCTTTCAGAAGTTACAATTGAACCTGTTCCACCACCCTTTCAGACAACAACTCAGAGTAAATTGAATTCTCAACTGCCTCTGGTTCATTTGCCAATTACTTTGAATCTATGATCTCTGGCCTCTGATCCCTCTGTACAGTTTTCCTCATGTACTCCATCAAATCCCCTCAATATTTTGAACACTCCATCAAATCCCCTCTCAACCTGCAGTGGAACTTGAACCTGGATCTTTCTGGCACAGAGGCAGGGTTACCACTTACTGAGCCACAAGGTCCCCTTTTGTACAGCTGAAGTGTGACTTCTACCTGCCACTCCTCCCCCTTGTTACTCTCAGCCACTAGATCCAAAGGCCATTATTCCATTATCTTATTTGATTAAGATGTGTTTAAACAGTACAGAAAATAATGATCCAGTATCGCAAGCCCAAAGGTGTTTTTCTAGTCTTCCACCATTTCTAGATTTTCACCATTTAGGAATATAACTGTTCTATCCTTCATAGAGTCAAAGTGGACAATCTTCGATTTGTCTACATTTGTTTTATCCATTCATGCAATTTATTAATGATCCCTCTGCAATTTTGTGCTTCCAGCTACAGTGCTCATAATGCTGCTTGCATCATCGGAAAATGTTGATATCATCAGCCAAGCTGTTGTTAATTGGTGAATAACTGAGGCCCAAAACAGATCCTTGCAAAACGTGATAAGTCACATCCTGCCAATTAGAGTCTGTCCATTTTCCCAACTCCGTTTATTGCCACTCAGCCAATTTCCTAACAGGACAATCATTTTCCTTCAATCTCATCTTCTCTAATCTTCCCCACTGAATTTCCTCATATCTGGTACTATTCTAATCAATCTCCTATGCAACCTCTAGTTGAGAAGGCCATTCCCTGCCCAACTTGCTTTTTCTGCCCACAATAAGTGGTTACTTCGCAGTGACCTAAACTTGAAAGTGAAAATACAGGGTTGGGGCAGTTGGGAGAACATTTGGTAAGGGATGGTCAAAGTAATGAGGGGTCTGGATAGAGAGATATTGTTCCAATTGACACAAAGGTTGAGACCATGAGGACACGGATTTAAAGTGATAGGTGAAAGGACCAAAAGCAACATGTGGAAAAACATACACCCGTAACTTCCACGGAATAGCAATCAGTGTCGCGTTACCACTTTGCTCCAACTTACTCACCTAGAAATGAAGCTGTTCCTATCTCACCTGACCTTCCAACTCGTGAGGACAGGGAGCAGGTTCCTGAGACCTTACGTTGAGGACATGAGAGTTGGAGGTAAAGGAAGTAACACCTTTTTTCACAGCACGAGCTGCCGTAAAGCAGATAAGTTTAAAGGTCCAATAGATTTGAGAAGTCAGGGAGAAAGTGAGTTTGTGACCTAAGGATTGAGCCGGGTGGGGGTGTGTGGTGGCGGGCAGTTAGTCAGTGGGAGTATCGGGTGGGCGGGGGTAGGGGAGGGTAGTTGGAGAGTCCCACCTTCTTCACTGTAGTGATTCTATAGGGAGGGGGATGAAGGATAGTTTTGTGGGGGCTATTGAGTGGGGCGGAGAGGGAGAAGAGTCCTGTGGGAGTATTTGGGGGGAGGGAGAGTTCCATGGGGAGTATTTGGGATTCTGAGGGGGGGGTTGGGTAGTTAGGGGGGCTGATGGGCAGTCAGGGACTCTTGTGTGGGAGTACTGTAGGTGGCAGTACTATAATTACCCAGAAGTTAGAAGTAGATTTAATTTTTCTATTTTCTCTTGGCAACTATTGCTCTAAAACATTTGGCACCATCCGAAGTTCCCAATTTATATCCTACTTTCGGATGGTTGCAATTGCAGGGCAATTGCCCAATGGAAGTTGTAAGTACGTGGGCAATTGCGGTTCAATCCTCTTTCTCCCTCTCCCCTCCCACCCCCAGTGTATCTTTAGGGTTCCCCTCTCCCATGCCTCTATCGGCCTCCCCTGCCCCGTGTCTCTTTGGTGTACCCTCCTCGTGCCTCTTTGGGGTACCCCCCCTCCCATGCCTCTTTGCGGTACCCCCCTCCCGTGCCTCTTTGGGGTACCCCCTCTTGTGCCTATTTGGGATACCCCCTCCCGTGCCTCTTTGGGGCACCCCCTCCTGTGCCTATTTGGGGTAACCCCCTCCCGTGCCTCTTTGGGGTAGCCCCCTCCCGTGCCTCTTTGGGGTACCCCCTCCTGCGCCTCTTTGGGGTACCTCCTCCTGTGCCTATTTGGGTTACCCCCTCCTGTGCCTATTTGGGGTACCCCCTCCCGTGCCTCTTTGGGGACCCCCTCCCGTGCCTCTTTGGGGTACCCCCTCCCGTGCCTATTTGGGGTACCCCCTTCCGTGCCTATTTGGGGTACCCCCTCCCGTGCCTCTTTGGGGTGCCCCCTCCTGTGCCTATTTGGGGTACCCCCTCCCGTGCCTCTTTGGGATACCTCCGCACTTTTTTGTGGTATCCCTCCTCCCGTGCCTCTTTGGGGTAAGCCCCCTCCAATTACAGCACCCTGGAGCTCAGAGGTTATGGGTCATTGTGTTCTGCAGTGGTGGTTGAGTTCTGGATGGACTGCCTGAGAAGGTGGTGGAAACATGTTCAATCATAGCTTTCAAATGGAATTGGGAAAGGCCTGATGAGAAAAACGTTACAGGGTTTGGGGTGGTGGGGGACCAGCAGAGTTGCTCTTGCAGAGAGCTGGCACGGACACAGCAGGCTCAATGGCCTCATGTGCTGTACCTATTCTTTGAGACGGTCTTATTGGATAGGTGCATGGATTACGGTAGAATGATATAATGTAGATTAATTTGTTCTTAAAGGCAGCACGGTAGCATTGTGGAAGCACAATTGCTTCACAGCTCCAGATGATAAATTGCCGTAAGTGTCCAAAATTGACTTTAGTGTTGGGTGGGGTTACTGGGTGATGGGGATAGGGTGGAGGTGTTGACCTTGGGTAGGATGCTCTTTCCAAGAGCTGGTGCAGACTCGATGGGCCGAATGGCCTCCTTCTGCACTGTAAATTCTATGATAATCTATGATTAATCTAGGACAAAGGTTCGGCACAACATCGTGGGCTGAAGGGCCTGTTCTGTGCTGTATTTTTCTATGTTCTATGTTCATTGCAAACCTTGAACCAGATGGAGCATTGCTAGTGTACATTTTGTAAACCCTCGACATCTGGGCAAATTGCACCTTGCAGTCTCATTAATGGCTCTTTGCTAAGCCTGGTTCCGAGTAACCTGTGACCATCTCTATCGACTTCACCAATAAGTAATTGGATTGAAAAGGCTCATTGTGCCTTTTTGAAAGAGCTTTCTCCTTAATCCTACTGTTTTGCCCTTACCAAATAAACACTGCACATTTCTCCTTTATACCATCGACATGTGTTTCTGTGAATCATGTCATTTTGCCATGCTTTCACATCTTCCCTTCTTTGATCAGGTGGCCAGTCAGAATCTTCTCTTACTGTGTTGGAAAATGGTTGTTTCGGTTGTGCCTTTAAAGAGGAGGCGCGCATGCTGCAGTATTCTGCTTCAGACGGGACCCCTAATCATCTGGCGAAGATCCATGCGACATTAAAAAGATAATTCAGTACCTTTTGTCCCGTCTGGACTAACTAAACTGATGACAACTGCCTGTCCCCATGACATTCATGTTGGCACAGCACCTAAAGCTACAGGACTGCCTGTAAAAGGGATTAGAATCAGATGCGTATTATGTGCCAGCACCGACGTCAATCAGTACGTCAGAAAATCTTGGCTTGCTTAATTTCCATTTCATTTCCCCCTCTGATGTTGAAGGGTTCATTTAAATTGAAAGCTTTAATTTTGTTTCTCTGTTTTGAAGAGAATGACATGGCAGTCATACCATTATGCCCATGTTTAAGCACTCAACAGTGCAGTGCTGTCATTATATTTGACAGTCAGCCTGATGGTGCTCTTCCACTTTCAGATAAATAGAAAATCCCCCAGTTTCTGGGAGTGAGCTCACAAATACCGTAATCTAAATCCTTTCTTAAAGTATAGCAGCTACTTTATAATTTCTGAGGGCAGAATTGATTAATTTTCGCCTTAATCTCGTGAGGATTCTTATGTGACCAAAATGCTGACTGTTTCACCAAAGCACCATTTTACCTGCTTCTGTTCGGATGTTATTACTTCAATATCAGAAAGGATTTACTTTCAGATCACTGTCCTACGTTCACAGTCACAGTTACAGTTGGCCGGCAATGTGTTTAAAAACCTGAGAGTCAGGCGGGTTTGATTAGCCTCATGAATAGCTGAAGGACAGTGGCGACATGAGAGCTTCAGGTATGTGCATCATGTGACTGGTGAGCACCATCTACATGATGCACTGCAGTAACGCATCTTCAACAGCACCTTCCAAACCCGCAACCTCTACCGCCTGGAACATGAGAGCGGCAGGTGCGTGGAACACCACCAGTTGCTAGTTCCCCTCCAAGCCCCACACCATCCTGACTTGGAATGTCGCCATTCCTTGGCTGTCGCTGCGTCCATATCCTGGAACTCCCTCCCTACCAGCACTGTGGATGTACCTACACCACATGGACTGCAGTGATTCAAGAAGGCGGGTCACCATCTTGAGGGCAATTAGAGATGGGCAATAAATTCTAGCTGATCCAGTGACGCCCGTAATTAAAAATGCGATTGGTGCTGTGGTAGCACCAGTTGTTAAGATGCTGGCAAATACATGGGTTTTTGAAAATTTCATCTGAACTAGATCCGGCTTAATGCTTTGGGTTTAATTTCATGGGCACTCACTACCCTGCCTAGTTTTGCCAACGTGATGTTTTTTCATGTGAACATATAACATTGGGTGCTATCACGCTGCCCTGTGGAAATCAATAGAGACAAAATTAGTCTACTCCTTCTCTGATGTCCCAACTTGTTCTCGCAGGGACATCTGGACAGTAGTTAGGGATAGACAATGTATTTTCATTTGTTCAGATTTGTCACAGAGTTCTACGACAGCAAAACCGGCGCCTCACCTGGGTCAATTCTAATGAGTCTAAACTTTCCCCGAGCGAGGACAGGCCACAACCTGAGATGCTCAGTTCAGACGAGGGAATATAATGGATTACCATGGAATCGATATCAGCGCTGTGATTGAGATTCTGTTTCACTCCATGTATTGATTCAAGAATTTTAATTACGTGTCCCATTTGTCACTAAAGAATCATTATAGCTCCAGCTTAATGGTTTAAAACAATTCTTATTCTACTGCATTGCAGATTACAGTCAAATAGTGGTTTTAGTTGGGGATGAAAAGTAAGAGATAGTTTTGGTCTTTTTCTCCCTTTAGTTATTGACAAAACATTAGCCTGGTTTCCTGCAGTAACTGCTAGTACAAGAAACACACTGGGTGCAACTTTCCCAAAGCTGTGTGAAACTTGCCGGCATCACAGTTGCCTTTTCTCTCCTGATTTAACAGCACTCTGTGCAATTTCAAAGCACTGATGAGGATCATAGAGCGAGCCTATACTCGGCAGCAAAACGGGGATTCTGAGATCAGGGTGCGCACTTTAAAGGGCACCCCAATCTCAATGTTAAATTTAAAGCCCTCCGTTTCCCCCGTGGAGATTGCCCCTCGCCATGGAGATTTCCCCCACCCCATGTAGATTGCCCACCCCCATGGAGATTGCCCCCCATAGAGATTGGCCCCCCCATGGAAATTGCCCTCCCCCCATGGAGGTTGAGCCCCCATGTTCAGAGATTGGGCCCCCCCATGGAGATCGGGGCTCTTCTCCCCCCTCCCCCACACATGCAGTGAATAGGGGCCCCCCCCATCTACAGAAATCGGGGCCCCCCACAGAAATTGGAACCCTCTTTGCACGGCTCTTTCTGGGTGTGAACCTGATTATGTCAACGGCAGGGAGAAGACCTCAAACTTGAGATTTTGCCGGCGTAAATCCTGTTTTTGGTTAACCGCAAGATAGTGGCCATTATAGGATTTGCGCCCCAGCTAACAGGGGTGTAAGATAGTGTCCAATGTTTTAAAATGTTTTTTGTGGACAATGAGGTAAACTATATGGAAGAATGACAGTGTGAATGTTGTGGGATATTCTCCTGAGTTTCTTCAGAAAAAAACATTCAAGTCTGCTGCTGCAGAAGTGTTAATTTAGTGCGGGAAGAAATGAAAAGTTTGAGACAGTCACTGTACCTTCATTTGTGACACAGGAGAAAATTTGAAATGATTGCCGGGCAGTAAATTGCAGGAACATTGAAGCTTGAGCATAACATTGGAAGTTCTAAATCCTTTTCTGCTCTCAATTTATTTTTTAACTTGTCACTTGTGCCTCATGGTATGAGAGAGTATACGGAGAAATCTGACCCAGAGAACTGATTCGCTCCTGAATCTTGTAGCCTCTGTATTGAGGATTTATATTGAATATTCTGTGCATGAGATGATTTGTAAAGGTCACCAGCAATCAGTAGCGAGAAAGCTTTTTAGATTGGAAACACAGTACTTGGTTTTTTTTTTCAAGCTCCGTGCCAGTAATTGATTCAGATAATAGAGCAGTATGTTTCACAGCTTGATCTTGAGGTGCTGTGAGCTTGATCAGTATAGGACAGGCCCTTTTCTTGGTCAACTTGTTTCATGCAATACATTGGTCCTTTTAAAATGATCTGAGCGCTGATATGCATTCCTAATTTTAAGATACCTTGCAGGTGACAATTCTCGCTGTGCGGATTCTTGCACTTTAATGATATGGAAATAAAGGCCACACAAATTATCTGATCACAAATATGGCTTCCCAGATTAAAGGTGCTGCCAAGAGAAAATATTCATATTTCTTTGCACTTTGGTAATAGATTTGTGACTATGAAATATCTGTGAATGCAGCACAGGCACTTGCATTGTATGTAGGTAGCTCTCTAATGGGCTACCTTCTGCAATTAAGTTTGAGTTCATGATTAATCTTGAAACTTACCTTAATTATTTTAGTGTTATTTACGCTTCATGCTTATGACCAGAAACCGAATGTGTGACTTATTTTCACTGCTCGTATTTTTACATTGTGTTTCTATCTAGATACAGGTGGTTATGTTGCTCATAAGGACCGATAGCTGCTGTTAAAAAGTTTCACAGCGATTATAAATAAAATGAGTGAAAAGATTGAAAGATGAGGGGATTTGCAGGTGCCTACACAGTTCAAGCTTTTCTTTTATCATAGAAAACATTCGACGAGTTCATGACTTGAGAAAGAATCTGGGATTTGAGATTGTTGGTATGGGCTGAGATTTGGTGTATGATAATGTCTATGGCTGGATGAGGCCAGAGCTTGGGCTATGGTTAAACAGTGGAAATGCATGAATAGTCAATACATCATTTTAATAGTTATGCTTGATTGCTATTGGGCATCTGGAAGTCGGTCTGTAAAATTACCCTCGAGGAGATGAAGTAGTCGGGTAGAGTCTGTGTGTGACAGGCTCAATCGTACATGGCTTGTCAAAGGATGAATAGGTCAAGCCATCTTTTCTTCTGTACTTTATAAGAAGCATGTAGTGTATATTTGAAAACATTATTCTCAGTTTCAAGACATTATGCAGTAAGTGTGTTTTACTTGCAACATTTTATATACTATCATTTATAAAATGGAAGTGTTGAATATTTCCAAAACAAAATGCATTATTTGTCATCTACGTTGACACCTAATAATAATAATCTTTATTATTGTCACAAGTAGGCTTACATTAACACTGCAATGAAGTTACTGTGAGAATCCTCTAGTTGCTACATTCCGGCGTCTATTCGTGTACACAGAGGGGGAATTTAGAATGTCCAGGTCACCTAACAGCACGTCTTTCGGGACTTGTGGGAGGAAACCGGAGCCCCTGGAGGAAATCCATGCAGACACGGGGAGAACGTGCAGACTCCGCACAGACAGTGACCCAAGCCAGGAATCGAACCTGGGACCCTGGCGTTGTGAAGCCACAGTGCTATTTGTAGCTGACTCTATTTTGGAATCCTGAACTAACATTCTAACGCTTAACACCAACTCTGATTTGTTTGTGGAAAAACTCTTAGAAGTCTGACAGATCTGTATGATGTAATTACCTGAATTTGGGACAATGTTTGGAATGCGATCTCATCAGTAGAGTACAATCTAATCCGTGCATTCCTGTCATCCACATTGGGCAAGCTAGGGTGAAGTGTTGCATCTGAAGGGATAGCGTTTGAAGGTTGCAAGACTGAGCTGATGATGAGCATTTACGTGTATTATCTTCCAAATGTTAGAACTGAGCTGTTTAGTTCACATCAAAACTCCAAAACCTTGGACTTGGCTCCTCCCTCTGTCACTGGATCCTTGACTTCCTGACCCATAGACCACAATCAGGAAGGATAAACAACAACACCTCCCCCACGATAGTCCTCAACATCAGGGCCCCGCAAGGCTGTGTACTTGCCCCATACTATAATCCCTATACACACACAACTGTGTGGTAGAATTTGGCTCCAACTCCATCTACATGTTTGCTGATAACACAACCGTAGTGGGTTGGATCCTGAACAATGATGAGTCAGAGTACAGAAGGGCGATAGACAATCTCTCCCTCAATGTCAGCAAAACTAAGGAGTTGGTCATTGACTTCAGGAAGCAAAGTATTGTACATGTGTCTGCATCAATGCTGCCGAGGTGGCGAAGGTTGACAGCTCCAAATTCCTAGGTGGGCACAATCTGTCCTGGTCCACCCACGTCGACACTACGCCCAAGAAAACACAACAGCACCGATACCGCCTCAGGAAACCAAGGAAATTTGTCATATCCACATTGACTCTTACCAATTTTTACAGATGCACCATAGAAAATATCCTGTCTGGCTGCATCACAACCTGGTATGGCAACTGCTCGGCTCAAGAATGCAAAAAACACTACAGAGTCATGAACTAAGCCCAGTCCATCACGCAAACACGCCTCCAATCCATTGATTCTTGTGTACAGTTAGGGGCAGCACAGTGGCACAGTGGTTAGCATTGCTGTCTCACAGCACTGAGGACCCCCGGGTTCAATCCCGGCCCCGGGTTACTGTCAGTGTGGAGCTTGCACATTCTCCCCGTACCGACGTGAGTCTCATCCCCACAACCCAAAAAAAGTGAACACTCTAAATTGCCCCTTAATTGGAAAAAAACCAATTGGGTATACTAAATTTATAAAAACAAAAAAAAAGACTGTCTACACCTCCCACTGCCTTGGGAAAGTAGGCAGCATAATCAAAGACCCCTCCCACCCGGGTTATCCTCTCTTCCAACCTCTTCCATCAGGCAGGAGATACAAAGGTTTTGAGGACACACACGAACAGATTCCAAAACAGCTTCTTCCCCGCTGTTACCAGGCTTCTGAATGATCCTCTTGTGGACTGAACTGATTTCTCCACGCATCTTCTCTACTGAGTAGCACTACACTCTGTATGCTTCACCCAATGTCAATATCTATGTAATTACATTGTGTATTTATTGTAGGCCCTATGTTTTTTATATGGAACAATCTGTCTGGACTCTACACAGAACACTGCAAAATCCAAATTTAGGTTAACTAGTACTGTGCAAATGAAGCTTTAATTAAAACTTGTATTCTCCCTTTTTCAGGTTTGAGAATTTTTATTACAGAAGGAGTTGCATATTTAAGATATTTAGAGATGATAATTTTGTGGTGCAGGACTGGGTGTTGTGGCTTTGTTGTGATGGCAGGGTTGAAACCTCAGTTACACATCCTACAATGCAGATCTCAAAGCTGCAGTAGCAATACAGTAGAGATGGTTGAATATAGTTCCATGTAAATGAATGGATTTTGAAATAACTGTATGGAAACATTTATATTATTATGGGCCAGGGTTTAGAGAACCCCAAAGTGTATCATGGAGTTCACCTGACCCACAACTTTTAATAGATTTTGGTTATGGGGAGCACAAGGGCCCACTTTGCAGGTGTGATGCAGCAGAGAGCTAAAGTACTTTTAAAACAAAACCATGTTTATTCTATGAATCCAGTTAACATTTTATAAACACACAGTAACCATCTTGGCAACTATCAACTCAAATACTTTCCCCAAAGAATACAGTACTCTATAAGTAACCCTTAATCTTTCCCAGCAACATCCAGAAGACAAATACCCTCTTTAACAAATGCAACAGGTTTAAATTATCACTTTTAAATTAGCAAGTGCTCTGAAGACATTCTTTTCATACAGAGAGAGACCGAACTTACACCTTGTTTGGCTGGATGCAGCTCCAACTCTGAAAACGAAACTAAACACACACTGTAGCTGCCAGCTCAAAAGCGAAAGTCAAAACAGGCAGACAGCCCTGCTCCACCCACACTCTGACATCACTGCAGCTATTTGATAAACATCCATTTCTTTTTTTTTTAGAAACAATTTTATTAAGACATTTTGGCACAATAAACAACAACAAAATAAAACAGTGTGCAAAAAAACAATCATTATAGTGCAAGACAACCAGCTCATTACCCTAACCCCCCCGCTGACGATTAATTTTCCGTGAAGAAGTCGATAAATGGTTGCCACCTCCGGGCGAACCCTGACAGTGACCCTCTCAAAGCAAGCTTAATTTTCTCCTGACCGAGAAAGCTCGCCGTATCTGATAGCCAGGCCTCCGACTTAGGAGGTTTTGTGTCTCTCCATGCCAGCAGAATTCATCGCCGGGCTACCAGGGAAGCAAAGGCCAAAACTTCAACCTCTCTCTCCCCCTGGACTCCCAGGTCCTCCGAAACCCCCAAAATATCCACCTCTGGACTCATCACCACCACTGTTTTCAGTACCCGGGACATAACATCCGTGAACCCCTGCCAGTACCCCCTGAGTTTTGGACTTGCCCAAAACATGTGGACATGGTTCGCCAACCCTCCCGAACATCTGGCGCACCCGTCCTCCAATCCAAAGAATTTACTCATCCGGGCCACTTACTCATCCACTGGTCCCGGTGGCCGACCTTAAATTGAATCAGGCTGAGCCTGGCGCATGTTGCGGTTGCGTTGACCCTGCTCAACGCCTCCGCCCATAAGCCCTCTTCCATCTCACCCACGACCTCCTCTTCCCACTTAAGCTTCAGCTCCTTGGTCTGTGACTCCTCTGCTCCCATAAGTTCTTTATATATATCCGAGACCCTCCCCTCCCCCGCCCATCCACTGGACACTACCCTGTCCTGAGTGGCAGACGTGGGAAGGATGGAATCTGTCTGTGTAGAAAGTCCCGCACCTGCAAGTACCTGAACTCAGTCCTTCTTGCCAGCCCAAATTTCTCCTCTAATGCCCTCATGCTCGGGAAGCTCCATTCCAAGAACAAATCCCCCATCCTCTCAATCCCCGCCCTCCGCCATGCTCGGAACCCACCATCCATATTCCCCGGAGCGAACCGGTGATTGTCGCAAATTGGGGACCAAAACGATGGTCCCACTCCCCCCACGTGCCTTCTCCATTGGCCCCAGATCCGCAAAGTCGCCACCGCTATGGGGCAGGTGGAGTACCGTGCGGCGGGAGCGGCAGGGGCGCCGTGACCAGGGCTGCCAAACTGGTCCCCCTGCACAAAGTGGCCTCCATACGCCCCCAAACCAACCCCGCACCCACCATCCACTTCCTTATCATAGCTATGTTGGCCACCCAGTAGTAGTTACTAGAGTTTGGCAGCGCCAGCCCCCCTTCCCCCTCGGTTCCTCTCGAGCATCACCCTTTTCACCCGCGGGGACATTCCCGCCCACACAAATCCCAAAATCATTTTATTAGCCTTCTTGAAAAAAGACCGCGGAATGAAAATGGGGAGACACTGGAAGACGAATAGGAATCTCGGGAGGATTGTCATTTTAATCGTCTGCACTTTCCCCGCTAGTGTCAGTGGGAGCACATCCCACCTCCGGAACTCAGCCCTCATTTGCTCCACCAACCGAGATAGGTTCAACTTGTGCAGACGGCCCCAGTCCCGCGCCACCTGTATCCCCAAGTATCTGAAGCTGTCCTCTACTAGCCTGAACAGCAGCCCCCTCAACCTACCCTCCTGGCCCCTCGCCTGGACTACAAACAACTCGCTCTTTGCCATGTTCAGTTTGTACCCCGAGAACCGGCTGAATTCCTTCAGGATTCCCATGATTTAATCCATCCCAGCCACTGGATCCGTGATGTATAAGAGCAAGTCATCGGCGTACAATGAAACTCTGTGTTCCAAACCCCCCCCCACCCCCGTACCAGCCCTTAGAAGATCTCAGGGCAATTGCCAGCAGCTCTATTGCTAGCGCAAACAGCAGTGGGGAGAGGGGACACCCCTGCCTTGTCCCACGGTACAGTCTGAAATAGTCAGATGGCATCCTGTTCGTCCTCACACTCGCCTCCGGAGCCTGGTACAGCAGTATGACCCAGTCGACAAAGCCCTCCCCGAACCCAAATCGTCCCAGCACCTCCCATAGATAGTCCCACTCAACCCGGTCGAAAGCCTTCTCGGCATCCATTGCCACAGCTACCTCTACCTCCCTACTCCCCGGGGGCATCATGATCACATTCAGCAACCTTCTTAGGTTGGTCACCAGCTGCCTGCCTTTGACGAACCCGGTTTGATCTTCCATAATGACGTCTGGCACACAGTCCTCAATCCTAGCCGCCAAGAGTTTTTAGCCAGTCTTTTAGCATCTACGTTGAGCAGAGAGATCGGCCTATAGGATCCACATGCCTCCGGGCCTTTGTCCCGTTTCAATATCGGGGAGATAGTGGCCTGTGACATCGTCGGGGGTAACACCCCTCTGTCTCTTGCCTCATTAAAAACGCTAGCCAGCACCGGCCCCACTATCCGGGAGAGCTTTTTGTAAAACTCCACCGGATACCCATCCGGCCCCGGGGCTTTACCCGATTGCATGGCCCTCAAGCCCCTCAATATTTCTTCAGTCCTGATCGGGACCCCTAAACCGTCTGCCAATCCCCTGCCCGCTTTTGGGAAGGACAGTCCATCCAGAAAACGCCCCATCCCCTCCCGCCCGGGGGCGGGGGGGGGGGGGGGGGTGGGTGGGGGGGGCTTCCAAGGTGTAAAGCTTGCTATAGAAGTCCCTGAACACCTTGTTCAGCCCTGCCGGATCCCCTACCAAGTTTCCCCCCCATCCCCGTCGACTACCTTCCCTATTTCCCTGGCCACTTCCCTCTTTCTCAGTTGCTGTGCCAGCATTCTACTGGCTTTCTCCCCGTGCTCGTAAATCGCACACCTCACCTTCCTAAGCTGCTCCACAGCCTTACCTGTGGACAACAAACTCAGTCTGTAGCCTTCGTTGTTCCCTTAATAGCTCTGCCCTCGGGGTCTCCGCGTATCTCCTGTCTGACTGTAAGATCTCCCTTACCAGTCGGTCCATTTCTGCCCTGTCCGTCCTGTCCCTTTGTGCTCTAATCAAAGTCAGCTCCCTTCTCACCACTGCCTTCAGCGCCCCCCAAAGCACCGCAGCTGAGACTTCCCCTGTGTCATTGGACTGCAGGTGGTTTTGCATACATTTCCTCACCCTCTCACACACCGCCTCATCCGCCAACAAACCAACCTCCAGCTTCCATTGAGGGCGCTGAAAACTTTCTTGCAGTCCTGCAGATCAACCCAGTGCGGGGCATGGTCTGAAATCGCGATCGCCGAATATTCTATGTCCGTCACCCCCGTAAGCAAATCCCTGCTCATGATGAAAAAATCAATTCGGGAACCTTGTGGACATGTGAATAGAACGAAAACTCCCTCCCCTTTGGCCGACTAGCCCTCCATGGATCAGCTCCCCCCCCATTTGCTCCATGAACCCCCTCAGTTCTTTCGCCATTGCCTGCACTTACCTATTTTTGAACACGCCCGGTCTAGGCAGGGGTCAAGGACTGTGTTAAAATCTCCTCCCATAATCAGCCTGTGCGAGTCCAGGTCAGGTATCTTCCCCAGCAGTCTCTTGATAAACTCCACATCATCCCAATTTGGGGCATATACATTGACCAAGACTACCCTCATCCCCTCAAGCTTGCCACTCACCATGACAAATCTGCCTTCCCCATCCAAGATTGTGCTGCCCGCCTCAAATCGCACCTGTTGGTTGACCAAAATCGCAACCCCCCCTGGTTTTAGTGTCCAGCCCCGAATGGAAGACCTGAATAATCCAGCCCTTCCTTAATCTGACCTGGTCAGCTACTTTCAGACGAATCTCCTGAAGCATTATCACGTCCGCTTTCAGCGCCCTCAGATGTGCGAACACACGTTTCCTCTTTATCGGCCCATTTAACCCTCTAACGTTCCAGGTGATCAGTCTGGTTGAGGGGCACCGTGCCCCCCCCCCCCCCCCCCGCCGATCAGCCATCTCCTTACTTGGGGCCGCCCACAGCCCCTGTGTCGCGCTTCCCCCGGCCCGCCTTCTGGCAGCCTCCGACCTCATCCATGATCCTGCACCTAAGTCCCTTCCTTGTCAACAGAACAATTACCCCTCTCTCCCCCCCCCCCTCCCCCCTAGCAACAACACCCTGTAACCTAACCCCTGCCATAAACTAACTAAATACACTCCCCCCCCCCCCCCCCCCCCTGGATCCGTACACAAAAAGCCCCCAGCACTACATATCTTAACTTCCCTCTTTTATCCAACAAAAACTCAAATACAGGAGGGAAATAGAAAAGCCAGGAACAGACAAAGAAAAAAAGAAACACAGAGCACCAGCAAAATGTGTAAACATCGCTCAGTGTCTTTTTAACACAAGTCCAAAAAGTCTTCAGTTCGGCACCAGCCCTTCTCTCTTGGCAAAGTCCATCACATCCTAGGGCTCCTCAAAGTAATGGTGCCATCCCTCGTGTGTGACCCACAGGCATGCCAGCCCAAACTTCACCTTCTTAAACAGAATCTCTTTGACTTACCTGTAGCCTGCCCTTCTCCTGGCCATCTCCACGCTCAGGTCCTGGTAGATGCGCAAGACACTGTTATTCCAATGGCAGCTCCACGTGCGCTTGGCCCACTGTAGCATCCGCTCCTTGTCCAGGAATCTGTGAAACTGGACCACCATCGCTCGGGGGGGGGGGGGGGGGGGGGGGGGGGTGTGGCTGCCTCGTCAGCGCCCTGTCCACCTCCACCGGGCGAGGGAAGACATCATCTCCCAACAGCTTCTGGAACATGCCCGCCACATACGCTGCGGCATCCTCTCCCTCAGCCCCCTCCGGGAGACCAACGAGTCTCAAATTCTGCCGACGAGACCTATTTTCCAGGTCCTCCACCTTTTCCAGGAGCCTTTTTTGTTGATCCTTCAGCCTCTCCATCTCCACCTCCTCCACTGTTTGGTGATCCTCCTGCTCCTCCAGCGCCGTTTCTAGCTTCTGGATCGTATGATCCTGGGCATCCAGCCTATGCTCGATAAACTTCCGAATCAGGTCTAAACTGTCCCGCTTCAACGCGTTAAAGCCCTCTTGGATGACCTTCAACAGATGCTCCGTTGTTGGCTGGGCTGTCTGCACCGGGGTCCGGACATCGGCCATATTGTCCTCAGCAGCAGCTTCTACAGTGCCCTTGTTTACCTCCTTCTTCAACTGTTTGTGATTCTTTCTGCTTCTTAATTCCATACACCCGTGTCTGGAGTCAGTGCCTGAGTGCCAATGCTTTCCGAACTAGCACTCAACAGTACAAAAAAATCGGGGAAGAAGGTCCAAAGGTCCGACTGGATCGAGAGCCACCAAATGTGCGACTTGCTCCTCCATAGCCGCCACCGGAAGTCAAAAAACACCCATTTCTTAAAGGTACATCCACTACAGCTATTTGATAAACATCCAATTCTTTAAGGTACTCTCACATGACAACATGGAAAGTAATACAAGTTGTTGCCTAAGTGTAGCCTTGGAATTATTATGTGTCTAGTTGAATGGAAAGTAGCAGCAACAGGTTAAAAGTGCGAAGGGAGTCGAAAACTAATTTAAATTGCAGAGAGCTCACATATCAAGTCTTGCATCATAAGAACATAAGAACTAGGAACAGGAGTAGGCCATCTGGCCCCTCGAGCCTGCTCCGCCATTCAATGAGATCATGGCTGATCTTTGTGGACTCAGCTCCACTCTCCGACCCGTACACCATATCCCCAAATCCCTTTATTCTTTAGAAAGGTATCCATCTTTTTCTTAAAAACGTTTAAAGAAGGAGCCTCAACTGCTTCACTGGGCAAGGAATTCCAGAGATTCACAACCCTTTGGGTGAAGAAGTTCCTCCTAAACTCGGTCCTAAATCTACTTCCCCTTATTTTGAGGCTATGCCCCCTAGTTCTGCTTTCCCGACCAGTGGAAACAACCTGCCCGCATCTATCCTATCTATTCCCTTCATAATTTTATTTGTTTCAATAAGATCCCCCCGCATCCTTCTAAACTCCAATGAGTACAGTCCCAGTCTACTCAACCTCTCGTCATAATCTAATCCCCTCAACTCTGGGATCAACCTAGTGAATCTCCTCTGCACTCCCTCCAGTGCCAATATGTCCTTTCTCAGGTAAGGAGACCAAAACTGAACACAATACTCCAGATGTGGCCTCACAACACCTTATACAATTGCAGCATAACCTCCCTAGTCTTAAACTCTATCCCTCTAGCAATGAAAGACAAAACTCGATTAGCCTTCTTAATCACCTGTTGCACCTGCACACCAACTTTTTGCGACTCGTGCACCAGCACACCCAGGTCCCTCTGCACAGCAGCATGTTTTAACATCTTACAGTTTAAATAATAATCCATTCTGCTGTTATTCCTCCCAAAATGGATAGCCTCACACTTGGCAACATTGAATTCCATCTGCCAGACCCTAGCCCATTCACCTAATCTATCCAAATCCTTCTGCAGACTTCCGGTATCCTGTGCACCTTTTGCTTTACCACTCATCTTAGTGTCGTCTGCAAACTTTGCCACATTGCACTTGGTCCCCAACTCCAAATCATCTATGTAAATTGTGAACAACTGCGGGCCCAACACTGATCCTTGAGGGACCCCACTAGTTACAGGTTGCCAACCAGAGAAACACCCATTTATCCCCACTCTCTGCTTTCTGTTAGTTAACCAATCCTCTACCCATGCTACCACTTTACCCTCAATGCCATGCATTTATACAGTAGCTGTCAACTCCTGCAGCAGCCACCTATCCCAAGGAATGGTAGTTTTGAAAATCATACCGAAGTGGCTCCAACAACAGACCAGAAGCTCAACGCCATTTAGGACAAAGCTCTATCTGCTTGTCTGACAGCCCATCCTTAAGCGCAAACATTTGTATTGAAGCTGTGTAATATAATGAAATCCTTGGGTCATTCTCGGTCTAACACACGGCGATTAGAATCACAGATGGTATCCAATGGAAACAGATACAAAGCAGCTCGAGGGTTGGAAGTGCTGTGGCTTCAGATGTGAAAAGATCCATTATACCACTGCTAATTTGAACAACAAACAAAGTTCTGGATGGAAAGTGGTTTTTTCCAATTTTATGCTCATTAAGATTTTTTTTGTTCTTTATTCTTCAATTGGATGTGGGAGTTGCTAGCCCAACCCTAATCGTCCTTGAGCTGAACTGCTTGCTAGGCCATTTCCAAGTCAATCACATTGCTGCATGGATCTGGAGTCACATTGGTTCATAGAATCCCTGCAGTGCAGAAGGACACCATTCGGCCCATCAAGTCTGCACCAACTTGCTGAAAGAGCACCCTAACTTTGACCCACTCCCCCTCCCTATCCCTGTAACCCCACCGATCCTTTGGGGTTGTCTAAGGAGCAATTTAGCATGACCAATCCATAAAAGCTGCACATCTTTGGACTGTGGAAGGAAACCGGAGCACCCGGAGGAAACCCACGCAGACACAGAGAACGTGCAAACTGCACAGACAGTTACCCAAGGCTGGCATTAAACCCGGGTCCCTGGCGCTGTGAGACAGCAGTGCTAACCTCTGTGCCACTTGTAGGACAGCAGATCTCCTTCCCTAAAGGACATTAGTGAACTGGATGGGTTTCTACGACAGTGATCATTCCCTAAAAGGGAATGATTGCTTAATGTGTGTTTGGGCACAAATTCATGGCTTAAAACTTCTGAATGCGGGGGTGGGGAGAGGGGGCGGTGGGAAAAAAATCAGATATATTCCAAGGTCACTAGCGACATGAATATTCAGGAGGAAGGAGTAATTAAATTAGTTCTGGAAGGACTGAATGGCATTTTTATCCTTGTGCGTCATAGACAAGGGAGGATGTTTAAATCTAAAATCTACAAACTAAGCTCATATTAAAGCAATGAAGAAAAAATCTCCTTCCAGGATTTCATTGCCTTTTAACTAATAGGAGAAAGCAATTATGCTACTACATTGTCAAGAGTTTGGCACTTTACACTAGCATTATCAATTTTGAGTCTTAAAACCCAAGTGAATGAATGCTCAACTTGGCTTCAAATTTCTTGCAGTGAAAAACTGAGGGTGGCTGTTGGATACAGTCCTCTGCTGAAGTATGTGTGCATGTGTCTACTCTTTGGGAATGGGGACATCTTAGAGGGGAAACTTTATACAGGGAATTAATAGCTTAAGTTGATCCATCTTCTGCGGGATACGGGGATTTAGGAATGAATTATTTTTAAATACTTGATTTTAAAATTGCTATTTTCCACAATTGTAAAGGCAATAAATGGGTTATAGCTACTGAGATAGTTTGCTTGACCATGCATTGAAGGTGTGTATTACAAGATTTTATACAATGCCTTTAACATGGCAATGCATCCTAAGGCGCATCACAAGGTAGTAATCAGATAAAAATTACACCAATCCAAAGGAGGAGATATTAGAACACATGACCAAGCACATGACCAAACATCTGGTGAGAAAGGTAGGTTTTACGCAGCGACTTAAAAGGTGGAGTGGTAAAGGGGTTTGGCTAACGTGTTTGGGGCCCAGTTCAAAATACAAGTGTCTATGGTAGCCCATAGACAATGGGGACAGGGGTAGCAGAACCGAGCTCTCTGGGGATTGTAGGGCTGGAGGAGATGACAGCTGGAGTGAGGTAAGGCCACAGAGCAATAATAATATAATACTTTAAATTGGGGAATTTCTGAAATATGTGTTGCTGCCCTCTGCTGGCATAAACCACTGACACAGACAAATTGACATTGACTGCAAGTTTGATTTACTTTAAAATACAGCCTCTATTTTCTCACTAAGCTTATTTAAACAGTTACATAAGTTTCAAGACTCGCAACTTGAACAAAACTACCACCCGGTAGAGAGAACCTGGCTAGGCTCACTCTGAATGTGTGCGCTGTGAGCTTCCAAGCTCAGGTCTTGTCTTGCGAGTGTTGATCCTGGAGTTATCACTGTTGAACCTCTGAAGTCCCTGCTATTTTCTAATGCATTAGCCTGTAGTTGATAGTTCATTCACATAAACAATCCTGTGACACACATAGGCCTAATTCGTCCTTGAAAGAGCCTTGATCTAGTTGTTCCAAAATAAAGTGTTATTCGCAAAATATCCAGTCCGTTCCCATGAAATTCAAACTGCAGAGAACTGCAATTTTCGCTGTTAGCCTCTTTAATGTTAACAATTATGATCTTTTACCATCATGCCTCATGGCATAAAGTTAGCCATCTTTCCTACTCAGCAGGAGTGAATGTAGGTTGGTGAGTATGTCTTAGTATGAGTTAAACAAACCATTTTATGGGCTGTCTTAGCTTAGAGCTCACTTCAAACAGAGAAATGTGTATCATTTGGTGGTTTTAAGCAGGCGGTGCTCTACTCACTTGGAAAATATTAGGGGATTTTTTAAAAGATTCTTCTGTCTGAATTTTGTTTTTTGTTCTCGCACTAAAAGTTTGGAGAAACTCACATTAGGCATGCATGGAATACAAAATATCCACTTCAATCATAAGGGAATCCTATTGTTACATTCCAAGGTTGTATTATTAGATATTGAGCAGCCTGTGTGCACTCACGGACTTTGGACCAGTTTTGGAAATTATCGACAACCTAGCTGAAACTTGTAAATCTTGCTCCTCCAAGTCAATTTGGAGATATAATTTATGGGCATTATCTCACGGGGTGTCTCTGTGTCAAAAGGCAGTCAATTGAATCTCAACGCAGCGCAGAGCACTGGAGCCTCCTCTGCTTCGAGGGAAAAAACAATTCACTTCAAGCTGGGTTTGAAAGTTTCCCAGTCTGCAAGGGTTTCCCAGGCCTCGGCAGCTCTTTGGCCACTCTTTGGCCAATAAGAATTTGTTGTTTCCTCTTTGAGAGCTGTAGCCACACAGCCATGGTCCTCATAACTGACTAGTATAGGGGCCCAAGAAGAGTTTAAAAACCCAATTTGAGGGTCCATGAGAATTGAAACTGACGCCACAATTTTATTTGATTATTTTTAAATATATAACATTTGTTATCCAATAGATGTATTTTTTGAAGGAATATCTTCACTTGAAGTATTATCGTGATTATATAGTTCCTTCCTTCCCTCCTCTCCATTTCACTTCAGGTCCATCATCCATGCTTTCCTCCACTGTAGTGGACTAAGATGAGTCACAGGTAGCTCCCAGATTACTGCCTGTGAGTTGTCTTAATCAATCAAAGTTACGCTTTGACTGATTTCTTCCCCGCCTTGCTCAAAAGTAAAGCTTACCACCAAGCCGCTGCTTCCAAAAAGAGATGTTTAGTATTTTACCAGGGAGGACAAGGAGCTTAGGCTTGGGTTCCACTGGAATGTCAGTGCCCTCCAGTTACAGCAAAGGACTACCCATAGAATTGAGAAATTTTTAATGTCCTGAAACAGAATTCGAAAAATAACCCATATATATTTATTAAAGCTTTTGGGCAGGATTCACCGTCCCGCCACGCCCTTTTTTGGTGTAGCGCCCCTCCCGACCGGGAGCGGGCCCCTCTGTCCCGTCAGCTGGTCAATGGGGTTTCCCATTGTGGGCACTCCCAAGCCTCGGGAAATCTGCGAGCGTGAATGCGCTGCCGGCGAAGGGGAGGATCCCGCCGTCGGAGAATCCAGCCCATTGTTTCTGGAGTTGATACCTTCTATTTTTTTCCAAGTATTTGGAGCTTCACAAATTAGTTTCTTCC
The DNA here is from genome assembly GCF_047496885.1 of Scyliorhinus torazame. Taxonomy (NCBI): domain Eukaryota; kingdom Metazoa; phylum Chordata; class Chondrichthyes; order Carcharhiniformes; family Scyliorhinidae; genus Scyliorhinus; species Scyliorhinus torazame. Next base: position 56,395,748 of record NC_092723.1, on the reverse strand, counting down.
ACAAATGTTTGGCAAGGTGGGCAGCATCTGTGGAGAGGAGAACCAAGATCTGGAACTTTATCTTGCTCTCGCTCTCTCTTCACAGATGCTGCCTGGGCTCCTGAATATTTCCAGCATTTTCTGTTTGTAAGCCAGATTTCTAACATCTGCACATATTTTGCCATTGTCACCATTTATTCTACTTGATTGGATGAAGATCTTGTTAAAGGAGACTTTGACTGGCCTATTAATTTGAGTAATTTTCAAGAGCCTTGGCCAGGGTAAGCATTGCTATGAAATCCCACCTGATTTTACCTAGTGCATGCATTGTCCTCTCTTGCAATCAGCCGACAGGGCCTCTAAAACATGGCGAATGGCTATTGTGCAACACATAGCTATTGGAGAAAAAACTGTCAATGGGAGGATATGAGGAAGATGAAACACAACGCTTCGTTTCATGAAGAGAGCTTGTCTGACGCAGGGAATTTGTAGCCCCAAACATCTGATGTGACACTTCTCGAGCAAGTGAGCAGCTTTCAAGACTTGAAGGTGGTAGGTTGATGTTGGAGATCATTATTTAACAGCAAAACCTTATTGTGTTCTGTGCTCTATCTGTCTGCTGGACTGGATTATTGACTTAATGTTTGAACCGTGCCTTCTTTTCTCCTACCTATTAATTCCTGGCAGCTGAATTGTTGCACACTGAGCTTTAAGCCCTCGGCCAACATGGAGTCACTCAGCTCTGTATCTTCTGCAGCTTGCAGGATGCTCAGTAGTGCAGGTGCAATAGGTACGAAATCGCATTACATTCTTACCTTTCGGGCAATCTGTCTCTTACCTAACTTCCTAATTAACCATTTGTTGTCTTTTCCTATTGGTTTGCAAAGTTGAAAATTCTGTCAGTCTAATGTAGCGATTGCTTTTTAGCTTTGACCGCAGTTTGTTGGTTGGCAGCATGGCTACATTTGACTTGTAACTGCCAGTGATAATCTGGCCTGTCCTTAACTTGCTTAGTTCCAAAACTTTTTAAGGTGAACTTTGTGCAAGGCATTCCAACGTCAAGTTCTCACAATGAAACTTGTTTCAAAATGTTATCTTTTGTAAGCCAACACGGTAGCTAATTTGCAAGTAGCAAAATCCCACAAACAGCCAGGAACTAATGGCCTGTTAGATACATACAAGGAGCAGGAGTAGGCCATTCAGCCCCTTAAGCTTGCTCCGCCATTTAATAAGATCATGGCTGACCTGATAACCTCAAATCTGCATCCTGTCCACCCATGAAAACTATCGTCCATTTGCTTACCAAGAATCTATTCACTTCTGCCTTAAAAATATTCAAAGACTCTGCTTCCCACCCTTTCAGGAAGTGAGTTCCAAAGACTCACGACCCTCTGAGAAGGGTAAAATAATTTACAATAACTATTTTGTACTCTTAAGATTCAGGGTTAAAATGAGGTACATGTGAATTAACAGGTAAACTGTGGTTGAACACACCACACTGGAAAATAAACAGCTAATGCTACCAAAACAGATTCTGTGGATTTTTCAGCAACCCACCCAGCCATCATTAAATTCTGAGTCAAACAATCTCGCTAAAACTCTCTCTTCCTCATGAAGATCCAAATATTTCACTTTCGAACATCAAGCCTCTGAATTCTCTCAAAACCAATCCAACTTGGACTCTCTCAGGGTTACAATCTCATCTCCAGAAACTCCATTTCCCCTTATTTTCCAAGTCTGCACTCCAACCTCTACTTGTGCATTACCAGCTCTTTAATAGCAGATTAGATTCATTGGCTGATACTGCCCCTGGGTTTTACCAAACTCCAATCTTCCCAGCTATATCAAGTTATATAAAGTTCCAAGGGTTTTTTTCTGGGCCCTAAACCTTTCAGCAAGGGTCCAGTAATTGTCTTCCACCATTTCAGTCCCCAGGATTCTCCTGAGCCCCAACTACACAGAGCCGTCTAACAGCAACACTTTTGCTACCTGGATTCTGTTCACAACAGCATCTTTTTGGTATGGCATTTTCCCCTGCTGTCGAATGGCCGTTCCCCCAACAAACGCACCGCTATATTGAAACCGTAGAACCTTCTTAAGCTCCACCCCTCTCCATAACTACATCGCCTTCCAGAGCTCACTGAATGCTTTAACTAATTGTAGCCCACCCCTCAAAAGAAAACCACTCTCTGGGCTGTATGTCTTTGCAAGCAATGTAGATACCTCTGTTGTAAGATGTGTAGTTCAGTAGGTCAGATGTAGAGGTTTCGAGTCTTGCATAGTTCAACAGTAAGTGTTTATTAACTACTCAACTACCTACAGATATGCAGTGTAAGGTCTGAGCTGGGAGCTGTCTCCTTGCTTGTCTCTACACACGTCTTTTCAGTCCTCTAGACTCTGATCATGTGTTCCTTTACATTAATGGTCAGCACAGTTGCTTCACAGCTCCAGGTCCCTGGTTCGATTCCCGGCTTGGGTCACTGTCTGTGCGGAGTCTGCACATTCTCCCCATGTCTGCATGGGTTTCCTCCGGGTGCTCCAGTTTCTTCCCACAATTCAAAGATATGCAGGTTAGGTGGATTGGCCATTATAAATTGCCCTTAGTATCCAAAAAGGTTAGATGGGGTTACGGGGATAGAGTGGAGGCGTGGGCTTAAGTAGGGTGCTCTTTCCAAGAGCTGGTGCAGACTTGATGGGCCGAATGGCCTCCTTCTGCACTGTAAATTCTATGACTCTATAATTCTATGATCACAGTGTAAATGGTACTGTACCCAGTCCTATGTTAACCCTTTCTGTGGCAGAACCTTACACTGCAATCTAATCTCTAATTCTCCAGCTAAGAAAACCCATTTGTGTTTTATGATCTTGTCTTTCCAGCCCTTATGTGAATATGGCCCCAACGTTTTAAGTGTAATAGTCTTCAAGCTGCTTTAGTTTCCTCATCCCATTTTCTCCAGTTAAACTTTAATCTTTCCTAACCTAAAAATGATCTCTGCAATACTATGAGCCATGGACAAGTTATTTATAACAGCTTTTTTTGTTGAACTTGACAATTGTTTTTGTTTACATTATGAGCGGGTGAAGATTGGGGTAGAGGTGGAGAAGGCAAACAACATTGGCTTTTCATGAGAACTATCACTTTCATTGAAGACTCCCTGAAAAATTATGCTTCCCTGTCTACTTCATAAACCACTTTGGCTGTGCACTATTTAATGGTCACACAAGTCTCCACCCAACCTCTGCACCCAAAATTCACAGTGACACTTTTTTCTACCCACCTTGTTCACCCACATTCAAAGGAAGTCACGGCCACAGTGGGAGGGGAGACAATAGCTTGTGAATATATGTGCTGATTTCAGTTTGTCTTTTTTATTTTACTTTTTTGCGTGGTTTTGTAATATGTAACTTATAAGTCATGAATTACAAGATATGAAAACCCAATAAATTTTTTTTTAAAAAAACTGTTCACCCAACCTCTGCACCCAAAATTCACAGTGACACTTTTTCCACCCACCATGTTCACCCACATTCTCCATCCCCAACACCTCCCAACTGGTGTACTCTACCCCTCCAGCCCTGTATAGAAACATTTTTCTCTTTCAGCACCACCCTTGCCTCAAGTTGACATACACATTCTACTTTCTCTCACCCTCAACCCTGTTTAAAGCCATTCTTCCTACTTAACCCAGGTCCAGGTAAAATTTTGTGCATTACCTGTGCCCAGGTAAGTGACTGAGTTCACATTCAGTTCTTTGGATGAGTAGCAAAGGTTCGGAGCCAGAAATGAAGGTGAGGTGGAGGGGCTGGTAAGCATGTGCTGAATTTAATCCATGGACAAACACTTGCTTTCCTGAAAGTACTGACTGGATCCCTACACCTTTCAACTGGTAACCTAATGTGCCCTTGTTTAGGAAAAAAAATCTTTCTTCAGCACTTGGTTGTAGGATGACCAAGTGGAATTGGTTACAACTCATTGAGTTTATCTCGCGGGCAAGTAGTGATGGATCAGTGAAAGTATTATGCCTGTCCTTGTGATATATCTTCGGAGATGAGATACACTGCCATCACGGTCTCAGCTCTTCCTGTTGCCACGATGAGAGCAGATGCAACCTTCCACATTTACTCAAATATATTTTCTGTATTTTTTAATCAACCACCTATTGTCCTAGTAAAATACTGTCTTCCTGTCACATGATTTAAAAGGCACTTGGTGTGTGTAACTTTAATTCTGTGGAAAGAAAATTGGCAGTAAAATAGCTGGCTTTGCCCATTGAAGATTGCGCTGCTTGGAAAGAGGAATTTTCCATTTGTCCTGAAGTCTTCAGGCATTAAAAACTCCAGTCTGGAGCCACCTAACCACTGTTTCTTTATTTATCGTTTTGTCATATTCAACCTTCTTCGTTTTTTGTAAAATCAGCCTTGGTTCTTCACCTTGGCTTATGTATAAGGAAAACCCAACCCTCATGAATTGTACTGTCCCAAGGTCCTCATCATGTCATTTGTACTGTTGGATCCAGCTCTTTAGCTTGTGCTGGGAGCAGTTTGAGATAATTGATTAACAGTATTGATCAGGATACTTATTTGTTTTAGGCTGCCTTGCTGTGATATATTGGCACCTGCTTGTCAAACATGCCTCAACTAATTGAGCTGAGCTTTGGGGAAAGAAGCCAACCACATGAGTGGCCGTAATACCATCTCCCAATGGTACTACAAATTGTTGAATTGCCAGAACCTGGGCAGTAATAACCATCATGGCCTGGCCCCTCATCTATCCTACCTCCACTAGTGTTACAACGCTTCTAGGGTTTTGTACTCCTCCAACACTGGTCTCTTAGGCATCCCCCATTCCTTTCTACCCACTATTGGTGACTGTGCCTTCAGCTGCCTTGACCCAAAGCTCTGGCATTTCTTCACTGAACATCTCTCAACTTCTCTCTCATCTTTTAACATCTATCTCCAACTAAACTTGCCATCTCTCCCAATATCACCACCTTTGGATCAATGTCCGTACTTGTTTGAATACATGTGCCTTGAGGAATATTCTTATGTAAAATGCACATGCTCAATGCAAGGTATATTTCACAATTAATTGGGAATTTGTGCAAATGATTTTGCAATATCCTTTTCTGCTCTGTAACAACATTCTTGGGTTCTTGTGGAACAAAGGTTGGAGTAATGATTTCCTACAAAATGTTTCATTAAAGGGCATGTTCCAAAGAAAATAGAAATTACAGATGTGGATGTGGTCCTAAGACAAAAGGATCCGTGTTGGTGAGTTACCAGGATGGTAAACCAGCCTGGGCACTCGGATATGTCACTTTGTTGTTTCAATCAGCAATATTTGATGATGGTTGAATTCACAGTGGTGCAGTATCATTCGTGGTGGCTTTGCTGGTGTCTGATTCCACTCATGCTATATCATCAGGACCTTGGACAGCAGAATTCCACTGGTTTGCTCCATCAAAATCCACGATTGATTTTGCAGGGAAGCATCAAGATGGGAAAAATAGAGTGAATCTACTGGTAAATAAAGAAGTAGTGATTGATCAACTTAAGAAGTGGTTCTAAATCTAAAGATGATGTGATGGGGAATTCTGCAGGAGTGAAGTTCCACAATCCTGAGATGATAGGAAAATAAACATTCTGTGTGGATTTGATGACCTGAATGGCCAGTTCTTTGTTTTGTGTGTTCCTTTGTGGAGAAACACATTTATTAATGATTTATTGAAAATTAAGTATCTAAATAACTTGCAATGAATGCAGCATTAATTGGTATCACAGCTGACTTGAGTATCTGGGTGTCATTGTCAGATCCATGAACTCACTCCATTGAAACAGAATATGTACTGCCTGAAAAGATGGTTGATGGAAGAAATAATGTAATCAGACCAGGGAGATCCGCCTACTCTGAATATTGGAAGATGCCCAAAGACATCCTGGATATTATCCTTCCTGCTGGATTTTTTTCACCCCTCAATATATGGCCCCACCTATTTGTTAGCCCTCTGGATACTTCCAATGCAGGTCATCAACTTGTTCAATTCCAATCCATGGGATTTTTGCCAGGAAACATCACACCCAAAGAAAATGGAACTTGCTGCAGTTCATTACTGAGACACAACAATTTGATAACCATTTAATGATGGTATTAGAGACTGAATTTATAAATACCATTTGGATAAAGCTTTTAATGATGTGCCAAAGTTGACAATACCAGAAGTACGTATGGAGATCAAAAATGGACGAGGGAAGATCACAAGAGCACACTTAGCAGCATGCGGTATAGGTATGGGAGAATGAGAATCATGGGAGATTGGACTATAATAGGGACCAAAAATGACAAGAAAAATAGTCTTGAAAATTCAAATGTAGTTGCTTGTAAATTGTGATGAGCTAATTTGCAGAATCAGCAAAGGTATTTGTGATTATTTCATTACCAGATCACCTAGCTGTTGGGAATATCCCAATGAGGGCAGAGGACATTTTAATCAACTGATTTAAAATTCAATGAACAGCATGGTCATGCTTTCTGGGTAGCTTGATTGCCAAATATTGAGGCAAAAAGACACCAGTTGTACATGGACTGTTTGCACATCTTGCAATGTGATCTTGGTGTTGAGTTGTTGCTACAAACTTTCAGTTTGTGACATGCAGAATGTTTTTTGCTGTACAGATTTTATTTCCATGAAATGCACCCCCCATCGCCCCTCAGTTTCTCCCAACAATCTTTTTGCGTCTTCTCCGAGTGAAAGTCAGCTATGAGCGAAAACACCGCATGAACTCTTTTTGCAGTCTGTTTGAATAATTAATTGAAATTTATGTTATGTTTCACTGACCATGTCAGTAGAAGTGAACTTTTACCAGCTGTGGTTTACCCAGTATGACTTAGCAGATGACAAAACTTTATGCTCTTCTCCATGTATTTAATAAAACCTATGTGGTTGTTTTTGAGACTTGGTTTAACAGCATCACATGATGTTGTTGAGGCCTGCTGGTGTCTGACCAAAGCTTCTGCATAGCTCCACCTACTGTATGAGTTTGATTTTCATTTCTTCTTTTTAAAAATAGAAGTTTCGGCTTTGTTAGAAACCTTTGTGAGTTCACCAGAAGGAGTTCTCCTTGTCTTTTGTCAGACCTCCCAAGTGACGCAATGCCAATTTCCATCATCAATTATCAATGCCCAAATATCAGAAGTCCCCTCCTTAGGCTTCTCTGCCTCACTGCCTTGCTCTCATTCTTTCATATTCTGCTTCAAAACCTACCTATTTAAGTATTTGGTCACCTGCCCTAATAACACATTGTGGCTTTTGTGTTGAATGTTGTCGGATAATATTGCTGTGAAACACCTTGGGATGATTTTCTGCATTAAAAGTTATTGTAGCTGCGTGTTGTTTGGGGCGAAGGAATATAAGTCTGTTGGAAATTACATATCCGTGAAGACCAATCTGTACTGCAATGAAAGCAAAATAATGTGTTAAAATCCTGGATGAGAAACCCAACAATTTTCAATTTGTAAAACTGTGAGGAAAGGATACTTTGTCCCAGGGGTGATAACATTGACCAATAGGTATATTTTATGTTAAAACAAACTTTAATTTAAACACAGAATCAATCACATTAGCAACAACATAACAGCTTAAATAAAAAGAAGAGCTTTAACGTACTCCCTACACCTGTGACACTACACACACACACATATATATATTCCAATTAAGCAAATTAATATAGTTCAAAGATCTCTTAGAAATAAAGTTAACACCAAGGTTTGCTTACTTTTCTCTGTGCAAAGACCTGTGAGAGAACCTTCCAGGAGCCAGCTGAATCCCTGTCTTGTCAGACTAAAATCTTGTGGCAAACTGCAAAACCACAGACAGACCTGGCTCCACCCATTAATTACACCATAAGGGATTCTTCAGTTTCCTCCCACTGAGATGTCCCATGACCTGTTTATCGAGGACTAAGCACAACCCCTCATAAATTATCTGCAGCCCAGGGATCCACTTAAATCAAACAAATGTTCCATTAGACATCTATCCATAAAGAAGTAAACAGTTAAGACCAATGATTACCTCACCTTTATGATCCCTTAATCACAGCTTTAGTAGGCATACTACCTGTTTGTACCTTAAACCAGGTTTTTAAACAACAAATATAAAATGTAACAATTCCCTACATTCATCACTGTTGATTTTTGGAAATTTGAAATAAAAACAGAAAATGCTGGAAAAGGTCAACCGGTCTGGCAGCATCTGTGGAGACCAAAACAAATGTAATATTTCAGTCAAAGACCATTTGTATTTCCAGCATTTTCCGTTTTCATTTCAGATTTTCAGCATCTGCAGTACTTTGCTTGAGCAATAGTAAACAGTTGTGGTTCAGACGAGAGTGGCATTCCTCAGGGGTCATTTTGGGAAGAGTGCTCTTTTTGATATTTACTGATGTCCTTGACTTGGGAATAGAGTGTAAAATTTCAAAGTTGGCAGAGGACACAAAGCTCAGACATGGTGTCAACAATAGGAAGGCTAGTAACCAGAATTCAGAAGGACGTAGACCTTGGAGAAATGGGTAGATACGTGGTAGATTAACCTTAATACAGAAAAAGCGAGACAATTCATTTTGGTTAGAGGAATGAGGACCGACAATATGGACTAAGTGGTACAATGTTGAAGCACGTGCAGACACAGAAGCCTTTGAAGGTGACAGGACAAGTTACGGCTGTTTAAAAGGCCTTGGTTTCATAACTAGAGTGCAAAAGCAAGAGGTTTATGCCACACATTCAGAAAACATTGGTAAGGCACCAACTGGAGTAGAAGCACCATCTATCAGGAAGGATGTCCAGGCCTTCAGGAACAGGGGAAATTTACTAGAATGGACCCAGTGAGGAGGGACGTCAGTTATGTGGACAGACTGGAGAAACTGGCATTATTCTCTTTAGAATAGAAAAGAAGGTGATTGTGGTAGTCTGTGTAGAGGTATTACGGTACCTGGTAATGCTGGAACACCATTGGTAGATATTGTATGTTTCCTATTGGTCAAGCTGTATGGTAGCTCCGCCCTGCAAGGCGGGGTATAAGAGCCCATGCCGCCCCAGCAGCCTTCTTTCTGTACATGAGCTGCTGGGGGAAATATCTAGCTTATTGAAGCCTTCAGTTGGATTACAACATCGCTTTAATGGTCATTGAACGTGCATCAATTTAATAAGCCAGATTTAAAAGGATGGAGCTCTGAATCAAGCCTGAGTGTCTGCAACTCAGCCCCCACGCGGCGAATTCAGCGGCAACCTTCAAGCACAGGCTGGCGTATTTTAAAGGATATCTCGGAACAGCCAAAAACACACACACGGGAGAACAGAAATTGCAAGTCCTGCACTCGAGGGTGAGCCCGGAAATTTACACCCTCATCGAGGATGCGGACGACTTCAGTGCAGCAATGGAGGTGCTAAAAGAACATTATATTTGCCCGGTAAACCAGGTCTATGCCCAACATCTGCTGGCAATGAGGCGACAAATCCCTGGGGAATTGCTGGAAGAATTCTACCGTGCGCTCCTGGTGTTGGGGAGAAACTGCAGCTGCCCGCAAGTTTCGGCTAGCGACCACACACAACTCTTGATCCGGGACGCTTTCGTGGCAGGTATGCTGTCCTCCCAAATCCACCAGTGATTGCTGGAAATAGACACCCTAGGCCTCGAGGAGGCACGGGCCCTTGCAGGCTCCCTAGATGTGGCCTCCCGAAACACCCACGCTGATGTTCCCGACCGCGCCGCAGCCCCCTGGGCAGCGTGGAACCCCTCCGCAGCCGACCCCGAGACATCTCCCACCCTCCCACAAGCTTGTGCTGCAAGGCAGCCTGGTAACCCCGGGGGGCCCTGCTGCTACTTTTGTGGGCAGGACAAGCACCCCCGGCAGCGCTGCCCGGCCCGCGGATCCACCTGCAAGGGATGCGGTAAAAAGGGCCACTTCGTGGTGGTATGCCAGGCCCGTACGGTCGCCGCGGTCTCCGGTGGCGAATGCGGACCGCCACCACAAACCTCTCCACGGTCCCCGTGTGGCCAACGAGCGCCGCCATCATCCTCCTCCAGGGCCACGTGCGGCCCCCGGCGCCGCCATCTTGTCCCGCGGATGCGCATCGATGGATGGGCGCCGCCATTTTGTGCACCCCCAGCCATGTGCGACCAATGGGAGCTGCTATCTTGGATGGACTCCCAGGACCCCAGGTCGATTGACCGCACACCGCCTGAAGAGAACACTCAACTGCTGCGATTAGCCTCGGTGACCCGGGACCAGTCCCGGCCTCGAATACTCTTAATTGCTACAGCAACAGTACTCATCCACGGGCACGAGACGTCCTGCTTAATCGACTCTGGGAGCATGGAGAGCTTCATACACCCCGACACGGTAAGGCGCTGTTCTCTCCTTGTCCACCCCGTTAATCAAAAAATCTCCCTGGCCTCCGGTTCCCGCTCAGTAGATATAAAGGGGTTTTGTGTAGCAAACCTCACGGTCCAGGGAAGGGAGTTTAAAAATGGGCAGTTCTACCACTTCATAAGGGTTCCCTTCGGTGTCACTAACAGGGTTTCGGTCTTCCAGCGCGAGATGGACCGAATGGTTGACCGGTACGGTTTACGGGCAACATTCCCATATCTCGATAATGTCATCATCTGCGGCCACGACCAGCAGGACCACGACACCAGCCTCCGAAAAGTCCTCCAGACCGCAAAGATCCTTAACCTTACGTATAACAAGGATAAATGCGTGTTTAGCACCGACCGCCTAGCCATCCTCGGCTACGTAGTGTGAAAAGGAGTTATAGGCCCCGACCCTGAATGCATGCGCCCCCTTATGCAGTTCCCCCTCCCTCACTGCTGCAAGGCCCTGAAGCGCTGCCTAGGGTTTTTCTCTTACTATGCCCAGTGGGTCCCCAACTATGTTCAAGAAGGGAACAAGGAAAAAGATGGAAAATTATAGGCCAATTAGCCTAACCTCGGTTGTTGGCAAGATTCTAGAATCCATTGTTAAGGATGAGATTTCTAAATTCTTGGAAGTGCAGGGTCAGTTTAGGACAAGTCAGCATGGATTTAGTAAGGGGAGGTCGTGCCTGACAAACCTGTTAGAGTTCTTTGAAGAGATAACAAATAGGTTAGACCAAGGAGAGCCAATGGATGTTATCTACCTTGACTTCCAAAAGGCCTTTGATAAGGTGCCTCACGGGAGACTGCTGAGTAAAATAAGGGCCCATGGTATTCGAGGCAAGGTACTAACATGGATTGACGATTGGCTGTCAGGCAGAAGGCAGAGAGTTGGGATAAAAGGTTCTTTTTCGGAATGGCAACCGGTGACGAGTGGTGTCCCGCAGGGTTCAGTGTTGGGGCCACAGCTGTTCTCTTTATATATTAACGATCTAGATGACGGGACTGGGGGCATTCTGGCTAAGTTTGCCGATGATACAAAGATAGGTGGAGGGGCAGGTTGTATGGAGGAGGTGGGGAGGCTGCAGAAAGATTTAGACAGTTTAGGAGAGTGGTCCAAGAAATGGCTGATGAAATTCAACGTGGGCAAGTGCGAGGTCTTGCACTTTAGAAAAAAGAATAGAGGCATGGACTATTTTCTAAACGGTGACAAAATTCATAATGCTGAAGTGCAAAGGGACTTGGGAGTCCTCGTCCAGGATTCTCTAAAGGTAAACTTGCAGGTTGAGTCCGTAATTAAGAAAGCAAATGCAATGTTGTCATTTATCTCAAGAAGCTTGGAATATAAAAGCAGGGATGTACTTCTGAAGCTTTATAAAGCATTAGTTAGGCCCCATTTAGAATACTGTGAGCAATTTTGGGCCCCACACCTCAGGAAGGACATACTGGCACTGGAGCGGGTCCAGCGGAGATTCACACGGATGATCCCAGGAATGGTAGGCCTAACATACGATGAACGTCTGAGGATCCTGGGATTATATTCATTGGAGTTTAGGAGGTTGAGGGGAGATCTAATAGAAACTTACAAGATAATGAATGGCTTAGATAGGGTGGATGTAGGGAAGTTGTTTCCATTAGCAGGGGAGACTAGGACCCGGGGGCACAGCCTTAGAATAAAATGGAGTCACTTTAGAACAGAGATGAGGAGAAATTTCTTCAGGCAGAGAGTGGTGGGTCTGTGGAATTCATTGCCACAGAGGGCGGTGGAGGCCGGGACGTTGAGTGTCTTGAAGACAGAAGTTGCTAAATTCTTGATTTCTCGAGGAATTAAGGGCTATGGAGAGAGAGCGGATAAATGGAGTTGAAATCAGCCATGACTGAATGGTGGAGTGGACTCGATGGGCCGAATGGCCTTACTTCCGCTCCTATGTCTTATGCGGACAAGACCTGTCCCCTGATCCAATCCACAGTTTTTCCCCCGTTGATAGAGGCCCACCAGACCTTCAGCCGCATCAAAGCACACATTGCAGAGGCCACGATGCACGCCATCGACGAGTCTCTCCTCTTCCAGGTCGAGAGCGACGCGTCTGATGTAGCTCTGGCGACCACCCTCAACCAAGTGGGCAGACCCGTGGCCTTCTTCTCACGTACCCTCCATGCTTCCGAAATCCGCCACTCCTCAGTCGAAAAGGTGGCCGAGGCCATAGTAGAAGCTGTGCAATATTGGAGGCATTACCTGGCCGGCAAGAGATTCACTCTCCTCACCGACCAACGGTCGGTTGCTTTCATGTTTGATAATGCACAGCGGGGCAAGATAAAAAACGATAAGATCTTGCGGTGGAGGATTGAACTCTTCACCTACAACTACGAGATCTTGTATTGTCCCGGGAAGTTAAACGAGCCTCCTGATGCCCTGTCCCGCGGCACATGTGCCAACGCACAAGTGGACCGCCTCCGAGCCCTCCACGAGGATCACTCGCTTTTTCCACTTAATCAAGACCCGCAACCTGCCCTACTCCATCGAGCAAGTCAGGACAGCCACCAGGGATTGCCAAATCTGCGCGGAGTGCAAACCGCACTTCAGAGAAAGCACACCCGATAAAGGCTTCCCATCCCTTTGAAAGCCTCAGCATGGACTTCAAAGGCCCCCTCCCCTCCACCGACCGCAACACGTACTTCCTGAACGTGATTGACGAGTACTCCCGGTTCCCATTCGCCATCCCCTGCCCCGACATGACCGCAACCATCGTCATCAATGCCCTCCATTGCATCTTTGCACTTTTCGGGTTCCCCGCTTACATACATAGTGATAGGGATACTCCTTTATGAGCGACGAACTGCGTCAATTCCTGCTCAGCAAGGGCATCGCCTCGAGCAGGATGACCAGTTATGACCCCCGGGGTAACGGACAGGTTAAAGAGGGAGAACGGAACAGTCTGGAAGACCGTCCTACTGGCCCTACGGTCCAGGAACCTCCCAGTCTCCCACTGGCAGGAAGTCCTCCCGGATGCCCTCCACTCCATCCGGTCACTGCTTTGTACCACGACCAACCAAACACCTCACGAACGTCTCCTTGTCTTCCCCAGGAAGTCCTCCTCTGGGACCTCGCTCCCGACCTGGCTGGCAGCTCCCGGACCCATCCTGCTCCAAAAACATGTGCGGGCGCACAAGTCGGACCTGTTGGTCGAGAGGGTCCATCTTTTCCACGCTAACCCCCAGTACGCCTTCGTGGCGTACCCCGACGGCCGACAAGATACGGTCTCCCTATGAGACCTGGCGCCCGCCGGAATCCCACGCACACCCCAGCCACCAGTCCCACCCTCCCTCCCACCGGTGCATCTTACAGGAGGATCGGTCCTTCCACCGGCCCCGTCTACGCCCCCCCCCCACCCACCGACGCACCCCGCAGGCGCTCCCTTCCCAGTTCAACCGTTTTCCCCACCAGAGCCGTCTAGGGGTGTTGAAGCTGCCACAGAGATCGAGGCCATGCTCCCGGAGTCACAGACGCCTGAGCCTCCACTGGCGTCACCACCAAAGCTTTGACAATCACAGAGGACGACCAGGGCCCCCGTTCGACTGATTGCTTCATTTTAAAGTGTATATAGTTAATTGTGAATCTGTAAATAGTTACAAAACGCTGGACGGAGGTATTACGGTACCTCCATAACGATAATTTCTACCACGTTACCATGTTGTAATATCAAGCCACCACCCCAGCCGGACTCTCTTTTTAACAGGGGGTGCATGTGGTAGTCTGTGTCGAGGTATTACGGTACCTGGTAATGTTGGAACACCATTGGTAGATATTGTATGTTTCCTATTGGTCAAGCTGTATGGTAGCTCCGCCCTGCAAGGCGGGGTATAAGAACCCGTGCCGCCCCAGCAGCCTTCTTTCTGTACCTGAGCTGCTGGGGGAAACATCTAGCTTATTAAAGTCTTCAGTTGGACTACAACCTCGCTTTAGTGGTCATTGATCATGCATCAGTGATATTTCATAGAGGTATTACAAATCTTGAAGATATTTGGTCGAGTAAATAAGGAGTAACTGTTGCAAGAGGCAAAAGAGTCAGTAACCAATGCATGTGGATGCAAATAGAGATAAAAACTTCTGGGGTGATTTAGAGTAAAGGGTTAACATGAGAAGCATACATGAAGCTGATGTAATAATGATGTCAGATCACATCATCGAGAATCATAGAATTTTACAGTGCAGAAGGAGGCCATTCGGCCCATTGGGTCTGCACCGGCTCTTGGAAAGAGCACCCTATCCAAGGTCAACACCTCCACCCTATCCCCATAACCCAGTAACCCCACCCAACACTAAGGGCAATTTTGGACACTATGGGCAATTTAGCATGGCCAATCCACCTAACCCGCACATCTTTGGACTGTGGGAGGAAACCGGAGCACCCGGAGGAAACCCACGCACACACGGGAAGGATGTGCAGACTCCGCACAGACAGTGACCCAAGCCGGAATCGAACCTGGGACCCTGGAGCTGTGAAGCATTTGTGCTATCCACAATGCTACCGTGCTGCACATGACTGAGAAGTATGAGATTTGGAAGGCAGAGAAGCTCCAATCTCTTGGAGAAGTCCAATTGTGTAAATACTTGCTTTAAATAATGAGCAATGGTTTTGGGTAACTGTGGACTCGAGCAGCATACACTGGAGAATAGAAAATCCACAAAATACCTGTCTGGACCCTGACCACACAACGAAACAATGAAAGGGGACATCTTAAGATAACTGGCAAAAGAACCAAAGATGATATGAGACAAGCAATATAAGTAACAAGTTATGATCTGGACACATTATTTGAAAGAGTAGTGGAAGCAAATTCAATAATTTTAAAAAGGGAATTGGATAAATACTTGAAGTGAGAAAAAATGTAATGTTTTGGAGAAGGTATGGATCGCTCTTTCAAAGAGCTAGCAATGAATGAAAAACAGACTATATTAATGTACATTGTTGCAAGCATCAAGTTGACACGAAAACATTTTTAATTTAGAGTAAAATAGAAGAATGAAGGTGACAGATAGCCACTGATTTCTGCTGACTACAAGCCTGTGTGGCTTGTTTGTTAAAGGTTAAAAATCATGTTCTACTGGGAAGAAAATGTAAGGTAAACAATGGACAAACTGTGCTGATGGTGGCAAGTCCCAGGTTAGAAACGTCAAGCTTTGTAAATGGTTATACTTTAAACTGTATATTTAATTCAAGTTGAATTTAAGTTGGGTGTTCAGAAAATAGGCAATTTTCATTTCTGTCTGGATATAAGGCCCATGTGATTCACATTTTTGTGGAGATGGGCTTTGAGAGGGGAAGAGTCCATATGAAGCTATTACAGAATTGGATTGTTAGATTTCCTAAAATGTCACTGAACCCCAAAACATGTCAATCTGCAAGAATCCGAGAGAGAGGGAGACGGGAATTGGAGACAAGTCTCTGTTTTTCACCACACAATATCAGTGGGAGCCCATGGTTAGTTTGAAGAGATTACATTTGTGAGGTTCTAAACACGCCTGGAAGATTCACCTAGCTTTGGTTAGGGGGAAGAATCTCCAATTCACCTGCGAAAGCTAGTTCTGGGATTAGGAGTTACCTGGTTAGAAATTAAAAGAAGAAAGCCTTTGTAAGCTAAGAAACATCTTGGACTAGTTCATGGAAAGTGCAGTGGCTGCTTAACGGACAGAGTAAGGAATAACCGTGGATGGGATTTTCAGTCATTCTAAAAGTTAATAGCAAACTTTTCTGTGGTTTAGAATATAAATTGCCTACTGAAATTGTGTTTAGTCAATGTTTATTTTTGTCTGTTACAGTAAAATTCGTAAAACTTGAAATCTTGTGTTCCTTTCAGTCAGCCACTGGAAGATTGAATTTTCTTTTGAAAAGAGTTATCTGTCTCTACGGGAATTATAACACAGCATTGAAATAAATGTTACAATTCAATAAATAACTGCTAGATGTTGGTGGGTTTTGTCGTTCAAATCTGCATGAACTGTGAAGTCGCAGTTCAGTCTTATGGGATAAAGTTGAGTTGCCTTTGGAACTGCAGTTACCAATGGAATGGTTAAATTATGACATGCTCAAGCCACATGGTAGCAGATGGAGAATTTTACAGCTCACACTTTATGGATAGTGATAATAATGGTGAATAGTAATAAAATGTAACAAAATTAACGGCTGACATGCAGAGTTAATAAAAAAACTTGTTCGCAATTTTCATAGGAAATAAATTTAGATTCATTTTACTGTATCGTTGCTATTTATGTAGGTGACGATTAGCAGTCATTTGCATATCCCTATTAGAGATGTTAAGGGAACAAATATTAATATGATTTTATTTGCATCCCATGGATGAATTATGATTGTTGTGACTAGGACTCTGGCTGCACGCCGAGCAAGTACACAGCATTATGAGCTGTGTCTACATATGTTCCGTGGCTTGGTTGAGGCAAATTGGCCCAGCACTGCATTCTGAGCCTATGACTGCTGCAGACCCAAGTCACGCTTGACCCACATTTTGGTGCTGATGTAAACAATTGCTGCTCGGCTCAAAGCATTCTGGCTCGGCAGGGCCACTTGAAATAATCACACTGTTATTCTGTTTCCATCTCTGATGGAAGAGGCTTCTTCTGCCACTGGATTTAAAACTAAACTTTCCAGAAGTCTTGGAAAACGAACTGAATACTCGAGGGCTACAAGAACCCCCCCATCAATCAGCCTTAACCTATAGTAATTTTGTTTTTTCCCTCTCGATGAATCAGTTTTTGAATCTCTCCTTATCCTAGACCCTTCTCAATATAATAAAACGTAGAGCTGCCTCAGTACCTGGTCGTATCAAATTTGTGAAAGGAGCTTGATTATTCACCGGTTTGTTAATTTAACACAGCGTGCCTGTGTTTTCGGTGTGACTAATCCACGTGTAATCTGGACAGAGTGTGGCTCCTAATGCCTCTGTTTAAAATAAAATGCAAATCTGCCTTTTTGAATCTCTTAAAACCTGTGATCTGATGTGTGTTAGCCAGAGCAATGTTGTCAAAGTCAAATCCACAGCATCCAGGCGGCAATTAAACACCAAAGAGAGAACGAGAGAGAGAGGAGAGCTCGGTGATCATGTCTAAAGTCAGCTGTCAATCTGCCCCAGGTTTAATTAGAGCCTTGGCGATTTTGGGGGGGCGTGCGGTCAGTGGGTTCCGTCCCAGCAAGGCAGGGGTTGGGGTGTCCTGTGGCTGGCTGCCCGCTCCTTGAGGCGGGGGATGCAATCAGTCACCTGGCTGCTCTTGAAGGCATGTGACTATTCAGAGGGAGCAGATGGGCAGCCTCTTGTGCGCGCTGCGAATGCCTCGGCGTGACATGCTTGCCCTCTCTCGCCATCCTTGCCCCAGCTATCAGCTCCTCATGCTTCACCCTCCGTTCAGCGAGGGGCTGTTCTCCCAGTGGCCGGCCAGCTTATTGGCGGACTCCAGCTGAAGCTCACCCACGCTTGTTGGGAGTTGAATAACCGCCCCCCCCCCCCCCCCCCCCGCGACCATTCCGCTCCCAACTTGGAGAATACGGAGCGGCTTCGGTGGGATTCCCTCCGCGCGTTTTTGCAGGGAGGATTAAAGCTTTTCAACTCTGTCTTTCTTTTTTGTGGATTTGTCATTGCCGTGGTGCCTGAGTATGATATTTTGCGACATGAACTCGGGGGCTAACTCCATAAAGATTCAGCTGCAGAATGGAATCCGCTTCAGCACGTATCAGGTAAACAATATTTACTCCTGGAGCAATTGTGGATGGTTGGGGAGGGGATATATTTACTCCTGGAGTGGTTGGGGAGGGGGTATATTTACTACTGGAGTGATTGTGGATGGTTTGGGAGGGGGTATATTTATTCCTGGAGTGATTGTGGATGGTTGGGGAGGGGATATGTTTACTCCTGAACTGATTGGGGAGGGGGTATATATACTCCGGAGTGATTGGGGAGGGGGTATATATATTCCGGAGTGATTGGGGAGGGGGTATATTTACTCCTGGAGTGATTGGGGTGGGGGTATATTTACTCCTGGAGTGATTGTGGATGGGTGGGGAGGGGATATGTTTACTCCTGGAGTGGTTGGGGAGGGGATATATTTACTCCTGGAGTGATTGGGGAGGGGGTATATTTACTACTGGAGTGATTGTGGATGGTTGGGGAGGGGATATGTTTACTCCTGAACTGATTGGGGAGGGGGTATATATACTCCGGAGTGATTGGGGAGGGGGTATATATATTCCGGAGTGATTGGGGAGGGGGTATATTTACTCCTGGAGTGATTGGGTTGGGGGTATATTTACTCCTGGAGTGATTGGGGTGGGGGTATATTTACTCCTGGAGTGATTGGGGAGGGGGTATATTTACTCCTGGAGTGATTGGGGAGGGGGTATATTTACTCTTGGAGTGATTGGGGAGGGGGTATATTTACTCTTGGAGTGATTGGGGAGGGGGTATATTTACTCTTGGAGTGATTGGGGAGGGGGTATATTTACTCCTGGAGTGATTGGGGAGGGGGTATATTTACTCCTGGAGTGATTGGGGAGGGGGTATATTTACTCCTGGAGTGATTGGGGAGGGGGTATATTTACTCCTGGAGTGATTGGGGAGGGGGTATATTTACTCCTGGAGTGGTGGGGACGGGGGTATATTTACTCCTGGAGTGGTGGGGACGGGGGTATATTTACTCCTGGAGTGGTGGGGAAGGGGGTATATTTACTCCTGGAGTGGTGGGGGAGGGGGTATATTTACTCCTGGAGTGGTGGGGGAGGGGGTATATTTACTCCTGGAGTGGTGGGGGAGGGGGTATATTTACTCCTGGAGTGGTGGGGGAGGGGGTATATTTACTACTGGAGTGGTGGGGGAGGGGGTATATTTACTACTGGAGTGGTGGGGGAGGGGGTATATTTACTACTGGAGTGGTGGGGGAGGGGGTATATTTACTACTGGAGTGGTGGGGGAGGGGGTATATTTACTCCTGGCGTGATTGTGGATGGTTGGGGAGGGGGTATATTTACTCCTGGAGTGATTGTGGATGGTTGGGGAGGGGGTATATTTACTCCTGGAGTGGTGGGGAAGGGGGTATATTTACTCCTGGAGTGGTGGGGAAGGGGGTATATTTACTCCTGGAGTTGTGGGGGAGGGGGTATATTTACTCCTGGAGTGGTGGGGGAGGGGATATGTTTACTCCTGAACTGATTGGGGAGAGGGTATATTTACTCCTGGAGTGGTGGGGGAGGGGGTATATTTACTCCTGGAGTGGTGGGAGAGGGGGTATATTTACTCCTGGAGTGGTGGGAGAGGGGGTATATTTACTCCTGGAGTGGTGGGGGAGGGGGTATATTTACTCCTGGAGTGGTGGGGGAGGGGGTATATTTACTCCTGGAGTGGTGGGGGAGGTGGTATATTTACTCCTGGAGTGGTGGGGGAGGGGTATATTTACTCCTGGAGTGGTGGGGGAGGGGGTATATTTACTCCTGCAGTGGTGGGGGAGGGGGTATATTTACTCCTGCAGTGGTGGGGGAGGGGGTATATTTACTCCTGCAGTGGTGGGGGAGGGGGTATATTTACTCCTGCAGTGGTTGGGGAGGGGGTATATTTACTCCTGCAGTGGTTGGGGAGGCGGTATATTTACTCCTGGAGTTGTTGGGGAGGGGGTATATTTACTCCTGCAGTGGTTGGGGTGGGGGTATATTTACTCCTGCAGTGGTTGGGGAGGGGGCATATTTACTACTGGAGTGGTTGGGGAGGGGGCATATTTACTCCTGGAGTGGTTGCGGAGGGGGCATATTTACTCCTGGAGTGGTTGGGGAGGGGGCATATTTACTCCTGGAGTGGTTGGGGAGGGGGCATATTTACTCCTGGAGTGGTTGGGGAGGGGGCATATTTACTCCTGGAGTGGTTGGGGAGGGGGCATATTTACTCCTGGAGTGGTTGGGGAGGGGGTATATTTACTCCTGGAGTGGTGGGGGAGGGGGTATATTTACTCCTGGAGTGGTGGGGGAGGGGGTATATTTACTCCTGGAGTGGTGGGGGAGGGGGTATATTTACTCCTGGAGTGGTGGGGGAGGGGGTATATTTACTCCTGGAGTGGTGGGGGAGGGGGTATATTTACTCCTGGAGTGGTGGGGGAGGGGGTATATTTACTCCTGGAGTGGTGGGGGAGGGGGTATATTTACTCCTGGCGTGATTGTGGATGGTTGGGGAGGGGGTATATTTACTCCTGGAGTGGTGGGGAAGGGGGTATATTTACTCCTGGAGTGGTGGGGGAGGGGGTATATTTACTCCTGGAGTGGTGGGGGAGGGGGTATATTTACTCCTGCAGTGGTGGGGGAGGGGGTATATTTACTCCTGCAGTGGTTGGGGAGGGGGCATATTTACTACTGGAGTGGTTGGGAAGGGGGCATATTTACTCCTGGAGTGGTTGGGGAGGGGGCATATTTACTCCTGGAGTGGTTGGGGAGGGGGCATATTTACTCCTGGAGTGGTTGGGGAGGGGGCATATTTACTCCTGGAGTGATTGTGTATGGTTGGGGAGGGGTGTGTGGCCAATCGGGTGGATTTAGTGCAGAAAATATATCAAATTAAGTGCTTGGCTTGAAAGACTCTTGATCATGGATTTTCTTAATACACTGCAGACTTGGATCGTGTAGCTATGGAAATAAAATCCCTTCTGTGCAGTTTTTCTTCAAAGATGAGTTCCTCCTCCTTTATAAGGTGGTTATAGAAGGGCAGTGAGAGATCGTCATTATTTACGACTGTAGCAATGATTGTTCCAGGGGCAGTTTTCGAGTTAAGAGGGGAGATTGCGTAAAGCAGAATGGGACGTAACTGATTCACATTCGACCTGAGATGCTGTGGAGTTAAAACTAGTGCCAAATGAATGCGACCTCTGACCGTAGGAATCCCTTAGATGAATACTAAACTAACTCGAATAATTTCTGTAATCTGAATAGAAGCCAGTGACAAAGTGTATGGAGCATGTTACATTATGAGGATTGTTCTAGAATTTTAAAATGCTTTAATCTCAATTGTCTTTGGTACCAAGATTATTTCAACTCGGTGGCCAATTTCAGCTTGTCAAAAATAATGGATTTGACATTCAAGTGATTTAGATTAGCTTTGATGAGTTTCAAAGTAAATAAGAGTTGCTTAATATATTTTTAGTAAGGGAATAATTTTCTTTTAGTCTTTATCAATTGCTTCATTGGATCAAACTGTCTGTCCATATTTTTTACCATTTGCTTCATTTATTTACGACTTTATTTTACCTGGTATATCTTTTTTTTGCCTTGTATTTTGAAGTCCCCAAGTAGCCTTTTGGAGATATCTGGTTTGTTCTGTCAGGAGAGAGGGACTGGGGAGCGACTGCAGCCCACTGCTGAAATGAAGCTGGTGGCAGTGTTGCATCGGCTGTGATTGACACGGCAGCTTTGCCTTGAGTTCACCTAACAAAATGCTTAAACTAGGGAGCGTCTACAAATATTTAAAACAATTGTTTTATCTGAAAAATCTCTTGCTGATGAAAATGACTTGCCATCATCAGCAGATTTTAAAGCCTGAGAGGATAATGGGGAACTTGTTTATCTGACACACTTGGTGCATAATTAACAGAATAACTTTTATTTGTTGCTTCTCCGAAGGGGGCTGTTGAACCAAAGGTGATTTTACTGAGGAGGTAGAGTGGGTACTGAGGGCATGTATATTTGTTCTTAGATTGACTGATGAAGTACTGCTGGTGTGCAAACTTGCCAAACTCATGTTCATCAGTGTTTGTACACATCATTGGCACAATGCTGATGTTTCATCCCTATGCACTGACATCCCTGTTGCCCTTGACTCATTCTGCAAGGCTAACAATGCATTTAGCAATGCCGGCAGTGTGTTTTGCGCCTGGTAATCAGTGCAATGTTGGTAAGAAAAGGCCTGAGGGTCGAATCATTTTAATTGCCTTCACCCAGCTAACGGGATTTAGAATGCAGAGGTGAATCCATGCAAGAGTTTTGGAGAGTGAAGCTGTTATACTGAATGCAAGATAATTTTTACTTTATAATTTACTCATGGAGGCAATTTTCCTGCAGTAACTTTTTGAGTTGCAGTAAGGGCAAAGTCATTGCTAGGTTCTGTAGAAAAATATTTCCAAATGAAGTAAAATTGATGTAATATTATAATTTCATTTTTTTTTAAAGCACAAAATAGAAATAGCAAATATATGATCTCTAAATGCACAAATTATGAACAAGGGTTCAGTTTATTTGTTGTGCTTTCAGTTCCTTTCCATATTTCATTAAAACTTGAGCATTCTCTCATTTTTTAAACTTCATAGAATCAAAATCATAAAAAAAGCAAGTATCGTTCTGCAAGGGGTAGGAGGGTTTTTTGGTTTTGGATTGAAGGATAGATAAAAGGGACCAGAACAGTGTTTTGCAGCAATCAAGTCTGATGTAAACCTAAAAGACTTTTATTAGAGGTCGCTCACATTGTGATCTTCTGGGAAATTGATGTTGGAGACATATCTAAGAGGCGTAGAGCTTAACTTGTGTCGTTTGTAGGAGACCTTTTCTTAAAGGGTAAAGAACTCCAGTGTTGTCAATCATGTAGCTTGTCAGTCTGTTTGCTGATATTGACCCCTAATTTCTTGAATCATGATGTTGTCTGGTCATTCCAGACAGTCATTGAAATAAAATAAAACATATCAGGATTGTTGATTTAATTGGAAATTTAGCTGGGGGATGCAAATATGGTTGTAAACCCAACTGAAATAATTGAGATACCGGTGTAGGTTAAGGATTGTGGATTTTATTTAAAGACCTCAGCAATGGCCCATTTCCAAAGTCCGGAAGTGTTTGCTCCTTATTGAGAAAGGGAGTCTCCAGAGTGAGATTGCACCCTTGGTAGGCATGAGCGGTTGGTGGAGTGACACGTCTCTGTGATGTTCTTGTGATACCGTTAATTAATCAGAATTCTAATAATCACCACCTAACACCACAGAAAAGTCTTAACACAAGAAACTGATAATTATAGGTCTTTTCACAAATTTGTCAAGTTGCTACACATGGAGATTTATGAATAATAACGTTCAATGTGTGTGTGTATGTATATATATATATATATATATATATATATAGCCCGTGCAATTTTTCTCTGAATGAGGGCTCATTTTAATATCTTCTGTTATGCGTTGCTTCAAATGGTGAACTTGCTAAGTGGGGAAACACAGATATAGACCCAGACACAGCACAGTGGGATAAACAGCTGGCTTGTAATGCAGAACAAGGCAGCAGTGCGGGTTCAATTCCAGTACCGGCCTCCCCGAACAGGTGCCGGAATGTGGCGACTCGGGGCTTTTCACAGTAACTTCATTGAAGCCTACTTGTGACAATAAACTATTATTATTGTTATTATATTATTATACAATCTCAACCTGTTGTGATGTTCTGGTACACAATGCAGATTACATCTTTCTCTTCATATGAACTCATACTCATAGAATCCCTAACGTGCAAAAGGAGACCATTCGGTCCATTGAGTCTGCAGTGACCCTTCAAAAGAGCATTCTACCCATAATCAACTTGTCCACACCTAATCTGCACTCAAGGGGCAATTTAGCATGGCCAGTCCACCTAACCTGCACATCTTTGGACTGTGGGAGGAAACCAGAGCACCGGAGGAAACCCATGCAGACAAGGGGAGAACATTCAAACTCAAGGTCCTTGGCGTGTGAGACAGCAGTGTTAGCCACCTTGCTGTCCCTGTCTGGTGGCAGTAGCAGAGGTGGGTGTTAAAACGAGGAGCTGAAACTGACAGCCGAAGATGAGGTGAAACTGCCAGCGTTTTTATATTTCCTGTGCTTTTGCATGTTTACCATTTCTTAAGAATGAAAAGTTCGGTGACTTCCGGTGACGGTGGGAACGGCATTTTCGGGGCTTTAAGCCCGGTCCCAGGGTCCACGGAGGCGGCAGAAGCAGGGAGATGGCACGGAGGAGGCACAGTGAAGACACAGGAGGAAAAAAAACCCAAAGAAAAATGTCGAGGGTGAGCAACAAAAGGCCAAAAAAAAAACAGCTGAAGGTCTGTCGGGGAGTGGAAAGGTCACCGCGGGGTCAGCAAGGAAAATGGAGGCTGGAGCATCAGGGAAGGCCGCACTGGTTACGGCTGAAGAAATAACTAAGGTGATGGCTGTGGAATTTGAAAAGCAGTTGGCGCAGATTGCGAAATGCATGGAGACGGTGAGGAAGGAGATGAGGGAGGTTTTGAGTGTGCTGGTGGAGGAGGCGGTTTCCCCGGAGAGGACGGAGGTGGCGAGCGCAGTGGCGGAGGTGCGAGAGCAAGGGGAGGCGCAGAAGGAAGTGGAGGAGACGTTATTACAGCACGGTGATCAACTTGCCTCGATGGGGAAAGAGATGCGGAAGGTGATGGACACTAACAAGGATCTGCGAGGAAAAATGGAAGACCTGGAAAACAGATCCAGGTGACAGAATTTGAGGATTATGCGGCTGCCCGAAGGAGTTGAAGGACCGAAGCCGACTGAGTATTTTGCCGCGATGCTGGCAAAACTATTGGGGGAGGGGGCGGATCCCTCCCGATATGAACTGGATCGGGCACATCGGTCGTGGAGGCCTGTACCAAAGGCGAGTGAGCCGCCAAGGGCAGTGACTCTGTGCTTCCATAGGTACAGTGTGAAGGAGATGGTCCTGAGCTGGGCCAAGCAGAAGCGGGTGGTGCAGTGGGCTGGAGCTGGTCTATGTGTATACCAGGACTTTACGGTGGAGCTGGCAAGGAGGCGGGCTGCCTTCAACCGGGTGAAGAGGGCACTGTACATTAGCAAGGTGCGGTGCGGCATTGTATATCCAGCGAAGCTGAGGGTGACTTACAAGCTCAGGGACTTTTATTTTGGAACGGCGGAAGCAGCGGAGGAGTTTGCGAAAGCAGAAGGACTGTGGCAGAACTGACAAATTGAGGCATGGCCATGTGCTGATGTAACCTCATGACTGTATTTTCTTCTTTTTTGTATCACTGCCCGTGGGTGTAGAGATTAAAGGAGCCAATGTGGTATATATTTGGACAAGGGAAGGGACGGGACTTTCACTCAAAATGAGGGTTCTTTGGTGTGTAGGTGGATATGCGGGGTTTGTGTGCTAAAAGGGGATCTATGGGCTTTCCTAGGGCCGGGCAAGTGGGAAAGGGACCTGGGCGGGGGCCTCCACGCTGGCCGGGTTAAGCCGGCCAGTGAACGGGAGTGAGGTGGGGGGAGGGGCTGCGGCCATCGGAGCCTTTGCAGAACAGGGTCCGAGTGGTCTAGCCGGGGTGGAAAGTTGGGGGGAAGGAACCGAGGTTGGGAGGAGGAGTTTTACAAGAGGCAGTGCACGGGTGGAGCTGGAGACCTGGGGTGGGGGTGGGCGGGGGAGCTGTGTAAGATTAAGGGTGACTACGGGTAATCCCTGATTCCTTTTTGTCATTTGTTTATGTAAACATGTGGGTTGAGGTTTGGGGGTTGGTGGGTAGATGGGATCATTGTTATTATGGGGACTGACATATCTTGCGGATTATTGTTTATTGTTGATGGATGTAAATGTGGGAGAAAATGTGAAAAAGGAGAATTAAAAAATTTAAAATAAAAAAAAAAGAATGAAAAGTTACCCCCTCACACTTTTTTGAAAACTCTGTTCTGATCAGGCGCCTTAATTTCCATTGAGCTTTTGGGTAAAGACCTGCCCCCAGGTCTTTACCCATTAAGCTGTCACTAGTTCAGTTCGAGAAGATAGACTCTTTGATGGAGTATCTGTTCAACATGTGTTTTGTTGGGAGTTTGTCGGAGATGGCTGACCAGCTCCCCAGGGGAATGAGAACTCATCCTATCAAGTTCCCAGACAATTTTGCTACCCTCAACTGCACTTTAATTAGCGGAACAAAAGGAAAGAACAATGTAGCAATAAGTTGGTCGAAAAATCAGATTCTCCATTTTCCCCCTCCCTCATGGGAAACAAAAATTCCTAAATTTTGGTTGTTCAAATCATGAGGAAGAGGAAACCAGAACTAACCAAGAAAGTAAATCAATATTATTGTTCAAAATAAACTAAACCAGCAGAAGTGGCGAGTTTCGAAACTGGAATTGCTGTTTACAGTTTGCTACAGCTTTCAAAAGCAAGTTAATTCCATGTGTGACAGAATGCTCATCAGCAAAATCTGACGTTGCTCCCTCATTGTACTGGGCCGTACAAGTGTGGCACTCTCTTGAACCGTTTACGCTTCCCTGTCCATCAGAGCTGGATTAATATCCCTAACATTAAATAACCAATCACGTGAGGTGTATGAAATACGACTAACGGCAGCCAAGACCTGACTGACTGTTTTTGTTGTTGTTGGTAAAATGACGAAAACGCCTCTGGGCACTCTCACCCAATGGCAAGCTAAGTATTTTGAAGCATTTCTGCTTCAACAACCTGCAAGCTTTGGATTGTTACAGAATGTTCACTGGTCCATAGGACAGTGGAAATTTGTCCTATATCGTTTCCCTTTCAGAAGTTTTATATTTACCGGAATGAATGACCTTGGGTTTTAGTAATTGTCTTTCTGGTGGGCAGGACTACCTGAGGTGCTGCAATAATTTTTAATTTTTTTTTTAAAGTTTAGAGTACCCAATTCATTTTTTCCAACTAAGGGGCAATTTAGCGTGGCCAATCCACCTACCCTGCACATCTTTGGGTTGTGGGGGTGAAACCCACGCAAACACGAGGAGAATGTGCAAACTCCACACAGTCTTAAATGACGCTATCGTGCCCGCCTCTAACACTTGCGGCGGCAATGCGTTCCAGGCACCCACCACTCTCTGCGTAAAGAACTTTCCACGCATATCTCCCTTAAACTTTTCCCCTCTCCCCTTGAACTCATGACCCCTAGTAATTGAGTCCACCACTCTGGGGGAAAAAGCTTCTTGCTATCCACCCTGTCAATACCTCTCATGATTTTGTAGACCTCAATGAGGTCCCCTCTCAACCTCCGTCTTTCTAATGAAAATAATCCTAATCTACTCAACCTCTCTTCAGAGCTAGCGCCCTCAATACCAGGCAACATCCTGGTGAATCTCCTCTGCACCTTCCCCAAATCATCCACATCCTTTTGGTAATGTGGCGACCAGAACTGTACGCAGTATTCCAAATGTGGCCGAACCAAAGTCTCATACAACTGTAACATGACCTGCCAACTCTTGGGCTCAATACCCCTTCCGATGAAGGAAAGCATGCCGTATGCCTTCTTGACCATTCTATCGACCTGCGCAGCCACCTTCAGGGTACAATGAATCTGAACACCCAGATCTCTCTGTACATCAATTTTCCTCAGGGCTTTTTCATTTACCATAAAGTTCGCTCTTGAATTGGATCTTCCAAAATGCATCACCTCGCATTTGCCCGGATTGAACTCCATCTGCCATTTCTCCGCCCAACTCTCCAATCTATCTATATTCTGCTGTATTCTCTGACAGTCCCCTTCACTATCTGCTACTCCACCAATCTTAGTGTCATCTGCAAATCAGACCACCTATACCTTTCCCCAGATCATTTATGTATATCACAAACAACAGTGATCCCAGCACGGATCCCTGTGGAACACCACTGGTCACAGTTCCCCATTTTGAGAAACTCTCTTCCACTACTACTCTCTGTCTCCTGTTGCCCAGCCAGTTCTTTATCCATCTAGCTAGTACACCCTGAACCCCAAGAGATTTCACTTTCTCCATCAGCCTATCATGGGGAACCTTATCAAATGCCTTACTGAAGTCCATGTATATGACATCGACAGCCCTTCCCTCGTCAATCAACTTTGTCACTTCCTCAAAGAATTCTATTAAGTTGGTAAAACATGACTTTCCCTGCACGAAACCATGTTGCCTATCACTGATCAGCCCGTTTTCTTCCAAATGGGAATAGATCCTATCCCTCAATCTTCTCCAGCAGCTTCCCTACCACTGACGTCAGGCTCACCGATCTATAATTACCTGGATTATCCCTGCTACCCTTCTTAAACAAGGGGACAACATTAGCAATTCTCCAGTCCTCCGTTACCTCACCCATGTTCAAGGATGCTGCAAAGATATCTGTTAAGACCCCAGCTGTTTCCTCTCTCACTTCCCTCAGTAACCTGGGATAGATCCCATCCGGGCCTGGGGACTTGTCCACCTTAATGCCTTTTAGAATACCCAACACATCCTCCCTCCTTATGCCGACTTGACCTAGAGTAATCAAACATCTATCCCTAACCTCAACATCCGTCATGTCCCTCTCCTCGGTGAATACCGATGCAAAGTACTCGTTAAGAATCTCACCCATTTTCTCTGACTCCACGCATAACTTTCCTCCTTTGTCCTTGAATGGGCCAACCCTTTCTCTAGTTACCCTCTTGCTCCTTATATATGAATAAAAGGCTTTGGGATTTTCCTTAACCCTGTTTGCTAAAGATATTTCATGACCCCTTTTAGCCCTCTTGATTCCTCGTTTCAGATTGGTCCTACATTCCTGATATTCTTCCAAAGCTTCGCCTGTCTTCAGTCGCCTAGACCTTGTATATGCTTCCTTTTTCCTCTTAGCTAATCTCACAATTTCACCTGCCATCCATGGTTCCCTAATCTTGCCATTTCAATCCCTCATTTTCACATGGACATGTCTGTCCTGCACTCTAATCAACCTCTCTTTAAAAGCCTCCCACATATCAAATGTGGATTTACCTTCAAACAGCTGCTCCCAACCAACATTCCCCAGCTCCTGCCGAATTTTGGTATAGTTGGCCTTCCCCCAATTTCGCACTCTTCCTTTAGGACCACTCTCGTCTTTGTCCATGAGTATTCTAAAACTTACGGAATTGTGATCACTGTTTCCAAAGATATCCCCGACTGAAACGTCAACCACCTTGCCGGGCTCATTCCCCAACACCAGGTCCAGTATGGCCCCTTCCCGAGTTGGACTATCTACATACTGCTCTAGAAAACCCTCCTGGATGCTCCTTACACATTCTGCTCCATCTAGACCTCTGACACTAAGTGTATCCCAGTCAATCCCAGTCAATGTTGGGAAAATTAAAATCTCCTGTCACCACCACCCTGTTGCTCCTACATCTTTCCATAATCTGTTTACATATTTGTACCTCTATCTCACGCTCGCTGTTGGGAGGTCTGTTGTACAGCCCCAACATTGTTACCGCACCCTTCCTATTTCTGAGCTCTGTCCATATCGCCTCACTGCTCGAGTTACCATAGTGCCCTCCTTCAGCACAGCTGTGATATTCTCTCTGACCAGTAATGCAACTCCTCCACCCCTTTTACCTCTCTCTCTATCCAACCTGAAGCATCGATATCCTGGGATATTTAGTTGCTAATCATGCCCTTCACTCAACCAAGTCTCAGTAATAGCAATAACATCATACTTCCAGGTACTAATCCAAGCCCTAAGATCATCTGCCTTACATACTACACTTCTTGCATTACAACAAATGCACCTCCGATCACCAGTCCCTTTGCGTTCATCATCTGCCCCCTGCCTACTCTTCCCCTTAGTCACGCTGACTTCATGATCTAGTTCCTTACAGGCTTTAGTTACTACCTCCTTACTGTCCACTTACCTCCTCATTTGGTTCCCATCCCCATGCCACATTAGTTTATATCTTCCCCAACAGCGTTAGCAAAAGCACCCCCAAGGACATTGGTTCCAGTCTGGCCCAGGTGTAGACCGTCCAATTTGTAGTAGTCCCACCTCCCCCAGAACCAGTCCCAATGTCCATCAAATCTGAACCCCTCCCTCCTGCACCATCTCTCAAGCCACGCATTCATCCTGCCTATTCTTTAATTTCTACTCTGACTACCACGTGGCACTGGTAGCAATCCTGAGATTACTACCTCCAAGGTCCGACTTTTTAACTTGGCTCCTAACTCCATAGATTCTGCTTGTAGGACCTCATCCCATTTTCTACCTATATCATTGGTGTCTATATGCACCACGACAACTGGCTGTTCACCCTCCCCCTTCAGAATGTTCTGCAGCTGGTCTGAGACATCCCTGACCCGTGCACCTGGGAGGCAACATATCATTCGGGAGTCTCGTTTTCGACCACAGAAAACATCTATCTACTCCCCTTACAATTAAATCCCCTATGACTATAGCCCTTCCACTCTTTACCCTGCCCTTCTATACAGCAGAGCCAGCCACGGTGCCATGAACCTGGCTACTGCTGCCTTCCCCTGGTGAGCCATCTCCCCCAACAGTATCCAAAACGGTATACCTGTTTTGGAGGGAGATGACCGCAGGGGACACCTGCACTGCCTTCCTGCTTTTTCTCTGCCTTTTGGTTACCCATTCCCTTTCTCCCTCAGCAATCCTAATCTGTGGTGTGACCAATTCCCTAAACGTGCTATCTATGACCTCCTCAGCGGATGCTCCAAAGTGAGTTCATCCGCAGCTCCAGAGCCGTCATGCGGTCTAACAAGAGCTGCAGCTGGACACACTTCCCGCACTTGAAGGAGCCAGGGACATCAGCAATGCCCCTGAGCTCCCACATTGAGCAAGAGGAGCATAATACGGGTCTGAGATCTCCTGCCATTTTTAATCTTAAGCTTAACTTAGTCCAACTGTAATATCAAGTAATAGATAAATTAAAAAGAAAAAAAAAAGAAAAATTGTTTCCAATCCCATGATTAAGAAAAAAAAGAAATAGAAAAACCCTACCTTATCAAATGAAATGAAATGAAATCGCATATTGTCACAAGTAGGCTTCAAATGAAGTTACTGTGAAAAGCCCCTAGTCGCCACATTCCGGCGCCTGTTCGGGAGGCTGGTAGGGGAATTGAACCGTGCTGCTGGCCTGCCTTGGTCTGCTTCCAAAGCCAGCGATTTAGCCCTGTGCTAAACCAGCCCCAACACACCTCGGGGGAAAGAAAAACTACTTATCTCAAGTTAGCTTTGATCATGTGACCACTGAATCACTACGTCTGTTATCCACACAGATGGTACGATGTTAGAAGCTATTGCCACCCAATGACGAATGAATGGTAGTCGTTCGCACCTACTTTTGATAAGAATGGTTTCTTCAAACCCCTTTATATCAGGTTTCAGTTTTCAGACACTGAGTTTGGTGAAACATTCATTGTATTTGAGTTTCTGTAAACATCCAGACAATAGGTGCTGCAAATTCCCCAAGCGATCTCACATCTTCAATGTCTTTTCAAGGAAGGGTTCTTCATGCGAACATTTACATTTCAATGACTTTCCAGAGACATGAGTTAGCTTCTGTCTGTGCAGAAGTTGAGAGTTACTTTAACCCTGAGCTCCATGTTGGGTCAAAATTGTCCATGTTCTATTGCTTTTAAAAAAGTGAAAATGTCCATCGTCTTCATACATTCGCAGATATATAGAAAGGGCACAAGCTTTTCCCTCATCATGGCATGGCTTTGACATGGACCATGGTACTGTTGGTCCAGTTAAGCATCTGGCTGATGTTGAGGCTAGAAAATCTGATGTTAAAGGTCAGAAGGAAGTGACTAGTCTTGCTCTTGCTTGAGATGGCCAATACCTACACTTAGTTACGTGATGTGAATGTTATTATCCACCTGTCAACCCAAGTCTGGATGTTATCCAAGTCCTGGCATGGTCAGGTTAGATTTATCCTTGAATTTTATGGAAAATACCAGGCAGTCTTCCGCGTTGTCTTGTAGTTTGCAGTATCATGCACAGCTAGTTCTGAGACACTAAAATCAGAATGCCGTTGGCATGGTATTAGCTGTGTTTAGTGCACTGTTATGCAGAACAAACTAGTTGACTGTTATGGCATTTATGATGGTGGCCATCTGAGGAAGAGGCTGAGTGGGATTGTCCGTTTGGCACTTACGGCTGAAGTCACTCTCAAATATTTCAGCCTTGTCTCTTAGCTCAGGTTGCACTTAAGGATGGGGCTATTCATGCCCTCTCTCTTTTATTGGTTCCCTAATTTCTCTGCTATCACTTTTCTCTGACTGTGGCTCTGATCTGTTAGTTACGGAACTGTTCATCCGTCTTTAGCCCTTTACTTTAGATGTTCGGCCTACAGGTAATTTTACTTCTTTTGGTGCCTCATTCCAAATTTTGTCAATTGCTGATCCTGGAATTCCCATCTCTTCACTGTTATTAGAACCAAATTTGTTCTCCCAGCTTGATGGCAACAGACGAGCGAGGCTTCTTCCAGAATACAAGGTTACAATTCTGCTGATAGCCCACAGAGCCTCATGGGGGCCATTTAGATATCAAAAGGTAGAAGCAAATTACTGCAGATGCTGGAATCTGAAACAAAAACAGAAAATGCTGGACAATCTCAGCAGGTCTGACAGCATCTGTGGACAGAAAAGGGAGCTAATGTTTCGAGTCTGGATGACGCTTTGTCAAAGCTAGAGAGAACTGTACGGGCGGAAGGTGGAGTGGTGGGGCTGGACAGGGGCCAGCGATAGGTGGCGATAGGCAAAGATGTCGAGGACAGAAGATAAAAGGAATGTAAATAGGAGTGATTAAGGCGAAAAAGGGTGTTGCTAGTGGCACCTTGTGTGTTTGTATCCTTACCTTCCAATGCAAAGCGAGTTTGGCAGCTATGTCTTTCAGGGCTTCGTTAGTGATAGAATTCTTGGAGGTGAATGTTGCACCTAAAATGCATTATTTATCTTTACTTTCATGAGAACAGCTTCAAGTGACCAGCGAGGAAGAATAATGAGTTTGTTAGTTGGGAGGAAGGATGGGAGAGTGAAAGCAAATTTAAGAAGATTTATTTGATATTGACTTGAGGCATGAGACTTTGTGAGGTCCAATGTCAATATTGAGAGCATCAAGTGCCATTCCGACCTGTTTGTACACTGTTGTGTTCTCTGCTTTTGAGATTCTGATCTGGTGGGCGAGGACATATCCAGGTTGGTGATAGACTCGAGACTGTTGTTGCATCATGATTTATGGAATCATTATATATGTTGGGATGTTGGTTGACTTGTCTATTGGACAGTTCTCTCAACTTTAATACTTATCTCCAAGTGTTAGGCCACTTGGGTCTGTGGGTCCTCCATGCTAAGATTGCACAAATCTTATCTGGATACAATGCTTTGGATCATTCCCGAGAGACCTATTTGAATTTGAGTGTTGTTTTCAACTAAGGAGCTTCAAGTTTTCATGGTTATTTTTCTAGCACTGGTCCACAAATTACTAAATGTATTTATTGGCACAGTTTTGTTGCCACAGTGTGCACAGTTAGAAGGATGTACCCTTTTACAGCACTGCTACCTTTGTAATGATTCAACAATCTTCTTCCACTTTTGCCTATAATCGCCTTAGACACGTTCTGGAGCACATCATCCGAGATGCATTTGAGCAAAGCTTTTTTAAAAAAGAATACTGAGGTGATGAAGCTTGGGATGTGTTAAGAAAAAAATTGAAGACACTGGAGGACTGAACACACTTTTGCCCGTTGAACCTTCTCTCGTTCCTCAATTCCTTAAGCAGATAGAATGAATTGAAGACGATGTGGAGAGTGACACTGTTGGTGTTGCGTCGTCTTCAGCTCTTCAACCTCCTGGCTGTGAAGTGATTAATTATTTTATTGAAATGTCAATTAATCCTTGCACAGAGAATCATAATGATGGTTGTTTGAAGTACCTTTACTGTTCTACTTCCAGAATGTCTTAATTCAACATTAATTCATTTAGATTTATTTTGTAGAAGATGCAGACTTGCCCAAATCAAGGCTTTGTTTTTATCCTTGTATGTTAAATTGAAATTATTTTGGCTGAGGTAAATCGCTTTTGTCAATAAACAGCCGTTTCATAAACAACTCATCTTAATTAACGAGGCACTCTTTACTCTGAATTTAAACTTTTTTTTGTGCAGTCCTATTTGAAATCCCATCAAGTACCATGGGATTGCACCTTGTGCAACCATATGGACAAGGTTGGAAATAGGCATTGATTTACGATGTGAACTGGTAGAACTTAGAGGTTTACGAGGCAGAGGTGCTGCTTTCAGTCCAGAGAGCAATCCAAAATTAATCCTACTGCCTCAACTCTCCCAACAACCTTGAAAACTCTGTGCTTCTTATACTTATTAATTATTTTGTGAACAGTTGAAATATTCTCTGTCACAATCATATCATTGGCAAAGTATTTATGCTCCAACATAATTTTGCATAAAATATTTCTAAACCTTCTGCTTAATCTCTTGGCTACAATTTTAAGATTATAATTCTCATCCCTCTCACCCTCTCTCACCCCTGTCAATGATTCCACCACAAGAGGAAATAGAATTTCACTAAATCATCTAAGCTCTTAAATTTTTGAAACTTGTATTAAATCTTCTTGATATAATCTGCTTCAATAAAATTGGCTTTAATATCTCAAGTCTTCATCAATCGCTGGTATCATACTGCTTCATCTGTGCTGTAAGCTCCCTACCACTTCAATATACTCTGTCTTCTATATAATGGACCACCCAAAATTTCCTGTATTATGTACCTTAAACATTTCTGTACAACTCTACAATTACTTATTTACTCATCTCTGGCTATGTCTGCTTGATGCAGTGGTAGCTTCTGAGTCAAAAGATTGAATGTTTAAACCTGACTTCAGGAGTTGGGCACCGACTGTTACAGGACACTTGTGCATTATTTTTCCCCCTTTTTAAAATAAATTATTTTTTTCCAATTAAGGGGCAATTTAGCATGACCAATCCACCTAGCCTGTACATCTTTGGGTTGTGGGGGTGAGACCCATGCAGAAATGGGGAAAATGTGCAAACTCCACACGGGCCGGGATCGAACCTGGGTCCTCGGCAATATGAGGCATCTGTGCTAACCGCTGCACCACCGTGCTGCCCAACACTTGTTCATATTAAAGGGAAACTGTTCACGGGGCTCTTGGAAAGAACATGGGAATTGAATTAGTTGGATTCATTATAATGCACAAATGGCCTTCTGTGTCATTCCACATTTCGAGAGTGCTGCTTTGGTGTGACATCCTTTGGATATTTGGGTGGCACAGTGGTTAGCACTGCTGCCTCACAGTGCCAGGGACCTGGGTTCAATTCCGACCTTGGGTGACTGTTTGTGTTGAGTTTGCACAACCTCCTCTTGTCTGCATGTGTTTCCTCCAGGTGCCCCAGTTTCGTCCCACAATCCAAAGATGTGCAGGTTAGGCAGATTGGCCATGCTAAAAAAGAATTGCCCCTTAGTTTTCAAATATGTGCAGGTTCGGTGGAATTATGGAGATAGTGGGGGATTGGACCTATGTACTGTGCACTTTCAAAGGGTTGGTGCAGACTGGATGGGCTGAATGGCCTACACTGTAGGGCTTTTAAAATAAGACAGTTAACAGAAGTGTAGGTATGCTCAGGTGGAAGTAAAAGGTCCTGTGGATAATGGGCATGTCATTTTTCAATCAACAACACCAAAACACCAGGTTGATAGGGTTGTTAAGAAGGCGTATGGTGTGTTAGCTTTTATTGGTAGAAGGATTGAGTTTCAGAGCCATGAGATCATGTTGCAGCTGTACAAAACTCTGGTGCGGCCGCATTTGGAGTATTGCGTGAAGTTCTGGTCGCCGCATTATAGGAAGCATGTGGAAGCATTGGAAAGAGTGCAGAGGAGATTTACCAGGATGTTGCCTGGTATGGAGGGAAGATCTTATGAGGAAAGGCTGAGGGACTTGAGACTGTTTTCGTTAGAGAGAAGGTCAAGACGTGACTTAATAGAGGCATACAAGATGATCAGAGGATTAGATAGGGTGGACAGTGAGAGCCTTTTTCCGTGGATGGTAATGGCTAGCACTAGGGGACATAGCTTTAAATTGAGGGGAGATAGCAACATCGAGGGCCGAAGGGCCTGTACTGCGCTGTAATGTTCTATTGTCTATTGTAAAATGGATGGGCTGAATATTTATTTCATTGCTGTTTTTAAATTGACCGTCTACAAGCTGTTTGCTTTAAAGTAATGTGCGGTGACATCGGGAAGTATGAAATCGGGTTCTTGCTACTTTTAAATTTTTTCTTTCTCTAAAATTCATTGTGCTGTAGTTTGTTTTCTGTTTTACCTACCTATGCTTTCACTCTCAGGGAATTATGTTAAATCTCTTCGTTAATCCATGTTTTCAGTAACATTCCATGGAATATCGACCTCAATTCCTTAGCTTTTCCTCCTGAAACCTATCACTTTAGAGTTATCGATAGCAACAATAACTTGCTTTTATATTGTGCCTAAGATGTAGGAAAACCTTTCAGTGCTTCACAGTAGTATAATCAGTCAAACATTGTCTCCTTGATTGGCTTCATGTTGTTGATTTATCAACAGTAAATTTCACCTCCCATCTGTTGATCCATTTTTCTAGCCACTCTGTCTTTCTGAAGTCTTTTATCATCCTCTTCGCTTTGTGAAAAATCATACTTCAATGTCATCATTAAACTTCAAAGTTTACCCAAGTCCACATTGTCTTGGAACGATGAAATGTGGACCTGACATCGGCCCAGGGTTGGATCCCTTAAAGCCCTTTAGCAACCTGAGCAGTGTCCCTTTATTCAAACGCTGTTTCTTGTCTGTCCACCAACATTCAATCTATGTTGCTACACTTTCTTTGCGAAAGTAAACATGATCCTTTTTTAAAAAATCCCCAGGCTTTATTAAAAGCCTTCTGCTTCGCTGTCTTGGGACCACCCCCCCCCCCAAGACTTGGGTATATAAAAGGCTGAAGATTAAGTATTTCCTCATCCACAATAGGTGACACCGGTTTGTCCTTGGGTGGTATCCGACACTGAAAACTCAGCTCATTATACCTTCTCATTGTTATAAGTTGAAAATGAAATCTATTTCTGAAAAAATTGACTGAATTAGTAATGTTGCAGCCTATTAAGGTTTGAATTGTGTTGTGATATTCAGTCACATTGGCTTTCTCCTTTAAAGTTTAAAGTTCCTCACGCAGGAATTTCCATTTTTTTAATTGCCAAGTTTACAGCCAAGTAATAAACTGGAGTTAATTATGTCTGTGCTCAGAACCCTGTAAATAAAACTTCTGAGTAGACTTGCCTTAAAAACATTGGCTAGAATTTCCAAAATAATTGCTGAGATTTGTAATTCTGGACACCCGATGCTGCATTGCAAAGGACATTCCAGAAGTTAGGAAGAATCCCTATCATAGTTATATTTAAACAGGTTTCCACCCTCCAACAGGCTTTAGTATTGTTGAACATGGAGGCAGGAATCCATTAATTATTAGTAATACCCTCCTCATTAAACAGAGCAGCATGCGGCAGAACAGAGGCATTTGTTCGTCAGTGACTTTAATACGGTTCAACTCAGTACAGCTATATTGGGATGTATTATTGCATGTGACAAAAAATGGGAAGCGGGGGGGTGGGGGGCAGTCATGGGAAAGACCTTCTTTCTGCTTCTGTAGATCCCAAGGGCATCACCATTGCGATAGAATCACAATGATAGAATGTGGTAGAATGTGAGAAATTGGATAGAATTGAAATAGCAAATAAATTAAAATTGTGACCGGTCACACTATATCTGAGTCCTCACAATTATGGAACTTCTTACAGCCAAGTCATCATTTCCTCCTTCAACCCGGCAGGCTTTTGTGGCCACTGAAACTTGTCACCAACCAATCAAGACTTGCCGACTAATTGTTCCATGCTGCTTTTTTTCAACCTTTCCTGCGTTGTGCCTTTGGCCTTTCATCTATTTGTTTTAAAAATGTATTCTACCCAAAGTGAAAATGTCAATTTGCCAAATCAAGTAAATGAGCAGTGATGAATTATTTTTTTTTCAAAAATGCTGTTATTGAAGCATCCTGATGCGACTGCAGAATTTTAAGATGGTTATTAACTCCTGTTTCTCTGCACTTCTACTGTTTCTCTGCACTTCTACTGTATGTTTGAAGGTTTTTTTTTAATGAGAATTTGTCCTGAAGGTTTTCTTTGGACCTGGTAATAAGGTGATAATAAATGCAAGGGAAAGCTAGTTGAGGACAAGCAGAAGAATGGAGTAAAAGTTTATGCAGATAGGCTTAGATGAAGCAAGATGGAAGGAAGATTGTGTGAAGCATAAACACAGCGCAGACAGTTGGGCTAAATGTCCTGTTTATGGGCTGTAAATTTCATTAGTTTTTAAAATTCATTTATGGGATGTGGGCATTGCTTGCTAGACCAGTATTTACTGATGATCTCTTGTTGCCCTTCACAAGATGATGGTAAGCTATCTTCTTGAATGACTACAGTCCCTGAGGTGTAGAAGCACCCACAGTGCTGTTAGGGAGGAAATTCAAAGATTTTGACCCAGCAACGGTGCAGGAGCAGCAACATATATATTCAAGTCAGGATGGTGAGTGACTTGGAGGGAAATTTCCAGGTGATGGTGTTCCGAGGTATCTGCTGCCCTGGCTCTCCTGGATGGTAGTGTTCATGGTTTGGAAGCTGCTGCTATAGGAACCTAGGTGAGCTGCTGCAGTAAATCTCGTAGGTGGTACACATGGCTGTCACTGTTTGTCGGTGGTGGAGGGAGTGAATTCTTTGTGGAAGGGGTAGCATTCAAGTGGCTGCGTTGTCCTGGATGGTGTCTAGCCCCTTGGGTGTTGTTAGAGTTCATCCAGGCAAGTGAAGAGTATTCCATTACAAGCCTGACTTGTGTCTTGTAGATGGTGGACAGGCTTTGGGGAGTCAGGAGGTAAGTTATTCACCACAGGATTCACCACAGGATTCCTAGCCTTTGGCCTGCCCTGGTAGCCACACTAATTATATGGCGAGTTCAATTCAGTTTCTGGTCAATGGTAACCCCCCCGGATCTTGATTTTGGGGATCAAATGGAGGTAATGCTATTGAGTGTCAAGGGGCTGTGGTTAGATCCTCTCTTGTAGGAGATGGTCATTGCCTGGCACTTGTGAGGTGCGAAAGTTACTTGCCAGCCCAAGCCTGGATATTGTCCTGGTCTTTCTGTATTCAGACATGGACTGCTTCAGAATCTGAGGAGTTGTGAATGGTACTGTACTTTGTGCAGTCATCAGTGAACATCCCCACTTCTAATCTTGTGATGGAAGGGAGGTCATTGGTGAAGCAGCTAAAGATGGTTGGGCCTAGATCACTACCGTGAGTAACTCCTGCAGTGATGCCCTGGAGCTGAGATGATTGGCCTTCAACCACCACAACCATTTCCATTGTGCCAGGTATGACCTCAACCAATTCTGTGGAAGGATCGGATTGATTGTTTTATTAAGAGTTCCAGAGCTACCAGTTGTGATTTTTAAAAATTACGTGTCCAAATAAATTATTACTCTCTACCCTTGCCGCCAAAGTCACAGTTAATGCGCATAAATGCAGCTTGAAAGTCTGATTTGCAGGGTACCTGCTAGGTGCCTTCAAGTTACACTTGGAGAGAACTTGAGATAAACAATTGTTTCAATCCTGGTGTGCGGGTTGCCAAGGTTTATTCCTACCAGGTAATAAAGTTGTCGAATATTTTCTTCAAAACCACTTGGTTTGCAGCACAGATACAATTGTTGAAATCTTATCACTTGTATTGTTGCACAGACTCCCCAAGATTCAGTTGAGTCTCTAGAAGTTTTAGATGTTCATTAGGTATCTTCACATGGAGCAATAAACTCACTTCAGCAGTAATGAATTTTCCTGTCTCTGGAATTCTACTTTAAAGTGAGGCGGCCTGAAATCTGCTGTTAAAACTTTTGTTCCTGCTTTAGCTTTGTGGCATTTACTCATCTTTTACTCATTAGGGTCTCCCAAATTCGAACAATCTTATTAGGACCGTATGTCTGCTGGCTGGAGCATATTGCAATCCCAGAACGTGCACTGAATCCATACAAAACTACAGGTTCCTTTCACACCAGTTCTTTTCTTCTGTTGTGTGTGAAGGACTGAAGCTTGTATTCTGCTTGGTCAAATCTTCATCAACTGTACTGCCACCATATTATGTTCTTCAACTTAAATATAACAATCATAAAGAAGGATTTGTGAAACAAATAATATGAATTCTTTATTTGAAGACAAGACTACATACAGATAATGTTCTCTGGGAGACTGAAAGGCACACATCTGACCTCGATCACTGCTGCTTGCAAACAGTCAATAAATTATGGGACTAGTACATCACAGGTGCTGGCAAAAGAGACATGAATACCCTCAACATCAGTCATGATAAGTGGGAAGCTTCAGCTGACAATCAGTGCAAATGGTGACAGCAGCTCTGGACAGGAACTTGCCACCATGATGATATATGGTTTCAGAAGCTCCAAAGCAAACAAGGCATCAATAGAGATCATCCCACTTCACTGGCAAGGGCAATTTTGTGTGATACTTGTGGACTTCGCCTTTCTTGCATTAGCTTGTTTCAGCTGTCATCCAGTGAAATGCAGCAGATGATACCATCTGGATTCATCAGAGTTCTGGGGCTCTGCTCCCACCATCTCTCACAGATGTAAGAATGCCAGCCTTTCTATTTGCATAAGGCGACAGAGTTAACGCGGTAATAAGTTCATAAGCGCACAAAATGCAGAAATCTGATTCCCATGGGATACTTTTTGCTAACACCCAAAGGTCCGGTGATATCACTTTTAAGGCCAATGAGCTGAACATTGTTGAACCTGTGACCAGGCACTGAAAATTTCTGCTGCATTAAATGATGGGAATAGGAAGACTTATTTAGACTGATGCTGCAAAAAGTGTCCAGATGCAACTATAAAGTACCTCAGTATCAAGCACTGTGAGAGCCATATGATGAGAATCAGGAGTAGGAATTCAAGTTGATTTTCTTCCCTTCTTAGTCTAAGCCATACAGGTCAGTGATGCCTGTGCAGCTCTGGATAGGATGAGCGAAGTAATTTTAGGATTTCAGTGGTGGGTTTCAAATCTGACATTGTAATACAGTGGAAAGGAGTTAATTCCTCTCTGTTGATCATCAAATGAACCCAAGTCTTCCACCATTCATTCCAGCACTACTAGCTCAGTAATGTTAACATTTTAAATTTCACGCCTGTCTATAATTTTCCTCTGCATTCAGTGGCATTACTTACTTTGTAATATGGACCCTCTGTTGCCTAAGTTCAAGAGTTTGCCCCAGCTGCATAAAAATGAGAACTGAAGATGTAATATTGGGAACTGCCAATAATGGATACCATGTCCTTCTGCTGTGCTGTCATGTGCAGTTCTCCAATGTTGTTGAACTGTTCAACGGTATTTTGAAACATAGCCAGATACTAATTGCTGCTTTATTTTGCTCTACATGCTCAAATTGTACTGCAGTTTGCATCAATATAGAAATTTATACTCTTATCTCTTGCCCTCCTTTCCTTTGGCTTTATATATCCTCGATCTCTGTCCATTCTCAGCACCATCCTATTTTCCAGTATCTCAGTTTATGTTCTCGCCTGACTCCCTTACTCGTATCTGCTCCACTTAGATTAGATATCTTATTGACATGGGAATGTCACTTTAAGAAATGTTTTTCTTCTCAAGTGGCTGCAATGATATAATTGTGTGGGTGGAGCTAGGCTCTAGCTCTGCTTTTTACTTTCGTTTTGAGCTGGAAGCTGTTTTTGGCTCTGAGTTTTACTTTCGGTTTTCAGTTGGGGAGCTGCATCCAAACCAAGATGATGTATTTTGGTGTCTCTGCATGCTAAGGAATGTCTCCAGACCACGTAATAACTTCACAGTAATACCTGTTTCTGTAAGAAATGCAAACCTACTGTTTTTGTAGGGAAAAAAGGGTGTTTGGCTTATGGATGTTGTTAGGAAAGTTACTAAGGGTTACCTATAGAGTACTGTATCTTTGGGGGGTGGGGGGTGGGGGGGGGGGGGGGAGGGGGAGGTATCAGTGCTGGTAGTTGATAAGTTGTTTACTGTGTATTTATAAAATGTTAACTGGATTCATAGAATAAACATTGTTTTGTTTAAAAATACTTAAGATCTCTGTTGCATAACACCAGGAAAGTGGGCCCTTGTGCTTCTCATCACAAAAATATATTAAAAGTTGTGGGATAGGTGAACTTCATGATATACTTTGGTGTTCTCTAAACCCTGGCTCATAGCATTATATATCGCAAATTTATTTACAGTCCAAGAACCATCCAATCAGAGTTAAACCGCCAGCTGTTGCTTTCCACATGTCACGTCACGTGGTTAACTCAATTAAAGTCCTATTTCACGTAATTAAATCCTGTCATCAAAGTTGCACTGCATTGGTTTGGCAA
The DNA here is from genome assembly GCF_047496885.1 of Scyliorhinus torazame. Lineage (NCBI taxonomy): Eukaryota > Metazoa > Chordata > Chondrichthyes > Carcharhiniformes > Scyliorhinidae > Scyliorhinus > Scyliorhinus torazame. The sequence goes on along the minus strand of NC_092723.1, from coordinate 56,353,115 downwards.
AAAGCTGTTAGTGAGGTAGATTTTTAAATTTCAGAGAGCAGTTGATGACATTCTGTGGTCTGTATTTGAAGAGTTTCAATTAAAAGGAAAAGCAGTCATCATTGCACAAAAGTGTACTTCTTTTTGAAAACGAACGACCATAAAAGCATGGAAGAGCCTTTGTTTTTATTTGAGAATTCATTCGTGCTGAATGCAGCCTCAAATATAATGGTTTGGATTTTGTGGGCCAGTAGTGAAGTGACGGCACTTGCTGCTGACCTCCTCATAAGCTGCCCACAAAGCTCTCGCAATTTCTGTCTTCCCAATGTTAGTTTGCCTCTGGCACCGAGTCAAAGGAACCTTCGGGTGTCCAGCAAGCAGTTAATCACATTGAAGTATTCTCATGGATGATAAGCCAGGGTTTTTAAATGCACTGATTATGCTTTGCTTTTAATTAAATGTAAATGACCGGTAGATATTCATAGGAAATAGCATAAACAAGCTTTGAAAAATGTATTTCAAAATTATGTGGATTTTAAAAAATCAGAATACAGAAATGTGATATTCTACAAATATACAGTGATTTATTCCAGTCCAGAGATGTTTTTCAGAAGTGATTGTGCCCTTTAAAAAAATGCCGTTACACCCGCAACAACTTCAAATATTAATACTAGTACTACACCTGTAACTTCAAATAATAATAATAGTAGTAGGATAAAAGGGCAAGTTCTTATCAGTTTAGTGATTTCTGATTTATTCCAATGTAAGGGGTCATCAGGAATGCGCTCTATGGAGAAGTATGACCGCAACACCTGGATTTCTGCTTTAATCTAAGCTTATGGAATTTAAGATTATTGAAGTTGCTGTTAATTTCAAAGCCGTAATAACAATGCACTCTGTTAGTTTCATCACTATTCTCTCTCTCTTTCCATTGCTTTAGGTACCATGCACTAAGAAGGCATTGTCAGCCATGGACTCTGTGTTGGTATATGGTTATGCTTGGTCTGGTACTACAGTAGTTTTCCATTGCCTTCTGCAGTATTTTACTGACCAGGAGCCTCTCCTCTTACTGCCTGCTATAGTCGTATTGGAAGGATTTTCATGTTGCTAACCAATCTGTTTAGCCATGTTGTGAACACACCTTCTGGGGCCATCAAGTCCCAGAGTTCCTGCCCCAGAGGTAGGGACATTACCACTGCACCACAAGATTTCCTCTTTCATCACCATTGGATCGCTAGATTGGTTCCTGAGATGAGACTGAGAAAATTGTGTCCATAATGTCTGGAGTTCAGGAGAATGAGACTTGATCTCATTGAAACATAGAAGATTCTTTTTTAAAAAAAATCATTAAAGGGATGTGGGCTTCATTAGCTAGGGTAGCATTTGTTCTCATCCCTTAATGCCCTCGAGAAGGTGGTGGTGAGCTGCCTTCTGGGACCACTGCAGCCCTTGTGCTGTGTAGGTATTGTGTAGTGGTTTGGGAGTTCCAGGATTTTGATCCTGCTACAGTGGAGGAACGGCAATATATTTCCAAGTCAGCATGGTGAGTGACTTGGAGGGGAACTTGTAGGTTGTGGTGTTCTGAAGGGCCTTGGCGGGATAGAGATGTTGTTTCCATTGGCTGGGGAGTCGTGGAGGCACAGCTTCAAAACTATTAAGGAGTTGATCTTTTGGAAGCAAAATTTTAAAAAATATTTTGCTTAAAATCTTTGCGAATCGTTGGAATTCTGTATCCCAGAAGGTTGTGGATGCTCCTTTGTTGGGTATTTCCAAGGCTGGGTATGTGAAACGGACAGGAAAGTGGAGTTGAAGCAGAAGATCATTCCTCCGGATGCGCTGGTTTCCTCCCACAGTCCAAAGATGAGCAGGTTAGGTGGATTGGCCATGCTAAATTGCCCCTCGGGGTGGGATTTCAGGAATAGGGTGGGGATTGGGCCTAGGTAGGGTGGTCTTTCGAAGGATCGGTGTAGACTTGATGGCTGAATGGCTTCCTTCTGCACTGTAGGGATTCTATGATAGTATTGAATGGTGGCGCAGGTAAACTCCCGTTACTATTTCGTTTGTTCTTGTGATCATTGCAGCAAGATATATTTTTTTAAAAAGGTTCAAATCCCATCCTGATCAGTTAGATTTTATGAAAGCATTTTTAACAGTGCAAATATTTTGACAAACAGCAGTCGTATCAATCACTGAAAGAACTCACTGTGGGGAAACCTGCTTAATGGAATTTGAGGAAACTGCAGTCAGCCTGCACAATAAAGTATAATTTACAATCTCCACTCCAGAGGAACCAGTCTTCCTCAACGCTACGGTTTATTTTCTTTGCTCTTTTAATGTTACTCTACACAAAGCTTATTTGGACAATTATTCAAGTTCGTTTTTGTTGCTAATTAAAAGTGTAGTTTTTATCTTTTTGGGCTTCTTCCATTGTTACAGTGAAATTACACGTGGAAAATACTGGACCCAACAAAGGAAAATCTTTGCTTTGAACAAAATATTAATTTATTTGATTTGATTTATTGTCATGTACCGAAGTACAGTGAAAAGTATTTTTCTGCGGCCAAGGGAACGTACACAGTACGTGCATAGTAGACAAAAAAGAATAATCGACAGAGTACATTGACAAAGAGTACATAACAAACAGTGCTTGGTTACGGTGCGGAACAAGGGGCCTAACAAAACAAATACATGAGCAAGAGCAGCATAGGATGTCGTGAAAAGTGTTCTTACAGGGAACAGATCAGTCCGAGGGAGAGTCGTTGAGGAGTCTAGTAGTTGTGGAGAAGAAGCTGTTCCTATATCTGGATGTGCAGGTCTTCAGACTTTTGTATCTTCTGTCTGATGGAAGGGTCTTTAAGAAGGCAAAGCCAGGGTGGGAGGGGGTCTCTGCTAATGCTCTCTGCCTTCTTGAGGCAGCGGGAGGTGTAGACAGAATCAATGTGCAGGTAGCAAGCTTGTGTGATGCGTTGTGCCGAGTTCACCACACTCTGCAGTTTCTTGCGATCTTGGACCGAGTAGTTGCTGTACCAAGCTGTGATGCAGCCAGATAGGATGCTCTCTATGACATGGCAGATCTGTAGAAATACACATTCGGAAAGCTTTGAAACAAAACAAGGCAAGGACTTTAAAATAAATAATAATAATATCCTCAGACAATGACAAACTTGCCTGCACAGTTCACAGACACCATTTTTATGGTGCTTCTCTCTCTGCCCCTCTCACACACGTGCAATATGTGGAGCTGTTTATGATGTAAGCCAGCTGTGAACTCTGAGCTATATTATAGGCACCTCGCTGTTTTGCAAACAGTTACTACAAGCTCTCCCTCTGGTCTCCATTGAAATATTTGCTTTGATTGTGGTGACTACAAATAACAGTTGAAGTTCTTCATCTCATCTTGCCATCTCAGAAGATTAAAATCAGGTTTTAAAATTTGGAAGGCTGGTCATGTGGTGAGGATTCTCCTCCTACATCTGCCGAATTCATCTGCAACTTGATGTAAACAAAATGACTACATTTTAATTGTGTTCACCTCTGAACATTGCAAACACTGAAGATATTTCTATGTTGAGTGATGTAATCTTAGCCAGTTTTTTGGTGATCGGATTCAAAGACTGGATTTTTAAAAAATCGCCACATTAAAGCTGCTAAGTGGAGCCTTGTTCAAAAGACCATGTTATAAAATGGACAGCAACATTGATAGGTCAATGCACCTAAAGGCTAAAACAATTAGACAACTGAACAATCAGCGCAAGCATTTTCAGTGATATCAGTTAAACAAAATACTCAATGTAGATAATAAAGCATCTGAGGAGTAATGATGATTGACTCCATCTCGACACCTCTAAGACCGAGTGCAACCCTTTTGAAGATCATTTCATATGTGGCAGTGAAGATCTGCCTGAAGTGAAGTGACTTGTCCATTAACTGAAATGAACTGTTGAGTTACTGAAACACAAGACCAAAGAAGTCTCAGTAGGAATCCATAATCTAGGAAGAGATATTTGGCATTGGCACTTGGCTATGCCCTGCTGGTTTAGAGGTGGAAAGTCATTCAGGCTCCGGTCCTTAACTTGTATTCACAGCACCCTGCTGGGAAAACCTGTTCTTCAATTTCTGGTGAAGATGGAATTGTCCATTTGTGGCACCATTACCTCCATTCACCATGGACAGGGGCTATGTTAATGAAGTACCGGATGATGTCTGTGATACGATAGTCCGTGAGGAACCAAATGTTTCAGGATGGGGAGAAAACTGACAGATGATAAAATGAAAAGTGGAGAACAGCCAGCTGGGCATTTGGGCTGGACGAAGGGGGACAGTTCAATACCTTGCCTGTGTTTTCCTCTTGATGTAGTAACTACAGATGTTACTTTGCAAGAAAGATTTAAATGTTTGGACAGTGAAGCTGCCAGATTAAATATCATCATTAAATGTAATGGTTGCTATTATATAATACTGTACTGAGGTTTGAGAAGAACGGATGCCATAAGATGATGCCAGTTGGTAATTGTTGCTCCTATTTGGAGCAGTGTGAGAGCTCAAGTTTCACACGACATTAATCGTAGAACAATCCCAAAGGAGCAACAGAAAGCTCTTGGTACTTTCATAAGCTGCCACAATTCAGTACTAAGAAGCTGCCTTTGGGTGCATTGCTAATGGGTTTTCAGATCACGTTACTGTTGCTGAGCGATCTTGGAGCTTAAAGCTCAAAAACCTTGTTCTGTGTGAACAGGAAACATTCAAAGGCTACGGAAAAGGACAGGAAAAGACCAGTTGTCCCATCAAGCTGGTTACGTTGTGAGATTGTTCAACTTATTGCCATTATTATTTATCTTTTCCCCCCACAACCGCGCACACCCACCCATGGAAGGGAAGGGAAAACCTTGGACCATTGTACATTTTACAGCAAATGTATCTGATGCACAAAGGTGACAATGCAGTCTGTGTCAGACAGTGGTGACATATCAATAGTCCCAGTTAATTAATTTTGCTTAACTGGGGTGTACAAACATAAAGAATGGCCTGCTTTAGTACTTTATGACTTCATTTTATTGAATTCAGTGAATAAACTTCAACAGTCCAGATTTGTTGGCCTGGTAAGATTGGAGTGGTTTAATGACAATAAAAGCCATGAAAATGCTGGAAACTCTCAGCAAGTTACTCCGCATCTATGGAGAGAAAAAGAGAGAGAGAGAGATAAAGTTCCAGATTGATAAGTAATTGACCTGAAATGTTGATGCACAGTGGTGGTGATGGGCAGCACAGTGGTTAGCGCTGTTGCTTCACAGCGCCAGGGTCCCAGGCTTGATTCCCGGCTTGGGTCATTATCTGTGCGGAGTCTGCACGTTCTCCCCGTGTCTACGTGGGTTTCCTCCGGGTGTTCCAGTTTCCTCCCGCAAGTCCTGAAAGACTTGCTTGCTGGATGAATTGGACATTCTGAATTCTCCCTCCGTGTACCCGAATAGGCGTCAGAGTGTGACGACTAGGTGATTTTCACAGTAACTTCATTGCAGTGTTAATGTATGCCTACTTCTGACAATAATAAAGACTATTATTAGATTATTATATGTACTGCGCACAAGTATCATTGTGGCAGAACTTGTCAAAGTTCCTTCAATAGCACCTTCCAAACCATGACCGTGAACACCTAGAAGAAGGACAGCAGATGCCCGAGATCCCTACAAAGCCACGCATCATCCTGACCTGGAACTATATTGCTGTTCCTTCAAAGTCGCCGGACCAAAATGCTGGAACAACCTTCCCAACAGGCTGTCCTTACACCATGTGGACGACAAGAAGATGTCTCACTGTCACTTTTCCAAAGGCAGTTAGGAATGGGCAGTAAAAGTGCTAATTTTGCTAGAAGTGCTCTCTCTGCAAGAGCAAACTAAAAGAAATCTGTCAGACCTGCTGAGTACTTGGAGCATTTTCTGTTTTTAGTTCACATTCACTGATTTCATCACTGCTATTGGATGAAACTTTTTGTTAGCTGAAATTTGTTAAAACATGCAGCTTTTTCACGAAGAGAGATTTTGAAAATTACTATAGTGCAAACACAATGAAGAATTCTGAGTTCAGTGGAATTGCTGAAGGTGTGGAAGTAATGACACTCGTGCTGATTGGAGGTTTTAGTGCTTACCCTTGCAGATTTTGAGAGCAGACATACATAACACTGGTTACACTAGGACAATGTGCAATTTTATTGAAATTATATTTAATTCACGGTAAAGGTACAACATAGATGGGTACCAACAGAGGATACAGTTACAGCGAGGGGCATTACAGAAAGATAGAAAATGACATCCTGGGGTGCATTCAGTGGAGAAAGTCCATATTAAAGAAGATTTGGATCAAACTGCTTGATAGGTGGTGGATGCAGATTTAATAGTAACTATCAAAAATTGGAAAATGTTTGAAGTAGAAAAGAAAATACAGGGATATGGGGAAAAAGCAAGTGAAACGGAACAAACTGGGTTTCTCTTCCAAAGGACTGGCATGGACTCAATGGACTCAATGATGACATCTGTGCTTTTCTTTGAGTCTCTGATGTAATGCTCAACAAAGAAGTGTCCGCAAAGGCAAATAGTGAAAGAGGATTTCAACTGGCTGGCAATCTAATACCCAGAGCATAAATTCATATTTTGTACTAAAAATGAGAAGGGGTGTTAATAGGGTATTGTTCATGCAGAGGAATATTGGAGTAAGAGCATAGAACAGAAAGAAGCTGCAGAACTGGTTGCAACATATTCTGATAACTTCCCCACCAGAGCCTCCTGCCCTTGACTTGTATCTTTCCCCATACTCTGTTTCATTTCCTCCATGTTTAATGCCAGCTTAAATGTCCTGATGACCTGATTTCAACAGCTATTGTACAAATCTGCATCATAGCTCACTCTCTGCACGGTTGGAATGCTTGTTGATGGGCAAAACAGGCTCTGTACGTTGCATGTAATTTTCAATACAAAATGCATCCAAAGTATACTTCATTGGGGATTTGAACTGGATGAGATAGAAATGGGCCACATGCTTCAATAAGAAAAGACCAGGCAGAATTGTTGATGAGCGGATATAAACCGCCTCTGGGAATCTCAACATTGCAGTAACAGATGTGTAGCTTTAGGCAGTTTAGAAACATGGGAGCACTGCAGTGGCTGTAAGCCCAGTTTTTGTGTCTTCATTCTATGTGGCTGGAGATTATCTGAGCTTGCCAGCTCAACTCAGCAATTGTATATTTTTGTAGTGAAAAGGGGTGAATGATGTCTTCACATTGACTACTCTTTCTAACGTTGTTATCCTACACGTACCTGCTTAAGCTAACAAATGTACTGAGGTATAGAGCAGAAATAATGACCCTGAAGTTACTGTACCTTGGCTCCCCTGGTAATTTCAGCAATTATGTCAAGAAATACTGCTTCCTTAAAAGGAAGGGAGATCCTTGAAGTGTTTCTCCTACCTGTATATTATATCTTTAGCATTATATTTTTGTGTGTGTGAAATAGCTTCATTTGCGGGTGTGAAGTTGCCATTTTAGGCCTCTGTCTCAGTCTCTTTGGTAAGAATGATTCAATGTGTTTAGATACATTCGGGCCAATATGAGCCTGTTCTTTTGACGAGTGTAGGAGACAGTTTGGAAATGAGTCTTTGAGGGACTGTCTGTTGGGTCTGTAGTAGGACCAAGTTGGAAGTGATTTCATAGAACCATAGAATTGCAACACTGCAGGAGGAGGCCATTCGCCCCATCATGTCTGCACCGATGCTCTGAAAGAGCATCCTAGGTCCTATCCCTGTAACCCCACCTAACTATCCTACACATTATTGAATTGTGGGAGGAAACCGGAGCATCCGGAGGAAACCCATACTGCCACAGGGAGACAGTGCAAACTCCACACAGTTGCCCAAGGCCAGAATTGAACCCGGGTCCCTGGTGCTGTGAGGCAGCAGTGCTAATCTTTGTGCCGCCAAATTTTAGTCCAGGCTTTGCTAAAATGAGTGAAGCTCAAATGAGATGCATGTTACTCCATTACCAGTCAAGGAGAGAAATGGAGTCTCCCTGAGGCATCCAGATGATAATGAATCACAAGAGGTCTGCAGCATAAATAAGGCCCTTCGTCCCATCATGTCTATGCTGGTCAAAAACAGCCACCTAAATATTCAAATCCCATTTTCCAGCACTTGGCGATAACTTTGTATGCCGTTGCATCACAAGTGCACACCTAGATATTTCTAAATGTTAAGAGGGTCTCTCCCTCCACCACCCTTTTGCGCAGTGAGTTCCAGACTCCCAGACTCTGGGTGGAAGTGTTTTTCCTCACATCCCCTCTAGACCTCCTGCCCCTTACCTTAAATCTATGCCCCCAGTCATTGATCCCTCCACCAAGGGGAAAGGTTTCTTCCTATCTACCCTATCCATGCCCCTCATAATTTTATACATCTCAATCATGTCCCTCCTCAATCTCCTCTGCTTGAAAAATTCAACCCCAGTCTATGCAACCTCTCTTCACAGTTAACACTCTGAAGCCTAGGCATCATTCTGGCAAAATTCCTTTGCAGCCTTTCCAGAGCTATCATAACACTCTTATAATGTAGATTCTAGAATTGCATATAATACTCTAGCTGTGGCCGAACCAACATTTTAGATAGTTCCAGCATTACCCCCCTGCTCTTAAACTCTACACCTTGGCTAATAAAAGCAAGTGTACCACATTCCTTCTTAACCACTGTGTCTACCTGCCCTGCTTTCTTAAGGGACCAGTGTACATGCACATCAAGGTCCCTCTGATCCTCGGTGCTTCCCAGGGTCTAGTGTTTATCATGTAGTCCCTTGCCTTGTTTGTCTTGTCCAGGTGCATCACCTCACACTTATCTGGATTAAATTCCATTTGCCACTGATCTGCCCATCTATATCCTCCTGTAAACTAAGGCTATCCTCCTCACCTTACCACCCCATCAATTTTTGTATCATTGGCGAACTTACGGATTAACCCTCCTACATTAAAATCTAAATTGTTCATATAAACCAACAAAAAAGGTTCCAACCCTGAGTCATTTAACCTTTCTACCTCAATCCCCTTCAAAACATTCCTTAAAATCTACCCAGTTGACCAAGCTTATGATCTTGAAATATCGTTATGTGGCGAAATGCAGCATTTTGTTCGATCGTTCCTCATGTCACAAAATCGCCGAAATGTTGCAGCACAGAGGAGGCCGTTCAGTCCATCATGTGTTCACCAGTTCTCCAAATGAACAAGTGACCGAGTTACATTCTCCAACCTTCGACCCTTAACCCTGCGTATTCATTATTTTCAGATAGTCCATTTCTCTTTTGAATGCTGCAGTTGCAGTTGAACCTGCTCCACCACGCGTTCAGGCAGAGCATTCCACACCCTAACCACTGGCTGTGTGACAAATATTTGCCGCATGTCGCCATTGCTTCTTTCACTAATCCTTTCGGAACAGTTTCTCTCCATCTACTCTGTCCAGACCCCTCGTGATTTTTTGAAAGATCCGTCAAATGATGCGAAGAATCATTAAATATTTTATTACGTTAAAGGCAATATATAAATGAAAGTTATGTACATTTTAGGAGATTATTTGAACAGCAAATATTTTACTTTGGACTTCAGTACTGATATCTATTTGTAACCCAGAGTAGTAGTGGAGTACAGGGATACAGTTAGAGGATGACATTGCATCGACTCAGTGATTGCAGGCAGTGAAGAAGAAGTTAGGCCATGAATCATGCCACTCAAAGCTGGGAAACTGTAAAAAGAAATTGAACGTAGTTAAGATTGAATTTTCACAATGGTAGCAGGCAATATCTTGGGATCCAAAGAAGGCTGAAGCATGAAAATAGTTTAGACTCTTCAAAATTTCTCCCAATTGATCCATAGTGTTTTTAAATGTAAGATCACAGGAGACCATGAATGTAAAACATTGTCATACGCTGCTTCCAAATAGTTGGCAAAGGGACTGGCAATAAGAAAAGTAATTTTTCAACTGCTGTCTGATATATTTGATTGAATACTTATCTGAAATAATTGTTTTACCAATTCAAGAATTTGTGTTGTGATGTGCGATTTGAGTGTGCAAAGCCAGAAATCGAGAAAAACTGAATAAGGTTAGGTTCTCATTGTTTTCTTTTAATTCTTTTTACTTAATTCAGTTGTTAAAAGTTGTTGTTTTTGTCATGTGAGTGTCCCTTTAAGAAAGGTTTACTCTCATCTTGTTACGTGTAGCACATTGTGCTGTGGCTGTGAGGTGAGGGGGGTTTCAGTTTGACTGCTTTGGATTGCAGAAGGAAGAAGAAGCGGTTTCCCTGTTTTTCTCTGTTTTCATTTTAAAAACTGTTCCAGTAAAAAGCCCATTGGTTGTGGCTAACTGCCTTGGTAACTTTAAATATACAGTTGTTTTCCAGAAGGAGTTTGAATCTGCTGGTTGGAACTGGATCAGAATCTCTGACAGGATCAGTCCCATTCAAGTGAGAATATAGTGTGCTGGACCACTCCCTTGAAAAGGGGATTTTGTTTCGTTGGATTTTGTTATTGAATTGGATCAGCTAAGGGGGAATTCATTAAGTGTTCTATACATAGATTACTGCAGCTGTTGTGTTGTCTTTACATTTATAATTGATAAAAAAATTCTTTCTGTTTATTTTTCTATATATATGTTAACTACATTTTTAGAATAAACCTTGTTTTGAGTAAAGCTCCTAGGAAGTCTGATGAATCACACCTGAAGTGAAGGCTTTTGTGCTCACCCTAGCCAAATTCAACACAAAGGTTATAGGTCAGGTGAACTTCATAATACACTTTGGTGTTTCTAAGCCCTGGCCCATAACATTTCAGAGTTTAACATGTCGGGGTATAATTCAGCTGGCACTGGCTCAGACATTTGCTGAAATTACATATATTATGTGTTTATTTTCATGATCGCATTGTGAAACAGATTGCCAGGACAGTTTTCAGGTTGGAAATAAGACAGAACATCAAGCAAACAGTTGGCATTTTGTTGTTTTGAAGGAAATACCTTCTTTCTGGTCTCTTTTTCCCAATCACACATGTCATGCTGTATTTAGTTATCACTGACCGTAATTGTGAGAAACAGAATATAAATATCCTAACTCCCTAGTGTCCCAGCTATCCCCATTTATAGGTGTATGAGTACCCATCACCTATTTAGCCATGCAATTGCCATTATACCGTAACACTCTAACTGCCGTTAAGCTGTAACAATTTAATTAATAAGACATTGCCAACTCACTGGGGTTGTCTTAACTCTTCTAAATGACAGGACTATAAATCTAATGCAGTGTCAAGGTAGATTGACAAGTGCTCGGAGGATCTACGGGATATGTAATTTATCTATCAAATCTTAATTTAAATGCTTAGAGGACTCTTGTTCCCACACCAAACATACCAAGTTGAGCGTATGCATGTATCTAGTCAGGGTTTTGCCTGTTGGAGCCTGAGCTTCATTTACCAGTCTTGGGTCAGTTTTTCACAGCAACTTCATGGCAGTGTTAATGTAAGCCTCCATATGATACCAATAAAGATTATTATTATTAGATGAAATGTAAATAAATTGAGTTATCAATGAGCTGTCCATTGTGCTGAATGAATCGTAGAGTTTTACAGCACAGAAAGTGGCCCATCATGTCTGAACCGACCATCAAGCAGCAATCCATTCTAATCTCATTTACCAGCATTTGGCCCGTATCCTTGTATGCTATGACATTTCAAGTAATCATCTAAATGCTTCTTAATTATTGAGGGTTACCGCCTCTACCACCCTTTCAGGCAGTGAATTCCAGATTCCCACCCCACTCTGAGTGAAAAAGTTTTTCCTCAAATCCCCTCAAAATGTCCTGCCCCTTGCCTTAAAACTATGCCTTACAGTTATTGACCCCACTGCGAAGGGGAAAAATTCCTTATTATCTACCCTATCAAGGCCCTCATAATTTTGTATATGTCTATCATGTCCCCCCTCCGCCGCCTTTGCTCGAAGGCAAACAACCCCAGCCTAGCCAGCCTCTTTTCATAGCTGAACCACTCCAGCCCAGGCAACATCCCGGTGAATCTCCTCTGCACACACTCTAATGCAATCACATCCTCCCTGTAATTTTATGACCAGAACTGCACGCCATACTCCAGTTGTGGCTTAATCGGCATTTTATACAGCTCCATCATTAGCTCCCTGCCTTAAACACCTTATCTATTTGTGCTGCTGTCTTCAGTGACCTATGGACATGTACCCTAAGGTCCCTTTGGCCCACTGTATCTTCTCGGGTCCGACCATTCATTGTGTATTCCTTTGTCCTGTTAATCCTCCCAAAATGCATGCCCTCACACATTTAAGGGTTAAATTCCATTTGCCACTGTTCTGCCCATTTGACCAGCCTGTCTATATCAGCGTTTTAAAAACTTTTTTCCCCGGGACCCACATTTGCTAATTGGCTGACCTTCAGGAACCACGTCAGCCGACCTTTGTGACCCATGTTGGCCGACCTTCGCGACACACGCCACATTCACTTGCCTTTAATGCGAAAGGGGAGCCTGCTTGGTCCTCACGATCTCACTTGAATCGGGTTCAAAGGAGGAGAGGGCAATGCGCATATCTGGTGCAGACTTCAGCCAGTTCCTTTGTGCCGTCTTCATCTTTGTGAAAATGGAATATCCAACCTTGCACATGTAGGTCGTCATGAAGGGCAACAGCAATGAAATGCATGTTTTACTCAGCACTCGATACTCCTGAATTCTAACAAGCCCATGGGCTTTCGGTGTATTTTTAATGTGATATCACAGGTCAGGTATAGCAGTGTAGTCTTTTCATTTGGAGTCAGCAGTAAGTTAATAACTGATTCTGGGGTCTCAACCTCAAAAGCAATTTGTCACCCAACACTTCTCTTTCAAAATCTGAAACTTGTTCTCCCATTTGCCCTACATATGACACCACATGGGATTTGCATCCTTATTTCCTTGGGAACAATTGACAAAACCATGCCTCAAAAAATGTTCTTTGTACTGCTTTGTTTCCGAGTCAAGTTTCTTCTTTGTCGATGTTAACCAGCGGCCCTGGAGCTCTTGACAGAGCTAACATTAGATGTTCTCTGTCCTGCCCTGGACTGACCTGAGTAGCGCGCTCCAGATTCTGTTGTGAGATCCTGTCCAGCAGGTACGCTGCCTATTTGTGTCTCTGGCCTTCTCTTTCTTGTAACAAAATGATCCATTGTTACAGTCCTCTTAAACTTGCTTGCCAGCAGCTAGAAAATGGAAACTACTCTCCGCGGTGATTTGGCGCCAAAAGCATGTACATGCTAGGTGCTTGATGTCAAATGTGCAATAGGGCGCGTGACCTGCACACTTTAGCCGCTTCTGGCTGGGTGACTGCACACAACCTCATTTCTTTGAATTTACCACACCACCAATTTTCGTGTCATGTGCGAACTTACTGATCATACCTCATACTTTCACGTCAAAATCATTACTGTACACTATAAACAGCAATGGTCCCTGCTGCACACTACTGTACAGAGTCCTCCAGTCACAAAAGCAACCTTCTACCGTCACCCTCTGCCATCCGCCACTATCATTTTGCTTGGTTAGCTAACTGGCTTATTGCAGTTGGCATCTACTGACCAAGTGGAAAATGTCTCCTGTCCAGAAGAACGACAAATCCAAACCAGCCAACCATAGGTCTGTTCTCAATCATCAGCACGGTAATGGAAAGAGCCACCAACAATGGTATTTATTAGCATTTACTCACCAGTAACCTGCTCAAAGATGAACAATTTGAGTTTCGCCAAGACTACTCTGTTCCAGACCTCATATCTTTGGCCCAAACAAAGGCAGAAATGCAGAATTTCAGAGGTAATATGAGAATGACCAATGTAGACATCATGGCAGTCATCAAGGAGCCTGAGCTAAATTGAATTCAATGGGAATTGGGAAGAAACCCTCCACTGGGTTGGAATCATATCTAGCACAAAGAAATATGGTTGTGATGGTTGGAGGCCAATGATCTCAGCCCTGGACATCACTGCAGGGGTTCCTCAGGATACTGTGCTAGGTCCAACTTTTTCCATTGCTACACCAGTGACCACTCCATCATAAGGTCAGAGGTGAGGTTGTTCAAGGGCGGCAGGGTGGTGCAGTGGTTAGTACTGCTGCCTCACGGCACCGAGGACCCGGGTTTGATCCCGGCCCCCAGGTCACTGTCCGTGTGGAGTTTGCACATTCTCCCCGTGTCTGCGTGGGTCTCACCCCAACAACCCAAAGATGAGCAGGGTAGGTGGATTGGCCATGCTAAATTGCCCTTGGAAATTTTTTTAAAAGTGAGATTGTTCCTTGATGATCGCACCATATTCAGTGGCAGCTTCTCTGATGATGAATCAATCTGTGCTAGCATGCAGCAAGATCTGTCCAACATTTAGCTTGAGTTGTTAAGTAGTAGGTAACATTTGCATCACACAGATGCCCAGCAATGACCATCTCCAACAAGAGAGAGGAGTTGAACACGTGGCTACAGGGATGGTGCAGGAGGGAGGGTTTCAGATTTCTGGGTAATTGGGGCTCATACTGGGGTCAGTGGGACCTCTACAAACGGGATGGTTTACACCTGGACCAGAGGGGTACCAATATCCTGGGGGGGAAATTTGCTAATGCTCTTCGGGAGGGTTTAAACTAGTTCAGCAGGGGCTTGGGAACCTGAATTGTAGCTCCAGTATACAGGAGGTTGAGAGTAGTGAGGTCATGAGTAAGGTTTCAAAGTTGCAGGGGTGTGCAGGCAGGAAGGTGGTTTAAAGTGTGTCTTCAATGCCAGGAGCATCCTGAATAAGGTGGGTGAACTTGCGGCATGGGTTGGTACCTGGGACTTCGATGTTGTGGCCATTTCGGAGACATGGATAGAGCAGGGACAGGAATGGTTGTTGCAGGTGCCGGGGTTTAGATATTTCAGTAAGATCAGGGAAGATGGTAAAAGAGGGGGAGGGGTGGCATTGTTAGTCAAGGACAGTATTACGGTGGCAGAAAGGACGTTTGATGAGGACTCGTCTATTGAGGTAGTATAGGCTGAGGTTAGAAACAGGAAAGGAGAGGTCACCCTGTTAGGGGTTTTCTGTAGGCCTCCGAAAAGTTCCAGAGATGGAGAGGAAAGGATTGCGAAGATGATTCTGGATAGGAGCGAAAGCAACAGGATAGTTATGGGGGACTTTAACTTTCCAAATATTGACTGGAAACGCTATAGTTCGAGTACTTTAGATGGGTTCGTTTTTGTCCAATGTGTGCAGGAGGGTTTCCTGACACAGTATGTAGATAGGCCAATGAGAGGCGAGGCCGTATTGGATTTGGTACTGGATACTGAACCAGGACAGGTGTTAGATTTGGAGGTAGGTGAGCACTTTCGTGATAATGACCACAATTCGATTACGTTTACTTTAGTGATGGAAAGGGATAGGTATATACCGCAGGGCAAGAGTTATATCTGGGGGGAAAGGCAATTATGATGCGATGAGGCAAGACTTAGGATGCATCGGATGGAGAGGAAAACTGCAGGGGATGGGCACAATGGAAATGTGGAGCTTGTTCAAGGAACAGCTACTGCGTGTCCTTAATAAATATGTACCTGTCAGGCAGGGAGGAAGTGGTCGAGCAAGGGAACCGTGGTTTACTAAGTCAGTTGAAACACTTGTCAAGAGGAAGAAGAAGGCTTATCTAAAGATGAGGCATGAAGTTTCAGTTAGGGCGCTCGAGAGTTACAAGTTCGGTTGGAATGACCTAAAGAGAGAGCTAAGAAGAGCCAGGAGGGGACATGAGAAGTCTTTGGCAGGTAGGATCAAGGATAACCCTAAAGCTTTCTATAGATATGGCACGAATAAAAGAATGACTAGGGTAAGAGTAGGGCCAGTCAAGGACAGTAGTGGGAAGTTGTGCTTGGAGTCCGAGGAGATAGGAGAGGTGCTAAATGAATATTTTCCGTCAGTATTCACACAGGAAAAAGACAATGTTGTCGAGGAGAATACTGAGATTCAGATTACTAGACTAGAAGGGCTTGAGGTTCATAAGGAGGAGGTGTTAACAATTCTGGAAAATGTGAAAATAGATAAGTCCCCTGGGCCAGATGGGCTTTAATCCTAGAATTCTCTGGGAAGCTAGGGAGGAGATTGCTGAGCCTTTGGTTTTGATCTTTAAGTCATCTTTGTCTATCGGAATACTGCCAGAAGACTGGAGGATAGCAAATGTTGTCCCCTTGTTCAAGAAGGGGAGTAGAGACAACCCTGGTAACTATAGACCAGTGAGCCTTACTTCTGTTGTGGGGAAAATCTTGGAAAGGTTTATAAGAGATGGGATGTATAATCATCTGTAAAGGAATAATTTGATCAGACATAGTCAACACGGTTTTGTGAAGTGTAGGTCGTGCCTCACAAACCTTATTGAGTTCTTTGAGAAGGTGACCAAACAGGTGGATGAGGATAAAGGAGTTGATGTGGTGTATATGGATTTCAGTAAAGCGTTTGATAAGGTTCCCCACGGTAGGCTACTGCAGAAAATACGGAAGCATGGGATTCAGGGCGACTTCGCAGTTTGGATCAGAAATTGGCTAGCTGGAAGAAAACAAAGTGTGGTGGTTGATGGGAAATGTTCAGCCTGGAGTCCAGTTACTAGTGGTGTACAACAAGGATCTGTTTTGGGGCCACTGCTGTTTGTCATTTTTATAAATGACCTGGAGGAGGGCGTAGAAGGATGGGTGAGTAAATTTGCAGATGACACTAAAGTCAGTGGAGTTGTGGGCAGTGCGGAAGGATGTTACAAGTTACAGAGGGACATAGATAAGCTGCTGGGCTGAGAGGTGGCAAATGGAGTTTAATGCAGAAAAGTGTGAGGTGATTCATTTTGGAAGGAATAACAGGAAGACAGAGTACTGGGCTAATGGTAAGATTCTTGGCAGTGTGGATGAGCAGAGAGATCTCGGTGTCCATGTACATAGATCTCTGAAAGTTGCCACTCAGGTTGAGAGGGTTGTTAAGAAGGCGTACGGTGTGTTGGATTTTATTGGTAGAGGAATTGAGTTTCGGAGCCATGAGGTCATGTTGCAGCTGTACAAAACTCTGGTGCGGCCGCATTTGGAGTATTGCGTGCAATTCTGGTCGCCGCATTATAGGAAGGATGTGGAAGCATTGGAAAAGGTGCAGAGGAGATTTACCAGAATGTTGCCTGGTATGGATGGATGGAAGATCTTATGAGGAAAGGCTGAGGGACCTGAGGCTGTTTTCGTTAGAGAGAAGAAGGTTAAGAGGTGACTTAATTGAGGCATCCAGGGTGATCAGAGGATTGGATAGGGTGGACAGTGAGAGCCTTTTTCCTCGGATGGTGATGTCTAGCACGAGGGGACATAGCTTTAAATTGAGTGGAGATAGATATAGGACAGATGTCAGAGGTAGGTTCTTTACTCAGAGAGTAGTAAGGGCGTGGAATGCCCTGCCTGCAACAGTAGTGGACTCGCCAACACTAAGGGCACTCAAATGGTCATTGGTTAGACATATGGACGATAAGGGAATAGTGTAGATGGGCTTTAGAGTGGTTTCACAGGTCGGCGCAACATCGCGAGCTGAAGGGCCTGTACTGCGCTGTAATGTTCTATGTTCTAACCACTTACACCAACAGATCGGAGTGTAAATGTCTCCCCTGTCAACAGTGTTCAGCGTGCCACCATTAACCAGAAATTTAACTGAACCAGCCACACACATACTGTGGCTACAAGAGCAGGACTGAGGCTGGGGGTTCTACAGCAAGTCATCTCTTGACTCCCCATAGCCTTTCCAGCACTAAGTTAAAAATGTGATGGAATACTCTTGATGTGTCTAGATAAGAGAAGCTACAACAACACTCCACAAGCTTGACACCACGCATGACCACTGCTTGATTGACCCTCCATCCAGCACCAAAACATTATGGTTGCAGCATGTCCCATTTACACAATGCGCTGTGTAAGGGTCCTTCCTATTTCCTCCCTGTTTATTCCCTTATTTCTCCTTCCTTTTATTTTTGCTAAGCCATTTCTGATCCTTGGATGATTATTTGGCATGTCTTTTTGAGGCAAGAAGCCTGTATCTTTAATTCAAGCAGGAAGAATCCAGAAGGCTGTACTCGTTTAAACAGAAGCTGCAGACTGCCCAGCATCAGTGATGGAAAGATGGGTCAGGACTCAACTTGATTGATTGGCTGGTGGCCAATGGATTGGACTTAAAAGGCTGTGCTCTGCCTGATAACGGGGTGATTGGTTTCTATTACAGTGGGGTGTTTATCAAATTCCCATGTTTTTGAGTTTGTTTTCAGTTTTGATTCTGGCAGCACAGTGAAGGGTTCTAGCTAACTCTCTCCAGAAAGCTCCAGCTAACTCTGTTCAGAAGAGTTTTGAGGGCCAACTCTTTCTCAAGAAAGCCTCTAGGTGCTGTTTTCCTGGAACTACAGAGGCCTAAAGACAAACCATGAACTGAGAGCAAAGTTTGAAGTGAAAACAGTGCCTCTCGAGGAAAAGCTGTGAATAATGCATTTTTAACTATTGACTACCTGAATTAATGAATCTGCAAAGAAGATAATTACAGGATGCAAACCAAAGACTAAACTGTCATCTTACTGCAAAGAAAAGTATTCTAAAGACCATCATCTAAAACAAAGACTCTTTCTTTCCTCCGCTTATGCTTTTTTTTTTTTTAACCCCTTTCCATCCCTCTGTGTTTGTCTTGTGTGTGTAGAGCATGCGGGCAAGTTAAAGTGGGTATTGGGTATTAGCTTGTCATTCACCAGTTGTATTCACTGCGTATTTCATGATGGGTCTTGTTCTAAATAAACAGTAAAGGTGTAAACATTTACAAACCTGGTGACTTATTATTGGGCAGCCAAGGGCCAAAGACTTTGTCTATTTTTATAAGAATTATTGATTCATTCACTTTTGTGTTGACTCCAGGGCATGTGGGGCTGGAATTGACCACGCATTCGCCCAAGATGTTGGAACAACTGTAGTTCTGAGAAATTCATGTTTTAGTGATAAGCTGAAGGAAATTTGTATTCGTAGAAAAATGGCTTAGGGAGATTAATGGGATTGAAGGCAGATACATCTCCAGGGCCCAATCATCTTCAAACTAGAGCACTTAAGGAAATAGCCCTAGAAGTAGTACATCCATTGGTGGTCATTTTCCAAAATTCCTTGGACTCTGGAATGGTTGCTACAGATTGGAGGGTAGCAATATAAGCCCCCTATTCAAAAAGAGAGATAGAGAGAAAACAGGGAACTATAGATTAGTGAGCCTAACATTGGTAGTAGGGAAGTTGCCAGAGACCATTATCAAGGATAGATTTCATAGCACAACTTTTGGAAAGTAGTGGTAACAGTGCTAACTACTGTGCCACCCCCATATCTGTGCATCTGTAGAATTCACTAACACAAAAGGTAGTTGAAGTGAAAACAAACATTGTGTAATTTCAAAAAGAATTAGATATAGCTCTTGGGCCTCAAGGGATATTGGGGGGGGGGGGGGGGGGAGTGGAATGCGGGATCAGGGTATTAAACTGGATGATCAGCCATAATAATGAATGGCTCAGCAGGCTCGAAGGGCTGAATGGCCTCCTCCTGCTTCCCAAATCCAAAAATCCACAACCGTTACCACCTAAAAAGGACAAAGACATCCGGAACATCTAAACAACACCATCTTCAAGTTCCCCTCCAAATCACTTCCCATTCTGACTTGGAAAAATATCGCCGTTTCTTCATTGTGGCTGAGCCAAAGATTCCATAACAGCACTTTGGGAAGGCCCACAGCATAGGACCGCAGTGATGCAATTGGGATGGGCAATAAATGTTGGCCTCCCCATCTTTTGAATAAAGAGAAATTGCATGTGCTTACCCTTAATAACAGAATCTGGCTTCCTCAATCAGACTTTTTAAAGTATGTAAGTGAAAGGGATTGATCATTGGTAGAACAAGCTTCATTTTTATGGTAAAGGATCCGTTGTTTTATTCAGCCTGATCAGTTAAGTACGGTAAATAACAATCCTTATTATCACAAGTAGGCTTACATTAACACTGCAATTAAGTTACTGTGAAAAGGCACTTCAAGTTGTAAATAAACTTTATTCAGCAATGACTATCCAATATAAAACTATTCCCACCTGTGTATAATGAAACATGAGCTGTTTGCGTGTCAAGGAATTTAAGACCTTTAGATATTAAGGAACATGTAGGAAGAGAAGCTGTGTCGTTCATGATGTTTCATTTATCATAGTTATTTTTGCAATTAACAATTTTTTGTGCACAGTTGACTGATTGGACAGCTCCCATAAGAGTTCACTTTCCACCTACTTATGGAGTTATTAGATAAGCATGAGTGTATCAAATTAAACTCATTAGCCAAACTGGTTAGTTCTAGATATTTTCTGTGCAGCAGCAGCCTCTGCCATCCAGCTGTAATTAGTGGAGTTGCTTTAACAGAAATGAAATACAGGTGGTATCTTCTTAATGACCTAAAACACCAAGTATTCGACGTGGTTTTTCAGAGTGACTTTTACTTGGCTGTTCAGCTAATTAATCCTCTTTTAAAAAGTGTTGCATGATTTTATTCAGCAAATTGCATGGTGAGCACAGCTTCCTGAACAATGATACTCAATCGGTGCCGAGACTCTTGGGCAGACCCCAATGATGACTTGCTTCCACTCTGGTTTGATGGGTTCTGAAATGGCTGATGTGCATACTCTGCCACATGCAGGGCAAGTGGTGCTGAAAAGGTCGGGTAGATGAGGTGTTTGAAGATTTGTCCACTCTTTCCGATGTATCGACTTCCTCTGCACTTCCCTGATGAAGTGTTTGTATTTGATGCCTTGGCGAATGAAGCTTCTCCATTTCAGTCACAAGCCACCTTCTTGCAATGAATTAGCGGGAATATTTGGTCACTTCGGGAATGCTTTGAGGACATCCCTAAAGCATTTCTACTGTCCTCAGGACAAGGTTATGAGTAGAGCAGTCTGGTGTCAGGCCCATTAGTGACAGTGCTTGGACTGCTAAACTGTTGTGTATCGCTCATAAGCTTGAAAACTTCGTTGTAGCAGCACTAAAATGACGACTTGAATCGATCCCTGCTAGCTTGAGTTCTATGCATGGATTTGGAATTTACTCATAAAGGGAATGTGCACAATGTAAAAATACTATTTTGTAAGAATGAATGGCTTCCTGTGTTCATTTGTGAAAGCATATGGCTTAGCCTGTGAAATTCTCATGGGTGAGAACACTTCTGAGAGGTTGTAATCGTTTTTGTACAAATGTTATTTGTTGATAAGTTCCAAACATTTTGGATTTATGACAGTCACTGTGATGTATAATGTAGCAATCATTTTGGATGGTGCTGTCGGCATGACTTGCCTTAAAATTAATGTTACTTGTGATAAATGTGAATGAATCCTTGGTGATAGAAATGGTTTATTAGTACGAAAATATATTATGTATTATCAGTAACAAAATTACTTGGATCATGAAGATATTTTGACATCTGTATTTTGTTAGAGTGGGCTGAATTAGCTTTAAAATTGACACCAATGATATTGTTGGTCTTAAACTGACTTACCTATTGTCTTCAATGTCTTGTGGAATGGATTGATTAATTTGTATTGCCAAGTTCATAAGTGATTAGCGACTGATTGGTAATGGCTTCAGTTAATTAGCTATTGATGATATGAATTGGACAACGTTGAAATGGCAGTAAAGTGTTTGGTCATTAAATGAGTAAATAACACTAACAATTACCAAGATAAAGCCCCTGCTTGGGCCTACGGCCAAACTAGTCTGAAAATGCCCAGTCTCGTCTGATCTTGGAAGCTAAGCAATCTCGGGCCTGGTTAGTACTTGGATGAGAGACCGCCTGGGATAACAGGTGCAGTAGGCTTAAACTGAGGTTACATTCGCAGCCTGGTGTCCCTGAAGAAGGAGCATGCAGGGTTCACTGGCACCCTTAAGACCTTCCCTGCCTGTTTGTCACCGCAGGGGCTATATTGGCCCTGTTAACCACATTTTGGTTTGATGTTTGAAGTCTCATTTGTGATTCACTTTTTGTTTAAGCACGTTTCCCTTTGAGGGACTGTCCCTTTAATTTGTCCCTCAGTTAATTTGATTTAGCTTACTTGGTTATTTATGTTAATCAAAATAGTTGGACCTACTAACCTGTCACTGATATATGTGCAGAAGCATAAGGCTCTGGATTTTGTATCCCTTGCTGACCCCGAAGATCTTTGCCTGCGACTTCCGCTTGTGACCATGGAGTGATTGGTCACATAAAGGGCTGTTCCTGTTCAGAGTCACAGAAAAGTACCCTTTTTACTCAGATCCAGGTGGAATTTTGATGAAAAGGCGTGAGTGAATGTTAGAGGAGTAGTTTACCCCTGGAATGGTATGTCTTCTGATCACTGGACCTGGCAGAAAACAGTGAGAGGTTTGGCTGGAAAGTTGAAACAGTCTTGTGCTTCACAGACAGTCTTCCAGCATGCAGGCAGGGGAGGGGCAAGCTGTAAGGCCCCAGATACAGGAACTGATGACTTTTATCAAGGAGGAATTCCATAAATAGAGGAAAAAAATGCATGAGGATCATGCAAAGGCCATTGCAGAAGCTGTGGCACCCCTGAAGAGTACTTTGGAGCAGGTGGAGAGGTGTTTGGAGGTGCAGGGGTCACAGATTCAGGAGATTGAAGGAGTGATCTTGGACCACAGCGATCGTGTGGTGGCTCTGGAGGCGGAGATGGGGCTCCTAGGAGGTCTTTGTAAAACGCTGAGGGCAAAGGTTGAGCAGAAGGAGAATACCTCGAAGACGGAACCTGCGAATAGTGGGCCTGCTTGAAGGAGTGGAAGGTGTGAGTGCCACGAGATCCATCTTGAGGATGCTGGCGGGACTGGTGGCTGTAGGGGTGCTAGATAAGGCACCTGAAGTGGACCGAGTGCATAGGTCTCTGAGGCAAAAGTCTATAGAGCTGCGGAGCTGCCGCGGGCGGTGAGCGTGAGACTCCAAAAATTTGTGGAGAAAGAGAAAATTCTATGGCGGGCCAGGGAGAAACGTAGCTGCGAAGGGAGGGAAATGACGTCCGGATTTAACAGGACATCGGAGCCGAGTAGGCAAAATGGCGGGCAGATTTCAACAAGGCCAAGGCGGCACTGTACCGGCGGCAGATCAGGTTTGGGGTGCTCTACTCAATAGAATTATGGGTGACATTCGGAGGCCGGGATTACTATTTTGAGACCCCAGAAGCGGCCAAAGACTTCATTAAGGAGCTTAAACTGGGGGAGAACTGAGTGGACAATGTTCAACGCTTGGGAACCAGGGTGCTGGCACTATGTAATGATCGGGAGCATGTTTGAAGTGGGTGTAGGGATTGGGGGATTTTCGCCTTTTTTTGGGGGGGGGGGGGGTGGTTTCTGTTCAATGTTGAGATTGTAAGGAGTTGTAGGGGTGAAAAGTTTATGTGGGGATGGATGTTCCTATCCCCCCCCCCCCCCCCCCCCCCCCTCCTGTTTTATGGGACTGTTTGTGTTTAACATCTGTTTGTTTGCTTTTGGAGAAGGCTACCTGGAGTTCGGGAGAAGTCCTTGTTTGGGTGGGGGAGGGTAAGGCCAGCAGGAGGCCTTCTTCTTTGAGCTGAGGGGTGGGGGAGGGGTAGGTCATTAGGATGTGTCTTTGGGCAGGGACAGCTGCGCGACCAGGTTATGCTGGTGAACGGAAGTGAGGTGGTGGTGGGGAGAAAGGGGAAGTGGGGGGGGGGGGGGGGGGGAAGAACGCGAAAAGTGGGGGGGGGGGAGAAGAACGGGAAAAGTGGGGGGGGTGAATTTCTGCGATGCGGCAGGGGGTGAGAGATGACATGGTCAAGGGCGAAGAAAGGGGCCATCTGGGATGGGCTAGGTACAGAGTGGAAATAAAGGGGCAGGAGTTAAGTGGGGAAGATGACGGACGGTAGAGGGGATTGGAGGCGCAGGCCTCCGGTAAGGTTGGTAACGTGAAACATCCGGGGACTGAATGGGCCGATAAGGTTGCGGGTGTTCGCGCACCTCAGGAGCTTGAAAGCGGGGGTTGTCTTTTTGCAGGAGACACACCTCCGTCTGAAGGGCAAGGTTAGGTTAAGGAACGGGTGGGCTGGGCAGGTTTTTCACTCTGGGTTTGATTTGAAATCGAGGGGTGTGGCGATTTTAATGAGCAAAAAAAATGGGATCCGTGAGTGTGAAGGAGGTGAGGGATCCAGGTGGAAGATATGTGATTGTGAGTGGAGTATTGGAAGGGGCACCGGTAGTGTTGGTAAATGTGTATGCCCCAAATTGGGATGATGTGGGTTTTATGAGGGGGTTGCTGGCAGCAATCCCGGATTTGACCACGTACCAGTTGATCATGGGAGGAGATTTTACCTGTGTCCTGGAGCCGAGAGTGGATAGATCGAGCCCCAGGTCGATGGATAGGGTATGAATGGCAAGGGAGCTGGGGGGGTTTATGGAGCGGATGGGTATGGTGGATCCATGGCGCTTTCAGAACCCAGGGGGAAGGGAGTATTCCTTTTCTATAAGGTGTATTCGAGGATTGATTACTTTGTAGTGAGTCGGCAGATTTTGGTTGGGGTGGAGGGGGCAGAGTATGCGGGGATAGTTATCTTGGAGCATGCACCCCACTGGCTGGATATTCGGTTCAGTACGGGATGAGAGCCGAGGCCGGGTGGAGGTTTGACTCGGGGTTGTTGGTGGATGGAGGTTTTTGCCAGAAGGTGCAGTTGGCGATTAGGGATTATGTGGCGTTAAATCAGAATGGGGAGGTGTCTGTGGGCATTTTTTGGGAAGCACTGAAGGTCGGGGGAGAAATTATCTCATTTACGGTTCGTGCGAATAAGGAAAGGAGGGCGGAACATGACCGTCTAGTGAGCGAGATAGTGGAGGTGGCCAGGGAATATTCGAAGGTGCCCACCATGGAGGGATTGGCGAGGAGGAAAAGGTTGTAGGGCAATTTGACAGGCTGACAACGGGGAGGACGGTAGGGCAACTGCATAGGGCAAGAAGGGTGCAATATGAGTATGGAGAGAAGGCGAGCCGCCTGCTGGCGCACCAGCTGTGGAGGCAGGCTGCCTCCAGGGAAATATTGAGATCCGGACTGGGGCTGCGGATGTGGTGTCAGAGCCAGGGAAGATAAATGAGGCATTTAGAGAGTATTACCAGGAACTTTGAGGCAGACCCAGGAGGAGAGGAGGGGGACATGGGGTGGTTTCTGGACGAGCTGGAATTTCCCCAGGTGGAGGAAGCAAAGAGGCAGGCATTGGAGGAGCCCCTGGGGCTGAGGGAGGCGCTGGATAGTATCGGGGTACGATGTCGGGCAAGGCCCCTGTGCCGGATGGGTACCCGGCAGAATTTTATAAGGAATTTGCGGCGGACCTGGCACCACATCTGTTGGGGGCGTTTAATGAAGCACTGGAGAAGTGGGAGTAGCTGCAGACGATGAAACAGGCAGTAATCACACTAATCCCCAAAAAAGGGAAGGATCCGGTGGAATGTGGGTCGTATAGACCCATATCACAATTGAACACGGATGTGAAATTATTGGTTAAGTTGTTGGCGGAGAGGATGGAGCATTGTGTCCCGTGGGTGGTTGCAGAAGACCAAACCGGGTTCGTGAAGGGCAGGCAGCTCGCATAAGATGGCTGTTGAATGTGGTGATGAATCCGTTGAGAGCTCTGGTACTGGAGGTGGTGGTATCCATGGACACTGAGAAAGCATTTGATCGGGTGGGGTGGCGGTACTTGTTCGATGTTTTGGGAAGGTTTGGGTTTGGGCTGAGATTTGTGGCATGGGTGCGGTTGCTGTATGTGGCGCCAAGAGCGAGGGTGAGGACGAATGATATGAGCTCATGAAGCTTTGACTTACACAGGGGTACAAGGCAGGGGTGCCCGCTGTCACCGCTGCTGTTTGCGCTGGCCATAGAGCCATTGGCGCTGGCTCTCAGGGAGTCGGTTGAGTGGCAGGGGATAATGAGGGGACAGAGGGAGCATCGGATGTCGCTCTATGCTGATGACCTCTTGCTGTATGTTTTGGATCCGTTGGAGGGTATGGGAAGGATTATGGGCCTGTTGGGGAGGTTTGGAGGGTTCTCGGGATACAAGCTGAATGTAGGGAAAAACGAGATATTCCCAGTGAATGAGCTGGCACAATGGGCTAATTTAGGGGGGAATGCCATTTACGGTCCGAGGGATCGCTTTAGGTTCTTGGGGATTCAGGTAGCGAGGGAATGGACGGGGCCCCATAAGTGGAACTTAACGAAGCTGGTGGAGGAGGCCAGGGAGGATCTTAAGAAGTGGGATCCACTGCACGTAACGTTGGCGGAGAGGGACCAAGCGGTGAAAATGAATATTCCGGCCGAGGTTCTTGTTTATCTTTCAGGCTCTCCCGATCTTTATACCAAAAGCCTTTTTTCGGAAAGTGGACACAATCATCTCTGACTTTGTATGGGCGGGGAAGGTGCCGAGGGTGGGAGGACCCTGCTACAGAGGCAGCAGGGGGGGTTGGCTTTGCCAAATTTGCTTCATTATTTTTGGGCGGCGAATGTGGACAAGGTGTGGCGGTGGTGTTGGGAAGGAGAAGGGTTAGGATGGAGGAGGAATCTTGTACGGGGTCTAGTTTGAGAGCTTTAGTGACGGCAGCATTGCCAATGGCTCCGAGTAGGTATTCAGGGAGCCCAGTGGTGCAGTCCATGGGGAAGATATGTAATCAGCTGAGGTGGCATTTTAGGGTGGAAGGGATGTCGGTGTTAACGCCACTGTGCGAGAATCATGGGTTTGAGCCGGGGGGATGGATAGTGTATACAGGAGGTGGAAGGAAGTGGGGCTGGTCAAGGTGAGGGATTTGTATTTGGAGGAAGGGTTCGCCAGTCTGGAGGAGCTGAGGTAGAGGGTAAAGCTGCCGAGGGGTAGTGAGTTCAAGTATCTCCAGGTTAGGGACTTTGCACGAAAGGTCTGGAAGGGATTCCAAGATTGCCGGGATGCACCCTGCTGGGGCAACTGCTGCTTCCGGGTGTGGAAGGGGAGGGAAGAATTGGGGATATATATAAGTGGCTGGGGGAGCAGGGAGGTGAGCGGGTGGTGAAGATCAAGGAGAAATGGGAAGCGGAGTTGGGAATGGAGATCAATTGGGGAGTATGGAGTGAGGCACTGCGAAGGGTAAACGGGACCACCTCACGCCACCGAGGACCCGTGTTCAGTCCCGGCCCTGGGTTCCTGTCCATGCACATTCTCCCCGTGTCTGCGTGGGTCTAACTTCCACAACCCGAAAATGTGCAGGGTAAGTGGATTGGCCACGCTGAATTGCCCCTTAATTGGAAAAAACATGAATTGGGTACTTTAAATTTAGAAAAAAAACACAAATGTGAACTTCGTTCCCCAGGGGCAAAACGTTTCTGACTTAGTCACCACTACAAAAACTGTTAGTGCTCATTATTAAGACTCAAATTTTTCAAGGTTTTCTAAAATAATGAGAATAGGGTTTTGTAAATAATGAGAAGACGGCATATAGAATTCTTTAGGCATATAGAATTAAGTTCTCTCCAGTTCAGTGATTTCTCGAAGATTGCCATCAGCAGGGACTTTGAACAGTGCATTCTGCGACAGAGCAGGGAAATACTTGCAAACGACTCCTAGATTTATTTTTTCATGATACATGTGACTGTTGGAAGTTGCTGTTTATTTCACAAGGTAATGATGAAAAATACTGAGTTTCACCCTCATTGCAACCACCAAGTCTCAGTTATTTTCGTATCCAATAAGGATCATCATCTGATATGGTATTTATGCAAAAGTGAAGTAACTAGAAAATGTTATTTTAGGGATGGAAAAATTGAATGCCTAACGGTACATGTTTGCTGATCCAGCTCTCGTGCATGTTTTCTTCATCTTTGAGCATATGGTGTCAAATGAGAAGATTAGAGTCAATGGCTGTGTTCTATTGATGATGTTCGGTTACTCATAACGGATTTCAATTATTTATGCTGACAAGAGGCAAATAGAGAAACACTCTCATGGGGTTTTGGATGCACGTGATTTTGAATTGCTTGTTCCAATTTATTATTTAAGTATAGGATAGAGGTTATAGTTGGATTTAACTTGAATATCTTTCTTAAAATGTAAATGGTCATTTTCCTGCATTTATGTGATGTTGACTTTCAACATTACTCCTGCAGGTAGTTGTTTGATGAGAGTAATAAGGGTTTGCTGATCTCATTACAGTGCTAAATTGGATGGGATAGCTTATAAGACCAAATCTCCCGTTTCTGGATTGTCAGGAATTGCCTGGCAAGTTTCATAGAAACACAGAAAATAGGTGCAGGAGAAGCCCTTTTGGCCCTTCGAGCCTGCTCATCCATACATTATGATCATGGCTAATCATCCAACTCAGCAGCCTATTCCCGCCTCCCCCGCCCCTCCCATATCCTTTGATCCCCTTCAACACAAATGGTATATCTAACTGCTTCTTGAAAATATACAATGTTTTGACTCAACTACTTTCTGTGGTACCGAATTCCACAGGCTCACCATTCTCTGGGTGAACTCAATTTCTCCTCGTGCGTCCATCCTGCCATCCCAGGAATCAGTCTGGTAAACCAAAAGCAAGAACATCCTTCCTCAGATAAGGAGACCAAAACTGTACTCAATATTCCAGGGTGGCCTCACCAAGGCCCTGTTTAATTGCAGCAAGACATTCCTGCTTCTGTACTTGAATCCTCACTATGAAGGCCAAGGGGCGGCATGGTGGCACAGTGGTTAGCACTGCTGCCTCACAGCTCCAGGGACCCAGGTTTAATTCTGGCCTCGGGTGACTGTGTGTAGTTTGCACTTTCTTTCCGTATCTGGGAAGGTTTCCTCCGCGTGCTCCGGTTTCCTCCCACAGTCCAAAGATGTGCAGCTTTGTTGGATTGGCCATGCTAAATTGATGCTAGTGTCCAAAAGGTTAGGTCGGGTTACTGGCTTAACTGGGAGTGGGTGGAGGCGTGGGCTTAAGTAGGGTGCTCTTTCCAAGGCTGCTGCAGACTCAATGGGCTGAATGGCCTCCAGGTACTGTAAATTCCATGATTCTATAAGATACCATTTGCCACCTTTACCGCCTGCTGCCCCTGCATTCTTTCAATTTCCAGTGGGGAATTCCTCAGGACCTTCCATTCATGTCTTTGATTCTGAGTTAGAGTCTGAGACTTTGTCGAGTTCTGACTGACTTACCTGAATAATTATCCAGGAAATGTTAGACAGATTAAAATCTGGTCTCACATCTGTATAGCTGCATAACTGGCCCCCCACAAAAACCCTCTGGAGCTCCTAACAATCTTCTCACCAACCTGACTTAACCCCATGAACCCCTGTCTGTCCTCCTGACCCGACTGCCCCCTTGACCAGACGGCCCCTGTCATCAGACGCCCCTTTCACCAGAAAACCCACTTACCCACCTCACCACCACCTCATCTCACCCAATTTTCCATTCCCTGCCCTCTTACCCCCCTTCCTAACTCCCCTACTTACTTTCCCACAGCCCTTACTCACTCCACCTTACCCACTTCAACTCACCAGACCCACCTCTCCCTCACATCACCCACCCCACCTACCTACCCACCCCTTTATTCGCTAACATTCACAGTGGTCCTTTAAACCTACAATAAAGCAAGTAGTTCCATAAAAATGGGCTGTATCCTGTCTTCTTCTGACTCTACTTCAATGGAGACCCCCAGGAGATGCTGTGAAAATCGGGCTCGGATGATCCCAGTAGAAATGAGGCGCAATGTTGAGTCAGGGGAATTTTTGATTGCAGCAGTAATCTGCTGATCATTGGCACTGCTCGGAAGATCCAGGCCAATGTCCTTTTTCTTGTTGTATCACATACGAGGGGAAATAGATAATAGCTAATATACAAGAAGGAGAATCCACCTGAGCCCTGTCACTTCATGGTCAAGAATGTTAGGATGCCGATGGTACAGCACCAGCATTGTTTATAGAATTTACAGTGCAGAAGGAGGCCATTCGGCCCATCGAGTCTGCATCGGCCCTTGGGAAGAGCACCCTACTTAAGCCCACGCCTCTACCCTATCCCCGTAACTCGATCTAACCTTTTGGCTACTAAAGGGCCATTTAGCATGGCCAATCCACCTAACCTGCACACCTTTGAGCTGTGGAAGGAAAACGGAGCACCCGGAGGAAACCCATGCAGGCACGGGGAGAAAGTGCAAACAAACTCCACACACACAGTCACCCAGGCCGGAATCGAACCCAGGACCCACAACTGTGAGGCAGCAGTTCTCACCACTGTGCCACTATGCTGTTTAACAACATTTTCTTACTGATGCTATTTGGGGGCGCAGATTTTAATTAAAGAGGCTTAAAGAGCGAATGTTTGAATGCCGCAAGATGCAGTAAGTAACGTACCCTTTGTTTAACATGTGCAAAACAGTACTTGTTGAATAAAATGATTTATGGTGAAGCATTGTTACCTGTACTGGATATTGATGTTATTGGCGAAACAAATTATGAGACATATAATGAAGGAGGCCTGTAGTTTTGAAAGGTCTCGTTATTGCCATCTTCAGTGTCATTGCTATTTCTGTGACCAAGGCTCATTTTTATGAACCTTTCCAGATGGTGGTGTGCTTCGCTCCTGCTGGGCTTGTGACTGATGCACATGCAGAGTTTGACATAAAGCCATTGCAGCGATAATTCTAGTTTGCAGTCATGAATTGCAACTTCAATAACAGATATACATGAACAGCTTTTGGTTCTCGGTCTGACAGATTGGAGTATGGAGGCTGCTGGAAACTGAATTCCCCTAATAGGATATTGTTGCGTTTTGACAGGGACTAACTTCCCTCTTTCAGATTCAATTTTACCTTCCTCCTCTGTTGGTGCGTGAGGTGATAGAAGTTAAAATGGAGGCAGTGGACTTGGTGCACTGTCCCTGCTCTGCTGCTGTGCTTACCATGGCTTTTGCTGGGCAGATAAGGTGCCCAACCGAATACAGCAGGAGCTTCATTTGAGCTTCCAGGACGCACACAAGACCCCAGTGCATTGTGAAGTGTCTACAGGGTTCACTCATCCACATTTGTTGCCAGTCTGACGACTCCAAGAATTTAGAATTCTCATCCTTGGATTCAATTCTCACTGATTGCTCTTTCTAATTCTGTAACCACAATCAGCCTGAAGTACTCTGATCTCAGTTCTCCTCCAGTGCTGGCCTCTTGCACATCACCAATTTCTATCTTCCTCCACTGGTGGCCATGTTTGTAACTGTCTAGGTCTAAGCTCTTCTAACCTTTTTTCCTGAGCACCTCCAGCGCTCTGTCCTCCTTGAAGGCGATCCTTAAACCAACATTTTTGATCAAGCAGTTCATCTCCTGTCTGTATGTCTCCCAAAATACACGGTGTCAAATTTTGTCTGACACTCATGTGAAGCACCTCGTGGTGTTTTGCTATGTTAAAGGTGCTATATGAATGAAAGTTGTTGTTGGCTGGGAGTACGAGCCATAGATGTTCTGTTTAGTGAAATCTAGTGACACTACACATGGGGATCTAAACAGGTAGGCTGTATGATTTTTGTGGGGTTCAGAGGGGCAGAAGACTCCTCCAGACTTGGACATTGGGTGCCCTGGGTGTTGGCAATGACCCCCATTGTTTCCCAGGCTGAGTTGCTAATTAACCAACCAGAAGGCCCCGCTTTGACAGGGTTGTCAGTGTTTTGGGAACCACATGAGTCAGCATTTGCAGGAAAAACATGCTGGGAGCAATGGAGGAAGAATTTAATTGTAAACTCTTTGCTGATTTGCTCACTATTTCCTACACTCAACCTAATCTTTTAGGAATGGTTTAAAACAAACCAAAGGAAGAAACAAGATGAGACTAAATCAGAAAAATTGCATTATAATTTTTTGTCCAAGATTTGACTTTTTTCACAAAAGGTTTTGAAGGAGATGTTTTGTTTTAAATCGAGTTGCGTTCTACTTCATATCTGTACTCCTCAGCATTCAGAGCTTCTCAGAATAATGTTCTTGTGATGAAATTGTAAGCAGCAGCTTTTTTTCTTTATTGTAGCCCAACAAAGGCTGGGATTTTACTGGGTTTAAATTGCTGTAGTTAATTTTGTTTCAAATCATCAGATCGCCTGGAGGTCAGTGGCAAGAGCCATCAGTTAAATCATAGGATTGAGCAAGTGTAGCAGCAGAGTGGGAACAGGGAAGTAAGTCCGCTGCTGCCATTTTTAACATTTATCACCTCAAACACCAATGGAGGGAGGTAAAATTTCATCTGAAAATAAGAAGTTAGTCTCTGCACAGCAATTAGTGGAATTCAGTTTCCAGCAGCCTCCATGCTCTAATACGTCAGCCAGAGAACCAAAGGCCAGTTCAAGTGTATCTGTCGTCCCAGGGCATGAGTGTTGGTTTTCATCAAGAAATAAACTTTGTCAGAAAATGGCTGCTTTCAAAAACGATTTGGTCAAGTTAGCTTTTTTATTGTGACTAATGTTTTTGTGTCTTTTGGCAAAAGAAAATAAAGCGTGAAAATATTTAGTTTGCCGTGGACGTGCCAAACCATCTTATTGACTTCATGCTCTTGAACTTTTTAATCAAAAAAAACTTTGCAACTGTGCGCATTTTTTAGTCATCGCGTTTAGTCCCTGTGTGTCAGGTCCTGTCTTTTAATCTTGTCTATTAGGCTGTCACACCTACTGATGTCACTAGAAATTCAAACCGTTGTTATTCTTAAGTGTTGTCCTCACAACATGAGGTGCTGCTGCGGCATCAGGCATCCACCTATTTAGTTTCTTTACCCGGTTTTAATTTTTGCTCTGAATTTACACTGTTACATTTTTTTGAAGTATTTTTAGTCGCTCTTAATTTTTAAAACCCCCTCCCTCTGTTGCCATTGTTTTATGGGGTTCCATTTATTTATTGAACCTTGCTGCTCGACTCAAATGCTCACAGCCAGTTCACCTTCTCCTGTTACACTCCGAGGCTGTGGTACTAATTTACAGTATATGTCATTCTTGGTACACTGCAAGCAAAGTTAATTTTGTGTTGCCGGATTTGGCTTTATGAATCAAAATTAAGTAGTAAGGACTGACACCATTGAACATGGCAGCTATAACTTGAAGATGGTGTGGGCCTTGGAGCAGGACGTCCAGTCGTCTATTTAAGCAGTCCGCTGTAGCAGACAGCCCATTTATTGTGCAGGAAATCTAAAATAAAAACAGTATCTGCGGAGAGAAACAGTAAATGTTTTTTTTCATCAGAACCATTTTTCCATCAGAACTGAAGGAAGATAGTAATGTGCAGGTTTTAAAACCTGGGGAAGGGAGGAGAGGACAAGAAAGGAATAGGTCTGTGATCAGGTGGAGGGCAGATGCAACATCCAAAAATGATGCATCATCCAAAGAGAGTGGTAATGGACAATAGCAAAGAGACAAAAGTCATTTCTAGATGAGGTGTGAATGGCTACATAGCAACATGAAGTGTCAAAGGAAGAAACAAGACCAGACCCACCCAGCAAAACCTAAAACAATAAAGCAACGCACAAGATGAAAGCTGAGGTTATGATCTAAAATTATTGGACTCTAATGTTGAGCCCAGAAGGCTGTAGATTGCCGAGTTGAAAGACAAGGTGCTGTTCCTCGAGATTGTGTTGAGCTTCACAGGGACACTCTAGTAGGCCATGGGCAGAAAGATCAGCTTGGGAGCAAAGTGGAGGATTTACAACCAGCTCTATAACATGCAGTGAGTGGAGGATAGTTGCGTAATACAATTGCTGTCATAACAGTCACAGTGTCGTGTCCAGGTGGATTCACAAGTTACCCAATCATCCCAATTATGATCAAGACTTCTCTACATGCAGCCTTAAAAGGGGCTTTTCACAGTAACTTCATTTGAAGCCTACTTGTGACAAGCGATATTCATTTCAAAACTACCTGGGACGCTCTTGGCCTGTCTTTATTTATCTCTTTTTGGCTTGGATAATGTTTCAACTCAAATGTTATTTTCTTTTCTTTGTTTTTCTCAACCTATCTGAACCCCTGTTGGTCCAGAATCTTTTCAACCATTTTACTCCTTTCTCTACTCCCTAGTATCGCCGACTGCAGCTTCTGGATCATTCCATCCAGGTTTGTCCAATGTGAAATGTTGAGTGGCGTCTATTTTGTTTAGTGTCCATGTGGTTTGTGAAGGCCCCACTTACTGCAGAATGTGGTGTCCATTTGTCAAACTGAGGCACTATAATCCTCACTCTGAATGGTCAAGAGGTGCAATTTAGATAAGAATTTGAGTTATTTTATTTGTTGAATGAGTGGCACGGTGGCGCAGCGGTTAGCACTGCTGCTTCACGGCGCTGAGGACCTGGGTTCGATCCTGGCTCTGGGTCACTGTCCGTGTGAAGTTTGCACATTCTCCCTGTGTCTACGTGGGTCTTCACCCCCACAACCCAAAAAAGATGTGCAGACTAGGTGGATTGCCCTCGCTAAACTGCCCCTTAATTGGGGAAAAAAAGTGTGTACTCTAAATTAAAAATATGTATATTTGCCGAGCAAGAGACAAAACCTATCTTGCTGTCAGCATTTTGAAAGCAGACTAGTTGATGCAACTCCTATGCAGGTTGATGCCAGCGATAAGTGCAGTGACGTTTTCTAACTCAAAAAGGTGCTATTGTGTGGAGTGTTTGACCAGAGCTCCAAGCTGTGCCTGACAATTTTACAGCAGGCTTTCATTCTCAGTTGTTAAACTGAGGCATCCAGCTGAGGTGAGGCATCAAGCCGAGGGTGAGTTGCCTGTGTCTATAAATGGTTGCATGATCAGTGATCCAGTCACGTGTGAAATTTGCTCCCTTAACTTTTTTTTGTTGCAAGTTAAAAAGAAACAACATGCATAAAACAAAAGTTAACAGTGTGGTGCAGAGGTTGAGCCCCTACCGACCTTTCAAAAAAGACTCCAGAAGTAACGAGGAATGCCTTGGCCAGTCTGTGACATAGATACTATGGAGGCCCATATACTTTCCATTGCCCTTCATTACAATCTGTTTCCTTTATGTGAAATTAATTATCTTCGTCATCAGTGGTGGCAAAAATACACTTAAGAGCTAGTTGGGTTCTGTAAGCCACTGCCTGTGGGGATTGCAGGTCGGAAGTGTGTACTGCAGTCACAACTCGGTGATGAGGTCTCTGCTCCACATCCCTGACAAACAGTGCATTCATGAATGCTATTATGCAAATCAGACCTTTACGACTGCTGTTCGTGGCTTGTACAATGGTCCTAAATCTTTCTCGTACTGTTGTATTTGTGATAAGACTTCAAACAATATTGAAATGTTTCTATACATTATACTAACGTTCTGATCTGTTGATCTCATGAAAATCATCAATTGTAAAAATTTTTATTCTGTCAAGTGACAAAATGGGGTTGTGCAGTCAGATTGACTGATGTAAATAAAAAGTATACTGTGAAATTTCAGCTTTGCCAAATTCAAAAAATTCCTTTTAGCTGATTTTATCATAAAGTCCTCCAATATGGCCCATCTGATGCCTTGTGCTGACATGGAATCCTTGAATGAAGCTGATGTGTGCTTTTGACGTCTACAGGGTTCCAGTGATGGGCAGTGTCGAGTTCTGAATGTTTTCTATCTACAATTGTGTAATATGTAGACCTCTATGAATATCATTTCTAGGGTTACTAACTCTGCAAGAATGTCTTGGACATTCCAGGAATTAAAGATTTAATTTCCAGGGCAACAAATTCCAAGGAATGCCTAAGAAAAAAGTTCTGGATTTTCATTTTCTTTTTTAACAACTTGTTCATTAGTTCTAAAAACATTTGCAATAGAAAGAAAGGCTGTTCCATTGGATGGGGAGGGTAGACGTGGTTTTGCCCTGTGATGAAAATGTCCAATCAGAGTTGACCATGTTAACCAGGTACAGATATACTCAATGGCTTGGGATCCTCGATTCTGTTGGTTACTTTCTAAGCCGCTTGATTAAGAGTCCACATCTGTTAATTACTCTGTCCTCTCTCCAAATTCTGTCTGAACCTGCGGAGTATTTTCTGTTTTTTTTTATTCTTCTAAGATTCAGGCAGGGGTTTTCTTTCTTCACCCATGCTGCCACCATTCAATCATACTAAACGTACACTGTGTTATTATAGGTGTTACGGTACCTGATAGGCTAAAGCACCATTGGTGGAAACTGTATGCTTTCTATTGGCTAGAGTGTATAATAGCTGTGCCCTGATAGGCGTGGTGTAAGAACCCGTGCTGCCCCAGCAGCCCTCATTCTGTACCTGAGCTGCTGGGGAAACATCTAGCTTATTAAAGCCTTCAGTTGGACTACAACCTCGCTTTGGTGGTCATTGATCGCGCATCAATTTAATAAGCTAGAATTTTAAGAAGAAAGGATGAAGCTCCGAATCAAGCCAGAGTGTCTGCAACTTAGCCCCCACGTGGCGAACTCAGCGGCAATCTTTAAGCACTGGCTGGCATGCTTTAAAGGGTATCTCGAGATGGCCGAAAACGCACCCACGGGAGAGCAGAAACTGCATGTCCTGCACTCGAGGGTGAGCCCGGAGATTTACACCCTCATCGAGGAAGCGGAAGACTTCGATGCAGCAATTGAGCTGCTAAAAGGACACTATATTCACCCGGTAAACCAGGTCTACACCCGGCACCTGCTTGCAACAAGGCGACAAACCCCTGGGGAATCGCTGGGAGAATTCTACCGCACACTCCTGGTGCTGGGATGAAGCTGCGGCTGCCCGCAAGTTTCAGCGAGCGAACACACGGAACTCTTAGTCCGGGACGCATTCGTGGCAGGTATGCTTTCGTCAAAATTCGCCAGCACCTGTTAGAGAAGGACATCCTGGGTCTTGGGGAGGCACAGGCCCTTGCAGGCTCCCTGGACGTGGCCTCCAGGAACGCCCGCGCCTACGTTCCCGACCGCACGGCAGCCCCCTGGGCAGCGTGGAACCCCGCCACGGCCGACCCCGAGACTTCCCCGTTCCCCCACAGGCCTGCGCTGCAAGGCGGCCTGGCAACCCTGAGGGGCCCCACTGCTACTTTTGCGGGCAGGCCAACATCCCCACCAGCGCTGCCCGGCCCGCGCATCCACCTGCAAGGGATGCGGCAAAAGGGGCCATTTCGTGGGGGTATGTCAGGCCCGAGAGGTGGCCGCGGTCTCCAGCGGCGAATGCGGACCACAAGCACAAACTTCCCCATGGGCCCCGTGCGGCCAGCAGTCGCTGCCACCTCCATATCCCAGGGCCATGTGCAGACCCCGGGCGCCGCCATCTTGTTCCGCGGGTGCCACGTTGGAGTGATTGGCACCGCCATTTTGTGCACCCCTGGCCATGTGCGACCAATAGGAGATGCCATCTTGGATGAAACCCCAGGACCCCAGCTTGGCTGACCACAAACTGCCCGAACAGAACTCTCAACAACTGCGATTGGCCTCGGTGACTCTGGATCAGTCTCGAAATCGAACACACTCAACCGCTACGACGACCGTTTTCATCAACGGGCACGAGACGTCCTGCCTAATCGACTCTGGGAACACGGAGAGCTTCATACACCCAGACACGGTAAGGTGCTGTTCCCTCCTCATCCACCCTGTTAATCAAAAAATCTCACTGGCCTCCGGTTCCCACTCGGAGATAAAGGGGTTTTGTGTAGCAAACCTCACCGTCCAGGGAAGGGAGTTCAAAAATTTCCGTCTCTACGTCCTTCCCCACCTCTACGTCCTTCCCCACCTCTACGTCCTTCCCCACCTCTACGTCCTTCCCCACCTCTACGTCCTTCCCCACCTCTACGTCCTTCCCCACCTCTGCGCGGCTACACTCCTGGGTTTAGACTTTCAGTGTAACCTCCAAAGTCTGACCTTCCAATTCGGCGGCCCTATACCCCCCTTACTGTCTGTGGCCTTGCCGTCCCTGTTTGCGAACCTCACCCTAGATTTCAAACCCATTGCCACCAGGAGCAGACGCTACAGTGCCCAGGACCGGATCTTTATTATGTCAGAGATCCAAAGGCTACTGAGAGAATGGGTCATTGGAGCCGGTAACAGCCGCTGGAGAGCTCAAGTAGTGGTGGTAAAGACCGGGGAGAAGCATAGGATGGTCATCGACTACAGTCAGACCATCAACAGGTTTACGCAGCTGGACGCGTACCCTCTCCCCCACATATCCAACCTTGTAAACAGGATCACGCATTATAAGGTTTTCTCCACGGTGGATCTCCAGTCCGCCTACCACCAGCTCCCCATCCGCACTAGTGACTGCAAATACACTGCCTTCGAGGCAGACTTCAAAGGCCCCCTCCCCTCCACCGACCGCAACACGTACTTCCTGAACGTGATTGACGAGTACTCCCGGTTCCTATTCGCCATCCCCTGCCCCGACATGACCGCCACCACCGTCATCAAGGCCCTCCATAGCATCTTTGCATTGTTCGGGTTCCCCGCTTACATACACAGTGATAGGGGGTCCTCCTTTATGAGCAACGAACTGCATCAATTCCTGCTCAGCAAAGGCATCGCCTCGAGTAGGACGACCAGTTACAACACCCGGAGTAACGGACAGGTAGAGCAGGAGAACGGAACGGTCTGGAAGACCGTCCTACCGGCCCTATGGTCCAGGAACCTCCCAGTCTCCCGCTGGCAAGAAGTCCTCCCGGATGCCCTGCAGTCCATCCGGTCACTACTCTGTACGACCACCAATCAGACACCTCACGAACGTCTCCTTGTCTTCCCTAGCAAGTCCTCCTCTGGGACTTCGCTCCCGATCTGGCTGGCAGCACCCAGACCCATCCTGCTCCGAAAACACGTGCGGGCGCACAAGTCGGACCCGTTGGTCGAGAGGGTCCATCTGCTCCATGCTAACCCCCAGTACACCTACGTGGCGTACCCCGATGGCCAACAAGATACGGCCTCCCTACAGGATCTGGCGCCCACCGGAACTCCGTGCACATTCCAGCCACCAGTCGCACACTCCCCTCCACCGCAGCACCTTACAGGAGGATCGGTCCTTCCGCCGCCCCCATCTAGGGCCCCCCCCACCAACCGACGTCCCCCTGCAGGCGCTCCCTTCCCAGGTAAGCCGTTTTCCCCACCAGCGCCGTCTAGGGGTGACAAAGCTGCCATGGAGATCGAAACCACGCTCCTGGAGTCACAGACGCCCGAACCTCCACCGGAGTCACCACTGAGGCTCCGACGATCACAGAGGACAACCAGGGCCCCCGATCGACTGATTGCTTCATTTTAACTGTAATCTGTAAATATAAACCATCAAATGTACATAGCTACCAGACTTGTAAATAGTTGCTAAACACTGTACGGAGGTATTACGGTACCTCCATAACTAATTATACCATGTTGTTCTGTTTTGTAGTTTCTGGCCACCACCCCCGCCGGACTCTTTTTTTTTTTTTAACAGGGGGTGAATGTGGTATTATAGGTATTACCGTACCTGATAGGCTAAAGCACCATTGGTGGAAACGCTGTGCTTTCTATTGGCTAAAGTGTATAATAGCTCCGCCCTGATAGCCGAGGTATAAGAACCCATGCCGTCCCAGCAGCCCTCATTCTGTACCTGAGCTGCTGGGGAAACATCTAGCTTATTAAAGCCTTCAGTTGGACTACAACCTCGCTTTAGTGGTCATTGATCGCGCATCATACACAAAGGTCTGTTAAAAGCCACCACGGCAAGTGATGCGTCACTGAAGCCTGTAGCTCCCTTAGGGGCAAATAGTTTAAATTTCTGAATAATGACTGTCGACTGTCACAACTGTACATGGAAATGTCAGGAGATACCTGTTTTCTCATCTCTTCCCAGAGGTATTTCAGTGAACGACTTGCTTAGCGCAGTTTCCGCAATTTTTGCTTCAGCTTTTCCCACTCGAGATTACACAGTAGCAACTACCTTACTCGTGTTCCATCACCTGAATCTCTGCTGGCTGATGCCGGAAAAGAGAATTAAAACTAAGAAATTCCAAAATTCTGAAAAGGTTGAAAGAGGTTCTTTCGTTTTTTTGTTTGTAAACAGGGACTCTCCTGTGGCTGTTTCAGTGTGGGATCTGATGCATGCTTGTGACTTCCAGCTGTTTTCCTGGCCAGTACCTTTTTATGAGGTACTCACCTTGTGGAAGTGAAAAAACTCTGGGTAACTTGTCCATCATATCAATCATTGCTGGGCTTGTTAGACTGTGTTCTGGAGAGTAAGAATGCAGATTTGGATTCACTAGGGATTCTTTCTGTTATGGAAACTGCTACATAACCGTGAACGCACATACAAGTGTTGGCAAACAACCCAACAGTTAAAAGTGTGATGCTCTGATTCATCAGACTGACTATCCTCGTACAGGAATATTACAATTTGGAATGTAAAGACAGCTAATTAATGAGACTGGCTGAATATGTTTGATTTACTTATATTCAGTTAGGTTACGCATTGGAAGAGTTGAAAATAATTATACTGACTATTTTCTAATTGACAAGGATGAAAGAATGATGTTGACCAGTTTAAAATCACACCCCATCTCCAATGACATGTAGCTTGGCCTCAAGAGGCTGCATGGAGATGTGAGGCTGGTACTCATTTGAAAGTGAAAGGAGGCAAGTAATAAGCAAAGAATGAAAGCTATGGGTTAAGAGCAGCATCACAAGTGATTTAGGATCACTCCACTGCTTCATCCTGCCTACTTTAACTGTGTGCATGCTTGAATGCTGCATTTGTATCAATTGGCTCAACATTGAAGATGAGCGTCAAAGCTTTAGATGTTACTTCGGTTATTCTCCTACAGTCACACTTTACATTCAAGACATATAGCTAATCAATATAGTGAACCAGGCTTCTTCTTATCTGCGTCAGGCTGTGGGCTTCTGCGTTATCCTGCAGCAGGCATCCCAGTTCACATTGTTTCTATATGCCAGGTAACAAGTTCCTGCCAATATGCATCTCTCAACCAGCACCATAACTTACTGGCCATTGTCACATCAGTGTCAGAGGGAGTTTGCTATGTGTAGATGGGCTGTAATGTGACCTACATTATAGTGAAAATATTGAATTGACTGTAAAGCACTTTGAGATTTGCTGAGATTGCGAAAGGCACAATATAAACTCAGGTTTTATTCTTGCTTCAACCTTTATGTTCCAACGGTCATATTAAATGAGTGAGAGGCGGAAGAAGTATCATTCAATAGAATCCCTGCAGTGCAGAAGGAGGCCAGTTGGCCAATCAAGCCTGCACCAACCCTCTGAAAGAGAACCCTATCCCACCCCACCGCCCTATCCCATAACACTGTAACCCTGCCTAAGCTGCATATCCCTAGACTCGAAGGGGAAATTTTATCATGGTCAATCCACCTTACGTGCGCATCTTTGGACTGTAGGAGGAAACCGGAGCACCCGGAGGAAACTCCCACAGATGGAGGGAGAAAGTGCAAACTCCACACAAACACCCACAGTCACCCAAGGCCGGAATTGAACGTGGTTCGCCGGTGCTGTGAGGCAGCAGTGCTAGCCATTGTGCCATCAGGCAATCTGTGCAAGACGATTGATGGAGAGGCGTTGGCATGCCCAATGAGCAGAAGAAGAGTTTGTACAAATAAAACAAGCCTGGCTGAAAAATATATTTTTGCAGCCCAGCTGACTCATTACAGAAGAAAGTTGGAGACTGTAGTGGAAGAAAAACTGTAATTTAGCAAAGGCTGATGACTATTTGCCAATTGATAATGTAAGCTGATATTCCTGAGATCTTAATGGGTCTTGGTCTTCCTGGGAATCTTGAAGAGACAAAACGTCTGCAAACTGGCTCAGCTTCAAATCAGCATGTCTAATCTTTTTGCTTTCAAGCGCCGCATTGGTAGGTGTATCATGGAATTTAATAGCTCTGTGATAAAGCGGACATCTATTTTCCCCTTGGTTTACGCATTACTGAACTTACTGATTCTTGATGATGTAGCATTTAACCGTCAATGAGGGAATAACACTTAGCAGTTCTTTTCAAATCTTGAGATCCCCAAAACGCAAAGGCAAAAAAGTAAATACAATTATCAACAGATGTTGTCAGGAATGAGAACCTAGAGTTATGGGGAAAACTTGTGCTATTGGGACTGCAGCAGAGGAGGCGAGGAGGAAATTTAATGGAGAGTTTTGACCAGATAATTAGTGTTCAAGACATTTCCTCTGCTGGGGGGTGAATGGCCATCAATTTAAAATTAGAATTAAGCACCCAAGAAGGGTAGTGCAGA
Organism: Scyliorhinus torazame; assembly: GCF_047496885.1. Taxonomy (NCBI): domain Eukaryota; kingdom Metazoa; phylum Chordata; class Chondrichthyes; order Carcharhiniformes; family Scyliorhinidae; genus Scyliorhinus; species Scyliorhinus torazame. The sequence continues at coordinate 56,310,848 of NC_092723.1, read as the reverse complement.
GCAATGATTTTACACAAAGGATTGTTGGGGTATGGAAATCTTTGTTATGGGAAATGGTTGAGGTGGAGACCATTACATCTTTTAAGGAAAAAGTGGGATAAATATTTGAATGTGAGGACAGTGATATAGGGAGAGAACAGGGCTATGGATTAATTTTACCATGGATTAGTTTTAGATTGATGCAGGATTATGGGTGGCAAGGTGACATCAGTCAGCACTGCTGCCTCAGAGCCAGGAACCCGGGTTTGATTCCGACCTCGGGTGATTGTGGAGTTTGCACATTCTCCCCGTGTCTACATGGGCTTCCTTTGGCTGCTCCGGTTTCCTCCCGAGTGCAAAGATTGCAGGTTAGATGGATTGGCCATGCTAAACTGACCCCAAGTGTCCAAAGGTTAGGTGGGATTACAGGAAAAGGGTGAGATATTGAGCCTAGATAGGGTAGTCTTATGATGGATAAAATAACCTCCTTCTGCTGAATATTGTGCAGAGATGTTTGGGAAGATGGTGGGGGAGCGTGAATTCACGTCCCCTCCTGTGTTGGACCCAGCCCATCGTACACTCCAGCAGAAGCCTCTGCTTGAGGAACCATTGTGTGCAGTAATCATGAAGTTTCATTGCTTCAAAGAAAAGGAGTGTGTCCTGAGATGGGTGAGGGAACGTTGCGACGACAAATGGAAAGGCCTCGCCATCAGGTTCTACCAGAATGTGGGAGCGGAGCTGCCGAGTAAGAGGGCAGCGTTCAACTAAGCCAATGCTGGGGACTTCCGGTGGCGACGGGTAGGAGGAAGCCGCATGTTGGAGGTCTCCCGCTCGAGAATTGATTTTTCGGCGTTTTGATGCCCCGTCCCAGGAGCAACTTTTGATTAAACAAGGGTAGGAAGGCATAGAGAAGAGAGATGTCCAAATCTCAAAGAAAAATGGCCGTGAATAAGGGGGCTAATTAAGGTCCGCCGGTGGGTGGAAAGGTCGGCTCAGGAACTGGAAGGAAGGCTGGGGTGGGGGCTTCGGGTGAGGCCGCACTGCTCACGGCAGAAAGGATGACCAAGGCAATGGCCGTGGAACTTGAAAAACAGTTCACAAAACATATGGAAGCGATGAACAAGGAAATGGGGCGATATTGAAAGTGCTGGTGGAGGAGGCGATTGCCCCAATGAGGGCAGTGGTATCGAGGGCAGCGGCTGAGGTCCGGGAGCAGGGTGAGACACTGAAGGAAGTGGAAAAGGCACTATCGCAACCCAGTGATCAACTCACCTCAATGGGAAAGGAGCTGCGGAGGATGATTGATTCCAAAAAGGATCTGTCGGCCAAAATGGAAGACCTGGAAAACAGATCCAGGCGCCAGAATTGGAGGATCGTGGGTCTGCCCTAAGGGTGGCAGGCCCGAGAGCGAAGGAGTATTTTGCCACGATGTTGACGGAGCTATTGGGGGAGGGGGAAGATCCCCCTCGATACGAACTGGATAGGGCTCATAGGCCATGGAGGCCTATACCAAAGGCGAGTGAGCTGCCAAGAGTGGTGACTGTTTCCGTAGGTACCGCGTGAAGGAGAAGGTCCTGTCCTGTGCAAAGCAGAAGCGGGAGGTGCAGTGGGCTGGAGTTGGTATACGTATATACCAGGACTTAGCGGTGGAGTTGGCGAGGAGGCTTACGGCCTTTGGCTGAGTGAAAACGGTACTGTATAACAGCAAGGTGCGGTGTGGTGTGTATTCAGCTAAGTTGAGGGTGACCTACAAATCCAAAGATTTTTATTTTCAGATGGTGGAAGCGGCGGAGGTGTTTGCGAAGGCAGAAGGGCTGTGACAGAATTGAGAAATGGGACTGAGGACTGGTCTTGTACTGAGGGTAGGGGGTTGGTAGGAGTGTATGTAGCTGTATGTAGCTTTATCTTTTCACTGCATGTTGTCTGTACTAAAGGAGTCGACGCTGTCTATTTGGACAAGGTAAGGGTTGGGACTTTCTTTGCAATGATGATTCTTTGGGGCTTGTGTGTTTATGTTGGGGCTGTGTGTTAAAGGGGTTTCCTTTGTTTTCCTGGGACCGGGCAGGGGGGGAAGGAGACCCGGGCGGGGGCCTCCACACTGGCTGGTTTAAGCTGGCCAGTGAACGAGAGTGAGGTGGGTGGAGGGGCGGCGGCCACCAGAGCCTGGTATAACAGGTTTCGATGAGCCTAGCCGGGGTGAAATGTTGGGGGGAAGGGACTGATACTGGGTGAGGTGGTTTTGAGAGGAAGTGGAGGGGAGAAGTATGGGGCAGGGTTTACAATTCAAGAGTGTCATTCATTATACACTTTCGGGGATTGGGTGGCCTTGAATATTAGCCGGGGGGGGGGGGGGGGGGGGGGGGGGTTGGGGGATGGACTATATATGTTAATAGTGACCATGGGCGATTCCTGCTTCCTTTTTTGGTTTTTTAAAATTTGATGCTTATATTGTCATGCAGGCTGTTGTGTGGGGGTTGGTGGGAGGATGGGATCGTTGTTGTTTATAAGGTGTTTGACATTGTATCTGTTTACTGTTTATTGGTGGGGGTAAATTTTGAAGAAAATGTGAACAAGGAGAATAAAAACATTTTTTTAAAAACCTAAGCAAATGCTGCTCTTTACAAAAGTGGAGTCTGGTTTAGGGTGGTGTATCCGGCATGGCTAAGAGTGTCTTTTGAAGGAACGGACTATTATTTTGATGCATCAGGAGAGGCAGACTCCTTTGGAAAGAAACACAAGTTGGGCGTGGTATGATTGAGCCTTTGGGTATTGGGGATGGGCATGTTGACTGTTGGGGCCCCATGTTCATGTTTGCATTTTCGCACAAATGCTTTGGGTTCTGGCTACTTTCCACTGAATCGGGGCACGAGGCAGGAATGTCCATCGTCTCCGCTACTGTTTGCTTTGGCAATAGGACCGCTTGCCATAGTGCTGAAATCTTCTGTTCAGTGGAGGGAGATAAACCGGCAGGGGTGGGGCATACAGTGTCCCCATACGCAAATGACTTTCTTTATATTTTGTATCTGCTATGGATGAGATAATGAAGCTACTTGGCAGTTTTGGCTCCTTCTCTGGGTACAAGTTCAACTTGGATAAGAGCAAAATGCTTCCTGGTTAACCCTCCCCCAGGGAGGAGAGCCCACCTGAGGATGTTACCTTTTCACCTCGCCAGAATTAGCTTTCGTTTTCTGGATATCCGGGTGGCCCATGATTGGGCCACACTTTGTAAATTAAATTATATCTGGTTAATAGTGTAAAATCTGACTTGCAGAAGTGGGACAACCTCCCCCTGTTGGCGGGTAGAGATTCAGACTATTAAAATGAATGTGCACTCAAGATTTTCTTCCTAAGTTCTTCTTTGTCAAAGTAAATGAATTAGTGTTCTCATTTATTTGGGTGGGTAAGACTCCAAGGATCTGTGGGTTGTTGCTCCAGAGAGATTGGTAATCAGGAGACTTGGCTACACCCAATTTATTATTTTACTATGGGGTAGGCAATATTCAGAAGGTACTGTTGTGGTTCAGTAATCCAGGTTCCATATGGGAACAAATGGAGGTGAGCTACTGCAAGGTTTTTAAACCTTGGTGCAATGGTAACTGCATTGTTGCCTTTCTATCCGGTATTTTTCCTGAACCCGGTAGAGCGGTGTCCACACTGAGAATCTGGAAGCAGTTCAGGGAGCATTTTAAGCTCTGTTCCATTTCTTCGCTAGCCCCCATCTGCAAAAATCACCTTTTTCTGCCAATGGATTTGGGCTCAAAGTTTAAGTCATGGGAGGGGAAGGGCTTGGAGAGGATTGGGGACCTGTATCTGGAGGCAAGGTTTGCCAACGTTTCGGGAGATGTTGGAGAAATTTCAACTGCTTGGTTCCAGTCTTTTCAGATTTTTCACGCAAGGCTTTTCAGTCTTTCCCCCTGGCCCTACCACCCTTCCTGTTGAAGAGGATTTTGTCTTTGGTCGGGTCTGGTGTGGGGAACGGGTCTCGTGGGGGACTATTTTGTGCATGTATGCCAGATTCCATCGGCGGAGTCAGCTTTGTTGAATGAGATGAAGGTGAAATGGGAGGGTGAGTTTGGCCCCATTCTGCATGGTGAGGTATGGAGCGAGGCCCTTCACAAAGTGCTTGGCTTTTTCTGTTCCAATTCAAGGTGGTGCACAGGGCGCATCTGATTAAAGTGAGGATGAGTGGATTCTTCTCTGGGGTGGAGGACAAATGTGAACATTGTCCCAAGTTAGTAAGCTTTTGGCCTCTTTCTTAAACACCATGTCAGACATACTCAATGTTGATTTGGAGCCATGTCCGTTGGTGGCCATTTTTGTGGTGTCGGACTTGGTGGTGCCCCAGGCGGGGGGATGAAGGTAGATGCTCTCGCATTTACCTCATTAATAGCCTGGAGACGAATTCTGCTTGGTTGGAGGTCTCCTGCTCCGCCCAGTGCCTCGGCTTCGTTGAGTGACCTCATGTCATTCTTACATTTGGAGAAGGTCAAATACACCATTAGGGGGTCGATAGAAGGGTTATACCCAAGATGGCAACCATTAATTTCCTTTTTTAAAGAGCTAGTCACCGTCAGTTGCTAAGGGGTTTAGTTTAGTTTTTGGGGGGTTAAGTTAATAGGCACATTTTCATGTTAATCCTTTGTGTTTATTGTGCAACTCTGGTTGGCTCTTCTGTACAGTTTTGTTTTTTATGAAAATTTTTAATAAACTTATTTAAAAAAAACATTGGAAAAGAACCGTGTTTATTTTATTTTTTTATTTGTTGATGGGATGTGGTCATCGCTGGCTGGACCAGCATTTATTGCCCAAGCCTGAGAGCATTTTAAGAGTCAACCACATTGTTGTGGGTCTGGAGATACATGTGGGCAGATTTCCTTCCCTAAAGGGACATTAGTGAACCTGATGGGTTTTTGCAACAAGTGACGATGGCTTCAAGGTCATCATTATACTTTTAATTCCAGATTTTTGTTGAATTCAAATTTCAACATCTGCTATGGCGGGATTCGAACATTTCCCTGGGTCTCTGGATTACTAGTCCAGTGACAATGCCACTACACCACTGCCTCCCCAATTATTGCCTGTAGTCCTCTTGGAAATGTTGTGTTCTATATCTCAGTTCTACAATTGTACATCAAGTATGTTATTTCCATTAAAAGCTAAAATCAAATGTACCATTGGCTGTGTTTTAAAAAAAAAAGAACTTTAGTTTTGGTTTACAATTTAATGAACAATCTCTTTCAGTCTGACTCGAGGTCACTTTTTGAAAAGTATTGCCAACAATTCAATTGCAACACACTAACATTCTGCGCACGCATTTTACTGGACCATGTGTATGAGTGTGATTGCCCAGCGATTGAACCCCTGACTGAGGTTAGAGAAGGTTACCAACCACATGAGAAAAAACTTGAAACCGAATAACTGCCAATGCTTGTCATGAGGTAGATGAAGATTCCAGATTGAGACCATGCGCTTTAAAAAGGTAATGACAGATAACTGGGTTTAGAAATGAGCTGTAAAAGTAGGATTGATGGAAAGATAATTTGACTTCCTCTGCGACTTATCAATACTGATAGCATATACTGATCCATCACTAAAGAGTGCCTTGGCGTGGTCTGATATCAGAAGGTGGTTTCTTCTGAGCAAAGCAAATTGCTCCAAATTGGTTACCATTACAAGTACCTTTTTATTTGGGACTAGAGAATGAAGTGGCCATTATTTTTAATTGATGTGCTGGTTATCAGGATGAATTGCGATTTTTATATTCTTTCTCACTTATTAGGATGGCACAAAAGGGGCCTGGTTTCTGACATCTATGGCCAGATGTGTAATCTGCATGTTGAATTAATTGAATTAATCAATGCTTTGTCTCATGCAAGACTTGTTCTCTTTAGAAGTGATCCTGTCCCCTTTATCGCAGGCTCATTCACGAATACTAACCGTCCATGCATCCAAACCCTGGATGACTTTCCAAATGGATTATTTGGCTATTTTGCCATGTTCCTTGAGCTCTCTGTCACTCTGTTCTGCAGCACCATTGACATTGGTCTGGAATTTATAGTCAGTGGTGAACGAGCTTGCCAGTGACCTCCCATAAAGATCTAGTGACCTCTGTGGCACGGAGTTCCCATTTGCCAAGGTTGGTTTCAATATGACGTTCCATCTGGAGCATCACCGGATGTCCAGCAACCAACAGGTTGAAGTAATTTCAGACGACAAACCAGGAAGTAATATACACCAATTAACCTTCACTTTTGACATTTTAGAGAGAGTGAAAATATGATTTGGACATGAGAATGGGATTAAAATACAATCTAAAATATCATGAACTGTTCAATTCTTTTTTTGCAAATATGTGTAATCTTTCATCATGGAGAAATTGCACACATGGTCAGAGAGGTTTTTTAGGCGTAATGAGAACCTGGTATGCCGTTAAAAATCTCATTTGATGTAACTTTTTCAAGGGTTCTTACAGTGAGATTAATTAGTCTAAAAGGGAAATTTCTCATCAATTCAGTGCCTTACCATTGATTGCAGTCTGCATGGATTTCAACAATGTACTCTCTGGAGAAGTGTTAAAACATTGCCAGCATTTTGGTTTCTGCATTTTAACTTACTGTTGTAAAAGAACTCCAGAGGTTGCTGTCAGTTGCTGTGGAGTAAAGCTGAATGTCATTACTCTGACAAAAACCAGACCATTCTCTTAGGTATCAAGTGTTTAATTCTTTAGTTTATAAATTCTGGTTCTTCATCTTAGACATGTAAATGTAAAAGTTGCTGTGTTCAGGTTGCTCTGCTAAATTGTTTGTGATCAGGCAAGAAGCTGTTGTACCTGAAATTGACCGAATTTTGTGAAGCTTTCTTGGGCACCGAATCCATGAGAAAAGTAATTTGGTGCCACCAAATTAAAAGTTATTCTGAACCTCAATATTAGTAACGACACCTTAATGAGCCAAAAGAGAAGAAAATTGGACAGATGCTGTTGGGCTGTGTGAAAGGAAATTTCTGCCCTACTAGATGGTGTGAGACTTGGAGAGGGATTTGCAGGTAGTGGCATTCCCATGTAACTGCCGGCCTTGCCATTTTAGGTGGTAGATGTGGTCGCTTTGGAAGGTGCTGTTGAAAGAGCTGTGGTGAGTTGATGCGATGTATCCTGTACACCGCTTACCATTGATTGCAGTCTGCGTGGATTTTAACAATGTACCCTATGGAGAAGTGTTGAAACATTGCCAGCCTTTTGGTTTCTGCATTTTAACTTACTGTTGTGCATCTCTGGTGGAGGGAGTAAATATTAGAGGTGCTGTATGAGGTGGCAACAAGTGGGCTGCACTATTCTTGATGGTGTTGAGTCTCTTGAATGCTACTTAAGCTTCACTCATCCAGGCAAGTTGGGACTATTCCACCATACTCCTGACTTAAGTCTTGTAGATGGTGACCAGATCTCTGGGGAGTCATGCTCACCGCATGATACCCAGTCTCGAACTTGTTCTTGTGGACACAACGTTTATGTCACTGGTCCAGTCAAACTCTGGTCACCCTCCGGGTGCTCTGCTCTGGTTTCCTCCCACAAGTCCCGAAAGATGTGTTGTTAGGTGATTAGAACATTCTGAATCCTCCCTCCGTTTACCCGAACAGGCGCCGGAATGTGGCGACTAGGTGCTTTTCACAGTAACTTCATTGCAGTGTTACTGTAAGCCTACTTGTGACAATAAAGATTATTATTATTACTGACTTCAAGGATGTTGGATTCAGTGATAGTTCAAAGCTGTTGAATGTGTCAGTGGCGATGGCTAGATTCTCGTTGGAGATCATTGCGTGGCATTTGTGTAGCACAAATGTTGCTTGCCAATTATGAGACCGAGTCTGAATGTTGCTCAGGTCTTGATGCCTGTGGTCATGGACTGCTTCAGTGTCTGAGGAATTATTAATGTAACTGAACACTGTACCATCACCAGTGAACACCCCCACCTCTTAGTTTATGGTGGAGGGAAGGTCACTGATGACGTTGAAGATGGCTGTGCCTAAAACAGCACCCTGAGGAACTCATGCAGCATTGTCCTCGGGCTGAGATGATTAACCTCCAACCAGCACTTCAGATCATTTTGAAGATTGAGAGTAGGTTTATGTGGCAGCTATTGTCCGGATTGCATTTTTCCTGTGTTTTCAGACATATCTGTGCCTTTTTCGATTCTTTTGGGTAGATGCCAGTGTTGTAGCTCTACTGAAACAGTTTAGATATGGGCGTAGCTAGTTTTGGAGCATAGATCTTCACTACAATCTGGATATTGTAAGGACTCAGTCTTCGCTTATGCGTTGACATCTTGTCACTTGCGCAACTTGGACCATGTCTTCAGTGAGTGCTTCTCACGGAGACTGAGGCTTGATTTTTGGACTTCACTGTGACCATAAATGCATTTAATTTTCTTCAACGAAGAATTAAGATAAATGCACAGCTTTAAATTTGTACCTGTTACTAAATTATTGGTTTGTTTAAATTAGACCAGGCAGCGGGGGCGGAGCAGGCATCTGCACCACCGCCTCCCGCTGTCACGGGGCCCCGGGAGCAGCCTGAGGAGATTCCGTCTGTCGATGATCCCGGTAGCGGGATCAAGGCAGGTCCTGGATTGGTTGGTGGGCCCGTGTCACCCCGCCACACTCAGTGTGGTGGAGGATTCGGGCCCAGAGGGCGATTGTCCGAAGGCTGTCAGCCGTCCAGTGTCGGGAGCGCAGGGTGCACAAGACGCTGTAGCAGAGTGTGGGTCTCACTCGTGCCTGACACTGTGTCGCGCCTCACCCCCTCTGGGGGACTCTCGGAACCTGGCACAACATATTTGAAGGTTCTTTTATTTTTCTACCTCCGTAGATAGTTTAGGCAGTGCCCTATTTCCCCCCCCCCTTCACCAACACTTCGACACCCTCCTTTCCCCACCATCCTCCTTTCCTCACCACCCTCCTTTCCCCTCTCTATTCCCCCCCTTCCTTTCCCCTCTCTCTTCCCCCCCCTTCCTTTCCCCTCTCTCTTCCTCCCCCCCCTTCCTTTCTCCTCTCTCTTCACCCCCCCCTTCCTTTCCCCTCTCTCTTCACCCCCCCCTTCCTTTCCCCCCCCTCTCTCCCCCCCCCCCCCCTTCTCCTCTCTCTCCCCCCCCCCCCCCCCCCCCCCCCTTCCTTTCCCCTCTGTTGGTACAGAGGTGAGGGTATCTGGTCACTCCAGCACAAAGTTTAGTGCTTATACCATTTGTTTTTTGTAGAAACGTGTTGTGAACTGTTTTAATAATCAGAGTATCCACCCCCACCTCCCCGTACATTGGTACTGAGGGGAGGGTACCCTGTTTCTCCAACACAAAATTAGTGTTTGTACCGTTTGGCCTAGTATATATTTTTTACTGTTTTAATAAAAAGATATGCAGTCTGATTGACTGGGCTGCACAATGGTAACTCTGGTGCAGATAATTAAGGGCCCCAGGAGTTTTTGTAACAGTTCCCTGTCAATCCTGACATGCCTGTTGCCTATACCAAGAATCTAATCCACTGCTAGCTTTTCTCAACAGTCTCGTAGCATGCAGGAGGTTCCATTCCATTTATGAGTTGACACTCCTGTGATTTTAGGAAGTAGAAGTTAAATTGTGCAACATTATTTTACTTATTGTACATTTAGCCAATTATTTGATGCCTATCTTAGGTTCATTTTTCTAAATTAAAAACAAAGCCATAAATGTGAAATGGTTTAAACATTACACATAACCAAAGAAACTTCACATTTAAGTCCAGATTCTCTCCTCTTTCTCTATTTTGAAATCTTTCTTCCTGCCTGTCTCATCCAAAACGGTTTTAACCCAGAGACTCCACTTTGGAAGTATTGTCTCACCAATGCAACACTGCAGTTAACTAACTGGATTCCAATTCTCTTCCTACTAAGGTAGACACTCGTCTACCTGTTTGGACGCGTTGTGAACGCACCTTCCTTGGCCTCAAGTACTGAGATGGGACTCGAACCCAGAGCTTCTGGCTCAGAGGCAGGGACCTACCAACTGCGCACCGAGCTAACTGGATAACAGCTACCAAAACATCTGGCAGAGGAATTCTCCAGCTCCTGGCATTAAGGATTCCTCGGATTCAAATGTGCTGTTCCTCTGACTCAGAATTAAGAATTGAGTCACCCAAAAGGCTTATTTTCAGGAGTTCTCAAATTGGACTTTTTACCCAACTCCTTATGATCCGTTCATTTTTTTTTTAGTATCCAACATCAAACATCAGGATAGTACTATAGGAAATAATTTGGTTGTTTTGAAGTCTGATTTCAAAATGTGCCCAAACTTTTCGGGAGAAGTCTGGCCAATAAACCGTTTTTAATGAATAAAAATGAAATGCAAGCATTTAAGAAAATCGGAACAAGAGTGGACCACTCAGTCCCTCGAGCCTATTCCGCCAATAAATTACACATGGTTGATCTTAAATTAATTTTTAAAAATTGTTCTTTCACGGGTTGGGGGCATTGTTGGGATCGGACAGCAGTTGTTTCCCTCCCTTAATTATGCTTGTAATACTTTGCTTCCAAAGCTTTTTGATTAACCAACACCTACAAAATAAAGGTGAACAAGGCCATCGACATCCGCAACCTATACATCGTGAGTTGGCAACAGTACAGAGCAAACCAATGAAAGAGGCAGCTCCAATGATAGTCACTGATGATTGATTAATTTATTTGTTGCCACATAGGTTCTTTAGCTTTAAATTATGTTTGACGATAAACTGATTTAAAAAGAGGATGCTGCAACAGGTTTAATGTGGCATGTACTGTGTCTTTAAAATAACCGGTTAGCTGAGGGAAAATACAGATTACTGGTTGGAAAAAATAAACTAGATAAAAGATGGTCTTGCTCAATGCTTAAAAAAAGTCCATGTGTCCATGTGATAATAACAGTAAATGTTTCATCTGGATATAGGTAGCTGTGAGATTGAAGAACTATTGAGGGTTGAGTGAAATCCTTCTCTAAGTTAATCTTTTTGCAAGCGAGATCAAAGTGAATGTGATCCGTTGGTGTCTGTCAAGATTTATTCTATCGAAGAGTAAGCACCCCTAAAGTGCAGGCCTCAGTAGTACATGTGTTTCGTGATATTTGTGGAAGCTGTACATTACGTGTAGAAGTAGAATTCTGAAGGATTGACGCGAGCAGAGGTTTGGGCTCTTGAACGTGGTGTAGCGAGGCTCAAGATCGATGACTTCTTATGTAAAGGCTTTTACCAGTGTCTGAAGAGAACATTGCAACAACATCATCTCACGTTTTATTCTTTATCTGTTCCCGAGTGAATAGAAATGTGAAAGAGGTGATGAGCAGCATGTATGTACAAAGGCTGTTCAGAAAGCTTAATTGCTAAATCCAATTACAAATATGAAGTGATTTGAATAGACTGTCTTGTGTTAACTTACTAAGGAGCCAACTTGGCCCAGTTGGAACCCCTTTAGGTAATTGTTGATGCAATCTCTGGTAAAGTAATGCAGCATACGTCTGCTAAGAGTAATATGAGGCTGTAGAAATAATTTCCAGGCTTAGCGGTTGAGGCAGAAACAATCATATTGTCAGAATGGCAGGAAACTGTGACTGAGTGAATGAAATCTACCATGGGCGGCACAGTGGTTAGCACTGCTACCTCACAGCACCAGGAAACCGGGTTCATTGTGATTGTGTGATGAGGACTATGTGGTGAATAAACGCTGACGTTAAAAGACTGGGCTGTTTGTTCTGTTGCTGTTTATGTTGTAACATCTATCTATTTCTCTGTGAGGGATTTCATAGTTAGGATAATTCCAAGGGCAAACATGAAGATCATATTAGTTAGTCATGTAACTGCTTATTTCCACAGGCCATTACATTAAGTGTTATACCAGGGAATTACCTCATTTTGATAGATAATTAGTTCTGTTGCAATGTTTTTAGAATAAGTTGTTATGTCTTACACAATGCTATGTCACAAATGATTCCAAATGAGCTCTTTGATCTCATGCAATCTGATATAACCTGTCGCACACATCTGTTTTGAAGAGGAAGGGTTGGTGGACACCTTGACCTCCCTTTCTCCACCATTTAAATAACATACAGTTTATACCCCAAATTCCTCAGTTACCACAATTGCAGAGTAAAGGGTCAATGGTTTTCTTAATTAGGCAATGATGTTAAGTGAGGTAAGCATGACATCGCTGTCAGATGAATTAAGACGCTTCAAGGGAGCAAGATACAGACTGTCTGTGCCCAGAGAACAATGTACTTGCTCACGAGGTCTTAGATGTAAATAGTTCTAGATAAATAGTTTCAAGAAAAGCTGAACACCGACTATCTCCAAGTCACTTGTACAGTAAGAGAAACCTCGACAAGTCAGAAGAACAAACGAGGAAAGGGCTACAAATGTAACCATGGTGACAGCCCAAAACAACAATTGCACCTCTGCTCTGGAAGCTTCTTGTTTTCATTAGCCAAAGAGGTGGTAGTGTGTTGGAGGAAAGACTTTCTCTATAAAACGGCTTTGGCTTTTTTCTGTATTATTATTAATTGCATAAAAAATTTGGCGAGTCCTGTACTGGACAATATCTGCTATAGATTGCAATAATTTTACAAATGACATTGCATGGGATGGACAGATTAACTTTTTCTCAGCCCATCATTTTGTTCTTCAGTGTGTAAAGCCTCCGGTGAAATTGTTTCTTTTGCTGTGTTTCTCATCTATCTTGAGCCCTAGTTTAATCATCTTTTTATTGTTTTTTTTTAATGTTCCTGCTGCCTGGTCCACATTTCAATTGCAAGATCCCTATTTGACTTTGATACAGCATCAAGGGATGCTATAAGAGTGGCTTTCACAGAGATGTGCACAGGGGACTACATTCGCACAAACCACTCATTCAGTACGAAGTTCAGGAAGGCAGCAGACTGTGGACTCAAACACATAATACTTGTTTGACTCTTGAATGTCATTAAGATATGAAACGATGGAATAGCTGGGTGAATGCAGAGTTGGTTTGATGACGTGTATCGCCAGCTTGCTGCAACTTGCTGTTAGTGGGAATGAATCCGAAAGAATCACTCATCGCTTGGGTCTGCTCCAATCGTCAAACAGTTTATTGTGTTACACCGGCAGGGAGCAGGTCACTGGGTAACCCCCTCGCCAAACAAAAAGAATCATCGATCTTTATACCATTTCAAACAGCTATTCAGCCCACCCCGACTGGACACAATCCAATCATAATGATTATAGATAACATATATTGACCTTTAGAGCCAACAAAATTGGCAACTGGGCAGCAAGGAACTGCATGATCATCTCATGTGAAATTAGGGGGGGTTACCCATGGCCTTATGACATCTTCCAGACCCCCTTATCGACCACCCTTGGATCTTATGCATATACAGTCTCCTTAATTTAATATTGTTACAGCCTGGTATCAATGTCAGCATTCCACAAGAGCAACTGTCTGAGGGCTGTTGATTAGGAACATTCTTGCTGAGTGTGCCTTTTTGTCTGTGTTTCTGGCGAAACAGCCCATATAAGGAATATAGTCAAGTTAGTTTGCTAAGTTCCCTGATGCCTTGCAAACATCTCATAGTGAGTTACAAATATATATATATATAACTCACTTCAACATTGCTATCTTGCTGACACATGAATTACCATTTGGATGAGTTATCCACTGATGTTGCTTTTTAAAATTCTCATCCTTGTTTTTAAATCCCTCCACGGACTAGGTCTGTATAACCTGCTCCAACCTTACAAACCCCCAAGACCTCTATGCATCTTCACTTCTCTGCTTCTTGAGCATCCCAGATTTTTATCATCCGACACATCAGCAGCAGAACCTTCATCTGCTCAGACTCCGAGCTCTAGAAACTTCTCCTTAAAGCATTTGTGCGCCTCTACCTTGTTCTCCAAGTTGTTTCTTTAATTTAACCTCTTTACCCAAGATACTGTTACTAGTATCTTTCTTTTTGTGGCTTAGTGTTGAATTGTGTTGGATCACACGTTGAGAGAAACTTGTGCCTTTTTCAAAACTAAGTGCTGTATAAAGGCACCTGCTGCGTTGAGGACTGCAAGCAACTGAAATAAACTACTCGCAGTGAGACTTGAGGTCTCCAGGAAAGTGTGTGTGTGTGTGGGGGGTGGGGGGGGGGGGGTTAGAATTGACTCAAAACTGAACAGTATTATTAGTTCAGGCTGCTTAAAGTCTTCACCGTCAAAATTTATGGCTTGGCGTTTTGAAACGGCTACCTTCACATTGCTTGTACTATGCATCTTTCGGGCTATATCTCTAATAATATACTGATGGATAGTTCCTCACTTTAGACTATACTTTTAGAGTTATATTGGTTGCCAAGAGAATGCTACATTAATACCAGAAGCATCATTAGTATTCTTTATAATTTGAATGTTCTGTTGGAGTGCACATTTCCTCTAGATATTTCAATTGCCGCTTAGCACTTTTTTCTGGTACAGTGTAATTTGAATGCCAGGCCAGCTCAGGATCAATACATCTACATTGATTGGGCTGGGAGAACTTTAAGGAAGTCCAGTGTTCAGTTTTCCCAGTGGATTCCCAGTTATTTCAGTTGAAGCAACTTTCTACATAGACTTCAATTTGACAATGGAAAATAATCCATGAATATCAACTTGCACAGCAACCGCTAAATAATTAATTATCCGTAACAGTGGGAAATGATGTTAACTTTCTTCCCTTATGAAATACAATCCAACTGTGCTCCAAGTCACTATTTCTATCCCCAGATTTTGATGAAATAATAAAGGCATCTATCTGAATGACAAATGGTGTTGCAAAAACCTGTGGTGAGGAAGAGATACCATGTAAGTTGCAAATCGCCACAAGTTGCAGGCTGATTTGTGTTGCTCTGGAATTAACTTCACCAAAACCGCATCTCACCCTTAACCACACCATGTGTTTCATGAAGTTGCTCCAGTTGCACGTTAACTGCCCATGGAACCTGCTATAGCAATACAAGTAGCAATAGGGGCTGGTTTAGCATAGTGGGCTAAGCAGCTGACTTCTAATGCAGAACAAGGCCAGCAGCGCAGGTGCAATTCCTGTACCGGCCTCCCCGAACAGCTGCCGGAATGTGGCGACTAGGGGCTTTTCACTAACTTAATTGAAGCCTACTTGTGACAATAAGCGATTATTATTATAAGTGTTATTTAACAGTCTAAGTACCCTTTTAACAAAGCGCTTATTGTTAATGACTACCAATCAATCTCTGAGGAAATGAACATTTCTAAGTATTGATTCTCATTCCTTAGGGTTATGAATTGTTTCAGAATATTTTTTAAATTATCCAATTTTTAAGTTTTCTGTTCTTTCTAACTTTTTCTATTCGCTTCTTTCTCTCCCTTCTGAATCTAACCTTTCTTTCCCTATCTCTCTTTTTGTACCTTAGTTGACTTTTAACTCACCAATTCTAATTCATCCTCATTCTCAACCCTTCCTCCGTTTGTTTCTCAATTGTTAAGCCTACTAGTTAAAGAGAGGTAGCACGGTCCTGATCACAAGATTCCAGATGCCCACTTGCCCTCACTACCCCTTTATCAAGTTACACTTCCAACCTAAACATAAGTCTCTCTAACTCTGGACCACTATCTTCAATTGATGTCTCACTGAGCCACTGCAGGATCTCTGTCCTGATATTTTGTTAGCCAGTGAAATTGTATCTATTATAATACAGTTCTGGTATTAATTGCTCTTCAGCCACCTCGTGCTGCTATTGAACGTCCAGGTGTGAAAAATCTAAATCCTACCAAAAATACACAGATTTTTCAAAAATAATGAACTATGTTTGTAGTATGATTGCATTCTTGCACCTTTTACTTTTCTTTCTCTCACCTTTGTTTTCCATACTTGACTTCACCTCTTGACAACTCATCTGGCAATGAGATTTGCCATTGTTTTCGTGATTGAGATAATGATAGAAATCGGCCTGTCCCAGCTGAGACAAAATGCAAATTTAAAGTAAGAAACTTGAGTTCTGCATTAAATATAAAGAAAATTAAATTGCATTATATGTTGCAGTGCAATGGGAGCAATGGCCAGAGGGTACAGATTAAAGATAACTGCCAGAAGAACCTGTGGGGAGTTATGATCAGGAATTAATTGTTTGAAAGGTTGGTAGAAGCCCATAAAAAAGATTGGGCACACGTGAAAAGGAGAAACGTTCAGGGCTATGAAGAAAGCAAAGGGAGTATGAATGATTGGATAGCTCTCTCAATTAGCTGTTACAGGCAGAAAGGGCCAAATGGGCCCTTTTAATGCAGTAAGATTAATCAAAATCTTGCATTTATGTAGTCGTTTTTAACACTAGGAAATATCACAAAGCACTTCCTTGGAACATTATAAAACACAGTATGATACGGATGAGGAAATAGCCGGTCAGGTGACTAAAAACTTATGGCAGGCACGTAGTTTCTTAGATGCGTTGACATTTTTAGTTGAGGTGAATGTCTTGTTAGCAGACGCTTAGTATGTTGTGAGGCTTCTTGGGGTTGAACTTTCAGGAGGTTGGTTACCTTGAATTTGCAACAGGTTGGGGAGAATCCTTTTTCCAAAGACGTGCTTGTTAGGTGAATTGGGCATTCTGAATTCTTCCTCCGTGTACCCGAACAGGCGCTGGAGTGTGGCGACTAGGGGATTTTCACAGAAACTTTGTTGCAGTGTAAATGTAAGCCTACTTGTGACAATAACAAAGATTCTTATTATTTTTGTACAATGGCTGTTCAGTTTTCTGCAGCTGGCTCAAGGACTTCCTGATAGTGGCTTTGACTCTACATAGCTGATTCTTGCTGTTTTAAAGCAGGAAGCAAACATGGCTGACTCACCCATGTAACCTGTTCCCAATCCGAATAAGGTGAGTGGTCAGGTCGCTAAACATTCTCTGTTGCCATTTGACACTTTGAATATACCCAGCCTGGGTTTAGATGAGGGACTATCATAATAAGAAGATAGAAGGGGACCTCTTCACATTCGCCTAGCGCACGTTGGGTTTTTCTGTGTCTTTCGTCCACGATGAACCAGAAACATGATTTGGCTGAAATGCTGTAGTCCTTTTGTTGACATTCCATCCTCAAACAAAATACGTATGAATTTCCCAAATGGCTGTGAATGTCCATATTTAACAAGTATTTGCTCGAGTCTCAGGAGTTTTCTGGAGTTGATACTGCCAAAGGTCACATGATTGGCGCTGGCAATTTTAAGCCTGTTATTGTTCAAATTTGTTTAAAGTATTGTCTGAAAGTTCATAATTTACCAGAGCATGACACTGCTTAAGATGCAGGTCCATAAACAAAATCCGTTTACAGTGATAAAATACAAGTTAACAAAGTGAATTGAAGAATGTAATTGAATCTTAGGATCTCTGATTTCGATGACTCCCTCAATTGGTCATGCTCAAAAATTGGTGTGATGTCTACAAAAGCCTCAGATTGGTTCAGTTTTCTAATTCCTCTTAAGCAACCATTACTACTTTTTTATTTATTCAAAGTGCTATAACTTATTAAAGGCTTGATATTCCATTTGTGTCTCGGCAGTGAATGTGAGCTTCGTTACGAAAGAAAGGTTCTACTGCAAAATGCGGAGGTTGACTGGCAGTGACTCAATATTAAATGTGTGAAAGGTCCTATTAATCGCTCATAATAATCGAGATCACCTTCACACACTACAAATCCATGGAGATGAAACAGCAGTACCACTCAACTCGGGTCACAAATATGAGCCATAGCTCACTGCTGCATATCGTGGTTAAACAGTCATTAATTTAGCTGTTTAAAAGTACCCAAACCCTGTCAAATTCACACCAAAGATTTTTTTAAGGCATTGAGCTAGTATCCCGAGGAACGAACGGTGATTTATTTGGGGATAAAATGTGGGCTGGAATTTTATGCTCTCCCGGATGTGGGTAGGTGGGCGGGGATGAGTAAAATTGGGCATTTTGGCAGAAGCCCCGTTCCCCCAACAGCCTACGTGGCTGCCCCTGCTCTGCAGGTATTTCATCCGCCGGGGGGGGGGGGGGGGGGCGGGGGGGGGGGAAGGGAGGCTGGTGCCTTGTGGTCACCTGGTGAAACTTGACGGACTTTGTGGCTGAGCTGGGGGCATGCAATGTTGCTTGGTTGGGGGAGGGGATGCCTTTTTAGTTGGGCACAGCATGTGCATAAGCTTTTTCAACCCGTCTGCAGTTTTTCTGTACCCGGCCCAGTTGATCTCTGCTTTTCCCACATCCTTGCTGGGGCTTACCAGCCCTGGCAAAACCGGACTCACCTGTAAGTCTGGCGTCCGTAATACTCCGCTTCGGAGACTGGCTGCAGTGGTGACCGCTAAAAGGAGAAGAGAGCTTCCGGCAGTGTGATTGGCCAGCAACTCCCAGAGATGGGACCTATTCTGCAATGAGGGTGGAAGGCCCACATCAAGCCAATTAAAGGCCCAATGACAGTGTGTGCTAATTCCTTTTTCTGGTCCTGAGGTTTACTCTAGGTATCAACAACTCAAGACTACCAACTTACTGTTTGCACAAAGCACGTTTATTCAGCATTCCAAAAATCTTGCACTCAGTAAAAATTATACTCGCGCATCCATTTGGATAAGATTGCTTGGGTTTGACCAAGAGTCGGAATGGAGCGAATGATCAGTTTGCGCCTTCTGGTCTCAAGTAGTTGGTCAGACTACTTTGTCCTGAGCCAGTTAGCTATTACTTCGGAGCACAATTTATTGTACCCCGTTCTGTGCATGCTGTCTGCATGATTGGCTCTGGATGGGTCGAACCTACCTCCTTGAGGCTCCGTGTTTGGCCAATTGTCTGTTTACAAATGTCGTGGCTGCGCATCGTCAGCCACGGTCAATCGACCTCTCATCATTTGCTTATTTTTGGCAGCCTCATCAAGTTTTGACCACCTTGCATAGGCTAGTTCCTTGTTACCGACCCATTACACGCTAAGAAGACAACCCATTTCCGCCAATTTCACAGTCTCCAAGCAAACAAACCATATGGTGCGCCAGTTACAAGCTTAACAAATGTGGCCATGTTGTGATCACCTTGTCGGTTTCATACATTCACTTTTCTTGAGCAATAGCACAGTTACACAACATTCCAGACTTGCCATATTCCCTTCTTCCTACTTCTAGACACTTGCTCACCACTCTGTTATTTATGTACACCATTTCCATGGAGGCTGGTTTAGCTGGGTTGGCTGGATAGCTGGTTCGTGATGTAGAATGAGGCCAACAGCATGTTCAATCCCTGTACCGGCGGTTATTCATTAAGGCCCCGCCTTCTCAACCTTGCGCCTCACCTGAGGTGTGGTGATCCTCAAGTTAAATCACCACCAATGTCAGCTCTCTCCCGCAAAGGGAAAGCAGCCTATCGTGTTCCAGGACTATGGTGACTTTGACACCATTTCCTCTTCGCCAGGTTGCATACAGTTCACCAGTTGGATAATAATAAAATCATTATTGTCACAAGTAGGCAATGAAGTTACTGTGAAAAGCCCCTAGTCGCCACATTCCAGCGCCTGTTCGGGTACACACAGGGAGAATCCAGAATGTCCAAACTATCTAACAGCCCGGGGGGGGGGGGGGGCGGGGGTTGCTTACAATGGCTGCAGAGCGTGCTGCCCAAGAATAAGCAGGTTT
The DNA here is from genome assembly GCF_047496885.1 of Scyliorhinus torazame. Taxonomy (NCBI): domain Eukaryota; kingdom Metazoa; phylum Chordata; class Chondrichthyes; order Carcharhiniformes; family Scyliorhinidae; genus Scyliorhinus; species Scyliorhinus torazame. Next base: position 56,291,209 of record NC_092723.1, on the reverse strand, counting down.
GCTTGCAAATTTTACACGGGGGCCGGGGCCCTGCTCCCAGCATAAAACATAATCCAATGAGGTATTAATGAGATGTTACCATGTTCCAGGCCTCCAAAACTGAAAGTATCCAGAAAGCAGTTTCATTTCTGATATCACTAACCCCAGGGCATTTTCATGCAGCTACAGGGGAGGTTGGGGGAAGACTTTGATGCAGCAAAATCTTGCTTACAAAGAATGCTTTTGCGCCTGTGGACATCTTGAAGAATTAAGATTAAATAATCAAACTGTCTTGTTTCAAAGTGGTGCCACAAGAAAGGATGGTTTATCTTCTGCAAATGTCTGAGTATTATTTGTAAAAAAGCATGTTCAATGAAACCAGTGACTGGGAAAACATTGACTGTACCTGATTGAAGTCTGACTTTAGTGGCTAGTGTAATGAAGCTTGGTAGAGGGATCAATTAACAAGAGTTTCAGAGAATGCATAGGGAGATATGTTATCAATAAAACTGCTCAAAGGTTTCAAGAAAAATAGGTCAGGAAGCCTTGGTTGTATAAAGTACCTTTGAAAAGCACAGCTAAGATTTTATGCAAATAGACGGTTCTCAAAGGATTCAAGAACAGATAAATCATGAGGTTTAATCTGTGATTTACACCATTTGATGCAGGAAAGCTAAAGTACATAAGGTAGCATGCTTTTAAAAATTGGAAGGATGGTGGCCGTAAAATCGCGGCCACGGTTTCAAATCCCACGATGGCAGCTGGTGGAATTAATTAAATGCAATTAATTCATAAACATTTGGAATATAAAGCTGGTCGCAGTATTGGTGACCATAAAATTATCATCATTTGTTGTAAAAATGCACCTGGTTCACGAATGTCCTTTCAGGATGGAAATCTGCTGTCTTTACCCGGTCTGGCCTACATGTGACTCCAGACCCACAAGAATGTTGTTGACTCTTCACTACCTTGAAATGGCCGTTAGCAAGCCATTCAGTTCAAGGGCAAATTAGGGATGGGCAGAAAATGTTGCAGTTGCCCACAACTCATGAAAGAATAAAAGAAATCTGAAAGGAGAGCTCAAAAAATAGAAAAAGCAAAAACTACTTGTATCAGTTGTTATAGGCCAGGGTTTAGAAAACTCCAAAGTATATCATAAGTTCACCTGACCTACAATTGTTCATTTAATTTGGTTACGATGAGCACGATGGGGCCTGCCTTTCCGGTGTTATTCAACAGAGGCCTTAAGCACTTTTAATCAAAAACAAAGTCTATTCTATGGATTTAGTTAACATTTTTATAAACACACACAAGTATTTTTATCAACTACCAACATAAATATCCCACACAGCTACAGTACTCTGTATATTCTTTAATTAATTTTCCCCTTAAGCTGTTCCAATTTAATAACAAGATCCCATAAACCACTGCGCCACTGTCCTATCCCTACCTCGCACAATGGTAAACACCTCACTTACAATGTTATATTAAAAAAAAGAAAACTCCTGACTGTCTTCTGACTTTTGTTTTCACCGTATTCCTTGACTTTTTTCTGGTTGCCACCTCATTAATATTTGGGATGGAGAATTTGTATGTTTTCTAAAGAAAGGATTTCCATGGCTGCCTGTCTAATGGAAAACTTTGATTGTTAAGGTTGGTACAATTTTTGGTTTAGAAACTTGGATTAAACCCAGGGTGTGCCGACCTCGGAAATTAATGGGCACCTTATCTGGAAGGAGAAACTGACTTCAGGCAGCATGAGAAGCTGGTATTAGTTCATGATGGACTTTGATAGTTGGTAAGAAAGAGTTAATGAATTCATCAGTAGCTTGTGTGGGTCCTGATGGGATGTTGGCAGTGATGTGAATGTGATTCAAGTTTTTTGATGTAATCAGAACCAAATTTGGGCATCATTCGGTCTTCACCAAAAATACAGTTGTGAACCCAGATCGTCCCTTGATGAGGATTTATTGTGAAGAGTTAAGGATTCGTCTCTAATGAATATTCGTCCATAATGAGCGTTCTTGTCAGGGTACAAATCAGTGTCATTACAAGTTCCAGCGTTTAGTAGGTTGAGAGTAATTCCTTGATTGTTTAAAAAAAAAATTTAACTTAGGGGGCCATTTTCTAAAGAGCAAAGCTGGGAATTATTTGTTGATTAATCAGCTGTGAGATCACTGTCCTTGGATGTTTTTAATATAAAAGTTTTTAGCTCTGTTGGACCACAGGGCCTTTTGCTCAAAGATATTATGTTGAAGTTTAATTGATGCCTTCATCCATGATTTTAACTAAACTGCCAACTGCACAATTTACATATTTGTATTCTCGCACAATGCAGGGCTCAGCCAGCACGCTCAAAGTGTGACGAGGAATGTACAGGATAATTTGGGGATTTTAGTACCATCAGGTGTAAGAAACAAATCGAGTCCTGCGGTGACCCACCGTCTCCCTTTTCTGTGTGTGCACTGACTATCTGATTTGTCTCCCCACGCTTGCTCTTCTCAGAAAAAAAATGTCATGGTTGCCAGGTTTTTGTCTTGAGGACATACCACACTAAATAAATGTGACCTTTTTCCAATCTGAGTCAATGGGGATATATTGGTAATGTCACTGAACTAGTAATCCAGAGGCCCAGGCTAATGCTCATGAGGGAATGGGTTCAAATCCCACCATGACACTTCGACTTCAATTAATAAAATCTGGAATTGAAAACCGGCCTCAGCAGGTCTAAGATATTTAAGAAATTAACAATTTCTTGCTGCTCAGGAAAATATGTTGCATGGTCAGCACCATGGTTCTGCTACTTTAGCACAAAAGTCATTTAAATTAGTAAAGTAGCCTTTTCATACGTCTGTGCATACATTTATTTGAAGAAGAGCTAAGTGTCATGTGAGAGTACCTTTAAGAAATGGATGTTTAAGCAATGTACCTTTAAGAAATGGAGCTGATCATATTACTGCAGTGATGTCAGAGGGTGGGGGGGGGGAAACTGAGCTCACTTCTATTTTTTTGAGTCTCAGTTTAAGAACACAGCTGGGAGTGTCTGTGTGTTTTGCTGTGAGCTGCATGAAGAAACACAGCTGGTCTGTTGATTTCTGCAATCCAAAGACTATAAATATATTGAATGTAACCTAATGTGCTCCTATTTTTGAAGGTTTGAAGTCTTTTGGATGTTTAAAGGAACAGTTTGAAGGATTATTTAGTGTTGTAGTCTTTTGCGGTTATCTTTGAAGTAATGGGTGTTAAGATATTCAATGTTTGTTTTAAAAGGGTTAACTTGAGTTCATAGAATAAACATTGTTTTGTTTTAAAACCCACTTGTCCATTTCTGCTGTATCACACCTGGAGAGTACGCCATGCGCTTCCCACACCACAATCTATTAAAAGTTATGGGTCGGTTGAACTCCATGAAACACTGGGGTTCTGTAAACCCAGACCCACAACATAAGATATAACAGCATTTGTATTTTTTCAAAGTTTTTTTGCATTTCTTGATGATTATCCACTAAGTATATTGGCTGGAGTTTTCTGGCTGATCTTGCCGGCGGAACCTTCTGGTCCTGCCGCGACGGTGTATCTTGTTGCGGGAGTGGAAAACCCCAGTGACAGCGGAGGGACTGGAAGATCCAATTAATGTGGCTGAACACCTCCACCGCCGCGACTCATGCCATGAGGGTGGGGCAGGGGGGTGGTGGTGGTGTGTGGATGTGGAGGGCAGGAAATCGCGCCCATACTCTGTACCAAAAGGTTTAATTCTAATTCCCTGGGCTTACTGCACCATTTCATTTGCATTCAACTCTAAATATGACACTGAATTTAACTGTGTAATGATGAAGTTGGTCCAACATTGGCAACAGTTCTATGCTGTAGCACAAACCTCAAACTATGGTGCTTAAAAAAAAAAGAAAACTTCACTTATGACTGTCCTACTGTCTCCATTTGCCATTTCTGGCTTTTATTTTAACCAAGTTTCTTTCTTGACATTTTTCTGACTCTCACTTATGTATTCAAGGTGGAGAATTTGTTTTTCTTTTTAAACAAGGGATTTCCTTGGCTGAAACCAGTTTTAAAGGCTGCCTGGTCTAACAGTTGGAATACTGAGAATGAAGATTGATATAATTTTTGATTTAAAGCTCGATTAAGCCCAGGGCGTGCTTACCATAGAAATTGATGGATCAGCCCGACACTCGCCTGAAGAAGCAAACCCATTGATGAGCCAACAGGAAGCTCATCGACAGTACTTTGAGGGTTAATTATGCTTTTTAATTAAGATGCTTTGCTTTGACACTTATCCTGCTGGAATCTGAGTTTTATAATTGTTAGCTCATTGGTGAGAAATTAGTGAAAATCAAGGAACCCATTCAATAAATGTATAATAATGGCTGCAGGATTGAGTTGGAGAACAAAGGCATTGCTATTCTACATCTGGGGAGCTGCTGGGCACTTCACAAGAATGGTTAAAATATATCAGAATATGAATATTAAATGTCAGCCTCTTCAGAGAAAAATTTAATTCCCATTGCATGCATTATAAATGGGAGAGAATTCTGTTCGAACAGTTGAAGGATCTTTTTTCTGTGTATTGGAAAGCGGACAGCATGTAGCATAAATGAAAATTTCCACACAAGCTGAAGTGACACTTGCTGCTGTTTAGTTTGAAGTTCCCGTGCTTGAACAAGCAGCTATTTTTAATTCCGTGCGAGAGGTTGGATTAAGATCGCACTTCATGTTGAAAACATTTTTTCAATTTCTGTGATTGAAGCTGAAAACCCAATTGTTCAATTCAAATTAGGCAAGAAAAGAAGACTTCATAAAAACATCATCGGCAAATCAGGTTTTATTTTACAAAGTGTACAATGTTGAGGTAAAGTTTGGTAGTTCAACTGGCGTTATTAATTCACAACATTATCTATTTTCTACCCAGCTGTTTCTTTTGTACTGCTTCAGAAATAGAACCTGAACAATGATTGAGAATTGATTTATGCCAATTGTGCACTTAATTAATATATTTTGTATCTACCTTCAACTTCTTTGGGCACAGAGTATGATCCCATTTTCCTGTCCAATCTGCATATTATGCAAACTTAATTACAGCAGCAGAGCACTCGATAATCAATTAAAAGAAACATCTTCTGGAATGTGAAACTGGACACTGTTGATTCTTTCCCATTATTGCAATGGCATGGGATAATATTCCTCACCATGGTCCCCTTTTCCCCCCATCTTTTCTCCCTTTGCTTTCACTTTCCGATCCTTGCTTCCTTTTCCCCTTCCTTCCTTCCACCTTATTATTCTTCTCTTAGTCCCCACCTCATCCTAGGTTCCAGAGTTGAATAACACGAGTAGGTAGATCAGATTTTATTTTAGTGTTTTGAGCGCATAGAACAAAATTGCCAAATTCATCATGTAAGGCAAGCTGGGCCTTTTAGACCACTGATACATGTCCTTTTCAAATGTATTTTAAATATCTCCAATGAACTATGGCTTTTGACTTTGATGCTTTACCTGTAGTCCATTTAGTTTGCACTTTGCAGGAATGCTGTTGTATGTAAAATATCTAACAGACATTAATGGAAAGCAAACCAGTTCCTTGTTTTCAGTAGACTTGTGGACAACCCAGTTATAGATGCTAATTTATCCGTAGTGTGATGAATGTAAGAAATTGTTATATATAATGTATTTTATATCTTTGGCAGTAACATTATTAAAAGCCTGGGTTAAGGTATCCAGACTGTGTGTCTGGTAAAGCTGTAATTAAGGTAACGCAAGAGTGAGGGAATCATTCATTCCAACCACTTACTTGGTTACAGATAAAGGGCTAATGTGTTTATATTTTGGACATATAGATAATTTGAGGGATTGTTTTAGTTCTAGCTAAGCAGGTCATCGGACATCTTAGTGTGATATAGATGATGTAATTTATAGGAAGAGCCAGGTCTGTCTGTAGTTTACAATTTTGCAAATGCTGTTAGGTTGACCAGAAGAGTCTGACAAGACAGAAGTGCACTGGATCTGCTCTTGAAAGGGTCTCTCCCCAAAAGGTCTGTACAGATCAGCAAGTAAACCTGTTTTGTTAACTTCATTTATAAGTGGCATTTGAACATTTGGGGTTGCTTGGTTGGAATATTTACAGTGGTGGTGTCGGGCAGAAGTTAATTTTTTTCCTTTAAGAACTGTTTAACTGTTAATTATAGAGTTATTTCTGTGATAATGTGATTAATACTGTGTTAAAACTAAAATTTGTTTTAACATAAAAGATACCTATTGGTCAGATTCATCGCTCCTAGGGTGAAATATCCTTTCCTCACAGTCCTACAAATTGAAAAGTTTCTCGTCTAGTATCCTAACAGTAGAAAGGCAGTGTTGACGAGCAAATCTATTTTGGAATGTTGAACAGCTAGGAAGGTGTTTTTTTTAATATAAAATGTATTTATTAATTTTTAAAATGTTATACTTTGACCAACAGTGAATGATCAATTTGTTGCATTGTAATACCTGGATCCATTCATCTATATTCAATGGGCTTTAATGAATAGGGAATAGTGAGCTTTGTAAGTAATGGCAGCTATATTCAGTGTGTCGTGTGGGATATATGTATTGGTGTGTGGCTGCACCCAATTCTTCCTAATGCAGCCACTATATTTCTCTGAGTTCTACCACAGAAAATGTTGTTAACACCAGCCATGTGATGCTGCACACCTTCGAGTATGGGTGCCATTATTCTGAAATATAGAATCATAAAAACTTCACATTGAATTGCCATGATGTGTGTCATAATTGAATTTGCCTTTTGAACAGCTCTTTTCCGTTTGAACAGCTCCAGAGAAATACCATCAAAAATTGTAGCAATTAAAAATCAAGCTGTTTTTTACATCAATAATGCTCTTGTTGGTGTTATGCTGTGAGAACCTGGAAGAGATTCAAAGTTGCCATCGAGCCCCTCATGATTTTAATTAGAAATTTTGAGGTAAAGTTTTTTTACATTAGGAAACATAGGCAGGTTCATGGTGTAAATATCTCAAAGTCTGAAAGGATAGGCCAGAACACTGGATGCCTGTGTTACTATGTTAGCAGTAATTTAGTTAGCCATATGGTCACCGAATCAGAGTTCCAGTCCATCAAACTGAGTTCATAATCTAGGTTGACACTCCAGTGCAGGACTGTGGACTTCTGCAATGTCGGAGGTGCTGTATTTCGGATGAACTTTTAAGCTGAAGCTCCAGGGACATGATTGCTGGCACTATTTGGAAAAAGTGGCAATATTTGTCACCCAACCAACATGTAAATACAGGTTGTTAGTCGGTCACATCTCCTTTTGTGTGCCTTGCTTTTTGCAGGTTAGATGCCACATTTCCTACCTTACAAAGGCGACTACGCTTCACCAGTGCATTTGTATGTGAAGTGCATTAGATTTTGGGCATCTGAAAGATGGCCTTAGTGCCAGATTTAATTTTGAAAGCCTGAAGATTATCAGAGAAATGGAAGGCCAAGGAAGTTGGGGAGCAGCATAGTTTTGAGGTCAAAACTATTGTTTGACTTGCTACCCACTGCTCCCCTGTATAACATGATCTTAGGTCCAGACATGTGAACTATGAAGACCGTGATTGGCGCAGCAATTAGGCATTCTTACACAATGTGCCTTGGAGGTATGAGGCTGGGTCATTATGATTCTCTAACTTCCTGTTTCAGGTTATAGATAGAAAAAAGAAAGGTGTGCATTTATTTAGTGCTTTTCAAGACCATTGGATGGCTCAAAGTTATTTACAGCCAATTAAGTATTTTTAACTGCAGCCAGTATTGCAGTGTAGGAAATGCAACTAGTATGCAGCCGGCAAACTCCCACAAACAGCAATGCGATAATGACCAGTCCATCTTTTTGGAGATGGTTATTGAGGGATAAATATTAGCCAGGGCGCAGTGAATATCTCCCCTACTTGTAGAAATGGTGCCATGGGAACTTTTGCATTCACCTGGACAGTGAGATGGGGCCTCAGTTTCGCATTTCTTCTGAAAGATGGCGCCTCCGACAGTGCAGCACTCCCCTCAGTACGGCACTGGAATGCCAACCTTGTATTTTGTGCTCAAGCTCTGGCGTGGGGTTTAACATAAGATAAGAACTGGGAGCAGGAGTAGGCCATCTGGCCCTTCGAGCCTGCTCTGCCATTCACTGAGGTCACGGCTGATCTTTTGTGGACTCAGCTCCACCTTCCCGCCTGAACACCATAACCCTTTATTCCTTTGTTCTTCAAGAAACTATCTATCTTTATCTTGAAAACATTTAATGAAGGAGCCTCAATTGCTTCACTGGGCAGGGAATTCCATAGATTCACAACCCTTTTGGTGAAGAAGTTCCTCCTAAGCTCAGTCATAGAATTTGAGTCATAGAATTTACAGTGCAGAAGGAGGCCATTCGGCCCATCGAGTCTGCACCGGCTCTTGGAAAGAGTCCTAAATCTACTTCCCCTTATTTTGAGACTATGCCCCCTAGTTCTGCTTTCACCTGCCAGTGGAAACAACGTGCCCGCATCTATTCCCTTCATAATTTTATATGTTTCTATAAGTGCAGTCCCAGTCTACTCAACCTCTCCTCGTAATCCAACGCCCTCAACTCTGGGATTAACCTAGTGAATCTCCTCTGCACACCCTCCAGCGCCAGTACATCCTTTCTCAGGTGAGGAGACCAAAACTGAACACAATACTCCAGGCGTGGCTTCACCAACACCTTATACAATTGCAGCATAATTTCCCTAGTCTTAAACTCCTTCCCTCTAGCAATGAAAGACAAAACTCCATTTGCCTTCTTAATCACCTGTTGCACCAGTAAACCAACCTTTTGTGACTCGTGCACTGGGACACCCAGGTCCCTCTGCACAGCAGCATGTTTTAATATTTTAACATTTAAATAATAATCCCTTCTGCTGTTATTCCTACCAAAATGGATAACCTCACATTTGTCAACGTTGTATTCCATCTGCCAGACCCTAGCCCATTCACTTAGCCTACCCAAATCCCTCTGCAGACTTCCAGTATCCTCTGCACCACTTATCTTAGTGTCATCTGCAAACTTGGACACATTGCCCTTGGACAATTATGTTGGACAACTGCTTCAATAATTGTTGCTGAGTTTGAACAATGTGAAAATCATCCTTCTGATGTTCAGATGAAGGCTCCACAACGGCCATAAAAGAAACATTTCAAGTTTCAATTTTCAGTTGCAAAAACTGACTTCCTTCACTGTTAAGAGTTCAAATTCCTGCCTTTGGCAAAATGGTGATGCAAATGGAAATAATAATAGCAGACAGTGGGCATAAGATACAAGCACCATGGTTGTGAAATCTGGTTTAACATATCCTGGTGAGATTTGATCATGTGACTTTTGATCATGTGACATTCAAACATGTGACACTACCCATGATATTCAATCACATGCCATTTGACCATAGAATCACTACAGTGCAGAAGGTGGCTATTCGGCTCACTGCATCTGCGCAGACCCTCCGAAAGAGCACCCTACCTAAGCCCATTCCCCCCCACTCCCCAGCGCAATCAAACAACATTTGCTCACTTTTTACAATTATTCTTGTAATTACCTTGAGTTTTTATTCATTCGTGAGGATGCAGGTGTTGCGAGTGAGGCCAACATTTATTGCCCATCAGGGCAGCACGGTGGCGCAGTGAATAGCACTGCTGCCTCGGGTCACAGGTTCAATCCCGTCTCTGGGTCACTCCGTGTGGAGTTTGCACATTCTCCCCGTGTTTGCGTGGGTTTCACCCCCCACAACCCAAAGATGTGCAGGGTAGGTGGATTGGCCACTCTAAATTGCCCCTTAATTGGAAAAATATTGGGTACTCTAAAGTTATAAGAAAAAAAAAACATTTATTGCCCATCCTTAATTGTTCTTGACAAGGTGGTGGTGAGTTGCCTTCATGAACCGGTGCTGTTCACGTGCTGTCTGTACCCCCATACTGCTGTTGGGGAGGACATTCCAGGATTTAGACCAGCGACAGTGAAGAAATGGTGATAGATTTCAAGTCAGGAGGGTGAGTGGCTTGGAGGGGAACTTCCAGGTGGTGGTGCTCTCAAGTGTGGTGTTTATGAGCAGGTTTGCTTTGTAGACTAATTTGGACAATGTGCTATCTTGTACAGTGAAGCAATTTATGAAACAAAAAATGTAAGTGTCGATATGGTGAATATTGCAGAATTTTTCCGAATGTAGAGAGCCCTGTCCTTTTTGTGCAATTTGTCATGTGGCTGAATGAACGTGGAAAGTTAAACATCGGAGCAAGTAATTAAATGAGCACAAGTAAAAAGAAAGTGCTGAATGTAGTGGCAGAATGCTGTAAAACTGATTAGTTTGATATTGGCCAATTGCCTAAAATAATTAAAACCTGGCTTCCAATTAAACAGCCCCTCTGATACCAGCCAAAGTAATTTTGACCAGAGTCCCTTTGGTTCATCACTTTAAATCCATCCCATTCCAACATGACCCTGAGCCTCTGATTACATCTCATTTTAGTTCTTCATCCCTCTCTGACCCCATCTGTCCTCAGAGCCTACACTGCGCTAATAAAGCGCAATGGAAGCTCGAGGAACAACACTAAATTTTAGATTTTTACGACCTTCTGGACTGGTTGATTTCAGTAACTTTAGTCATAAACACTGTCTATTTTTCTCAGCCAGAATCTCTGATCCTGTTGCTGCCATTTCCAGTTTCTCTCCATCCATCTTTTGTTTGTTGTCCCATTACCACTGCCCCCATTTTTCTTGCTCCATCATTTCTTTTGTCATGTAATCTCTCCTGCCTTGCATTCTATCACATACCTTTCCTTTTGTCCTTCCCTCTGCCACCCCCCCTCCCTTTTCCTGCCTTTGTGCATGCCTAAAACCTTGCAACTCTAACTTCCAGTTCTGATAAAGGTGATTGTCCTGAAATATTAACTCTACTTCTCTTTTATACAGATGCTACCTGACCTATAGCATTTGCAGTAATTTCAGATTTTTGACATCTGTATTAGGTATTCAGTTAACCTTTAAAGCAGGCATTGTCAAACTCGGGGGCGCGACCTGCGGGTGGGTCGTGGGCGGGTGTCGGGAGGGTCGCGGAGCCGTCCGTCGCGGCGCTCCCGATCGCGCAAATCTGCGTGCAACAGCCGCCTTCAAAATGGTCGCGAACATGTAAAGAAAATGCGGCAGCACTGCGCATGCACTCCTATGATCGGGCACACATGCGCAATGCGGCCGCTTTTTATTTTAAACGGTCGCAGCTTTTTGTTTTGCAAATTTGGGGGGGGGGGTTTATTCATTTTATTCATTTATTTTCAATTAATTTTTAGATTTTTCATTTATTTTATTCTTTTTTTTAACAAGTTCGGGGGAGTTTTATTTGATAAAATTTTACAGGAAAAAATGCAGAACTTTGGACAGATGGAGACTCCATACTTTCCGACACCGGAAGGCCTGTTGTTTTCATCCAACAGGTTCCATTGGAGGAGCGTGTACGAGGGCCAAAGGGACCCAAAACCATTTCCTCCATTTTTTTCAGCCGCAAACATGATAAGAGAAAATGGTGGGTCGCGCAGGTCTGCCGGCGTGGGTCGCGAAGTTTGGCCGGTTGGTGAAAATGGGTCCCCGGAAAAAAAGTTTGAAGAACACTGCTTTAAAGAATGCAAACTGTGGATTGGTCACATGAATGAAGCAAAATATAAGTCACAGCACTCTGATCAACACCTTGGTGAGAGACTGAAAATCTTTGCAGTTCGACAGTGTCGCTTAACCATGTGATGGTGCATCTTGTGAACCATCGGGTTTCTACACCTTTTGATATAATTAATTGGTTAGTTGGCATAAAGGTATTGCTGTTGTACACTAGGGGCTGTTCTTGCAAATGAAGTCAAGTGGAATGCTAGCCAAATTAGCAATTCATGTTCATTGTCAAGAAAGCAGATAGTTTGCAGTGTAATATTATAACAACGGAGAAGGAGGAAATGTACAAGAGGTCGAAAGAATGCAGACCTTTGAGGGGATGGAGGAGGTTACCAATATGGTGAGCAGGAGTAGCTTTAAACACCCGAATAAACATTTTAAACTGGAGTCGCTGGGAAATCAGGAGCCACTATAGCACGACAAGGGCAGGCATAATGAGTGCATGAGATTTTGTAGATCGGGATCATGTTTTGAATGGGCAGTATTTCAAAGGACATGGTGGTTGGACAGCTGGTCAGCAGAGCATTCAAATTGTTGAGTTAGGATATTGTTCTATGAAGGATAAATTCTATATGTGATATGCTATGAGACACTGCAGGTTATGCAGTACTCTCCTTTGTAGGCCTCATGGACAGATAAAGTCACTGAGATATTTCCATTAAAGGTAACAGTTTCCTTGCTTTAGTAGATTCCGGAACATATTCTGTGTTAGCACCATGAGACCAAGGTGGGGATTTTACAGCCGTTCTCACCAGAGAGATCTTCCAGTCCCACCGATAGCGAACCCCTGCCATGGGGTTCCCGGCGGCAGAGGGTGGATTCATTGGGAAATCAAATTGACAGCGGTGGGAGCAGAAGATCCTGCCGGGAAACATGTGCAGGGAGCCCCCAATAATATAATATGGTGGCAGCAAGTGAAAGAACAAGCATGGTAAAGTTTATGCCATTGCTGGAAAGTTTTTACCAAGTTAGAGGACCTCAGTTGAGTAGATGGATGGAAAGTGTAGAGCAGATTACTATGCATTCTGTGCACTGACAGGGTCTGAGCAGAGATATGCAATAATAGAGAAAGAAGCATTAGCTGCTATATGGGCTTGAGAAAAGTTTGCAGCTAATATTCTTGGTCTCTGCCTCAAGATGAGTTATGTTATGTTCTGGAAAAGCAGTAAACCACATCCGTTGCTTTGTCCTGTATCTAATGGTGACAAGACCTGAACAATATGATGTAGCCCTTGTCAAAGAGGTGGAAACCTTTGCATCGACAGCAACCATAACTCTATCAGCAATAACTCAGCAACTAAATTAAATTGGAGATGCACAGAAATCTGATGAAGAATGTGCTCAGGTCAGAGAATACTGCATAGAAGAATGGTCAGCATAGGCCACACACATTCTCTCACAATATTATGACAAAGGGGATGCCTCAGTGTAGTTGATGATTTACTCATCTCTGATAAGAGTTTGGCCATTCCGGGAGTGCTGAGACTCGATATACTGCAATGATTGTACCAAGGATATTTGGGTATCACAAAATGTTGAGTTAGAGCATAATATTCTGATTGGTGGCTGGGTATCTCAAGAAATTCGAAGAGATAATTATCAGACTGTATTACTTCTGCTAATCATCATCAGAAGCTGGGAGAACTGTTGATTTCATCTTTTCCATCAAGACCTTGGGAAACGTCTTAAGATGGATCTCTTTGACCACAGAGGTAAAATGGCCTTAAACCTTTCCAGCTGTGGAACCCCACACGTTCTTATCCTGTCAACAGCACGTTTTCGCCCCCTCCATAATGCCCCTCCCATGATTCCTCTGCCGAAGTCCTGCCCTGAATCTCTTGCCAAAGGCCCCTGCCCCAATGAATCTTCATCCAAGAGTAGATGTCCGATATTACGTAGGAAGTTACTGGATGGGTGGGGTACTGGGTGCCGGGAGAGGGACTGGTAAAGTCACAGTGGATAGGGACCAAGAGGGCCCCTGCATTCTCTCCTGCCTTCTCCCCTGCACCTTGTTTCCTCTTTCCTCACCTTTCTGTCAGCCAGTCATGTCACCTCTTATTTATTCCTTTGGATAATTTATCCCCCACAGCTGCTATAACCGATTACTTGCAGCTCTGTCTTCCTATTCTCACACTGCCATCTCGGAATTTAATGTTTATTTTCATAGTTTAGATCAACACTTTAACAATACACCAAAGAAGATTATACACTTAGAATAACAGAAATTACTATAATGGCCCAGTCATAACTTACAATTCGAGGGCGAGGACGCAGCCTATAATTAAATTGTCACAGCACTGAGAGCAGCCAAAGCTCTTTAGAGGGCCAAACTGCGTTGCAGAATCTTGTATGAAAGGAATTTTAAGAAATATTGTATCTGAGGCTGTCAATGGGTAGCTTTTTGTTCATTCACTTATCCCTGAAAAGATGGTGAACAGTCTGTAAAAATGCTCTGGTAGTTTGGTTCAAGGTCCACTCAATGACTACATTAGCTAAGCTGGGCTGGTAGCAATGCAGCCCTGAAGGAGTGCTGTATTGAGGCAGCTTTCCATTTGGTTGAAATATCAAACTATTTCCTGTCATTCAATTTCTGATCATTCCTTGGCCTTTAAGCAACAGTATCAAACTGAAATGAATGATTCATTCATCTTATTGCTGTTTGGTAACTTTCTAAGATGTAGTAAGTTGCTACATAAATGGTAATCTCTTTAACTTTGAGTGTTGTGTGCTGATGTTTTGTTTTTTGTATTTTGACACCAGTTTCAGAAAGAATGTTAAGGGATGGATGTTTGGGAGGTGCTAATTGAACATTGTGACCCTGAATTTTCAGTAGTAACAACAGCACTGACCGTTAACACTTTATAAAGCAGACAGCAACTTCTGCACATGCGCAGTTAAATACTTTTGTGAGGGCCACGAAGAATCCAGCACGTGTTTTAAGGATACAAAGTAATAACATTTATTTACAATAACATATATGTATAACAGCAGCAGCAGCAACTTCCCTTGCTGCACACTCCTTCCTCTGGTTCCAAATTGGCCAGCTTTATTTATACTTGGAGTTTACTAATGGTTTCTCCGCCCCCCTCATTGGGGAAGCTCATACTCCCACAGGATTGTAGGATTGTCATTAGTCCCCAGCCAATGGTAAGCAGGCAGGTTATAACAAATACAGAAATTGGGAAGTGGCTGTCCGTGATGCCCTGCTCCTCCGTAGGGTGCATTATTGCATTTGACTCCGAAGAAATCATTAGAAATTGTCTTTTCACGGATAATGAAAATGTCAACGTTTAGCCAATCAGGTTAAAGAACGATTTTAATGGCATATGATGTCGTCACTATTGCACAACTATTGGGTCTGCAGAGCTAATTTTATAAGTGTGGAGTCTGATTCCCTTCAAAAAACATTTAAATTGCCCATTTTTAACAAAATAATTAATTTCCTAAGTTTTTTGTTCTGGTAATGTTGTTCCCTTAACCGCGTGTATTTGTTGCAATCTTTATTTTGCTGCCTGGACAGTGATTTAAATGTGATTATTACTTTTAGCTTTGCTGTGTGTGATAATTCTATCTGATTTGGTAGGGAACCTTGCCTGTTTTATTGCTGGATTTCATCAATCCCTGGTTGATGATGCTAAATTAAGACTCGGATTGGAAAAGAGGAAGTCTATGCTGTTGAGCCCGCTAAATCTTTGTGAATGGCATTCTTGCCTTCATAGGACAGGGTGTCAAGTATAAAGCTCAAAAATTATGTTTACAATTATATGGAACGTTGGTTAGGCCACATTTGGAATACTGTGTCCAATTCTGGTCACCACACTACCAGAAGGACGTGGAGACTTTGGAGAGAGTACAGAAAAGGTTTACCAGGGTGTTGCCTGGCATGGAGGGTATTAGCTCTGAGTAGAGATTGAATAAACTGGGCTTCCCGAGTCGGCACTCCAGCACCAACTCACAAGTACATCTTCAGCTCTTTGGCCATGCCGAGCTGAAAGCTACTACTGCAAATGGTTACCTTCTATCTGACAGCCCACAGCATGGACTCACCAATCTTCTCCTCTCTTAGATTGCCAGGGTTGAGCTGTCTTTGACCGTCAGGTCCCCTCCTGGGCCTTCATCACTTAAAGTCTGCCAACAGCAGCCCTTTCACTGTTTGGAGTCTGTTTGTCTGCTCCTTTTTCTTTTTGACTTAACTGGAACCTCTCCTCCATCTCCCCTGTCTCTGTCCTCCTGACTGGGACTCTTACCAGCAATGACGCACAGCTCCTGGGTCACATGAGCTGGCTTTTGCACCAATTCGTTTCTTTTCCTCTTTTTTTACATAGGCACGCCTCTGTCTGAATGGGCAGGCCCTTTAACTGCCAGATTCCGCAGCACCCACTCTACAAGAAAATAAATTGTTTCACATAGCAGTGTGCGTCATCTGTTCTCCACTGTCTGCAAAATCTGCATCACCACATTTAAACATACATTCCAGTAAATCGTGTAAAGGAGCATATTTGTAGAAATGCATAACAGTACAATGGCTGCATCACCATTTGCCCAACTTTTCGTTTGGGCATAATGTAAGCCCAGGATAGTGAGTGCTCTTTCATGATGGCTCTTGACCATGGCAATAAAATGCTTTAGACCAGGAGACACAAATTGATATCAGCGTGGCACGTGTGCTTCTTGTGTTTACGGTAAATGCTTTGGGGCGTGTCAAGAGGCTGTCGGAAGAGGCACCACAAAAAAAGGTGGCATTTCAATATTAAAAAATAACTATGCAATTTTCAATCTCCAAATTAGCTGTGCTGCATTTTAGCCGGTGTAAAGCTGGTGTAGAGTATTGTGATGTTGGTGCACTGGTATAGATGGCCAGTTTTAATAATTGGGTAAGGCAGGAGGCACACTAGGTTAGAAATCAAAGAAAGGCCTTTATTGCCACTGTCCCTGACAATATTTTTTGTTCTTCATCAGAAGACCCTGAAATATTGAATCGACAGGGCATTGCCTTCTGTGAACTCACATTTTAATAAGTCCAGCAGTTATGCTGTCAACAAGAATGAGATGAATGCAGTTGGCAACTTACAGACGCAGTAGCAGTAACTTCAGAATTCATGAAGACAAATTGAACAAATAAATATACTGTGGCTTCCACTTAATGTCAATTCACTGCCCTTTCCTGCTCTTTTTCCATTTTTATCTGGAGGATCACTTTTTGTGGACAGAAGTGTAGATTCTTCTTCATTGGCCCCATGAATTTCCATCTGTCTTGATTCTGTTTTGCATGTATGATTACTCCACATCAGATGTGGTTGTGAAATAACCCTGAAATCATCGCTTCCATTAAACTGCAACCACAACAGTGGTATATGAAGACCCAACATTTTTCTTAAAGATTTTATTCGCAAATAGCTTCCTTCAAATTTCTCTCTTGAGGAAACTACTGCCAGTGCCCCCTTCTGCCTTTTCCTATTTACTGTTGGATTTCTGTGCAGGCAGGACAAAAGCAAAAATTATCAGTACTTCCTGCATATAGACAGCAGCTTTGTGCCCATTGCAGCAATTCTCATTCAGCACTCGACAAAGATGGTGTCTTTAGGAAGCATCTCTGCATCTGCAGTCCCGCTCATCATTTGCCCTCTCGAGTATCTTTTCGATCCGTTATTTCTTTCTGCTTCAATGTATCATCACCTTTATGGCAGAATCATTCATTGTTGAAGAGAGAGCTTTTCTCCTTAATCGTTTAATACAAAATCAGAGCAACAATATGGCTAGGCAGGAGGATTCAATGCGCATGTTTGATTAATAAGGTACGAAACATAAATCATGATTAGTACATCTGGATTTGTGTGCATAATCAAAATTCAGTTTGCCATTGAAAATGCTCTCTTGTTGGATGCGCTGAACTTTGGATTGGAGCTGAAGTGGAGCTCCCACCCACCTGGCGAAATGGCGAGGGTTGTAACCTCATTTGATGAGGGGGGGGGCGGGGAGGTGGCTTCTCTCTGTTCCCCTCAGTCCTGAAAAGGACACCACATGGTTATCACTATGATTTGTGAAACTGCTGCTGTGAAATGGCTGTCTTGTTTACCCACATAAATATCCATAAAGATTTATCATTGTGTGAACAGCTAGTGGTGATTTGCTGCGATGCAATATCAATGCAATTATTTTTTTGAAATCCAGCATTGTGGCAGATGATCAATCGCTAAAAGTTGCGTCATAGGTTAAACAGGGCCACACAAAAGCAAACCAAGCACTGGGCTTTATTTCCAAAGGGATAGAGTTGGAAAGTACGAGCTATGCTAAAACTGTATGGAACCTTGGTTAGACGATGGTGCTGCATGCAGTCCTGTTTGCCACATTAAAATTAATGTTGAGGTGCCGGGGGTGGTAGATTTCGAAGGATGATGCCCAGAATTGCAGGGGTGGACGTATCAAGAAAAGATTGATCGTCTGACTTCCCTTGAAAAAAGAAGGCTCTGAGTGACCAGTCTTGAAACTGATGATGGAGTGGATGCAGAGCGAATGTTTCTTCCTGTGGAAAAGAACATAACTGGAGGCTGAAAACATAAGAAACCTAAAGAGTTGTAAGAATGTGGAACCCGTTACCACAGGGAGTGGTTGAAGCAAATAACATCGATGAGTTTACGGGGAAACTAGACTAGTATTTGAAAAGCGAATGAATGGCTGCGGTGGTAGATTTAGATGAAAAAAGGTGGTACGAGGCTGGAGTAAATTGCAAACACTGGCATGAACTGGTTAGGCTGAATGGCCTGTTTCTGCAATGTATATCCAATGCAGTGCTATGTATTGAGAAAAGAGGAACAATAATTGTTTTTGTGTTTAGAGCATTGATCCTGTTGATCGTTGAACTCTCCATTAGGTATCTGAATATAGACACATCCTGCAGATAGAGAAACAAGTTGTTTCAAACTTCAATTAGTTACCAGTACAGCAGCCACTGCTCCAAAAGCTTTTAAGATGAAACATTACACTGGGTAAATTTCTGAGTGGTTTCTGTGTTTTGAAGATTGAAATTACATACTGAACCACTGAGTTTGAGAGGCAGTAAAAGTACAACAAATTATGGAAATATTACAGATGCAGCTGCGATATGAATTTGAAAAATATTTTTAAAAGCCTTTCTTATTACTGCCTTCCATATTTGTTCTGCTTTTCTGTATCGCCTTTACTTTTGCAGTATTTTTATATCTTTTCCAGAGGCTTTCTAATCCAATTTGCATTTTAATTCATGCAGATTTGATATCATGGTCATGGTTCAATTGTGATCCATGTTGTCAGCACAAAGGACATGTGTGGAAGGATGTCATAGCCTGGTGATCAAATGTTAGTAGCTTCTTGTGTGCATGTGAACAAACCCACTCAACACCCCTCCCAACCTCCCAATATCCTGACCTTAGGAATATTATTGTTTTGGCAAAACCATTGAGTGGAAACATAACTTCTCCTTGGTGGGTGGACCTTGGCAGTAGGGTCAGAAAGGGCAGCACAATGGTTATCACTGCTGCCTCACAATGCCAGGGACCCGGGTTCGATTCCAAACTTGTAATACTGTCTGTGTAGAATTCGCACATTCTCCCAGTGTCTGCGTGGGTTTCCACCAGTGCTCCGGTTTCCTCCCACAGTCCATAGATCTGCAGGTTCGGTGGATTAGCCATGTTAAATTGCCCCTAAGTGTCCAAAGGATAGGTGGGGTTACGGGGATAGGGCCTAGGTAGGGTGCTCTTTCGGAGGATTGGTGCAGACCCAATGGGCCAAATGGCCTCCTTCTGCATTGTCGGACTTCTCTGAAAGAAACCCATATTTTAGGTATGGAATGTACTAAAGCATAGGGTACTGGAGGAAATAAAGAGGTGGTAATGAGTAAGTGAATGCTTTGCTGTCAGAAAGACAATACCAAAATGTGTTTACTGAACTGGAACAAAAGGAATATAATATGATGGAATTAATTAGTAAAATGTCTAATTTATTAAAGTCCATTGTTAAGCTTTGCATGAGTGAGAACTATTTTATGCAGTGAATGGTGAGGCCTGGAACGTACTGTATTGCCTGAGGATGTGGTGGAGGCTGATTCAGTCGTGGTTTCCAAAAGGGAATTGGATAATTATTTGAAGAGAGAAGATTTGCATGGCTGCATTGAAAAGGCCGGAGACTGTGACTGGCTGAATAGCTCTCATAGAGAGCTGACGCAGACACATTGTGTTGAATGGCCTCCAATGATGTTGCCATTCTATGATTCCAAATGAGAGCATGCAGTTGTTAGTCATCTGTAAAAATACCTGGTGTTCCTCTGGATTAGAATGGACCCTGTTAATTTTATTCTCCAGGTTTAAGTCTCTCAATAAGGATATCACTTTGTAAATTTGGTTGAAATCAATCGGGAAATATTTCAACTCGCCATAAAATGGGGTACATGACACACAATTCAATACAAGTGATTGCAATTGTGAACTTAGGGTTGTAGCTGACTTCGTAGCTCGAGTGATAGCACCCTACTGGAATGTGCAGACCAAGATATTTCCAGGGTAAGTTTAAACAAAGCTCTACTCTGGAGTTGTACCTCCCTATCCTTTTTGGATGGATATCGTTGTGCAGCAGTCTAAATGAGTGGCTGTGCTACAGTTGGGGTTAAGCTCTGCTTTCTAATTGCTTTTAACTTTATAATACATGTAATGATATGTATATTGACTGGGATGTGGAGTTAACAAGTTAATAATGCTTCTTACCACTAGAAGGAACCACAATGCAGTCATATATGTATCTTGTGACTTGGGAATTCTGGGAGTAACGAGTTAGGAGAGAGCTGGTTAAGATAGTGAGGCATGAGAGAGAGCAGTTGTCCTTGAGAAAGTCTGCTAGTTAGAGATAGCATAGTTTAATAGAGAAACCTTCTACTTTAGGAATGTGATTGAATCTTAGTGTAATAAATTTTTAGTTTTGTTTGTTAACAAAGCTATGTGTTCTTTATTCAACACTCTGCACCCGAGTCATCCAGGTAAAGCAAAATAGAGAACGCGACAATACATAATTGCGAATTGCCCATGATTTTGCCCACAATAAATTGATGAATATGATTTTCTTAATACGTAGATAACAATGGAGTTAGGAATTACTTCAGAAAAAATCCTTCACAGCATCATAAATCTGCCAAGAGTATGCAATGAGGTTCCAGGCGGTTGTTTGCTTGCAATATTTCCATCCTTAATGTAGTAATTTTCATGTTGGGTATTGAGATAAAAATGCAAATTTTCATCATTCAAACCCATTCTGGTTCAATTCATTTGAGCTCAGTAAGAGTCGTAAAGGTTGGTGAGATTCCACTTTCTGGGGCGCGAAATAACTGAAAGGAGAGCGGACCCTCTTCTCCGGGTCAGCTCAACGCAACACGCTTGAGGGGACAATTTTGTGAAGCTCAAAGTGTTGGAATGGAGGATACTTGTTAATAGCTATTTTGTTTAAGTCCAGGAAGATGATTCTCTCACCTGGAAAAACGATGCTCATTATTGCATATTATCATTTTATTTATTTTTTCATGAAGATGAGCATTGCTGATTTGACCACCATTTGTTGCCCATCCCTAATTACCCTTGAGAAGGTGATGGTGGACTGCCTCCTTGAACTGTTTCTGTAGGTACTCCCAATGTGCTGTTTGGAAAGGGAGTACCAGGTTTAAACTAGAATCAGTGAAGGAACTTGAAGTACCAATTGAATAAAGTTAGTCTGGTCATAGCTTTGGTCCCCTGCTGTGTGTGTAGAGGAGAGGGTTGGGGGGAGAAAGCAAAAAGAAAATGTAGCATAAAATAATTTTTATCTAGCTCAGTTTTAAAAAGTGCTTTCTTGGTCTTCCTTCAAATGGATTGGCCGGCCACAAGTGAAAGGTACAAATACCTGCTTCTGATCACAAGCATGGACCATTACATGTCTAGATTGTGCTGTCATGTAGAAGAGTCTTAAACCTGAGATGCTCTGCTTGCTATGGGAATGGCTAATTCGACTATTCAATTAGTAATATTAAGGCAAGATTGGTACCAGGATTTTGTACCTTTCAAGTTTATACACTACAGGACAGCACGGTGGCGCAGTGGTTAGCACTGCTGTCTCTCGGCACCGAGGTCCCAGGTTCGATCCCAGCTCTGGATCCCTGTTTGTGTGGAGTTTGCACATTCTCCCCGTATTTGCATGGGATTCCCCCCCCCCAACAACCCAAAGATGTGCAGGGTAGGTGGATTGGCCACGCTAAAATTGCCCCTTAATTGGAAAAAATAAATTGGGTACTCTAAATTTAAAAAAAAAAAGTTTATACACTATAATCTAACATTTATTTTTCAGTTGTAACACATATACCTGCCACTTTGCCTATGAGACAAGTTAAGTTTGATGGGGGTTGGGAGGGAGGGATGTGGGGAGAGAAACCGTAAATGGTGTCTGCAAAAGAGAAGAGCAACAAAAGCGTAGTTCACGTTCATAAAGATTTTGCATTCTGGGAGATAGAGAATCTAGTGGAGTGGTGTAATGACAACCATCTCTCCCTCAATGTCAGCAAAACTAAAGAGCTGGTCATTGACTTCAGAAAGCAAAATACGTACACACCCCTGTCTGCATCATTGGGGACGAAGTGGAGATGGTTGACAGCTTCAAATTCTTAGGTGTGCACATCACCAACATCTGACCTGGTCCACCCATGTCGGCGCTATGACCGGGAAAGCACAACAGCCGCCTATACTTTCTTAGGAAACTAAGGAAATTCTTCATGTCCACATTGACTCTTACCAACTTTTACAGATGCACCACAGAAAGCATCTTATCTGGCTGCATCACAGCCTGGTATGGCAACTGCTCGGCCCAAGATCGTAGTCGTGAACACAGCCCAGTCCATCATGCGAACCCGCCTCCCATCAATTGATTCTGTCTGCACCTCCCGCTGCCTTGGGAAAGTGAGCAGCATAATCAAAGACCCCTCCCACCCAGCTTATTCCCTCTTCCAACTTCTTCCATCGGGCAGGAGATACAAAAGTCTAAGACCACGCAGTAACAGATTCAAAAACAGCTTCTTCCCCGCTGTTACCAGATTCCTAAACGACCCTCTTTTGTGGACTGAACTGATTTGTTCACACCCCTTTATCTACTAAGTAGTATTACACTCCTGTATACTTCACCCAATGCGTGTGTCTATCTATTTACGTTGTGTATTTATGTTTGTCCTATGTATTTCTCTCATGTATGGAATGATCTGTCTGAACTGTATGCAGAACAATTCTTTTCACTGTACCTTGGCACACGTGACAATAAACAAATCCATCCATCCAAATCCATCCCATTGTAACTTAGCTCATTAACACACTGAGCCACAGATTCATTGAAAGAATCAATGTCCTACATTTTTATCATCTTTTAGGATTTCCCATAATAATCCTTTCCAAATTAGATTATTCAAAAAATGCGTCAAAGATGCACATTGTTGCTGAAAACGTAATCTTATTTTTTGTGGAACAACCACTCTCAGTACTAAATGCTATGGCGATTGGTCCAAGTTTTGTGTTAAGGATAACAATGAGGTTAATAACGTTAATGGTTAGAATTGGACAGCAACTTGTTGAGTCTGCACATGTGGAGCTAAATGCAGAAATCTGGAAGTTGCAGATCAATTTGACTTGCTCCTCCACAAGCTTTGCTGTATTGCTACTAGTTGATGGACCTGCCGTTGAATGCTTATAAAGTTGCCGTGCTTGCCCACTCGTTACCACTAAACATGCCCAAAAATTGTTCGAACTGGAAGTAAACTTTTAAAGGTTTGAAAAGTTAAAAATGTTATTTTTCCTATATGGAGTCTCATTCCTGCAGAGTTTAATTATTGTTACAGATTTCAAGAAAAAGTAAATATAAACAGTTCTTGCTTTTATGTTCTTTCTCTCTTATCTCTCTAAACTCCGTTTCTGCATTTCTTTTCCTCTGGTTATAGGTTTTTGTTCATCATTTTACAAGGAATTAAATATTCTAATTTAGTTTAAACTCTTCCATCTCAGTGAGGAACCTTTGGTCTGATTTGAAAGGTAAAAAGGAAAAGAAAGTCTTGCTATCTTTGTACAGGGCTTTGGTGAGACCATATCTGGGTTACCTTCTGCAGTTTTAGTCTCCATATTTAAGGGAGGATATATTTGCATTGGAGCCAGTGCAGTAAAGGTTCACTAGATTGGTTCCTGGGGAGAGTTGCCCTATGGTGAGAGGTTGAGTAAATTGACCCACTAATCTCTGGACTATAGAAGAATGAGAGCTGACCATTTTGAAACATACAAGGTTATGATGGGCTTGAGAGACAATAGGTTGTTCCCTCAGGCTATGGAATCTCGAACATGAAGGCCCAGCCTCCGGATAAAAGGCTAATCATTTGGGACTGAGGTGAGAAAAAATTCCTTCATGCAAAGGGTTATCAATATTGGGATTTCTTCTCAGAGGGTCGTGAAAGCTCCATTGTGTCCCAGGAGTCTATATGATGCAGTATTTGGGGAGTGGGTAGGAAAATGGAGTTGAGGCCAAAGATCAACCCTGATGTATTGAATGCTGAGGGACTGTAAGGTGTACTCCTTCTACTTTTCATAGACCTTTCGCCAGCCTTTAAGAATGTGAACAACTATTAAAGTAATAACGCAAAATGCGTTCTTTCACCACTGACCACAGAATCTGTTTCTGTGATAGATTAGATTTCTGTCCATTTCCTGTCTTCTACCTCACACCTTCGCATATATATATGTGCAAGCAGTGATTCAGCATTTTGATCTGATTGAAACTTTTGGTCATCCCGGTACATTTTAAGGGATGTGAGTCAATCCGCCTCTGCCACCCTCCCAGCCAGTGCATTCCAGACCATTATCACCCTCTGGGTAAAAAGGTTTTTCCTCAAATCCCCTTAAACCTCCTGCCGCTCACCTTGAACTTGCGTCCCCTTGCGTCCCCTCGTTGCTGACCTTCAACAAAGGGGAACAGCAGCTCCCTATCCACCCTGTCCATGCCTCTAATAATCTTGTAAACCTCGATCAGGTCGCCCCTCAAGTCTTGTCTGCTCCAGTGAAAACAACCCAAGCCTATCCAATCTCTCTTCATAACTTAACTGTTCCATCCCAGGCAACGTCCTGGTGAATTGCCTCTGCACCCTCTCCAGTTCAATCAGATCCTTCCTAAAATGTGGTGACCAGAATTGCACACACTACTCCAGCAACCTCACCAAAGTTCTGTACAACTCCAACATGATCTCTCTGCATGTCCAATGCAAGGTTGGGTGAAGGTGAGCAAATATTGCCGCAACGTTAGGTGAAAAACTGTAATCGCTTCTGATGTTTTTTGCCCCATCTTTCTGTTCCCCCTCACTGAATTGTTAAGCTGTGCAGGACTTGTACAGTGAGCACAATGGGTATGCTTGCTGTCGTCGATTATGGAGACTACTGAACATGGTTGACTTAGATATAATTATGATGTAGGTCTGCTCACCTCGAGATGCTCTGACTTAAGTGGGCCATATGGTGGGTAATATTTTAAAAAGAAAGCTCATTTGTGTCCATTAATGTTCAATATTTAATGCATATGGTAAGCCAGACATGTCTTGTTTTTTTGAAGAAGAGGAAGACTGGGGTGTGTTTTGCGTCTGAACATTTTGTGTTAATGTGACGTTCACAGTGTGGAGCTGCGAACTGTGTGCTCAGCGCCTGCTGAATGCGAGCTGTTCAAATGGTGTATCCATCTCGCACCTTCTCTCCGCCCCCCCCCCCCCCCCACCCCACCCCACACCCCGAGAGTCAAACAAATTGTCTGACATGCAGACTCTACTTTTCATGCAGATCCTGAGCAATGTGACAGTAGAGAATCCCAAGAATGGAAAATATACATTTTTGTTGTTAAAAATGAAGAAAAAGCTTATAAAGCTGCATCTCAGTGAGATGTCATCAGTGAAGTTCAGGCAAAGAGAAATTATCTTGTTTTCCCCCTGCTGACGCAGTTGATGTTTTGGACAGATGCACAGGGGTTTTGGGGTGTTCTCATTTATTCTCAAGCTAGACAATTAATCTTTGCTCCTGATCATTATCCAGTGAACCTTGCTGGATAGAAGATATTGCGTAAAGACCGACATTGAATTTTGCTCTGCAGCCTTCTGAGTTGAATAACCTGTTGACAGTCTGCACCGGGAATCGATTGCCAGTCTGTCAGTCGGAAACATTCTTGCTTCTGAGTCAGAGGATTGTGGGATCAAGTCTTACTCCAAGACTTGAGCACAAACATTAAGGCTGACACTGGTATTGAACGGCTGCTGCACTGTCGAATGTAATTTCTCTCAGATAAGACTGAGGTTCCGTCTACTCAGATTAAAAATCCCATGGCACTATTTTGAAGAAACACAGGAGAGATATCCCCAGTGTCCTGAACAATATTTATCCCTCAATAAAGATCACAAAAGCAAACAGATTATCTTGCGATTATCACATTGCTGTTAGGGAGAGAATGCTGTGCGCAAATTGGCTGCCGTGTTTCTTAGATTAAAGCAATAACTACACTTGAAAAGTACTTCATTACCTGTAAAGCATTTGGAAAACGTTCTGTAAACATAAGTCTTTTTTGTCTTAATTTTCCTGCATGTTTTTTTGGGAAAGCTTAATTTTGTTTTACACCCATGTGGAATAACTTTTAATTTAATCAGTTTTCTGTTCGAATTGCCTATATTTATCTCACCTTGGTTGAAGAATGAAAATGGCCATTTCATAATGTTTTCTTTCATATCTCCTGTGATGTGGGAATTTCAGATACATATTGTGTTGTATGTATCTGGTACAGTAATGGTTAAATGCCTGGGATAGGATGCATACGTGACTGCCGCAGTCATTTTTTAAAAACCCTCGTTTAAAAGGCAGGCAGACACTGTGGCTGCAGAAGCGATAATCAAAGCATCATAGAAGTAAGATCATGATTCATACCTAAATAGGGCTAATATAATTTTGTTAATAGTTGGGTTTAGATTATGGTAGGGTTTTGGTTAGCCTTAGTAAGATGGTCATAACTCAGTTAGTGGGACAGAGGTGATGTGGTTAATGGGAGGAGCCAGGGGCTTAAACTGTCAGGTGTTGAGTTTCAGTTTTGATTTGGATGCAAACAAAACACAAGCTTTTTCCAAACACTAGGATGTTAAACAATCTGTGGGTGTTTCCTAAATCCATCTCCCTCTTTCCCTCCTCTCTCTCTCTTTCCCCCCCCGGCCCCCCCACCCCCCAGGGATGAATTTGATAGCTTCCAGCTCAGCTAAGAAGCAAGCCTTGACATCCCTTTGTTGTGATTGTTATGCTGAAATTGTGAGACTTTGCTCTCTGACCCTAGCCTCACCATAATCAGTGTGCTCAATGGGAGGCTAATCATTGGTCTAAGGCGCACCCTTAATGCCTGCCTTCCCCGGTGTCTATGAAAAGATTTGACACTGGTGTACGCTTTGGACGGGCTACCAGAGGCTGGTGGTTTGCAGAGTGGGGGTGGTTTCCAGCAGTAATCCAATCTGTTCCCTAATGAAGCAAATGAGATTAGCCAGATATTTCCAAAACCCAAGACTTTGAGTTTTTGGGAATCCAGACCACTTGCCGGAACTGAACCCCACCAATGGAGCTCACACATTTCCTTGTGTCGTGAAGTCTGCATGATTTTAATGCAGTGGTTACCATTAAATTGCCAGCTCTCGCGAGTGAGCCTGAGGAATGAGAATCCCTGACTTGAGGGTGTTCTCACCCCTCCCCTGCGCGTTGTTCAGTTTGTGGGGGATGGATGCCCCTGCCCCTTGCAAGATACTGAACGAACCGCAGTAAAAGGCCGAGACCATGCAACTAGGTCCACTCCATTTCTCTGGTGTCGATACTGCAACCTCTGCCAGTGATAGACTAATGGAACCGCCATGGAATCTTAGGCCCATCGTGTTTAAACTGTCTTGCATCAGATGAACAATTTGAAAGACAAACCAGTATTAAGCAGTAAATAACACTGGAGTTCACACAACAGAAACAAGGCAAATGAAATAGAACAGAAAATGCTGAAACTACCAAGCTGGGGAGGCAACATGTAGAGAGAGAAACAGTTTCAGATTGATGACCTTTCATTCAGGTTTCAACCGCAGGTCAGCTAAGGTAGGGAGGGAGTTGGATGATGTTACAGAGGGGGAAATAGGCAGCTTTAGTCATGGCACGGTTGATGGGTGGAGCTCACTTCAGGGTCAACTATAACACCAAGGTTACAAAGCAGTCTGGTTCAACCTCAGATGGATGCTAAAGAACACAATGGAGTGAGGGCTAAAGAACAGAGTTTGGGCCAGGGACCAAAGACAATGGCTTCATTCTCCACATGTTTAGTTGGAAGAAATATCTGTTCATCTCGTCCTGACATCGGATAAACATTCTGAAAATTTAGTGATGGTGGAGGGGATCAAGACAGGATGCATAAGTCAAAGTTGGGTATCGTCAGCATACATGTGGAAACTGACGTTTGTTTTTCAGATGTTGCGGCTGAGGGGCTGTATGTAGATTTAAGAGGGGGCCAGGATTGATCCTTTGGGACTTCAGACGTAACGGTGTGGGAACCATTGAAGAGGAGCCACTGAAAGTTACGACTGGATAGATAAGAATGGAACCAGACAAGTCCAGTGCCATCCAACAGGGTGAGGGAGGAGTGATGTGGAAGGAGGATGGTATGATCAAATGTGTCAATGGTTGCAGGAAAGAGCAAGAGGAGTGATAATTTATCTCCGTCACAATTGCATAAAATGTCATTCATGACTTTGCTGAGTGCCATTTTGGAACCACAGTGGGCAGAAACAGATTGGAGGCACTCAAGCCTGTGACCGCCGGCTCTGAATTTGCATGCTCTCTCCTTTCTATCCTGCGATAATCTCAAGCCCAATACCTGCTGTTCCCTCCCAGCGCCATGTCTGTCTTTTACTGAGCAATCTTAAGCTTGCTCTTCTGAATTCCTGGATCTGCTGAACCTGTTCTCATTCCTCAATGAGCCACTTATCCCTTTGTTTGTTTATAGTTTAACCTTTGCATCCATTTCCCTCCAAATCTGTGCCTTTTGCTACTCGAGTTATTGCTTTGGGGCTCCCTATTGGTTCCCCTTACTCAGTCCAAACCCCCACAATTCATAGACTTGGCTATTCACTCTCCTGAAGGTTCTTTCTCAAAAGTAAGGCTTTTTATAAAAATTAGAACTCTGATTTAATCACCGTTTTTGCTCTTGAATAAATGCAACAATTGAAGTGCATAAGAGTGGATTATTAAAGACCATGATGCAAGTAAACTTCAAAGCGATGCAAGAAATCATGAAAAAGGATTATTTGAGTACAAAGATCAACTGAATATAGGGAGCTGAATATCAAAGATAAAAAGCATTGGAAAATGAATTGATGTAGGGAAAAAAAAAAATTGGGGGATAAATTTATTTTTAATCTATTTAAATTATGCTTAATAGTTGAGGAATTGTCTAGTTGATATTTAAGGTTATTTGTGTATTTTTGCACTGTCGCAGCACACATTTAAAAAAAATGTGTTTGCGATTTTTCTACATGATTACAGCAGATTTTTGAATTTAATTGGTCTGATATGCCTAATAGCTCTGTAATCCATCATGTGATAATTATGTTTTAAAATAAGGTCAAAGTCTAATCAAATGGAATGTCATTTCTTGCATTCTGTTTTGCGTACCTGCAGTCAGGAGATGTCAGTTATCGAAAAAAAGGTGAAGCACGATAAACAAGAACCATTCAGCGCTCTTGCATGCAAATTTAGTGATTTCAAAATTACCCCAAAGCTGAAAGAAGTAATTGAAATGGCCAAGGCTGGAATGTCAATTGGTTTGTGTTGCAGCCATCAAACTATCCAGATGTGCATTGCATTTCTATGCTGCAGTAACAACATGCACTTTTAACCGCATTGGGCTCATGATTCATATATAATTGTGGGTTATGGATTTTTTTTTACATTATTCCCTTTTGCAACGTGTCAGCTGAGCTACTTGGAAAGTAAATTCCAAAGTAAATGTTCAAGCCCTGCTCAGTAGATCGTACTCACATTTGAATGTGTGTGGAGCAAGCACCCCTTCCACAAGCCTCTATTGTGAAGCAGGAAATTATGATCCAGCATCTTTCAACTGTGGAGCATATGAAAAGCTGATTCATACCCATCTCCTTAAAAAAATTTAGAGTACCCAATTTTTCAATGGAGGGGCAATTTAGCACGACCAATCCACCTACCCTGCACATCTTTGGGTGATGAAGTGAGACCCATGCAAACAGGGGGAGAAGTGCAAACTCCACATAGACAGTGACCTGGGCCCGTCCGGGATCAAACCCGGTCCTCGGCGCCGTGAGGCAGCAATGCTAACCACTAGGTCACTGTGCCACCCTACACACCCATCTACTAATGTTAACACTAGTTGTTCGAACAAGATAAACTTTGTCTACAAATTTTTCTCTGTGTAGGTGACACTTCATGCTATTAAATGTTTGTACTCGGTGTATCACGCGGCATTCTCCCATGTCCGGCGTTACTTCCTCACTGCCTTTCTCTTCCCTCCCTGCCTCTCTCGAAGCTGTCTTATTCCTGCTGGCATCGTTCCACTGCATTGCTGTGCATTGCAAATCCTATCCTAGTCATTCAAAGTAAACTTTGTGTTTCCTCGCATAAGCCACAGAATAATAATGTGAAGGGCAGCTTCGGTGAAAGGATAATCTTAGCCAGGTTTAGAGGCCAGAGTGAGGTTAAGAGATACCAGGTGTCTGGCAATCAAGTGCCAAACAGAAGTCAGATTATAATTCTTTTTATGCCAATTTGAGGATTGTGCTGAATTTCATTGTCTCTCCACACAAGTCTTCTGCGCATTGAGTGGATTTAGCTTCCAATCCCAAGTTGAGGGCAGGCACATTGGCTACATTTCGTCTTCACCATGAAGTATTGCAACAAAACCTGCCAAAACTACCCAGTGTTCCAAGCCCTCTCCCAACATTGCTCCGAGAGTAGCAAGATGTCAGTCACACTTTATTTTAATACACGAGCAATGCCATAGATTAATGCATAGAATCCCTACCATGCAGAAGAAGGCCATTTGGTCTATCAAGTCTGCACCGGCCCTCCAAAAGAGCACCCTACCTAGGCCATTCCCTTCCCTACCCCGTAACCCCACCCAACTTGCACATCCTTGGACAACAAGGGGCAATTTAGCATTGCCAATCCACCTATCCTGCACATCTTTGGATGAAGGTAAATCAAAACGTCATTTGGAAAATATATTCAAATGAAGAAACGGCAGTGTCATCAATTATAATGGGTGACAAATCATTCTGATTTCAAAGCTTCACTCATAATTCCCTTGCATAATCATTGTTTAAAATTGAAAATATCAAATCGAGCAACTTGGTTGTACAGTAGTAAAGCTTGCACATACTCGTTGACAAGATTTTAAAATGTTGGAAATCCGAGCAAACGGGAGAAAAATTGTACAATATACTAATTAGTATGTATTCATTGTAGACATGGAATGCAGAGTATAACCAAGAGAAACACCAGTCTTTTCAATTTCACATAATTTTTACGCATGTTTTAGTCATGATTGATAGTCTGGTGTACTTAATTTTGTTTTAATATGTGGGATAAAGGTGACCAACCAAGAGGCGGTAAATGTGAAAGCTTGGACAGAAACCCTTTACCTGCATTAAATAAATGCACTGCTTGATCATTAGTGGTTTTCCATCTTGATGAGGCTTCGAGATTTACTGGATAATAACTGCAGGTATTCAGAACTACGGTAATTACTTTTTAATGTATCTCGTTTCATCCACCCCAGAAGATTGCTTGTACATAAAGTCAGCCATCCAAGAAGAAGGAAATTTTGCTGGCCCTGTAGGAGCAGTCAAACACTCTTCCGAGTTCAGAATAGCAATTTTCGCAGTGCTTGGTATCAATGCGTGCACTGGAGTTCTTTACTTATTGATTTACTGTGTTGACGAATGTTTTTCATGCAGGAGGCAGCAATGGCTAATTTAGAAGGACAGATGGAATAGTCTGTGGAAACTTGTGTAAAGGCAAGAAATTACGAAGATTGTCCTGGACATGAACATTTGTTAGCCCCGTTTGCTTTCCAATCACAGCTTAAATGTTTTATTATAATAAGGAAATGTTACAACTATGCTGTATAGTGATTTTTTTTTTTGAAAATGCTCAAGCAAGTAATGGCAGTCATTTTCTTTGTGGTAGAATTTTTGGGTAGTATTACTGAAAGCTTGCTTAAACTGAAAACAATGCCCTATTTTCTTTGTACATTTAAAATCAGTTGATTAATTAGCAGGTTCCAGCCATGTATTCATGATAGCTACATTAAAATATGGAGAAACCGCAACTGATGATATGCTCCCCATCCCAATGCATCTTTATATGTTCCATGACATCCACAGATGTGCAAAATAATCCAGAAGCCTAGAAGTTGCAGTCAGTGATTCTACATTTCTGCAGAAAATTCGTTGTTGAAGTCCCTCTGGACTGCAACTCCAAAGCAATCATGAATTGACTAAAACTTCCACTCTTACGCTGTTAGTTTCACTCAAAGAACTCTTGAAAATGTTATACCGTCTTAGCTGCTAAACACTCCCACTGACCTTGAATCGGTAATTTTATGTTTATGCCATAATTAATTGCCATTAATAAATCCACATTTTTAAGAAGTTAGTTGTTAATGCTTTTAGCCTCTTATTCGAGATATAACCATTTATTTTGCTCTTTGAAATTTAAATTAAATTAAAAATGAATGAATTCAGTGCTCTTAGCTTTTTGGTTTCCTGTCTGTGAGAATACTTCATGGTGATTGGTTACATACACTACTTGTTGACATCACTGCCGCTGGATACCGAGAGATCTCCTTTGACTTGGCACCAGGTTCAAACTGCTGTCGCAAAAAGGGAGGTCAATGCCGCAAAGATTATTAGATGTTTGTACTGCTTTCTACCTGGTCGGCATCATTGTTTTCACTGCTTGACTGCAGAATCCAACTCACTGAAGGTAGGTTGAGGTAATATTTTTGCCCCTGTTAATCTGTCTGTAAAGAATATATCTAAAAAATAATTGAATGGATTTCAATGAAGCTTGATACTGTACAAGTCCTTCCTTTTATTTCCTTTGTTCACATTTCCTTTATTTTATTATTTTTGGTCTGTGGACCCTTACATGGAATGTGCCTTTTAGCAGAAGAATGCTTGCTAGGAGAGTGTGTTCCGAGGTTTCGTATTTTGGAGAGGAGAAACCAGGTTTTAATGCCGGTGAATCTTGGGAACCTATTTTGGAGGAGGTTGGTTTGATTGGCCAACAGGCAACCAGTGGGTTGGCCAGGGACAGTGTCCTGCCTGACAGCAGTCAGCAATTGGTTCCTGCATGATGCTTTCCGAGACAGCTGGCAGGAGCCTCTCGACCCTTGAAGGAAGAGGAGCTGTGTTTTCTCCCTCTCTCTGTTGCCGGTTCCATGCTATTTCCGTGAGTCTGCAGCGAAGATCATTAAAAGCTGAAGGAAAAGAAAGTACTCAAACGAAAGCCTAACTCTTGAGGAAGAAACTAACTGGAAGGCATCCATCTGATTCGAAGATCTTTTATACTTTTATTTAATTAATATTTACTTTCCCTTTCAACCACCCTTTCCCTCTGTTGCGTGCGTGTGTGTGTGTGTGTGTGTGTGTGTGTGCGCAGAGAGTGAGGGAGTTAAAAGAGGAGGTTGGGAAAGGGGTATTAGAAAGTCAGTTACATTTATCTGTAAGTTTAATTATAATTATTGTTAATAAAAGGTTATTTGTGTTTAAATTTACAAACTTGGCGACTGTAGTCAATTTAACTCAACAAAAGCCATGGGTATTAATATAAAATCTAATTTCACCTGAGTTGTGGCTCAAGTGGGGCTGGAATTGACCACATACTCGCCCATCATTTCGTAATACACATAGGGTATGGCCCAAGGAAGAAGGGATTAGATTTTGGCAAAGATGCGATTTGGATCCTGGACCTTGGTTGGCCTGAAACCTCTTCAGTGCATTGGAAGCTCTTCATAAAATTTTTTTTTTTTTAGCTTTGAAGTTAGAGAGCACCGCTAGGCAGGGAAAAGCCTCAAAGAAGAGCTGCGTAGTTGTAGAATGACTTGGAGTTTTGGAGGTTTGTGCCATTTACTGAGTGTCCCCAATACTGAATATACATGAAAGGCAAAAAGCCACTGTATGGTCTGGTTTGAAAGAACAGTATTGGATGTGTTCTCTAAGTCAAAAGGAAGATCCATGCACATACTTAGAACATAGAACATTACAGCGCAGTACAGGCCCTTCGGCCCTCGATGTTGCGCCGACCTGTGAAACAACTCTCAAGCCCATCTACACCCAGGTCCCTCTGCACAGCAGCATGTTTTAACATCTTACCGTTTAAATAATCCATTCTGCTTTTATTCCTCCCAAAATGGAGAGCCTCACACTTGGCAACATTGAATTCCATCTGCCAGACCCTAGCCCATTCACCTAACCTATCCAAATCCTTCTGCAGACTTCCGGTATCCTCTGCACTTTTTGCTTTACCACTCATAGAACATAGAACATAGAACAATACAGCGCAGTACAGGCCCTTCGGCCCACGATGTTGCACCGAAACAAAAGCCATCTAACCTGCACTATGCCATTATCATCCATATGTTTATCCAATAAACTTTTAAATGCCCTTAGTGTTGGCGAGTTCACTACTGTAGCAGGTAGGGCATTCCACGGCCTCACTACTCTTTGCGTAAAGAACCTACCTCTGACCTCTGTCCTATAACTATTACCGCTCAGTTTAAAGTTATGTCCCCTCGTGCCAGCCATATCCATCCGCGGGAGAAGGCTCTCACTGTCCACCCTATCCAACTCCCTGATCATTTTGTATGCCTCTATTAAGTCTCCTCTTAACCTTCTTCTCTCCAACAAAAACAACCTCAAGTCCATCAGCCTTTCCTCATAAGATTTTCCCTCCATACCAGGCAACATCCTGGTAAATCTCCTCTGCACCCGCTCCAAAGCCTCCCCGTCCTTCCTATAATGCGGTGACCAGAACTGAATGCAATACTCCAAATGCGGCCGTACCAGAGTTCTGTACAGCTGCAACATGACCTCCCGACTCCGGAACTCAATCCCTCTACCAATAAAGGCCAACACTCCATAGGCCTTCTTCACAACCCTATCAACCTGGGTGGCAACTTTCAGGGATCTATGTACATGGACACCTAGATCCCTCTGCTCATCCACACTTTCAAGAACTTTACCATTAGCCAAATATTCCGCATTCCTGTTATTCCTTCCAAAGTGAATCACCTCACACTTCTCTACATTAAACTCCATTTGCCACCTCTCAGCCCAGCTCTGCAGCTTATCTATATCCCTCTGTAACCTGCTACATCCTTCCACACTATCGACAACACCACCGACTTTAGTATCGTCTGCAAATTTAC
Source organism: Scyliorhinus torazame (assembly GCF_047496885.1). Lineage (NCBI taxonomy): Eukaryota > Metazoa > Chordata > Chondrichthyes > Carcharhiniformes > Scyliorhinidae > Scyliorhinus > Scyliorhinus torazame. The sequence continues at coordinate 56,256,012 of NC_092723.1, read as the reverse complement.
TCACCCACCCTTCTGCGCCTTCCTCTAGGTCATTGATAAAAATGACAAACAGCAACGGCCCCAGAACAGATCCTTGTGGTACTCAACTTGTGACTGTACTCCATTCTGAACATTTCCCATCAACCACCACCCTCTGTCTTCTTTCAGCTAGCCAATTTATGATCCACATCTCTAAATCACCCTCAATCCCCAGCCTCCGTATTTTTTGCAATAGCCTACCGTGGGGAACCTTATCAAACGCTTTGCTGAAATCCATATACACCACATCAACTACTCTACCCTCGTCTACCTCATCTTAGTGTCGTCTGCAAACTTTGCCACATTGCACTTGGTCCCCCAACTCCAAATCATCTATGTAAATTGTGAACAACTGCGGGCCCAACACTGATCCTTGAGGGACCCCACTAGTTACAGGTTGCCAACCAGAGAAACACCCATTTATCCCCACTCTCTGCTTTCTGTTAGTTAACCAATCCTCTACCCATACTACCACTTTACCCTCAATGCCATGCATCTTTAGTTTATGCAGCAACCTTTTGTGTGGCACCTTGTCAAAAGCTTTCTGGAAATCCAGATATACCACATCCATTGGCTCCCCGTTATCTACTGCACTGGTAACGTCCTCAAAAAATTCTACCAAATTAGTCAGACACGACCTACCCTTTATGAACCCATGCTGCGTCTGCCCAATGGGACAATTTCCCTCCAGGTGCCCCGCTATTTCCTCCTTAATGATAGATTCCAGCATTTTCCCTACAACCGATACAAATTATCACTAGTGTGTTTACAATTTCCCAAGCCATCTCTTTTAACACTCTGGGATGCATCCCATCAGGGCCAGGAGACTTGTCTACCTTTAGCCCCATTAGCTTGCCCAATACTGCCTCCTTATTGATTACAATCATCTCAAGGTCGTCACCTATCTTATCTTTATTTCCATCAGTCACTGGCATGTTATTTGTGTCTTCTACTGTGAAGACTGACCCAAAAATCCTGTTCAGCTCCTCAGCCATTTCCCCGTCTCCTATTATTAAATCTCCCTTCTCATCTTCCAAAGGACCAATATTTGTCTTATATATTTGTAGAAGCTTTTACTATCTGCTTTTATGTTCTGAGCAAGTTTACTTTCATAGTCTACCTTACTCTTTATAGCTTTTTTAGTAGCTTTCTGTTGTCCCCTAAAGACTTCCCAGTCCTCTAGTCTCCCACTAATTTTTGCCACTTTGTATGTTTTTTTCCTTCAATTTGATACTCTCCCTCACCTCCTTAGATATCCACCGTCGATTTTTCCCCTTTCTACCGTCTTTCTTTTTTGTCGGTATGAACCTTTCCTGAACACTGTGAAAGATCGCTCGGAAGGTTCTCCACTGTTCCTCAACTGCTTCACCATGAAGTCTTTGCTCCCAGTCTACCTTAGCTAGTTCTTCTCTCATCCCATTGTAATCACCTTTGTTTAAGCACAAAACACTAGTGTTTGATTTTACCTCGTCATCCGCCAACTGTATTTTAAATTCCACCATATTGTGGTCGCTCCTTCCAAGAGGATCCCGAACTATGAGATCATTAATCAATCCTGCCTCATTACACAGGACCAGATCTAGGACCGCTTGTTCCCTTGTAGGTTCCATTACATACTGTTCCAGGAAATTATCCCGGACACATTCTATAAACTCCTCCTCAAGGCTGCCTTTACCAACCTGGTTAAACCAATCGACATGGAGATTAAAATCTCCCATGATAACCGCTGTACCATTTCTACATGCATCCGTTATTTCTTTGCTTATTGCCTGCCCTACCATCCTGTTACTATTTGGTGGCCTATAGACTACTCTTATCAGTGACCTTTTCGCCTTAATCTTCCTGATTTCCACCCAAATTGATTCAACCTTGTCCTCCATAGCACCAATATCATCCCTTACTATTGCCCGGATGCCATCCTTAAACAACAAAGCTACACCACCGCCCTTACCGTCCATTCTATCCTCTCGTATAGTCTGATACCCGTGGATATTTAACTCCCAGTCGTGACCATCTTTTAACCATGTTTCAGTAATGGCCACTAAATCATAGTCATTCACGATGATTTGCGCCATCAACTCATTCACCTTATTCCGTATACTACGAGCATTCAGGTAAAGTACACTTATGCTGTTTTTTATGTCTTTGTTATGAATCCGAACACCTTGATCAGTAACTTTTCGCAAATTATTTTTCCCCTTATCCTTTCTCCTAATTTTCCTTGTCTTTGAACCCATATCTCTACATAACCTGTCACATAACCTGCTGCCTTGCTCTCCATTAACCATTATACTGTCCATAGCTTTACCCTTCCCTTCCCCCCAACTTGCTAGTTGAAAGTCCTTGTGACCAACCTATTTATCCTATTCGCTAGAACACTGGTCCCAGAATGGTTCAGGTGAAGACCGTCCCAACGGTACAGGTCCCTCCTGCCCCAGTACTGATGCCAATGCCCCATGAAATGGAATCCCTCTTTCCCGCACCACTCCTTTAGCCACGTGTTAACTTCCCTAATTTTCTCAACCCTATGCCAATTGGCACGTGGCTCGGGTAGTAATCCAGATCTTATAACCCTGGAGGACCTGTTCTTTAATTTAGTCCCTATTGTATGATAATCTCCAAACAGGTCCTCTTTCCTAGTCTTACCTATGTTGTTAGTCCCAACGTGGACCACAACAACTGGATCCTCCCCCTCCCTCTCCAAAATCCTTTCAAGCCGATCCGAGATGTCCCTCACCCTGGCACCGGGCAGGCAACATACCATGCGGGATTCACGATCTGGCTTACAAAGGATGCCATCAATCCCCCTAATTATAGAATCCCCTACAACTACCACTTGTCTTTTTGCTCTCCCCTCTTGAATGGCTTCCTGTACCACGGTGCAGTGGTCAGTCAACGCATCCTCCCTCTTCCCCATCAACGAACACCCTTTGTCTTCTTCCAGCTAGCCAATTTCTGATCCAAACTGCTAAATCACCCTGAATCCCATGCCTCCGTATTTTCTGCAGTCGCCTACCGTGGGGAACCTTATCAAACGCTTTACTGAAATCCATATACACCACATCAACTGCTTTACCCTCATCCACGTGTTTGGTCACCTTCTCAAATAACTCAAGGTTTGTGAGGCACGACCTACCCTTCACAAAACCGTGTTGACTATCTCTAATCAAATTATTCCATTCCAGATGATTATACATCCTATCTCTTATGAACCTTTCCAAGATTTTGCCCACAACAAAAGTAAGGCTCACTGGTCTATAGTTACCGGGGTTGTCTCTACTCCCCTTCTTGAACAAGGGGACAACATTTGCTATCCTCCAGTCTTCTGGCACTATTCCTGTAGACAAAGATGACTTAAAGATCAAAGCCAAAGGCTCAACAATCTCCTCCCTAGCTTCCCAGAGAATCCTAGGATAAATCCCATCCGGCCCAGGGGACTTATCTATTTTCACACTTTCCAGAATTGCTAACACCTCCTCCTTATGAACCTCAAGCACTTCTAGTCTTGTAGCCTGAATCTCAGTATTCTCCTCGACAACATTGTCGTTTTCCTGTGCGAATACTGATGAAAAATATTAATTTAGCACCTCTCCTATCTCCTCGGACTCCAAGCACAACTTCCCACTCCTGTCCTTAACTGGCCCTTTTATTCCTGACATACCTATAGAACGTTTTAGGGTTATCTTTGATCCTACCTGCCAAAGACTTCTCATGTCCCCTCCTGGCTCTTCTTAGCTCTCTCTTTAGGTCCTTCCTAGCTAACGTGTAACTCTCGAGCGCCCTAACTGAACCTTCATTTCTCATCTTTACATAAGCCTCCTTCTTCCTCTTGACAAGTGTTTCGACTGCTTTATTAAACCACGGTTCCCTTGCTCGACCACTTCCTCCCTGCCTGACAGGTACATACTTATCAAGGACATGCAGTAGCTGTTCCTTGAACAAGCTCCACATTTCCATTGTGCCCATCCCCTGCAGTTTTCCTCTCCATCCGATGCATCCTAAGTCTTGCCTCATCGCATCATAATTGCCTTTCCCCCAGATATATCTCTTGCCCTGCGGTATATACCTATCCCTTTCCATCACTAAAGTAAACGTAATCGAATTGTGGTCACTATCACAAGTGCTCACCTACCTCCAAATCTAACACCTGTCCAGGTTCATTTCCCAGTACCAAATCCAATATGGCCTCGCCTCTCGTTGGCCTATCTACATACTGTGTCAGGAAACCATCCTGCACACATTGGACAAAAACGGACCCATCTAAAGTACTCGAACTAAAGCGTTTCCAGTCAATATTTGGAAAGTTAACGTCCCCCATAACAACTACCCTGTTGCTTTCCTTCCGATCCAGAATCATCTTTGCAATCCTTTCCTCTACATCTTTGGAACTTTTCGGAGGCCTATAGAAAATCCCTAACAGGGTGACCTCTCCTTTCCTGTTTCTAATCTCAGCCCATACTACCTCAGTAGACGAGTCCTCATCAAACGTCCTTTCTGCCACCGTAATACTGTCCTTGACTAACAACGCCACCCCTCCCCCTCTTTTACCACCTTCCCTAAGCTTACTGAAATATCTAAACCTCGGCACCTGTAACAACCATTCCTGTCCCTACTCTATCCATGTCTCCGAAATGGCCACAACATCGAAGTCCCAGGTACCAACCCATGCCGCAAGTTCACCCACCTTATTCCGGATGCTCCTGGCATTGAAGAAGACACACGTTAAACCACCTTCCTGCCTGCCGGTACACTCCTGCAACTTTGAAACCTTACTCATGACCTCACTACTCTCAACCTCCTGTATACTGGAGCTACAATGGAGATAGAAGTTCAACTACTTAGACAAAGGAACATAAGAGTGGACTTAGTTCACATTGCCTGGTGAAGCATATGGCTATTTATGAAACCATTCATGCAGCAAATATTCTTCACTGCACTGTTTGAGCTCAATCGTGCAAATTAAATGTTTCAATATTTCTGATTATCTTCCACACTGCTCATTTGACTAATCTCCTTTTCATAGTGTAATTCTGAAGGCAAGTGAACTTTTGGGTATATTATAAAATACAGAATATTGATACACACCTTAAAAGGTGGAATAATTACCTTATCGGCTTACTTTGTATATCCCTCGAACCCCTCACTTCCATCAGCCATATTAAAGATTAACTTGGCACTTCCTATTAATTGGCAATGTTTATGAGAATCAGCACATGGTCAGTGCTCCAGGCCATTAACATTGAGCCAAATATTGTCACACTATTGCACAATTAAAAAAATGTGTATTAAACCCGATGCTGCCATAGTTCCAATAACCAAAGACCATGTATCAGCTATAAAACAAATGCATAGTTTATCTATTTCTTATGACTGTGATTCTGTTTCATGGAACTTAAATTCATCTTTGAACCCTAAAAGTAAATTATGGACACAATCCTCACTTCGCTGTCAAGCATATTATTTGATAGTTCAAAAATACGAAATAGAAACCGGAAATACACAGCAGTATCAGATTCTGATAAAAAGAAAGGCAAGTTAATACTTTGCTGAGATAGATCACATCTAAATCGTTAAAATGTTCTCTTCTTTCAGCTCCTGACCAATTATTGTGTATTTCTCACATTTTGTTCTGTACTTTTCCTCTTTGTCTTTGTGTTTCATAGTCTCTCAATGCTAAGCACCAACCAGGGCCAACAAAGTGGGTGAAGTCTGTCTAGCCCACTTGCACTCAAACACCAGCCAGGTTCCCTAAAGCAGGATTTTTTAAAGTCAGGGTCATGATCCACGGGTGTGTCACGGGCGGGTGTTGAGAGGTTTGTGCATTGATCGGTCCCACTGTTTACACTGTGGGGACGGGAGAAGCAGCCAACAGCCGCTACCGGCTTTTACATCGGGAATTGTGGCAGCCACCGCCTTTTGAATGCAGATATATTAAGCCGTGTTGAGTCTTCCGGCCAGAAGGGGCAGCAGAGAGCAGATCACGAGCCCTGCACATAAAGTTGACGTGAAACACCAACCAGGCACGTGCTTTTGGCGCCGAGGGAGCAGAGTTGTTTTGCTGTTGCAGCTGCTGGCAAGCAAGGCAAATGACCTGTGACGATCATTGGTTTTCTTAAAAAAAGAGATGGCCTGAGACTCAAAAAGGCAGTTTACCTATTTGACAGAATCTGTTGGAGAGAGCTGCCCAGGAGATTCCAGAGCAGTGGTAGTGTAGAGCTCTGGTTAATGGCCCTGTAAAAAGGAAACTTGACTTCGAACAAGAAGTATAAAGATGATTTCTTAGTTATGGTTATGTCCATTGTGGCAATGCAAATAAGGAGGCAAAGCCCATGTGTATTATCTGCAGGGAAGTACTGGCAAACGAGAGAAGTTTCAGAATTTGAAAGAGAAGTGTTGGACGAAAAATTCCTTTTCATGTTGAGACCACAGAATCAGTTATTAATTTAAAGCGGACTCCAAATTAAAAGAATATGCTGCTGGAGCTGACCTGTAATACCGCATTTAAAACGTGGCAAAAGCCCACGTGGCTGTCAGCATTCTGGTGTGAAATCTCCCAAGAATATCCAGTGCAGAGTAAAACACATATTTCTTAGCTATTACCCTTCACCACGACCTCCCATGTGTGAGGTTGAATTTTGCATTTTCATAAAGATGAAGATGGCACAAAGGAACCAGCTGAAGTCTGCACCTGATATACGCATTGCCCTATGGATCCTTTGAACCTGATTCAATAAGATCATGAGGATGAAGCAGGCTCCCGTTTCGAGTTTAAAATGTACGCAAACATGCTGTGTGTCGCGAAGGTCGGTCAGCGTGGGTCACAATGGTCAGCCAGGGTGGGTCCCAAAGGTTGTCCAGATGGCAAAAGTGGGAGAAAAAAAGTTTGAAAAAAACTGTCCTGAAGTAACACAGACGAGATCAAGAACTCAGTTGGATGGAAGATTAGACCATTCATTCGCTATTATATACTATTACCCAGAGCCATCGACAATTTCTTACAATATTTACTACAGTCTCACACATAAACTGTGTTGATGAGGGTTAAGCAGCTCCTGAAATACGAAATGTAGAGAAACCGAAAAGTTAATGTGATCTCATTACGGCAGACTAATTTCACAGGAAAGTATAATAAGCGAATTATTTTTGTGGTTCTAATGCAGGGTTATAACGGAATTAAGGTTTTCTTGTAATTACATAGAGTAATTGCTTTTCTAGAAATGTTTGAGTTTGGTAGAATCCTATTTTGCTTTCAGTAAGGTGGTGTCGCTGCCAAGTAGTTTGCATCTTTTAAGGAGGGGGGGGGGCAGCCTGGGAAATTTGAGTGTGGCCCTTTATCAAGTCACAGCAAAGAACTCCCAACAGAAAATCTTTCAAACCACCATTTTGTTGAGCATAAGTGTCAAGCTAGCTGCCTAAATATTTAAATGCATTTCACAATGTTGCAGTCAAAATAAAGCTTGTGATTTATTAGTAGATTCCACAAGTTGATGAGTTTCACTCTATACCAGTGCCAGTCAACCTGCGGCCCGGGGGCCACATGTAGCCCATCAGGGTTCTGAATGCTATCCACGAGACAATTTGTTGACTGTTGACCATGCACAGTGCTGCCACATTCCGCTGGTGTCCATCTGCGTAGCCTTTTTCCTACCGGTATAATTGATGTGTTACGCACATGAAGCAAGGGCAAGTGAAGTGAGGTGCATACTGATTGTACACAATATTGACTGAGAGCCGTGCCCTCCCTCTGCATCCAATCAAGTATAAATATGTCTATCATTTTTACCACTTGAAGCTGATGCAGTTGTATTAATGTATGAATGATTAAGCATGTTCTATAATTTATGAAATATTCGGTGCGCATTAAATGTATTCAATCTTATTCAAGGGTCATAATTAATTAACTTGACTGATTCCGATCTTGCAGCCCACTGAGATGAAAGGAGGGTCACTCATGCGACCCACTCACTAGACCAAGTTGCTCATCACTGCTCTATACCATGCTATTTTACCGATCCTCTGAAGTGCCCGCCCTATCCATCCCACCAGTTTTCATTATCCCCTGTCCAAATTTCTGCAGATATTCCTAAAGTGTATGTTCTCCTGTCTAAATGTAGGAAACGGTGGAAAATAATACTGTTATGTGGTCTACTGTTTCTTCAGACCACGTTGAAAGAGAGTCAGCAGAGAACAGTTAAGGATACTTTTGACTTTCAGGAACTTAGGTTTGTTTTGTATGAGAATGACTGAATTTACAATATTCCAACTTTCAAAGGGAGACAAGAAAACTGATCTAAGTAAATTGTTCACCGAGATCAAAGAACTAGTGGGAGTAAATTAATTAGGAAGATCATTGCAGTTAACAAATAATAATGGGGTTAAGGAACTATTGGATGATGAGCTGCATATTGCAGAGAATGTAAGTAGGTGGGAGTAATCTCAAGCAGCTTTAGTGGGTTTAATTGGGCTGGAATTGCTGAAATAACAATCTTATAAATGTGAAAATTGGCCATACGTTTCAGGGGGGTGAGTATTATGGCGTGTTTTGTTAATTTCCAGAACTTGCCATTGTTTTTTTTTTAAAATCAGGTGGGCAACGGCAACCCATCTCAATCCATCTAAAAAAAATAAAAATAAACTTAGAGTGACCAATTCTTTTTTTTCTAATTAAGAGGCAATTTAGTGTGGCCACTCCACCTAACCTGCACATCTTTGGGTCTTAGGAATCACCCAGGTAGGGAGTGCTGGATGTGAACCAGACAGGTACCAGCCCCACACCCTTTGAAGGCTCTGTGGAAAATTAGACAGCCCAAGAATGGGGTCGGTAATTGTGGAATCAAGGACCGCCAGCCGTTTGTATCGTGCCCTCGAGTCACCACAACCTGATGAAAATCCACGGCAACATGTATAAGACGGATGTGAATAGATCCTATCCACCTTCCATTGTGTTATAACAGTTTGCTCATCCAAACTAGATTGGGTGAATTTCAAGGTGTCAAACAACAGCACAGGATGATTGATATCAACATACCCATCACCCTTTTGTTTGGAAAAAGAACTTTGAACTTGTGGAAGTTGCATGATGAGGGAACCATTTTTGCATTCTGCTTTTAAACCTGGAAACTGCTTGCAGACAGAATTCCACTGAACTAGATGAAACTCATCTGAGTAACCAAGATAACAACCAGTATTACCTTGAAAGAGGATGACCCTAACAGAAATAAGGACTCCCCAACCTATTCTGGCTTGGGTTTGCCTCCGAATCAGCCTCCGAGAAATTTGACTTCAAGACGCCCAACACCTGCAGAGAATCCTTTGCTTTACCAGGACCTCACTTCAACTTTGAAGCATCAAATTCATCCAAGAAACTGCAGGCCTGCCACAGAAAGAGCGAGAGATAATTATATGCTGTAACAGTAATTAACTGTGTGAGAAATCAGTATGTGAAACATTGCGTTAAATTTGGGATAAGGGTGTGTTGCATCTGGCCAATTAGGATACTTTCGACCAGTTTACTTGCTTAAGATTTTACCTAGGTGTCTTTCATAGTGAGGGGAACAAAGGACAAACACATGAATTCAACAATCTGGTCGGTCGTCACGACGGTAGGTCTCACTGGCAGCTTCTTCCTTCTATCCTACTTGGTCAGTTCTTTGGATGGTCAAGGTCAACTACCACGTCGGGTCTTCACTATCGATGTGTCCCAGATATCTATTTTTATTCCCTTTTTCTTCATGCCCTTTTGCCACTTTCCTTGGCCTTCTGCCAATGAGGCCTCAGGAGGGGGTCCCAGCACCCAGTGATCCAATTGATGACATGTTGACAAGGCACCTTGGCCTGCCCCATGTGTACGTCTTCGAAAGTGTAGCTGCACGTAACCCCGTGGCTCATAAGGAAACGGTGGGAACTCAGGGTGCCGAGGAGTCTTGCTCAATCTGGGCTGCGGACAATAGGCTGGTGCGTATCAATTGGGTGCGATGATCTCTTGATGGGCGATTGACAGGGCAGGTCCAGGCATGCCCAGGCAGCTTGTCTGAGTTCTGTACATTCAAACTTGGCCAAGTTCTAATTCCCAGGAGACCGTTTGCTTGAGCTGATTGTAGTTTAATTTAAAGTGTCCAATTCTTTGATTTAGGATTCTTACAATACCAGGTTAAAGTCCAACAGTTGTGTTTTGAATCATTAGCTTTTGGAGCGCAGCTCCTTCCTCGGGTAGGAAGGAGCTGCGCTCCAAAAGCTAATGATGCGAAACAAACCTTTTGGACTTTAACCTGGTGTCGTAAGACTCCTTACTGTGCCCATCCCAGTCCAACGCCGGCATCTCCACATCTTAATTTAGGATATCCAGTTTTATTTGGGCTCAAATCTAGGCCAACTAAGTCACCACATGTGTGATAATAAATAATGGTCTTTATTTTTAGATCACAGAAATGTTTGCTGCTGGAATAAGTTAGTTGGGACACATTCTAAGTGTAAGAAAACATTCCAGTTCTGTACAACGGTCATATAGACTTGAAATATTAACTCTGTTTCTCTCTCCATAGATGCTGTCAGACCTGCTAAGTTTAGCCAGAATTTTCTCTGGATAAATCTGAGTTTACCCAGATTTCCAACATCTATAATATTTTGTTGATATTCCTTAATACAATTCTTAAGGGGCTTACTACAGTAGATGTTGAAAATATAGTTCCTTTGGCTGGGCAGTCTAAAACTAAGATGTCTCCGAATAAGTGGCTGATCATTTTGACTTGAGATGAGAAATTTCTTCTCACAGAAGGCTGTTAATCTTTAGACCTCGGAATGTTGGAATGCTGCAGGTACTCAGTTGTTGCAAATATTCAAGTCTGAGATTGATGGATATTTGGATGTTTGGGATTCAAGGGTAATGGAGGTAATGAGAGCCAAATGGTCTCTTCTCCATCAGGTTTTTGTGTCCCAACCATACCTCAACAGCAAGACTATTCTTGTCTCTTGCAGTCCAACATTTATAGTTGCTTCTCTTGCAGTCTGGAGTTCTTTGAATTGATTTTCGCACACTACGCATCAGTGCCTAAACTTTGCTTCCTCCTTTTCTGCTCTTTATTCTGATGTTAAAAGCTTGGAGGCATCCTCCCCCGCTAAAAGTCACTAGAGAAATGAAAATTGCTGCCAGGCAACCTTTATGGTAATGAAGAGGAAATTCTCTTGAGTTATCAGCAACTCAACTCCATGCAACTCAGTAGCGACTGAAGCTGTTGAGAAAGCCAAACTTTAAATTGGTCCTGGGCAAGTGTGCAGTCAGTTGATGCCTCTCTCCTTCAGAATAATGCATTTGTTGACATTGGGAAACACACGTAATTGAATTATTTCATTCCAGTGGGTTTCAGTTAACGTTCCTTATTCCCAGCGTTTCCAGAATTCCTTAACCATTGAACCGTATTGCAGCATGTTTTCATACAGGATGAATTCTTCAAAGCCTTCTATTTGACTTTGACATTAGGGACTGTTTTTAAAAAAAATTACTTTTATTAAACAGTTTGCAATTTGTTACCATTCTTTCTGGGGACATTGTCTGTAGCATATGACTCTTTGAGTTTGAAATGTTCCATTTCCAGCAGTGGAGCATAAGCTGATGAGAAGTCATTGAGCACATCATGCATCAAGGATGTTAGGGACATGATATTAACAATAGGCTGCTTTATACAGATTCATAAGGCAGCATGGTAGCATTGTGGATAGCACAATTGCTTCACAGCACCAGGGTCCCAGGTTCGATTCCTGCTTGGGTCATTGTCTATGCGGAGTCTACACATCCTCCCCGTGTGTGCGTGGGTTTCCTCCGGGTGCTCCGGTTTCCTCCCACAGTCCAAAGATGTGCAGGTTAGGTGGATTGGCCTTGATAAATTGCCCTTAGTGTCCAAAATTGCCCTTAGTGTCCAAAATTGCCCTTGGTGTTGGGTGGGGTTATGGGGATAGGGTGGAGGTGTTGACCTTGGGTAGGGTGCTCTTTCCAAGAGCCAGTGCAGACTCGATGGGCCGAATGGCCTCCTTCTGCACTGTAAATTCTATGATAATCTGTCTGAAGAAAATATATAAGGTAGTGCTGGGGAATTAAATACTTCCATTTGAGACCCGACCTGAGATATGGGTTAAGGTTTCTTGTATTCTGTTTCATCTGTTGAAGCAGATGCTTCATTTTAGTTTTCCATATCCGGCATCTTTGAGATTACTAATTTAGATCAAACTGGTGTGGAATTGGAGATGATTTTTGTCATCACAGAATAATATGGGTCTGTGCGCCCTAGAAACTAATTTACAATAGCTCAAATTAATTTTTACCAAATAACCTCAACTGCTCGAGAAAGAAGGCAATTATCCCATTAGTCCAAGTAAGAGTGATCCTTGGGCCTGTTTCTCTGACAGCCTTCTCCACTACCTCAATAATAGACCTGACAGTATTAAGGCTTCTTTGTTTTTAATATAGATATATCAACATTTTTCTGACGGCGTAATCACCTGGGTGGCAGTTTTATAACTGTTTGCTTTCAACTTGGCTATTATCTCATTTTCACTGTGATGTTTTCTACTCGTGTTTCTTTGTTAACCCCCATTATCACTCTGACATCGAGTGATAGTAGCTCTTTATCCAGGGAAAATTCAATGTACCTTTTACAAAAATGGCAGTTCCTTTTGTGTTTAACATAATTGCCCTGGTTATCATGATAAATGGAAATGATAGGTGATGTAACCGTTCAAATCTGTGTTTCCAACAAGAACAGGTCCAGCCATCTCCCCTTGACATTCAACGGCGTTCAAATACTCCACCGTCACCATTCTGGGGATCACCAGTGATCATAGATACTTAATTAGGTCAGCCGCATGAATACTATGGCTTCAAGAGGAAAGAAGAGCCTGGGTATTCTGCAGTAAGCGACTTGCCTCCTCACTCCCCTAAAGCTTTTCCACTATCTACAAGACACAAGTCATGACTATCATAGACTACTTGCTTGGATGAGTGCAGCTCCAACAACAGCCAAAGCTTGAAAAAGCGGCCCACTTGATTGGTACCCCATCCACAGCCCTAAACTCCCTTTACCATTGGGGCACCGAAGTGACGGTGTTTACCATCTGTAACATTCACTGCAGTACCTAGCCAAGGCTACTCAAACAGCCTATCCCAAACCCGCTACCACCTAGAAGGTCAAGGGCTTATAGATACCATCATCTGCAAGTTCCCCTTCAAGTCACACACCGTCTTCATTTGGAAATATATGGCAATTCCTTAAATGTCACTGAATCCTAGAACTCCCTCTCGAACATCACTGTATCAGTACATCACATGGACAGCAGCGTTTCAAGAGGGTGCACTGTCACCTTCTCACGGGTGATTAGAGATGGGTATGAAATGCTGGCAGAGATGCCTACAACCCATGAATGAATTGGAAAATGCAGATGGTATCTCCAGGGAGGCATGGTTGTAAATGCACACGCAGTTTGAATAGGAGCTTATTATTTTCAAATTCTATTATTTTTTAGATTTGGAATCAGCAGAGCAAAAACAAAACACTATGTTGAAAATCTGAAATAAAAACCGAAATTGCTGGAAATACTCAGCTCAGGCACATTCTGTCTGGGTGGGAGAAATAAAGTTTGCATATTTGTAGTTGTAGAAAGACATGGGAGGAAGAAAGTCAAGAATTATATTTTTTGCTCCTTTTCCGAGATATAAACTGGTCTTTTCTATGGCTGTGAGCTGAGAATTCACAAGCAGCTGCCAATCCAGAGGGTTAGGAAGCCAATAACGTATTCCTTCCTCCTGTGCCTCAGCAGGAAGACAAACATTGATGCTTCTGAGGTTTTCTTTAACAGTCAAATCTCCCTCAGCAACATCAGCTAGACTCCAAGTGGTCTCAAGATCTCTTTATTTACAGTACGACTCTAATTGGAAGTTTTTAAATGTTATTAAAAATACTTTTCACAGGATGTCGGTGTCACTGGCTAGGCCAGCATTTGTTGCCATTCCCAATTGCCCTTGAGAAGCTGCGCAAATAGGTGTGATTAACTTCTGTTACACTTGTTGTCCTGGCAGGAAGCAGCTAAGATTTGAAAACCACTCCAGCTTGGCAGCAGGAAACTTCCTTAAGATGGCAACTTTAATTCGATTCGGAAAGAGCTACATTCCTCATGTGATATTTGGTGCGTTGTGTGATACCTGGCTATAAGGGGCAGCGCAACCTCTGTCTTTATTATGAGAATGGGATTGGAGATCATCCAGTTTATTTAAGGTTACAGCAGCTGATAATAAAACAGCATGGCAGCTGGTAGTTATCTTAAATGAAAAGCTTCCAGGGGACAGAATAGAGTAGGCTGTTGTGAATCAGATGTGTTGCAGGAGCCTCAAGATAGCCATTGATATTGGGCAGCAGTGACCGAGTGTTTAATTTTTCAAAATACATTTTAAGAGTACCCAATTATTTTTTTCCCAATTAAGCGGCAATTTAGCATGGCCAATCCACCTACTGGGCACATCTTTGGGTTGTGGGGCTGAGACCCACACAGGCACAGGGAGAATGTGCAAACTCCACACGGACAGTGATCAAGGGCCGAGATCAAACCCGGGTTATCACATCGTGAGACAGCAGTGCTAACCACTGCACTACCGAGGATTTAATTGACAATATTTATAAACAGCATGATGGAGATGTGTTAAATCCATCATCCCTTGTAGCAGATTATGTGAGAAAGTGACAATGTTGGGAATTCATGTGTATTTTAAAACTGGGCAGATGAAAGCCCGGACAGAAAAAACAGGACATACTGCACAGTGACAATAAAAATAGTCAATGCGATTGATTAATGGAGGCACTTTTGAAAGTATGAGTCATGGAACTTGTTAACCATTGAAAGTGTCAATACAGTGTATGTCAGCCCTTTCTTGGGGGAAAAGGTGTTGTAGATACAAATGAATTGACCACCTAGCAATGCTGGCTTTTTTAATAGCTCATGGTACATCAAGTTCTGATGGCATTTCCACTTGGAAACTGCAAAGATTCAGAAAAATTGCAACCAAGATGATTACAGATTTCAGGTCATTCAGTTTCGAATTGAAGCTAAGAAACCTTATACTCAGTTTGTTTCAACAGAGATCATTAAAGGGCTGTGACTAGTTTTCTAACTAATGCAGCATTTGGATTTCTGGTGATATGACTCATTATGATTGAGTTATGAATGTGGTTTGATGGTTCATTGTGTAAAATAGAGCCACGCTAAGCACAGAGGAAGGAGTGAGATTTAAATGGAAGGTTAAAAAAGGTAGCCACCTAGAAAGTGAAAATCTGTCAGCATAAACAACTGTACTGTCAGTTTTGTTTCTTACATTAAACTGCAATGTATTCCTTATATATGTAACATGTTTAGCATTGTGGTATATAGGCCAGGTTGTGTGTTATTGAAAATTAAGCTTTACTGAGTATACCCATTGTTGGGTGCATTTTTGTCTATCAAAATTATATCAGAATTAAACTTTCAAAGTTCAACCATTTCTCCCTTTCTATCTGTAGAAGCTTGTCCATCTATTTTAGTCCATTTCCTTTTTTGTTTGAATCTTATTATTCATGCATTTTTTTGCCCAATGATTATGGGCAGGAATTGGTTAGTGTACAAACAGGTCAGAAATTTGTGGTGTGAAAGAGAGACCCTATGATTTGCAAATCACTACAAGGTACTGACCAATTTTGTGTTGCTCTGTGAACGCTGCAGCTCATCTTTAACCTTTGTTGCATTTGTACTTTAAATGTCCATTGAACTCATCATTGAAAGTTAAGCCTAGTAAGCGTTAGAAAAAGTACCTTTTTTAACAGTGTGAGCATTGTTATGATTCCTGACCAATTGTGACCCAGAAAGTGAACAATTGAAAGTGTGGTGACTCCTGACCAACCTCTATGGCCCAGAAAGTGAACAATTGAAAGTGTGGTGCCTCATTCCCTCAGGTAGTGCCCTGTGATTTTTAAAATGGCAAATCTTAAATTAACTTTTTCTCCTCCTTTCTGATCTAGTCTCTCTCAATCCAATATTTCTTTACCTCACTTTCTTTTTATTTTGATTCATTTTCTTTCCGTACTTGATATGACACTGTATCCTCCCGTTCTAATTCATCCTCCTCCTCAGTCCTTCCTCTCTATTTATTGCTCCTCAGATCACATCAGTTGAGATTTACCAGATGGGAATATATGGTATTTAGTCCTTTGGGAAATTCTGGTTCTCTTTCCTAAGAGTTCCCCTTTGTGCCGACAACAAGCTTACCCTCTTTACATTGTACTGACAGGGTCAATTCTAAAATTAAAAATGTAAACGAGAAGGGAAAAGCTTTTTCCTTTACGATTAAGCCACATAAAGGTATTGCCTGGCAACCAAACACAATTTTGAATTGTGAAAAGAAACCTCAGGATTTTCATCTATTACTCAGTTGATGGCTTAATGTGTATTTAGCTACAAAAGGGAACCTAATCAGGATATTTAAGTTGGCAAATTATTGTTAATTTAATGCAACACTTGTGTTTCCAGATGATTGAAGTTACTTCAGCTGTTTCAGAAGGAAATTGCCAATTTACTTTGCATAATACATTATTATACATTGGCATAAAGCTTGTAGATTTCCTTAAATATTGGATTGTGGGAGATTTAAGAAAATGTCTTTGAAAATCAGTCAACGTATGTGGATCTCAATGTGTGAGGAAGAAATTTGAAAAGAGTAGTGAATATGACACCATGGTTAGCACTGCTGCCTCACAGTGCCAGGGACCCAGGTTCAATTCCAGCCTTGGGAGACTGTCTGTGTGGAGTTTTCACTTTCTCCCCGCGTCTGCGTGTTCCTCTGGGTGCTCCGGTTTCCTTCCACAGTCTAAAGATGTGCAGGTTAAGTGGATTGGCCATGCTAAATTGTCCCTTCATGTCCAAAAGGTTAGGTGGGGTTACTGGGCTACGAGAATATGGTTGGGCCTGGGCCTAGGTAGGGTACACTTTCTAAGGGTCAGTGCAGACTTGATGGGCCAAATGGCCTTCTGTGCTGTAAATTCTATGATTCTATAATATTTAGCCCAATTTTTAACAGATTGTTAATGTTAAGAATACTGTAGGGGTACTGATTCTCAGTGTCTAGGGCAAAGACTGTTACTTTTACTGACACTGGTTACTTTTCTTGATACATGGTTAGTTTTCTTGACACTGCGCTGAACTAATGGAAAGTTCAAAACATAATGCCAAGGCACTCGGAGGGTAGTGAATGCAAATGATAATGCAATTACAGTGCACTGAAAGCCTTGTTATGAAACCGATATTAATGCCAAATCATTCCCTTATTTCCAAAAAAAAAAGCACAGGAGAAATGTAAATATGGCAAGGAGGATGAAATCTTGGACAAACTTTACCCAATGTATACGCAAGTTGTCTTTATCAGTCTTTGCTGGTAATTGTTTGAAGACTCTCGGAGGTGGTGGTAACAGCTGGGGTTGTGTGGGGTGGGGGAGGTGATAGTAACAGCTGGAGTGGGGGGGGGGGGCGGGGGGAGATTGGCTATCCATTTCTACCTCCTGATGGCCTTTTAGAAAAATCTATTTGGCCAATGCACAGACAATCAAGTTGTGTTTTAAGCCACTAACTGTATGCTGCACCAAACCTAGAAAAAACCATAGACACTAGGTGCAGGAGTAGGTGATTCGGTCCTTTAAGCCTGTTCCACCATTCAATGTGACCATGGCTGATCCTGTATCTCAATGCTGTATCTCAGAGCCAAAATCCTAAAGATCTTGGAAAGGATTAGGGTGAAACCTCCTCCAACAGGAATGCTCTTCTATCCCTTTTGCAGGATCAGTTTACAGCCCGTTACCAGGTTCGAGCATTTTTACAGTAACAGTTAGAATGCAAATCCATCTTTCGACAGAGAGGAAGTATAAAAAAGGAAACACTTTCATCCTGCGGTATGTCGTTGTGAGTTTTGCATTTAACACTCAAATGTTTAGGAATATTATATGCTGAGCATTTTATCATGGAGAGGTGCACTGGAACAGGGATGCTGCTCGTGTTGGAACATTGATTGAAAATATGTTGCCCGCGCCCCCCAAAAGAACATGCTTTAAATAGCCTCTCCCCCACGCGGCAAAAAATATTCAACTATTCCTTATTTACTTAGCATGGGATACTTCAATTTTGAAAAAAATATTGATCTTTTATCCCACTGTCGTGTGACATTAGGAACAAAGAAAAAAAATCTTCCATAGAAATGAGTTAAACAAAGGTAATTACATAGGCAGGAGGACAGATTTGTTTTTTGTGAACTGGGCAGGAAGACTAAAAGGTAGAACAGTTGATGAGCAGGGGCAATTGTTCAAGGAAATATTAAATTCCTCCCAACTAAAATATATTCTAGAGAAGAAGAAAGATGTAAGAGGGGGGAAAACATCCATAACTAAGCAAGGGAGGTAAAGACAACATAAAGACAAAAGCTAAGGCCAGTGGCAGGCTGTAAGATTGGGAAACATTTAAAGAGCAACAAAGAATTACTAAAAAAGTAATAAAAAGAGCAGAGATAAATTATGAAAGAATACTAGTGCAAAACATAAAAAAGGGCAGCAAAAGCTTCAATAAGTATACAAAAGGGAAGAGAGTAGCTAAAGTGAATGTTGGTCTATCTGCGGTTGAGACCAGGGAGTTAATCGTGTGGGACACACCAAAATGGTGGAGATGCTAAATCAGTATTTTGCCTCCCTTTTCACGGTGGAGGACAGTAGTACCATCCCAACAATAACAGATAATACAGTGGTAATAGAAAGGGAGGAACTTAGACAATCATCATCAAGAGGAAAAGAGTGTGAAACAAACTATTGGGATTGAAAGCAGACAAGTCCCAAAGGCCTGATGGTCTAGAACCTAGGGTCTTCAAGGAAGTGGCAGCAGAGATGATGGATCCATTGGTTATGATATTCCAAAATTCCCTGGATGTGGGAAAGGTTCCAGTTGTTTGGAAAAATGATAATGTAATGCCCTTGTTCAAAAAGGGAGGCAGAAAGTAGGAAGCTATAGACCAGTTAGTTTAACATCTGTTGTTGGGGAATTGTTGCAGTCCGTTATTAAGGAAGTGATAACAGGACATTTAGAAAGCTAAAAAGGCAGTTCAACAGATTCTGCTTTATTTTCTGAAGGATAATTCATGTTTGACTAATTTATTAGAGTTCTTCGAAGATGTAACAAGTCAAGTAGATTATGGAAATCCAGTCGATGCAGTATATCTGGACTTCCAGAAGGTGCAGCTGAAAAGTTAAATACACAAGGTAAGATCATATGGGATTAAGGGTAATTTATTAGCTTGGATGGAAGGCTGGTTAACCGACAAAAGCCAGAGAGTCGGGATAAATGGGTCTTTTTCTGGTTGGCAAGATCTAATTAGCGGGGTGCCACTGGGTTTGGTCCTTGGGGCCCCAACTATTTACAATATATATTAATGACTTTGATGTAGGGATAGTAGGTACTATAGCCACATTTGCAGATGACACTAAAATAGGTGTGATAGTAAGTTGCAATGAGGGCAAAAGAAATTTACAAATGGATGTGGATAGGTTGGTGGGTGGGCCAAAATTTGGCAGATGGAGTTTAACATGGATAAGTGTGAGGTTATCCAGTTTGATTGGCAAAATGGAAGGCAACTTATTATCTAAATGGAGAGAAACTTCATAATACTTTGGTGTAGAGGGATCTTTGTGTCCTCGTGCATGTATCACAGAAAACTAGTATGCAGGTACAGGAAGATAAATAGAATTTTGGCCTTTATAGCGAAAGGAATAGAGTATAAAATTATGGAAGTGTTGCTGCAACTGTACAAGGAATTGGTGAGACCGCACCTGAAGTACTGGGTACAGTTTTGGTCCCTTTACCCTTTATTTGAGGAGGGATGTAGTTGCATTAGAGGCAACTCTGAGGAGGTTTACTGAGATGAGGGGTTTGTCTTATGAAGAGAGATCGAACAGTTTAGACCTATATTCTCTCGAGTTTAGAAGAATGAGAGGAAATCTAATTGAGGTATATAATATGATAAAAGGTATTGACAAAGTGGAGGTAGAGTGAATGCTTCCTCTTGTGGGGAAATTTAGAACTAGACGTCATAGTTTTAGGATAAGGGGTAGCAGATTTAAAATGAGATTCGAGCATTTTTACAGTAACAGTTAGAATGCAAATGTAACTGCTTCTCTCAAAGGATCGTGAATCAGTGAAATTCACTACCCCAGGTGCAGTGGATGCCGGGACATTGAGTAAATCTAAGGAAGTGAAACAGATTTTAATTAATGATGCGTTGAAGGGCTATAGAGAATGTATAGGAAAGTGCAATTGAAGTTGAGAGGAGCTCAGCCATGATCATATTGAATGGCAGAACAGGCTTGAGGGGCTGAATTGCCTGTTCTTATGTTATGAATCCTCAGTTCTTATGTTCTTAATGCAATGGGTAGGTACAGCAAGAAACTTATTTTTGCTTGACAAATAGTAACAAAGAAGGGAGAGGTGAACAAGTGATAGAAATTAGGAGTACAAATATGCTAGCTACCTTCAGAAAATGATTTTAGTAAGCTGAAAATAGCTTTCAATTACTGAAAGAAGTAAACATTGATATCTGTGGGCATCAAGCTCATCTGGTAAAAGTTTATGACATAGCAACAATGCATGTAGTTAAGTTCTGTTTCAACATGCAAGGGAAGACAATGGAATGATGGCTCCCCTCAATGAAAATTTACAATACTGTTCCCTTTTGCTTCACTATGATAGAATACATATGAATCTGCATAATAACACCTTTCATTGCTTTAGGAAATGTCAAAATGCTTCATAGTTAATGAAGTACTTTAGAAGAGCAATCACTGCTCTGATGTCGGAAAATGAGGCAGCCAATTGACAAGTAGCAAGGTCACACACGTACAGGCGTTTTAAGTGTCCATCTCAACTCAAGATCATTGAAGATTCAGACAAATTGGAATGATGTTTACATTACAAATTGAAGTCCTGCGAGCTGCATAATGTTCAAGGGTCAGAAAATATCTTTTCCTTTTGGGTTGTGTTTCATTTGGATCAGTGAAGGAAACCAATGGAAGAATGTCTGAAACGAGGATGGGAGGAGGATTAGAAGAAACCAGCCAATGTAACGTCCAGATAATGCAGGCAAACAGATGGAGAAGATTAATTTTCTCTCCCCAATTTCTGTTTGAGGGCGGTGTGTTGCTCTTATTAGCCTTAGTTTATTACCTCTGATTATGTCACCTTTGCTCATGAATCGCCAGGTATCTTTCTGATACCGCCACGTGGTTCAAGCTCGAGTTATGATTAATAAGTCAGCACACCACTTAGTAAGATTGAAATCAACGGTCATTTATTATGTACAACAAGTAATGCTTACACAATAATGCTACTCTCTATCTAGAAACCTACCACTGCTGGCCCATACTTAACTTTAGGAAGGGCCCACCAGGTCAGGGAAAGGAATGGCTTATCGAATCGGATCTGGCCCGCGGGATTCAAAAGGCTGATACGGGTCGATGGCTAGGAGTCTCTATTGGGTAGCGATCGCTGGAGTCAAACTTACTGTTTCTGGTCGATGTTCTTGCGAAGGTCGCGAGCAGGTGAAGAAGGGAGAGCGAGAGAGATCTGAACTTGGCCCCTCACTTTATAGGGTCCCGGGGCTTCCCGCCTCTCTGGGCAGCCCTTGACCCTGAGTCCCAAGTGATTGGACTTGTTCCCAATCACTGGGTTCGATATATCCAATAACGGGGTGATTCCTCGATCGGGGGGGTGGTTGTTCACCTGTCTTTGTTTCGGCCACTGCAGGCGCCGACAGGTCTGGCCCGGCATTCAATTGCTAATATATTGCAATTGTTCCCGGGGATAGGCGATTAAACTGCAGATGTCTGGGTTGAGGTGCTGCTAATAGTCTTGAGTATCGATCTGGGCCGACTTCCCCAGAGCCGAATACGCTATTCTGTCTGCAGCTGTCCGTTTGTGTCCTGTTGCCTGCTTTTCCCATCAGCCTTTTTGGTTAGTCATTTTAAATCGAGTTTTGGCCAAATTAATAGGGAATCAGCCATTTTAGGTGGCTACAGGTGGGGGACAGTTGACTCAGGGTGACCAATATTGCCGTTCTATAAGTTTTATAAATGGGGTCAAAATGAAGATTTCCCTCCACAAAATTACAAAATGGAATATACTCAGATTGCAGGTGAGCAGATAAAATAAATCATTTGGATACCGTTAGCTGGGTAACCAAGTTTAAACCTTAATGAAGACGGCTTGACTGATGGCAATGCATGGAGTGTGCACAATGGATGAGGATCACTTTGTGTTCTATAATTACTCTGCTAAATCTTGGTTAATTATAAGTTAGCACCATTTTCACGGTTGATAGTTCAAGCAAAAATGATCATCTTCCACAGTGTGATCTTCCATCACAAAAAGGCCCTTACAACCCGGCTGATAATTTGTATGCACATACTTTTATAAATAACGCAGTGACCAGTTCTCTTAATTAATTCTTTGTCAGAGATCGTTTCCAAGTATTTGTGGAGAAAAACAGCTAGAATTTTGGAGGATGGAGGTTTTGTCATTGTAGTATAAGGATATTCAGCATAGCAAGATTTGATGTGGGACTGGAGAACGGTCATGCCCAGTATGATGTCGAGAGTCACATGACTGTAGACAGGCTAGCAAAGAGAAGTCAGCATGAAGATAGTGCCTAGTTAGGGTTATACCTTGGAGATATGCCTATAGTTGTGTTAACAGTGGACAGTTTATTTTCAACCGCACAAACCTCCATATGTCTTACTTTGACGCCACACAATCTGACAGTAGTGTGCATTCTTGTGTTCATTGTTTCAATGCACCTGGATTATATGTGACGAAGGCCACCTTGGCCACAGATGAGATGAATAAAGGCTATTTCTGAAGCTCTAAGTGGAGTCAGTGGTGCTTGACGGAATTCTTTCTCAATGCTACATTCAAAACACTAAAACCTCTGCTGAAATGAATATAGTATAACGAGCATTTCCTCATTAGCGAGCATTCTTATGCTTCTCTGTGCACTGCCTTCACGTAATATGAAATCCTCCATGCAGTGAAATGTTTCCTTGCAAAGGGAATCAAAGAAGTCAATTCAATGTAGTTGTCAAGTTGTCATGTGTCGACAGAACACTGCCCATTCAATGCATACTGTGTCCCCATGAGTGGAGATCTTTGTGGAGCTCAGTGATGTTACAGATGATTGGCTTGGTGAGTCTCTCTGAGGTCTGGGTTCTGAAGAGGATGTTAAATACTTTTAATTGATTCCTCACACAGAGCTAATGTCAGCCAGACCGCACATTGAATAAATTCAGATTTACAATGAGGGATGGTAAGTGCTGTATCGCTAATTTGTTTCTTCATTATCTAGACTCCATTTATAGCTTGAAGCACCACTATAGAATGACTGAATTGATTATTATTAAGTATATATTATTAATTACTGCTCTTTTATCCGAGGCATTTTTTTTATTTTGGAAAAACATGTTCCAACAATATGTTCTGTGCCATGAAGTTATTGAAATTTTATTTCTGTAGTTGTGTAATGTGGGTCTCTGCTTTCATGGATCAGAGTTTAGCTTGCTATTATTTCCTTGTTCCCATTGAGCTAGTGCAGCTGGTTGCAGGTCCAGAGGCTTGGGCTTTGTGTCTGCCTGTCCCGTGGCAGTGAGATTTTTTTTTTCTCTTTAATGCTGCAGAGAAATGTTGATCAAATGCCCCTCACCAACCACTGTCCTTATTGCTTGTTAATCACTCTTTATTGCAGTCATTTTCAAACCCAGGATCGCGACTAGTGGGTGGGTCACGGGCAGGTGTCAGGGCCATGCGTTGCGGTGTTCCCGATCGTGAGAAGTAGTGCCCAACGGAGTGACTGGATTTTTAAAATGCCGGCTGCGACCGGCTTTCAGAATGTCGGCCGTTCTGCGCATGCGTGCCCCTCAGCAATGCGCAGGCCCGGACTCCAGCGGAGTAGAACGCCTCCTCCTGATGTCAGTGTGCTGACTCAGAATCACATTTTTTTTTTAAATCGCTGGAGTCTTCCTGCCTGGAGAGTGGCAGAGAGCAGGTACACTGACGTGTTCTGGGCGCTAGAGAGATTTCTCCATTTTGCAGCTGTCAGCAGTGCTGGTGTGAACTCCAGGGCCTCTGTGAACAATCCATGAAGAAGAAGCTGAAAGCAGAAACAAAGCAGCATAAAGATGATTACTTGAGGTGTAGGTTTACTAATTGTGCCACTGCAAATCAAAATGCAAAGTTCATGTGTGTTATATGCAGGGAATGGCAAATGAAAGTTTAAAACCCTCAAAACGTCAAAGGTATTTAAAGACTAAGCATGGTGGGTTCGAGGACAAACCTCTTGATTTATTGGTGCTTAACGTATATTGCTCTTCGAATTACACCTTGCCTTTTATCCAAACCCATGCATTGCCTTAATTGATCTGTACCAGAACGAAATGACCCTTTTCTGATATTCTGGCAGGAAGTGTTTTTAACATTTGTTCTTGATAGTCTTAAAATTTATATGATGGATGCATTGCTGACAACAGGGTATGACTTTGTGTCTGTTTTGTAACAAGAAAAAATGTATTATTTGTTTGTAATGGAATGTAAACTCTTGAGGTGCCCAAGGAAATCGGAGGTGAACATTTGTCTTTAGTCTACATGGCCCCAGAGACAGAGTGAGATGAGATGTCTCACATCCCAAACCAATGGAAGAGGTGAATTTGGACCATTTCCAAATTATGGAGGAGGAACAATGAGAATTGGGGATAAAAGTTGGAAAACCATAGTTTTTGTTGGCACAGTGATACCAAGACTTCTGGGGTATGACTCTTCCGGCCACAGTTCAATATCATTTCAGAGATAGAGCTGGCAATGCCCAAGGATTCTGAGATCTTGAGAGATGTGGAGCTTGTGTGTTTTCTTCACTACTTCTTATCTATATACAAAATCTTGCTTAAAAAATTCTGCTTGATGCTTGTAGGTCAACTGAGGACCCTAATGTTAGAGATTAAGAATTCAGACCTTAAAGAGTTTTTAATTAGAAGGGTTTTATACCTTGAAACACTCAAATCTTACAAACCATTTATTATTTTCATAAGGAATGATCCATCACATCTCATTCAATTTATCGTGGGCCCTGTCCAAAGATCTGCTGGAACAAATAAGATCTTGAAATGTGATATCCGGAAGCCTCTTTATAATTCTAGCAAGTTTATTATGATTTTGCCACCTTGTGACATTGAGTGGTGAAGTGTTTTTCAAACTTTTTTTTAAAGGGACCCATTTTTACCAACCGGCCAACCTTCATGACCCATGCCGGCCGACGTTTGCAACCCACTATTTTCTCTTACCTTTAATGCGAGAGGTGAGCCTTCTTGATGCTGAAGATCGCACTCCAATCTGGTTCACAGGAGGAGAGGACACATATACGCTTATCGGATGCAGAATTCAGCCGGTTCCTTTGTGCCGTCTTCATCTTTGTGAGGACGGAAAATCCAACCTCGAACATGTAGGCTGTTGTGAAGGGCAAAAGCAACAAAATGCTTGTTTTACTCCGCTCCGGATACTCCTCAGAGGCACTACACCAAAATGCTCACAGTGTAATTGACTTGTGCCTTGTTTTTAATGTACTGGCAAAGCTGAGGCGCAGAAGTTCAGTCAGCTTCATTTGGAGTCGGGCTTTTTTACAATCCATTTACAGTTTCCTTACTAATGCTGTTTTTTTTCGATGTGTCGTAACAGTGTGGGGAACATGTAGTAATTTTAGCTTTGTACTCGCAATTGCGAAATTTTCAATGAGTTTTGGAAAGCTGCGATTTCTTCACAGTGCCGAAAGCAATCATCATCCTTACCTTGCAATTTGAGGTTCAGTTCATTTAGAATTGAAAAGATGTGTGCAAGGTAAGACATAGTTAGCATCCAAGTTTCATCAGGAAACTATTCAGCCAGAGAGGACAATTTCTCGAGGAGGAAAGCGTGGGTTTTGTACCTCAGTTCACAAAGTCTGAGTAGCTCGCCTGTTGACTGATCATTACAGTAACTCTTCAAGCAAATGAAGTCCACTGTCATAGGGATTGATTGGTCACTGTTTCGATTCAATGCTTTAATGTAGTCTAAAAGGTCAGCAAAAAACTTATAGCCACCCTTCAGTACACAGAGGGCAATGATGTGATGATTTTCCATGGTGACCCTCCCGACACCTGCTCACGA
The DNA here is from genome assembly GCF_047496885.1 of Scyliorhinus torazame. Classification (NCBI taxonomy): domain Eukaryota; kingdom Metazoa; phylum Chordata; class Chondrichthyes; order Carcharhiniformes; family Scyliorhinidae; genus Scyliorhinus; species Scyliorhinus torazame. Next base: position 56,229,720 of record NC_092723.1, on the reverse strand, counting down.
CCCACCCGCGGGCCGCGACCCCCACTGAAAATGCCTGGAGTAGTGGATACAAAAATAGAAAATACTGGACAATCTCAGTAGGTCTGACAGCATCTGTGGAGAGTGAAGGAAGCTAATGTTTCGAGTCTGGATGACTGTTAAAGGTCAGAATTTTATGTTCATTTCAGATTCCAGCATCTGCAGTAATTTGCTTTTATCTTTGAGTAGTGACTACGTGGAGTAGACTCTTGGCAAATGAAGTCATGTACTCTGTTGGCAAACTCCTTTAAGAAGAGTTGAATGTATATCTCATTAAATCTGCAGGAATGGAGATGAGCTTTTTTCAAAATAGTGTGCTGCTCCATGGGAAAGGATGATGGGAGGAGAAGCTATTTTCCTATAGTATAGCAACACTGAGATGAGATGTTAAATGAGAATTCAAGATGATTTCTGCAGAAATCAATAGGTTTCTGGGGCTGACGGGGTGGATTACATGTGCTTTCTAAAATAAGGTCACGAGCTAGATTAAATGATCCTTCTTTGTTTCACACTTAATATTCTTCAATCATGGGAGCATTTCCATGTGACTTGGAACATACTTGTTTTTAAAAAGAAGTTGTTTCTGAAAGTGTTGGTCAATAAGTGCAACTACGATATAATGCCCATTTTGGTCTTGAGGCATCCAAAACTTCTCATTACTCTTTTACCTGCACTTATAATGTTGCTGTACATGCCAACCATCAGTGCTTTGGGGAGCCAGTCAACATGTGATGGCAAAATCAGTGCAGCCAGGTCCCCTCTATCCTTAACTCTCCTGAGGCTAGTGACAAATGCATCAAGACAGCTCCCTGTCTGCTCTTTGTGTTACTTCCAACAGTAACAGCCCAAACTGGCGCTTCTGTACTGTCGTTTAGAGAATGATGGTTCCTACAGTTCAGGCTATTAACGTTGGAAATAGAACAGAGAGAATGAACAGGTGGGGAGTGGTGTAGGGGAATGTGTGACATTGAAAGTAGAGGAGGAAAGGTGGAAGAAAAAGAAAGCTTGAATTTATATGGCAACTTTCAGGAATTTGGGATGTTTCAAGAGTTTTGCAGCCAAATAAGTATTCCTGATGCGTCATAATTATTGTATGCTCGGAAACTCCGCAGTCAATTTGTACACCGGAATCTTCCATCAATAGCAATATGGTGACAAAAATAATTCCTTAGTGATGTTGGCGAATAAATATTGGCCATGACGTAGGAGAAACTCTCGCTCTCTGAAATAATGCAGTGTGATCTTTTATGTCCAGGTCAGACAGGACATCAGTTTCAACTGAATGATGGGACAAAGAGATAGTGTTGAAGGGAAAGCAAAATAAATAAAAGTAAAGGAAAAATTGATAATGAATATGGTTTGTCTGTTAAGTAATTAATAGCTGCAAATATAGTTTGGTATCTATTTTGACCAGGTGCCTAAATAAAAGAATGTATTTAAAATTATTGATTTGAACCAGTACTCGCTGTTCAACAAATTAATCATTGATTGTTTTATTCAAATACATTCCTGAATGATAGAAGTTGTATTAAATACTGGTAATTGTGCTTATATGGTGAGAAGATTTGCAGTTCTCATGCAATTTGAAATTTCTTCCAAAAATCCAAAATCACACGTAATAATATGTGGGGAATAAAAACAACTTCAATTGCATTGTAAAATCATTCAAGTATCTACAATGGTACCGAAGTATTTTTTATCCAAATATAACTTGCATGTCCGCCCCTTCAATTGCAGTATAGTATTCAGCTATTGATGAGGATGCACTGCCATGCTGACAACCTAATATTGGCTGGTTACTTTCTCACTGGGAAGTGACTTTAAAAAAAATTAGCTTTTTTTTCCTGTTTAGTATTTCATCGATGTTTCCTTTGAAATTTGTGTCCATATATTTCACCTTTCCCTGAATGTTTTAAAACTGCTTCCGTTACATTTGTTCTAGTTTCCCACTTCGATATAGGTACCAGGGTCCAGTGGTAAATCGCTTTGATACCTAGCTGTATCGCCAGAGATGATAGGGGAAAAAAAACTATAAAATGAACAGGTCACAAATGAAAAAAGTATTGCTAACAGTGTTATGAAATGATTAACATGTTGGAGCATCCAGTCCTAGGCACATTGAGGCAAAGACCATTGTATCTTGAGTTTAGAAGAGTGAGAGGAGAATTCATCGAAACGTGTTAACATTCTAACAGGATTAGACCGGGTAGATTCAGAACAAATGTTCCTGATGGTGGGGGAGTCCAGAGTTGGGGATCATAGTTTGAGGATAAGGGGTAAAGCTTTTAGGACCGAGGTGAGGAGAAATTTCTTTCCCCAGAAAATGGTGAATCAGTGGAATTCACTGCCACAGAAAATAGTTGAGGCCAAAACATTGTGCAATTTCAAGAAGGAATTAGGTATAGCTCTTGGGGCTAAAGGGATCAAGGGATATGGGTGGAAGGTGGGATCAGAGTTTTGAACTTAATCAGCGGGATAGGCTCGAAGGGCCAAATGGCCTCCTATTTTCTATGTATGTTTTTATGCACCCTTTCAGTAAAATTGAGTAGGTATTCAAAGCAGATAAAATGCGGGGCTGTGGGGAGACAGTTGGACAGAGACTTTTGCTTTGCTTCAGCAACATGGCAGCATAGATACGATGAACTGAATGGTCTCTTGAGATGTGAAGTTATGCACTTCCTTGCAGTTTCATACATTTTTTTAATGCCCTTTTAAATAGAGTGTGACTCTAAACCTAACACATTTTGATTTATAAAGTGGATTTTATAACTGGTTTTCACCACTGCGTGCAGCTTGGATGAATGAAGTGTGAATTTAATCCCTAACTTAGTCCTCACTCCTCAGCTGGTGGCATGGTGAAATATGCTGGTACACTTTTTCTCCTCGAATTGGAAAGTGCCATTCTGTTGTTTCAGGGATATATGGTTGAGTTGATCAAGCTATTCTCTGGCATATTAAATGTGAAACTTTGCAGGCATACAACAATGACATATTTATATAGCACCTTTATTTATATAGCACCTTTAACTTAGTTACAATTTCAACGTGCTTCACAGGAATGTCAGAATAAAAATTGAACCAAAGAAGGAGGCAGCAGGATACGTGACCAAAAACTTGGTCAAAGAGGTAGATTTTAATGTTTGGCTTGAAGCGGGAATGTAAATGGAGAGACAGGTTGAAGAAGGGAATTCCAGCCTAGAGCTTACTGCCCTGGAAGGTATAGCCACCAATTGTCCGGGGGTCTGGCCAGCCTGAATTGGAGGAACACTATATTTCTGGAGAGTTATAGGGCTGCAGGATGTTATGAGGATGAGAAGGAGCAAGGTTAGAGAGGAATTTGAAAAGGGTGCAATTGTAAATTTGAAGTGTTGATATACTGAAAGCCAATGTAGGTAAGAAAGCACATGAGTAATGGGCGACAAGACTTAGTTGACTTAGGAAACAATCAACAAAGTTTCAGATAAGCTCAGGTCTATGGAGGGTAGAATATGGGGGGCCAGCCTGGACAACATCAGCACAATCAGGCTAGAAGGTGACAAAAACATGGGATAAGAATTTTGCCAATGGATTAGTTGCAGCAGGAGCAACAAAGGGCAATCTTGCTGATGGAGAGTTTATGGGATTGGAAGCTCAGCTTGGTGTCAATTAGGACCCTGAGGTTAAGAGTGGGCTCGTTTTGGCTAAAAGAGCGGGTGTCGAATGGTATTGGTGGTGGGGGCCGACAACAAATGAGTAAGACCTTCCCAATGTTTAACTGGGGAAAATTTCTGTTCATCCATTCCCGAATGTCAGATGAGCAGCGCGATACATCAGAGGCAATGGAGTGATTGAGAGAGGTGCCATTAGTGCACTTCTGGAACCTCACATTTTGGATCATATCACTGAGGGGCAACATACAGATGAGGAATAGTGGAGGGGGTAGGGGGAGGGGTAATGACAGAATCTTGAAGGCCTCCAAAGTCACTGGTGTGGGAGCAGAAATAGAAATCATAGAATCATAGAATTTACAGTGCAGAAGAAGACCATTTGGCCCATCGAGTCTGCACCAAACCCTGGAAGGAGCACCCTACTTAAACCACGACTCCATTCCCATAAACCAGTAACCTCACCCAACCTTTTTGACACTAAGGGGCAATTTAGCATGACCAATCCTCCTAACTTGCACATCTTTGGACTGTGGGAGGAAACTGGAGCACCCTGAGGAAACCCGGGCGGGTGGGGGGGGGGTGGTCAGTTGGGCAACCGAGGATAAGCATTGCTGGAAGGGTGATGTGGTCAACTCAAAAGCCTACAGACCAGTCAAAATAGATAAGGAGGTGACAGTATATCTTGATCATAGGCGTGTAGGAAGTAATTTGTGATTTTGGTTCAGTGGGGTGAAAACCGTATTGGAGAAGTCCAAACATGGAATTGTGGGAAGAAAGGGTGACAACATATTTGAGGACCTTAGAGAAAAGAGTGCTCTTTGAATGGTGTCATGCCCAGTATGGGTATGAAGATATTACAAATTTTAAAGATGTATTTTTTTAAATTAGAGACAACAGTTTTTTTAAATGGATGACGGCACATCATGTGACTCTGGCAATATCAGCTCCAGACACTGGAGCAAATACGTCATTAAAATATGAACAAACCCAGCCCCTTGAGAAATTCATAAGTTGTTTTGTAAAGATGGACCAGCAACCAGGACTATGATACCAGCTGATACCTTGAAAGAGAGAGAGGGAATCTTCTCCCCCCCCCCCCCCCCCCCCGCGCGCGCGCGCCCCCCCCCCCCCCCATCTGCTCCACCTTAAAGTTCACCTGAGAGTCGGCATCCTGGCAATTCAACTACAAGAACCTCAAAGCTTGCTGAGAATCCTCTGCTTTTACCTGACCTCCACTCCAGCTACAGCACCAGTTCAGCTAAGAAACTACAGGCCTGCTTGAAAGAGACTGAAATCATTTCAACTTGTAAGCGTATTTGTTTTCCTCAACTGATATTATGTTTTATGTTTCATAGTATGTAAGAGTGTTGCGTTAAAACTACCTGAGCAAGATTGTGACAATGAATCACCATTATTTTGAAATTTACAACACCATTTTGCTAGAAATTATTTAAATTAGACAAACCACTCTGGGTAAGAGTATATGCTAACCTGGTCCAACATTTTTATTATTTCAGATTTTTCAATGGTCCAACATTTTTATTATTTCAAAAGAATACATGCTAACCTGACACATTTCTTTAAAAAAAAAGCTTTGATCATGGACAATAATAAACATACAAACTGAGTCGGTGACAAAGGCCTTTATTGAACTGCCAGCAGATTTTCCAGGAGCCGTGTATGTGGTATCAAAAATCAAAGCATTTTGTGTTCCTAAATGCACGAATAGATAGCCATTGATCTGCTTGTTGATTTATACAAAGTCAGTTTTAAGAAATACTGGTGGATGTAGACTGGTATAAACAGTGGCGTGGCTGTAAATGCCTACCAATAGCGTGACTTGAAACTTTGCAACAATTGTGTGAATTAAGTAAAGCAAATTACTGCGGATACTGGAATCTGAACCAAAAGATAAATGCTGGAACACCTCAGCAGGTCTGGCAGCATCTGTAAGGAGAGAAAATAGCTAACGTGTCAAGTGCAGATGGCCCTCAGCTTTGACGAGGGTCTTCTGGACTCGAAACGTTAGCTCTTTCCCCTCACAGATGCTGCCAGACCTGCTGAGATTTTCCAGCTTTTTCTCTTTTGGTGTGAATTAAGTGGTGTGTTACTGTTGGCAAGGGCTAGTTTTGCCATAAGTACCATGATCAGAGGCGCAATTTGATTTTGGAAGATAATTGTGTTGGAACATGCTGACATCTGCACTTTCAACATTATATCTATTCACATTAAATAGAAAAAGCTGACCGCCCTGGACGGTCGGGACCACCCTAACATTCATAAATTCAGTCGTGTTAAAGAATTGATTGCCAATATATGTGGATCGGCAAAGCATTGTGTGTATTTTTAAACCCATTTCATACTTTAATGATTGAAAAGAGACTTGTAATTAACCAAATGGCCCCATGAGCCTGTTTTACTAAGTGAGATAACTATTTAGTGTGACGAACGCTATTTCTCTCTCCGCTTTCCCCTTGTGAATTCATGAATAAGAGCATTGAACTGAGGCAGTAGCTTTGTCACTAGTCTTCTCAATGTCTTATATGGGGAAAACCTGTGAAAGAATGTTTTCTCCCTGCCTGCCTCTGGGGATAGTTTCACCATTAAAAGGACCATGGATAAACTTTACATCAATCGTCATTGATAATGTTGACAATAGTATGCCGTAGGATGTGCTTCACCATTAGAGCAGCACCTTTTCCTTATCTATTTGCCATGCACCACACTGGTCAAATTATATTTTCCTGCCACAGCACAAGTCATTTTTCTGCATTGAGATTGATCTACCAACAATGGTGCTGTTTCCTTTTTCCAGTGGCGATGCACCACGACGGTATTTACCAAAAACGAGCTTTATTATCTTTACCCTTTTCCTTTTCAAATTGCAGGCGTTTTGAAATGTTAATGTTAAGTAATCATAGGATTAAAGTTTAGAGTTTATTTGTTCAATATATGGGTGTGGTTCTCCAAAGCAGAAATGGCGTTGCAAGTGCTGACTGTCTCATCCAGCTCTTCCTCTGCATGGTTGTAGAGTGGACAACACAAGTGTTGCTCTTAGCGTCAGATGTGAAAGGTAGGCAAGGAAAGGTTTGCCAATATACATGGCATCACAAGTGTTAACTGCGTCACCCAGCTTTTCCTCTTTTTGGACTAATTGTGGGTAATAGAATGTTGCTGTCAGCATCAAATGTTAAAAGGTAGCAAGGGACAAGTCCGTAACAGCTAAACCATAAACACCATATGCTTTGTGAACACTGCCCCTTTATTTTTCATGAAGAACGACTTTTGATGAAAAATTCTTTTAATGTAACATGATTTTTAAATTGAGGCTACAGATTGCCGAACATCTGTACAGCTTTAGTGGCAGCTAATGTGAAGTCAGGGATTTTAAAGTCCTGATTTTCAATATTTATGTGATGAAAGATCAAAAAGAATAATGTACCAGCTGGGACCTGTCCTCTTCATGTATCACATTTGTTTTACACAAGAAGTAGGACTTCCCGAATGTTGCTGAAAATAGCACAGGACACTTTCACATAGATCAGTCATGCATTGATCTACAAGTGTATTAATGTCAGGCAGCCCACAATAGGAACAGATGTTTTCTGATGTATTCCTGTTCAGGGAGCCAGTTTTACAGGTTAACTTGATAGGTTGAAATACCAATCCCTCTTCTACCTGATGGTAATCGGATTTTCTCGACTTGGTTTTTGCAGTTTGGAAATTTTGCTCCTGCTGGTATTTTTTTGCTGCAAGATGTGCTAGTTATAAGTATCTTTTGATTGTATACACCCATCGGTTTCCAAAAAATGGCCCGTATTTTGTGATAGAAATAAGTCAGGCATTCATGTTCTCTGTGTCTCCTGATTTACTTCACCTTGCCTTCTTTGCAACATTAATCGTGCCCTGTTTATTGCGAGTACAAACCACCTTGATGTCTTAATGTAAAATTATTTTGCAGTTTTTTTGCAGGTGTAGGACCCCAAGGGCTGGGGATGGAGTTGGAGATTGAGAGTTTGATATAAAAGTCAAAGCAGACGAGCTCAGGAGAACACCAGGAAATGTGCTTCATTCCCCCACTCTTGCTGTCGAATTTAGCAACTTTCAAGACCTTTTAATGTGTGGGGTGGAGGTGAAAGGAGGAAAAGAGCATTCACTGTGGCTCTGTTACACAAGGTTATAGGCATGATGGAGGACTGAGGGTATTTGTTTTGTTTTTAGGGGATTTGAAAATAAGTTTTTAAAATATAGGGGGGCACGGTAGCACAGTGGTTAGCACTGTTGTTTCACAGCGGCAGGGACCCGGGTTCGATTCCCGGCTTGGATCACTGTGCGGAGTATGCACGCTCTCCCCGTGTTTGCATACGTTTCCTCCGGATGCTCCGGTTTCCTCCCACAGTCCAAAAATGTGCAGATTAAGTGGATTGACCATGCTAAAATTGCCCTTAGTGTCCAAAAAAAAGGTTAGATGGGGTTATGGGGATAGGGTGGAGGTGTTGGCTGAAGTAGGGTGCTCTTTCCAAGGGCCTGTGCAGACGCGATGGGCCGAATGGCCTCTTTCTGCACTGTAGATTCTATGGTTCCAAGATAATACTAATCTTAGTTGGACTAGAATCTGTGGGAATTCTGGCAACCACCATCAGAGATTGGTCAGACATTTGATTACTCTTGTGCTCTTCATTTCTAGTATTCTTCTGCTTCAGCAAAATGAAAAAAAAAGGGATTTTGGAGGGTGTTTTTTCTTCCTGCCTTTAATGTTGAAGGACATTGGTGAAACTGCTTCGATTTTGAGCAGCCATTGGCCAGGCACAGCTATTGGTCAGTAAGCCAGACACACCACAATGTGGCAAAGATTTTTTAGGAAAAAGGATTTGACACGGTATCAAATGCTTTAATTCTGTCATGGTCTATAAAGGTTAAAAAAAGACCTGACACATCCCAGCTTAACATGATACCTTGGTTACGGATTTAATTTATCCTGTGTCTGATGGTTGATAGAAGAGCTAAGCCATTCAATTTTAACGGAGGCATTATGTATGATTTATTTGAATGTATTCCTGGCAGCATTTAAAAATATAAATTTTGAATCGAGTTGATCCTTATCACTCTTTGAAGGTATTTATGAACCTTGTGTGTAATCCAGAGAGCTCTGGGTGCAAGTCCCACTGTGGGTCTTGAGCACAAACATCAAGGCTGACACTCCATTGCGGTACTGAGGGAGTGCTGCAGTGTCGGAGATGCCGTCTTTCAGATGAGCCCATCTGCCCTCCAGGGTTGATGTAGCTGATCCATTGGTACTATTTCGAAGAAGAGCTGGGGAATTATTCCCAGTGTCCTGGCAGGTATGTATCCCTCAAACAACACAAAAAACATATTATCTGGCCATTATCATATTGCTTTTATGTGAGAGCTCGCTGTATGCAAATTGTCTGCCATGTTTCCTACATTGTAACACTGACATTTCATAAGTACTTAATTGGTTGTAAAAAAGCTTTGAGATGACCAGTGTGTGCGAAGAACGCTATATAAATGCAAGTCTTTCATTTCTCTTCAGGAAATCAAACTTGAGCAATATAAGTAGGGATAGGCAGATCAGACTGTTTTGGGAGGTGATAAGAAAAGAACAGACTTGCTTCTGAACATGAGCATCGTGGTGGGGTTCCCCCCCCCCCAGTGGTGTGTTTTCTGGTGGAGGAGGCAGCTTGCAATTGCCCGCCAGCAGGACCTTCTAATCTCGCCCATGTTTATGGTATTTTGTGTGGCTTGCCCATTCCTACCCCGGGGGGGGGGGGGGGGGGGGGGGTGCGGGGGCACCTTGGGCAGAATTGGAAGATCCTGCCGGCGGAAAGGGCTAGAAAATCCCACCCTTGGTATTTTCTGGTACATGAGGAGAAACTGGTTGTGTTATTGTGGCAGTTTGTTGCTGATTTGCAACATTTCTTAACTACGTCACACATTGGGTCTCTCTGATGAATGTACAAATTTCAGATATGTTGTATAGTATGTAGTCGATGCAGTAAGGGTTAACATCCTGAGATTGTATGTGACTGTTGCAGTCATGTTTATAAAAATCCTGGTATTTTTTGAGACAGGTGCAATTAAAGCATTGTATAATTTGGGCTAATGGACTTTTGTTTATGTAAAGAAAGTTCCCTGGGGAGTAAATAATTAGAAACGTTGTGTTTGGCCTTAGTAAGATGATGTAACTTGGGTGGCACAGTGGTTAGCACTGCTGCCTCATGGCGCCGAGGACCCGGGTTCGTTCCCAGCCCCGCGTTATTGTCAATGTGGAGTTTGCACATTCTCCCCGTGTGTGCATGGGTCTCACCCACACAAACCCAAAGATGTGCAGTGTAGGTGGATTGGCCACGCTAAATTGCCCCTTAATTGGAAAAAAAGAATTGGGCACTCTTAAGTTTATTAAAAAAAAAGGTAATGTAGCTTAAGATGATGTAACTAATGGGAGGAGCTGAGGCTGTGCCAGGTCTCTAACAGTCAGGCAGAGTTTAGTTTTGGCTGAAAAGTGACCAGAGAAGCAGCTGATCTTAATATCTTAAAAACCCGAGGAAGGAGCAGCGCTCCGAAAGCTAGTGACATCGAAACAAACCTGTTGGACTTTAACCTGGTGTTGTAAGACTTCTTACTGTGCTCACCCCAGTCCAACGCCGGCATCTCTACACCAAATCTTAATATTGTGAGTTTAGATCCGTCTGTGGACAGGGTAGAAACTTCTGGGGAAAAAAGTTCAGTTAAAGACTTGACTGGGGCCAGACCAGACAAGCAGCTGTTCTCAAGACAGTAAGTTAAAGATTTTCTTATATACAGGCCAAGAGCAGTGTCTCATGCTGGCACTTTAAACAGTTTAAGACAGGCAAGAATCTGCAAGCTGTTCCCTGGAGGATGTCTTTCTCGAAGTGGTTTATCCAAGACATATGTTCACAGTAATAATTCCTGAGCCGGCTCGCTAAACGTGGATTTTGACCTGAGATGGGTTTTGTTTGAGTGGAGATAATGATAGCAATTAAGGGTTATCATTTCATTCTTTTGTTAAGCATTGTTTAACTGGTAATTGAAATCTGTTGTCTTTATAATAAGTTTAGTAATACTGTATTAATATGCCATATCCCTATTTGTGCATGGAAATACTCCTTGAGCAAAGTATCCTTTCCTCACTATCTTACAAATTAACCAAAATATTGCGGTTTCTGTCTGGTTGTTTATCAATTGTTGGGGTCTGGTTCGGGATCACAATACTTCTTTGTTCTGAGGGGCACATGGATGGCATGATGCACAACATTTCTTAGGCACATCCTCTCTGTAGGTAGAGACAGTGAAACTTCTGATCTGCTGAAAAATCAAAGATTTTTGTTCCCAAAAACTAATTTCTGTGCGTGTATTTTTTAAACTAATCAAAACACTAATCGAAAGCCTGCCAGGCCCGACCTGAAGCTCTCCGATCCCGCAGTGTGGCATCGTGCCTGTCGGTACCACCCCCTTCTGACGCGCCACCCACCTCGTGCAGTCCGTGGGGGACGCCATTTTGTCCGCCATCTTTAACACCGCCCGCCACGTGCGACCCATGGGGGCTGCCATCTTCGACTCCATCTTCGACGACGCCCGTCATGTGCGACTCATGGAGGCCGCCATTTTGGGACCACCCCGCTACCACTGACCGGACCAGTCATCTGCAACTCGGCTCTGTTACACTCGACCAGTCCCGTCCCCATCACCTCAAGAACTCGTTGATGGCCGTCCGGGTCAATGGGCATGAGACGTCCTGCCTCTTCGACTCCGGGAGCACAAATAGCTTTGTCCATCCGGATATGGTAAGGCGCTGCTCCCTCCGGATTTTCCCCGTGTCCCAAACAATCTCCCTTGCTTCCGGATCACATTCCGTGCTGATCTGTGGGTAGTGTGTCGCAAACCCTGTGATACAGGGCGCCAAGTACGCCAACTTTAAACTTTACGTCCCCCGCCATCTCTGCGCTCCCCTCTTATTAGGACTGGATTTCCAGTGTAACCTCCGAAGCCCGACCTTGAAGTTTGGTGGACCCCTGCCCCCTCTCACCGTCTGTAGCCTCGCAACCCTTAAGGTCACCCCTCCCTCACTCTTTGCGAATGTCGCCCCCGACTGTAAGCCCATCGCCACCAGGAGCAGACGATACAATGCTCAGGACAAGGCCTTTATCAGGTCGGAGGTCCAGCGACTCTTGCGGGAAGGGATCATTGAGGCCAGTAACAGCCCCTGGAGAGCCCAAGTGGTGTTCGTCAGGACCGGGGAGAAGAACCGGATGGTCATCGACTACAGTCAGACGATCAACCGGTACACACATCTCGATGCGTACCCTCTTCCCCGCATATCAGACATGGTCAACCAGATTGCGCACTACCGAGTCTTCTCCACGGTAGACTTGAGGTCCTCGTACCACCAGCTCCCTATCCGCCCGGAGGACCGCCACTACACTGCATTCGAGGCAGACGGCCACCTCTACCACTTCCTCAGGATTCCCTTCGGCGTCTTCAGGACCAATGGGGTCTCGGTCTTCCAACAAACGATGGACCGAATGGTTGACCAGTACGGGCTGCGGGCCACATTCCCGTATTTGGATAATGTCACCATCTGCGGCCATGATCAGCAGGACCACGACATTGACCTTAAGAAATTCCTCCACACCGCCCAACTCCTTAATTTGACCTATAACAAGGAGAAATGCGTTTTCTGCAAAACTCGACTAGCCGTCCTTGGCTATGTCATGGAAAACGGAGTCCTAGGGCCCGACCCCGATTGCATGCGCCCCCTCCTGCAACCTCCCCTCCCCCACTGCCCCAAGCCCCTGAAGAGATGCCTGGGGTTCTTTTCCTACTATGCCCAGTGGGTCCCCAATTATGCGGTCAAGGCCCGCCCACTTATCAAATCCACCATTTTTCCCCTGACGGCTGAGGCCCGCCTGGCCTTCGATCGCATCAAGACAGACATTGCCAAGGCCACGATGCACGCTGTGGACGAGTCCATTCCGTTCCAAGTGGAGAGCGATGCGTCGGACTTTGCCCTGGCCGCTACCCTCAACCAGGCAGGAAGGCCCGTGGCTTTCTTTCCCCGTATCCTCCATGCCTTCGAGATTCGACACTCCTCTGTCGAGAAGGAAGCTCAAGCCATTGTGGAAGCTGTGTGACATTGGAGGCATTACCTGGCCGGCAGGAGATTCACTCTCCTCACTGACCAACGGTCGGTTGCCTTCATGTTCAATAATTTACAGCGGGGCAAGATTTAGCACAGGGCTAAATCGCTGGCTTTGAAAGCAGACCAAGGCAGGCCAGCAGCACGGTTCAATTCCCGTACCAGCCTCCCCGAACAGGCGCCGGAATGTGGCGACTAGGGGCTTTTCACAATAACTTCATTTGAAGCCTACTTGTGACAATAAGCTATTTTCATTTCATTTCATTTCAAGAACGACAAGATCTTGAGATGGAGGATCGAACACTCCATCTAAAACTACGATATCATGTATCGTCCTGAGAAGCTCAATGAACCCACAGATGCCCTGTCCCGCAGTACATGCGCCAGCATGCATCGAGACCGACTTCGGGCCATCCACAATGATCTCTGTCATCCGGGGTCACCCGGCTTCTCCATTTCATCAAGGCCCGCAACCTGCCCTACTCCACCGAGGAGGTAAGGACCATGACCAGGGACTGCCAAGTCTGCGCGGAGTGCAAGCTGCACTTCTATCGGCCAGATATGGCTCACCTGGTGAAGGCCTCGGGCCCCTTTGAGCGCCTCAGTGTCGATGTCAAAGGGCCTCTCCATTCCACTGACCGTAACATGTACTTCCTCAACATTGTTGACAAGTACTCCCGTTTTCCCTTTGCCATCCCATGCCCCAACATGACCTCGGCCACTGTCATCAAGGCCCTACACAGCATCTTCACCTTGTTCGGTTTCTCAACCTACATCCACAGTGATCGCGGCTCCTCTTTTATGAGCGCTGAGCTGTGTCAGTTCCTGCTTAGTAAGGGCATCGCCTCAAGCAGCTACTACCCCCGGGGAAATGGGCAGGTGGAGAGGGAAAAGGCTGTCCTTCTTGCCCTATGGTCTAGAAGTCTCCCAGTCTCCCGCTGGCAGGAGGTCCTTCCCGATGCGCTCCACTCCATCCGGTCGCGTCTCTGCACCGCCACTAACGAGACCCCTCGCAAATGTTTGTTTGACTTCTCCAGGAAGTGCATCTCCGGGGTCTCGCTTCCGTCCTGGCTGACAACACGAGGGCCTGTCCTCCTCAGGAAGCATGTGAGGAGCCATACGTCCGACCCCCTGTCGGGAGGGTTCAGCTCCTCCATGCAAACCCTCAGTATGTATAAGTGGCACACCACGACGGACGGCAGGACACAGTCTCCCTCCAGGATATGGCACCCGCAGGTTCCCCAGCAACCATCACCAACGCTCCCACCCCGACACTGCCTATCACCATCACTCGAATGTGGCGGGACTTGGCACCGGCAGCCCTCCCTGGGGCCGTTACCGCCACCCCTGCCCCTACACCGTCTCCCTCTCCATCAACACATCGAGATGAAGCTGCAGCCGACACACTCCCGGAGTCGAAGGTCCCGACACCCGTGCCCACACCGCAGCCGGGGCTGAGGCGATCACGGCGGAAGATCAAGACTCCCGTCAGACTCAATCTGTGAGTCCACTTCACCCCCGCTGGACTTTTTTTTAAACGAGGGGGGAATGTGGTGAACCACGTATTGCTACTATATATATATTTCGTTATTCGTCCTACTGTTATCCACCACCGTATATATGTTCACTGTTGTTCTTATTCGCTGTTACTTACTGTTGTTGTGTTGATGCTTCTGTTGGCTCTGTCTTTTGCTCCGCCCCTCGGGGAGGTATATAATTGGCAGACCTGTGGTCAGCTCTCAGTGCGGGAGCAGCAGCAGGCTGGCATACCTCTTAGCTTATTAAAACCACTGTTCTCTTCGACAACTCGACTCGTGTGAATTGATGGTCCATCAGAGTGGCATTGTTGTCTAGCTTCTTGGAGCTTTTTCTTCTCCCTCAATCTGTTTCTTGGCTTTTTAGGATTTTTCAGCTTTCTTGAAGATGGAGTGAGCGATTCTCCAAATCTTTGATTAGTTGTAAGTTCATTTTCATTACCTGAAACTACCCCGTCCTAACCCTTGTCCTATTCAGCTGACTGAGAGTTCAAAGCTGGAATGAATGCTGCTTTACAATGATCATTATACAAGTGGTTTGCTTTGATCTTGCTTGTCGTGATTTGTCCCTGGAGGATCGCTGCTGATTAAATTCATTCCTTTTTTATATTCATAGCTCTCTCCAGAAAAATTAGACTTTATTTTCTTTGATTTTAATTTTTTTTTAAATACGTAATGAGGTGCAGTGTGGTGGCTGCTCCAAATAATCTCGGCTTCATTCTATTGGCAGGTTTGAGACTCAAACTCAGGGGTTTATGACACTGGTAGACAACACATCAAGGAACGGCTTTCTGCTACTATCTTCAAAATGAATCTATCCCCAAAGTACACTCGAGTCAAGATACCATCCTCAGCATATTGGAATACTTCCAAAAGAGGCCACCTACAAGCTGTGGGCTTGAAACAGTTTGAAGATCTGCCAGCAGCCAAAATAACTGCTGGCTGGGAACTCTGAACAGCGTTTGTGCCACACTTTCATGTTTTGAGGCAGTTGCAGACTCGAGGCAGTTACAGACTCTATCTAGACGCTCTTTTTGATAACTCCGATCACCAGTGAAATATCCCGGATGTGATGACACAAGGCAGCGTTTTATGAAGCTCCATCAATATCCACATGGTATCCATGACAGCAGCTGGTGTCATTGGCCTCGCTTGTGAAGATGCACATGGGCAAGACTGGAGTTTGGAACCAGTGTGAAATAGGCTTTATCAATATTACTTCATCAGAGATCATGGATGCTTTCAAAACTGAACATTGTCTTCATCCGTGCAAAAGAAAAGGAAAGCTCGCATCCAGCCAGCAAGCATTCTGAAGTAGTAAAATGGTAAAAAATAATGAAGTATTAGGAGGTCTGCAGAGGCATTGATCACAGGCAGCCTAAGGCTTGATAATTGTTGATGTTTAGCTGCTGAGCTGTCACTCCCTTTAAGATCACTGTTCAAGTATTGCCTATATGAATCAAGATAATTGTGTCTGCCTGGAAACATGATGAGGTCAGCAACTGCCATGTATGTTTCACAAAGAACTCAGGATAAAATACATAGCTATTTTTTAAAAAGTTTAATTTGGATTTACCGAAGGCTGAAAATGGAGTGTAACGGACCTGTGTTCAATACACATTTTGTATATATAGATATTTCTATTCCTTGAGGTCAGTGATTTAAAGTTTCAAGAAAGGATTCTTGTGTTAAGATGTATTTAATCATTGGTCAGTGGCTCACTTCATGGGAATCAGTGATTTGTGAATTGTAATGCCAGTGGACAATGGCTCCTATTCTCCTATTTGCACGAGTTGCTCATAGTCTTCTGCTGTCTGTTGATGTTAACGACTCTCCTACACAATGGGTCTGATCCCATTTATTTTGACTGAAGGGCATAATAAAAGGAAAGGGTAGCTTGCATCATTGAGGGGACAGGAACAATATATTTCATGATGAAGTAAAAATTAATTGTTTGATAGACACAGAAATTTAATTTAAGTTGTGTAACATTCAAATTTCAAAATTTGCAAATGACACAAAACTTGGAATTATTGTGAACTGTGGGGGGAGGATAGAGATCCTCTTGAAGAGGACAGTGTTATGGGAATGTCACTTTAATGTTTGTCTTAAGTGGCTGTAGTGATGTCAGTGTATGGGTGGAGCTGAGCTCTGGCTCTGCTTTTTACTTTCGGTTTGAGTTTGAAGCTGTTTTTGGCTCTGAGATATTGTTTTCGTTTTCAGTTGGAGACCTGCATTCAAACCAAGGAGGTGTATTTTTGGTCTTTCTGCATGCTAAAAAATGTCTCCAGATCACTTGATGATTTCAAAGTAATACCTGTTTCTGTGAGGAATGCAAACCTACTGTCTTTGTTAAAAAGGGGATGTTGTGGATGTTGTGAGGAGAATTACTAAGGGTTACCAAAAGAGTATTGTATCTTTGGGGGAGTAACAGTGTTGGTAGTTGATGAGATGTTTACTATGTGTTTATAAAATGTTAATGGCATTCATAGAATAAACATTGTTTTTGTTTAAAAAATACTTTAAATCTCTGTTGCATCACACCCGTAAAGTGGGCCCTTACGCTCCCCATAACCAAAATCTATTCAAAGTTGTGGGTCAGGTGAACTCCATGATCTACTTTGGTGTTCTCTAAACCCTGGCCCATTATAAATTGGGGGCTCGTGGGGTAAAAGTCTATCTTTCGTGATTGGGTTAGCTTAGTGAACTTAAAGACAGTGAGGTGTGAGCATATTTGTGTTTACTTTTCAGGTGTGATATTCCAGTTTAAGTAGGGAGTGTGTTGTGGACAATGGTTCTTTCAGAGGCTCGGAGGTTTTTGGGGGTGGAGAAGGTCACACGCAGTACCTTACGAAAAGAGACTAAACAAAGGCTTTTAGATTTGGTAAAAACATTGCAGTTAGCATTACCTGACAGCATGCGAAAAGAAGAGGTACTTACGGTGGTAGCTGAGCATTTGAAATTGCCTGAGATACAGTCTGACTCATTAAAAATGGCAAAAATTCAGTTCAGATTAAACAACTTGAACATGAAAAAGAATTAAAACAGCTTGAATACGAAATGAAGGAAAAAGAAAGACTAACCCTAGCAGAACAGCAAGAAAGGGAGGTACAGATCAGGGAAAAAGAAAAAGAGAGAGAGAAAAGGGAAAAAGAGTGAGAGTTTGAACTTCAGAAAATGGCCATGAAACATGACAGTCCGTTAGAATTGGCGGATGTAAAGGGAACGTACAGTTGGAGGCCAGTGATGAGGATAAAGAGAAAGAGCGTCATAGCCGATGGCTTGGTGGGGATCTATTTAAATATATCCAAGCATTACCAAGATTTGATGAGAAGGAAGTAGACACTTTTTTCATTTCATTTGAGAAGGTAGCTAAACAAATTAAATGGCCACAGCACATGTGGGTATTACTGATTCAAACAAGCTGGTAGGTAGGGCTAGTGAAGTGTTTGCATCACGATCAGAGGAGGTATATGGGACGTATGAGGAGGTGAAAAATCCATCTTGGGTGCATATGAACTAGTGCCTGAAGCCTACAGACAAAGGTTTAGAAATTTAAGGAAAGAACCTGGTCAAACATACATGGCGTTTGAAAGGCTCAAACAGAGTAATTTTGATAGGTGAATAAGGGCTTTGATAATAGACTCAACGTATGAAGCTCTCAGAGAAATTATACTTTTGGAGGAGTTTAAAAATTCAATTCCTGATGTAGTGAGAACTCGTGTGGAAGAGCCGAGGGTTAAAACTGTGAGGTTAGCAGCAGAAATGGCAGATGGTTATGAATTAGTTCATAAATCAAAGCTTGGTACTTCCCTGGAGCGGAGAAACTATGACATCTTCTTTGCAGCCTTCAACACGTCATCGGTGAAGACGAACATCTTGCCAAGGTCATCCCCACACCCCCATACTTGCCTTCAAACAACCGCGCAACCTCAAACAAACCATTGTTTGCAGCAAACTACCCAGCCTTCAGAACCGCGACCATGACACCACACAACCCTGCCATGGAATCTCTGCAAGACATGTCAGATCATCGATATGGGTACCACCATTACACGTGAGAACACCACCCACCAGGTACGTGGTACATACTCGTGCGACTCGGCCAATGTTGTTTACCTCATACGCTGCAGGAAAGGATGTCCCGAAGCGTGGTACATTGGCGAGACCATACAGACGCTGCGACAACGGATGAACGGACATCACACGACAATTGCCAGGCAGGAATGTTCCCTTCCAGTCAGGGAACACTTCAGCAGTCAAGGGCATTCAGCCTCTGATCTTCGGTAAGCATTCTCCAAGGCGGCCTTCAGGACACGCGACAACGCAGAATCGCCGAGCAGAAATTTGACTTGGATTCATGTCACATTACATGCACACCCCACTATCTGGCCTGGGCTTGCAAAATCCTATCAACTGTCCTGGCTTGAGACAATTCACACCTCTTTAACCTGTGATTACCCCTCTCTCCAGTTGCTCTGTTTGGACTTGTAAAAATGTAATTACCTGCAAAGACTTGCATTCAAAGTATCGCCTTGCATCTTTGACTTTGTCTCTCTCTCTCTCTCTCTCTCTCTCTCTCTCTCTCTCTCTCTCTCTCTCTCTCTCTCTCTCTCTCTCAATATATATAATATATGTATGTTTCTGGAACCTACATCTTCATTCACCTGAGGAAGGAGCAGTGCTCCGAAAGCTAGTGATTCAAAAAAAAGCTGTTGTACTTTAACCAGCTGTTGTAAAACAGGATAAGTCAGTGGAGTTTGTTGAAGTGGTAATGGAAAGCTCAAGTGAAGCGATGGAGGTGCAAAGGATTGTTCAACCAGGGGCTGGTTTAGCACACAGCTAAATCGCTGGCTTTGAAAGCAGACCAAGGCATGCCAGCAGCACGGTTCAATTCCCGTACCAGCCTCCCCGAACAGGCGCCGGAATGTGGTGACTAGGGGCTTTTCACAGTAACTTCATTGAAGCCTACTTGTGACAATAAGCGATTTTCATTTCATTTCATTTTCAACCTGATCAAGAGGTGATTGATAAGAAGGTGCCAGATCTCTTTAAAGAATTTACTTGCGTGGGTAAAGTTTACTCAGCTGTACCAGGAGGAGTATGTAAAGAATTCACAATTTTAAGAGATACGGGAGCTAATCATTCTTTGATGGTAAGAGATGAGGAGTTATGTAGTTTGGGAGGAATATTCCCAGAAAAGGTGGTGATATGTGGAATTCAGATTGAGAAGAGTAGTCTTCCATTATATGAGCTAAGGTTGGAAAGTCCAGTGAAGAGTGGTGAAGTAGTAGTAGGAGTAATAGAGAAATTATCTTGTCCAGGAATACAGTTTATCTTGGGTAATGATAAAGCTGGATTGCAGGTGGGAGTGATGCCTTCTATGGTTGATATGCCAGTGGAAAATCAGACAACTGAAGTGTTGAAGGACGAATATCCTGGGATTTTTCCGGATTGTGCAGTAACAAGACCTCAAAGTCACAGGTTAAGACAAGAGGAGAGATCAAAGAGTGAAGATAAAGTTGAAGTTCAGTTATCAGAAACGATTTTTGGTCCGATGGTTGAAAAAGAACAAGAACAGGTGGAGGATGAGGCGGATATTTTTAGTTCAGGAAAATTGGCTGAGTTACAACAGAAAGATATAGAAATAAAACGGATGTATCAGAAAACATACATGGAAGAGGAATCTGAGTGTATACCAGAATGTTATTACCGTAAACATGAAGTCTTGATGAGAAAATGGAGACCTTTACATATGCAGGCGGACGAAAAGTGGGCAGAAGTTCATCAAGTGGTATTGCCGGTAGGGTATAGAAAGGAGGTGTTGCGAGTAGCACATGAGGTACCAGTGGGAGGTCATTTGGGAGCAAGGAATACTCGAGCTAAAATCCCAAAACATTTTTATTGGCCTGGACTACATAAAGATGTAGTTAGTGTCGATTATGTCACACATGTCAAGTGATGGGGAATCTTCAAGCAGTGATAAAACCAGCGCCATTAATACCCATTCCAGCATTTGAGGAACCTTTTACAAGGGTGTTCATTGATTGCGTAGGACCGCTTCCTAAAATGAAAAGTGGGAATGAATATCTTTTGACTATAATGGATGTGTCTATTAGGTTTCCAGAGGCCATTCCAGAATGCAATATTACAGCTAGGAAGATTGTGGAGGAGTTACTTTAATTCTTTACTGGATATGGACTACGACAGAAATAGAGTCTGATCAAGGATCAAATTTTTCCTCTAGGTTATTCAAAGAAGTTATGGATAGCTTAGGAATAAAACAATTTA
Source organism: Scyliorhinus torazame (assembly GCF_047496885.1). NCBI lineage: Eukaryota > Metazoa > Chordata > Chondrichthyes > Carcharhiniformes > Scyliorhinidae > Scyliorhinus > Scyliorhinus torazame. Next base: position 56,209,051 of record NC_092723.1, on the reverse strand, counting down.
AATCAACTGCGTACCATTCAGAATCGCAGGGAGCGTTAGCAAGGTAGCATCAGACATTAAAGACAATGTTGAGGGCTTATTGTCAAGACTATCCAGAGGATTGGGATAAAGGAATTCCATTTGTACTATTTGCAATTAGGGATGCACCTACTGAGTCAACCAAATTCAGTCCTTTTGAACTAATTTTTGGTCATGAGGTAAGAGGACCACTTAAATTGATGAAGGAAATATTGGTGAGTGAGCAGTCGGAACTTACATTATTGGATTACGTGTCAAATTTTAGGGAAAGATTAAATATAGCAGGTGAATTGGCTGGACAGCATTTAAACATTGCACAAAATGTGATGAAACGGGTCGCGGACATGAAATCCAAAGTTCGTAATTTTGCCAGTGGAGATAAAGTTTTAGTGTTGTTATCAGTGGTAGGTGAACCTTTAAAAGCAAGGTTTTGTGGACCTTATCAGACTGAAAGGAAATTAAGTGAGGTGAATTATGTGGGTTGTTGCCAATGGAGCTCACCCATAGTGATGGTACCGAAACCAGATTGCACCCAACAATTGTGTGTGGACTGTAGAAAGGTTAATGCAGTTAACGGACTCTTATCCTATCCCACGTTTGGAGGATTGCATTGAGAAAGTGGGACAATCAGCTTCTATTTCCACATTGGATTTACTTAAAGGTTACTGGCAGGTACCTTTATCCGAAAGGGCGAAGGAGATTTCAGCTTTTGTGACTCCACATGGTATATACCAATTCAAAGTTATGCCATTCGGTATGAAAAACGCTCCAGTCACATTTCAACGGTTAACGAACAAAGTTGTTTCAGGATTGCCCAATTGTGCGGTATACACCGACGATCTGGTAATTTTCAGTCAGACATGGAAAGAACATTTGAAACGTCTGATGGAGTTATTCGATCGACTTCAGGCGGGTTTGGTAGTAAACCTAGCCAAAAGTGAATTTGGAAAAGCCCAAGTCACTTTCCTTGGCCATACAATCGGACCGAGTCGAATGGCCCCACGGGATGTGAAAACAAACGTTATTGGGGAGTTTCCAATACCCGCGACACGAAGGGAGATAATGCGATTTCTTGACATGAGTGGATTTTACCGGAAATTTGTGCCGAATTTTAGCAATCTGGTTGCTCCACTGACGGACTTGCTAAAGATGCAGAGCAAAATTCAGTGGACAGCGGAGTGTCAACGCATTTGACTGCCTGAAGGCTGTGTTAACCAATGCTCCTGTGTTGGAGAATTACATGGGGCTCTGTGATCGGTTTGGTCTAAAGTATCTGACCTTAAAGAGAAATGCCAAAGCGTAGAGAAATGGATGGATCGTGCAGATACCTTCTTGTCCAAAGAGACTGTCAATCAAGAGGGATTCCAGTTGGAGGAAGAAGAACTAAAATGGGCTATGTTATTATAAATATTTGCGTGTTTTGTTTTGTTAAACAAAAAAGCACATTTACTGTCAATGTTGTTTAAAAGAAAGTGAAAAGGTGAAAAATGAAACCATCTTAAAGTTGATGGTTTATTTTTTTTCCTTGGGGGGGAGGTGTTATGGGAATGTCACTTCAGGAAATGTGGTTGCAGTGATGTCAGTGTGTGGGTGGAGCTGAGCTCTAGATCTGCTTTTTACTTTCGGTTTGAGCTGGAAGCTGTATTTGACTCTGAGTTTTAGTTTCGTTTCCAGCTGCATTCAAACCAAGGAGGTGTATTTTTGATCTTTCTGCATGCTAAAGAATCCAGATCACTTTATGATTTCAAAGTAATACCTGTTTCTGTAAGGAATGCAAACCTACTGTCTTTGTTGAGGGGTTTTGGCTTCTGGATGTTGTTAGGAAAGTTACTTGGGGTTACCTATCGAGTATTGTATCTTTGGGGGGAGTATCAGTGTTGGTAGTTGATAAGATGTTTACTGTGTTTATAAAATGTTCACTGAATTAATAGAATAAACATTGTTTTTGTTTTAAAAATACTTTAGACCTCTGTTGCATCACACCTGTAAAGTGGGCCCTTGTGCTCCCATAACCACAATCCATTTAAAGTTGTGGGTCAGATGAACTCCATGATATACTTCGTAGTTCTCTAAACCCTGACCCATAATAACAGAGGTTGTTCAATGGATGGACACCTGAAATTTTGTGTGGAGAAGTGTGAAGTGGTACATTTTTATCGAAAGGAGACGGCATGGCAGTATCAGATAAAGGGTACAATTCTTAAGGGGGTGTAAAAACACCTGTGGATGAATGGGCACATATTGTTGAAAGTAGTAGGGCAGGTTATTCGTTAATTTGTTTGGTGTTATGGATTCATAGAACCAAATACTCGTCTCCTGCGCTATAGCCATTCTGTGATTCTGTAGGATGATGTTACTATTCATGTATTTTGAGGAAGTGACATTCCGATTAATCAGTAGTCTTTTATTGCTCACATAATGCACACAATTATGCGAAAGTTGAGGCTGACTTGTTCAGCCAATAGAACGTCAGTTCCATAACTTGTCTGCATTGTTTGTGTAAATTGCTGTCCTGTTTCAAAATCAATGTGCAATGATGTTTTGCTGCATAGTGTGGGAAGTGTGAACTTGACCACTTTGTCAGGAAGCATAGGAGACTGTATGCTATTTAGATGGAGAAAGATTGCAGAGGGATCTGGGTGCCATAGTATGAATCACAACAGGTTAGTCAGCGGGTCCAGCGAGTGAATAGAAAGGCAAATGGAATGTTGGTGTTTATTACAAGGGGAACAAAATATAATGTAGGGAAGTCTTTTGCTGCAGCTTGGTGAGATCATGTCTGGAGTACTGTGATCTCCTTATTTGAAAAGGGATGTAATTATGTTAGAAGCAAGTTCAGAGAAGATTCACTTATCTGGAATGAAGGGCTTATCTTTAGAAAAATGGTCGCACAGGTTGGACCTATACCATTAGAAGAATGCGAGGTGATCTTATTGAAAAGTATAAGATTCTGAGGGGATTCGATAGGCTGGATACTGAGAGGATGTTTGCTCTTATGGGAGAGGCTAGAATTAGGGGACACTGTTCAAGAATAAGAGTTCTCCCTTATAAGACAGAGTTGAGGACTTTTATTTCCTCTTGAGAAAATTCTGGGGAATTCTCTTCAGTGAAAATTAGTGGAAGCTGGTTCATTTAATTTATTTAAGTCTGAGTTCGCAAGATTTTTGATGGATATGGGAGTCGAGGAATATGGTATGGTGGGCAGACAGCTCGGAGGGAGTCGCGGAATATGGTGCGCAGACAGCTAGGAGGGAGTCGAGGGATATGGTGAGCAGACAGCTGGGAGGGAGTTGAGGGATATGGTGGGCAGACAGCTAGGAAAGAGGAGTTGAGACTGCAGTCAAATTAGCCACAATCTTATTGAATGGTAGCGCAGGCTTGAAGGGCTGAATGGCCTCCTCTTCCCAAGTCCTTTGTTCCTAGTCACTCATTTTCTTGTTTATTGGGTACTGGAAAGCTTTGAAACGGAATAGGGTTGTTGATAATCAAGCAATATTTAATAAACAGCTCACTCGTTATTTACTTTCCAAGAGCTGGTTTATCCGTTGGTGTAGGTACACATATAGAGTACAATGAGTCAACTGAGTAACTTAACTTTTCATCAGCCTGCATAATGGTCAAATCAATCTGTCCTTTCTCGTCTTCCTACTCCTCCTCCCTCCCCCACCCCTGTTATGAATTTGTATTGTATGAAGTATATCAGTGCATTCTAAATCTGATCTAACAATAATCCTGTGAGCTGATGGTGCTTTGAAGTTTACTATTAAATGAGCTCTTTTTATGGAGGAATTTTAATAGAATTTTTAATAAAAGAAAGCTTAATTGGGCATGACACTAAAATTCACCTGCACTTAAAGATCCGAAGGATCAAATGCTGGGTTTTTAACTTCTTCGTAAAACACTGGAGCCAAAATTTAGTGCCTCATTCAATGCCATAATCTGTAGATGTCCATGATAGACATCTCACTGTTATGGTTATTTGATATTTATCTTGAGAGATTCATTTTGTGGCCAGTTTATCTGTTATATCTAATTTACAGAATGTAAATGTTACAAATGCAAGTAAGAAGTGAAGGTGGCTGACAAAAGAGAAGATCCAGAAACTTGGCTCCATCGCCCCACTGCAACTGGCACAACGGAGGCCAGAGGCCCTCAGAATGGCACAGACACATTTCCGGAGTGTCCCATACTGGGAAGAGCACTAGCCTGGATGTGCTAACTGCACCGGATGCATCTCAACTGGCCATATTGTGGCATCAAACAGCCATTCTGGCCAAGTTCATGTACATACTTGAAATTTGCAGGTACACTGATTCTACCCACTCACAAAAGCACGCACATTTAGCCGCAATAGAAAGCCTCCACTCTTGCTATTTAAAGGGACAGTCATGCAACTTGCAGAGAAGTGATTTAGTCTAATTGCAAATTGTGAAGTATTGTGGAGTGTTTCTGGCCTGGCTGACTGGCTGGTTCAGAGTCATCACTAAGGCCCAGCAAGTGCTGGAAGCACAAACACTGACTTTCTGAGAGAGCACAACAGGTCCATGCTCCATACAGCCACCGTCACTTCTGCGGGGTGACCTCTCAAAATTCCTAGCAAACTGTTGAGGAGCAGATTGCTGGACTGCAATAGGAACCTATATAGTGCATTTGATTGCTGAGATGACAGCAGCCTGAACCTGCATAACATTAATCTCATGATCACAATTTCAGCTTTCACTGAAACACTGAGACATTGAATAGCCTTTGCGGCAGTAAGTCCCCAGAATCTGCATCAGAGGAGGGTCCACAAATGATACGTCATGGAGTTGTCTGCCATTTTTGTAATGGAAAGAATGGTCTCGAATGAGCGCTGGCCTATGACGCATTGGAACTGGACATCACCATGCTTTTTGACAGTGACAAGAGGTTGACTCACCTGATTCACCTGAGGAAGGAGCAGTGCCCCAAAAGCTAGTGTTTGAAACAAACCTGTTGGACTTTAACCTGGTGTTGTAAGACTTCTTACTGTGCTCACCCCAGTCCAACGCCAGCATCTCCACATCAAGAGGTTGACTGGCAGACCTGCCAGGGCACCAAGTATCTCAGTACTCATCAGCGATCCCCTGTATGCTACTCATCGAAGTCTTGATCTGAGTCCCCTGCAGTAGAATTCATCTGTCACCTCCAGAAAATTGATGCGCACTATCCTTTCAGCCTGCAGCCCACTCGTACAGATCCCTATTCTATACCGTCTGCAGTTCATGCTGCACCACCATGTGAGCTGGTGGCTGTGAATGTCAGATCAAGTGCCTCTTCATCAATGTTCTGGTGTTGCTCTCTCTTCCTTCTGGGGCGGCAAGGATGGCAGTTGTTGGGTATCGGAAAGCAGAAAATCATAAGGGGAGGGTTTGAGTTGGCTGGATAGCAAGAGGTCCCTGGTCACATCATCTGCCACTTGCACATCACATCAGACAGCAGGATGACAGTAAAGTGGGAATTGTGAAGGGCCATTAAGCAGTAACATAGTGATCCTGAATGCTCTTGGCAATGCCAGGTGACACGGGCTCTGTCACAGTCAGGCCTGAATGTGCGGCATTATCTCCTGTATCGGGGTTTTGGATGAAGGAGTGCCAATCAGGCACCATGTCAATTTTGCTCGTTTCTATTGTCAGCAACCATGTCCAACAAGAGAGAGTGAAAAAAGCCACTGATTATGTTGTATTGTGTTTGGGTGATGTGCCTGCTATAGCTGAATAGCTGAAGTTGAAGCTGAAGCAATGGGAGGTGGGGGTGAGGCTGCTGTCATTGAAAAGTGTGTTCAAATTGAAGTAGACAATTTGTATGTTGCATCTATGAACCTGGGAGCCCTCTCTCTTTCCTTGTGCTTCAGTTGTGCAGCTCCTACTTGTAGTCAACAGTAGCTTTGTTCCTATTAGTTCAGCACCCCCCCCCCCCCCCCTCCCCATAAGTGGGCAGGCTGCCTTTAAAAGGAGCAGACGAGCTTCACCATCTGCTGTCATGCACTCTGTTGGACCCCTTGCTGAACACTCAGCCCAACCCTACAATCATTTAAATGTCAAAGCACCACAAAGTTTGCATACTGGCTGTCTTGACAGGAATAAATACAGGCAGATAATGAATAATGGCCTCCAGCTGAACTCTAAAAGTGGGTCTTCACAAGTCATTTTCCTCTTTTAAACTTAGCTGTGGTTCAGTGAGTTACTCATTGCCAGTGCCCGCGCCCCCCCCCCCCCCCCCCCCCCCCCAAAGGTCGGCGTGGCTTCAATGGAAAATCCCATTGAAAAGTAGCGGGAAGATAGAATCCCGCCGCCAGCAAACGGCACACCGCTGAGAAACACACGGCTGGGGAACCGGAGAATCCTGCCCTAAAGTTATTGCTGAAGAATGGAAGTAGTTCCCCCATCCCATGAAGGTCCCAGCTTCGATTTGGTTCAGTTTTGAGGTAGGTGATTTCAGCCAAATTGCCAATAGCTCGTTACAAAACTACGGTACAAATGTCTAAAATAACGCACTATCAAATGTGATTGGTGAAACAATTCCAATTGGTCCTGCTGTTCTTTGGCCAGGCAATGGGAAAGGTGTAGGATATCACAGAGAAGGACTTGTCCTGGAGAATATTCTCAGGAAATAAAGTAATTGAGGCTGCAATATCTAAAGAGTGAGATTTTGGTATTATTTCTCTGCAATTTCTAGCCTTTTTTCACTGAAGTGTTGCATATAGTTGGTGAGTAAAGCAGTGTGACAAGGAGCTACCTTGCTCAATGTTGTGCTGAATGCTGTGCTATAATTGCAAAGACGCAGCTGAATTTTTGGTTTTCTGAAGTACCATTGCTGTTTTGAATGGAGCTAGAAAAATGGTCAATTATTACACACTGGTTTGAAGTAACTCGTTATAAAACACCACCTCTTTAATCATTGTCCCATGTGTGCGGGCGCGTTACATCAGTGTGGATTGCTGAAGGATTCAGCCCAAATACATAGGTTATGTTTCATGAACTGAAGGACATGGATAAGACCCCCATGAATTTGAAGGTTTTGAAAGTCTTAATGGAAATTCAATGATTACAACCCCAGCAGGAGAAATTGTTGTTTAGAGTGGCAGTCGTCTAAAGAATGGACCATTTTTCCGGGATGTGGGGAATGAATTTAATTTCACCTTTGCTTTTGTCAGCCATGTGAAATTGCATGTCATTATTCAGGTCTAGTATTATGTGAAAGAAATTTAATTGAAATTTCACGCTTTGGTTGTGTCAGATGGCAGCTGAGCGTAATATGTAAAAGAAAGGGTGACTTACATTTATACCACACCTTTGATCCCAGGACATCCCAAAATTATTTACCATCTGTAAAATACTTTAAAGCATAATTACAAAATGAAATGAAGATAAGACAAACAGCAATGTGATGATGACCTGTTTTTAATGATGTTTGAGAGATAAATATTGTCGAGAGCACTAACTCCTCTGCCTCTTTAGAACAATCAACATCAATAGGGGAGTGGTACTCAACAAACTATTGGATTTGAAGGCAGACAAGTCCCCGGGCCTGATGGCCTAGATCGTAGGGTGTTGAAGGAAATGGCAGCAGAGATATTGGATCTATTGGTTATAATATTCCAAAATTCCTTGGAAATGGAAAAGGGTCCAGTGGATTGGTAAAATGCTAACGTAACACCCTTATTCAAAAAGGGAAGGAGGCAGAATGTGGGAAATTACAGACCAGTTAGTTTAACATCTGTTGGGAAATTGTTGGAATCAATTATCAAGGAAGTAATGTCAGGACTTTTGGAAAGTCAAAACTCAATCCATCAGAGTCAGCATGATTTTTATGAAGGGCAAATCATGTTTGATTAATTTGCTTGAGTTCTTTGAAGTTGTAACAAGCAAAGTAGATAATGGGGATCATGTAGATGTAGCATAGCTGGACTTTCAGAAGGCATTTGGTAATGTGTCGCACAGAAACTTAATTCACAAAGTTAGACCACATGGGATTAGGGATCATTTATTAGCTTGGATAGAAGACTGGGCTGATGGACAGGAGACAGAGAGTCGGGTGAATGGGTCTTTCTCTGGACGGCAAGGTGTAACTAGTGGGGTGCCACAGGGTTTGGTCCTTGGGTCCCAGCTATTTGCAATCCATATGAACAACTTGGAAACAGGGATTGAAGGTTCTATAGCCAAATTTACAGATGACACAAAAATAGGTGGGCCAGTACGTTGCAATGAGGAAATAAGAACATACAAATGGATATTGACAGGTTAGGAGAGTGGGCCAAAATGTGGCAGATAGAGTTTAACATGGATAAGTGTGAAGTCATCCATTTTGGTCAGAAAAATGGCAAGGCAACTTATTATGTGAACTGGGAGAGACTTCGGGGTAGTCCGTTGCAGAAGGATCTGGGGGGTCCTCGTTTATGAGTCACAGAAAACTAGCATGTAAGTACAACAGATAATAAAGAAAGTGAATGGAATAGAGAATAAAGGAAAGGAATTGTTGTTGCAATTATATAAGGCATTGGTGAGACCACATCTGGAGTATTCTGCATAGTTTTGGTCCCCTTATTTGAGGAAAGATGTAGTGGCATTGGAGGCAGTTCAGAGGAGGTTCACTAGGTTGATTCCAGAGACGAGAGGTTTGTCGTATGAAGAGAGATTGAACAGTTTAGGTCTATACTCTAGAGTTCAAAGAATGAGGGGAGGTCCAATTGAGGTTTGCAAGATAATAAAAGGTATGGACAAAGTAGAAGTGGAGCGGATGCTTTATCTTGTGGGGCATTCAGGAATGAGAGGTCATAGTCTTAGGATAAGAGATAGCAAATTTAAATCGGAGTTGAGGAGAGACTACTTCTCCCAAAGGGTGTTCACTATCCCAGAGTGCAGAGGATCCTGGGACAGTGAAAACATTTAAGGAGGAGTTAGACAGATTTTTAATTGGTCATTGGTTGAAGTGTTATGGAGAATGGGCAAGTTGGTGGAGTTAAGGCCAGGATGAGATCAGCCATGGTCGAATGTCGGAGCAGACTCGATGGGCCAAATGACCTAATTCCGCTCTTGTATCTTATGAATTTATGAACTTTTCAAAAGTTCAATAGGTTCTTTTATATACTCTTGACACAGCAGGCAAATAGAGCCTTGGTTTAACATCTCATCTGAAAGGTGGTGCCTCTGACAATGCAGCACTCCCTCATAGTGCACTGGAGTGCCAGTCTAAATTTTTGTGCTCCAGCTTCTGGAGTGGATCTTGAACCCGCAACCTTCTGACCCGGAGGCAAGAATGTTACAACAAAAGATCTGCAGTAGTATATTGCTGTTTTAGCAAAAGGAATTGCCCCAAGGTGCTTCACAGGGGTATTATGGAAAAAAATTGAACAACGAGGCACATAATATTGGGCGCGATTTAACTAAATGGGAACAAAGTCCTATAGCGAGCGAGTTTAGCCATGTGTTTCCCGGCAGTCGCAGCACCAAGAAACACAACATTATCAAGCATCCCTCGGGTTACATAGGGGGCCTCAGCAGGGAGCGCCCGGCCAAGGACGCATATCGCCCTTGCTGGACCTACATGCTCGTTTTCTGCACTGAAAAGCTCCGCTCGCCGGAACTCCTCTGTAGCCAGAAGTCGGGACGTGTCCTGATCTCTGATGCCTCTGACCCTCACCCCCCTCACCCTATTTGCATTAAACGTCATTTGCATTCATCTGCATTTGATGAATGCTCATTAAAACAGCGGCTCACTGGTATCCCGTCACTCCATTCAATCTAACATCATGCCGGCAGGCAAGCACGACGGCATCAAACCGAATTGCTGAAGAGTGGCATGCACATGATGGTCGTCAGGTAGCAAGAGACTTTGAGATGAAGCTTTCTGACATATAGCTGCACTGCTCCTCATGCGCTGTCCACCACTCGGCCAGGGTAGATCGATTCCTGTGGGTTAGCACTGCTACCTCACGGCGCTGAGGACCTGGGTTTGATCCTGGCTCCAGGTCACTGTCGTGTGGAGTTTGCACATTCTCCTCATGTCTGTGTAGGTCTCGCCCCACAACCCAAATGTGTACAGGGTAGATGGATTTGCCACACTAAATTGCCCCTTGAATTCCGCCCCATGTAAATTAGCGAGCATGAGTGAGCAGGGTTGGTTGCAAATTAGAACTCGGACAGTAGTGCTTTGAATGATCTGATGTTCATGAAGGATAGGATGTGGGGAACCAGCCAGGATTTCATCAAAATAATCAAGTCTGCAGGTAACTGAGGTATGGATGACGGTTTCAGCAGCAGGTGAGCTGAGGCAAAGTTGAAGCCAGGCCATTACAGAAGTGGAAATGGACACTCTTCGTGCTGATGTGCACGTGGGGTAGGAAGCTAATCTTAGGGTCAAGTATAAAACCATGGTCACGAACAGTCTGCCCCTGTGTCAGTCAGTTAACCAGGAGAAGGAGGGCACCTGTGGCTATAAACAGTTTGTCATGGGGACTGGAAATCGTTTTTGTCTTCCCAATATTTAATTGGAGGAAATTTCTGAGGCACACATGTATAGAATAATAGCACTAATGTTGTAGTCCTAATGCAACTCGTCCCAGCAGGCAATCTGGTTTATTCTGCCTGCTCCGTTCTCTCTGATTTGACGCCCACGGAGAACTGATTTATTTCTAATAGATTTTTTTGAAGTTGCAAGGAGTCACCTGTGGCATAAGAAAAATGACAGATTGATTGTGTGGCAGTACAACAACCTCGACTTGGTTCAAGTTGCCGAATAACTGATTTTTACCCAAGGTGTTTGATAATTTGAGATGACATGCTTAGGCTCTGTGTACTAGTAGGCAATAAAATGCGCGTGCTGGAGTTGCACAACAGACCAGTGAACATCACAGAAGGGAAAGACTTGGTAATATTCTGGCTGGAACTCTTCAAAAGAACACATCATCTATGCACAACCTTTAGAATCAAACAAATAAGGGAATCGAAGCTGTCTCAAAGCCTTTATGCATGCTTTAGGTGTGTTACCTGTTTGTACTGATAGTTTCACAGAATCTCATAAATTAAAAATGTCATTGCACAGTAAAATCTTTATTATTGGACATGTGTGGTGGAGGGTTTAATTTATCAATGGAGTCAATAATATTTGTAGCATGGACTAATATGCAGATGCTCAGGAGGTAAAGAACAGTACTCATTACTTTCAATCTTCAATAATGCGGTAAAACATAAAGTATAAAATAATACACTACACGTTTCAGATAACTCCTAGTTGATAAGTGATGATTTGTATTAAATTCCAGTTGCTACTACAGTATTACCCAGAACATCTCCTTTTTGCACTATGGGAAAGTTAACACAGTCATTTACCGACTACACGACTCTGGAGGTAATACCAGCAAATGTCTTCAGCTTTCATAAACCATCACAGATGTTACATCCGAGTGCTGAGGAACTCTTTTGCCTTGACATGTCTATAGCTGAAGACAGTGAATGCACACTTAACTTAGTCATCATTTCATCTAATAGTTCTGTGGCTGAACCCAGCCAACTGCACATCTCCTACACATCCACTTCAGGCGGCAGAAGTTTATACAGTCAGTGGCGTGTATTGGAGGAATGCACAAAATAATCAGTGTCATTGGAGCACATAATTTGCAACAGGAAGGGCAAGGGACCCATGTAGCTCAACGTCAAAGATAAATTAATTAACATATTACACAGAAGCAAAGTTATTGATTGGATTTAGAAGAAGCTGGTCATGGTTACATTGGTAATTAATTCAATCATGTAAGGAGTGCATGCTCAGTCGAGGGAAAAGGATGGAGCAATGTTCTGTTTTCCATTGCGTTAACCGTGTACTTCATTAAACTGAAATTATATTTAAAGAAGAACCTTTCCAATGGATATTTAATATTGTATATTATTTATGTCGTGTCTGTATATTTTTCTGTTGAAGTTACTCATTCATCCCTCTTCAACCACCATGTTGATATCACTTTGGTGCCAACAGTTTCAGACTTCTCGTATTTAATTCAATAGTTATTACTGAAGCATAATGTACTTTAATGGTGCACTGAACTGTCACTTCCCAAATAATGTTCTTTGTTGTAGAACATTGTATCCTCTCACGCAAATGTTTTCCCCCTCTATCTCGCTGGTCCAGTCATTTCTCCTTGAAATTGTTGATCAGTGAACCTTTTGTTTTTGACAGCCATGCAACACCACTCCGTTTCTAACCTAATTTCTTAGTGTGGGCTGAGTGTAATCAATGATGTGTTGGGTGTTCTGGATCACAAACAGGTCACCAACACTGGAAGTGGTGCAACTCTATTTTATTATAAGGTTAATTATATTAACATACTTGAACTGTGGGTAAATGTAATACCAGCTTAAACTGTTGACCCTTGCCTAGTCCAAACCAGGTGATGCACTCAGCACATGGTGAATGTCTGTGTTGCAGGCTGTGAGCTCTGTGCTCCGAGCTGGCTGATACTAGAAAAGAGCGAGAACTCTCCCGTCCCCTGTCTTTATAGTGCGTGTGCTCTCACTGGTGATTGGCTGTGGTGTTGTGTATGCTGATTGGTCCCACTGCATGTCCATCAATGTGTGTGTGTCTGCACCATGATATACTGGTGTATATTATGACAATCAATTTCCTCTCTGTACTTGTTGCTGAGTAATTAAGAAATTGCACAGAATTTTTGTCACAGATGTATATGATTTGGCCCAATAGGTCTCTGCAGGTATTTCTGCTTTCTTCTCCAGATGTGCCCCCTCCCACCCTGCTGCACATCACTCTGTCAATATAACTTTGGGTTCCTTTCTCCTTCATGCACTGATCTAGCTTCCTTCTAAGTGCATCCATGCTAATCATCTCAACCGCTCCTTTTGGGAGCAGCACCATATTCTGGCCAAAGACGTTTCTGTTGACTTCCTTATTGGGTTTATCGGTGACTTATATTTAAGACCCTTATATTGGACCCGCCAAAATCTACCCTTGCAAACACACAATTTTTAATACCTCTCCATAGGGTCATCCCTCAACCTTCCAACCTCTAGAGAAAAGAGACCCGACCTGTTTGTACTGATAGTTTCACAGAATCTCATAAATTAAAAATGTCATTGCACAGTAAAATCTTTATTATTGGACATGTGTGGTGGAGGGTTTAATTTATCAATGGAGTCAATAATATTTGTAGCATGGACTAATATGCAGATGCTCAGGAGGTAAAGAACAGTACTCATTACTTTCAATCTTCAATAATGCGGTAAAACATAAAGTATAAAATAATACACTACACGTTTCAGATAACTCCTAGTTGATAAGTGATGATTTGTATTAAATTCCAGTTGCTACTACAGTATTACCCAGAACATCTCCTTTTTGCACTATGGGAAAGTTAACACAGTCATTTACCGACTACACGACTCTGGAGGTAATACCAGCAAATGTCTTCAGCTTTCATAAACCATCACAGATGTTACATTTATTATCGCCTGGTATTTCACAGCAGCACAAATTACAATATCAGCTGCAAGAGGTTTGTTATGTTATGGAGGAACCAATTTTTACCCTGAATGTAACTTTTGTTTCTTTATGGGATATGAGTGTTGCTGGCAAGGCCAGCATTTATTGTCCATCCGAGCTGCCATAGAGAAGATATTGGTGAACTGCCATCTTGAACCTTGATGTGGAGATGCCGGCGTTGGACTGGGGTGAGCACAGTACGAAGCCTTACAACACCAGGTTAAAGTCCAACAGGTTTGTTTCGATGTCACTAGCTTTCAGAGCGCTGCTCCTTCCTCAGGTGAATGAAGAGGTATGTTCCAGAAACACATATATAGACAAATTCAAAGATGCCAAACAATGCTTGGAATGCGACCATTAGCAGGTGATTAAATCTTTACAGATCCAGAGATGGGGTAACCCCAGGTTAAAGAGGTGTGAATTGTATCAAGCCAGGACAGTTGGTAGGATTTCGCAGGCCAGATGGTGGGGGATGAATTTAATGCGACATGAATCCCAGGTCCCGGTTGAGGCCGCACTCGTGTGCGGAACTTGGCTATAAGTTTCTGCTCGGCGATTCTGCGTTGTCGCGCGTCCTGAAGGCCGCCTTGGAGAACGCTTACCCGGAGATCAGAGGCTGAACGCCCTTGACTGCTGAAGTGTTCCCCGACTGGAAGGGAACATTCCTGCCTGGTGATTGTTGCGCGATGGCCGTTCATTCGTTGTCGCAGCGTCTGCATGGTCTCGCCAATGTACCACGCTTCGGGACATCCTTTCCTGCAGCGTATGAGGTAGACAACATTGGCCGAGTCGCACGAGTATGTACCGCGTACCTGGTGGGTGGTGTTCTCACGTGTAATAGTGGTATCCATGTCGATGATCTGGCACGTCTTGCAGAGATTGCCATGGCAGGGTTGTGTGGTGTCGTGGTCACTGTTCTGAAGGCTGGGTAGTTTGCTGCAAACAATGGTTCGTTTGAGGTTGCGCGGTTGTTTGAAGGTATCTTGAACCTTGACACTCCATGTATTCTGGATGCACCCTCAGTACCGTTTAGGGAAGGAGTCCAGGATCTTGCAGTGAGAGTGGGGGAATGCCAAAATAGCTCCAAGTAAAGGTGTCTTCGAGGGGAATTTGCAGGTGACCCATACATGTGTTGCACTTATCCTTCTAGACTGTGGAGATTGCAGTTTTGAAAGGTGCTGCTAAAGCAGTCTTGCCAATCTCCTGCAGTGCATTTTGTAGATGATGCACACTGCTGCCATTTTGTGCCAGTGTGAAGGGAGTGCATGGGGTGCCGATTAAGCTGACTGCTTTATCATAGAAACCCTACAGTGCAGAAGGAGGCCATACGGCCCATCCAGTGCACCGACCCTCCTAGGTACACTCCGCCGTCTTATTATCCCTGTAACCTGACCTGCACATCTTTGGATACTAAGAGGCAATTTAGTATGGCCAACCCATCTAACCTGCACAACTTTGGACTGTGCGAGGAAACCCGAGAAAGGAGGAGACCCACGCAAACACGGGAAGAATGCACAAACTCCATGCAGACAGTCACCCAAGGCCATCATTGAACTAGGTCCTTGGTGCTGTGAGGCACCAGTGCTAACCACTGCCACCATGCCGCAAGTATCGTGGAAGTTGTCTAACTTAAAGAGTGGTGACGAAGGTCGGGTGTATGTAAACACACACTGTGGCGAGGTTTTGGGAAGTCGGGGAGTGAGTTTCCTGTAATAGAATTCTGCAGAACTCCAGTATCACTGTGAGTATTTGCATGATAATGTTCCTTTCAAAATCTTTTAAGTAAACAGTTTATT
Organism: Scyliorhinus torazame; assembly: GCF_047496885.1. Classification (NCBI taxonomy): domain Eukaryota; kingdom Metazoa; phylum Chordata; class Chondrichthyes; order Carcharhiniformes; family Scyliorhinidae; genus Scyliorhinus; species Scyliorhinus torazame. The sequence continues at coordinate 56,193,728 of NC_092723.1, read as the reverse complement.
GCAAATCTTTGCTTGGAGGAAAGTAATTCAAGACAAATCAGTCTTCAGATGCTTCAGAGGAGAATGTCTGTTGTATGTAGAGATTTTGAAGATTTTAAATACTAAATTTAAGCAGTTATTAAAATAACGAATAAAGAAAATAACACCCGAATACACAAGAACACCTTTACACAGTTAGCAGTACGTCTATGCATAATTCCTAAAAATGTTGGCTTGCGCAAACTCAGAAATGAACCCGCTTTTGATATCAACAGTCCTCATAGACTTTTAATTTATATAATTTAATTTGTATAATAATTTATTTTCCAGTAATATTACCACAAAATGCCCTGCTGCTATAGGGGAAATCTTACAATCTCATTCAATACTGAATAGTCACAGCTTGTCTCAAAATCCTTGCAGACAAAAGTACATTTCTGAGGGTGGTGACAGCTGGTGTTCACAGGTCTGTCTCAAGCACTAATGGTCTTTAATATTTACTTAAATATGCTTTTTCTCTTTGATTTTTTACTCTGGTCTTTCTTCAGTCCTTTAGAATTCCTCTTCCCAGAACTTGCCAATCTTTATTGTTACTTTACGGCTACTTTTTAAAACTAAAAGTAAACTTACTACTTTGCCTCATTCATTTACCATCTCCCAATATGTTCCCTCAGAAATACAATAATTAACTTTGAATTAATTCTCTTATCTGCCTAATGTAAATGGCCTACTCCTCCTAATTTATGTGTTCTTGTGGAGAAGTTTGAATTAGATTTGGCCCTTATTCCCAGCTGCTACAGTTGCCTAACTGCTCCGCACACACTTAAAGTGAGTGATAGCCATGGGGTTCCATCTTGCATCTCTCGACAGGCTTGAATTTAGTTCATCTGTAACATTTAGACTGGGCATATGTCAAACTTCCAAAAGGTTCTTTTTTAATGAAACTTTTAATTTGGATGCTGGGAATAATGTGAGCTGTGAACAATTGGATTCCTCCATTTACCGCCCATCCCTCTATGCACTGTTGGCTTCTTTTTACTCTCTAATAGATTATAAGTAATAGTTGCTCAGTTGCAAGACTGAGATATTTTTATGACTGTCATTTAATAGGCCACACTATCATTTTTGGTGCACTCAATTATAGATTTCCACTCTTTATGTGCATTAATTCCAGTTTTTCAAGTTCAGTTGTGTCCTACAAGCAATGATTGATAGCCACATTAAGTTTGAAAAGTGGTGCGCTTGGCTGCCATAAAAAAGTAAATGTAAAGTATCTGTCTTAAGGCAGTGAAAGCTGTAGTTCTGCAGCATGCGTGTGTCAGAGAATGACTGCTATCTTAAATGAGACACTAAACAAAATAGCCAGCAATTTTCCAAATGTTTTGATTGCATACTTTTTTATGGAGCTAGGTTTTTACTTTCTCTTGAACTGATGAACAGTTTCAATATTAAACTGTTCAGTTGTAATCTCTCTGATGACTGCCTGGCGTGCAGTTACTTTACATCAAGTTGTTTTTTAGAATTGTTTGGTAATTATGTTTCAGAGGGCAGCAGTCTCCAGTGTGTGATCTCGTAGGGCAATGAGCAAGATTGTTAAGGCTTGAGTTTTGCCATTATGTTTCACTTGAAATACTGCTTTTGTGGTTGGCATGAAGAAGTACAATCCCCATTCTCACAGAAACACCCAGTGGTTGAAATCGTTTTCACTCAACCCTCCATTTTCAAAGAAAGTCACCCTGCTTTTAGGTGAAGTTCAGCAAATAAGTAGGTGCTGTACATCATCTGAACTTTGGACACAACCCAGAGGTTCAGTTCCCAAATGGTCCTTGCCTTCAGCTCCTTTGGTTATTCTGCCAGGTGCTTACAGGGCAACATCCTCGGACCTCATCATTGTCCACTTTGAAGGAGAAAGGGAATTGAGAATCTCACAGAACTGTCTTCAACCAGAGGTTATCATCGAGCACCACTGAAGACAGTCGGTGAGAAATCGGTGTCAGTCTTTCCACTATCCCAGTACAGAGATAATGGAAATTAAATCACATCATTTGTCTTCGGTGGGGGTAAGGGGGGGGGGGGGGGGGGGGGAAATGTGTAGGTGAGGTGAAGAATGGAAATTATTGAGAGAAAAATCAACCGCCTCAAGTATAACATGATGGCTTTTTATGGCTCCCAGAGGTCCACTGCAAACCTAACTGAGCTAAGACTGGCTTATCTGCTTCGCTCATGACAGGGAACAAGTTGCAAACATCATACATTTCCTCTATCGGAGCCATTGGCTGTCACTCTGCAGCTGATGCACGATTGTCTGGGTACGTATCTTGTTCAGATGCTGCAAAGATGTTCATCTAGAAGTCAGAAATGTAACCTCCAATAAAACGGAAAATGGAGGAAATACTCAACAGGTCAGGCATCATCTTTGGTGAGAGAAGTGGTGTTCATGTTTCATATCTGTGAACTTTCATGAGAACTGGATAAAGCTAAACATGTAACTGGTTTTAAGCAAGGACTGCAGCTGAGAAATGGGGGAGGGTCAGTAAAGGGAAGGTCTGAAGATTGGAAAGACTAAATGACCAAAGGGCTGATGGTGCAAAGTAAAAGGAGATGGCTGTGAGGCAAATACAGATGGGTTGAAAGGAGATTAAAATGTGAACAGCAGAATAATTACCATGAGCTGTTGTCTGGAAGAATGCTGAAGCAGTGGCGATGATCTGAAATTGTTAATGCTGGGTCAAGTCTGCAAAGGACTTAATCGAAAGGTGAAGTGGTGTTTGTTGTGCTTGATTGGAACATAGTAGGAGGTGAGAATTAAAATGACTGGCTCAGGTTTGTAGACTGAATAGAGGTGCTTTTCAAAGTGTTGGGCATCCCAAGATAGAGGAGGCCTCATCATGAGCAGCAAATGGATTCTCGAAAATTAAAGCAATCCCGATAAACCACTGCTTCACCTGAATGGCATGTTAGTTTCCTTGGATGATGTTAAGGGAGCAATTGTGCTTCCACTGGAGGATTCCATGGGAAGGAGGGGGGGGGGGGGGGGCGGACAATTCTGGTGGACCCATTTGTTTTGGGTCAGGGGTGCATGATCCCTACAGAATGCTGAAAGGGGAGGGAAGAGCAAGATGTTTTTGGTTGGAGGACTACACTGGCAAAAATGGAAGAGCATGATCTGCTGACCATGGAGGCTGATGTGTTGGAAGTTGAGGACAAGAGGAACCCTATCATGGCATTGATGGAGAGGGAAGGGCTAAGCAAACATGGAGCAGACACAGATAAGGGGCAATGAAGAATGGATATCCTCGGTTGATGAAAACAAGGCATGTAGGCTGCATTGTCAGAACGGCTGATACAGAAAGAGAGGAACTGGGAGAATGGATTAGAGCCCTTCCAGGAAGGGTAGTGAAGGTAGCTGTGGTGGAGTGGAAGCCTATCCCCAGGAATGAAGATAGAGAAGGCAAGGAATGGAAGTGTTGAAAATCGTAACCTTCTAATATAATCTTAAGTGTCACCCTCGTGAGTCATCAAATGGCTTTACTAGTAATTTTGCATTTGCTCATACTTCTGAAGCCTGTATTCTATCCCTCACTGTACAAGATTGTGTAACCCTCATTTATTATAAATCTTGTGCAGGAATATGCAATTAGCCATTGATAGCAGCTACAGATCACGCTGTTCAGAAATGCCGATGATTGTTCCAGTAGTTGCTGAATACATGTGTGAATCGTGATATAAAATATGCTTTCCATTGCTGTCGGGCTAATTGTGAATACTATTTGCAATCTAGTGCTCCTTAGCCTTGGAATGACTGCAGTGCAGAATGATACCAGGCTGAAAGGGTTAAATGATTAGGACAGGTTGCATGGACGAGGCTTGTATTTCCTTGAACACAGAAAGTATTGAGATATTTTAAGATAAAAGGATTTGATGGGATAGATAGAGTCAAACTATTTCCTTTGGTTGGGAGTCCAAAATAATGCAGGATAACCTTAAAATTAGCGCTCGACCTTGTTGTCAGGAAGCAGTTCTTGACATTGGAAAAGCAATTGGCTGAGACCGTATGGTTCAAATTTAGGAATGGGAAGATTTAAAACTTCAATGGGTGTTCACATGCCTCAAGATAGCAGCAAATGTCGTGTCAGAATACATTACGTCAGTGATTAAAAAGACTTGTAGCAAAAGCGGTGTTTTTTCAAATGGGAGATTCTAATTATGTGCCTACAAAATAGTTTTCTGGAGCAGTATGTTCTAGAACTGATGAGAAGGCAGACCTTACTAGATTCAGTATTGAGCAATGAACTGTGTTTATTTAATCTAACAGTAAGGGCATATGTTAGCTTTGAAAGGGAACACCGTAACACAATTAGTAGGATTCTAGATTTTGGTAAGGTTAATTAAAATGGAATAAGACATCCACTGATGGCGGTGAACTGGTCAAAACTGTTTTTGGGTAGAGATGAAGAACGGGCGGTGTTCAAAAGCGGATTTCACTTGTAAAGGTTGAGTGTTCACACAACTACAAGATAATACAGATGTGCAATACTGATGAACAAAGAAAAATGTAGATCCAATGGATTGGGAGGGAGATAAAGAAAACCAAGGGAAGATTTTATTTAAAATTATGCAAAGAGCTGCAAAACAGAAAATGAAAAGAAACTTGTGAAGGCTATCCAGATTTTTTTTTCCAATTAAGGGGCAATTTAGTGTGGCCAATCCACCTACTCTGCACATCTTTGGGTTGTGTGGGTGAAACCCACATAAACACGGGGAGAATGTGCAAACTCCACACGGACTGACCCAGAGCCGGGATCGAACCTGGGACTTCAGCGGTGTGAGGCAGCAATGCTAACCACTGCGCCACCGTGCTGCCCGCTATCCAGATTTATACACTTATATTAGACAAAAGAGTCGTCCTTGGTAGTGTTTCCCCTTTAAAAATGGATGAGGGCAATATTGCAAATAAATGTAAGGAAATTACAGGCTTATTGAATGATTACTTTGTGACAGTCTTTTTGGCAGAGGTAGAGGAACAATAAGCTTGACATTCCAGGGAAACCAGTAATCAATCAATCAAGGACCAGAACTGACTAAAGTTAAAGTAAGTAAGAAAACAATATGTTCAAAAATACTGGCACGAATGCATAAGCTTCCAAACCACTCTAGATTCAACTATTGACCCTTTTGGTTGAAAAACTGCAAATGTAACTCCATTATTGAAGAACAGGAGGAGAGAGAAACCAGTCTTGTTAGTCTGATATCAGTTGTGAGAAAGTTATTGGAACCTGTTGGGACAGATTAACTGAGCACTTGGAGGAATTTGAGTTGATTGGTGAAGGTTGGGTCATGCCTTTTAATTGATTTTCTTTTGAGAAATTAGCGATAGGAATAGACAGGGTAATGCCAATGGATGTAGTTTCCAAAAGGAATTTGGTAATATTTCACATCGGAGACTTTTAGGAAAAATTGAAGTTCTTGGGATTGAAAGTAAATTATTGAGCCGGTTAGCTTGTTGGTTAGGCAGCATAAAACTGTGTGCAAGGGTAATGGGAGTGTACTCAAATTGTAAGGAAGTGGTGCTCCACAAGGATCTGTTTTGTGGCTTCAACCATTTACTATATTTATTAAAATTTAGATATATGGCTCTCTGCTGTAAGCGTGCAGATTACACAAAGATCAGTGCTATCATCAATAATATGGAGAAATAATATGGCAAAACTGTGCCAGATGGATTTCAGTGGGAAAAGAAGGTTAAACTAATTTTTGTTTCAAATGACGAGAAGCTAGAAACAATGGAGATACAAAGTGATTGGGGGCCCTATGTACACAGATAACCAAAATGTTGTGATTACGTACAAAAATAATTGAGAAGGCTCCTGGATTGTTGGCCTTTATGTCATGAATGCTAGAATATAATGGGTAAGACGTTTTGCTACAACTATATAAAGCCCTGGTTGAACCACATCTAGATGCAGGATCCAAGGATAAAATTATAAGGAGTGATAACCTAAACTAGGCTTTTATTCCCTGCAATATGCAAAGTTAAGCCGTGAATCTATTGCGACGTTTGCAGTTTTGAAAGAAATTGAAAGGGTGAGAAACTGGAGAGCTGGTGGCATGATAATGTCACTGGACCAGTAATCCAGAGGCCCAGGCTAATGGATTAAATCCCACCATAGCAGTTGGTGGAATTTAGGTTCAATTAATAATTTGGTTGTACCCATGAAGTGATTGTTGATTGTCAGAAAAAACATTTTGGTTCACTAAATGTCCTTTCGGCAAGGATGTCTGCTGTCCCAGCCCGACATCAATGTGGTTGAATCTTAACTGCCCTCTGAAATAGTCTAGCCGCTCCGTTCAAGGACAATTGGGGATGGATAACAAATGCTGGTGTTGCCAGTGATGTCTACATCCCATTAAAGAATGAATTTTTAAAGAACTCTTCGGTGAAGGTGTTGAGGACAAGGGGCATAGCCGAACAATCAGAGCCAGACGATGCAAAAGAGCAGTTTGAGGAAGAAGTGTGGAACACACTCCCCCATAAAGCAGAAGTTTCTAACTCATTGAATCTAAAATAAATTGATTTTTGTTAGCCAAGGATATAAATATGGAGCCAAGCAGCGTTGAAAGAGTTGGGATTCATCAACAATGAACCAATTGTTGGGGGAACAGGCTCGAGGGTCTGAATGGCCTTCCTCTATTAATTCATTTTTGGTGCCCTACTTGTATATATCTAACACTTCCAAGGTCAGGGAACAAAATTCTCCCCACTTCTCTCCACTCTCCGATTATTTGCCTTGTGTGGGCGTCTGGCAGGGAGGAATCAATAATGAAGCTGGCTGCAGTTTCATGCGGAGAGATGGAGGACGTGGAGAAGTGCAACACAAATAAATAAGTATTATATCTTGAGGCAATTTTGGGCAAGGAAGAGTTTCGGTAGAAATGTGTTTGGTGCATTGCCACATCATGCTGAATAGTTCTAATGTACAGTGAACAGTTGCTGCTGTAAGTTGCTATGTTCATTTGCAGCAGTCTAGTTTTATGTACTCGCTGAAAATTTGTCTCAAGTATTTTGTTACACACAACTTTAGGAGCTATATACTTCGACAACGTTAATTCATAATTTTGAAGTTTATATATGTAGTGATTTGCATATTTAACTGTTAATATATTACATCAATATATTTATTTTGTGAACAGGTCAGTGCTGGAATTTTCCAAAGGCAATTATATAGTGAAATGTGAAACATTTGCATGGCTACGTGGAAAGAACTATTAGTTGCGACTAATTGTATATTCTTCATAGTCCGAACTGCCACAATTAGCTAAACGGGCTCCTTCTGTGTTCTAAGATCCCATGATTCCAAACTCCTAGAACTCCAATAAAACATTGTTTCGGTATCACTGATGGTTGTAGTTGGTAAATGGATTTCAAAGTTTATTTGAATTAATGTTGTTTAAGACATTGCTGACAACTATTATACTTGGTGGTTTGTGATGTTTTCCACGTTTTGTACCTGGGATATTGCTGATTGAAATTTCCATGTCTTCTATATTGTAAAGACATCCTGTATCTTTGACCCTACAATTTCCTCCGTATGCAAGGTGAAAGGATGTTGGACTATCCCCTGATTGTATGATTATCTTGCGAGCAAAATATTCCTGCAAGTGCCTTTTGAACTTTATCAATATTATCCATTGCAGTCCATATCTCCATTTAAAAAGCAAAAAAAAATTACAAGCAAGACTTCTCAGTCATGGATGAAATATGCAAACGGTGTCTTGAAACAGTGCATTGGCATCGATATGCAGTTGAAACAATAGACAGTGTCTTCATATTTTTAGCTCATCACTGTGCACCCTAGCATGTAATTGTGGCACCATGATGGTGTTAGTTAGAATTCAAGGCTGCTTGTTTAATCAAGGCTAAACGTCTTGGCATTGGATTTTTTAATATATATTCTGATTATATGGGAATTCAATAGCCCTGTAATTAATTATGGAATATTGAAGGCATTGAACACCTTAGTTTGGATGCAAGGGGAGGGGTTCTTTTCAGATAGGTTTGAAGGTACCTCGGGAGCCATTTTGGAAGTCCATTTTATTCATCTATCCTCCATAAACACTGAGAACATTATTACAATAAAGTATATACAACATATTTATGCAGGTCAACCACAGTACAAAACTCAGCTATTAGGTGAACTGTGAATATAATTAATTCCTTGTTTTACGTTTCATGTGGAAATGCAGAATCTTCTCAGACGATTCTGCTGATACATTTATTGTACTGAGCTGTCAGGCACTAGATATAGGTTGATGATATAGATGTTTAGGGATGCCTAGTTCATATGGCTGGCTTTACTGACACCTTTTTCATTGCTGAAAATAAAATTTATGGATATGACAAAAAGCGACTTGTTCAGGCTGACGCAGTCTAGATTAACAACTCATTCCCTTCAATGAAAATGAATAATATGCTTAAAGACAACTGCAAATAAATTTAGTAACCAGGAGCATGCTCTGCATTCTCACAGTATTTAATACTGGTGAGTGACCATTGGTGCCCTTGCTGCCAGAGATGAGTTGTGATTAAGTTTCAAGTGTAATTCCTTCAATGAAAACAATATATTTTTAATCTTAATTGCTCCCCAATGAATTTAAATGAACTCCTTATTAAAAATAGACTGGTTGCTAAGTCAGTGTTTTGTATCTCCACTGAGCGCTATTGCAATCACTGACAAACCATCACAATAGACGTGGCCAAAATTTTCATTTCACAAGATATCCTTCTGGATATATTATGAGATAGTAAATGCCTCCATTTTCTCACCAATCTGCTGACACTGTTGACGTGGAGGAGAAATGTGAATAGTGCAGGTGACCTGTTTCCATATTTCTGCCAATGCTACTTAGGACCCAGCTGCTAAAGAGGCATGGAAATGGCCTGGGAGTGAGTGTGTTCCTGATTTTTCCTGTGGTGAAGCATCTCACAACTGCAGTATAATTGAGGCAAAGGAAAACAATTTTTGTGCCTCGCAATAATACTTTGGGTTAATTCTCCAATTTGGCATTCTTATTTCAATGCTCTGGTTTATACAATTTTAGAAGTCCCACACATAGATTTTGTTAATTCTGGGTTAATTCGCATAATGCTACACAAGTCGTTATTTCAAATTACATATTTTTAGAAAACACCTGATGCGATATTTTCTAAAGCAATCCTACTGAATGCTGGAGGAGCGGAACTTTTGTCCCGACCCTGTGGTATTCCAGTTATGTGGTTGGTACCAGTCAGTTAAATTGCTTGAACCCAAGTATCAGATATGCATCTTCAAAATGCATGCCTTTATTTTCTGCAGTTGCTCCAGTTAACTTGTACGATAACGGACTTCCGGTTGCAGCTATGCCTAGGTAGGTCGCACGTTCTGCAGCTCCTGCCGGGAACGGACTTTTGGGCTCTCCAGAGGAGCCAACGGCAATTGTTCGACGGCTTCCAGTGTGGGAAGGTGACAGCAAGGTCCCTCCGACATTATATGGATTGGACCAGGAGTGGAGCGGTGAAAAAAGTGATCTTGGGGCAGCGAAAAGTGCGAGGGAGGAAAAGCAAGATAGCGACGGGTGGAGACCAAGCAGCATGGACGCAGTGGTCGCAGGAGCAGCAGGAGTTCCTCAAACGCTGCTTTGCAGAGCTGAAGACAGAAATGCTGGCGCCAATGAAGGCGCCGATTGAGAAGCTTATGGAGACCCAGAAGGCCCAAGGGGCGGTGATCCGGGAGGTGCGGCAAAAAGCCTCGGCAAACGAGGATGAGATCTTGGGCCTGGCGGTGAAGGTGGAGGTGCACGAGGCGCTGCACAAGAGGTGGCAGGAAACATTTGAGGACCTGGAGAATAGGTTGAGGAGGAAGAATCTTCGGATTCTGGGTCTCCCTGAAGGAGTGGAGGGGCCCGATGCCGGGGCATATATGAGCACAATGCTCAATTCGCTGATGGGTGGGAGCTTTCCCGAGGCCCCTGGAGCTAGATGGGGCTCATCGGGTCCTGGCAAGGAGACCCAAAGCCAACGAGCCGCCAAGGGCTGTCGTGGTGAGGTTTCACCGCTTTGTGGACAGAGAGTGTGTCCTGAGATGGGCCAAAAAAGAGCGGAGCAGCAGGTGGGAGAACACGGAGATCTGAATTTACCAGGACTAGAGTGCGGAGGTGGCTAAGAAGAGGGCTGGTGTTAACCGGGCTAAGGCGGTGCTCCATCGGAAGGGGGTGAAGTTCGGGATGCTGCAGCCAGCGCGATTGTGGGTCACGTTCCAAGATCGGCACCACTATTTTGAAACGCCCGATGAGGCATGGAACTTTATCCAAACTGAAAAGTTGGACTCAAATTGAGGGTTGGTCGTGGGGGGATGTTTACTGTGTTTATTGCGTTTGGGGAATGTTCTCTGGGTTTGAGTGCTGGGTGGGGATGGGTGAATGGATTTGATGTGGGAGAGTGTGGGCGTCGGTGTTGGCGGGGCAGGGCCCCACGGAGGAAGAGGGGGAGTGGAGGCGCGGGGATGGGGAGCTGCGCCAGAGGGGGGCGGGGCCGGCTCAAGAAAGCGCGGGCTTTTTCTCGCGCTAGGGAAGGATGGGGGTGGGGTCGGGGGGGGGGGTGGAAGAAGGGCGGTGCTGGAGGGGAGCGCACACTGACGGCCAAGGGATGGGGGGATTCTCATTGGGAGGTCGATGGAATGGCGGGAGAGGCCGGGGTCAGCAGGAGTCAGTTGACTTACGGGAGTGTCATGGGGGAGCAAAATGGCTAGATGTGGATCTAGCGGGGGGAGGGGGGGAACAGGGTTGCTGCTGCATTGGCCAAAAGGGAGCTGGAAGTAGGAGAGGTAGTCGGGGCGGGGGTCCGCCGCCTGGGGGACTGGAGGGTGTGGGAGGCGCGGGCACGTGGCTGGCCTAGCAAAGGTGATGGCTAGTTGGCAGGGGGGGGTGGGGGCGAATAGCCCCCCAATCCGGCTGATAACTTGGAATGTGAGGGGCCTGAACGGGCCGGTCAAGAGGGCCCGGGTGTTCCCACACTTAAAGGGACTGAAGGCAGATGTGGTTATGCTCCACGAGACACATCTGAAGGTGGCAGATCAGGTTAGGCTGAGAAAGGGGTGGGTAGGTCAGTTCTTTCATTCAGGGCTGGATGCGAAGAACAGAGGGGTTGCAATACTGGTGGGGAAGCGGGTGTCGTTTGAGGCAATGAATATTGTAGTGGATAATGGAGGTCGATATGTGATGGTGAGTGGTAGGTTGCCGGGGGTGCGGGTGGTACTGGTGAACGTATATGCCCTGAACTGGGATGATGCCGGATTTCTGAAATGCATAGTGGGTCGGATTCCGGATCTGGAGGTAGGAAGCTTGATAATGGGGGGGGGGGGGGGGGACTTCAACACTGTGCTGGACCCAGCACTGGACCGCTCTAGGTCCAGGACGGGTAAGAGGCCGGCTGCGGCCAAGGTGCTCGGGGTTTATGGACCAAATGGGGGGGAGTGGATCCATGGAGGTTTGTCAGGCCGCTGGCCAGGGAATTTTCCTTCTTTTCCCACGTCCATAGGGCCTATTCCCGGATAGATTTTTTCATTTTGAGTAGGACGCTAACCCCGAAAGTGGAGGGAACGGAATATTCGGCCATAGCCATCTCGGACCACGCCCCGCATTGGGTGGAGCTGGAGTTGGGGGAGGAGAGGGACCAGCGCCCGCTGTGGCACCTTGATGTGGGACTATTGTCGGATGAGGAGGTGTGCGGGCGGGTGCGGAGGTGCATTGAAAGCTATTTGGAGACCAATGACAACGGGGAGGTGCAGGTGGGGGTAGTCTGGGAGGCACTGAAGGCGGTGGTCAGGGGAGAGCTAATCTCCATTATGGCCCACAGGGAGAAGAGAGAGGAGAGGGAGAGGTTGGTGGGGGAGATTTTGAGGGTGGACAGGAAGTATGCAGAGGCCCCCGAGGAGGGGCTACTCCGGGAGCGACGGAACCTCCAGACGGAGTTCGACCTGTTGACCACAGGGAAAGCAGAGGCACAGTGGAGGAAAGCGCAGGGGACGACGTATGAGTATGGGGAGAAGGCGAGTCGGATGCTGGCACACCAGCTTCGTAAGAGGGAGGCAGCGATGGAGATTGGAGGAGTTCAGGATAGAGGGGGGAATACGGTGCGGAGTGCGGTGAGAATAAACAAGGTATTTAGGGATTTCTATGGGGATCTGTACAGGTCTGAGCCCCCAGCGGGGGAGGAGGGGATGCGACGATTCTTAGATCAGCTGAGGTTCCCGAGGGTGGAGGAGGAGGAGGTGGCTGGTTTGGGGGCGCCGATTGGGCTGGAGGAGCTGGTTAAAGGATTGGGGAGCATGCAGGCGGGGAAGGCCCCGGGGCCGGATGGGTTCCGGTTGAATTAAGAACAAAGAACAAAGAAATGTACAGCACAGGAACAGGCCCTTCGGCCCTCCAAGCCCGTGCCGACCATGCTGCCCGACTAAACTACAATCTTCTACACATAAACTACAATCTTCTACACAAATTCTACAGGAAATACGTGGACCTGCTGGGCCCATTGCTAGTGAGGACTTTCAATAAGGCGAGGGAGGGGGGGACCTTGCCCCCGGCAATGTCTAGGGCGCTGATTTCTTTGATCCTGAAGCGGGACAAGGATCCACTGCAATGTGGGTCGTATAGACCGATCTCGCTCCTCAATGTTGATGCTAAGATGCTGGAAAAGGTGCTGGCTACGAGAATTGAGGACTGTGTCCCGGGGGTGATTCATGAGGACCAGACAGGATTTGTGAAGGGTAGGCAATTAAATACAAATGTGCGGAGGCTCCTCAATGTGATTATGATGCCCCCGGTGGAGGGGAAAGCGGAGGTAGTGGCAGCTATGGACGCAGAGAAGGCCTTTGACCGGGTGGAGTGGGAGTATCTTTGGGAAGTGTTGCGGAGGTTTGGGTTCGGGGAGGGGTTCATCAGCTGGGTCAGGCTGCTATATCGAGCCCCGGTGGCGAGTGTGGCTACGAATCGGCGGAGGTCGGAGTACTTTCGGCTGTTCTGGGGGACGAGGCAGGGGTGCCCCCTGACCCCCTTGTTGCTTGCACTGGCAATTGCGCCTCTGGCCATGGCACTAAGGGAGTCCAGGAAATGGAGGGGACTGGTCCGGGGGGGTGGGAGAGAAACACCGGGGGTCGTTGTATGCTGACGACCTGTTGCTGTATGTGGCAGATCCAGTGGAGGGGATGGCGGAGGTTATGCGGATCCTAAGGAAGTTGGGGACTTTTCGGGGTATAAACTCAACGTAGGGAAGAGTGAGCTCTTTGTGGTGCATTCAGGCGACCAGGGAAGGGGATCGACGAGCTACCGCTGAAGAGGGCGGAAAGGAGCTTTCGGTACCTAGGGATCCAAGTAGCTAGGAGTTGGGGGGGCCCTGCACAAGCTCAATTTGACGCAGTTGGTGGAGCAGATGGAGGAGGATTTTAAAAGATGGGATATGCTGCCACTCTCACTAGCGGGTAGGGTGCAGTCGGTCAAAATGACGGTACTCCCGAGGTTTCTCTTTGTGTTCCAGTGCCTTCCCATTATGATCCCCAAGGCCTTTTTCAAACGGGTAAGTTGGAGCATCATAGGTTTTGTGTGGGCGAATAAGACCCCGAGGGTGAAGAGAGTGTTTCTGGAGCATATCAGGGACGGGGGAGGGGGGAGGCTGGCGCTGCCGAATTTGTGCGGCTATTATTGGGCAGCCAATGTGGCGATGATCCGTAATTGGGTAATGGAGGGAGAGGAGGCGGCGTGGAAGAGGTTAGAGATGGCATCCTATGTGGGCACGAGCCTGAGGATGCTGGCGACGGCACCGCTGCCGCTCTCGCCGACAAGGTACACCACTAGCCCGGTGGTGGCGGCGGCGTTGAAGATCTGGGTGCAGTGGAGGCGACACGGGCGAGGTGGGAGCCTCGGTTTGGCCCCCGATTCGGGAGAATCATCGGTTCGTCCCGGGAAGGATGGACGGGGGGTTTTGGAGCTGGCATCGGGCAGGGATTAGAAGAATGGGGGACCTGTTCATTGATGGGACCTTTGCCAGCCTAGGAGCGCTGGAGGAGAAGTTTGGGTTACCCCCGGGAAACGCTTTCAGATACATGCAAGTGAGGGCGTTTGTGAGAGGCGGCAGGTGAGGGAATTCCCGCTGTTCCCGGCACACGGGATTCAGGACAGGGTAATTCCGGGTGTATGGGTTGGAGAAGGCAAAGTTTTGGCGATTTACCAGGAGCTGAAGGAAGAGGAGGAGGCCTCGGTGGAGGAGCTTGGGGAGGAGATAGATGAGGGCCTGTGGGCTGATGCCCTGAGTAGGGTTAATTCTTCCTCCTCTTGCGCCAGGCTCAGCCTAATACAGTTCAAAGTTATTCACAGAGCGCATATGACAGGGGCGAGGTTGAGTAGGTTCTTTGGGGTGGAGGACAGATGTGGGAGGTGCTCGGGAAGCCCGGCAAATCACGTCCATATGTTTTGGTCGTGCCCGGAACTGGATGGGTTTTGGAGGGGTTTTGCAAGGACTATGTCCAAGGTGGTGAAAGCCCGGGTCAAGCCGAGCTGGGGGTTGGCATTATTTGGGGTAACGGCTGAGCCGGGAGTGCAGGAGGCGAAAGAGGCCGGTATTCTGGCCTTTGCGTTCCTGGTAGCCCAGGGGAGGATTTTGCTATTATGGAAAGATGCAAAGCCCCCTAGTGTGGAAGCTTGGATCAATGACATGGCATGGTTCATCAAGCTGGAGAGGATAAAGTTTGCCTTGCGAGGGTCTGTGCAGGGGTTCCTCGGGCAGTGGCAACTGTTCCTAGACTATCTCGCGGAGCGTTTGGAGGAGGTCAGCAGCAGCAGCCCGGGGGGGGGGGTCTTTTGGAGGGGCGTTTGGGTGGGTGGGTGGGGGGGGGGGCTTCCCTATTGGTGCTTTTAAATGACATATGGGGGGTTATTGTATATGGGGGAAATCCAATGTATAATTTTTGTATAATTTTTGATTGTTGTGTTCTTGTTTCTTTCTTTTTGTTGGGGGGGGGGGTGGGTTTGTTGAAAATCTGTTGAAAAATTTGAATAAATATATATTTTTTATAAACTTGTACGATAATGGATTTATGTTTGTCAAAACCTTGGGTAAATATACCGTTACAAATACAATGATATTTGAGTAACAACAACTTGCCTTAATATAAATCACTTGCCAGTTATAGTAAACCCTGAATTCTTTTGAAGTATCTTCACAAAGCCGTGGTATGTATCATAGGGACTCTAATCTCCAGATCCCTCAGCTATCGGTGTTCTTTCCTTAACTGGTGGTGTATCTGTTTTGTCTTGATGTAAAGCATGTTCTCCTTTACATTTTAGGACATCTACCTCTTTTGCTAAATAATATTTTTTTGTTCAGTGGCTCACTCTGTTAATTAATTTTTTTCCCCCATCTATCATGGTCTTAACTCCTTTGAAGGATAGGAAAGAATTTTTGGGTTTGTGGTATGACTAGTTTGCCTTGTTGAAACGTTGCTCCAGAATTTACTTAATATTTTAAGTGTGTTTCCAGGCACAGATAGCATTTAAAGTACAGTACAGAAAGCTTTCATTAACTATGATAGCACATAAATATTTTTTGCTATAAAGTATGAAGTGATAACATCTATCAAACTGGATACTGAAGGCTGTACTCCTCTGTGGCTGAAAGTGATTCAGTGTTGCTCTTCACAATCTGTCTCTTTTGGACCTCCCAAAAGCTGCAGTATGCATCTGTGGAATCCTTCCCAAGGATGAAAGCTTTAATCCCAGGAAGTATATTGTAAAGATAAATCCTTCATTTTATTTTCTCTCCTACCATCAGATTTATGTTGTGTGGCATCTCTAAATTTGTGGCTGGCTGGGAGCTTGCTTGGCTGAACCTCTAGCGCACAATTTAATTCCTGGCCCTACTTTTTATGCACATTGTTCAATGAAGATATATAGATTGTCCTTCTCCTGTTCCACAACATGGGCATACAATTCCTGTGGGTTTTATTTTGTGTATTTACGTACATGATGAAAGTGATACTGCGAACATGAGCTAACCACAACCCCCCATGAATAAGACTAAATACATTTAATACACACTGAATATTTCACAAGTTACAGAAAATGCTTAATTAACTGTGGTCAACTTCAAATGAATTAAAAACAAAAATATTTACGCTTTGATTGGCTGCAGCGGGAGCGCACGGCTCTCTCAGTCAATGTTGCGTGCAATCAACTCGCACCTCTTGCCCTTGCTTTACACGTGTATCACTTCAGTCATACCGGGAGGAAAAATAACAACGCGGTTGGAAACCAGTGGAATGTGGCAACCCTGCCCATGGGCGACAGTCAACAAAATGTCTTGTGGGCTGCACTCAGAACCCTGTGGGCAGCAGGTTGTCCACCACGGCTTAAAGCACGATTAGAGCTAAGAGTGTCCAATCCTTCTTGTTTCGGATCATTTATCAAGAAAGATCCCCTTTAGAGCCACCTTTTTAAAATATACATTGCACAAAGTTTCACTAATTCTGCATCGCAAGGATGGATTGATCTGTGCGGTCGAAACCAGTGGCAAGCTAATGTTGCAGCTGTTTATGATATATGTTTGTGCTTGGACTTGTGATAGAGCTGCTGTAAGATAGATTAGTGCTTGCAGTAGCTGGTTCTGATTGACAATTCACAATCTTGCTCATTACTTGTTGTTCCATGGATAGAATAGTGTACCTCTTCAGTGGACAGGCATTCATGTAAATATGATTGTGTTAAGGACAACATGCAGATTAGTTTTGAACATTTTCATTTATCATCAGGAAAATGTGGTTATTAAATAGAATGATTGTTTCTGTAGCTGCTAACAGCAAAATGAGGAGTGTTCTGTGAGATCTACAGAAAATTGCAGTCGGAAAAGGGTGTTTCCGTTGATTAGTATTTAAAATCTGTGAAATATGCATACTTACAAAACCGAAGTCACCGCCCTCCTAGTGCACAAATTGCTTCAGGCCGTGACCGCGTTATTTCTCCTGCATAAAACTGGAACAATTTTTACACATGACAGTAGATTAGATTCTCGTACGCCGTGATATCAAAAATGATAGCACTGTACCATGAACAGATGATAAACGCCCGAGAACCATTTGAAGTTGCCTCTCTACTGACCATGGGCCACATCAAAGCCGATAATTGCGGGAGAATATTTCTTTTAGAACTGCAAGTAAACTGATTGGAGTTTGCTGCAAGCCTCAGAAAATGACCCATGGAAAAATAAAATCGCTATTGAGGATTGTGGCCATCAGATAAAGTTGGTGTAACTCTGCCTTGCCCATTGGCATTTGACTTGCATAGAAAACGGGCACTTTACCCGACCTGATCCCCTTCAACTACCATATTTCAGATGTTCACGCCTCAGATGCATAATAGATACAACTATGTTTAGCTATCTGGAGGAGCTAAATGGTAACGCTGCCTCCACCAATAAAGCAGTGATCTTGCATGCTCGAAAGATGGAAAATATAGAATACAGGGGTTCATCAGTTTTCCTCCTGCCTCTGCGAATTGTTGTAGTTTTTTTACCCAGTGTTGTAACATTCTTGACTGGGTTAGAATACAGCTGCTCAACTGATTACTCATATTTTTGGGAAAGTTGGCTTCACAGTCTCAGGAAAAACAGGCTTCAGATCCCATTGTTGGTGTCAATTGGAATTTTATTTATTTGGGAATGTATTCTCTTTTGAGTCAGAGTACTGAACAAACCAAATACCTTATATGGCCTTTGACGCACTTTCTTCGGGTTTAATAATGGGTAGATTTAGTTCTCATTAGTGTTTTGGACAGATGGCGGGATAATTTAAACAGCCCTGGTTTTGGCCGTCACTACCCATCAATAAACGGAAAGTTATTTTGATTTTCTTCCCCCTTTATAAGTGGTGGGTTATTTCCCAACCCCCACCCACCCCCCAAAAAGCTTTGGTGTGATCCAATTTTCTATGAATAACCCCAGAGCAAACTTGTGATAGGATGAACTCTAAGGGTTAGTTTACTTGCATACCGTAAAATGAAGGGGGGCACAATATAGCCCCCTGTGCACTCATACAGTAAAGGGGGAGAGATTTACAGGGCAAAGGTCTCTGGGGGGGAGCGGAAAAATATGTTCAGAGTTCAGAATAATAACCAATGAAGTATTCCGTCATGGAGGTCCGCATGTTGAAAACTGATGCTGTGCAATTCACTTTGCCTTCAGACAAGGAGATGAGCACATATCAGTCTTGTAGGCAATGATACTCCAACAGAAATATTGTAGATTGGGCTAGGTATTCAATCTAGGCAGATTGCGCTGCTGCTTGTAGGTGTTAAAAATGGCAGACTCGGCTATCGGTACAGCAAGGCAATACAACTTTCTCCATCAGCTAGAGGTTGGTGTCTCTTGACTCCCACCTTTCCCTTCTAGCTTTGAAAAAGGGCGTTTATCCCTTTTCTGGGTTTGCGAGGCGGTTAAATATTCCAATCCTTAAGACTTGAAAAGAAGGGTGTGGGGTTCTTAGGCGAATAGGCTCCAATTGGCCAGGCCTGGTTTATGGAATGCAGGTGGCCTTTGTATAGTTCATGTTAACTTTAGTATCTGCTGCCCACAGTGGTCATTAGTGCCTTTTCAGCGATAATAAGATGCAGATTTCTGTAATCCTCTCATGGAAGCTCCTCTTGTTCAGGGTCACAAGCAGATATAACTGCCACCATTTTAGAGTCTATGTTCAGTTTTTTAAATTTTTGAAATTAACCACTAGGATATGTATTAAAAAATATATAGCGTGAGGTCTTAGTCCCCTGACATTAACAGTGATGGAAAAGTTATTATCCTTCTGTATATTAATCATTGGAATGAAACGTTAATGTAGTTATTTTGATTAGTAATTACTGATGATGATTACACAGAACTTATTTCTTCAGCCAAGACTTGACAGCATGTAGACTGAGGAACTGCTCATGGGAACTTATGTGGCATGAAAAATTTAATATCTTGAGAGCAGGGATTACTATTTGGAAATACTGTTTGGCATGAACGAACCTTCCATTGCCTTGCCTGCCCTGGTTACGTAAATTAATAATAAAGATATTGAGCTGATGTGTAATCATTTCAGGCCTGGAATATAAAGTTTGTTTGAAATGACTCTGATTTTAACTCAAATTTAACTGGAGTAGTTCAGGCTTGCAATTTGAAAATTAATTCTTGAAATTCTGCTTCAGAATTGACATCTCTGCTGATGGAGGCAGTACAGTGGTTAGCACAGCTGCTTCACAGCGCCAGGCATCTGGGTTCAATTCCACCCTGTTGGGTTGCCTGCCTGTGTGGAGTTTCCAATTTCTCCCCGTGGCTGCGTGTGTTTCCTCCGGGTGCTCCAGTTTCCTCCCACAGTCCAAAGATGTGCAGGTGAGATGGATTGACCATGCTAAATTGCCCCTTAGTGCCAAGGGATGTGCAGGTGAGGTAATGTTACGGGGTGGGCCTGAGTAGAGGGCTATTTCAGAGGGACGGTGTAGACATTATGGGCCGAATGGCCTCTTTCTGCACTGTAGGAACTCTACAGTTCTAACTTCAGTTTAGTTCAGTCTTAGTTTCACTTTGAACATTGCCTGAATTGTAATAAGGTTTTACAATCCCTGAAGCAAACTCAGGATTTAAAAAAACTAAGCTGTTGGATTTGGATTTGGGATTTTATTTATTGTCACTTGTACCAAGGTACAGTGAAAAGTATTTTTCTGCGAGCAGCTCAACAGATCATTATGTACATGAAAAGAAAAGGAAATTAAAGAAAATACACAAGGGAATACAATACAGTTCCAAAAGCAAGTAACAGGGCAGAGAGTAAAGAAATAGTCAGAAACCTAACTTTAGGAACTGCAGTTAATGGTAAAACTACAAGAAGTATCATGGTTAATGGGAACCAAAGCAACAGGTTAGCATGTGAGGAGAAGGTAGAAGTTAATAGGAGAAACAGACAGGGCCAGTCCAACGACGAGAAAGAAAATGAGGAAAATCAAAAATGTAAGATAACTGTGGGAGTCAAAGTTGGGGATGAGGCTGAGTGTTATCAGAAGTTAATAAAGGAGGTCAGAATAAGTGAAAAGCATAGTGCGTAAGAAAATCCTGCAAGGAAAGGACAAATCAGTAGGACATATTTAAAAACCTTGTATCTAAATGCGTGAAATTCAATGAGCTGATGGCACAAATAGAGACAAATAGGTATGATCTGATGGGGGATTACTGAAACATGGTTGCAGGAGGACTGGGAGTTGAATGTTCTAGGGTACTCTGTATTCAGAAAGGATAGACAGGATGGAACAGGAGGTGGAGTTATTTTTTTGGTTAAAGATGACATCAAGGCTGAATTAAGAAATGATATTGGCACGAAGGGCCAAAATATTGAATTGATCTGGGCGGAAATAAAAAACAAGTGAATAAACTTCTTGGTAGGAGTAATCTATAGCCCCCCCCACCTCCCTCCCAAGCAATACTTCCAAAGTGGGGCTTGGTATGAACCACTACCTAATGTTATGGGTCAGGGTTTAGAGAACCCCAAAGGGTATCATGGAGTTCACCTGACCCACAACTTTTCATAGATTGTGGTTATGGGAGCACAAGGGGGCCTTGCAGGTGTAGTGCAACAGAGAGTTAAAGTACTTTTAAATTAAAACAATGTTTATTCATGAAACTAGTTAACACTTTATAAACCCACAGTCAACATCTTAACCATCAACACCAATAAATCTCCCAAAGAATACAGTATTTTATGAGTAATTCTTAATCTTTCCTTACAACATCCATAAGACAAAAAAAAACTTTTTACAGAAGGATATCAGGTTTAGCTTCTCTACAGAAACAGGTATTATTTTTAAATAACCAAAGGATCTGGAGACAGTCTTTAGGTTGCAGAGAGATCCTTGTACAGCTGCTTGCTTTGCCTGCAGCTATTCAGCTCTCAAAACGAAACTAAAAACACACCCTGTAGCAGACAGCCCAAAGCAAACATGAAAGCAGTCAGACAGCCCAGCTCCACCCACATTCTGACAACACTGATGAACACCCATTTCTTAAAGGTACGTCCATTAAAGCTATTTTATAAACACCCATTTCTTAAAGGTACTCTCACATGACACTAATAAAAGCTTGTGAGAAGGGCACAATATTAAGTATGATTTTAACATGCATATTGACTTGATTAGTTAAATTGGCAAAGGCAGCCTCGAGGAAGATTTCATAGAGTGTGTAAGGGAATGTTCCTTCGAGCAATATGTTATGGAGCCAACCAGGGAGCAGGCTATATTTTAGTTTTAATAATACGTAACAAAGAACAGTTGATAATAGTCTTGTCGTTAAGGATCCTCTTGGAAGGAGTGAACACAGCAAGCTAGAACTTCAAATTCAGATTGAGCGAGAGAGGGCCGAGTGCCATACTAGAGTCTTAACGTTGGGCAGAGATAAGAAAAGAGGCCTAAGAAAAGAGTTGGATCAAGTAGACTGGGCACAAATAATTGAG
Source organism: Scyliorhinus torazame (assembly GCF_047496885.1). NCBI lineage: Eukaryota > Metazoa > Chordata > Chondrichthyes > Carcharhiniformes > Scyliorhinidae > Scyliorhinus > Scyliorhinus torazame. The sequence continues at coordinate 56,172,198 of NC_092723.1, read as the reverse complement.
GGTCCTTCTCTGGCTAGTGAACTGTAACTAGCGGGGTGCTGCATGGGTCAGTCCTTGGACATCAACTGTTTACAATTTATATAAATGATCTGCAATCAGGGACAGAGTGCAATATAGCAACACTTGGGATTATGTAAAATAGGTGGGAAAGCAGGCAGTGAAGAGGTGATAAAGAGTTTGCAGATGGATACAGATAGACTAGGAGAATGGGCCAAAATTTGGCCGATGGAGTTTAATGTGGATAAGTGTGAGGTTATCCATTTGGCTGAAAAAATAGAAAGGCAAATTATTATCTAAATGGAAAACAGATTCAAAATTTGTCTGGGCAGAGGGATCGGGGTGTCTTTGTTCATGAATCGCAGAAAGTCGATATGCAGGTACAGCATGTAATTAAAAAGGCAAATGGAATTTTAGTGTTTACTGCAAAAGGACTGGTGTATAAAAGTAGAGAAGTGTTGTTGAATTGTATAGGCTGTTGGTGAGATGACATCATGTCTAATTTTGGTCTCCTTGTTTGAGGAAGGATGTGGTGTCTTTGGAGGCAGTTCAGAGGAGGTTCACCGGATTGATTATGGGAATGAAGGGGTTGATGGACGAGGAGAGATTGAACAGTTTGGGCTTATACTCACTGGAGTTTAGAAGAATGAGAGATGATCTGATGGAGGTATATAAAATAGCAAGAGGGATTGACAAAGGCCAAATGGTTCCCCCTTGTGGGGCAATCTAGAATGAGAGGTCACAGATATAGGTCGCGAGGTGGTAGATTTAAAACTGAGAGGAGGAACTACTTCTCGCAGAATGTGTGGAACTCACTGCCCCATACTGCGGTGGAGTCTGAATCATTAAATGGTTACAAGAAGGAGATATGGGGAACAGGCAGGCAGGTGGATTTGATACCAGGAAGAGATCAGCCATGATCTGATTGAATAGCAGAGAAGGCTCAAAGGGCTGAATTGCCTACTTCTGCTGCTAGCTCCTGTGTCCTGCACCTGGCAGGATTCATTGCAGGCAGGATGGAAAATCTGACGGACTAGCCAGAGGTTCGGTGACTTGGGTCAGGACCGGAGTATCCTGACTGGATTATTCCTTTGTGGTGATTGGACAAGCAACTGCATCCTTATTTAGTTTCTCAGCTAATATGCTTTGTGGAAAATATCTGAATTTGCAGCAGAACAATTGTTCCTCTTCCATCCGGAGCAGACGTATGGCTGAGATTAATGGTCTCTGAATGAAATTGGCTTGATGAAATGAAGTATCATTACTCGTGCAATGCTTTCTGGTGTTCAGTATTATGTTTTACCTTTTCTTTAATTCAAGATGGTGTCGGCAAAATTTGGTTGTGCTTACCAGTAAGATCCCTTGTTGGGTTCTGTCCACATTGTTTCTGTCTGGGATGGGGGACATTGTTTATGTAGAGTGGATAAATTGGAATTGATCTCCTCCGAGCAAAGAAGGTAATGGGGAGATTTAGTAGAGGTGTTCAAAACTGTGAACTGTTTTTGAGTACATCAACAGTGCGGTAGATAACGGGGAGCCAATGGAAGTGGTATATCTGGATTTCCAGAAAGCCTTTGACAAGGTGCCACACAAAAGGTTGCTGCATAAGATAAAGATGCATGGCATTAAGGGGAAAGTAGTAGCATGGATAGAGGATTGGTTAATTAATAGAAAGCAAAGAGTGGGGATTAATGGGTGTTTCTCTGGTTGTCAATCAGTAACTAGTGGTGTCCCTCAGGGATCAGTGTTGGGCCCACAACTGTTCACAATTTACATAGATGATTTGGAGTTGGGGACCAAGGACAATGTTTGCAGACGACACTAAGATAAGTGGTAAAGCAAAAAGTGCAGAGGATACTGGAAGTCTGCAGAGGGATTTGGATAGGCTAAGTGAATGGGCTAGGGTCTGGCAGATGGAATACAACATTGACAAATGTGAGGTTATCCATTTTGGTAGGAATAACAGCAAAAGGGATTATTATTTAAATGATAAAATATTAAAACATGTTGCTGTGCAGAGAGACCTGGGTGTGCGAGTGCATGAGTCGCAAAAAGTTGGTTTACAGGTGCAACAGGTGATTAAGAAGGCAAATGGAATGTTGTCCTTCATTGCTAGAGAGATGGAGTTTAAGACTAGGGAGGTTATGCTGCAATTGTATAAGGTGTTAGTGAGGCCACACCTGGAGTATTGTGTTCAGCTTTGGTCTCCTTACTTGGGAAAGGACGTATTGGCACTGGAGGGTGTGCAGAGGAGATTCACTAGGTTAATCCCAGATCTGAAGGGGTTGGATTACGAGGAGACGTTGCATAGACTGGGACTGTACTCGTTGGAATTTAGAAGGATGAGGGGGGATCTTATAGAAACATATAAGATTATGAAGGGGACAGATAGGATAGATGCGGGCAGGTTGTTTCCACTGGCGGGTGAAAGCAGAACTAGGGGGCATAGCCTCAAAATAAGGAGAAGTAGATTTAGGACTGAGTTTAGGAGGAACTTCTTCACCCAAAGGGTTGTGAATCTATGGAATTCCTTGCCCAGTGAAGCAGTTGAGGCTCCTTCATTAAATGTTTTTAAGATAAAGATAGATAGTTTTTTGAAGAATAAAGGGATTAAGGGTTATGGTGTTCGGGCCGGAAAGTGGAGCTGAGTCCACAAAAGATCAGCCATGATCGCATTGAATGGCGGAGCAAGCTCGAGGAGCCAGATGGCCTACTCCTGCTCCTAGTTCTTATGTTATGTTCTTACGAAACCAGTTAATAGGCAGAAACAGTTTCCGCTGGCAGGGAGTCGATAATAAGACAATGAGCAAAAACGCCATAGAGAAAATGTGAGTTTATTTACCAAGTAAATTATTATCATTCAGAATACACAGAATGGTGAAAGCAGATTTAATTGTAATTTTCAAGGTGAATTGGCACAGGTGAGATTTTCAGAGCTGCGAGGAAACAGCAGAGGTCTGTGGTTAATTGGAAACCCCTTTCAAAAGCTGGTACAGATAAGATGAACTAATTTGCCGCTTCCCTTCTGTATGATTCTGTATAGCTTCAGAAAACCAGAAGCCTACAGCAGCAAGGTGTACCCAAATGTCCAGTTGAGACACAAATGTTCATCCTGATCGATATTTTCACACGAGACGATCAAAGTTATAACAAATGGCGAACCAGTGCTTTAATCAAAATGCATTTTGTTACTGCAGCTCTTGGAGGAGATCTTCCCCTCGAGCATTGCACAGCAACAGAGGATTATCTCACATTGAATGCCAATCTCTCGGGGCTCTTGTCACCCTTGAACAAACTATTATCCTGGTATTCTGTTGTACAGACAGACGCAGCCTGAAATTAATGTGGTACTAGTAGAAGGACTGAGCCTGACTCAAATCAAGGGACTAAACAAAAGCAGGGATAAAAGAGGAGAAAATAATAAATCGATAGAAATCAAGCCTAATTTTCTTCATTCTTCAGTGACTGGATTGAAGGGTTTTGTTTTGAATGGAACATTGGTTGATTGATGAGTGCACTGAGCAAGATGTAATGTCTTGAGCCTTGCCTTTAGCTCTTGTTGGCACTTGGGTTTGAGCTTGTGTGACAGGGATGCCTGATGTCTCTACTCAAGGACAATTACGTTTGAAATAAGCAGTAGTTTAGACTGCCAAGGAGCCTTTCAGACCGGAGGAAATGGGAACAGGAGTAGGCTATTCAGCCCCTCGAGCCTGCTCCACCATTCAATAGGATCTTGGCTGATTGTGGCATCTCAGAATGTATTTATGAGCACCTTTCAATTTCAAATTGTAATCCAAAACCATTCCTGTTTAAATAAAGTAAATTATGACCCCTGCACCTCTATACTGGAACAAAACCCTTTATATATTATAATTTTCTTTAGAATCTTTCCACACAAGCACCTTCATGAAGAAGAGTGTGGTGGTATCAGGTACTGATGGTGTTGCTCGTTTTCTTTAGCCTTAGTTTAATTGCTCTGTTTTGTCACCTTTGCTCTTGAGTCGCCAGGTATCTTTCTGATACCGCCACGTGGTTCAAGTCCGAGTAATGATCAATAATCCAACACACCGCTTAGTAAGAGTTAAATCAACGCACATTTATTATATACAGTAATCAATACTCATGCATAAATTCTACTTCTAAGCTACTTCCTACAACTAACAGGCCAATACTTAACTTTGGAAATGGCCCACCAGGTCAGGGAAACGAATGGCCTTTCGTTTGGGTTCTGAGCCTGCGGGATTCGAAGCTGGTACAGTTCGATAGCTAGGAGCGCCTGTCTCGTAGCGAGCGTTAAGTAAGACTTATGATTTGAGCGGTTGTTGCAGAAGGTCAGCAGAAGGCAGCAGGGGTTGCAGCAGGGTGAAGAAGGGCCCATTTGAGGACTCTGTACTTATAGTCCCCAGGGGCTTCCCGCCTTTCGGGCTGGACCCTGTACCTGGTTCCAAGTGATTGGACTTCGTCCCAATCACTTGGTTCAATATTCTCCAATGCTGGAGCGATTCTTTGATCGATGGGCGGTTTTGGGGTGGTCGTTCACCTCTCTTTGTGTAGGCTCCTGTTGGCGCCGGAATGGCTGGGTTGGCTTTGTGTGTCTAATTTGTTGCCCATTGTTCCCGGGGATTGCTAATTAATATTCAGATGGCTGGTGTTTTGTTGTGCTGATGGCTGCAGGTATCGATCCTGTCTGGCCTCCCCAGAGGCGAATACACAGTTTTACCTGCAGCTGCTTGTTTTAGTCCTGTTGGCTGATTTTCCCATCAGCCTTTTCCGTTCACCATTTTAAATCGGGGTTGGCCATTCTAAATCGGGAGTTAGCCATTTTAACTGGCTACAATGGTTCATTGGTTTTAGCTGGAATTAAAAAAATATATTTTTTTTTTCGTTCATGGGAGATGCTGGCTGGACCAACATTTATTGCCATCCCTAATTACCCATGAGAAGGTGGTGGCAGGTTGCCTTACACTTTTGCAGTCCATGTGATGAGCCTGGAAGGCAGTGCCAGGATTTCGACCCAGCGACAGTGAAGCAAAGCCAATATATTTCCAAATCCGGATGGTGTGTGGCTTTAGTGTGGGAGAGGTCACGAGTTTGAGTAACATGAGGCAAAATTTCAGTTCTTACTGTTATTTGTTGGGTTGTCCACTGATCCAGTGGTAATACTTTTAAAGAGAGCTGTACATTTCAGTGATCAACAGGTTTCTGGAATTTCTATCAAGCACACTGCTTGAACCACCTTTCTGGTTTTTTAAAAAATTGTTCATTTCACCCTCCTCCCTTCTTGACTTAACCTGTAACATTTACTGTCAGACATCTTACTCTTGACCGCCAAACTACGTACAGTACAGAAGTTGCCTTTATCACTCATAAATTATATCCTCTGTGACTGTGATCATTCCATCCTTATTCATCTTTGAGGCTTTGCTCTGTCTTGTTTAATTCTTATCTGTCCCATTGTGGTCATTACACCGACACAGATGTGTCTCCTGTAGCCACCCAAGCCACTTATGCAGGTCCATAGCCTTGTATGCTGTGGCACTTCAAGTGCCCATCTAAATCCTTAGAATAGAATTGAATTCCTACAGTGCAGAAGGAGGCCATTCGTTCCATCGCATCTGCACTGACCCTCTGAAAGAGCACCCTACCAACCTAAGAGCAAAGAAAAGTACAGCACAAGAACAGGCCCTTCGGCCCTCCAAGCCTCCGCCTATCATGATGATGCCTGTCTAAATTAAAATGTTCTGCATTTCCGAGGTCCGTATCACTCTATTCCCATTCTATTCATGTATTGTCAAGCTGCCTCTTAAAACATCGCTATTGTATCTGCTTCCACCACCTCCACCGGCAGCGCGTTCTAGACACCACTACCCTTGGTGTAAAAAAACAAAAAACTTCCTTGCACATCTCCTCCAAACGTTTCCCCTCGCGCCTAAATCTTTGTCCCCTAGAAATTGACTTTTCCACGCTGGGAAAAAGCGTCTGACTATTCACTCTGCCCATGCCACTCATAATTTTGGAAACCTCTATCAGGTCGCCCCTCAACCTCCGTCGTTCCAGTGAAAACAATCCGAGTTTATCCAACATCTCCTCCTAGCTAATACCCTCCAACCAGGCAACATACTGGTAAACCACCTCTGTACCCTCTCCAAAGCCTCCACACCCTTCTGGTAGTGTGGCGACCAAAATTCTACGCAGTATTCCAAGTATGGCCTAATTTAGGTGCTGTACAGCTGCAGCATTACTTGCCAAATTTTATACTCAGTGCCCCGACTGATGAAGGTAAGCATGCCACATGTCTTCTTGACTACCTTATCCACCTGCGTTGCCACTTTGTGATCTGTGGACCTGTACGTCCAGATCTCTCTGCCTGTCAATACTCCTAAGAGTTCTGCTATTTACTGTGTAATTCCCACTTGTATTATATCTTCCAAAATGCATTGCCTCACATTTGTCCGGATTAAACTCCATTTGCTATTTCTCCGCCCAAGTCTCCAACCGATCCATAACCTGCTGTATCCACTGACAATCCTCTTCACTATCTGCAACTCCTCCAATCTTTGTGTTGTCTGCAAACTTGCTAATCAGACCAGCTACATTTTCCTCCAAATCATTTATATATACTGTGAAAAACAAAGGCCCCAGCACTGAACCCTGCGGAACACCACTAGTAACAGCCCTCCATTCAAAAAAGCACCCTTCCACCGCTACCCATTGTCTTCTATGACCGAACCAGTTTGGTATCCATCTTGCCAGCTCACCTCTGATCCCATGTGACTTCACCTTCTGTACCAGTCTGCCATTAGGGACCTTGTCCGAGGCCTTACTGAAGTCCATGTAGACAACATCCACTGTCCTTCCTTCATCAAGCATCCTTGTCACTCCCTCAAAAATCCCGATCAAGTTAGTGAAACACGACCTCCCCTTCACAAAACCATGCTGCCTGTCACTAGTAAGCCCATTTGTTTCTAAATGCAAGTAAATCCTGTCCCTAAAAATCCTCTCAAATAATTTCCCTACCACTGACACAAGGCTCACCAGCCTATAATTTCCTGTATTATCCCTGCCACCCTTCTTAAACAAAGGAACAACACTGACTTTTTCCCAGTCCACTGGGACCTCACCTGTAGCCAATGAGGATACAAAGATTTTTGTCAAGGCCCCAGAAATGTCTTTCCTTGCCTCCCTCAGTATTCTGGGGTAGATCCCATCAGGCCCTGAGGACTTATTTACCTTAATGCTTTCTACGACACCCAACACCACCACCTCTTTGATATTGACATGACCCAACTATCTACACACCCTTCCCTAGACTCATCATCCTTGTCTTTGGTGAATACTGATGCAAAGTACTCATTTAATACCTCACCCATTTCCTCTGCCTCTACGCATAGATTCTCTCCTCTGTCCTTGAGTAGGCCAGCCCTTTCCATGGCTACCCTCTTGCTCTTCATATACGTGTAAATTCTTCTTAATCCTATTGCTACGGAATTTTCATGACCCCTTTTAGGCCTCCTGACTCTTTGCTTAAGTTCCTTCCTACTTTCTACATATTCTTAAGGGCTTTGTCTATTCTCAGGCCCACTCCCCCACCCTATCCCCATAATCACATAACCCCACCTAACCTGCAAATCTTTGAACTGTGGAAGGAAACAGGAGCACCCGGAGGCAACCCACGCAGTCACAGGAGAAAGTGCAAACTCTACATAGATGTCTTCCGGTGGCAACCATCGAGTGAGTGGTCAGACGTTTGGCACCTCCCGCTCGAGGCTATTTTTTCAGACCTTTTCCCCGTTTGTAGGGTGGATGTTTTGTGGAAAAAAGGTGCAGGAGTGACTGGTGAATGTTTAACACCACTGGTGGAGCAGGTGGATGGATCCACAGACCAGAAGTGGAGCGTGAAAAAGGGAGCTGCTGGAGCTAGAGAATCTTTGTGCGACTCAGGTCAAGAAGGCGGAGGATAATGGGTCTGCCTTGCCTGCCCAGTGGTCGACGGAGCAGCTGGTGGACTTAAATTATAAATTTATCTGGCAGAGGTGGGAGGCCCAGGAGGACCTAGCCAAGGTGGTGGAACAGTTATAAGCCGGAGCAGAGGCTGGAGTCCCAGGGCCAGGCTATTCGGAAAGTGGATGAGCACGAGGAGCAGCTCACCTCATCGGTGGCTGAAGTGGGTCTGATGCAAGAAACCCAGGAGAAGGGAGAACGTGAAGGGCCTGGAGAATCGATCACGGTAATATATATAAATGATTTGGAGGAAAATGTAACTGGTCTGATTAGTAAGTTTGCAGACGACACAAAGGTTGGTGGAATTGCGGATAGCGATGAGGACTGTCTGAGGATACAGCAGGATTTAGATTGTCTGGAGACTTGGGCGGAGAGATGGCAGATGGAGTTTAATCCGGACAAATGTGAGGTAATGCATTTTGGAAGGGCTAATGCAGGTAGGGAATATACAGTGAATGGTAGAACCCTCAAGAGTATTGAAAGTCAAAGAGATCTAGTGTCATGATATTCAAACACACACATCATGATAGACACACCAACAGACAAATCAGAACACACAACACCACAACCAATGACAGAAAGATATAAAAGCACAGACACGACCCCCGGTGGTCAGTATTAGCTGCAGAGGAGAACCAGGACACATCTATTGCCAAACACACTCCGGGAGACAGCACGTGCAGAGTATCCAGAACGAACTGTATTATAAGAGTTACAATAAAATAGAGTTGTACCACATACAACTGTGTTGGCTCATTTGTGCACCAGAGCACCCAACACCACATCTAGGAGTACAGGTCCACAGGTCATTGAAAGGGGCAACACAGGTGGAGAAGGTAGTCAAGAAGGCATACGGCATGCTTGCCTTCATTGGCCGGGGCATTGGGTATAAGAATTGGCAAGTCATGTTGCAGCTGTATAGAACCTTAGTTAGGCCACACTTGGAGTATAGTGTTCAATTCTGGTCGCCACACTACCAGAAGGATGTGGAGGCTTTAGAGAGGGTGCAGAAGAGATTTACCAGAATGTTGCCTGGTATGGAGGGCATAAGCTATGAGGAGCGATTGAATAAACTCGGTTTGTTCTCACTGGAACGAAGGAGGTTGAGGGGCGACCTGATAGAGGTATACAAAATTATGAGGGGCATAGACAGAGTGGATAGTCAGAGGCTTTTCCCCAGGGTAGAGGGGTCAATTACTAGGGGGCATAGGTTTAAGGTGAGAGGGGCAAAGTTTAGAGTAGATGTACGAGGCAAGTTTTTTACGCAGAGGGCAGTGGGTGCCTGGAACTCACTACCGGAGGAGGTAGTGGAAGCAGGGACGATAGGGACATTTAAGGGGCATCTTGACAAATATATGAATAGATGGGAATAGAAGGATACGGACCCAGGAAGTGTAGAAGATTGTAGTTTAGTCGGGCAGTATGGTCGGCACGGGCTTGGAGGGCCGAAGGGCCTGTTCCTGTGCTGTACATTTCTTTGTTCTTTGTTTGTTCTTTGACAGAATCTTAAGAATCGTGGAGATGTCTGAAGGCAACGAGGGAGCGGAAGCTGGTATGTATGTGGCCAAGATGCTGGAAAGGTTAATGGGGGAGGGGACCTTTGGCTGGCCCCTGGAGGCCGACCGAGTACACAAGGTGCTGATGAGGAATGGTGGTGTGTCTTCACCAGTTCCTGGATAAGGAAAGATATTGAGATGGGCTGTCTGACAATCCATTTTATCTGTTTTTCTGTGTGTCTACTTCCATTTGTCACTTGGTAAAGCATTCTGAAATGTCTCACGAGTGCGAAAGCACATTATAAATTTTAATTGTTAGCTGTATCATACAGTTTACCGGCAAATAATTTACTTGTGAATGCTTCTGTCGTCGATGTCAATGTACAAAATTAGAACAGCTGACTTCAGAACCTCCCAAAGCACTTCACAACTAATCGAAAAATTTTAAGTAATCACTGTGGTGTTGTAGGAAACACAGCAGCCAATCAGCGCATAGCAAACTCTCATAAAGGCCATGTGATAATGATATAATTTATTTTTTGTGATGTTGTCTGAGGGGTTAAATATTCGCCAGGACACTGGGGATGACTTCCCCGCTCTTGTTTGAAATAGTGCCATGGGATCTTTCATGTTCACCTAAGAGGGCAAATTGAGGCCTTCGTTCAATATTTCATCTGAAAAACAGCACCGCTGACAGTACAGCGCTCCCTATGCTGGAACAACAGCCTAGATTGTTATGCTCAAGACCTGGAGTGGGACTTGAACAGCAACCTTCGGACACAGAGGTGAGGGTGATACCAACTGAGTCACTGCTGAAAGCTAGCTTTGAGAGGCTGGGCTCTTTGTCCTGTCAGCTGCAAACAACATTCAATTGCAGTTCCTCAGATCCCACAGGAGGCGAAGAACAATTTTTGCAAGCTTGTTGAAGTCGCCCCATAAGCCACTGGACATCACATCTGCTGCGCCCGTGCCGGAAGAGGTGTTTGTGCCAGCCCCCAAAACAGCTGAATATTATCACGTGGCCTCAGAATATGTTGACAATCATGTGGAAGGTCGACTGTCTGCCACTATGAAATCCTAATAATCAGACAGGAAATGCAAGACTAAAACGTCTAGATCCTGTACGATCGGGTGAGGAGAGTCAAATGGCTCTCCTCTTTCCCCAATCCTTGTTTGGCTGCAACAGGTTTATTTTTAAGAAGGATGTACTTGCCAATTCAGTGAGTATTTAGCTGTTTGTGCTGTGACCAAATAAAAGACAGGCAGGTTTTTTTTAAAAAAGAAAAGAGAATAGTTTTTATTGTACTTAATCGAGCTAAGTAACATATTTTATTTTTAAGTTTCGGCTTTCACTTGCCCAGCAAGAAGTTGAGTGGGAGAATAGATTAAGTGATACTTTAAAGTCTAATAAAGATTGAAGTGTTACGGTTCTTGTCGGTTGATGACTTGGGTGGGTCCAGGCTGGGCTTGGTGGTCCTGATGGTTTTGGTGTCAAGGTGTAAACTGACAGTTTAGGGGAGATGATGACGCAGTGGTCACTGGACTAGAAATCCAGAAGCCCAGGTTAATGGTCTGGAGATGAGGGTTTGAATCCCACCAAGGCAGCTGGTGGAATTTAAATTAAATTAATAGCATCTGGAATTGAGGACAGTCTCAGTAAAAGTGAGCATGAAATCACAGTTGATTATCATAAAATTACAGCTCTTTACTAGTTTAGGGGAGGTAATCTGCCATCTTTATCCAATCTGGCCGACATGTGATCCCAGACCCACAGCAGTAGGTTGATCTTAAATTACCCACTGATATATTCAGTTCAAGGGCAGTTAGGGATGGGCAACAGTTGCTGGCTTCGCCAGTGATGCCCACATCTCATGAAAGAATGGAAGGTTCATCCATTCTTCTGGAGAGAGCAGCTGCTAAATTCAGTTAATTTTAAAAATCTCTATCTGCAGTACATGAATAGTCAAACAACAGACACAGCTCAAAACATGCAAGTAGGATAGAGAGAGCAAAAGAGAGAACGCACTCACTCAGTCTTGTTTCTTCAGTCTCTCATTGGCTTGTGACGCTGCCAATGGTTAGAACAGTTGCGTTTTTAAAAAGGGTCACATGACCAACTCCGTTCACCTGCCCAATGACCCAAATGTGGTCATGGCTAGTAAATTCCAGTTGCCCGCCTACATAATTGTAACTGCATTGGGGCACATTCTTTCCAAAGCCAGGGTCCCATTGTTCAAGGGAATACTGGTTAATCTCCACCCAGTTGACATCCAGCTCATTGTTATGATATTTTGCTAATGGGGTAGGGAATGGCTCCAATACATTCATAGTGAAGTAGGGGGTGGCTCCCATCCGTACCCCTTTAAGGTAATTGTTCCTGGTGAGGTTTGCGGACAAGTTATATCCATTTCAATGAATTGGAATGTAGAAACTGGTGTGATGCCAATATTCAGGCATCTTTGTGCCTGCGGTTTCAAGTCATCGGAATGTGGCCTCAGTTTTTGTTTGGAAAATAAATCCAATCCGTGATTTCCAGCCAATAAATTCATGTCATTTTTTATAAGATGTGGCTTTGCAACCTCTCCCAGTTGATGAGGTGCGGGGAGAGGGGGGGACTCACAATTGGCAGTTGATTCATTTGAGTTAATGTGCAATGTTGTGAATTTGGACAAATTTTCTTCAGTTTGGATTCAGGTTTGCCTCCTTATGTCCTCTGCACAACTTCCTTTCCGACCTATCTTTGTGTCACCGGCAAATTTGGCAACCATCCCTTCATGCAAGTCATTTATATAATTGTAAACACTGATCCCTGTAGTACACCACTCATTACATCTTGCCAACCTGAAAAAGACCCATTTATGTCTACTCTTTGCTTTCTGTTAGCCAGCCAATCTTCTATCCATGTCAATATATTACTCCCAATAGCAGTGACAACTGCACCAGTTTCTAGTCTCACTTCATAACTGGAGCTTCATGACCCTTTCAACACAGAGGATTTCTTTATCCACTCCAAGGACTTAACATCTTTTCTAAAGCCCTGTGCCGAGAACTTGACACAGTATTCAAATTGTAGCCTCGTAAATTGTTTTTGCATGTCTAGCAATATCTCTTTGTTTACACCCTTATTTACTAAACTATAATCTTATTAGCTTTTTTGCAGCTTCACGCGCCTCCAGTCCTTAAGCATTGTGCATCCACATTCACTACTGAGATTAGCAGGGTATATGTGACAATGTTATTTTATAACCTTAGGTTGGTAATGCACCAGCCTTTTACAATAATTTTTCAAATATGATAATTAGATGTTAATGATTGCTTTTTGGTTTTCCAGAGAGAAAGGGAGACAATCTTGAATATGATTTCATTAGTTATTGCTTGCCACGCGGAACAACTGTTATTTTGATAGTGAATGTATATGGAATGTATATGTATTAATGTAGGCCACAGGTCCCATGGCACTTCACAGGTCTATGATAAAGAAAAAATGACATCAAGCCATATAAAACAATATTAAAGCAGATGATGGAAAGCCTGGTCAAAAATTGAGGTTTTAATATATAATCTTTATTGTCACAAGTAGGCTTACATTAACACTGCAACAAAGTTACTGTGAAAAGCCCCTAATCACCACATTCTGGCACCTGTTCGGTACACAGAAGGAGAATTCGGAATGTCCAAATTACCTAACAGTACGTCTTTCGGGACTTGTGGGAGGAATCCCACGCAGACAAAGGGAGAACGTGAAGACTCCGCACAGACGGTGACCCAAGCCGGGAATCGAACCTGGGACCCTGGCACTGTGAAGCAACAGCCTTAACCATTGTGCTACCATGCCACCCTATGAGGAGTATCTTATAGGAGGAAAAGAGGTAGAGGTTTAAGAAGGAAATTCTGGACCTTCGAGCGTGGGCAGCTCCGGCCACCTGTGTAGAAAAGTTCAAATTGGGAATTCTCAAAAGATTAGAATTAGCTGAGCGCTGTTGCAATCTCCATCGAGACCATAACTTTAAAGCATATTTGAACTTTCAGAATTAGCTTAAAGAATGACATGATATTTTGCATTTTAAAACATTTACTCGAACAAATGACTAAAAAAAACTATTGATAAACTTTTTTTTCCTGAGTCAACTTATACTTCAAGCTGGAGAAAGTGGCATACTCTTTTTACCCTTATCATCTGTCACATTCTCCATAGAATCATTGTCCTTTTAGCAAATAGTCCACAGTTGGTCTCCGCTTTCTCAGTTTCTGTTTCGGTTCCTGTTTTGATGAATAGTAACTTCGAATGGTCATCTCCAGGAGTTATCTTCGGTTTTTGGAGTGTTTCTTCAATCCATCACCATAAGCAAAGCCTTCACCCTTGTCTTGCTAAGACGAATCCCCGCAGAGTCCTTCGGTGGCTGCAGGATGTTTCTCTTTGATGGGAGTCTATCTCTTCCCCGCCCCCCACAACTCAAACCCTCATCTGGACCTGATAGCTCACAAAGTCAAGCACTCTCTTTTCTGAGCTGACCACACAAATCTGTTATCTGTCTGTGATATTCATTGATTTGTAGGGAAGCCTGTATCCTGATCTTTAAAAAAAAAATGGTTTCCACGGCACCATGGCAATGTGAAACACACTAATCTTGCATGGAATTAGAAATGCTAATTCGCTATATTTGATCCCAACTCACTTTCATCTCAGAAGTAAATGGACATTTTGCAGCACAACTATTTACAATCTGATAACAAAAACATCTTTCTAGAATTTTAGAAGCCTCAGAATCTACTTACTGTAAACTCCGAGACTGCTGCCATTGCCTCAAGTATAAATATCTTCTTCTCAGTAAAGCAGCCTTCCTTTGATCTCTAACAATCAAACCACCCAGTTGGACTGTCTGGCAGACAATAGAACAGGTCACATGGTCCACTGCATTTTTCCTAAATTTAAATATTTTCTCCCAAAACGTAATCTTATCAACCTCACAATTGTTACAGCGCAAGTATCCTGTAGGATTGTGGAGCTGGAGGAGATTAAAGAGACAGGAAGGGACAAGGCCATGGAGGGGTTTGAAAACAAGGATGAGAATTTTACAATCAAAGTTGCTTAGCTGGAAGTAATGTAGTTCAATGGACACGGGTGAACCGAAGTTGATGTGAGTTAGGAATCGGGCAGCAGAGGTTTGGATAACCTTGAATAACAGAGGGTGGAATATGGAAGGCAAACCAGGAGCGTGTTGGTCAACTCTTAAAGGCCTTGGATGGGGGAGTTTTGGCAGCAGATGAGCTGTGAGGCAGGGTAGAATCAGACAAGATTATGAAGGTGGAAATCATTATTGGTGTGGATATGTGGTTGAAAACTCATATCTGGGTCAAATATAACATCAAGATCGCAAAACGTCTGACTCCATTTCAGACAGTTGTCAAGGCGAGGCATGGGCTCAGTAGTTAGGGACTGGCATTTGTAACAGGAACATACGGCTTTGACCTTCCAAAAATTTAATTGGAGGAAACTTCTGCTCATCCAGTTCTGGACAGGGCAAAATGATGATCATGTGAACTGTTGCATTTTGTGAATGCAATGACATTGTATCTGAACAGGAATAATCTTCAGACATGTTAAACAAGTGAAAAACGTGCTATTCAGTATGAGGCTGTCCAATTCATTTTGAATCAGTGCTGTTGTTGAGGTGGATATCTTGTTCATGCTCATCCAAATTTGTCTTCCAAATGCTGCAATTTAGAATTGGTGTTTAGAACAAATTGGAAGCTTGCAGTTGTGACCAAGATGAACTATAGAAGGAAGCACTTGAATGGCACGTAACTGAATAGCAGCTGACAATTTCACACATCTGACAAACCCATTATTCACTTGTTTGCATAGTGCTTCCTGAAACACCTTTCAGTCTCTGGTTGATCACCAATGCCCTGACAAGGCAAACAGACCATTGCACTTTTGTGGGATAACCCAGAGTCAGAAATGTGTTCTCAGGAATATTACACGATAATGCGAACCGACACCAAAACAACCCAATCCTCAGCTCAAAAAGCAATTCTGAGTAACTGAGCTCTCTTAGTCCCAGTCCTGTCTTCAGTTGCAAGTGACGGGAGTCCGTGATGTTTCAGGGTTCATTGCAAGACTTAATAATCTAAGCAGGTCTCCAGTCTTAAAAAGGTTTTCAGAATGAAGCATTCTTGCTTTCAATAAAATGTCACCGAGGGACGTGTGGCAGTCATTCGATTGCTGTAATTGAAATTCTTGAAGCAATAAAGTACATACATTGAACATGTTTGAAAGATGGAGGGGGTGAGGGAAGAGAGGATATTTCAATAGAAGGTACATTCAATTCAAATAATTATATTTTATCCTTTTTTGACTATAAACTTAACAAAGAAAATGGTGAATGGATTCAGATGTTCGGTTCGTTCCTGGAGGTTTTATATGTAATAAGGCAGCTCAGTTGAATGTTGTGGCCATGATGGTCATCAGCAGGAATCCAACCTTCACTGGTTCAATCTACTTTATCCTAAAGATATTAAAGCTAGCTAGATGTGAACAAATAAGCGTTCCCTTACATTACAAATTCTTAGTCAATAATTAGACAATGGCCATAAGCATCAGAGCAGTGCTAAAGAGCAGTAACATGACTTTAAAATTGCAAAAATACATTAACTGCCTAATGCTGAAAAATGAAATCATATTGCCCGGGATGGTTTAAGATTTAGCATTGCATGTTATTCTATGTAACAATAGCAAACATTGTGGATGCTTTATAATCTAAGGAAAAACTGAAAATGTTGGGAATACCCAGTATTTACATCTCTAACTTCTTCCAAATCCAGCTAAAGATCATCAACCTGACACACCAAATCTATTTCTCTCTCCTCAGATGCTGCCTGACCTGAGTAATTTCAACATTTTCTGTTATAGTTTTGAGTTGCATGGAAAGGGAGGGATTGTTCCTTTTTATGTAGTAATGTATCAAGCAGAAATAATATTTTTCTTGTCTACATCTACATCTTGAATGGCATTTTAAACATAATCGCCTTTGGTCAGCAGGCAGTTCAATTGTATTTTAACAAAAAATCTGTCTTGTCCTGTTCATTGTATCATCTGGGATACATTTCAAGCAAGTTATCTGAGGTTGCTTGCTGTTCGTCTTCAGTGTTTTAACTGCAAATTGGCATCATGAATTTAATTTATATCGGAATAGCTGTTGAGCATCTCTGAAGTTTACCATTGTGATAGGAAGATAATTGAATTCAATTGAATTTTAATTGAAATTAAATTTCACCATCAGTCGTGTTGGAATTTGAACCCGAGTCCCCAGTGCGTTACCCTGGGTCTCTGCCAACTTGCAGTTATGATGTGGAGATGCCGGCGTTGGACTGGGGTGAGCACAGTAAGAAGTCTCACAACACCAGGTTAAAGTCCAACAGGTTTGTTTCAAACACTAGCTTTCGGAGCACTGCTCCTTCCTCAGGTGAATGAAGAGGTATGTTCCAAAAACATATATATTGACAAATTCAGAGATGCAAGACAATGCTTAGAATGCGAGCATTTGCAGTTAATTAAGTTTTTACAGATCCAGAGATAGGGATAACCCCAGGTTAAAGAGGTGTGAATTGTCTCAAGCCAGGACAGTTGGTAGGATTCCACAAGCCCAGGCCAGATGGTGGGCGGTGAGTGTGATGCGACATGAATCCCAGGTCCCGGTTGAGGCCGCACTCGTGTGCCGAACTTGGCTATATGTTTCTGCTCGGCGATTCTGCGTTGTCGCGCGTCCTGAAGGCCGCCTTGTAGAACGCTTACCCGGAGAACAGAGGCTAAATGCTCTTGTTGCTAACTTTCCGGTTGGTTCAATTGCTCTGTTTTATTACCTTTGCTCTCGAGTCGCCAGGTATCTTTATGATACCGCCACGAGGTTCAAGTCCAAGTAATGATCAGTAACTCAATACACTGATTAGTAAGATTCAAGTCAAAGCACATTTATTATACACAGTAATCGCTACTCATGCACAAATTCTACTTCTAAGCTACTTCTACAACTAACAGGCCTATGCTTAACTTCGGACTGGCCCACCAGGTCAGGGGAACAAATGGCCTTTCGGTCGGGTCCTGAGTCTGTGGGATTCGAAGTTGGTACGGATTGGTAGCTAGGAGCGCCTATCTCGTAGCGAGTGTTGAATTAAGACTTGCTTCTTTCGGTGGTCACTGCACCGGTCACAGTCAAGGTTGGTTCGCGTTGCTGGGTGACCCGGGCAGGACAAAGAGAGTGAGTTGAACTTGGGGCTTAACTCTTATAGTCCCCGGGGGCTTCCCGCCTTTCGGGGCGGACCCGGTACTTGGTTCTAGGTGATTGGACTTTGTTCCAATCGCTTGGTTCGATTTCTCCAATACTGGAGCGGTTCCCTGATCGATGGGTGGTCTTGAGGTGTTCGTTAACCTCTTTTGTGTTGGCTCCTACTAGCGCCGGGGAGTCTGGCTTAGTTTTGAGTGTCCCAAATGTTGCTATTGTTCCCGGGGATTGCTCATCAGTATGTAGATGGCTGCTACATTGTTATGCTGATGGTCGCTGGTATCGATGCTGTCTGGCCTTTTGCAGAGTTAAATACACAGCAAACCTGCACCTGCTGGTTTCTGCCTGTGTTGGCTAACTTTCCCATCAGCCTTTGCCATTTTAAATCGGGAGTTGGCCAATTTAGGTGGCTACCCTTGACTGCTGAAGTGTTCCCCGACTGGAAGGGAACATTCCTGCCTGGTGATTGTCGCGCGATGTCCGTTCATTCGTTGTTGCAGCATCTGCATGGTCTCGCCAATGTACCACGCTTCGGGACATCCTTTCCTGCAGCGTATGAGGTAGACAACGTTGGCCGAGTCGCACGAGTATGTACTGTGCACCTGGTGGGTGGTGTTCTCATGTGTAATGGTGGTATCCATGTCTATGATCTGGCACATCTTGCAGAGATTGCCATGGCAGGGTTATGTGGTGTCGTGGTCGCTGTTCTGAAGGCTGGGTAGTTTGCTGCAAACAATGGTTTGTTTGAGGCTGCGCGGTTGTTTGAAGGCAAGTAGTGGGGGTGTGGGGATGACCTTGGCAAGATGTTCATCTTCATCGATGACGTGTTGAAGGCTGCGAAGAAGATGTCGTAGTTTCTCCGCTCCGGGGAAGTACTGGACGACGAAGGGTATTCTGTCGGTTGTGTCCCGTGTTTGTCTTCTGAGGAGGTCGGTGCGTTTTTTTGCTGTGGCGCGTTGGAACTGTCGATCGATAAGTCGAGCACCATATCCCGTTCGTACGAGGGCATCTTTCAGTGTCTGTAGATGTCTGTTACGCTCCTCCTCGTCTGAGCAGATCCTGTGTATACGGAGGGCTTGTCCATAGGGGATGGCTTCTTTAATGTGTTTTGGTGGAAGCTGGTGAAGTGCAGCATCATGAGGTTATCCGTGGGCTTGCGGAAAAGCAAAGTGCTGAAATGACCGTCATTGATGGAGATGAGTGTGTCCAAGAATGCAACTGATTTTGGAGAGTAGTCCATGGTGAGTCTGATGGTGGGATGGAACTTATTGATGTCATCGTGTAGTCGTTTCAGTGATTTTCGCCGTGGGTCCAAAGGAAAAGAATGTCATCCATGTATCTGGTGTATAACATCGGTTGAAGGTCCTGTGCGGTGAAGAGGACTTGTTCAAACTTGTGCATGAAGATTTTGGCATATTGAGGTACGTATTTGGTCCCCATGGCTGTTCCGTGCGTCTGGATGAAGAACTTGTTGTCGAAGGTGAAGACGTTGTGATCCAGAATGAAGCGGCTAAGTTGCAGAATTGCGTCTGGAGATTGGCAGTTGTCGGTGTTGAGTACTGAGGCTGTTGCAGCAATGCCGTCGTCATGGGGGATGCTGGTGTAGAGTGCCGAGACGTCCATTGTGACGAGGAATGTTCCTGGTTCAATGGTCCATGAGTGCTGAGTTTCTGTAGGAAGTCCGTCGTGTCGCAACAGAAGCTGGGCGTACCTTGTACGATGGGTTTCAAGATGCCCTCGATGTAGCCAGAGAGGTTCTCATATAGGGTCCCATTGCCTGAAACGATAGGACGGCCTGGTGTGTTGGCCATGTGTATTTTCGGGAGGCAGTGGAGATCTCCAATGCGGGGAATACGTGGGTTGAGAGCACGTAGGGTGCTCTGAAGGTCTGGATCCAAGGTCTTGATCAGTCTGTTGAGTTGGCGGATGTGTTCCTTGGTCGGATCTGCGGGTAACGGTCTGTATTGTTCGTGGTTGTTGAGTTGTCGGTATACTTCTTTGCAGTAGTCCGTTTTGTTCAGTATGACGGTGGCCTCTCCTTTGTCTGCTGGTTTGATGACGATGTTGCGGTTGGTCTTGAGAGCGCGGATGGCATTGCGTTGTGCTTGGGTGACGTACGGGGCCGTCTTGTGAATCTGGCATTGAAGTGACTCCTGACGGCCTGAGCATACGTGTCGAGTCTAGGGCAGCAGCCTTCCGGAGGGGTCCAATTCGACTCTTTCCTCTTCGGTTGCCGCACCGCAGATCTCTCGGTCTGCTGTTCCGGTTCATTGGTAGTCTCCTTGGGTTCGCTGGCGGTCTCTTGGGGTCTGTGGAAGAATTCCCGGAGCCTCATTCGCCTGATGAATTCCTCTGTGTCTGCCGCAAGACTGATGGGGTCCATTTTCGTGGTGGCGCAGAAATTGAGGCCTCTGCTGAGGACTTCGATTTCGTCTGGTTGAAGGGTGTAGTCCGACAAATTGACAATAGATTTCCCTGTATTGTTTTCTACTGTGGTACCGGGGAGGCTTGGTTGCTGCTGGTGGTGATGCTGAGTTTCTGAAGCTTTCTGTTCTTGGTGTGCATATAGGTGGCATAGTATTGTTGTCTCATCTGTTTGGAGGTGTTTCGCAGCTGGTCTGCTGAGTCCTGAGCGCAGGTTGAGAATATGGCCTCTATCTTGGTTTCCAGGTTGCGTCATCTGCTGTAGAGCTGGCGTACGAGGTGGTTGAGGAGTGTGAGAGAGGTGCGGCGGCAGAGTCTCTTAGCGTAGTCTGTGTTGTAGGCCGACTTGAGTGGGTTTGTGATCTGTAGCCCTTTCGGGACCTTGTCTGCTTTCTTGCATCTTTGTAGAAACTTAATGTCAGTGTCTATATGCGCAATCTTCCTGGAGATCCTCTCCACTTTGAGCTGGCAGTTTGCGGTGTCGATGGTAGCCATGATGTGGAGATGCCGGCGTTGGACTGGGGTGAGCACAGTAAGAAGTCTTACAACACCAGGTTAAAGTCCAACAGGTTTGTTTCAAACACTAGCTTTCGGAGCACTGCTCCTTCCTCGGGTGAATGAAGAGGTATGTTCCAGAAACATATGGAGGCTTTAGAGAGGGTGCAGAAGAGATTTACCAGAATGTTGCCTGGTATGGAGGGCATTAGCTATGAGGGGCGGTTGAATAAACTCGGTTTGTTCTCACTGGAACGAAGGAGGTTGAGGGGAGACCTGATAGAGGTCTACAAAATTATGAGGGGCATAGACAGAGTGGATAGTCAGAGGCTTTTCCCCAGGGTAGAGGGGTCAATTACTAGGGGGCATAGGTTTAAGGTGAGAGGGGCAAGGTTTAGAGTAGATGTACGAGGCAAGTTTTTTACGCAGAGGGTAGTGGGTGCCTGGAACTCGCTACCGGAGGAGGTGGTGGAAGCAGGGATGGTAGTGACATTTAAGGGGCATCTTGACAAATACATGAATAGGATGGGAATAGAGGGATACGGACCCAGGAAGTGTAAAAGATTGTAGTTTAGTCGGGCAGCATAGTCGGCACGGGCTTGGAGGGCCGAAGGGCCTGTTCCTGTGCTGTACATTTCTTTGTTCTTTGTTCTTTGTTCTATATATATAGACAAATTCAGAGATGCAAGACAATGCTTAGAATGCGAGCATTTGCAGTTAATTAAGTTTTTACAGATCCAGAGATAGGGGTAACCCCAGGTTAAAGAGGTGTGAATTGTCTCAAACCAGGACAGTTGGTAGGATTTCGCAAGCCCAGGCCAGATGGTGGGCGGTGAATGTAATGCGACATGAATCCCAGGTCCCGGTTGAGGCCGCACTCGTGTGCTGAACTTGACTATAAGTTTCTGTGCGGCGATTCTGCATTGTTGCGCGTCCTGAAGGTCGCCTTGGAGAACGCTTACCCGGAGATCAGAGGCCGAATGCCCTTGACTGTTGAAGTGTTCCCCGACTGGAAGGGAACATTCCACTGGAAGAGAACATTTTTGCCTGGTGATTGTCGCGCGATGTCCGTTCATTCGTGGTCGCAGCGTCTGCATGGTCTTCCCAATGTACCACGCTTTGGGACATCCTTTCCTGCAGCGTATGAGGTAGACAACGTTGGCCGAGTCGCACGAGTATGTACCGTGCACCTGGTGGGTGGTGTTCTCACGTGTAATGGTGGTATCCTCTGCGATGATCTGGCACGTCTTGCAGAGATTGCCATGGCAGGCTTGTGTGGTGCCATGGTCGTTGTTCTGAATGCTGGAGAGTTTACTGCAAACAATGGTTTGTTTGAGGTTGCGCGGTTGTTTGAAGGCAAGTAGTGGGGCTGTGGGGATGAACTTGGCAAGATGTTCATCTTCATCGATGATGTGTTGAAGGCTGCGAAGAAGATGTCGTAGTTTCTCCGCTCCGGGAAAGTACTGGACGACGAAGGGTATTCTGTCGATTGTGTCCCGTGTTTGTCTTCTGAGGAGGTCGGTGCGGTTGTTTGCTGTGGCGCGTTGGAACTGTCGATCGATGAGTCGAGAGCCATATCCCGTTCGTACGAGGGCATCTTTCAGTGTCTGTAGATGTCTGTTACGCTCCTCCTCGTCTGAGCAGATCCCATGTATACGGAGGGCTTGTCCATATCTGAATCCCATCTTTGAATTTGTCTATATATATATATATATATATATATATACTATATATATATATATATATATATATATATATATGTTTCTGGAACATACCTCATTCACCTGAGGAAGGAGCAGTGCTCCGAAAGCTAGTGTTTGAAACAAACCTGTTGGACTTTCACCTGGTGTTGTAAGACTTCTTACTGAACTTGCAGTTATAACACTGAGACACCGAGGGTGCCCAAATCTGTGGTAGTGTGGAGTAACGTAGACCCAAATTAGAAAAGGTGGCAAAGTAGTATGCAAACCGCCAGCCCAAGAAGACAAAAGCAGGCTTTCCCATTGCACTGTGTTGCAGTGGAAGATTGCAATCCGTCTCCCCTCTCCCTGGTTACATAAACTGGTTGTTTTGGGGGTCCAATATTCAGTCAAGGTTTGTGCCAAAATGTTGAGCAAAATAAACCTTTGTGTTTGGTTGCCTGCTGCTTCTGTAGCCATCTGGGATGGCCACTTCCCAATTACAAAATGGACACTCTGCAAAGATTGCAGGGAAAATGGAAAATACTAAGAAAGCAAGCAGGTGCAAGATTTGTCTGTTGATTGGAGCCATAGCTCCCAGACAAGACCAATACTGCAAACCATTTCCATACTAATGAACCATCCCCGGGTACAAAAAGGTAACATTTAAGTAAACAATACCAAGTCAGACACCCCGGCGCCAGAGTAGACCAAAACAAAGCAGGCCAACGGCCACCTAGGACACGCCCAGCAATCAGGGCACCCACCCCTCTATTGGAGGCAATCGATAGGAACGATTGGGAAATGGCCCAATTAATTGGGGCCAAGTGCTAGGCCCGCCCAAAAGTGCGCAAAGCCCCTTTTGGGTATAAGAAGAAGCCCCCAAGAGAGAATCGCTCTCTTGTGGCTCCGGCTCTCATCAAGGAGAGACCTGCCCAACAGCAACATCAGAACAAGTAAGTCCAAGGTCAACGCACGCTACGAGCCAGACGCTCCTAGCTGTTATTCCGTACCAATTCAACCCCAGCAGCCTCCGAACCGAACAACGGTCATTGTTCCTCTGACTGAGTGGGCCCGAAGCTAAGTATAGGCTTTAGCAGTAGTGATAGTTTAGTTTGTAGAGTTTTATGCATGAGTATATTTGACTGTGTGTAAATAAATGAGCATTGAGTTTGAACTTACTAACTGGTGTATCGAGTCTTTGATCAGTATTCGGTTTTGAACCTTGTGACGGTATCGAAAGATACCTGGCGACTCTAGAGCAAAAGTAATTAGAATTAAGAAAGGCAACCATATTGGCCGCCATCTTCAGAGCCAAATTAAGAGAAACACAATTAGCAACACTTCTTCTACACAATAATAATTTATAAGCTGGTAGACCTTGTTGATGACTTTGCGATTGCCACCATATTTCGCTGTATTCAGAGGCAGCTGATTGAATAATGGTTCCAAGAGAGCTTAGCTCAAGACTGTTGCTCAAGCTTCACAGATTTGGGAGATATGCTGCTGAGCACTCCTTTCAGGATGCCGAGCCAAGCTGACAATATTGTCACTGATGTCAGTGTTTAGGAATAATATTGTGGACACTCAGTCAGGAATGTTCCTGTTAATAGTGTGAATTCCATTGCTGTTAATGGGCTCAAAAATAGAAAATCTCCACTCAGATTTTCACTTAAATCCACCAAGTGTTTCACAGTAATCGGTGTGTTTCGTTGGTCAGTGTTGCAGGAACTGAATTGCGAATTCAATTTTCTTCTGTATAAATGGGTGTTCATAAAACCGGATTCAGGCGACCGAACCTCATTCCCGTGAATGGATTCGGGAACTTCTCGAGCTGTACATAACTCAAATGAGGGCACAGTTAATACAAAGGATGGGTGTGTAATTAATTAATTATTTCATTATGTCTATGTGTGAGGTGGTGCTTTTTCTCAAGAAGAATGAGGAGGCCAGCTATTACTTGGATATTAGTCGAAATGGGATCGAGGACCAAAGACACAAACAGATTAAAGTTTTTAAAAAACAAACTAGCACTGAATTTCATTTCCATAGGGATGGAATTGAGAAGCAGGGAGGTCATGTTTAACTTGTATAGAACCTTGGCTGGATCATACTTGAACCACTATGTTCCTGGCCTCCATTTTATAAAAAGGATGAAGGATGTAGAAGTACTGGAGAAGGTGCTAAAGATATTCACATGTATAATATCAAAATTAAGAGATTATCAGAATCAGGAAAGATTGAACAGATGGTGCTCTTTTCCCTGGACAAGAAAAGACTGAGGGGTGGCCTCTTGGAGGTCTTTCAGATAATATAAGGGTTTGGTAGGATAGATGTGAAGAAAACTTTTCCTCTTGTGGAGGTGGCCAAAACTAGGAACCATAAATATAATATAATCGCTCGTAAGTGTAATAAAGAATTAGGAGAAACGTTGTGACCCAAAAATGGGTCGAATGACTAATGCGTTACGACAAGGGGTAATTGAGGCAAATTGAATAGCTGCATATAAGGTGAAGCAAGATAAATACATGAGAGAAAAAGTAAAAGTGTATGCTGTTAGGGTTAGTTGAAGAGGGGTGAGAACAGGCTTGTGTGGACCATGTATCGAGTCACGGACCAGTTGGGTGCAATTCCCTGCTTCTATGATGTAAACTTAATGTAACTTGGCTTGTTGCAGAGGCCAGTGGTGGAAACCATCTTTTTGTAAATGGGCTGTACCAACAGCTGCCATTAGTGCATTGACGAGATTCCTTTGGGATTGTCACTGGCTGCAAGAAGCACAGGTTGGGAGCCGGTGTTACCTGAGAAGTCAGGTGCTTGTTGGAGTGATTACAAAACTGCTAGCCTTCTTCAAGATTAAGGATTATAGAAATGCAAATGGTTATCGACATAGTAATGTAAGGGCTCTATTTCAAAATAACCTCAAGTTAAATGGTACGTTATCTCCACAATAAGTGGTTGGATCATGAGGAATGAGCAAGAGATTGTATTTAGACTTTGTGGCTCGTGGAGGAAAAGACCCAAAGCAGATTTGAGTGGCGAAATAACTATTACAAAACTCTAAAATTCAGGGACTCTTTAAAAAAAAAAAAAATGCTCCGTTAATTGTTTTAATGGTTGTACTGTTGAGTGAATAACAACAGAAATACCACTATTTCATTTGCTTCTTGCAAAGTATTTAATAATTTGTTTTGAACTATATTTCTGCACTGTGGAAAGGACGTTTTTCCTCATTGATGTGCTCAGTCAAGCCAAACTGTACTGTTTATTATCTC
Organism: Scyliorhinus torazame; assembly: GCF_047496885.1. NCBI lineage: Eukaryota > Metazoa > Chordata > Chondrichthyes > Carcharhiniformes > Scyliorhinidae > Scyliorhinus > Scyliorhinus torazame. Next base: position 56,146,549 of record NC_092723.1, on the reverse strand, counting down.
CTGGCTAGCACTACTTCTGCTCAAGCAGAGAGCTTAATCTATCTGTGGTTACACCCATGTACAAAACTACTTTCCCAGTAGCTACATTTTACATGTTCAGATAGTCTCTGTGCCCATTTAAATTGGCTCCAATGCCCAGGAGGTACAAATGATTTTCAGATTACAGTTTAAACCTAGTTCCTAGTTTAGCTGCTTCACATCGATTTTGGAGCTATTTCCGATGTAACATGGCAATTCAACCGATATTAGGGATGGGAGCAGAAGAAACCATTTTATCCACTCGCTGCTCTGATAAATTATTTGTTGTGTGGTTGTGCAATAAGACAACCAAGTTAGCCAATATTATTATGGTACCTGTATTAGGAGTGGGGGGGTGGAAAAATGGAACTGAGTGTTCCACAATTAATTGGACAAGCATCGTCTTTGGATGTCTCTTGATCCTCAGGGTCACGAGTTTCTGATATGCCTCTGATCAGGCCAGTTCTCAACTGGCACATGGAGTAGAATGTCCCACAAGATAGTGAGCTCGGAGTGCAGGATTTGGTTCCTTTACTGTCTCATCATTAAAACATAGGCTACCAAGTGCTGGAAAATGGGATCAGAATAGATAGGTGCTTGATGGCTGGTGCAGACACAAACTGTGGTGCATAAATCCTATTCTGTGATGTAAAGCTCTATGACATAGTGACTGAAAGCATAATGCAGCTTAATGAACAAGTTACCATCATTCTGAATACTTGGTGTCAAGTTTTTTCCGATTATTATTGTTAATCATGCCGTTATTCAAGGAGAGTTTCGAATTTCTTCAAAGCATGTTCTTTGTCCTCCCTGCAACATTGGCTGTTTGAGAGATGAGAAAATAAATTGGGAGCAAGTTTTCAGCCATCCAGACCGAGTTGATTTTGCAGGAGTTTGCTTAAACATTTGTGGAGCTGGCATCATGATGAATATTAACATTCGTCCGACAGCCCTCATATTGAATCTGGAGTGAGTGGTGGAGGCATTTCTGATGGAACCTCTCCAGCACCTTGTGTGTCGCTGATGCACAGTCCAGCTCTCATTGCAATGCAGGAGTGTGGTGATCACAACTGCTTTGAGCACCAGGACTTCTGCTGGCTTGAGGAGGCTTTGGCTGTCAAACACTATGTGGTTTGCTGCAATGTTTTGTCGGAGGATGAGTTGGCACAAATGCTATTATTGGATCTCCTTGTCAATGGTGACCTTTTGAGAGAGGTGGATGCTGAGATATGGAAAGTGCTCAACATCTTCCAGAAACTCTCCTTCAACACTTGTGGGTGGTGGAATGTTTGGTTGATCAGATGTGGGTTGATGTGAATTTTGTTATGGTGACATTCAAGGACAGGCCATGTTTCTTGCATATAGAATTGGAGAGATCAACAGTGACTTGCAAATCTAGTGCAGGGCAATCCTGTACAACCATAGATACAACCATAGATCATGTGTGTCTGTGACAGTCGGTATTGTTTTGGCACCTAGGCAACTGAAGTTGAAGTATGTTCCTATCTTGGTGGTGTTTATACTGACACACCTGGTGGAGATTTTGAGCGTATTTATTTAGGATCTCCCACTCATGATAATTGCACTCATACCATCAAGAAGGATTGTAATTGTAATTGTGCAACACAGTATGACATTGTGCAGCCACAGTTGTGAAAATAAAAATACTGCACATGAATTTTGAAAAACCTCAGCTCTATGTTAATTATTTTGTGATTATGAACAAAACATATAATTCAGAACAAATATTCAACTTTTATTCAATGATCCCTTGGACCATTTGTGACACTCCCAAGTTTCATTCAGCACATTTTTAGCTCCGGTATTTCCCTATAAATTCTATTCGCCTGCCCCCAACGTATAGCTAAGTTATTTGTAAATCCATTGATTTGAGGTTTTGTCTGTTTTGTTAGTGTTTATGGTTGCAATTTGCATGTACATGTTAAGTTCCAGGGTACTATTATATTGGTTTCCACAAATCAATATTGCCCGCTGTTGTCTTGCCATTCACGACTCTCCCTCAACAAACCCATTTTGAGGGAGATTAAACTTGTTGAGATTATAAACTGCAATGTCTGCAGCAAAATTCTGGTCTCCAATGTACTGAGTTGTAAGGAAATCTTCCTAAATTCATACCACAAGTGCGTATGCATCAGCAAATTATATCAATATGCGTGCTCCCATTGACAGAAAATGGAGAAAGAGTGAGAAAATGGGAGAGTTAGACAAGGTGCACAAATTCTATTCCCTGAAAATGCTGTGTTTAAAAAGCAAAGACTTGCTGTGTTATAATTAACAACAACGAATAGTGCCTTTAAAGTAATAAAACATTCCAAAGTACTTCACTGGGGCACTGAGTCACACAAGCAGATATTAGGCCAGAGCCCTAATGAATGGCCAAAGATATGGTTTTAAGGAATGACGTATAGAAAGGTATCTAGGCCGAAAGATGTAACAAGGGAATTCCACAGCTTGGGCCCAAGCAGCTGAAAGCTCAGTCACCAATGGTGAAGCAAAGAAATTGGGCCAGAATTAGAGGAGTTCAGATAACTGGGAGGAATGGAGGGCTGGCGCAGTTTGCAGAGACATGGAGGGGTCAGGTCATGAAGGGATTTGAAAGCAATAATGAGAACGTTAAAATCAGGTTATGGTTTAACCGGAGCCACCCTGGGTCAGCGAGCACAGCTGATGAGTGCAAGGAATTTGGTGTTATTTGGGACATGGGCATCAGAGACTTGGAATACGTCAGGTTTACAGAGGATAAAATATCGGAGATGGCTGGGAGTGGATTAGAATATCCTAAGACCGGAAGTAACAAAGGTATGGTTTCGGATTTCAGCAGCTGAAGGAGCTTGATAATAATGTTATAATAATAATCGCTTATTGGCACAAGTAGGCTTCAATTAAGTTACTGTGAAAAGCCCCTAGTTGCCACATTTCGGCGCCTGTTCGGGGAGGCCGGTACGGGAATTGAACCCGCGCTTCAGGCCTTGTTCTGCAATACAAGCCTAACATGTGGTTGGAAGCTCATCACTGGGTCCGATATGAAACAAAGGTTTCGATCAATCTGATTTGGTCTCAGAATTGCCATGGAGATGGACGGAATCAGTGACGAGGGAGCAGAGCTTCTGGTGGAAGACGATGGTTTCAGTCTTGCCAATAGTTAATTTCAGGAAATTCTTGTTCCTGTAATACTGGTTGTGGTGATATGCATCACTGTAAATGCACAAGGAGTTAATGTAAACACACTAAGACTAAGACTAAGTAAACACCTAGAGGGAGCACCAGAGACATAATGACATGCAGACATATAGCTAATGAGCACATAGAATAGGACACGACCAATGGGCAGTAAAGGCACCCAGAGGTGACACTACCACAAGGGGGCAACCCATATAAAAGGACAGGCCACACACGCTCTTGTTCTTTCCACAGGCGACACTCCGAGAGAAGGACAGGGGCAGATCAGAAGCATCACACCCACCGCATGGCTTAGAGCAGACTGGTTAGTTAGACTGAGTTACTGTAGCAAGATTAGCAGGAGAGTCGAACTCAAGTAGGAGAATTGTTAACTGGTCAATAAATGTGTTAAACCTATCTCCAAGTCTGAACCTTCCTTTGTCAGACCATACATCAAGGAAGCAGCTTATGCTACATGAAGAAGCATAACACAAAACTGGCAGTCAGATGATCATTCTGACAATTTAGAGACTTTGGAGGAGTTGAGGGAGGAGGTGATAGAAAGCTAGAGCCCTGTGCCATTAATGTACATGTGGAAACTGAAGCTGTGCTTTCAGATGATGTTGACGAGGGGCAGCATGAGAAATAGGACGGACACAGGTTTTAGTTTAGACAGGCAGCATGATCAGCACAGGTCGGAGGGCGAAGGGCCTGTTCCTGTCCTGTACTGTTCTTTGTTCTTAACAGGAAACTGGGTGATTTTCAACAAGCATGTATCTCAGCTATAGTCGGGGCCTTTAGGAAAACTGGGAAAGAGAAAGCGAGAAATAGGGTACGTGACCAAATTGTGCATTAACATCCGAGCTGATGGTTAAAACTCCTTCGCAGCACTTGGGTGCATGCGAGTTCTCCATCTCTGAGCTGTCTACAGAACTGTGTATTTATTTGATTATTTTTAATTGCAGACCAATTCCCATTGGCATTATAGAAATGCATACAATGTAATATGAATGCGATTGAAAATCTATACTTAGTTGCTATTTTTTAATTCATTTTTACGGGATGTGGGCTTCTGTGGCTCGGCCAGTATTAGTTGCCCATCCCTAATTAGTTGCCTATGAGAAGTTGGTGATGAGCTGCAGTCCATGTGGTGCAGGTACACCCACTGTGCTATTAGAGAGAGAGTTCCAGCATTTTTACCCAGCGACAGTGAAGGAACAGCAATATATTTCCAAGTCAGGATGGTGAGTGACTTGGAGGGTAATTTCCAAATGGCGGGCTCCCCATGAATCTACTGCCCTTGTCCTTCTAGATGGTAGTGGTCGTGCGTTTGGAAGGTGTTGCCTTCAGAGCCCTGGTGAGATCCTGCAGTGCATCTTGGAGATGGTACATACTGCTGCTGTTGTGCGTCGGTGGTGGAGGGAGTGAATGCTTGTAGAAAGGGTGTCAATCAAGTGGGCTGCGTTGTTCTTGAGTTCTGTTGGAGCTGCACTCATCCAGGCAAGTGGTGATTATTCCATTACACTCCTGACTTGTGCCTTGTAGGGTGGTGGACAGAATTTGGGGAGTCAGGAGGTGAATTATCCACTGCAAGGTTCGTAGCCTCTGACCTGCTCTTGTAACCACAGTATTTATATGGCTAGTCTAGTTCTAGTCAATGTTAACCCCCAGGATGTTGATTGTTGGGGATTCAGTAATGGTAATTTCATTGAATATCAAGGGCCATGGATTGATTCTCTCGCATTGGTGATGGTCATTGTCCATGTCTTGCTGCATTTGCACGTGGACTGCTTCAGTGTATGAGGAGTCACTAAAGGTGCTGAACATTGTGCAATCATCAGCGAACATCCCCAAATCTGACCTTCTGTTGGAAGAAAGGTTATTGATGAAGCAGCTGAAGATGGTTGGGTCTAGTAAACTGCTCTGAAGTACTGCAGTGATGCCCCAGGACTGAGATGACTGATGTGCAACAACCACAACCATCATCATTTGCGCTAGGTATGACTCCAACCAGCAGAGGGTTTCCCCCCTGATTCCCATTGACTACGAATTTGCTAGAGCTCCTTGATGCCATACTCGATCAAAGGCGGCCTTGATGGCAAATGCAGTCGCTCTCACCTCACCTCTGGAATGCGACTCTTTTGACCATGTTTTAACCAAATGTGTGTAATGAGGTCGGGAGCTGAATAACCCTGACGGGTCCCAAACTAAGCATCAGTATTACTCTATTTAATCCAATTTATATTAGACTAGTGCTCCGTCTACCCACCTGTAGCTTGAGGGATTTTAGAATCCAATTGATGCAGTAAATACACCGTATTTCTTCCCGGTGAAGCATTGTACGGCAGTGGAGTGAGATTTGGAGTGGTCTACCCAGCGAAGCTGAGAGTGACTCCAGTTCAAAAGACTTTTATTTTGAGATGGTGGAGGCAGCGGAGGTGTTGGTTAAGACTGAAGGACTGGGACTGAGATGAGAGTTAGGATCTGGACTTGGTTTGTGGGGACGGGAACGTTTTTCTTATTGAGGGTTTCCTACTTGGATTGGAGGTTTTGTTTCTGTAATGTAAATGGGGGGGGGGGGGGAGTTATTTACATGTGTTCTTGTTTTTCCTTATGGGTGTGGTGTTTTTTGGTTTGAGGGAGGTGGGTTTTGGGCATGTGGGGCTGAGTTACTGAGAAGGGGGTGGGGAGGAGGGGGGGGGATCGGACAGGGGTTACCTCATTAGTAAACAAAGGTTGGCTAGTGAAAGGGAGTGTGGTGAGGGGAGGGTCGTGGTCATTAGCGCCTGGTTGAACAGGTTTCGATTGACCTGGGAGGTGTGAAGCCTAGGGGGAGGGGATCGGGGAAGTGTGTGTGGATTGGGGGGGGGGGGGGCGGTGAGACTATCGGTCAGAATGGTGATGTGGAACGTAAGTAGGTTAGAGGGACCGGTGAAATGAGCGAGAGCTTTTGCGCATTTGAGTTTAAAAGCTGATGTGGTGATGCTGCAGGAGACCATCTGAGGGTAAAGGACCAGGTGAGGCTTGAGAAGGGAAGAGTGAGCCACGTGTTTCATTCGGGTTTAATAGCAGGGCTCGGGGAAGTGGCGATTGTGGTGGGTAAGCGGGTGAGGGTCCAGATGGAGAAGATGGTGGGGGATCAGGGGGGCAGTAACGTGGTAGTTACTGGTGCGTTGGAGGGGAGGTTGGTGGCGTTGGTAAGCGTATATGCCCCCCCCCAGATGGGATGATATGGGGTTCATGAAGAGAATGCTGGCTGCCATTCCGGATCTGGATATCCATGAGTTGATAGTGGGGGGAGGGGATTGGAACACCGTGCTGGAGCTGAGGGTGGACAGGTCCCAGCCATGCTTGCTGACCCGGTTCGGGGGGAGGGGGTGGCAGAGTCGTTGGCCGGGCTAATGAGGGAGATGGGCGGGGTAGTTTGACCCATGGAGATTTTTACACGCGAGGAATAAAGGGCATTCATTTTTCTCCCCGGTGCACAAAGTATTCTCAAGAATCGAGTTTCTGTGGTGGGAAAAGCACTGTTGGCCAGAGTTAAGGGGGCAGAGTATTCGGCAATTATGATCTCAGATCACACTGCGCATTGGATTGATGTAGCACTGGAGAAGGGGGCAGCTCAGAAGCCGGGGTGGAAGATGGATGTGGGGTTATTGGCAAATTGGAACTTCTGTGACAAGATAGGGAAGGTGATTGAGGCGTATGTGGGGTTCAATTCCACGGGGGAAATTTCGCCATTGTTGGTCTGGAGGCTCTGAAGGCAGTGGTGAGGGGGGAGATGATCTTGCTTCAGGCCAAGGTGGATAGTGAAGAGAGGGAGGAATGCCAACAGTTGATAAAAGAGACTTTGGAGGTGGATGGGAGGCACGCAGAGGACCCAGACCCGGGGCTTCTGACAAAGAGAAAGGAGTTGCAGGCAAGGTTTGACCTATTAACCACGGGGAATGCGGTGCTTCAGTTGCGAAGAGTAAGGGAGGTTATCTATGAGTACGGGGTGAAGGCAGGGCATACGTTGGCAGGTCTGCTCCGTAGGGATGGTGCGGGACAAGACGGGAGTTGGTGATTGATCCACCTTAAAGGTGCGGCCATTAAGGTTGATTGGGAAGGATCAGATGGAATTCGGAGAGGGCAGACAGTTGTCATTGAATGTGAGGAGGCTGTCGAATGTGGTGCTTTCTCTGGCAGACAGAGGTGATGGTGGTGTTAGATGCAGAGAAGGCTTTTGATTGGATGGAGTGGAGTTATTTGATGGCAGTGTTGCAGAATTTGGGATTGGGGTGAAGTTTGTGGCATGGGTGCAGCTGTTGAATAAGGAGTCAATGGCGAGCCTGTAAACGAATAATATGAATTCAGGGTAATTTGCATTGCATCGGAGAACGAGGCAGGAGTGCCCTATATCCCCCGCCCCTTCTGTTTGCATTGGCTATACAGCCCTTGGCCATTGTGCTGAGGGGCACAGGATTGTGGAAGGGGATAGTGGGGTGGGGGGCTGTTAGCATAGGGTGGCCTTGTATCCGGATAGCTTGTTGTTGCATATTTTGGAGCGGAGGTCCTCGGTGGGAGACCTAATGGGTTTGCTTCAGAGGTTTGGGATGTTTTCAGGTTATAAATTGAATTTTGGGATAAGTGAGTACTTTCTGGTCTCTTCTCCACGAGTCATAGCGGGTTAGGGGGGGCGGGGGGGGGGGGGGTGGTTGCTGTTTCGTTTGGCAGCTTCTCACTCTATGTATCTGGGGTGCAGGTGGCCCGGAACTGGGCAGGGCTCCGGAAGTTTAACTTCGCTAGCTTGGTGGGGGAGAGTAAAGGCCGACCTGTTGAGGTGGGACAATCTCCCTCTGTCATTGGCGGGCCAGGTACAGGCAGTAAAGATGAATATTTTACCGCGATTCTTGGTTTTGTTTCAGTGCCTGATGGCCTTTTTGTCCAAGACATTTTTCAGGGAGTGTACAGGCTGACCTCATTTGTCTGGGTGGGGACGGTGGTGAGGGTAGGCAAGGTGATACTGCAGAGGGAACAGCAGGAGGGGGGGGGGTGGCTAGGCCTCCCGAATCCGTTGTATTATTGTTGTGCGCTAATGCAGAGAATGTTCAGAAATGGAATAAGAAGGCGGGGGCTTTGTGGGTGCGGATGGAGGCAGGCTAATGTTGGGAATTGGGGTTGTGGGCGCTAGCAACAGCGCAGTTCCTGATGGCCACGCTGAAAATCTGGAGGCAGTTTCCGCAGCATTTTGAGTTGAGAGTGGGGTCTGGGAGGATGCAGATCAGGGGAAGTCACGGATTTGAGCCAGGAAGGATGGATGCGAGGTTCTGGGGATGGGAAGAGAAGGGGATTAAGGAGATGAAGGATCTGTTTCTGGGTGGGCGGTTTGTGAGCTTGGAGGAGCTGAGCAAGAAGTTTGGGTTGGCACGGGGCAAAAGTTTTAGGTGTATGCAGGTGTGGGACTTTGCGAGGAAGGTCATCCCAACCTGCCCGATAGCGCCTGCCTCCTTGTTGGCGGAGGCGGTGCTATTAGCAGGGGGTTAGAGAAGGGGTCGTCTCGCCGATTTATGGGAGGATTTTGGGAGGACGATGGGGTGTTCATGGAGGGGATTAGGGCAAAGTGGGAGAAAGAACTGGGGTGGCTCTGGAGGAGGGATTGTGATGTGAGGTGCTGCGGACGGTAAAGATCTCAACATTGTATGCGAAGCTCGGGCTGATACAGCTGAAGGTAGTGTACATGGTGCACCTTACAAATTCTAGGATGAGCTGGCTGTTCTGGGGGTTGGAGGATGTCTACGAGCGATGTGGGAGGGGCCCTGCGAACCATGTACATCTGTCTTGGGCCTGCCCAAAGCTGGAGTGGTTTTGAAGGACGATTCTGTGTTCCATTTTGGGGGTTCTGCATGTGGATGTGGATTCCGGTCCCCTAGAAGCCATATTCCGGGGTGTTGGACTGGCCGGAGTTGCAAACGGGTATGGGGCAGACATGTTAGCCTTCAACAATTGTTCGCAGGTGGGTCATGAGGGTGGAGGTCAGCTTCTCCACCCTGTGTCTCGGCTTGATGGGGGGGAACCTGTTGGAGTTTCGCACTCTGGAGAAGGTGAAGTTTGCTCCAAGGGGGATGGGTTCTATAAGAATTGGGGTTTGTTCATTTTGCATTTTGGGGAGTTGGTTGCCGTTAGCTGCTGAGGGAGGGGAGGGGAGGAATCTGGTGGAGGGTGGGGGGTTTAATGTGTTGCGGGGGGGCTGTGCTTGTTATTTATTGTAAAAATTTGGAATAAAAATACTGGTGAAATTTTGATGTGCGCTGTCACCTTCTCCACCCGCAGCCCCAAGCCAAAAGCTGGGGGAACACTTGTTAAGCAGCCAACAGAGTCCTCCCAGTCTTCATCCAGTACTGAAGTCACAAGAAAAAATGCGCTTCTGTCTGCACAGGGGCATTCATCTCACTGTTCTGACCCTGTGTAACATTTGCCTGAACCTCAGCTGTTTGTGGGTTTTATTGTTGAAAATCATTGGCGAACTTGGTGGAATGAAGGTTTTCTAAATTTGTTTGTACATCCATTTGTCAATCAGTGATGTGGGAATCATGTAGATTTTTGATCTTTCAGCTGGTACACACTCATGTACTCAATGCCTCTCCCGTTTGATGTCGCTTTACTCTGATGTTCCTTTATTTCTGATGTTCCTCTTGCTTTCACTTTGGTCTGTAGTCTAATGCGCCTCTTGGGTTTGGTCGACTTTGACTGCCTTTTGCGTTTGATGTTGGTTGACTCTGTGCCTCTTGTGTTTAGAGATTGGTCTGTTCTGGCATTCCTCTTGTTTGTTTGATATGCTGCATGTTAAACCTTTATTCCTGTGATCATTCATTTCCCCCTCACATGACCCACAGCAGAGATGTGCCTTCATGGGGTCCTCCATGTGTTTCTGACCCTCTGATTTATAGCCCACTGAACGTGGAAACCAGGGTTCAAAGGAGGAATGGCAGGCTTAAGATTGTGCCCTTCACCAAAGTGTTACTGAGTGAATAATGTGCCTTGTGTGTTTATAAATATGCAGAGATTCCTGATTTGACCTGAATATCCAACATGATCAATATCCTGGGAATTACTGTTGACCAGAAACTGAACTGGACAAGCCATATTTATACTGTAGCTGCAAGGTCTGAGGTTGGGAGTACTGTATGGAGTAACTCACCTCCTGATTCCCCAAAGTCTGTCCACCATCCAAAAGGCACAAGTCAATAGTGTGATTGAATACTCTCCACTTGCCTGAATGACACTCACGAAGCTTGACACCATCCAGGACAAAGCAACCCACTTGATTGGCAACCCATCCACAAACATTCACTTCCTCCACCATCGACAGAGAGTAGCAGCAGTGTGTACCATCGACAAGATGCACTCCAGGAACTCTCAAAGACTCCTTAGCAGCACCTTCCAAACCCATGTCCACCTTCATCTAGAGGGACAAAGGCAGCAGATATGGGAATAAGTTCCTCTCCAAGCCTCTCACTATCCTGACTTGGGAACATATCTCTGTTCCTTCACTGTCGCTGGATCAAAATCGTGGAACTACGTCCCTAACAGCACTGTTAGTGTAACTACACCGCATGGACTTCACCTCCTCAATGGCAATTAGGGATGGGCAATAAATGCTGATTTAGCCAGTGACCTTCACACTCTGTGAATGAATTTTTAAAAAATTATCATCATCTCTTCAACCTGCTTCTGAGATCCCTGAAGACCTCCTTATTAGTTGGGGGACAGGTCATTGTGCCTTTATTCTCTTGCTTTCCTCATACTGGGACAGTCAGCAAGTGATTGAGTTAGAACATGAGGTGGGAAGCCTGGAACCCTTTCTCCTGCAGTCACAGGCTGACACTTCCTCTCCCCGAGCATGACAGAAACCCTGGGCCAAAGTAAAAGAGAACATCTTGGTTACTTGGGATGCAAGGATCAATAGTTTTTTTTTTTGCAGATTGAGGATACGGTGTGACACAAAGGTGGTTGGTTCAAATCCCACCATGACTGATTGTGAAATTGAATTCATTAAATTAGATAATTTGTGATTTAATACCAGAAAAGTAAACATGAAAACAGCTGTTTTATTGCAAAAGCCAGATTGGATCACTTAAGTCCTTCAGTAAGGAAAGCTCTCTGTACATTCCTCTAGTTTGGCAAATGGGGTTGACGACTAGATGCGGTAACAGAGGCAAAAAATAACATTGTAATTTGATACTTTGGTAAGGGGACTGTGGATCTATCTTTCCCATTGGGTGATCTCATAATATTCTTGCTTGTCTATGTATCCTACAGTACGAGATACAAATAGCCGAGTTAGAAATCATTGCAATTTAGTTATCCCTGTGGTGCTTTTCTGGAATTGTTGGGGAACCATTTCTTGTTGAGGAAGATGATTTATTTGCAGTTTGTTTTTGTATCATCATTCCTGATGGATGTGTTCAGTGAAATTGTATGAAGTGAAAGTGCTCGATACAGATGAGATATCTTTTAATTAAAGTTGCGTAACTAGACTGTATTGGGAGAGTGATTCCTGCTGAGCCATTTGACCCATCTCTCTGTGAAGCCCCATTACCAGTTGTGCAGTGGAACACCAGAATTCAGATTGGTAAAGTTCACAGTGCTGCGGCTTTTGTGCTCTTCAGTTCTTGCGTCACAATTCAGCTAAAACCAAGGCAACTGGGACAGTTCACAGAAGCATTGTCATCTCGCTCAGACAGCCCTGTTGTAAATGGAGCTGTTGGATGTGAATCTGACCTAGAACATTACACTGTAATGTCCAGATTCTGCAGCAATAACTATTCAGAATGAAAATCGTGTTCTTGGAGACGGTTGCCAGGGCCAAGCTTCACATTCTGGAATCTGCATTGTCTCGAATTCTTTAGCTCCTGATGTTTGTAAATGCAAGACAATAAAAAGAAGAATTGTTCAATCCTTCCTGCAGACATGTTTCTCATGGGCCTTGGCATTTTCGGTTCCCTGCAAGACTGGTGCAATTTTATTGTATGTATTCTTATTTATCAACTTTCCCCACCATTTGAGTTTTGTTTTCTGGCCTTCATGCTATGGATTCATGAAATACTTTGGTTTTTTACCTCTCTCTGCTTTGTGTTGATGTAATATGACATTAACACACTCCCAGTCTGAGAGCCTTGCTTTATCAAGTCTGTTGGATGATGTTTTGAGGGTCTACACAAACCTTTCTTCAGATATGTTGGGTTGCTGGTTGGACATTGCTATTAATTACGTGTACCTAGTTGCACTGATTTTAGTTTGTTGTTCCCTAGTTTTGTCACCCTTTCTCTTGAAGATAACAATTTATTTTGAAGAATTGGTCCCACGGGTGCTGGAAGCTTTCTTGTCTGCATATTTGGGCTCGGATATTAAGTGCCAACAGATTGCTGAAGTTGGAGAAGGCATTGCAGCCAAATCTGACACTCTTCTCATTGATATCCACATTTTCACTTTCCATTACTAGAATAAATTAACAACCAGAGTGATTTAAAAAAAATTAATTTATGGGATGTGGGCGTCGCTGATTAGATCAGCATTTATTGCCAAACCCTTCAGAAGGTGGTGGTGAGTTTGTAGCCATCGATGGGTAAAATGGACAAGCCAAGAATCAGGCAGGCCAAGATCCTGAAATGCATATTTGTCAGCAAAGTCCAGACGGCATCGAAACTCCGTCCCATTAGCATGTTAATCAGGCCGATTAGCAGGTGATGGCCCATCTCCCCCAACACAAAGGACTGGTACTCCAGCAACCAGGACAGTCCCGGACATTTCGGCATCACTCCCTGTCCAAGGGAGAAGCAAACAACGGGGTCAATGACTGCTTGGGACACGCCCAGCCATCCAAATCCCCTCCCACTTATTGGTTAAGGAATCGAACAGAGTGATCAGTGATCACCCAATTAGTAAGGCCCAAATCGAAGGACCGCCCAAAAGACCGCGAAAGCCCCCCCCCCCGGAGAATAAAGGAAGAGTTTGCCATATGTTCGCTCTCTTTTGGCCTTGGTACCCCGGTCACGGCCATTGCCAACTGCAGCAACATCAGAAGCAAGTTCGAGTTCAACGCCCACTACCAGACGGATGAGCCCAGCTGAGCAGCAGTTACCACTTCGAACCCAAGAGATCCAGAATTGAACAGCGGCCACGCTTTCCTGACCTAAACCAGGTCCCGAAGTTAAGTACAGATTGTCTTAGTAATAGATGTAGTTGACTAGTAGTATTTATGTTGCATGACTGATTGTGTGTAAATAAAGTTCCCTTGAACGAACTAACTGGTGTTTGGCTCTTTGATCGATAGCCGGTTGAAACTTGTGGTGGTATCATTCGATACCTGGCGATTCTCAGCATTCGGACATAGACAATATAGAAAGAAGGCAAATCTACTGATTGCCCTAATTGGAACACAGCCACAGAAAAGACCAAGTAGTAGAGATAAATTGACCACAGTTATTGGCCCCCCTGGTGGGATTCGACCCAGAAGTGACCGTGTCACTCCGAGAGAACCCACAAAAACATTTTAATTAGAATCCAAATTGGTAAAGTAAAGAAACCACAAGCGAGACCAGTATCGATCAAACCTCCAGAATTCAGGATATAAGGTAAACTCGATAGATTTTGTTGCGTGAAACTTTCGGGAGTTGCGTAAACCGAAAAATAGCTTGAGCCGTACCCGTGTTTGCACCACCGCTTTATTTCCCCTTGTTCCAAATTTCCGGTAAGATTCAGAAGAGTATTTGTACGGGTGGCCATGAAGGCAATGGAACGCCTTATGCATCCACAAGAGCCCGAGGTCGCAGCGACCAATAGATCAGAACAGTGTCCTGTATGGGAAGAAGAGATGAGGAGGTACCTACAGGGGAAAGGATGGCCCCTATGGTTTGAGTTTTGCGCGAATGAAGAGACAGGTCCCTGCAGCATAGGACAGACTTGGTGGGACAGCCCGACAGATCCATAAAAAGAGTTTGACTAAGGTTCGTAAGCCGATGGCAATCGTGTCCTGTCTGGCACAATTGCGAGGCACAGAGGAGGTCGTGAAGATGCTCTGCAAGCAGCTAGAGGAGAAAGAGAAAAGTAGAGAGGGAGTTTTAAGTGAGTGCGAGAAATTAAATGTACAGCTCCCGGAGCAGTGAGCAGCGAAGGACAAGGAAATGGATGATGTCAAGAGGGCACATCAATCCTGTCTCGCCCACCTTAGCAGCTTCCAAATCCAATATGATAAGGCCTACCAGGACACACAGCATGCTGTACTGGTAAGAGAAGAGACAGAGAATCAGGTACAGATCTTAAAGAAACAATGCGATGATTTAAAAGCAGCCCTGCGAGCCCTCCACAGTTCCGCCACGGAACAGAGGCAGAGTTCGGTGGACCATGCCAAATGCAGGCAGCAAATTGCAAGGTTGCAATCCCTGCTATCAGTTCAGAATGGGTTTAGAAACACCTTTGGCCCACAGCTAGACCAGGAAGACAGCCCCGATTGGCAGGAACTCAGTGAAATGGCCCAACGGCAGGTAAGCGAGACCGAGAATCAAAATAGAGCCCCTCAGGCCCCGACGAGAAAAGCACCCGCACCCTCGACTGCACAGGCAGCACCCAACCCAATGAACCCCATCACCACATAGCACAGGGTGACCACGGAAGACCAACCTGATTTTGTGTACACCACCCCATTATCGATCACCCAGTTACGAGACGCCCGAGAAAAGATAGATACTTTCCACCCCACATCGGACCCACATCACTTTTTCGAGTGAATAAAACAACAAACCCTGATGTATGGTTTAGACGAGCCAGAGCAGGTTAAGCTCATAGTCATATGCTTACACCCCTCAGTTAGTTCAGCCCTTCCCGACCCACAAAATGTAGGAGGACGTAGCCTCCAAGAAATGAAAACGGCCATCTTAGACGCCATAGGGTATAACATAGGAGATCCGGTAGACGGACTCAACTGGTGCAGGCAGAAAAAGGGAGAGCATCCAACAGCATTTGCTGGACACCTTTGGACCCATTTCACTGCAGTATTCGGTGAGTTAGCCCGCGCCCATTTATCAGCAGACAATACAGCCAAATGGACCCGTATGTTAGTGTCCCACGCCCCAGAGGCAGGACAGAAGGCTTGCGCCAATTATGACCCCTCAGACCCAGCGCACAATGAAGTGTGGGTTCTGAAACGATTGCCCAGAGCTTGGGAACAGTCGGTACAGAAAAAGACAGAACATGAGAGAGTAGACGCCACCGTGAACCCAGTAAAGGCACACCAAGACCCCGCATGGGTAAATGAAGGCAGAGGTACAGCGCAGCACCCCAAGACACAGGAATGCTACAATTGCGGACAGAAAGGACATTACGCCTGAGAATGTCAAGCCCCCCCCTAAGCAGCAAAGGAATCAGCACCCAAACGCACCCTCCGCCCAGAAACAATACCCGACCCAGTCACAGCGTTAGCGCCCGACCAGATAATTCGGCCACAAGTGGCACTGATTGACGGTGTTCGGGCTCCCCAACTTGGGTCTGCGATACCCTTTGGGATAAGTCCGGAATACTGGTAGTCGCAGGCATAGTCTGGGGACACCCCGTAGAGTTCCTTTGGGACACAGGAGGGTCCCGAACCATGTTAAACTCCTCCATCATGGTCCAGAAAGAGATTTGGCCCAGTACGGATGCCATTACCCTTAGTGGCTTTACAGGACACCTCCAGCAGGGACACATCACAGCCCCTGTGGACATACAGCTCGGTAATATTAGGACAAAACGTTTGGTTGTTTTAGCAGACTTGCCCCAGGCAGCAGAACACATTCTAGGTATCGATTTCATGAGTACACACAACCTCTCATTTGACCCAGTTAACCGATGCATCTGGAAAATGGCTAGAGCAGCACGAGCCCCTACCACGCTCACAGTAGGAGATTATGCCCATAGAATCAGCTCATAAGACCATAAGACATAGGAGTGGGAGTAAGGCCATTTGGCCCATCGGGTCCACTCCACCATTCAATCATGGCTGATTTCAACTCCATTTACCCGCTCTCTCTCCATAGCCCTTAATTCCTTGAGAAATCAAGAATTTATCAACTTCTGTCTTAAAGACACTCAACGTCCCGGCCTCCACCGCCCTCTGTGGGAATGAATTCCACAGACCCACCACTCTCTGGCTGAAGAAATTTCTCCTCATCTCTGTTCTAAAGTGACTCCCTTTTATTCTAAGGCTGTGCCCCCGGGTCCTAGTCTCCCCTGCTAATGGAAACAACTTCCCTACATCCACCCTATCTAAGCCATTCATTATCTTGTAAGTTTCTGTTAGATCTCCCCTCAACCTCCTAAACTCCAATGAATATAATCCCAGGATCCTCAGACGTTCATCGTATGTTAGGCCTACCATTCCTGGGATCATCCGTGTGAATCTCCGCTGGACCCGCTCCAGTGCCAGTATGTCCTTCCTGAGGTGTGGGGCCCAAAATTGCTCACAGTATTCTAAATGGGGCCTAACTAATGCTTTATAAAGCTTCAGAAATACATCCCTGCTTTTATATTCCAAGCCTCTTGAGATGAATGACAACATTGCATTTGCTTCCTTAATTACGGACTCAACCTGCAAGTTTACCTTTAGAGAATCCTGGACTAGGACTCCCAAGTCCCTTTGCACTTCAGCATTATGAATTTTGTCACCGTTTAGAAAATAGTCCATGCCTCTATTCTTTTTTCCAAAGTGCAAGACCTCGCACTTGCCCACGTTGAATTTCATCAGCCATTTCTTGGACCACTCTCCTAAACTGTCTAAATCTTTCTGCAGCCTCCCCACCTCCTCCATACTACCTGCCCCTCCACCTATCTTTGTATCATCGGCAAACTTAGCCAGAATGCCCCCAGTCCCGTCATCTAGATCGTTAATATATAAAGAGAACAGCTGTGGCCCCAACACTAAACCCTGCGGGACACCACTCGTCACCAGTTGCCATTCCGAAAAAGAACCTTTTATCCCAACTCTCTGCCTTCTGCCTGACAGCCAATCGTCAATCCATGTTAGTACCTTGCCTCGAATACCATGGGCCCTTATTTTACTCAGCAGTCTCCCGTGAGGCACCTTATCAAAGGCCTTTTGGAAGTCAAGATAGATAACATCCATTGGCTCTCCTTGGTCTAACCTATTTGTTATCTCTTCAAAGAACTCTAACAGGTTTGTCAGGCACGACCTCCCCTTACTAAATCCATGCTGACTTGTCCTAAACTGACCCTGCACTTCCAAGAATTTAGAAATCTCATCCTTAACAATGGATTCTAGAATCTTGCCAACAACCGAGGTTAGGCTAATTGGTCTATAATTTTCCATCTTTTTCCTTGTTCCCTGCTTGAACAGGGGGGTTACAACAGCAATTTTCCAATCCTCTGGGACTTTCCCTGACTCCAGTGATTTTTGAAAGATCATAACTAACGCCTCCACTATTTCTTCAGCTATCTCCTTTAGAACTCTAGGATGTAGCCCATCTGGGCCCGGGGATTTATCAATTTTTAGACCTCTTAGTTTCTCTAGCATTTTCTCCTTTGTGATGGCTACCATATTCAACTCTGCCCCCTGACTCTCCGGAATTGTTGGGATATTACTCATGTCTTCTACTGTGAAGACTGACGCAAAGTACTTATTCAGTTCCTCAGCTATTTCCTTGTCTCCCATCACAAAATTACCAGCGTCATTTTGGAGCGGCCCAATGTCAACTTCTGCCTCCCGTTTGTTTTTAATGTATTTAAAGAAACTTTTACTATCATTCCTAATGTTACTGGCTAGCCTACCTTCAAATTTGATCCTCTCTTTCCTTATTTCTCTCTTTGTTATCCTCTGTTTGTTTTTGTAGTCTTCCCAATCTTCTGACTTCCCACTACTCTTTGCCACATTATAGGCTTTCTCTTTTGCTTTGATGCATTCCCTAACTTCCTTTGTCAGCCATGGCTGCCTAATCCCCCCTCTGATAACTGTTCTTTTCTTTGGGATGAACCTCTGTACTGTGTCCTCAATTACTCCCAGAAACTCCTGCCATTGCTGTTCTACTGTCTTTCCCACTAGGCTCTGCTCCCAGTTGATTTTCGTCAGTTCCTCCCTCATGCCCCTGTAGTTACCTTTATTTAACTGTAACACCTTTACATCTGTGTAACACCTTTACATCTGCTCAGTAGGAGAGTACTGGTTTGATCCACAAACCATTAACACAGACAAAGCATTTCGGGAGGTCTTGAAAAGACAGAAGTCAGCATTTGCCCAGCACAAGCACGACTGCGGTAAAATCCCAGGTGTTGTAAACATTACAGGTCCTGATCCAAAGCCCCAGAAACAGTACGGCTTTCCCCAGTAAGCCGAGGGAGAGATAGCCAAGGTAATTCAAAGCTTATTGAAGCAAGGCGTGATTTGACCCATTGCATCGACAAATAATGCACCGATTTGGCCAGTAAGAAAACCCAATGGATCATGGCGACTGACCATCGACGACAGAGAATTGAACAAAGTAACTCCCCTAGCAGCCCCCACTGTTCCCATGCGTGACGGTCATCACGCATGGGAAGCGTGAAATAGAACTCAAACGGATTGATTCCATTGCAAATTTGCCCTTGCCCCAAGACATTACAGCCCTCCGGTCATTTTTAGGACTGTCGGAACCATATCGACGGATTCGCCACAAAGGCAGCCCCACTCTCCGATTTACTAAAGAAACAGGCACCATGTAAATGGCTTCCACAGCACACGGATGCCGTGGATGCATTAAAACGCGCCCTGAGCACAGCCCCCGCTTTGCAAGCCCCCGATCCCCACTCCCCATATGCGATAGAGGTAGCGACCACAGATCGCACCCTTTCGGCCGCACTCCTGCAGTAAAGGCACGATCGTCTTGGACCCGTAGCCTATGCCTCACGAGTCTTGGATCCAGTTGAACAAGGATTTTCAGCCAGCGAGAGGCACCTATTAGCAGTTTTCTGGGTGGTACAGTACTTCTCGTACATAACCGGCCTCAACCCAGCCACCATTTTGACCGAGCGCACCCCGACACAGCTTTTAATGGACGGCAGACTAAAAGATGGCACAGTAAGCCAAATTCGAGCAGCGCGATGGACCCTACTCCTACAGGGATGCGACATCACTGTAAAACGGACCAAAACGCACACGTTTCTGGCCGATAACTTGCATTATTCAGGGACTCCACATGAGTGCGAGATTCTAGCCCCAAAACACAGCACAGGACCCTTTGTTCCAAAGTTGGTACCAAGAAAGAGAGGTATGGGGCCTCAGCCCACAGACAAAGCCCTGAGAATTTATGTAGATGGATCCTCCACAGTCCTTGAGGGAAAAAGGATAACAGGCTGTGGCATTTATGTAGAGGGCGCGCAGGGACGTGCTTTGGAAGCGATTGCTTTAAAATTGCCTGAACACTTGGGTTCGCAGGCAGCCGAGTTAGCGGCCATTGCTTACATTGTCCAGCACCCCGATTCATTCCCCACCCCTGCAGACATATATTCGGACAGTTTATACGTCTGCAACAGCCTTACGGAATTCATACCCCTGTGGAAATCAAGAGGATTTATTTCCGCGGACGGAAAACCTCTACTCTCAGCCCCACTACTAAAACATATCCTCCAGACAGCTAAAGGCAGAGAATACGGCATCATCAAAGTACGAAGTCACCATAGTTCCTCCCCACCCGGTAATATGAAAGCTGACGCCCTAGCGAAGGCAGGCTCACGACATGGCCACTTTTGGCAACCCCCCGAGAGTGCCCCAGTACACGCAGTTCAGGTCTCACAGACCAACAGCCCAGGCACAAAAAGAAGACGAAGCATTAAAGGAGATTTTAAAAGGAAACTTCCCAGCCCCCTATGAAAAGTTCAGAAATTCTTTGACGGTCCATGAGGGAATCGTTTTAAAAGATGGAGTTTATGTAGTCCTCACCCAGGACAGGAACGAGATAATCTGTAAGTTCCATGACGGACATGGACATCAAGGGATTGAATCCACCCTTGCCCACCTCAGACCCCTCTGCTGGTGGCCCGAGTTGAAAACCGACGTGTCCCACTACGTTGAAAATTGTTTAATTTGTGCTCCAAACAACCCCGCTAGGTATACGAGAAAAGCCCAGCTCCGACTCACCCGTCCTGTAAATGACCCGTGGACAAACCTCCAATTGGATTATATTGATCCCCTCCCCCCCTGCAGAAATGGTTACAAGTATGTGTTAGTGGTGATAGACACATTTACGAAATGGGTCAAAGTGTTCCCATTGAGAATAAACACAGCCAAGGCTGCCGCAAAGATCTTAACAGAACAGATTTTTACAAGTTGGGGACTCCCCCGTAGTATTGAATCGGACCAAAGTTCCCACTTTATGGGAAGGGTCATGAAAAATGTTATGACAATATTTGGAATGAAACAAAAGTTCCACATTGCCTATCACCCACAGTCCAGCGGCATTGTGGAGCGCATGAATCGGACGCTAAAGGCCACCCTTAGGAAAATGGTGCAGCAGCACAATACAACATGGGACACAGTGCTCCCATTCACACTGATGTTTATTAGAAACACAGTGTCGAGCTCTACAGGATATACCCCCCATACCCTCATGACTGGACGATCCGTGAAGGGTACCGAATACTTATTCGGACTTGATTTGGCCAGCCCGCAGTCACCGCCCTGACCCATGAGAAAGCAGTCCAGCACATGGTAGAGAATATTAAAACAGCACAGCTCGCTGCAGCTGTTCGACTCGGTGCTAAACAAAAGCAGAGTTAGGCCTGCTTTGACAAAACAGTACACCCGACGGAGTATACAGTCGGACAGATGGTAATGATCACCTTGTACAACCCTAGTTCGTTCCTCTCCCCTTAATTTGCAGGACCCTATTCAATTTCAGACAAGGCCAGCCCCTCGGTTTATAAAATCACGTTTCTAAAAGGAAAATCAGGATGGTTCATGTAAATCAGCTTAAGGTTTATGGAACGCAGTGCAGCCACTCGCACCGCCTCTCATTGGCGATGGCAGACAATGAGGACCTGCCCACTGACAACCCGAGTTCCCTCTCCCCCAGCAGCAGCAGCACGTCCACAGACAGGACCTTGATCACGCCCCCAGAATCAAATTTCACCCTGACGCTTGATTCGGCTGCTAGCGACAGCACTACCGAAGCCCCTGAGAGACCTGAACAAAGATCCCTCGAACCAGGCCCCAGTCACTACAGGCCCAAACACCCTGACGACGATACACTCAGCCCCGATGAAACAATTTATCTGCCCAATCCGGAACCTGACCCGCCACCCGATGATAGCGACACCCCCCTTGACAACCTCCCTACGGACCATGAAGCACTGGCACCGTGACAATTCCTGTCACTTGACGAGAAATGACTAAATGGACCCCACATCGGCACACACCGCGTTAGCACGCAAACTCCATGATAGAGTTTGGCACCCAGGGGATGGTGACAGCTACGAATCTGACTCCCACCATGGTAACCCCTTTGCAAATCTTTTTGAAATAGAATCTTGAGGTGTCCAGATGATGAGAGTCAGGAACCGATGGAGATTTACGTTGTCCTGCACCCTGATGGAGCCTGCCCGTTTTTTTCTTTAATTTTTAACTGTTGAATGGTTGTTTATTTGTGCGACCACTCGTGTCGATCTCATTGAATTTCTTGATACAGTTTCTTCTTTCGGTCTCACGCCAAATTTCTTGATGCAGCCATAATTACTCTTCTGACGCCACATGGCAGTTAGTGAAACAAGTTTGTCTGCAACCCATATAGTTGCAAATTCGTACCGCTCTTGGAAAGTCACTCAGGCAGTGGAGTGACGGCACTGATCTCCGCCCTGCCTGGGGACCCCCTGTACCTTTCGTCAGCCAAGCTCGGGTAGTGGAGCAACAGCACTGATCACCGCCCTACCCGGGGATCCCACCCATTCTTGCCCTGCCGCGGATCATACGCACCACCCCATTCGACTACTTGGTTTCGAAACTCTTTTGCTGTTTTTTTTTTTTCGAGTCCTGTGGTTTAAAGAATGCTCTTGCTACTACTTTTGCCCTTCCCGGCAATCCTTTGGTTGCTGTTCCCTCACATACTATTTACATGTAAGAAACACTTGGTTGGAAAAAGTTTGCAGAGGACGGAGAAATTGTCCGCCCACTCGGCTCATCGACCACAGGCTGCGGGAGTGCTCGTGCTGTGACACAGAACGTTTTTGGGATGTCTTGTCTCCGCAAATGGTTGTTTTAAAAAAAAAAAATGAGGGAGTCACATGTGGTGACGATTATAATGGGAGAATTGATGTTAAAGAGACACAGACGGAAATACGAGATGTTAAACACGATGATAACAGATACTATGCTTGTTCCCTTAGAGAGATACGAAGACACTCGTCGGTGAAGGAAAACCGAAACAAGATGAAGACGACCCTGATGATCGGCATCGTGATCGTTGCTGGAACAGTCCAGTTGCGCACGTTATCCACTTCTATCCCCCTCACCACACAGGCCCCGAACACGACCACCCAACACAGCACCCCCAGCCTGGATACTACACCACACACACACCCAGCCACCGATACCCCCCACATGATGTGAGAACCTCATCAAGTGGTATTCACTGTCCTACACAATGGAACCCTTACTAGTAATACCCATATTGTACAGTGTCATTCAGACAATTAGATTGCGGAAATGGAGACGGAGGGCCTCCCGCCCCCCCCCCCAGTAAATACATTCAGAGCCCCTTTTCTCGGACTCCAGCAGACCCCACACTCTTTCTGCACCTTTTCCTAATAAATTCCGTGGTTGTTGTTTTGTGAATAAAGTTTATTGTTCTGTGTCTGTCAGTTATAGGAAGAAATGCAATGCTGCTATCAGATATTTTTTGTATTGATATGGAGATGCCGGCGTTGGACTGGGGTGAACACAGAAAGAAGTCTTACAACACCAGGTTAAAGTCCAACAGGTTTGTTTCAAACACTAGCTTTCGGAGCAATGCCCCTTCCTCAGGTGAATGACGAGGTATGTTCCAGAAACATATATATAAATTCAAAGATGCAAGACAATTCTTAGAATGCGAGCATTTGCAGTTAATTAAGTGTTTACAGATCCAGAGATAGGAGTAACCCCAGGTTAAAGAGGTGTGAATTGTCTCAAGCCAGGACAGTAAAGAGGTGTGAATTGTCTCAAGCCAGGACAGTTGGTAGGATTTCGCAAGCCCAGGCCAGATGGTGGGGGATGAATGTAATGCAACATGAATCCCAGGTCCCGGTTGAGGCCGCACTCATGTGTGCGGAACTTGGCTCTAAGTTTCTGCTCAGCGATTCTGCGTTGTCGCGCATCCTGAAGGCCGCCTTGGAGAACGCTTACCCGGATCAGAGGCTGAATGCTCTTGACTGCTGAGGTGTTCCCCGACTGGAAGGGAACATTCCTGCCTGGTGATTGTCGCGCGATGTCCGTTCATTCATTGTCTTGCATCTGCATGGTCTCGCCAATGTACCATGCTTCGGGACATCCTTTCGTATGAGGTAGACAACGTTGGCCGAGTCGCACGAGTATGTACCGCGTACCTGGTGGGTGGTGTTCTCATTAGTAATGGAGTGGCCACACATGAGTGCGGCCTCAACCGGGACCTGGGATTCATGTCGCATTACATTCACCCCCCACCATCTGGCCTGGGTTTGCGAAATCCTACCAACTGTCCTGGCTTGAGACAATTCACACCTCTTTAACCTGGGGTTACCCCTATCTCTGGATCTGTAAACAATTAACTGCAATTGCTCGCATTCTAAGCATTGTCTTGCATCTTTGAATTTATATATATGTTTCTGGAACATACCTCGTCATTCACCTGAGGAAGGAGCAGTGCTCCGAAAGCTAGTGTTTGAAACAAACCTGTTGGACTTTAACCTGGTGTTGTAAGACTTCTTACTGATTTTTTGTATTGTAAGATAAGTTTTGGATTGTAAATAGCAGCATGAGTGTAGTCTAGTTAGAGGTTCCCCTTTTACTCAATGTTAAATGGCCCCCTAGAGATTCTTAGACATCTGTTGTTTAGGGAAATTAGGTAAATGTTTTTGGATCCATAGGACAGAGTAGAATAGAACCTGTCCTTGGTTAAGGGTACCAAGCATCCCAAGAGAACAAAGAAGACCCAGTATGGTGATCCTTCACGCTTCGCGTTGATGATCAAGAGGACGGAGTGTAGCCATCTGGGATGGCCACTTCCAACTAGGTACAGAGCAACTCGCAAAAACTGATGGGTAAAATGGACAAGCCAAGAATCAGGCAGGCCAAGAGGCTGAAATGCATATTTGTCAGCAAAGTCCAGACGGCATCGAAACTCCGTCCCATTAGCATGTTAATCAGGCCGATTAGCAGGTGATGGCCCATCTCCCCCAACACAAAGGACTGGTACTCCAGCAACCGGGACAGTCCCAGACATTTCAGCGCCACTCCCTGTCCAAGGGAAACGCAAACAACGGGGTCAATGACCTCTTGGGACACGCCCAGCCATCCAAATCCCCGCCCAATTAGTAAGGCCCAAATCGAAGGACCCGCCCAAAAGAGAGCGAAAGCCCCCTGAGTATAAAGGAAGAGTTTGCCATATGTTTGCTCTCATTTGGCCTTGGTACCATGATCACGACCATTGCCAACTGCAGCAACACCAGAAGCAAGTTCGAGTTCAACGCCCACTACCAGACGGATGAGCCCAACTGTGCAGCAGTTACCACTTCAAACCCAAGAGATCCAGAATTGAACAGCGGCCACTGTTTCCTGACCTAAATAAGGTGCCCAAAGTTAAATACAAGTTGTCTTAGTAATAGGTGTAGTTGACTAGTAGTGTTTATGTTGCATGACTGATTGTATGTAAATAAAGTACCCCTGACCTTGAACTAACTAACTGGTGTTTGGCTCTTTGATCGATAACCGGTTGAAACTTGTGGTGGTATCATTCGATACCTGGCGACTCTAAGCATTCAGACATAGACAATATAGAAAGAAGGCAAATCCACTGATTGCCCTAATTGGAACAGAGCCACTGAAAAGACCAAATAGTAGAGATAAATCGACAACAAGTTGCCTTCGTGAACTATTGCAGTGAATTTGGAGTGAATCGTATTGGTGGAAGACTGACATCTGGGATCCTAGGGACCTCC
Source organism: Scyliorhinus torazame (assembly GCF_047496885.1). Lineage (NCBI taxonomy): Eukaryota > Metazoa > Chordata > Chondrichthyes > Carcharhiniformes > Scyliorhinidae > Scyliorhinus > Scyliorhinus torazame. Next base: position 56,121,184 of record NC_092723.1, on the reverse strand, counting down.
AGAGGAAACCGAGATGGATCATCCACCCGGCACTGCTGGCTGAAGGTTGTTGCGAGCCTCAGCCTTGTCTTTTGCACATATGTGCTGGGCTCCTCCATCATTGAGGTTGGGGATATTTGTGGAACAGTATAGCAGCTATGTCCTTCAGGACCCAGCCAACTCAGTCTGTCGTGGTGCTGCCGAGTCACACTTGGTGCTGGACATTGAAGTCCCCTACCAAGAGCATATTCTGTGCCCTTGCCACCCTCAGTGCTTCTTCCAAGTAGTGTTTAACATGGAGGATTACTGATTCATGCACTGATGTTGGCTGGTATATGGTAATCTGCAGGAGGTTTCCTTGCCCATGTTTAACCTGAAGTCATGAGACTTCATGGGGATCAGAGTCGATGTTGAGGACTCCCAGAACAACTCCCTCCCAACTGTTTACCACTGTGCCGCCACTTCTGCTCGGTCTGTCCTGCTGGTGAGACAGGACGTACCCCCAGGAATGGTGATAGTGGTGTCTGGGACATTGTCTGTCAGGGATGATTCAGTGAGTATGACTGTCAGGCTGTTGCTTAACTAGTCTGTGGTTATGCAGAATCTCTACCTCTATCTCCTTATCCCCCACTTCTGCAAAGCTGAGGACAGTTATCCCAACTGCTGTCTCCCTATTCTTGACCCAATTCAGCTAAATCAGCATGGGGCAGGGAGAGATGATCTTGGTCTAGACAGCTCAGCACCAAGTGGGTGCATTTAGTCAATGGCTCATCCAGTGATATTGGACCTTAGAACACAAATGTAAAGAACTGTTTGTCAGGAAGCGGAGGAAGTTTTATGTGACTTATGTTTGTATTGTTGGACATTAGAAATAAGTTATAAATATAAGTGGGTTTAATGGAGTTTTTGTTTGTAAGAAAAGTAAAACTCCAGCTATAGTCCTGTTAAACAAACGTGTTTGCATGTATGGAGACTTTGGTTTTGGTTCAAACTGTCTCTATTGTGTTGAGAGAGTTTAAGGTGAAAGGTAAACAATAGCTTGGAGAAAGAATGAGCTATTGCTTGGCAATCGGGGGTACCTTCCAGCAAAATACCTTGTGGAAGGAGCTTATCAGCTAGAGAGCGAACAGCTCTCTCAGCTCTACCAGAAGCACGACTGTGGAGCAATGGGTAAGAAAGCAATTCCCTGAAACTTAAGGACATTTTGTTCTCGAAACCAGGGAATGAAAAGAGGAATTCCCTGGAACAGAGTAACTGGAATTGGAAAAGGGTACAGTGTATTGAAGTTAAAGTCAGATCTAAAAAGGGCAGACCTGATGAAGTTAGCTGGAGGAGTCAGCGATATCTGAAGCACACCTAAGGTTATTGATATCTTACAAGTCTTTGAAGTACAAGTTGAAGCCATTACGAAGCAATTTGTGCCAGGATATCTGAGAGATTGTGTGAAGTTTCAAAGCTCGTGGTTATTTGAGGTGAAGAAATATTGCAAGGAGAGTTGGACACCCTGGAATTACATCCTTGCTGGAAACAGTTGAGGGAAAGCATTGTTTAAAAGAAGATTCTAAGGCATGTATCTTCAATGTTGAAGCTGGAGTCCAGTGGGATATGTTCGCTCACGGTCTAATAATCATTTTGCAGGATTTGAGGAGAAATCCACAGAAGTTCGATTGGGTTGCATCTGCTACTTTGTTTCAGAGTGGGGTGTTGTCTGATGACAGCCTGTTGAGTTACAGGGACTGTGTTTACTGAGAACATTATAGCATAATATATATTTTGGAACTGTGTTATCCTTAAAATCTGTTATGGTTCCAGTTAGTGTTACTACTGGATGGGAAGATTCCAGAATGGAGCCCTGGCTCAGAAGACCGCAACTTTGACTTTTTTTTGTTGCAAACATTGATGAACAGTTACAGGACTGCCTTTATGAAGATAAATGGAAGTGAAGTAGTGTTATAATCGAACTCTTCATGTTTATTTTTTTTTCTGTTGTTTAAAAACTAATTGGCAATTCCTGTGACTGTTCATCTCCATTTTCTTAAATAAAAGTACATACTACAGTCTCCTGAGCCAGGGTTCCATTCTGGGATTTTCCCATCCGTAGTAACACCAACTTGGATTGTAATACGTTGGGCCTGGAAATATGAAATAGAAACAGAAGATATTCTACAGGTCAGGCAACATCAATGGAGATGAAAACAGTTCATATTTCAAGCCTGTGACCCTTTCATCGGTGTGGGACCTCAAGTGTGCCGACTGATCCTGAAATGCATTTCTTTGTCGCATCCGTTTCATCACCCTGACTGCCTTGGAAACATCACTCTTCTCTTTCTCTCTCTCTCTACCCCCCCCCCACCACTACCACCCTGTATTTCCCTCTTCCTCACTGTTGCTATGACTTTGTCACCTTGAGGCTTGAATTCTTCAATGCTTTATGTCATCCTCCCCACTTCCATTCTGCATAAATTGTCATTCATGTAGATTGTCAGTGCTTGTTGAAAGTCCTCTAATTCCATTATCCCAGCTGGATATCACCGGCTCCCCGTTAGCATTCGAATGAGTTTCATGTTGCTTACCTTTATTCTAAGGACGTTGGTATACTGTACCTCTGATGTTATGCCTTGTGTTCCAACTTGCCTATTTCATTGCTCAGACAGTGATCAGTTCCTCGCCCTGCTCCTCACACCAACACGGATGGGGATCTGCTTTTCTTTCTGTTGTTGCTATGTGATTCTCACATTTCTGATGTTGAACAGAGATCAGTGCTCTGACAGAGGAAGCTAGAGGTTCCTAAGATACTTCTCAGCTACAAGCAGCCTTCATTTTTCCGCAGTGAATTTAGGACGTTCAATCGACCCAGTTCGTGATCTGTGGAGGCTCCTCATAAACACTTAGGATAGGAGGGACACATTTACTGTACTTAACCTGGAACAGAGAATTCCTCACTCCAACAGATATTTTCAATTGCCATTGAATGATGAATATATTACATTGAATTATTTCTAAAAAGATGTGCCAAACTTCTGTTCCTTTTGCAGGAGTTTGCCGCACTAACAAAGGAATTGAATGCCTGCAGGGAACAACTTTTGGAGAAAGAGGAGGAGATCTCTGAACTGAAAGCAGAGAGGAACAATACCAGAGTGAGTAAGACCAGTGAATCCCATTTTGCAGGATGGGTTGAAGGGATAACTGTTGTGACTCAACTGAGAAAGACGTTGGCAGCAGTTTTAGACAAGTCTGTACAGGGAGAAGAAAGCCACCATAGATCAGAGGGTCTTGAATCTCTATTAAGTGTACGACTGATTCTGGCTGCTGTTATAGTGCATTTTATTGATGGTATTTTTACGCTTCCCCCTGCCGTGAAACAGACCTTGAGGGGTTTGCATAAGAAAAGGACATTAAAGGCATCTCCTGCTGATTTTTCCTTCTTTCCCAGTGTGCAAGTTTCTGAATTATATTCAGTACTCCCCAGAGTACCTGAGATCAGGCATTTGGTGGGTGCTGCTGTTGACTTGGTGCTCTGCAGCTTCATAAGTTCATAAGATATGGGAGCAGAATTAGACCATTCGGCCCACCGAGTCTGCTCTGCCATTCTAACAGGGCTGATATGTTCCTTATCTGCTACCTATGATGTTACGGACCAAGAGCTGGATTGTGAAATTAGCCAGAGCATCCCCTGCCTAGAACACATGACCTAGGAGCGGGAGAAAGCAATTTAGCCTCCCGAGCCTAACACTCTTCAACCCATTACCAATTAAAAATCTACCTAACTCCTCCTTAAATTTACTCACTGTCCCTGCATCTATCGCACTCTGGGGTAGCGAATTCCACAGTTTCACAACCCTTTGGGAGAACTAGTTTTTCCTCAAATCTGTTTTAAATTTGCTACTTATTCGAAGATAATGACTTCTTGTTTTAGAATGCCCCACAAGAGGAAGCATCAGCTCCACGTCTACTTTATCCATGCCTTTTAGCATCTTGTATACCTCAATTCGATCTCCCCTCAATCTTCTAAACTCTAGAGTATAGGCCTAATCTGATCAATCTCTCCTCATATGACAAAGCCCTCATCTCTGGAATCAACCTAGTGAACCTCCTCTGAACTGCCTCCAATGCCACTACATCTTTCCTCAAATAAGGGGACCAAAACTGTGCACAATACTCTGTGATACAGTTTAGCTTGTCCTCTAAACATTCCACCACCTCCCTCTCCATCTTGCTGATGACACTGTCTAATAATGTGGTAAAGATCTCTATGGATGCCAATAATTCTCAGTGATTGTGCGTCATGTGCGAGTCTTGATTACAAGTTACTTGATTTGGGAGAGTGATGTATCAGAGCCAATCTCAACGCTGTCTTCATTCAGCATTGAACCTTGCAGCAGGTTTAGGATAGTTCAAAATTGTGACATTTGTTTTTAGTTATTTGGCCTCCAATGACTCCTCAGCTGCCTTAATATACACGGAAGATTGAACTTCAAAGCTCCCTAGTTTGTGCGGTTCAGTATCACACCGGACAGAGAATTTATCCGTTGACCACTTGGATAAAGGGCAATGACAAAAATATGATGGAACTGACTAACTGGGTCAAGCGACCTATTTTTGTACTGTATATTCTATGTAATTCGAGCGAAATGCTTTGGAAAAGTTTGCATTATGCCGTGATCTACTCTGGCAACTAAATTGGAAAAGCGTTAGGTGACCTTTTCAATGTTAATTATTTCAGTTTCTTCAGGCAAAAAATCTGAAACATGTTGGCCTCTTCCTTGATCTCTACTACAACCCCAATGATGACTCTGAAGATTAAAGAGTAACTGTTTGTTCCTGCATGTGCTCAGGTTTTGCACATCACAGCAGCTGAACGACCATTTAAAAAAAAATGTATTTTATTACAAACATGTATCAAAACAGATTACAGCGAATAAACATACTTCCCAACAATCAACTATACAGTCTGTACAGATTTTTCCCATTTTTCACCCTTCCCTGCGACGAACAGCCCCTCAAATACGGTCGCAAACATCCCCCACCTTTCCTCAAACCCCCCTGAAGAGCCCCTTAACTCATACTTTATCTTCTCTAATCGCAGGAAGTCGTACAGGTCACCCAACCAAGCCATTACCCCCGGGGGTGAAGCTGAGCGGCCATTTAACTGTCTGCTCTAATTTGATAACAGCTCATTTTACCTGGGTCTAACGTATTGTTAAAAGTCTTTGGGTGGGATTTTCTGGCTCTTCCCGCTGGCTGGAACTTCCAGTCCTGCCGAAGGCAACCCACCCCCGTGATGGAGCAGGCAGGTGGGCGAGCAATGCAAATGGCCATTGACTTTGGCAGGACTGGAAAGTCTGATTTTGGTGCAACCGGAAGATCCCACCAACGATCAATGGTGTGTCACCTGCTTGGTGGTGGGGGGTGGGGGGGGGGTGGGGGGGGGGGGGGGGGTAATAATCCTGGCCTTTAACTTGTGACATCTTCAATATATTCTTTTAATTTCTTCTTCCAGTTTTTTTACCCATTGGTTTAAAATGAAAGCTTCTGAATTCATTTGCAATTATTGTATTATCAATTTTTCTGGCCCATAACATGATAAATGTAAGAAGTCTTACAACACCCGGTTAAAGTCCAACTGGTTTGTTTCAAATCACTAAGTTTTGGAGCACTGCCCCTTCCTCACCTGAGCAGGGGCAGTTAAGAGTCAGCTGCATTGCTGCGGGTCTAGAGTCACATGTAGGTGTTTTTTTAAAAATTTAGAATATCCAATTCATTCTTACCAATTAAGGGGCAATTTAGCGTGGCCAATCCACCTAGCCTGCACATCTTTGGATTGTGGGGGCGAAACCCACGCAAACACAGGGAGAATGTGCAAACTCCACACGGACAATGACCCAGAGCCGGGATCGAACCTGGGACCTCGGTGCCGTGAGGCAGCAGGGCTAACCCACTGCGCCACCGTGCTGCCACACATGTTGGGTTTTTAACGACAATCGACAATGGTTTCATAATCATCATTAAAGAGTTTTAATTCCAGATATTTTATTGAATTTCAATTCCACCACCTGCCGTGGCGGGACTCGAACCAGGGTGCCCAGATCATTATCCTGGGTCTCTGGATTACTAGTCCAGCGACAATACCACTATGCCATCGCCCCCCCCCCCCCCCCCCCCCCCCCCCTGAAGTAATGACCAAATAATGTATTTTAGCGATGTCAGCTGCGGAATAAATACTGACCAGGACACCAAGGAGAACTCCCCTTCTCCTTTAAGGTATGGTGCTCCGTGATCTTGTACAGGACCTCACTTTACCATCCCAGCTGGAAAACGGCACTCGTCCAGTGCAGCATCACTGCACTGGAGGGTAAGCCTCGATTTTGTGTTGAAGTATTTGGAGGGGGACTGCAACCTTAGACGCAGGGGCAAGAGTGCTTCCTCTGAGCCGAAACTAAAGAGCTAGAAGCACGTGGAAATAGGAAAGCTGGTGAGATGTATAGCACAAATGCCTAGAAGAAATATAGTAAGAAAATAAGAGGAGGAGGAGAATTAGGAGAGAAATAAAACACTTTTGCGAGGCTGACTGACCTTTGCATATTTCCATAATTCCCCTCGCATTTTGTACTCCTTTCTGTTTTTAAGATAAATTCTGCATCAATCACCTTGCCTTCTGCCTTGTTGGGCTTTACTGTACTTCTAATCAACCTCTTACATAAATATATAAAGTTGATATAATTGCTAAACCATTCCAGCTAATCCACTAATGAAAGCTTCATTGTCACCAAGGAAAGGGCATGGATGGTTAGTCTTTTTCTCTGTCTTCAATGGAAATTGTCATATTTTACTTAATCGAAGATAACTCCACTCTTTGTTAGCTGTCAAATTCTTGGACAACAGCAGCTAAAAAGATCGACTTAAACTCTCCTTTTTGTTTTACAATCTTCATATGCTACTGTATAAAACTTCCCTTTACTCCCCAGCTTTAATTATGTCTTCATTCAGCCAGCTATATACTTTGTGCCCTATTCCAACTGCTACTTTCAGCTTCCCCTACTAAATTGCTAATGATCCATTAATTAGTGTAATGGCCCAACTTCAGTCATTATAGTCATCCTTTTTACAAGGTGGCCAGGTTTCTTCTGAGCAAAGCCTTTGATTTATTGAAACCTCCCCTTCCGTATTCTCACTACTTATCTTTTCTAGCTCTTACAAACGAATGCGTTCCATTCCACCATCCCCCCGCGAAAAAAAATTATCTTGGATTTTTGTCCGTTTAAAAATTATGTTTATTTTCCTTCTCTCTCCAGTTCTCCCTGGGCCAGTTCCAGGGGAGGCCTGCTACCATCTGTCATGCTTCAGGCCGCCTTATTTCTTACTTCTGCCGGGAGACTTACCAATGGGTCAGTCTCCATTTTCTCCCTTTTCCACTCCTCCTCCTTACCACTAGATTTTGTGGAGCCGTTTTACTGAGCTGGGTGCCAGCTTCAACCACTTGGAATAAATAGACTCAGTTCATAGGCTTTCATAGAAGTTACAGTGTAGAAAGAGGCCATTCGGCCCATCGAGTTTGTATGGGCCCATGGAAAGAACCCTGCTTAAGCCCAGGCCATCCCAGCAACCCGCCCTAATTTTTTGGACACTAAGGGGCAATTTATCATGGCCAATCCACCTAATCTGCACATCTTTAGACTGTGGGAGGAAACCGGCGCACCCGGAGGAAACCCACGCAGACACGGGGAGAACGTGCAGACTCCACACAGACAGTCACCTGAGGCCGGAATTGAACTTGGGACCCTGGAGCTGTGAGACAGCATTGCTAACTGTGCCACTGTGCCGTTTGTGGGCACAAACGCTCGTTCTGCTATTCTCTGAGAAACAATATTGAAACACTTGTGTATTGTAACATCACTTTACCGAACCCACCGCAATTCTTAGCTTCACCCATTTCAATTTCACCCGTTTTGCCACCCTTCAGCCACCTTTCAACTATTGAAGTCAGCTTCACTTTTCATTGTCCATTGTCAGCAATCGCGTCCAGCTGGATCCCATTGCTGTTCTTTCACTATTTACCAGCCTTTTTTGCCATACAAAACAATTTTTTGTGCATTAGTGTGTTTTTACTTTCGTTCATCACAATGAATTTCAATATATTGGGATCTGAATGATTGCACTGTGTGTTAAAGGTATTAAATTGAAATCAACCAAATGTCCATGCATGGTCAGGATTAAAAGAGAGAAATCTATTGCAAGACAGTTTAATCTATTTATTTGTCTGTGTGGGTAAAATGTATGCTGGATTAGATACAAGTGATAATGGTCTTCATCCAATTTACTGCTATTCAATCGATACCCCTTCCATCTTGGTAACATTTCTCTGTTTCTAGACTGTCGCTCCTACTCGCTCTCTATATCTCTTCATGCTCTCCCTCGCTCCCATTCTCGTTCATTCTCCCTCTCTCCCTACTCCCCTGCCCCACCTCTCTCTCTGCTTGCCCCCTCTCTCTCCGCCTTCCCCCACTCTCTCCGCCTTCCCCCACTCTCTCCGCCTTCCCCCTCTCTCTCCGCATGCACCCTCTCTCTCTCCGCATGCCCCCTCTCTCCGCCTGCCCCCTCTCTCTCTCCGCCTGCCCCCTCTCTCCGCCTGCCCCCTCTCTCTCCGCCTGCTCCCTCTCTCTCTCTGCCTGCCCCCTCTCTCCGCCTGCCCCCTCTCTCTCTTCTCCTGCCCCCTCTCTCCACCTGTCCCCCTCTCTCTCCGCCTGCCCCCCCTCTCTCTCCACCTGCCCCCTCTCTCTCTCCGCCTGCCCCCTCTCTCTCTCCGCCTGCCCCCTCTCTCTCTCCGCCTGCCCCCTCTCTCTCTCCGCCTGCTCCCTCTCTCTCTCCGCCTGCTCCCTCTCTCTCTCCGCCTGCTCCCTCTCTCTCTCCGCCTGCTCCCTCTCTCTCTCCGCCTGCTCCCTCTCTCTCTCCGCCTGCTCCCTCTCTCTCCGCCTGCTCCCCCTCTCTCTCCGCCTGCTCCCTCTCTCTCTCTGCCTGCTCCCTTTCTCTCTCCGCCTGCTCCCTCTCTCTCCGCCTGCTCCCCCTCTCTCTCCGCCTGCTCCCTCTCTCTCTCTGCCTGCTCCCTTTCTCTCTCCGCCTGCTCCCTCTCTCTCTCCGCCTGCCCCCTCTCTCTCTCCGCCTGCCCCCTCTCTCTCTCCGCCTGCCCCCTCTCTCTCTCCGCCTGCCCCCTCTCTCTCTCCGCCTGCCCCCTCTCTCTCTCCGCCTGCCCCCTCTCTCTCTCCGCCTGCCCCCTCTCTCTCTCCGCCTGCCCCCTCTCTCTCTCCGCATGCCCCCTCTCGCTCTCCGCCTGCCCCCTCTCTCTCTCCGCCTGCCCCCTCTCTCTCTCCGCCTGCCCCCTCTCTCTCGCCCCACTTGCCCCCTCTCTCTCTCGCCCTGCCTTTCCTCTCTCTCGAGCCGCCTGCCCCCTCTCTATAGCCCAGCCTGTCCCCTCTCTATAGCCCAGCCTGTCCCCTCTCTATTGCCCCGCCTGCCACCTCTCTCTCTCTGCCTGCCCCCCTCTCTCGGCCCGCCTGTCCCCTCGCTCTCTCGGCCCGCCTGTCCCCTCGCTCTCTCGGCCCGCCTGTCCCCTCGCTCTCTCGCCCCGCCTGGCCCCTCGCTCTCTCGCCCCGCCTGGCCCCTCTCTCTCGCCCTGCCTGCCCCCTTTCTCTCTCTCGCCCCGCGTGCCCCCTCTCTCTCTCTCTCGCCCTGCCTGCCCCCTCTCTCTCTCTCTCCCTGCCTGTTGATGAAAGATGATACTGGAGCCAAAATTGACTTAATCTTACATTTATTTAGATTGAAACATTGCGAGCATATACCTCCTACCCCAACCACACCAGTACTTCAATAGTCTCTGTGTGTGCTCAAGTGAAGCCTAATTGGCACTCTCCACTTGCATACAATTAAACACACTTGATATATAATTAACATTAAGCTCTTTAATGTTCTCTCCAAACCTCTCTGCCCCGCTCCCATTATTTCCACCTTTAAGATGCTCCTTAAAACTTAATGCTTTGATCAAACTTTTGAACGCAAAATTTCCTCTGTGGCTCGGATATTATTAATAACTCTCTGGTGAAACGTCTTGTGTCGTTTTACTGAATTAAGGTGCTATACAAATGCAGGTTGTTTGTTGCTGTCACCAATACCTGAATTCCGAACCATATTGAAATATTTATGGCTACATGTAAAGGGATGTCCAGCATGTGCTGGGACATTTGATCACCTAATTGTAAATGTTGAACCCTTTTGTTTCTGATTAACTTGGTAACATAGTCGCAGTAACATCAAACTAATTTATGTTACCATGTTTTTTCAACAGCTATTACTTGAACATCTGGAGTGCCTTGTGTCGAGACATGAGAGATCGTTGCGAATGACTGTGGTTAAACGACAATCACAATCCCCATCAGGGGTTTCCAGTGAAGTAGAGGTTCTGAAGGCGCTGAAGTCATTATTTGAACATCATAAAGCTTTGGATGAAAAGGTGAGATGGGCGGGGGGGGTTGTGTGAAGCTTCTTTAAATACTTGAATAAAATGCTATTACCCATTTACTGTGGATTTGAACTGGAATTGACTCCGCCAAAGTCACAATGTGATTGACGGTCGCTGCATGTGACTTTGGATTTTAGCTGAATCTGGCCAAATACTGAGAGATGGCAACACCTGACATTATTGGCCCTAAATGTGAAAAGCTTTGCTGGTAGCTCTGAATGCCTCACCACAATTACGGAGACTTATAAATTGAATATTTGTTATATTGTGTTTATCTCTGTGCTGTGGTTTTCATTATATGTGATCTACCGCAAACCCATTTTGCTTCTGACATAAATACGATGGCAGTGGGAATACAGTGTTCTGTTGTGGTACTCCTTGCATATGAATGAGAATAAACAGAGCAGCATAAAAGAAAATATGGTTGCTCGAAGGGCTGACCTGGAATTTTGCATCTAATTCCTCAGATTTCCACTATTTTTATAAGGATTATGATTATAGATTTGTGTACTGAGGAATTCCTGTTAGAATTGATTTTGCTCTATAGCTGTAAACTGAAATTGAAATATTTAGATGTGGCTTTTTGAACACTGCTATCAGCTATTTACTGTCGACGCGAATAATGATTGGCCATCGAAGCCTTTGTGGTTGGCAGCTCCGAGTTACCACTTTGGTTTTTCACCTCATCTGCATCTACCCTGTGGTTAATTCCCAGTAAAGCTGGATTGCAAACTATAACCCACACGAGGCCTACGGGGATGGACCAATTAGCCTCCCCCTGAGCTTCGTACGGGTGAAAACATCCACACAAACCATATAGATTGGCATTGAGGATTTCACACAACCTATTAGGAATGTGAGTGCATCCAAAGTCAACTATCCTACTACAGGGAGATGACTGGATCAGTTACAACTGACACTGTGTGAGCATCAGCAGCGTCCTTACACAATATAGATCTGTAATTAAGCTTAAGAGAGCACATTTTAAAATTTGTATCTACACAAACAGGTCAGTGGGAACCAAGAGCACAGCTATTTCTTCTCTGTAGTTTGAAAGATTACTGGTTTCAGATGTTTATCGGAACTGGAAACCTTGTTTGTAAGTAAAAGTGTATTTTTACTTTAATCAATGGAATGACTATATTTACTTCCATTGCAATTCACAGTGTGGAAAGAGCCTGCGCTCGGGCAATTTAGAACTGATCCCCCTACTGTGCTGTCCCCCACGGCCCTGTCTCTATTGGTTTCAAATAATAGTGCTGTTTGCCTTAAAAGCTGCACAGCATCTTCATCTACTGTTGCCTCTTACAGATCTTTGCATGTCCATACGTGAAGACATTGCTCCTTTAGCCTCTCTTCCTTAGTTCATGGTTCTTCATTATCTGATTACTCTGGCATATAATCCTTCCCTATTAACTGTATTAAAACCTCTTTGTGATTTACAAAAGGAGCTCTATTAATTCCCCTCTTGGCCCCTCGGCTTCAGTGGAAATCATCCCAGTATCTGAAGCTTCTCCCTAGAACCGTAATGCCATTCTCAACATCATCCTTATTAAAACATATGCCATAGAACCACTATAGCTTTGGCGACCTCTATAATGTGGGTTTTAGCGACCTCTATAATGTGGCACTTGAGACTGCATACAGTGGCTTAATATTTTGTGGTGATCTACCATTTCATCTCTTTCTCTCAATCCATGACATTGGCCGTGATTCTCTGTTCCCGCTGCTAAGATCAGCGGGGCAGAATTGGGATTCTGGCAAATGGGTTGTGAGTCTCCGTGTCCGCCCTGCTGGCCATAGCGGGTTTCCCAACGGCATATGACCTGGCAGGACCATGCAAATAACTTATTAAAGCTATTTTGCATGTCATTGATGGGCAGTATGCACCATTCATAAGTCAGGTGGGGTGCTCCACCCACCCTCGTTCACGCCAGCCGAGAGTCCCACTACCGTGAATTGGTGTAAGTATTGAGGAGCGACGACCTGGCGGATTCCAGTCCGAGGGCTGGCAAGGTGGTAAATATCTTCCCTACAATAGCTGCCCAGGGTGCCGAGAGGGGTCCTTCCTGGGGGGTGGGGTCAAGGGGGCTTCTGCTGAGTTGGAGGGCTCAGGGCAGGGGTCTTCCCTGGGATGGGGTTCCTTTGGCTGCTCTCCCCAGCTGTATCCTTTAAACCTATTAAACATATGTAAAAGTAAAAGTTTTTCAATAATACTCCTATAGCATTTAAACAGTCACTCATTATCTCATAAACACACATCCATAATAATAAAGTGAAAATGATCTCATCTTCACCCTTAAACCCTTTAGAAACTATGTCAGTATGTCAAGTTTAAAGGTCTGTGAGATGAAGGTGAAAGAGTTATGCCTTTAAAGTGATGGAAACCTTTGAAGTGGTTTTCAGAGTGGTTTTCGCACTGTTAATTTCATTGCCTTATTGAAGGCAGTGTGTATGGCTCGGCAGCTGAATGCTTTGAACTGGATTGTTTACATTTAAATTCACACTCCATTGCCTCCTAAAAGCATCGTGATTGGCGGCTCGCTGGACATTCAAAGCGATGAATCTGATTCTTTATTTTTATAGTACCGCAAGGATCCATGAAGTCAGGGTAGCAGCTGTTTCTCTAACCCCAATTTGTTTAATGAGTCTGCCTCTTTGTTTTCGATTGCTTCATAGAAAGTGAAGTGGCAGCCCCCTACAACTGTTATTTCCTCGAAAACAAAGAAACAGACTCAGAAAAATTGTGTTAGAGAAACAGCTCCTAACCTGACTTAATATATCCCTGTAGAGCTATAAAAATAAACAATCTGATTCCATTCATCAACGCCCTTCAAGATCTGTCCTTCAGTCGGATGGTAAGGGGTGGCGCAGCGGTTAGCACGGCTGCCTCACAGGCCAGGAACCCGGGTTCAATTCCAGGACTTGATGACTGTGTGGCGTTTCTACTTTCTCCCCGTGTCTGCATGGATTTCCTCCGGGTGCACCGTCTTCCTCCCACAATCAAGAGGTTCAGGTTAGGAGGATTGGCCATGCTAAATTGCCCCTTAGTGTTCAATGGTAGCAGTATGAGGATGAGTTTGGAAGTTGAGAAGGGGTACAAGGAGAAAAAATCCGTGATCCTGACACAGTGACACGGGATGCCACGAGTTCTGTTGCAGCAGCGTTATGATGCAGAGAATCATGGAGCCCAGGAGATGCAGGCATCCTCATTACCTGCTGGTTCTGCTCTGCTCTGTACTATGTGTGGATCATGGCATGCATGAGAGAGGGAAGAATGTCACTGATTGTTCAGCTCTGTGTTTGGATAATGTGCTTGCGACAGCAGAATAACTGGAGAAAGGTGAAGCCAGCGAGAAGTGGATGTATGAATGTGTGTGAGCGAGGTGGGTGGTAACTGGATGGCAGATACGAGTCCTGAGTGCTAGAGACTGCTTCTGGGTGAGCGATGGGAATGCGGTATATTGAGCAACATGAGAAGTTGTTGGAGCGGTGGACCAGTGATGTCATTTGAAAGTGCGTTCGCTTGAATACTTAAAATCATAGAATCCCTACAGTGTAGAAGGGAAGGAGGCCATTCAGCCCATCGAGTCTGTGCCGATCCTCTGAAAGAGCACCCTACCCAGGTCCATTCCCCTGCCTCATCCCCGTAACCCCAAATAATCTTTGGACACAAAGGAGCAGGTTAGCATGGCCATTCCATCTTTGGACTGTGGGAGGAAACCGGAGCACCCGGAGGAAACCCATGCAAACACTGGGCGAATCTGCAGAACCCACAAAATCTCACAAGGTCGGAATCAAACCTGGGTCCCTGGCTCTGTGAGGCAGCAATGCTAATCACTTGTGTGGAGTCTTGGCATCGCTACCAGGTTGTTGAGACTGGACACTGATTTAACCTCCAAAGCTACCTGCTCCCATTCTCTTCTCAAAGTTGTGTTTCAAGATTTTCTGGCTCCTGCAGAACTATGCTTAACTTCCTGTATGCCTCCAGTACTCCATTTCTCTTCACTGCTGTTCCATTTTCCTTTTTTTTCACAATTGCAGGAATAATAATCAGCTACATCTTCCCGTAATTCATTGCAGCCTCCCTCGAAAAGGAAAGGCAGCCTTTAGGAACAGAAGGCTGGCTGCACCATGTGCGTTCTGCAAATGCTGCTCAGCTCCCTGCGGAGTGCAGAAGCAGACAGCAGTGAGGCAAATATTCAGCCTTAATTGTAAATGCTAGCCTGAAATGTAGGCACTGCCTTCATCTTTCAGAAATGACCGAGGCATTTTAATCCCGTCACCTGACAAATGGCCTACACCAGTTTTGAGTTCTATATTGCTAAGTTTGAATGTTCCCAGGACAGTTACCAAATTGTAACCTGGTGAGAGAGCATTATAAAATATAGAAATGTCAGGTTTCTATCTGCAGTTCTCCACATGATAAATTCAAAATCTGTGTATTTTTGGAGTGACTCCTGTCGTGATGTGACTCATGGAGAATATTAGCATTCTGCTTAAATTAATGGCTTCTTTATCTACCCACGTAAAGGTAGCCCAGAATAAAACTCCAACTAGTCTGCCAGCATATCAGAAACTTGACAATACAAGAAAATTGAAATGTGGCAGAAGAGATCATCAGAGAGTGACAGATAGCCATGCATATCAGTCAGTGTTCAGCAATGTGTATTAGTCTGTGTTGCTCACACAGACTGCCACTGGTCTCCAACTGTTAATAACACATGGAGCTTCCACGCGAGTTGAGAACATGCCTGTTTGTCATTATTATATTTTAAGGCGATTGGAACTCCCTATCCATTTTAACTACTGGGTCTGATTAGTTTATTGATGAGTTGGGCAATTCACTAAATGGGAGGTGGTTTTGTATCCTGACTGTGAATCTCAGTGATTTCTTTTGTTGCTGAGTTTTTAAATTGTTTTATTTTAAATTGTTCACACGTTTACCAATGATCCTTTTACCGCCTTGGGTATATTCAGAGTTTAGACCTTACCCTTGCCCTTCAGGATATGTGGCAGACTAATGCTGTGTTTGATTTATTCCAAAAGCTCTCATTGTCACCTGTTGATTTCCCCTTTAAAGAGCATCTGCTGCCATGCTGACCGTTTAAGAAGAAAAGCATAGTAGTGTCAAGATGAGCGTAGTTTTTTTTCTCCATATCTCTTTCCTGCTCTCCCAGCATCATGGCTAGCTCCGCATATAATTATTGTACCACATTTAGATCAGAGCAAAGCAGTCTCTGCTTCATGGAAAACTAGCATTATTATCTCTGGGGTCAGATTGACTCTATCGCACACATCAGCACAGGATTGCCAATGAAAGGTCAAATTTGTGCCTGCAATATACTGGGGATCTCTCATGCTTTTGGAGTTGCGGTTAGACCCATATCAAACATGCTGTTCCGTAACGGCTTTTGTTCTACAATATGGCAACACATTGATGCCAGATGTGCACCCATTCAGAGAGTGGAAATGAATGAATGAAGAATTAATGAATATCGCTTATTGTCACACGTAGGCTTCAAATGAAGTTACTGTGAAAAGCCCCTAGTCACCACATTCCGGCGCCTGTTCGGGGAGGCTGGTATGGGAATTGAACCGTGCTGCTGGCCTGCCTTGGTCTGCTTTAAAAGCCAGCGATTTAGCCCAGTGTGGGAATCACCAAATAGTTCACAAGTGGAGCAACGGTGAATACCCAGGTTGGTGCAATCATCGTGTTCTTGAAAATAAACATGCCTCCCATCCTAGTGCGTATTATAACCATACCCTAGCAGGTTGCTGTTCCCACAGCTTAATGGTTGGCTGCTGGGAAGTCATGTACCACACTGCTCCTCTGCACCCCCCCACCCCCACCATCCCCTTACAAACCCGTATAAGCACAGCATGGCTCGGGTATGTAATTTGTTATGCTAGGTTGTTATGAGTGTGAAACTGGGTGGTAGTGTTCGCTCAAACAACCTGCTGCACCAGTATTGTGCTGCTCTAATCCCAACTCGCTCTCCACATGTTCAGTTCTATTCATTTAACTGACGATGAACCACAGAGTGCTTGAATGCATTTCCTGTTCTTCTTCCTCCAGGTTCGTGAGCGTCTCCGAGTTTCACTGGAGAGAGTATCAACACTAGAAGAACAACTGTCTTCAGCCAATCAGGAGGTAGGACTGCAAATTTCTCTCCAGATTCTGTTTGTTGTGCGTCATTACAAGCACTCCAAAGAGTTTAATGATGTACTTGTGTATTGGTGCTAACTCAAGTCTGTTGAAGTGAATTTATGATTTTTGCGTATTTCAGTTTGGGCACAATTGACCTTGTGACATTTATGCTGCACAAAACTGTGGTGGGGAGGGGGCTTCATAGAGCTGGTTCAGAGAACCCTTTAAAAACAGTCCCCCGATCAACACAGAAAGAACCCCCCCCTCCCGTAGACTTGGGGGAACCACCCCCAAAAGCGCCAGGGCTCTCTTTCTTCCCCCACCCACAAACCCTGCCCCTAATGGGGCTCAGCAAAGGGTCACCCCTGACACTGACACAGGTAGCACTGTTGGATTGGCACTTACCTTTGTTCCCCCTCGACCGATTCATTTTTTAAAATTGCTATTGTAAACCTCGCAGACATGACGTGACACTGGTGAGGTTTGAATATTCAGTGTGGGGGCATCATGTGGCGGGGGGCTTGTTACTGATATTAAAATGTATGCAAAAGCATTAAGATGAGGTCCTTGCACTTTGTGGGGGGGACCCTCGTTACATCAGCAGCGAAGGGAAGGGAGATTACATAGATTACATAGAATTTACAGTGCAGAAGGAGGCCATTCAGCCCATCGAGCCTACACCGGCCCTTGGAAAGAGCACCCCCATTTTAAGCCCAGAACTCCGCCCCATACCCGTAACCCAGCAACCCCACCCAACCCCTTTGGACATTAAGGGCAATTTAGCATGGCCAATCCACCTAACCTGCACATCTTTGGACTGTGGGAGGAAACCGGAGCACCCCGAGAAAACCCACGCAGACACTGGGAGAATGTGCAGACTCCGCACAGACCGTGACCCAAGCTGGGAATCGAACCTGGGACCCTGGAGCTGTGAAGCGACAATGCTAACCACTGTGCTACCGTGCCGCCCTGAATTGGGAAATGAGATCTCGGAGGCGAGAATCCCGATTCTGGGGCGATTTGGCATTGCATCACTGTTCTCGCTGACGGCGGACACGGGTGCAATATCACCCCCCACAGCAACTATTTATTGTAGAATATAACAATGTATAGATAGATGTACAAGATAGTCGGCTTCTTCAGTCTAAGCCATGAGCATTCTCTACTCTGTCTACTATGAGTGAATTTTCACGAGCATCAAAGAAAGGCTGACCAATAATGCACATCTGGGTTGCCAGCTCTAGCTGGACATCCATGGAGATTTCGTCACATGACTTCCTGCCTCCAACTACGCCACCCAGGAAATTGTGGGGGTGGAGGTCAGGCCAGACCTAATGATGGCCATCTTTGGGGTATCAGAAATGGAGGGGAAGGGGGTCGATTTTGTGGCCTTTGCCTCTCTAATTGCCCGGCGAAGGATGTTGCTAAATTAGAGGTCGGATACACCGTTCTGCTCCCATGTCTTATGGTGGATGAAAGTAGCCATCACAGTTTGCTTGCACGCACGGATGCAGTCTTGTAGCTCCAGTCTTCACTATTGAGTGCCATGATGTAATCACACCCAGTGATCCGATGCCAATTGACTGGCTGTCCATTGTGACACCCATCAATGACAACGTTAAATAATCTCAGCAGAAATGGTTCCAAACACCACTTGAACGTAATAAAACCATTTAACTTTTGTTAACTTTTAGTTCAAAACTTAGTGCAGCAACTAATTTTATGGTGTAGAACTGGGAAAAATAGGCTTACCTTACATCCGACTCTTGAGGGACTCCTTTATTTTCTCTTCAGTTCCCCCTATGGTCATAAAACAAACGACAATAAAAAAAACGGATAAGTTCATCGGGACAGCTATCACATCAGCATTGAGAGTTGTTAGATTTTAGAATGTTTTCAACACAACTGACATGAAAGTGTCTCGTGTGCACTGTCGAAAAGTGGTGAGGCCCGCAACATTCTTTTGGGGCTTTTATGCTGACTGCAAATTAGCATCCTCCTTCTGGTGCTGAGGAACCAAATTTGGATCATGTTCTAGTCCTTTTCATTATGGCATAATATGGATAAAAGTGAGTTATTAATTTAATGCATTGATTCAGATAGTTTAGTGTTAAGCATGATTAAAGTATTTAAAAGTTCAGAGGATATAACCTGAGAATCTGATGCTCAGTTGGTTGATGATAAGAGATTTTCAAAATCAAGAGGGGTCTGGAGAGAGTAAATAGGGAGAAACTGTTCCTGTTAGAAAAAGTGCACTGGTTTAAAGGTGATTGGCAAAGAAGCAATGGTGAGCTACAGTGAATGGTTAGGATCCGGAATGACTGTGTGTGGGAGACAGAATCAATTGAGGCCATTGGATAATTGCCTGAAGCCAAGAATGTGCAGGGCACTGGGATGGGAGTGGGACAACTTGTGTTGGTCCTTCAGAGAGCTAGCACAAACATGATGGGCCAATTGCCATCCTTCTGCACCATAACCTTCCATGATTCTATCAATCTTTTGTTCTGTTGTGTGTTCAAAACGTATTGAAGCCGACATGGTTATTTTTATTACTTTCAAGCGATGCTCGGAACCATTTTCGTAGAGGTTAGTTTACCTCAGCTACTGATGGGTGTCACAAGGGCCAACAAGTCAAATAGAATCCTATTGAGTTTTCTCCCACTGTTTTTTTAAAAAAAATATTTTAATTTTTTTTTTTACATCTTGTACATAAAACAAAACAATCCCCAACGAAAAGAATAACAAATAACCCCCCACCCACCAACCCCATATAACCCGGAGAATAACCTCATCTGTCCCAGCCTCCCTCCCGAACCCCCTCACTATCAGTTGACGGTAACCCACTCGTTAAAGTGAAGAATAAGTAGACACACTCTCTTATGGAACCCCTCAATCACCCCCCTCAAGGTGACCTTCACCTTCTCAAGATACAGGAACTCCATCAGGTCTCCTAGCCACACTGAGGCATAAGTGGGAGAATCTGACCTCCACCCCAACAGGGCCTGCCTGTGAGCAATCAGCAAGAGAAAGGCTAAAACATCGGCCCCCAAGCCCCGACAGGTCCGACACCCCAAATATACCCCCCATCGACTGGGCACCAAGTCCAACTGCAAGATTACTGACATGGTGCTAAAAACTGTCTCCAACTTCAGGCAAAACTAGAATATATGTACATGGTTGGCCGGACATCCCTCACACCTCGCAAATATCCTCCACCCCCCGTAAACAACCGTCAGGTGCGCCCTGTGCACCACCTTTACCTGTATTAACCCCTGTCTTGCACACAAAGTCGAGATATTCACTCTCCGTAACACCTCCCAAAACAATCCCCCCCCATCCAGCGCTACCCCCAGCTCCTCCTCCCATTTGGCCTTAACCCTCCCCCCCCCCCCCATGGCACCATATCCTCTTCCAGAATCTTCCCATAAATCGCTGAGATTATCCCCTCCTCCAAACTCTGTCATCGACAACACCCTCTCCATGTAAATTCTATGATAATGAGGAAGGCGATGTCACCGGAAACGTCGGAAATACCTTCCTTGCAACGTCCCGCACCTGCGTATATCTAAAGTGCACCCCCCCCCAAACACCACCGTGGAATCCCATACTACCCCGTCAATTCCTCCAAGTTTGCAAACCGCCCCTCCAGGAACAAATCTTTCATTTCAACCACCCTCGCTCTTCCCAGCACCGAAACCTAGCATCCAGTCTCGCCGGCTCAAACGCATGATTCTCTCGGATCGGCATCAGCTTCGACCCCGCCTCAACTTGAAATGTTGGCGAAATTGCCTCCATATCTTCAGCGTGACCAACACCACCGGACTATCCGAATATTTCCCTGGGGCAAACGGAAGCAGTGCAGTTGCCAGTGCCCGCAACCGCGACTTCAACAAGAGCTTGCCTCCTTCCTCACCCACATCGCCTCCAGCTCCCTTCCCCAGCCCGCACCTTCTCAGCATTCACTGCTCAATAATAATACAACAAATTTGGCACCCCCCCCCCCCCCCCCCCCCCCAAACTGTCGCCGTCAACTTGCGTTTTCAATGCCTGTTATTAATCTAATGAACGGTGAATTTCCACTGATAAACTGGAGATGCAGCGCGATGCAAGGAAAGACCACTTGCTCACTTCCAGATATTATGGGTCACCTTGAGAATGCACACGGAACAAATTATATGCATTCTAATTATTTCAAACTCCTTCCTTCTGAAGACTTGCTTCTAAGTATGCAATCTATCTCATCAATATGGTTATCTCCAATTTGCTGTTTAATTGTTTTCAACTTCAGGTCCACAGGTGGCCAGCTGTGAGGGGATTGCTTTGAAGGCATTTTGAGGCTTTGCATACATTTTAAATGCTTTATAAAGATAAAACAATCACGAGTGGACCTTACTCCCTCAGCAGAAAATGAAGCTCGAGGCATTGTACAGCAGGAGAAAGCAAGGTCATGGCCCAGAATTCACTGTGGTAGGCATCAAAAGGTGTCTGTCTTTAGACTTGCCCCTGCACCCTTTAGTTCATAACATAGATTGTCCACAAAGTTGCTGCGAGTGCAAGCTGATAATGACAATGTGAAGGAAGCAAAGCACCTGGAATGTGATCAAATGCAGTATCTCCTTGACCAATGAAATGTTAAAGTGGCAAAATAAACGCATGAAGGACTGAGAAGGAGGTTGCATTATAGAGTGAGAATTCATTGCCAAATCAGGTACAGAACAAGAAATAGAGCTGGAACAAATTTTAGATTAGGAGAGGAAAGAAAGACAAAAGAAAAGTAAGAAAAAAGCTAAATTGTACATTTGAAGATATCTTTGAAAATTGAGAACCTGAAGAAATGACACTCCATTCAGCGAGCTTGTTGAGTCATTTGCAATTATCCTCTTGTTAAAAGGTATTTAGGCTTGCTTTGGGGTTTAAGCAATGTTTCCTCAGAGGGATTACCTTTCTGGAGTGACAGCTGAGAAGTGGGTGGGAGCAGGTAAATTTGAAGGGTCAGCACAGTAGGCAACTGTGAGGTCCTAGGGTGGGGTCCAGTGAAGCACCAGGCTGCATGGGCAGTGTGGGGGCTCTGACATGGGCTGGTGACCAACAGGACACTGACACAAAGGGCATGATGAATGCAGTCGCAGTGATCCCTCGGCCTCGGGCTTCAAAGACCAGCTTCAGGGCACGAGCTGCGTGGATGTCAAATGCTACTGGTCATCATGTCCAGGATCTCTGTGATGTAATCATGTGTGGCTGGCTGCTCAAGAAGTGAGATTCATTCATGAAGCTGAATGCAAAATGGAGTCTTGAAATGAATCAGATGAGCCTCGCCTACCACTGGGGCAAGCCACTTTTCTAATCACATCACTGATCCTTTCTTGACGTGTCAATTATGTCCATTTAGTCAGTATTGTAATGCATGATTGTGCCACTGATTGGCGCCCAATGTATTTATGTGCGACAGATATGAGATGCCGCACAGGTGCAGCCCTGAAATGGGCTTCTGGCATTGAGGTTCAGCGCGGCTCCTTTTTGGGAGCTGAGCTCTCCGAGCATTGAACTCCATGGCTTGCACTCACTTCTCCATAAAAGAGAGGTGACACAGATTTAACCCCGATGCATGTAAGGTGCAAAGGTAACACAGCTCATCAGTCAGCCCTGACATGACAAGTTTAGTGGCAATGTTTCAAGCCTCCAGGAAGTCAGCATGCAAGGCAAGTCAAAACACTCATGTGCCCTCAGTCCTCACCCTTGAGGGGTTAAGTGGGTCACTAAGGCTACCCATCTGTCAGCTGGAGTTGGGAAAGCTTTGTGTGGGGATATGGCCATTGTGTGAGAGCGGTGGGAGCGAGGCTCATTGGAAAGGCGCTCGGCGAGGAGAATGTGCACCGGTGGATGTCCCATATTTTGAGAGAGCTATTGATCAGGGCATAGTCAGGACTACTCATTGCTCATATTTCTGTTTGCTTCCTTTAAATGTTTGGATCACGAGGATTATGGAGCTAGTCGAGCTGGCAGTGCTATTGAATTAAATAGAGCAACAGCAATGACATCAATGTGCGGCTGTACATGGGTAGGTCCAGCGCCTTGTGGAGGAGAGAGTGGCAGAGCCTGCTGATTAACCGGGTGCAGGGCCACATATGGAGGTGGCTCAAAGGAGACACTAGCGGCCAGGGATCTACTGGAGGAGAGCATCGTATTTCCAGAAGTCGGAGATCCAGTGCCAGAGATGACTATATCTGTCCCAAGGAATGGTGGAGCACCTGTGCCAGGTCATGCAGCAGATGGGAACACATGGACTGGGAGGTCACCCACTGCCTGTGGCCCTGAAGGTTAGAGCCGTGCTGAACCTCGATGCCAGAGGCCCATTTCAGGACTGCACAGGTGACCTGTGCAGCATCTCATATCTGTCGCACATAAATACATATGTGAGGTGATTGATGTGCTATTTGTGAGTGCTCACCAGCACATCAACTTTGACCGGGACCAGGTGAGTCAGGACGTGAAGGCAAGGGCTTTGCCCGCATGACTGGAATACCCCAAGTGCAAGGTCTCAAAGACTGCATGTATGTGGCTCTACGTTCCCCACAGTATTATGAGGCGCCGTTTATAAACCATGGGGGATATCACTCCCTTCATGTGCAGATCGTCTGCGACAGTGCCATGCGCTCAATGCAGGTGTGTACCCGTTTCTTGGGGACCGTCCATGTTAGCGACATTCTTAGTCACTCACATATCCCAGCTGCATTCTAGGTAGTCTAGCAGCTGGAGGAATGGTCCCTTGGGAACAAGGGGTACACACTTATGCGCAGGCCCTAAACATCTGCAGAGACTTGTTACCATGACCATGAAGCTCATGCATCTACACGCATGCTGGTTGAGCAGGCCTACTCATGATACAGTTCCATTAGCTGGACCAGTCGGAGGCTGCCCTCCAGTACAGCCCCCATGGTGTGCTGGATACTGCACAACCTGGCAATGTAACAGGATGATGAGGAAATGCAGGAGCGCCACATCTCCTTGGAGGAGGAGGAGGAGGCCGAAGAGGGCCGCTTTGGGGATGACTGGGACTAGAGTGGCCCACACCCTGGGGTGTGAGGCCATTTCACTTGTATCCTGCCAGCAGGACATCATCGCGGTAATCGCTCCTTTCATGGCCAGGGCTCAAAATGGATATTACTGGATGATGAAGGAGAATGATGATGACTTGCAGTGGAGACAGAACGACGTCCCTCTTCTGTGAATGGTGACTCCTGCATGACAGACACCCGAGTATGACCTGTCACTGAACAGGGTGATCTGGAGGCGATGAGATGCTGAATGATAACATCTCAGCTGTGACAGCCTCCTCTGAAGTCAAGTTTCTCAGTGTGTGTTTCCACCTATTGAGGAGCTGTGCAGACGCTCACAAGTTTTTAGCCGATGGCTTCCTCATGACGAGAGAATGATGCTACAAATGAGAGGCCTGAGTGTTTCTCTGGGTGGCGGAGATGAGGGGGGGGGGGGGGGGGGGGCATCACCAAGATAACATCAGCATGACTACGTCGTCACAGTGGGAGGGTGGAGAACCATTTGAGCTTCCATCCTCTCAAAGCGAATGAAGGATGAGCCAGCATTGAGCGAGTGTTTCCAGAGCATACTGCAATGCCTTGAGAGTGGGGAGGCACTTTATTGGTGATAAACATGGCATTTATTAGATTAAATGGTGTTGACACTGGTGATTAATCGCTACTTGTGCCTATGTTCGCCCGTGCCCACACTATCTTTTCCTTGCCTTCCTCTACCCTCCTGCTACGCCTAGGTGTCTCCACAGGATCCACAGCTGACGATGAGGAAGCCTCCTGACTTCCACACCCTGCTGGCTGAGAGGACCTTGGCAGGCATTGCCGGGAGGGCCGGAACCATGAGAGCCCGGGCCTGCATTCGGGCAGCACGTGTGTTGTCATGCTACCCTCCACAGTGTGCGGGGCTGGAGATGATGCCGGTCACTGGATTCTCTCCGGTTTTCTGGCTGAAACCCAAGCTTGGAAAAATTATCAGGCAATTTGATCCCGTATCTTGCATCAGCAGTGCTTCAACAAATTCTTACAGCAATTTACTAGCTGAACATGTGTGCTTTGATTTTTCCTATTCTTTTATTGGATGCGGGCATCGCTTGCTGGCCCAGCATTTGTTGCCCATCCATAATTGCTCTTGAACAGGTGCCTTTTTGAATCACTGCAGTCCATCTGGTGCTGGTGTGCACACAGTGCAATTGGGAAATCAGATGGTATATTACAAAAGGATTGAAGCCGAAGAAGATATGATTGTGACAATAGCTATACAGGTTGCTGGTGAGATCGCACATGGAGTGCTGTGTACAGTTTTGATCTCATAATGTAAGGACAGATATTCTTGCCTTAGAGGGAGTGCAACAAAGGTTCACTAGGTTGATTTTCTGGACAGAGCGGATTGTCTTAAGAGGAGAAGCTGAGTAAACTGGGCACTCTGATTTAGAAGAATCTGATTGAAAAATAAAATTGTTACGGGGTTTGACTGGGTAGATACTTGGAGAATGGTGCCCTCAACTGGGGAGTCTAGAACTAGGGGTTCCAGTCTCAGAATAAGGCCGGGAATTTCCAGCCCACAAGTGGTGGGACCAGCTGAAGTGGGTACAGTGGGCCAGCCAAAGGTTTGTTGACTTTCAGCGAGACCAGAAAATCCCTGAGGCGGGCAGGACCAGAAAATCCCAGCCGAAGGGGCCTGCCATTTCCGAATGAGGTGAGGAGAAATTTCTTTCAAAGGGTTTGAAATCTTTGGCATTCTCGACTGTGGAGAGCTGTGGTGGCTGAGTCATTAAAGCATATTCAGGACAGGTTGGTAAATGTTTTGGGCACTCTGAAACTTAGGAACATGGGGAGTGTGCAGTAAGGTGGACTTTGAGGTTGATGATCATCTATGTTCTTATCGAATGGTGGACCAGATTTGAAGGCCAAAATGGCCGCCGCCTCCTATTTCACAAGTTGGTATATTTTGTTATCTTATGAAAAGTGACATTGCTTTATTCTGCCTAAACTACCACACTATATCCATCTAACAATAACAGCTATGAGGTATTGTAATCTGCAGTAGATGCGGAAGTTGGGATTTTACACATGTTGATCAAATACCACGGTAGTCGCCTGTTAAGTTTTAGCATCGCGGGTGTTCTTGTGATGGATTCTGTAATTATAGTCTTTCGTACTATGGTAACTGATTGTCCTTCTCTTCCTCTCCATTTGAAGTAAATGGAAAGTGTCTCTGGTATTTGAGAAGTGTGAAGTGTGATAAATTCTTTGTGAAGGTATGCCCCTGTCACTGAACAGTAATTATGGGTATTCTGACTTTAATCACACTCCATGGCCCAGGATTAAATGATTGTGCTTTGTTTGTCAGCCGCTGGCAAAACAAAACTGGGCAATCATTGTCAGTTTTAATAGCAGAGCTCAGGATTGTTGATCAGCGTATCTTTATATTGTCAGTTTATATTTTGGCCTGGATCATGTTGGGGAAGTGGTTGGCCTGACTCACAGCTTGATACTAAAGTCTGCAGATAACTTATACGTAGATTGCGTCCTGAGTGTCTTGAGTGTGTTGTGTGTGTTGCTCCGTAGTTATTTACAGATTTATTCCGTTTTTCTGATGATTGCAGCAAAGCTATTTTTCTGGTGATTTTATTTTTCTGAGCATTGCAAATTGGCATTCAACCAAAAATCTGATATCGGAAGAAATAATGTGACAAACCTTTAAAGTTGTTGCCATTGGAGGGTGAATACGGAGTGTTTTTCAAAACTTCAGGGATTGCCAAACAGGAAAACATTTTGCCAAACTGTAGACCAACCTCTTGTTGCTATGGATTTCATTATGTTTTCTACAGCAGGGGTTCTAAAACTTGTTGCCTCTGAAGTCCTCCACCCCCAACAAATATATTTTCTTTTTGAAAACTCTTCCAGCGCAGTTTGCCTTCACTATGCTATGTTATTGATGTAACTATAGTACCACTGCAGAATATAGACGTTCCCACCCTAACACCGCTTCCTCTATCCCTCCATGAATCCCAAACATCTGACCTCTCTCGACTCCCTCATCAACCATTCCTGGCATATCAGCCAATCTTGGTTCTCCACTTGATTGTCCATCAAATGGCCTTTAAAAAAACAACTACCCCACGCCCAACCTCCATCTCCAGTACTTTTTTGTCAGAAGTGTTCAGATTAATGTTGTCTAATGTCTCCAGGTTAATCCTGGAGGATTGAAATCCAGCTGGAGGCTGATGTTGGCACAATCCATGCTGCCTGTGGTACCATCCTCTGTAGTGTAAGGATGCAACTAGTCAAAGTATAGGCTTCCAGATAAAGAACAGAGTGGAGCACCAGAGGGCAGCCAATGTCCTTGTAACTTGTGACAGCAGGAGAGAAAATGGGGAAAATTATGCAGTGAAGAATATTTAAATGGGTTTGCAAATGTTCTCCATTTTTCTGCTAGTAATTGTTAATCCTAATTGTTTCAAAGTGTTGATATATTCTGCTGACCCTGAGCAGCTCCTTGCAGCTGCTGCCTTTTTCCTTGCCCCTTCCTGTGATTGACAATTATGACTGTGCAAATAACAAGAAGAGGACCGAGGAGCTCAAATGCAAAACAAAACTGTATATACTCCAGAGAGCCACTGTTGGCTGATTTGCATAATCATGGTTTTTTGGCATCAATGGTTTCTAGTTGCCACTGGTGACAAAAGACAGTGAGAGATAAAAGTAGAAGGAGTTAGCCTGGAGGAGGGGAAGCTGTAACCCACACAGCATGGCATAAGGAGGTTTACTGGCCCTTCCTGTTGATTCCCTTATTTCCTATTTCTTTCATTTTGTCATTATCATTTTTAGTCCATGGATCTTTAATGGACATGTCCCTTTAAGCCAAGCAGAGAAAGTGAGGAACTCAAAAGTTGTAAAATAGTACACTGCAATGAAAATTTAGATTTTGAACAGAAGGATTCACACTTTATGGCACTCGAGAGATTGGAGAGATTTGGTTCGATTGGCTGGCTGGGAGCCAATGGATTGGCCAAGGACTGTATTCCACCCGACAACAGACAGTTATTGGGTCCTACCGGTTGGAATGTTTTCAGAGAACCTGAGACAAAACTCCTGGACTCTGAGAGGAGAGGTTGTGTGTTGCTTTCTCTCTCCCTCTCTTCCAAAGGTTTTCTGTCTACTGTTTCTGAGTCTGCAGAGATGTCTCGAGACCCTGATGAATCTACAGCGAAAACCATTACAGATTGAAACCAGGAACATCCAACTGGAGGCCTAGACTGAAGGAAGCTTCTGTGGGCAGCACGGTAGCCTTGTGGATAGCACAATTGCTTCACAGCTCCAGGGTCCCGGGTTCGATTCTGGCTTGGGTCACTGTCTGTGCGGAGTCTGCACATCCTCCCCGTGTGTGCGTGGGTTTCCTCCGGGTGCTCCGGTTTCCTCCCACAGTCCAAAGATGTGCGGGTTAGGTGGATTGGCCATGATAAATTGCCCTTAGTGTCCAAAATTGCCCTTAGTGTTGGGTTGGGTTATGGGGATAGGGTAGCGGTGTTGACCTTGGGTAGGGTGCTCTTTCCAAGAGCCGGTGCAGACTCGATGGGCCGAATGGCCTCCTTCTGCACTGTAAATTCTATGATAAAAGCTCCAACAGTAAAACGTCCACCTGAAACAGAAACTCTTATCCTTTTACTTTGAGTATTTTCTTGCACCCTTCTTTCCCCTCTGTGTTTATCTGCCTTCTCTGTTTGTGTAGAGGGTGGGGTAAGTTAAGGGGGGGGGGGGTTAGGAATTAGATAATTAACCAATTGTATTTGCTGCCTATTTAAGTACAGTTATTATTAATAAAAGTTAATTTTTACATGGATGATGGTTGCGACTCCGAGTCAAGTGGGGCTGGAATTGACTGCGTGCTAGCCCGGGGTGCCGTAACAGATGAATTATGTGGGAGTGGAGTGGGGAAGATGTGATATGCAGCAGAACCTGGTTGGAGACCTCCTAGCTGGGAGAATGACTGTCGCATCTCTCTCTTCTCAGCCAGCAGAGGCCTGGTGTCAGTAGCAACTGCTGCCATCATCACACATTTCCAGAGAGGGCAAACAGGTCCAAACCAAAGGCACCAGTTTACTCCGTTCGATCCTGCATTTTGTGTATTGGTGTGTTTTTATTTTTTTTGACTTCTGGGATTCAAAATAAAATCAGATTTATTTAGTTGATCCCATTGGAAACTTCTCGCATGCCCCTAATTAAGAAGGCCCTGAACCTGGATGCTTGTAGAGTTTAGATTTGATCTTGAAATGATCTCCAGAGGGGGAATTGACCATAGCTGCCCAAAGTTACCTTTTGCCAAAGTTCATCCAGCGATCCTTGCCTGCAGAGCTTAATATTATTTGTGAGCAGTGCGACTTAGCTTGGAATCCAGCAATCAATGACATCAATTTGTCTATGTCCAGAATCCCATATATTTCCATTATTTAACTGTACTAATGAGGCCGTAGTGTTACAACCATGGTCTGTAGTTTGCACAATGTTTTGAATGGTGTGTCTTGGCTTAGCATTAGCATAAGCCTATTTAGCCTCTTCTGAAGACCTGGATCAAGTGTTTCCAGGCAGCATTTTCTTTTGCCTCTTGCCGTCAATCGCAAAACAATGATGGTCAGTTATTACTGTACGTGTAGGAAACTGGTTCACTCAGTCACTGCAGCGCTGTCACTTGATGGGGTATCTCAATCTGCAGACAGCTTGTTGCAACACATCTTTTAACTCATCATCCATTTCAGACCTTCTCTATTGCTTGTTTATTTTTCTTTCTTGGCCATCTTTCTTTTGAGCACAGATTTTTGCTCATTTACTAATGATGGTTTCACTTGGCTTCTCTTGTAATCTTTCTAAACCTGTCCTCTTGTGCTTTCACTTGAGCGAACTCCAACTGTTCATCTTCGTGTTTTGCCAAGTAGATTGTTTTGGGTCATTTTAATTGTATAACAGTTCTTTGGTTTGAGTGCCGTATTTAAGAGTTTGAGCTGTGACTTGCTTTCAGATTATGTGTGGTCACTTCATTCGCACCCACTTACAAAATGACATTGTTACCATATGATACACAGGATTCATCTCAGACGAGAATGTTCCATCTTCTCTGTGTCAATAACTTTGTGGTAAATTGCATGCTTTTCAAGTTGGAACTTTTCTTCTGCTGCGTGTTCTGCTGGCTTTGCACATTCATATTTGCGTCACTGTTTTACTGTTTGTCTGTCATCTGACATTTGGAATTGGGACATTTTGATGGAATTGCTGAATTGCAGTCAGATCCACCAATAAAGCGGAGTCTCACAGTGCATGTCCACATCCGGCAGCTCAACAGGCCTTGGTTTATGCCTCACAAAGCATTGACGTGTTTTGTTGGCATCAAATATTCATTGAGCTTCTGAACAGATACATCGAGTTATTCAACATTCCAGTTCTTAAAAAGAAATCATAGACTCCTTCCTCTCCATAAGATGACATTATGAGCTTGTCTAATGTTGTCTGTTATATCAAAGGCAGCCAGAAATCTTTCATTCAATCGACCCAGTTTTGTCGACTGATGGATATTGGACTGATCGGTGTCCTTCGGCATGCTTTTTTTCAGCAGCGATTGGCACTGTAGCAGGAAGCGCAACAGTTCTGAGTATTCAGCTTTTGTGAGTTGCTGTCACAATACTGTTAGTCTGCTATACAAGAGCTGAAAGGCATTGTTCAAAGTTGTCTTCTCAGTTGCTGTACGTGCTAACTGCTTCCTGCATAGATTACAGACAATATCCCAGGTACTACCATCACCAACCCTGTGTATGTCCTGTCTCACTGACGGGGCTAACCCACTGGAGATGGCAGCAGCACAGTCAGGAGAGAGTTGCCTTGGGAGTTCTCAACATTGACTATGAACCCCCACATAGTCTTTTGGCATCAGCTTAAACGTGGGCAAAGAAACCTCCTGCTGATTGCCTTGTCCTGCCATCCCACCCCAAATCTGCCTTAGCTGATAATTTTTATAAATTATTTCATGGGATGTGGGCATAACTGGCAGGGCCAGAATTTGTTGCCCATCCCTTATTGCCCTTGAATTGAGTGGCTTGCTGAGAAATTTCAGAGGGCATTTAAGAATTAACTGCATTGCTTATGGGTCCGGAGTCACATGTAGGCCAGAACAGGTAAGGACCACCGATTTCCTTCCCTAAAGGACAGCAGTGAACCAGATGGGCTTTTATGACAATTGATAAGAGCTTCATGGCACCACCTTTAATATTCCAGATTTATTAATTGAATTCAAATTTCACCAGTTGCTGTGGTTGGATTTGAACCAATGTTCCCATTAGAGCCAGCCTGGGCCTCTGGATTGCTAGTCCAATGACATTACCACAATGCCACCGTCTCTTCAATCAGCACTCCATCATATTGAACACCACTTGAAGGAAGCCACCACTTGAGGGTGGCTAGGGCACAGAATTTACTCTGGGTGGGGGACTTCAATGTCATAAAGAGGGGCTTGATAGCGCCGCTACTGACTGAGCTGGCCAAATCCTAAAGGACATAGCTGATAAACTGGATCTGCAGCTGGTGGTGAGAGAAGAACCTACTTGACCTCATCACCACCAAGCTACCTGTAGGATAAGCTTCTGCCCATGACAGTATTGGTAGCAGTGACCACCACGATCCTTGTTGACACAAAGTCTTGTCTTTACCGTGGGGATACTCTCGGTCTTGTTGTATGGCACTACCACTGTGCTGATGGAATAGATGTTGAAGAAATGTAGCAACTTAAAACTGGCCATCAATGAGGTGCTGTGCCGATCAACAGCAGCAGAATTGTATACAACCGGAATCTGTTACCTCATGGCCCAGCGTATCACCCACTCTACCATTACCATCAAACTGAGAGATCAACCCTGGTTCCATGAAGAGTGGACCAAGCATACCTATAATTGAGGTGTCAACTTGGTGAAGCTACAATATAGAACTACTTGCATGCCAAACAGCGAAAGCAGCATGAAATGGGCAGCACTGAGTGATTCCACAACTAAGCTCTGCAGTCCTGCCACATCCAGTCATGAATTGTGGAGGACAATTAAACAACTCACTGGAGGAGGAGGCTCCACAAATATTCCCCTTCAAAAGAGGGGGAATCCACCACAATTTTGCAAAATATAAGGTTGTCACATATTTACAGCAGTCTTCAGCCAGTTATGCCAAGTTGATCTACCTCAGCCTGGAGGCTCCATCATCACAGATGTCAGTCTTCAACCAATTTGATTCACTCCATCTGATATCAAGAACGGCTGAAGGTGCTGGATACTACTAAGTCTATGGGCCCTAATAAAATGCCAGCAATAGTAGTGATAACTTGTGCTCCAGAAATAGTTGCGCCCTTAACCAAGCAGATCCAGTACAGCTGCAATATTGGCATCTAATCGGCAATGTGGAAAACTGCAAAGGTATATCCTATATACACAAAGCAGAACAAAACAAACCCAACCAATTACCGCCCCATCAGTTACTCTCAATCATCAGTAAAGTGATAGTAGGGGTCATCAACAGTGCTATCAAGCGGCACTTAATCAGCAATAACCTGCTCACTGACTTGAAGTTTGGTTTCTGCCAGGGCCACTCAGCTCCTGCCCTCGTTACTGCCTTGGTTCAAACATGGACAAAAGAGCTGAACCCGAGGTGAGGTGATAGTGACTGCCCTTGACATCAAGGCAGTATTTGACTGAGTGTGACATCAAGGAACCCCAGAAAAATGGATATCAGTCAATTAACTCTCCACTGGTTGGAGTCACCTCGTACAAAGGAAGATGCTTGTGCTTGTTGGAAGCCAGTCATCTCCACCCCAGGACACCATTTCAGGAGTTCCTCAGGCGAATGTCCTAGTACCAACCACCTTGAGCTGCTTCATGAATGACCTTCCTTCTATCATAAGGTCAGATGTGGGGATGTTCTCTTATGATTGCATAATGTTTGCCATTCACGCTTCCTCGGGTACTGAAGCAGTCTGTGCCCATGTGCAGCAAAATATGGACAACATTCAGGCTTGGGCTGAAAAGTGGCAAATCACGTTTGTGTCACACAAGTACCAGCAATGACTATCTGCAACGAGAGAATTCAATGGCATTTCCCCACTGTCAAAATGTAATCGCCCCACTGTCAAAATGCAGGTTTACCATTGACCAGAAACTGAACTGGACCAGCCATTTAAATACTTTGGCTAAATCCTGCGGCAGGTTGCTCAGCTCCTGACTCCCCAAAGCCTGACAACCAGCTACAAGATACAAGTCAGGAGCGTTTTAGAGTACTCTAACTTGCTTCTAAGGGAATGTTCGCACCAGTTGCAGTGCGAAACTCGAGGAGTATGAGGCTACCCCTTCAAAGTGGCTTCTCAGTATTTGCTGAGAATTGAGCTGGCCTACTTCACTCCCAAGTTGTAATGTGATTTGTCCTGATGCAGAACAAAAGTCACTTCATTGTAAATTAATTTGCATCACTGAGTTATTAGTCATCACTGTGATATAACAAAATCTTGTGCCCGGAATGCTCTACCTGGAAGTGTGGTGGAGGCAAGTTCAATGGAGGCATTCAAGAGGGCATTAGATGATTACTTGGATTGTAACAATGTGCAAGGGTATGGGGAAGGTGCAGGGGAATGGCACTAAGTCACGATGCTTGTTTGGAGAGCCAGTGCAGACACGATCGGCCAAACAGCCGCCTCCTGCGCCATAACAATTCTGTGAATCAGATGCCTAATTTTTAAATTTGAAGACTCACAGTAAAATAAATCATATTCCACGTTAATAAAATGACAGAGTTCACCCATTACCCCCCCCGGCCATAAATAAAGCAAATTTTGGTTTATGGATGACATTCCGTGATGGTGCATTGCAGGGTGTGATTTTAAAAAGAAGATTTTCCCTTCACTGAAGGTATATGTGTCGCTGATTCTGAGGCAATCTTTCAATTTGGTTTTATTACCTACAGAAATCCGTGCAGCCAATATAACCTTGACAAGCAGTTTAGTTTCCTGTGAATGACTAATCTAAGGATGAGCTGCCATGAGCGAATCCGCCCACACAGCTTTTCAGAGACCTTAAAATTCTTGAATCCTGAAGTAGGATTACTATTGGAGATGTAAATGAGGCTCCAAAACATGTACGTCAGAGAAGGATGTTGGCTACCTATGTTAAATTTGCAACGGCCACCCCCCCCCCCCCCCCCCCCTTCAAAAGAAATTGCTTTTGCTGAATATTTTTGGAAACCTTTAAATAACTAATTTTCAAAAACAACATCGCCTTTTGGGTTGTCAGGTCTGTTCTGCAAAGCACAACACAGGTACCCAGCTAAGAGGAGACAGCTGTGGTGACAGCATTTTATCAGACTTTCACCACCGGTTCTATTTGCGGACTGAAGAGCCACATTTGGAAGTGCGTGTTTTAAAAAGGGTTGCTACTTTGGAAGACAATTATTCCATTTATAAACCGACGTGTTGCATCGCCATATTTGCAAACAAGATAATTTTAGTTTACTTGCTGTGAACTACATCACAATTTCAGATATTGCTTTTTCTGGGTCCACTATTAATGGAGCCACAGAATTGCATGGAGTTTTACAGCACAAAAATAGGCTTTTGGCTCCAATTGGTACTTTTGAGTTCTTTTCTTCAACCTCTGACCCTTATATTAAATGGCTTTTAGATTTCCTCAACTTACAGCTGATATTCTGAGATGATAGACTTTGAACAATCAATGTTCCTGCGGTGTCTGTGTCTGGTCCATGTGCAAATTGAGAAAATTTGAGCTTCCGATAGGTGATTTGATTTACTTTTTGATCATTTTTTTATTGAGGTCTTTGAAAGCTTTTATAACATTAACAAAAACAATAACATCCACATGGCAAAATGAACATTTACCCCCCCAGCCCAGTCTTCACACACCTCAACCAAACAACAATTCCCCCCCCCCCATGGAATACTGCATCTGCTGACATTTTAAAAATAGAGAAAATCGACGAACGGCTGCCACCTCTGGGAGAACCCTAACATTGACCCTCTTAAGGCGAACTTTATTTTTTCGAGACTGAGAAACCCAGCCATGTCACTAACCCAGGTCTCTACACTTGGGGGCTTCGAGTCCCTCCACATTAACAAGATCCGTCTCCAGGCTACCAGGGAGGCAAAGGCCAGGACGTTGGCCTCTTTCGCCCCCTGACTTCCGGATCTTCCGACACTCCAAAGATCGCTACCTCCGGACTCGGAATCACCCATGTTTTTAGCACCGTGGACATTGCCTTAGCAAAATCCTGCCCAAACCCTCTAAGCTTCGGGCATGCCCAAAACATGTGGACACGATTTGCTGGGCTTCCCGCGCACCTCGCACACCTGTCCTCTACCCCGAAAAACTTGCTCAACCTAGCCACTGTCATGTGTGCCCGGTGTACTACATTAAATTGTATCAGGCTATGCCTGGCGCACGATGAGGAGGTATTAAGCCTACTTAAGGCATCCGCCCATAGACCCGCCTCTATCTCTCCACCTAGCTCGCCCTCCCACTTGCCCTTAAACTCCTCAACCGGAGTTTCCTCCGCCTCCGAAAGCTCCTGGTAAATATCCGATACTTTCCCCTCCCCCACCCAGGTACTGGAAACTACTCTATCCTGTATCCCCCGTGACGGCAGCAGCAGAAAGGCCGGCACCTGCTTTCTCAGGAAGTCTCGCACCTGCAAATACCTAAAACCATTCCCTGGTGGCAATTTAAATTTATCCTCCAAAGCTTTCAATCTGGGAAAGCTCCCGTCTATAAATAGATCCCCCATCCTTCTGATTCCCGCCCCTTGCCACCTCCTGAACCCGCCATCTAGCCTACCCGGTACAAACATGTGGTTGTTATAAATCGGGGTCCAAATCGATGCTCCCTCCACTCTCTTATATCTCCTCCAATGCCCCAGATCCTCAGAGCCGCCACTACCACCAGACTTGTGGAGTATTGAGCCGGCGAGAACGGCAGAGGTGCCGTTACCAGTGCTCCCAGACTGGTGTCTTTACATGACGCCGCCTCCATCCGCTCCCATTTCGAACCCTACCCCACTACCCACTTCCTAATCATGGCTATATTGGCCGCCCAGTAGTAATTGCAGAAGTTCGGCAGCGCCAACCCACCCTCCCCCCGACTGCACTCTAGCAACACTTTCTTCACTCGCGGGGTTTTACTCACCCACACACAGCCCAAAATAATCTTATTCACCCGCTTGAAAAAGACCTTGGGGATGAAGATGGGGAGGCACTGAAAGACAAATAGAAATCTGGGGAGGACCGTCATCTTCACGGTCTGTACCCTCCCTGCCAGTGATAGCGGGAGCATGTCCCATCTCTTAAAGTCCCCTTCCATTTGATCTATCAACCGGGATAGGTTTAACTTGTGTAGTACCTCCCATTTCCGTGCCACCTGGATTCCCAGATATCGAAAGCTCGTCCCTACCATTGTAAGCAGCAGCTCTCCCAGTCTCTTTTCCTGCCCTCTTGCCTGGATCACAAACATCTTACTCTTCCCCATGTTCAATTTATACCCTGAAAAACTGCCAAATTGCCCCCAAGACTGGCATTGCTTCCCCCATCTCCTCCAACGGGTCCGAAATGTACAAGAGCAGGTCATCTGCGTAGGGCGAGACCCGGTGCTCCCCCCCCCCCCCCCCCTCTTCTGGACCAGCCCTCTCCAGTTCCTAGAGCTCTTAACGCCATGGCCAAAGGTTCTATGGCCAGAGCAAACAGTAACGGGGAGAGGGGTATCCTTGCCTCGTCCCTCGGTGTAGTTTAAAATACCCTGACCTCAGCCAGTTCGTATGCACACTCGCTACTGTTGCCTGATAGAGGATTTTTTTTTTTTATGAACAAATAAATTCTAGCGTCCTCATTTGAAATGGTACAAGTGTTTGAAGGATTTAATATTATAAAATGCTACTGAACCTTCATTCAAATGTACTCTGTTGGACTGAATTATTAAGAGTTTTGCCATGTCCAAAAATATAATCATCTTGGGTTTGTGATGAAAATAAGAAATGTTCATACTTTATCATTTGCGTTTTTGCATTAATATTATTAAAAGCTGGGTTATCATAGAATCATAGAATTTACAGTGCAGAAGGAGGCCATTCGGCCCATCGAGTCTGCACCGGCTCTTGGAAACAGCACCCTATCCAAGGTCCACACCTCCACCCTATCCCCATATCCCAGTAACCCCACCCTACACTAAGGGCAATTTTGGACACTATGGGCAATTTAGAATGCTTACCGACAGCATGCCTTCTAGAGACCTGTGATTAAAAGTGAAGTCACAGTGATTTATGCCGAGGAAGTGTTTTGCTAATAGACATTAAAAGCCATTTTACTTGTTTGCAGATAGAGAGCTAATGCAATGTTATAACGGCTTGAGTCTGGCTAAAATCAAGGTACATTTTGTAACAATAGACAAAAGAATGCTGTGTGCTTTGAGTGCAGCTGGTGTAGCTAATGGGAGGGGGTCAGGTCTGTCTGGCCAAAGGAGTTGCTTCCAGAACTCCAAGCTGAGCAGAAGGTTTTCAGCTTGGCCTTACAAAAAAGGTTTCTCTCTCCAACGTCTCTGCACCAAGATAAGCAAGTAAAACCTGGTTGTTAACTGTTATACATAAGTGGCATTTAAAATAAATGGGTTGCTTAATTGGACTGGAGAGGTAGGTTTCAAGAAGCAAGTTAAGATGTTGTACCTGTTAAATGTAAAGCTATTTATTTTGCTAATGTGCTTAATTCTGTGTTTAAATTAAAGCTTATTTTAATATAAAAGCTGTTTACTGGTCAGTGTTATAATTCCTCTAAAGTAGTAACATTTCCTTGCAGTTTTACCAAATGCAAATATTGGGTTCTAATCTGAGATCTTAACCAAAACTTGGGGACCTGGTCTGGACTCAAAGCAGGTTGGAAGATGTTTTCTCCACAGCGTTGAAAAATAGCAATGGGTCATATTGTTCATTCGCAAAGATTAACATTTGAATAATTGTTTATTTGCCGTATTACATTATTGTGCTGCCACTTATGCTGATCTTTACACTGCTGACAATGCTTCTGATATAAATGAATGTATTTGGTGGTGCAGTTTGCCATCTCAAGAGGACTTTTTCAACATACTGCAAGAGGGACAGCAAAGTTAGCAACAAGCAAACAGGTGCCGACTGAGGGATTGCCAGCAATTAAATGCTTACGTTGTTGATTACTGAGTAATGTTTGTGGCCATGACATGAGCTATTGCCATTGCAGTGCACTGTAGTGTAGATCCAGAGTACCAGGAGAAACAAAAAGGCATAGTACGTAGAAGTTTGCTGGTCAGTGAAATCACAAGATGTGCAGGTTAGGTGGATTGGTCATGCTAAATTACCCCTTAGTTTCCAAAGGTTAGGTGGGGTTATGGGCTTAGGGCGGGGAGTGGACCTAGGTTAGTGTGCTCTTTCAGAGGGTTGGTGCAGACTCGATGGACCTGTACTTTGCACTGTAGCGATTCGATGATTCATTGAAATGTTTTGTTAGAATGGAATCTGGCGGATATTCAATGTCAAGATTCTGGCCAATGAGCTAACACCTGGATTACAAATCACCTATACATTTTTGACAAGAACAGAGGATGTCGAAAAAATTCAGCAGATCTGCCAGCATCTATTAGGAGAGAAACCAGAGTTAACATTTCAAGTCCTGTTACTCTTCGGCAGAAATGAAGGGAGGGAGGATGTGTTGGGGCTAAAAGAGATTGCAACAAAAAGTAGCAACTTTAAGAACAAAATCAGATGGCCTGGTGTAGGGGAGATGGGGGGGGGGGGGGGGCGGGGAGAAGGCAGGATTGCATTAAGGCAATTCATGGATTTTTTAAAGTAAGAGGGTTTAAGATGGAGAACGAAGGTCACAATCTAAAGCTGCCAAGATCGACATTGAACGTTGAGTTTGGAGGGCTACCACTTTTAAGCCATTTGTGCATCATTAGTCAATTAATTACATGGGTGTCGAGCACAATTCTTGTCTATATTTCCAAAGCGCATTTCAAAAATTACAACCATTTAAAAGTAATAAAGCATAGTAAGTATTTAGATTTTGGAGGGGTGCCAGTGATGTGCAAGGCCCCATTTCAGTGGGAAAAGTCTAATATGGTCACGGGGAAATATTCTTTTTTGTGCTATATGTAACAAAGCTGGAAATGTGCTTGCAAAATGAGGGTTTATGATTTTAAGGAAAGTGGAATTCTTCCCCACAATTGTACGGGCAAGATAAGGAGTTCGACTTTTATTCTAATTAGCATCACTGCTAATTGAATTAATTAGCTGGTCTCACGAATGCATTAATTAATCTCCCGTGGCAATGTTCATAGACATAAGCAACCACAAAGATAAGGTACGGTTTGAATAAGAACATTTTTCTCTGTTGCGGGAGATCATAGACTGTATTGAGTCTGGTTTTGCTTTCTTGCAAGCACCCTGGGGTTTCTTCCTAGTGTAGACATTTTAGAGTATATTATCCGTAATTAGCATAATAATTATTACTGGACTTGTCCAGAGGCCTGGACTATTGAAATTCTACTATGGCCACTTGAGAATTTGAAATTGGTTTTCTTTAAATTTCTGCAAATAAAAATCGGATTCAGGTATCAGTAAAAGTGACGGTAGAAGTGTTGTTTTGTTGTTTTCTTTTTAAACTGGTCCACTAGTGCTCGGCCAGTTCTCTCCAGTCAGGCCAGTATGTGACTCCAGTGTGTCACCATTGCAGTTGACTCTTAACAGCTCTCTGAAGTAACCCAGTTAGTTGTACCCAAACCACTCAAAATGAAGACTGAGTATCGCAGCTTCTTCTCGAGGTCAGTTGTTATGAACAGTAAATGTCAGGAAATGGCTGTCCCAGTCAGAGGATAGTAAAAATAGGGAATAAACAATAGTAAATTAGAGCAGTCTTATGTAGCCAAGTCTCTCATCAATAATGAAGCATTTTTGGAAACTACTAGATAGCTCAAATTAACGGAAGAAGGGAAACAAGGGGAAAGAAATTGATATCTGCTCTGGTAAAATTATGTCATAGAATCATAGAAGTTTACAGCATGGAAACAGGCCCTTCGGCCCAACCAGTCCATGCCGCCCAGTTTTTACCATTAAGCTAGTCCCATTTGCCCGCACTTGGCCCATAACCCTCTAGACCCATCTTACCCATGTAACTATCTAAATGCTTTTTAAAAGACACAATTGTACCCGCCTCAACTACTACCTCTGGCAGCCCATTCCAGACACTCACTACCCTCTGAGTGAAGAAATTGCCCCTCTGGGCCCTTCTGAATCTCTCCCCTCTCACCTTAAACCTATGCCCTCTAGTTTTAGACTCCCCTACCTTTGGGAAAAGATGTTGACTATCTACCTTATCTATGCCCCTCATTATTTTATAGACCTCTATAAGATCACCTCTGAGCCTCCTACGCTCCAGGGAAAAAAGTCCCAGTCTATCCAGCCTCTCCTTCTAACTCGAACCATCTAGTCCTGGTAACATCCTAGTAAATCTTTTCTGCACTCTTTCTAGTTTAATAATATCCTTTCTATAATAGGGTGACCAGAACTGCACACAGTATTCCAAGTGTGGCCGTACCAATGTCTTGTACAACTTCAACAAGACGTCCCAACTCCTGTATTCAATGTTCTGACCAATGAAACCAAGCATGCCGAATGCCTTCTTCACCACCCTGTCCACCTGCGACTCCACCTTCAAGGAGCTATGAACCTGTACTCCTAGATCTCTTTGTTCTATAACTCTCCCCAACGCCATACCATTAACTGAGTAGGTCCTGGCCTGATGCCAAAATGCATCACCTCACATTTATCTAAATTAAACTCCATCTGCCATCCGTCGGCCCACTGGCCTAATTGATCAAGATCCCGTTGCAATCCTAGATAACCTTCTTCACTATCCACTGTGCCACCAATCTTGGTGTCATCTGCAAACTTACTAACCATGCCTCCTAAATTCTCATCCAAATCATTAATATAAATCACAAATAACAGTGGACCCAGCACCGATCCCTGAGGCACACCACTGGAGGTCACAGGCCTCCAGTTTGAAAAACAACCCTCTACAACCACCCTCTGTTTCTGTCGTCCAGCCAAGTTTGAATCCAATTGGCAACCTCGCCCTGGATCCCGTGAGTTTTAACCTTCTGCAACAGCCTACCATGGTTTAGTAAGCTGCACATGAAATAAGCATTCACCCTTCTCAGTGTAACTGATGTACGCTACAGCCTGATTTTGGTTTGGCACTTATTTATACTCACTGATGATCAGTTTTCAGCCCATTGTTATAACTTGCACATTGTACTTCACTGCAATGCTGAAACACAAGAAATGGAATTTACTGGGGATGGGAGTGATGTGCTGGGTGTTCTGGATCACAAACAGGTCACCAACACTGGAAGTGGTGCAACTCTATTTTATTATAAGGTTAACTATATTAACACACTTGAACTGTGGGTAAATGCAATACCAGCTTTAACTGTTGACCCTTGCCTAGTCCTAACCAGGTGATGCACTCAGCACATGGTGAATGTCTGTGTTGCAGGCTGTGAGCTCTGTGCTCCGAGCTGGCTGCTACTAGAATGAGCGGGAACTCTGATGCCCCCTGTCTTTATAGTGCGTGTGCTCTCACTGGTGATTGGCTGCGGTGTTGTGTATGCTGATTTGTCCCACTGCATGTCCATCAATGTGTGTGTGTGTCTGCACCATAATATACTGGTGTATATTATGACAGGGAGGAGGGACAGCGTTTACTCCAGTCTTTCAATTCTCCAGAGAAGATCAATGGATTACTTATAGTTTTCTTTTCCTTTTGTCAATCATCCTCAGCTCTCACCCGCCAAAAACCAGTCCTGCCTCTTGTCTAAACAATTTGGGGGATTATTTCATCTGAGAAGCAATAGTGTTCTTAATTTTAAAATAAAGCGCTGTTGTACTTTTATCGCACACCTCAGTCAATTATTAGCTTATTGTGGTCCAATAGTAGCTAATCCCATCAATAAGATTATAAACCATATAACTATTCGCAGTGCTTGGCCGGCTTTAGTACTTGAAATTCATCAACCAGTTTTATTTTAATGATGAGGCGACAGGTATTTTCACTGCAGACCGACAAGTAGTGTTGTAATAATTGACAAGTGTTCAATTAGTTTGTGCCCTTATTCCACCCTTTTCTCCTGGCGACATGGGGCGGTGTGTGTGTGTGTGTGTGTCGGGGAGGGGGGGGGTAGGTGTTAAAGAGAAGCATTTTCCCAACCCCTTGGAGGCGGGGGGCAGACAAGGAAAATCTGGGTAAAATGCATTGGACCAGCTCCCTGATGTTTTCCCATTTCTAGATGTTTTTCCTAAGAGCAGGCTGTGTGCCTGGCGGCAACTCACCCTGCGGGTGCTAATTAGCAAATAAGGCAAGCGGTGTACTGATTAATGGGTATTTTCCTCAGTACTTGCTTTTTGCCAGAGGTGCAAGGGAGCCCCTGTTGTGCCTGCAGCTATTCTCCTCATAGGAGCCTACTTGAAATATCTACCATTGAGTTATCGTTTATAAAAGCTCGAAAGCGATCAGTACTGATCTGACATCAAATTGTGTAATTTGGAATAAGTGTTCATAACAGATTATTGAAGCACTTGTAGCTTGCTTGTGGAAGTGATCATTCAGGTTCCGAAGTGATCATTAGGCATTCTAAGCATATCAGTTCCTATAGTTTTTCGGTAAAAGTAAATAAATCTTACTGCTTATTTTCAAATCTTTTCCCAAGAACTTCCCTCACTTCCATTTCAGCTGACGTGTTATTCCTTTGTCCAGACAGTTCTGGGCCCTCCCATTAGCTACACCAGCTGCACGCAAAAGCACACAGCATTCTTTTGTCCCTTGTTACAAGATGTGCATTGATTTGTTGAGCTAGACTCAAATGGTTACAGCATTACATTAGCTCTCTATTTGCAAACAGGCAAAATGGCTTTTAATCACAGCTCTAGCAGACATACTGCCTGTAAACATTTTAACCTAGGTTTTAATTTGGTGCAAAGATACAAACCACAAAGTATGATGCTTCCTCATATTCAGCCTAAAGAGGCGGGGATGGGGAAGGTGGGACTGGAATGGGAGGGGAGAGAATGGGAAGTAGGGACGGAGATGGGAGGGACAGGGAAATAAGAGAAGGGAAAGAAAGGGAATGGGAGAAGAAGAGGAGGGGAGGGTAAGGAGAGGAGAAGTAAGCGATGGGTGGGTGCCGGACTGGAGATAGTGATCATGTGGGGAGATTGGGATAGGGGTTTTGGGGGTAGGTGGGGCTTAGGGGGGTTTTTACGGGTGAGGAGGAGGAGAATTGGTGGGGGATAGGGATTGGATGGAGTTAGTGGGGTGAGAGGTTAGGAAGTGTCGTGTTGGGTGTTCCGATACACAAACGAACCAACACGGTTGTAGATGGTACAACTCTGTTTTATTATTCTGTACAATAATAACTATTAACTTCTGGCTGTGGTTCGTACTTCACCAGCCAACCTGTGGACCCAGCCCTAGCACTATCTTAGTGAGGCACTCAGCACATGGTGTATGTCTGAGTGGCACGCTGTGAGCTCTGTGCTATCTCCTGGTAGAATGAGCAGGAACTGTGGTGTTCCCTGTTTTATAGTGCGTGTGATCTCACTGGTGATTGGCTGCGATGTTGTGTGTGTGTTGGTTGGTCCAACTACCTGTCCATCAGTGTGTGTGTGTGAGTGCACCATGATATGTTAATGTGGATATCACGACAGGAAGGAAGATGGGAGTTAGTGAAAAGGGAGGGTAGGAGGGTTGGTGAGGTTAGAGGGTTGGCCTCTGGAGATAGGGGATGGGGTAGGAGTGAGTTTGTGGTTTAAGAAGGCATGTGTACGGAGTGGCATAGTGGGTAGAATGTGGGGTGTGGCTGGTAGGATGTAACAGTGCGGGTTGGGGCTGAGGTTGTGTGAGGTTAGGCTTGGGGGTAAAGTCAGTGGGGGTAGGATTGGTGGTAAGTGAGGTGGTAGGAGATAAGTTTGGGTTGGAAGGACCTGGAGAGGGCAGCAAGCGGCGCGCAGTGGTTAGCTCTGGGACTGCGGCGCTGAGGACCTGGGTTCGAATCCCGGCCCTGAGAACCTGGGTTTGCATCCCGGCCCTGGGTCACTGTCCGTGTGGAGTTTGCACATTCTCCCCATGTCTGCGTGGGTTTCACCCCCCACAATACAAAATGTGCAGGTTAGGTGGATTGGCCACGCTAAGTTGCCCCTTAATTGGAAAAAAAAAAATTGGTTACTCCAAATTTATTTAAAAAAGGAAGGACCTGGAGGCTAGGTGGTGAGTATCTGAGGTAGGGAGTGGGACGGGGTAGATCATTCAGGGGATAACTGAGGTGAGGGAACTGGATGGGTCATGGGGATTGGTCATAGGAGGAGAGTGGCATATAGGTGTGAAAGGGAGGTTGGGTGTAAGTGAGGTGACCTCCACTAGCCTTGTTTCTAGTCCATATTGTGTACCTGTGTCTGGAAAAGGGTTCAATATTCCAGTTGAATTCAAAGACATGAAGTACTTTATCTGTCTTTAATTAAATTCAGAGTTGTCCATCTATCGTATAATGGGTAAAAGATAAAGCCCCTTTCTGACTGTTAGCAAATTGTATCCATTTAGTCCATTCTAAAGTACAAGGTTCTATTTACATATGAATTCTACCTAATAATATGCCGCATGAAAGGATCTCTATTTTCCATGAGAACAGGAATTGAGAGGCAGATGTGTTCGCGACAACACCGTCCATTCCTAATTGCTGATACTTGTACTTA
This sequence comes from Scyliorhinus torazame, assembly GCF_047496885.1. Lineage (NCBI taxonomy): Eukaryota > Metazoa > Chordata > Chondrichthyes > Carcharhiniformes > Scyliorhinidae > Scyliorhinus > Scyliorhinus torazame. The sequence goes on along the minus strand of NC_092723.1, from coordinate 56,076,651 downwards.
ACCGCACTACGGGAACAAATTTCTAAGTAAGGGCTGCAAGAACTTAGTTAATTTCCAACAACAATTTTTATCTGTGCCACTGAAACAGGCCTATTTATTTGCTGTAAGCGCACTTGAAGCTAGCTGAGATCGGCATTCCATGTCAGTTCAACGTCAATGATGTCAGCTGTACGGTTACTCTTTGCAATTGATGCGGTTTCAATGTGTGCGGGCAAATGCATGTTTGCCATGATGTGGTTTCAGGTCAGTTCCTTCACTTGAGCGCTCTTGCATGTCAAATGATGCCTTAAAAAAATTACTTCTGAATATAGACTATCATATCTGTGTGGAAGTTAACACTGTTGTGCACAGAATTCTCTCAGACGTTTTCAGGTAGGGGAAGTCGAGAACGCAGCTGGAAGTTGGAACGGTGCAAAATGAAGGAGCTGAGTGATTTCTCCAGGGGCATATGGTTTTTAACTGCAAACAAATGCTTCCATGTGGATGGGACTCCCCTACAAATGGATCCGCCTGATAGTTCTGAGGTTTGGATTCTCTCTTGGTTCGAAAATTGGTTGTGTGCCTTGGCATGCGGCATCCTCTCCATTCACTTCACACCCAGTTATTTTGTGGGGCTGCCAGCTGCCGTACCTTTTGCCCACTCTGGCCCTCCAATTGAGCAGTGCCTCAGGAGATGGCTTTTTAATTGGAGACCTCCCCCCTCAAGAAAGATCGAACTGGCACTTGCACTGCTGACACAAGTGGGGTCACTACCTGGAAATGGCCTGGATGTGCAAAATCTTTAAAGTGGAGAAAATTTCAACTATTAACACCTCTTGGTTTAGTTGTACTGTGTCTGTTGGCCTTTGATCAAGTGATATCCATGTAAACCAGGAGATAGTGTGGCATCCTATTCTCGTTCAATGTATATACACACAGAAACACACACACTTTCCAGATATTGGATACTGACCATGAGCAGAAGCAGAAAATCTGGGTAATATTTTTTTTTCCCCCTCTTTGAGAGGACTATATTATCATTGGAAGTGTACTAACTGTTGCTCTGGCTAACTCAACAAATGCAAAAATATAGGCTTCTGGTCTGCGATGCTCAGTTATACACGTACCCAAAATATGCCATCAGAGAAGCCCTCCATGTGGTCTTTTGTTGAGGGCAGTCAGTGCACACTTGACATGGTTTCTGTCCACATGGCAGATAAACATTTGGAATTCTGTGAAATATTCACTTCGCAAATTTCTTGGCTACTTATTTGATAGCTCATTCTATCAAGCTGCTCTGTGAATTAAATTAAGGCTGTGCTCTCAAACCGTTGCTCTATCGCTTTACTTGGGTAGCTCTATGGAAGCTTTTGGCCAGAATCTAGCAAAGGTACTCAACCTTATTGCTGCATGGTAGGGCTGTGCTGATAAATTGTAACAAAGCAGAAAGTTTGTTTTCACTGCACTTTTAAAGGTGTGGGATTGCTTTGTTGGGATTTTTTTTATGGAAAGCCTTTTTTCTGGATCAGCTGCTTGGATTCCTGGCTTAGCTTTTGCAAAGTATTAAATATCATGGATTTTCAAGACATACGCTTCAGAATTTTAAAAAAATGTTAATAGCAGTCGGTATAAATTGCAATTTTCCAACAGTGGCACTGTCTGTCTGTGCCCTTTTCGATCTCCAATGTTGAAGGTATTCCTTCAAGGAAAAAAAATCACTCATCTCCACTAAATTGTCATCAGATGTATAACAGGTAACTCCAGATGTATAGGAAGGATCATAAGGGTAATTCTAGCTGCACTTGCAAGACTCTTTGTTTGAGGATGCTATCCTTTTAATGTGGCATTTGGATCGCTGAATGTTTCTGGGGAGCAGTTAGGGTTCAGATGAGGAAGGGGAAATACTGTTCAGAGATGAACAGAGAAAATATAACATTTTCCCCTTTTCGTGTACCCATTGTTAGGATTGAGTAACGCTTTGGTGAACTGCTTGAACTCGGGTCCTCAACTTACAAATATGGATGCTACTTGCTTTCTGTTCTTAAAATGAGGAGTTTGAACGACTTGTTTTTGTTAATTGTACCAAAAATGTATCCATCTAATGTAACCCCACTCTTCATTCCATTTCCACTGTTATTTTCTTCCACCACTTTGCCTGGAAGTCCATTCCTAGTATTGGTTACTCTCTGCTGATATTGGTTCTGATTTTACTGGTTTTACCCTGTTTAGCTTTGATAAGTTAAACTGAAGTCGTATTCCAGTTCGACTTTTTCCCGCACTGAGTAAAAAGAACACAGGACAGTACAGCACAGGACAGGCCCTTCAGTCCTCCAAGCCTGCGCCGATCAGGTGTCTTATCTCGACCAACTGCCTGTGTCCCTTTCTCCCCGGTCTGTTCATGTGTCTATCTCAATAAGTCTAAAAGGTCGCTAACGTATCTGCGTCAACCACCTCACTTGGCAGTGCATTTCAGGCCACCACCACCCTCTGTGTAAAAAAAACTTCCCCTGCACATCTCCACTGAACCTTCCCCCCCCCCCCCCCCCCCCCCCCTCATCTTGAATTTTTGCCCCCCCTTGTAATTGCTATTTCCACCCTGGGAAAAAGCCTCCAACTGTTCACCCTATCTATAACCCTCATAATTTTATAAACTTCTATCAGGTCGTCCCTCAGACTCTGTCTTTCTAGGGAGAACAATATCCCAGTTTATTCAATCTCTCCTAGCCAATACCCTCCATACCAGGCAACATCCTGGTAAACGTTTTCTGTACTCTCTACAAAGTCCTCACATCCTTCAGGTAATGTGGTGACGAGAATTGGACATAGTATTCCAAATTGGCCTGGGCAACGTTCTATATAACTAACATAATTTGCGAACTTTGTACTATTGTTATTACTTACATGTGCCGTTTCCAAGTGGAAAAGATCACAGGTTGAATTCTCCGCCGTCGAAATTCTCTGCTTTGCTGGCAGCCCGGAGGTTTCCCTATGGCGTGGGGCTGCCCACAATGGGAAACCCCATTGACCAACCGTCGAAATAGAGAATCCCGATGGGGATGGGGAAACCCACCCCCATCTCTCCAGTCTGTTAATGACAAATGAGACTCCTCACACCAGGTACCAGTCTTGGGCTCTTTACAGCACACTTCCAGCTCTCGAATGTTTTCCTTTTGTCGCAATGAGAATAGTGAACAGTATTCGACCTGCCCCAAGGATTCAATGGTGATGAGATATTCAGGCTTCTAATATAATATTTTGGATGTGTTTTAAAATATTCTGTTGGTTTTGTTGACAATCTATTGGCTGGGCATGTTAAAACTTATTTAGACCAGCGAAACAAGCCATTTGGTCCAACAGGCCCATGTCTGTGTTTATACTCCACATTAGCCTCCTTCACCTACCTCCAAGATACCCTTCTGTTCCTATCTCTCTCATATGCTTCCCCTCAAATGCACTTATGTTGTTCACTTCAACTACTCTTCATGGCAGTGAGTTCCACATGCTAATCACTTGTTAGGTAAAGAGGTTTCTCATACATTACTGTATACATCAGCAACTTTCTTATATTTCTGGCCTCAGGTTCATGCCTGTAAGCGGAAACAGCTTTTCTATATCTACCCATTCAGATCCTTTCAGTCTCTTTCGGGTCATCCCTCAGACTTAATTTTTTTTGTCAAGCAAAGCAACCCAGCCTGTCCAAACTTTCTTGATGGATATAACCTCTTGATACTGAGCGTCGCATTTGCTGACACAGCTGAATATGTATCATGTATAGAAAAAGTATCATACTTTTGTTTTCCACTTCCAGTGTATAGTATTTTACATTTCATTGGCCATTCTTTGATTTGTTCACCTTTTGTTTAGTATTGTTCTGTCATTACCAAACTGTCGCAGCTGATTGCACTGCCTCGTCTACTTGGTATAAACTCAAATTGAACAAATTTGTCCAAAGGGTTGATTTAAAAAAAAAAAAAAAAAAAAAATTAGAATGTGTCGTAGCCCCATTTCTGAGATCTGAGCTATCTGTTCAGCACTTCCCCATTCCCCATCCTGACAATCTTCCAGTCAAGCTTTTGCTCTGAATCCCTGCAGCTTCAATTTTAGCAAATAACCTTTCATGCGTAACTGTTATCAGTTACGTTTTGGAAGTTTAACCATGGTCAAGTTGGGTTGCCATTTCCTCCAAGAACTCTAGGAGGCTGGTCCAAAAGGATCTTCCCTGTACAAAGTTGTTGATTAACAGATAATTCTAAAATTTATTCTCCTGTTGACTCCATCAAAATTATTATTATTGCCTCACTAATGTCCTCCTTCGTCTCTCAACACTTGGAATAACTAAAAATAGGGCAAAATGATATAGGAACATGTTTTTGCTCACTTCAATTAAATCAAATTAGTTTTTTTTCACAGTTACAGTTTTACTGTGATACTGCCTGGATCTGCTCTAATCATTTACAGCTAATATAAGAATTGTTTTTATTTAAGCGTCACGATATAATATCAAAATGAACATAACTAGGAGGAGGATTAGGCAATGCAGGCCCATCAAGCCTGCTCTGCTATTCAATACGATCATGGCTGATCTCATCTCGGCCTCATCTCCACCTTCCTGCCCGCTCCCCATAGCCCTTTATCCCATTACTAATTGAAAACCTATCTATCTCAAATTTGTTTTGTGTACCAGTGTTCATTGCATTCTGGGGTAGTGCATTCCATTCATTCATGACCCTTTGAGTGAAGTAATTTTCCTCATTGCTGTTTTAAATCTGCCACCCCTTAGCCTCTTATTCTAGAACATCTAACAAGAGGAAACATCCCTTTACATCTGCCCTGTCAATCCCGTTTAACATCTTGTATTCCTCAATTTGATCTTCTCTCGTTCTTGTAAACTCCAGCGACTATAGGCCTAAACTGCTCAATCTCTCTTCATTAGATAAGTCCTTCATCCCTGGAACCAATCTAGTGAAGCTTCTATGAACTGCCTCTAATGTATTTCCATTGGTCATGGCGTTCCTGGAGGAGCACGGCCAAAAGGGTTCGGTCGGTGCTTGCAACTTTAATTGCGTACGGGGAAAGTGGATCTGGGACCTGTAATGCGGGGGCTGTGCTGAGTGCTCTTTTTAAAGCATCCACGGTATCCGTATGCTGTGGAAGCCATTCCCAAGGCGCCTGCTTCTTGAGAAGTTCGGAAAGGGGCGCTGCTTTAGTGGCGAAACCGTCAATATGGTTTCGGCAGTAACCAGCCAGTCCTAAAAATGACCGGAGGGCTAGACATTGTGGGAAAGGGGCAATTTGACGATCGAGTCAATTCTCTTTTGCTCGATCTCGCGTTTACCATGTGTGATCACTTCCAAAGTAAATCACTTTCTCTTTCAAAATCTGGGCCTTCTTGGGGTTGACTTTACAATCAATTTCTTTTAGGAGTCCTAGGAGTTTGGCGAGAAGTGAAATGTGCTCTCCCTTTGTGTCTGTCTGTAGTAGCAAGTCGTCTACTACTTGACCAGACAATCGGGGCGGGAAAATTTCGCTAATCCATTTGCCAGCTGTCGGTGGAAAATGGAGGGGGAGTTGTGGAAGGCACGTCCACGTATATTGTTGTGCCTGGAATGTAAAGGCGAATTTGTACTGGCATGCTTTTTCCAATGGAATGGACCAAAAGCCGTTACTAATGTCCAAAACCAAAAAATATTTTGACTGGAGTCCCTGTTTGAGCATGGTCTTGGGACTCGTGGCTATGGTGGGGGCTGCTGCTGGGGTTACTTTGTTCAGTTCCTGGTAATCAATGGTCAGTCGCCATGATCCATCCGGTTTCCTGACGGGCCAAATTGGTGTGTTGTTTGTGGAGGCTACTGATCTGAGTACGCCTTGATCCAACACACTCTCTATTACCTTTGAGATTTCTCCCTGTGCCTCCTGGGGAAATCCGTACTGCTTCTGGGGTCGGGGGTCGGGACCTGTAATGTTCACAAAGCCAGCCAATTTGCCACAGTCGTGCTTGTGCTGTGCAAATGCGCTTTGTGTTCCTGCAGGACTGCCCTAACCTGTTTGCCTGCACTAATGGCTCGAGGGTCGAACCAGAAGTCTCCTACTAGGTTATCCTGTTTACATACTCTCCTACTGTGAGCGTGGCGGGGGCTCGTGCTGCCTTTGCCATTTTCCAAACACACTTGTTAACTGGGTCAAAAGAAAGGATGTGGGAGCTCATAAAATTGATCCCTAGGATATGTTCTGCTGTCTGGAGCCGATCAACCAAACCTACGGGGTGCTTAGTTGTGATGTTCCCTATTTGTATTGTTAATGGGGCTGTGATGTGTCCCTGTTGTAAATGACCTGTAAAGCTTCTGAGTGTGATGGTGTCTGTTGTGGGCCACGTGTCTCGTTGAAACATCGTGGAGGAATTGAGTGTGGTGCGGGACCCTCCTGTGTCCCAAAGAAATTCTACGGGGTGTCCCCGGACCTTGCCTGCTACTACCAGTCGACCGGACTTGTCCCAAAGGGTCGCAGACTCAAGTTGGGGACCCGAACACCGTCAACCGGTGCCGTTCATGTCTGCATTCTCTGAACTGGGGCTAACGCTATGGATCGGCTTTGCCCTATTCCTGTTTAGGGTGCCTGTCTGTTGGCTTGTCTGCTGCTTTTGGGGTACTTGACACTCTCATGCAAAGTGTCCTAACTGTACACAATTGTAACATTCTTGATCTTTGGGCTGAGGTGGGCTATTCCTGCCCTCATTTACCCATGCGGGGTTCTGGCGCGCTTTAACTGGATTCATGTCTGCCTGCTCTTCATTGGGTTTTATAAATGCGGTTTTGCTTTGGACTGATTGCTCCCAAGTGCGGGTCAACCTTTTCAAAACCCATTTTTCATTGTGAGCCTCGTCTGAGGGGTCATAATTTGCGCAAGCTTTCTGTCCTGCATCTGTCGCATGAGACACTAGGATTCAAGTCCATTTGGCCATATTATCTGGGGACAAATGGGCGCGGGCTAACTCTCCGAAAACTGTTGTGAAGTGTATCCACAAGCGTCCAGCAAACGCTGTGGGGTGCTCTGTTTTCTTTTGCCTACACTTGTTTAGGCCTTCTACGGGGTCTCCTCTGTTATAGCCGATCGCATCAAGGATCGCTGTGTGCATCTCTTGGAGTGTGCCTCCTCCTGCATTCTGTGGGTCGGGAAGGGCTGCCACGACTGAAGGCTTAAAACTGTGAGCTACACTTGCTCCTTTTCGTCCAGGCCGTACATGGTAGCCTGCTGTTTGACTTTCGCAAAAAATTGTTGGGGATCTGATGTGGGAAGGAACGGTGTAATTTTTCCAAACGCGTCTCGTAATTGGGTCACGGATAACGGGGTTGTATAAAGGAAATCTGCGTCTCCTTCTGCTGCGGACCTGCGGTGTGTGGTTACAGGGTTCATGGGGGTGTGTTCTGCCTGGTCGGTTGGGGCGCTTTCCTTTTATGGGGTTTTTCCTGCGTACATGTCCCATGTATGTATCTATGGGCAGTCTCGTTCAATTCCTGCCAATCGGGGCCGTTTTCCTGATCTAACTGGGGTCCAAATGTGCTTTGAAACCCATTCTGAACGGAAAGCAGAGATTGCAATTCTGCAATTTGCTTCCGGCACTTTGCATGGTCTATGGAGCTCTGCCTTTGTTCCGTCGTGGAAGTATGGAGTGCTCGTAGGGCTGCTTTCAAATCATTGCACTGTTTCTGCAATTTTTCAACTTATTGCTCGGTCTCTTGTCTTGTCAACCGCGCGTTGCGTGTCCTGGTAGGCCTTATCATATTGCGTTTGGAAACTACTCAAATGCGCGAGACAAGACTGGTGTGCCCTCTTGGCATTGTCCACCTCTCTGTCCCTTGCTGCTAACTGCTCTCTCAAATATCTATTCTCCTTCTTTACTTCGCTCACATCTACCTCACTACTTCCGTCTCTCAACTCTATCACTCTCCGGAGCGTCCTAACGACCTCCTCTGTGCCTCGCAATTGTGCCAAACAGGACACGATTGCCATCGGCTTGCGAGCTTTCCCTAAGCTCCTCTTGTGGATCTCTGACAGGTTCTCCCACCAAGTATGTCCTATACTCCCGGGACCTGTTTCGTCATTGGCGCAGAATTCACTCCAAAGGGGCCATCCTTTCCCTTTGAGATATTTCCTGATCTCTTCTTCCCAAATGGGACACTGTCCTACTCTAATGCTGGTCGCTGCAACCTCGAATTCCTGGGGGTTCATGAGGCATTCCATTGCCTTCATTGCCATTTTCTCTATCTAGGTTCTCTTCTGAATTTGGAGCAGGGGGTGATAAAGTGGTGATGTAAACACGGGTACGGCTTACGCTAATTTCAGGCCTATAAAACTCCCGACAATTTTACGCAACAAAATCTCTCAGGTTTACCTTATATCCCTATTAGTACGCATGCATTAACACACTTCCGAATCTCGGAGACTTGATCAGTATTGTTCTTACACTTGTGGTTTTTCTGTTTCCAATTGGATTCTCAATTAAAATTTGGGTTCTCTCGGAGTGGTTAGGCTACTTCTAGGTCGTGTCCCACTAGAGTCACCAGTAAATGTTGCTAACTTACTGTTGTCTCTTAATTTGGCTCTGTTTAATTGCATTTGCAGGTATCTTTGGATACCACCACAAGGTTCAAAACCGAATACTGATCAAAGACTCGATACACCCATTATTAAGTTCAAAAGCAATGCTCATTTATTTACACACAGTCAAATCTACTCATGCATAAAACTCTACAACCTAATTTATCGCTATTACTAAAAGCCTATGCTTCGCTTCGGGTGCCCACTCAGTCAGAGGAACAATGGCCGTTGCTCGGTTCTGAGGCTGCTGGGTTGAGCTGTTTACAGGGTAACAACTAGGGGTGTCTATCTCGTAGCGTGCATTGAGTTGGAACTTACTTGGTCTGGAGCAGCTTTGGCGGGTCTTTCCTCACTGAGAGCCAAGGCCAAGAGAGCGATTCTCTCTTGGGGAATCCTTTTTATACCCAAAAGGGCTTTGCGTGCTTTTGGGTGCGCCTTGAACTTGGCCCCAATTAATTGGACTGTTTCCCAATCGTTCCTATCAATTTTCCTCCAGTAGAGGGATGGATTCCCTGGTTGCTGGGCGTGTCCTAGGTGGCAGTTGGTTTGCTTTGTTTTAGTCTCCTCTGGCGCCGGGGTGTCTGTCTTATCATTGTTTACTGAATGTTGCCTTTTGTTCCCGGGGATGGCTCATTAGTATGTAGATGGTTCTGCAGTACCGGTCTTGTCTGAGAGCTCTAATCAACAGACAGACCTTGCACCTGCTTGCTTTTTCGGCATTGTTCAATTTTCCCTGCATTCTTTGCAAAGTGTCCATTTTGTAATCGGGATGTGGCCATCCCAGGTGGCTACAGATGACCAAACCCTCTGGCATATCACTAGTTACAACTTGCCAACCAAAAAATTACCCACTTTCTGTTGGTTAGTGAATCTTCTATCCAAGCTAATATAGAATCCTAACCCTCAGGGATCTTTCCTTGTGTATTACACCTTTGTATGGGACCTTATCAAATGCCATCTGGAAGTCTAGGTACACTACATCTGTAGGATGCCCATTATCCACTTTCCTTGTCACATCTTCAAAGAACTCTAGCAAGTCGAACACGATTTACTCTTCATAAAGTCATGTTGACTCTGATGTGCTGTGTTTTGACTTTCCAAATATCCCATTACTGCTCCCTTGATAATGGATTCCAACAATTACACAATGACAGATGTTAAACTAGCTGGATTATGTTTTCTACTTTCTGCCTTGCTATTTCTTATTTCTACCCAGACTGATTCTACGTCTTGATCTCACTATCACTTCTCACTACAGCATTGATTCCTTCCTTTACTAACAAAGCTACACCACCGCCTTTTCCTTTCTGTCTGTCCACTGAGTACACTGGGATATTCAGTTCCCAAACCTGGTCTCCTTGTAACCATATCTCAGTAATCACTACCAAATCATACCCCTTTGTCTATTTGCGCTGTTAACTCATTGATTTTATTCCGAATGCTAAATGCATTCTGATACAAAGCCTTTTAAGTTTTCCTGTTATTACTTTTCTCTACAAGTTCCTGGTGTACTTTGTCCCTTCCCCCCAGCACTATTTAGTTTAAAGCCCTATCGACCTAAAAGCCTGATTCTTACAATAAGATGACTGTGATGCTGCACATAAAATGAGATATGCAATATGTGAATCGCTTACCCTTTGTGGTATGAGTGTGGTGGGGCAGAAGTCCGCTTTCTGCCAATCGATGTCTTTAGAGTGTGAAATGGAAATAGGCCTATTGGGGTCGGTGGGGTGGGGGGAGAGGCGCATTCCTTGCTGACTCTTCATCGGCCCCCTGCCATCCTGAAAATTCTGGCCACAGTCTTGACGGGGAAGAGATATAACGAGCTTCACACGAGGATGCTCTATTTTGGGACGTTTGATTCATTTTCTTCATGAAAATAATTTTATACCCGAGTTACATTTAAGCATTGCACTTTAAAACCAAGTGAATTGACACAGTTTGAAAAGCTCTGCCAGAGCTATGCAGGCATCAAGTAGTATGTAGAAACCAAATACATCAATTTGTTGAATATTGCAAGGCACAGTTGATTCCAGTGTGAGAACCAGTTGTCTTATTGCAGGAAGATTTTCCAAGATGCGCCATAGCTGAGATAAGCTAATTCAGTGTAAAGCAGGAATGGAAGCAGAGTTGTATGACTGAGTTACAATTTTCTGAGCCATTGCGCGCGGGGGGGGGGGGGGGGGGGGGGGGCTGTGTGTGTGTGTGTGTGTGTCCAAGGGTCATGCTATAGTTTGGAGTGACATATAAATTGTTTTTTATTTTTTCCTTCATCTTGAAGGACCTTATTCTTTCATACCGATGGATCAGCAGACTATGTTTTTAAAACAAATTGACATGAAGAGTTAAAGGGCTGCAAGATTTACCCAATGCGTTAAACATGTGGGCATGGAGAATTTTTGTGGAGTTTTAACTTTGGGAATCCTGCACCTATTCCTGCTTCTTTATTGCAAGGGGACAAATTAATTCGAGACAAGGGAAAAATAGCTGGAGTGGGTTTGATTCCGTTAGCAGAATAAGGTGGGCCTTGATGAACTCCTGAATAGAAGAATAAAAGAAATCAATATGACAGGGACCGACACAAAATGAATAATGCATCTGCACAATGTTATGCATAAGTAGCTGAAAGTCACCTCAAGATCAAAACATTCTTATACTGCATTAAACGAAGTAGAGGTGTCTGGGACAAAGCAAAGAGAACAATTTGACAGACTTTGTCAGTTTACAAACAAATATGGCATAACCTGCTTTTTCACCTTATATGGACTTTACTTCAATTTTAGGCAAGGGGGATGCATTAGTCAGACTGGCGGACTAGTGGATATAAACCATCTATGTTGCAAAACAGCTAAATGTTGTTGAGGCTGGAATAGTTGAAGAGCATGATAGAAGAGATTGTCTGTTATGACCAAGTCCTATGTAAAGCAAGAACAAACTTGCAATTTAAATTGCACTATTCATATCCTAAAGCATGACCCAACTATTGGGGTTACCTTTCCACTCTTGCCCGACGCCGGAATCATTGCAGGTGGGACAGAACATTTGGCGGATCATTTGACGGTCCATTGACCTTGGGCGAGAATTTCCGGTCTCCGGGCCAGTGCAACTGGAAAATCCCACCCATTGTTTTACAAACAAATCTGGCAACCTGTTTTTCACCTTGTGAAACCCCACAAGCAACAGCTGAGATGAATGACAAATTAATCTATTTTCCTTTGTAAATTGAGGAATGAATTTCGGCTCGGGCACTAGGAGAAATCTGTGCTCTTCAAATGATGTTATGTGATCTTTGTCCACCTGAGTCAACAGTCTACTCATTGGTTTAATGGCTCCTCTGAGAGACGGTGCTTATGATATATAACACTGCTTTAGTACTATGCTGACAACCCAGCCTAAAGTCCTGGAATCTTTAACTCTTAATTCAGAGTGATTAGCACTGCTGCCTTGCAGCACCAGGGACCCAGTCATTCCATCTTGGCTGACTGTGTGGAGGTTGCATGTTCACCCCGTTTCTGCATGGGTTTCCTCCCACAGTCGAAGGATGTTCAGCTTAGGTGGATTTGCCATGATAAATTTCCCCTTGGTGTCCAGGGATGTGCAGGTTAGATTACAAGAGAGGGGGAGCAGAGAGGAGAGGAGTGGACCTGATAACTGTGATCTTTCGGAGTGTGTATGCAGACTCGATGGGCCAAATGGCCTCCTGCATTATAGGGGTACTATGGATCACATAAACAGTTTGTCTGGCCATTACCCCATTGCTGTTTGCGGCATTTTTAAAAATAAATTTAGAGTACCCAATTCATTTTTTCCAATTAAGGGACAATTGAGCGTGGTCAATTCACTGACCCTGCAGATCTTTGGGGTGTGGGGGCAAAACCCACGCAAATATGGGGAGAATGTGCAAAGTCCACACGGACAGTGACCCAGGGCTGGGATCGAACCTGGATCCTCGGCGTTGTGGGGCAGCAATGCTAACCACTGCGCCACAGTGCTGCACCTGTTTGTGGAATCTTGCTGTGAGCAAATCGGCTGCCACATTTCCTACATTTTAACAGTAGCTGCACTCCAAAAGTATTTCATTGGCTGTGAAGCTCTTTAGGACATTATCATAGAATTTACAGTGCAGAAGGTGGCCATTCGGCCCATCGAGTCTGCACCGGCTCTTAGAAAGAGCACCCTACCCAACGTCAACACCTCCACCCTATCCCCATAACCCAGTAACCCCACCCAACACTGAGGGCAATTTTGGACATTAAGGGCAATTTATCACGGCCAATCCACCTAACCTGCACATCTTTGGACTGTGGGAGGAAACCGGAGCACCCGGAGGAAACCCACGCGCACACGGGGAGGATGTGCAGACTCCGCACAGACATTGACCCAAGCCGGGAATTGAACCTGGGACCCTGGAGCTGTGAAGCAATTGTGCTATCCACAATGCTACCGTGCTGCCCATTGTGTTCGTGAAAGACACATTAAATACAAGTCTTAAGTTTTCTCTTTTTCGAATGGAGTATTGACCCACAACCTTCAGATTGAGGTGAATGTGCTGCTCCTGAACCAAGCTGACACATTTTGACTAATTAATGTGAGCGTCACCTGGAGAAAGCCATATCATCAATGCAGTTGTATCCAGCAGTCAAATAATTAAAAAAAGAAGGAATGAAATAATATACTTCTTTCTGTCGACGGCATTGTAATAGACATTGATTGGTGAAGCTGAATAAAATGAAGTTATGTTGAGCTTCTCGGCTTGCTAGGTATATTTTCAGTAATAGTTTCATCCTGAGAGAGGCATAGTGTTGTTTTTACATAATTATTAACAAAACAATAAAATGGTTGAGCCCCAGAGTTGTTGAAAAGAGCAGAATCGTGCCACCTCAGCAGGTATGAGATATTTGTCAAGATCTTTGGCTTAATGAAAATGTCAAAATGCTTAGCTTCAGCCTACAGTAAGTAGTCTCCAGCTGTGCACCAAATAGTGATTAGTGTAATATTGTGAGATAGATTTCTCCCAATTTCTTCGACTGTACATGAAGAACATTTCAAGTGGGCATGGAATGGATAAATCAGCAGAAGAAAATTGTCCTGCTGCAACTTAACCTCGAAAAATGCGTCATAAATTTATCAAGAAATATTGTGGACATGTCTTAATATCTCTAAACATCAAGTAATTCAGGAATTCAATTTTTTAAAAAGCCAGTAGAAAAGGTTGAATGTGAAGTATTTCTTTTATGCAGAAGCAGTTTGCTTGAAAAAGCTGCTACTGTGCCTGTGTGAAAATCTGGGGCAGGGCCAATGGAAGTGGTCAAGAGGATCTGCTTTGGGACTGCATCAGTGATCTGGGTGCAAATTGCGCTAGTTTTCAGAAGATTATTTTGAGGGGGTCAAGATTAAACTCCCATTTCATAATGCCAAATGTAGCCTCTTTCCTGAACCAGCACAAGTGGGCAGCATTTTTAGAATGTGATTTTTTTATTTCAAATGCAAAATATTCCTTGACCTATTTAAGCATGGAAGCTTGAACTTTTAAAAAAAGCACAGCTGAGAATGGTTTATCACTTTTTAAAAAAAAAAAACATTTTTAATCCGGCAATCTAGTTGATCGCTGGCGAATAATCTAATCTTGAAATAAACTGGGGGAAAAAGTAAAGAAAAATAAACAAAACTGTTAGAGGGCACTCCATGGGCAGAGGCACCGGTTACTTAATATGTAACAAATACCAAATATGTTTGATGACTGTAACAATCAAGAAGCAAATGAGTGCTCGCTCTCAGGTTAAAACAACATATGCAAAGCATGGTGGGACGTGACCACATTCTGACTTGACCACATTCTGACTTGACCACATTCTGACTTGACCACATTCTGACTTGACCACATTCTGACTTGACCACATTCTGACTTGACCACATTCTTCAACTGCAGATTACACCATCCCACCCTGCCTGTTGACAAATGATTGGGTTATGATCATCCATGCTGGGCTGTTACGAAGTGTACAAACAATGAGGTTTATTTTTGTTCTTTGGAGAGAGCTCGGGGTTAGCCGGAGACTCGCTCCCCACTGGCATGACAAATAAACCATTTTGACTTTTGTAAAAGACCTGGGTGCCAAGTGATTCTTTCAGATTCATCGAGGCGAACAAAAAACATTTACTGGTTGTTTTGATGAGCAGAATTAGTTTTGTGGCAACATGCTTATTAGTGTCCTTGCCTCTGAAAAAGGAAAGCACCTTAATCTTTGGAGCCTCGGAGGCCGACAAACAGACACGGTTTGTGAAAACGCGACAGTTTTGAAGGTGGGGGCAGCTTCTAATCTGAGAGCTTTTTAAACTAGCGAATAAAAGGTTGCAGCAACTCGATTCGTGCCGGACATCCTTTGGTGTTGGTATTGGGAAAATTGCACTGAGAAAATAGTGCAACCATTTGTGTGCAACAGAATCTTTGGGTAAAGCATTGCGAATACAAAAACAATTGTTAAAAGGTAACTCTCAGTCATCTCCTGTCTTGCAAAGGTAACTGAGCAGAATCGATGGGCTGTCAACCCAAATCCTTCAGCTATTAGAATAATCTTTGACATGTTGCATTTCATTGAAATAGGCTAACAATAGCCAGACTTGAACTTAACTTAAAAGCCTCAGGGTCTTTTCAAAGGGAATCTGACATTAAGTGAGAATTTGTATGGATGGTTAGGCAAAATGACAGAAGAGGGAATTGAGGAGGTAGGCTTGAGGGTTTCTTCAACCAGTATGGAGTGCTATAAAGAGGCGGAAGGAAATTCCAAAGTGGAATGGTGTCATGACTGAAGGCTTTGTCATTGGTGCAAGTGGTGGTGAACAGGGTGATGCACGTTAAGAGTGGCAGGGGAAAACTGAGCTTCGAGTTGGGGAGATTCAAAAGTACAGCCGAGGGCAGTCATGGAGTGATTTGTAAGCAAAAATTAGGATTTTGAAGTTGGGAAGTAGATGTGGATAAGGGTGTTAACTAAGTAGGACTTATCAGATAAAATACAATTCTAGGTGAGCTGGCGTCTATGCATGTTGGAATCTCAGTGAGGAAAGTATTGAGGAAGTCAAATATGGAGCTAATGAAGATGTAGGTAACATTTTAAAGGAATTAGGTGGGACAGCGGGAGGAAACACTATGACAATGGAAGTCGACAGTCTTGGCATTTGACTGGATGTGGCTGTTGAAGCTGAGGTCAGAGCCAGATAAAATGCCAAATGTATGTAATGTCTGTTTTGGTCTAAGCAGGGAACTTGCAAAGGGTTAGAATGGCTTTAGAGTATTCCAAGTTATTCAGGACTTCAAGTTCAACAGCATTGCTGCAGATTGTAGAATGGTGGCAGAGAGGTAAAGTTGGGTGTCATTGATATACATTTGGAACCCAACTACATATTTGAAGATTATTTTACGAAAAGGTAGCTATTGTGGAATAGGAA
This sequence comes from Scyliorhinus torazame, assembly GCF_047496885.1. Taxonomy (NCBI): domain Eukaryota; kingdom Metazoa; phylum Chordata; class Chondrichthyes; order Carcharhiniformes; family Scyliorhinidae; genus Scyliorhinus; species Scyliorhinus torazame. The sequence continues at coordinate 56,060,631 of NC_092723.1, read as the reverse complement.
GGGTCAAAGAATGGACCATTTGATCACAATAAAGGGGACATTAGAGAGGAATCTTTTTCAAGCAATGTGTCTCTTACTGTAGGATAAACAGACTCAAAAAACAGCTTCTTCACCGCTGTTACCAGACTCCTAAACGACCCTCTTACGGACTGACCTGATGAACACTGCACCCCTGTATGCTTCACCCGATGCCGGTGTTTATGTAGTTACATTGTGTACCTTGTGTTGCCCTATTATGTATTTTCTTTTCATGTACTTAATGATCTGTTGAGCTGCTTGCAGAAAAATATTTTTCACTGTACCTCGGTACACGTGACAATAAACAAATCCAAATTTGTAGATTTAAAAAAAACCATGGAACAATGTTAGAGTAGTGAATGAATTATTGAGAAATATAGTTGAAGGCAATTAAATTGGCACAGTCATTGTCTGTTGACGGTTGAAAGGGAATATTGATCAGAAATTCCGGAGGGTGCCGGTTGGGGTATAGTTGGATGAAGCTGAGGCATCTAAGTGAATAGCGTCAGGTTTGGAGACAAAGAAATTCACTAGATCCTTGATGTATGCAATCAGGATAGGGTGAGGAGTGCAACATTAGAACATAGGAAATAGGAACATGAGTAGACTAACAGACCACTTGAGCCTACTCTGCCATTTAACTAGATCATGGCTGATCTTCCACCTCAATGCCATTTTCCAGCACTATCCCCATATCACTTGGTATCTTTAAATCGAGCGACCTTTGTGTCGAATATACAATGACTAAGCCTCCTGAGCCCTTTGGGATAGAGAATTCCAAAGATTCACTATCCTCTGAGTGAAGAAGTCCCTCCTCACCTCAATCCTAAATGGCTTACCCCTTATTCTGAGACTGTGTCCCTTAGTTTCAGACACCCCAACATGCTTCCTGCGTCTACCTAGCCGAGCCCTGTAAAAAATGAGTATGCTTCACTGGGATCGCCTCTTGATTTTCTAAACTCTGGAGAATATAGACCCTGTCTCCTCAATCTCTCGTGATCGGACAATCCCAGCATTTCAGGAATCAGCCTGATGAACCTTTGTTGCAGTAACAGAGAGGTAGAAGAGAGACTGTTTGTGGTGCGGATGAGTTTGCAGTTGTTCTTTTCCTCTTGGATAGTCCTACAAGAGATGGAGGATTGCTGCTGAAAGGCGACAGCTGGTGCTTCTTCAAATTCTTCAACCATATTTGATATTTGGTGACTAAGTCAGCTATGTGCACTGAAAATTGCAGCCTTGGATTTAAGATTGCAATGGTGAATTTTGTACCATGGAGTAATGTATCGAAAATATGTCTTTGTGGGTCAAGATTTCATAAGTAAGAGGACTTTTGTAATGGCAAATCAAAGGCTACCATATGTGCGTTTGGAGGGAAGTGGTTAATTTGCAGAGTGAGATTTATTGAGGATAGGGAGGTACAGCAGTTAAGAGAAGTAAGGGGATTGAGGCAGAGATTCAGGTCACCAAGGGTGAGGATTCAGTGCAAAAGGCTAATTGATGTGGGAAGAGATTTCCGTGAGGAAGAAGTCACAAGCAATGCAAAAGATTTTGAAGTAGACATGGGAAGTGGCATAGAAAGTGAGATATTTATGGGAGAATGTCAATTATTGTGTACAGAAACCAGTTGTTAGATGTTTTAATGACAGGAACAGCTTCTTTGAAATGCTAATGTCTGAAGATATACAGACACTGATGTATTAGATACTCACTGATCATTGAACCATGAGCAACATCTATTAGAAGCTGTGAAACCTCGGCTGGAGGAAAATATATTTAGGAAACTGCAACCTCCATTAACACATCACCTCCCTCGTGCTACTAACATCTTTGTTGTAGAATCAGTAGCTTTAACATATAAGACATTTTTTAGAAATGGCAAAACTGGTAATCCTCAATTTTGATGTGGGGGAGCTGGGACTTGCATCATTCAACAACATGTTATCTTGAAGGTCTATGGAAGGTGTTGTCTGATTATTGATGAGTGGGTAAATGCAACAGTTAGTCTGGTACAGAGCCAACTCTCACAAACAGTCAAATGATGAATCACCAGTTAGTGTTTTTGATGTTAGATGAGGAAGAGGTTGGATCTGGCAGAAGGAGAAGGTTCTTGAAGTTAGCCAGGAAGTCTTTAATTTCCATCTGACCTATGAGAATGGGTAGACGTGAGCTTGATTTAAAGCCTCATACAAAAGACAATACCTCTGACAACATCAGCATGGATTATGTACTTAAATCCAGACAACTCCCCCTTTGTATCAAAGAAAAGCACTACACATCCGAGGGATCTACCCGCCCAAACAAAGGTAGATATTAACTTATTGACCCTGCCAAAGAAAGACTAAGAGACACTGAAACAAAAACAAAACGCTTGGAAGAATATTCATTTTCGCCATCTAGACTCTACCAGCCAAACTCAAAGGAAGGGTATCCAAACTGTTCAAATCAGCCTTCAACCCATCAACCAGACTGGCAAAGTTTAAGTCTGTGGAGCAAGGCCCAATCATGAATCACCTGAATTCCCAGATACCGGAAACTAGTCCTGGCTGGAGAAAGCGGTTGCCTCCCCCAGATCAACTCCCCTCCCCGGGAGGTTCACCGTAAAAAATTCACTTTTGCCAAGGTTTAGCTTATACCCCAAGAGGGAACCAAACTTCCTGAGCAACTCCATTATCTCCCCACATTGGAGAGAGGGAACATATTGTACAACAACAAGTCGTCCGCATGCAGGGACACTCTATACTCGCACCCTTCCCGATCTATCCCTCTCCACTTAGAAGACGATCTAAGTGCAACAGCCAGCAGCTCGATTGCTAACGCACACAGCTGCGGGGATAATGGGCGCTCGTGCCTCTGTACAATCGAAAGTACCCCGAGCCTAGGGCATTGGTACAGACACTCGCAGTGGGAGCCGTATACAAAATCCTAACCCAGGATATAAATTTCAGCCCAAAACCAAACTGCTCCATAACCACAAAAAGGTACCTCCACTCAGACAATCAATCCAGGCTTGGGTTGACAGTGACAAGTTACATTCGCGCCACACAAGTGCCAGGCAATGATAATCTCCTACAAGATTGGATTGGATTTGTTTATACAGTGAAAAGTATTTTTCTGCGAGCAGCTCAACAGATTAAGTACAAAGAAATGAAAAAGAAATAAACAAAAATACATAATAGGGCAACACAAGGTTCACAATGTAACTACATAACATCGGCATCAGCTGAAGCATACAGGGGTGTAGTGTTAATTAGGTCAGTCCATCAGAGGGTTGTTTAGGAGTCTGGTAACAGTGGGGAAGTGTGTGTTCTCAGACCTTTGTATCTCCTGCCCGATGGGCGAAGTTGGAAGAGTGAGTAGGCCGGGTGGGAGGGGTCTTTGATTATGCTGCCCGCTTTCCCCAGGCAGCGGGAGGTGTAGATGGTGTCAATGGATGGGAGGCAGGTTTGTGTGATGGACTGGGCAGTGTTCACAACTCTCTGAAGTTTCTTGAGCCGAGCAGTTGCTGTACCAGGCTGTGATGCAGCCAGATAGGATGCTTTCTATAGTGCATCTGTAAATGTTGGTAAGAGTTAATGTGAACATGCCGAATTTCCTTAGTTTCCTGAGGAAGTATAGGCGCTGTTGTGCTTTCTTGGTGGTAGCATCAACGTGGTTGGACCAGGACAGATTTTTGGAGATGTGTACCCCTCGGAATTTGAAACTGCTAACCATCTCCACCTCAGCCCCTTTGATGCTGACGGGGTGTGTACAGTACTTTGCTTTCTGAAGTCAATGACCAGCTCTTTAGTTTTTCTGGCATTGAGAGACAGATTGTTGTTGCTGCACCACTCCACTAGGTTATCAATCTCCCTCCTGTATTGACTCGTCGTTATTCGAGATCCGGCCCACTATGGTCGTATCATCAGCAAACTTGTAGATGGAGTTGGAACCAAATTTTGCCGCGCAGTCGTGTGTGTGCAGGGAGTATAGTAGGGGGCTAAGCACGCAGCCCTGCGGGGCCCCAGTATTGAGTACTATTGTGGAGGAGGTGTTGTTGCTTATTCTTATTGATTGTGGTCTGTGAATTAGTGAGTCTAGGATTCAGTTGCAGAGTGAGGAGCCAAGTCCTAGATTTTGGAGCTTTGATATGAGCTTGGCTGGGATTATGGTGTTGAAGGCGGAGCTGTAGTCAATAAATAGGAGTCTGATGTAGAAGTCCTTCTTGTCGAGATGCTCGAGGGATGAGTGTAGGGCCAGGGAGATGCCGTCTGCTGTGGACCGGTTGCGGCGGTATGCGAATTGCAGCGGGTCAAGGCGTTCTGGGAGCATGGAGGTGATGCGCTTCATGACCAACCTCTTAAAGCACTTTATTACGACTGAAGTCAGGGCCACCGGACGGTAGTCATTGAGGCACGTTGCCTGGTTTTTATTTGGCACCGGTATGATGGTGGTCTTCTTGAAGCAGGTGGGGACCTCGGAGCAGAAGAGGGACATGTTAAAGATGTCCGCGAACACATCTGCCAGCTGGTCGGTGAAGGCTTTTAGTGCCGACCAGGGATCCCGTCCGGACCGGTCGCTTTCTGAGGGTTCACTTTCAGGAAAGCTGACCTGACTTCGGAAGCTGTGATGGTGGGTATGGGTGTGTTATGGGATTCTGGGGCACTTGACAGCAGATCATTGGTTTCCACCTCGAACTGCTCGAGAGGATCTAACCATCGCCCCCTAACATTCGATGGCATTACCATCGCTGAATGCCCCACAATCAACATCCTGGGGGTTGCCATTAATCAGAAACTGAACTGGACTAGCCATATTAATACTGTGGCTACCAGAGCAGGTCAAAGACTAAGAATTCTACGGCGAGTAACTCATTTCCTGAGACCCCCCCCCAAAGCCTGTCAACCGTCTACAAGGCACAAGTCCGGGGTGTATGGAATGCTCTCCACGTGCCTGGATGAGTGTAGCTCCATCAACACTCAAGAAACTTGACACCATCCAGGACAAAACAGCCCACTTGATTGCTACCCCTTCCACAAACATGCAATCCCTCCACCACCAATGAACAGGGTTAACCGTGTGTACCACCTACAATTTGCATTGCAGGAACTCACCAAGGTTCCTTAGCCAGCACCTTCCAGACCCATGACCACTACCATCCAGAGGGACAAGATCAGATACCTGGGAACCCCACTACCTAGAGGTTCCCCTCAAACCACTCACCACCCAGACTTGTAACTATATCGCCGTTCCTTCACTGTTGTTGGGTCAAAATCCTGCACTGAGGGTGTGCCTGCACCTCAGGAACTGCAGTGGTTCAAGAAGGCAACTCACCACCGCCTTCTGAAGGGCAACTAGGGATGAGCAATGCATTCTGGCCTGACCAGCAACACCCACATCCCATAAATTAATATTTTAAAATAAGCTGAATCGGCAGCCCGACAAACTGTTTATAAAACTCTGCAGGGTATCCATCTGGACCCAGTGCCTTACCCATCTGCATTGGGTGAATACAGCTCACAATCGCTTCCTGCCCAATCGGCGCATCAAACTCCTGACTTGTATCCCACTCCACCTCCGGAAAAGTCAACTCATCTAAAAATTGTACCATTGTCGTTTCCTCCTCTGGTGACTCAGACTGATATAGCCCACAGTAAACGGTCTCAAGAACCTCATTGACCTTCTCTCGGGCAGAAACCAACCCCTCATTTGAGTCTCTGATCTGATCTATTTCTTTGTGCAATGAAACTGGCTCCCCACCGTCCCTGTTGACAACAACTCAAAAGTCCATCTGTGACTTATTGGTCTCTGCCAAAAGCTCTGGTGTTGGCGGTCTACCTCCAGGAGAAAGTCCACCAACCTCTGGCTCTCCACCCTCTCAGATTTATCCCTGTATGGCTTATGAAATTATCTACTCCTTCATAACTGCTTTCAATGTTTCCAAGAGCTGGAGGGCTCATCCTTATTCATCTTCATATACTCCCTAATGGCAAAGGATATCTGCTCGCAAAACCCCTTCTTCAGAAGCAACGCTGTGTCCAACGTCTACAGGGATCACAGAGCATCCTGCTCCGACAACACATCCACATAATGTGGGACATGATCCGATATTACTATCGTCGAGTACCCCACTCCCCTAACCCCGGGGACCCAAGACCTACCCAATACAACAAAAATCACTCCAGGAATAAATCCAATGAACATGGGAAAAGAAAGACAACCTCTTGTCACTTGGATGTTTAAATCTCCACGGTCTGTCACCCCCATCAATCGGTTCCACCCCCCCAAAAAAAAAAATCAGTTCCATGAACACTAACAGTTCCTTTGTCACCCCCGTTATAGTGAAGTACTTGGGACTCGACCTGACCAGCCCAAGATCCAACACACAATTGAAGTCGTTCTCTGCCCCTCCCTTCCCATAATACACTGATGCGTATCGAGATCAGGAATAGACACCGGAACCCTCTAAATAAAATCCCTGTCATCCTAATTTGGCACAATTACATTAACCAAAGCCACCGACGTGCGTTCTAGCACCCCACTCACTGTTAAATATCTCGCTCCTGAGTCCTGCAGAATGTTGACCGCCGAAAAAGCCACCCTCTTACCCTCTTCTTAATCAATACCGCAGTCCCCATGACCTGGCATCAAAGCTAGAGTGGAACACTTCTCCAACCCTTCCCTTCTGTAGCCTTGTCTGATCCCTAACTCTCAAATAGGTCTCTTGTAGAAAGACCATATCAACCCATAAACGTTTCAAATGACAAAACCTGGGACCTTTTAACTGGTCAATTTAACCCTCTCACAATCCGATTAGCCAACCAGACAGGGGGCCTCTGCTTCCCCCCACTCTCACCCAGGATCAGCATATCCATTCCGTGAGTCTTCACTATATCAGGACCTGCTCCTTAACCAGGTACATGTGGAACCGGACAATTATCACAAGTGGTGACTCTCCCTCTCTGGGCTTCTGTCTCAGTGACCAATGGGCCGCTCCAACTAGGGAAGGTCGAAAAGACCCCCACCAACTTCCCAAACAGCTTAAATACATAGTCCGTGGCACTTGTACCTTCCAGACCCTCCGGCAGACCAACGATCCTTACATTCTGACATCTGGAGCAGTTCTCCAGGTCATCGACTTTGGCCTTTAACATCTTTTGCTCCCCTGCTAACAACGCCATTACTGCCTCCAACGAGACAATCCGATCACTGAGGTCATTGAGCGCCTCCTTCACCTTCTTAATCATCATCCCCTGTACCTCCACTGCCTGATCCAACCTATCCAAGATCGCATGAATAGATGCCACTGCCCTCTCAGTCGCCTTCCACAAATTAACTGCAACTACTTGTCGCTGTTTCTTGAATTCCTCCGACAGAAATTCCACCAACTTCTCTGTCGTTCACTGAGGGGCGATGAAGCCACAGAGACCTCCGCCATTTTCTCCCCTTCAGAGGCTCGAGAGACTTCCGAAACAAACGTAGACCACCTTGCCCGATTTATTTCTAGTATTATACCCCTTCCACATCACTCAACACAGGGGGATCTAATTGTGTCACCCCGTACACTTTCGTCCGACAAAATAACCATTAAACAGGTCAAAAGGGCCAAACTAAATCCCCAATCAGGACCCACCTCGTGTAACTGCTCACCTCATAGCCACCACCGGAAGTCTTCTTAAAGTCTATTATATTCTGCTCCCATGATTGATTGTAATATTGTGTGTCGTAAGCTTCCAGACCGCATCTGTCACCCAAACCTCTCTGTTTGTTTATGAAGACTTTTTGAATTTATGCTCACGACTGACCAATTCAGTAACCATTGGGAATAATTCTGCTTGTTTTTGAATCATTGTGGAATGCTTTAACTATTAAAGAATGCTGAAGGCTTCTTTCAATGGATGCTCCAGTTTTCTTGCAGATATCCTTGTCACTTATTTACTTCAACATTTGACAAAGTCAGGAGCCTGAAAGCTTGTAACGGAAAAGACTTACTATCCTCATTGGGTAGAAATAAATGTCAAATTTTGTGGATCATCATTCAGCAGTTACTGACTTAACAATTCTGTGTTGAAAATAGCCTGTCACTGTCCAACCTATCTCTATCTGCCCGTGGTTATTTGGCCATTGTTACTGTTTGAAACAGCATTGCTTTTAATGTTATCCATCAGTTTGTTGGTGAAGGTGAGAAAGAGTGAAGTCATGTTGAGATAAGAAGAAAAACCATGAATCAAAAATGTGTTGAATCAGAAAGGCATGTTTTCAGTTAAGTGATTGATTAGACAAAGAGAGCAATAATAATGAGGTGAGAGAGACTGCCCTTGACATCAAGGCAGAATTTGACTGAGTATGCATGATGCATGATCAATTGAACAAAGACTAGAGTTGGATACAACTGGGGCTTTATTGCTCTGAGATGTGTGGCCTCCCACAGCAGCTGGCGAAATGGCTGCTGAATGGAGGACACGCATATTTATACTCTGCCTACTGGGCGGAGCCAGCAGGCAGGGACTACCGGCGGACCTGTAGTACAGGTCCTACCTTACATCACCTAATAAAGGTGTAACAGTGGTTTACCACATTCACCCCCTGTTAAAATTGAATCCGGCGGAGGTGGTGGAGAACTATATACAGCAATGAATCTATATTTATAGTATTTGAGCAGAAAAAAATGTCTTTTGAAATTGTGTGTGTGTGTGTGTGTGTGTGTGTGTGTGTGTGGTGTCCCCTGAGGGAGACAGTATCCTGTCGGCTGTCAGGGTACGCCACGGCGGCATACTGGGGGCGTGCATGGAGCAATTGCACCCTCTCCACCAACGGGTCCGTCTTGTGGAGTCAGACGTGCCTACGGTGCAGGACTGGCCCTGGAGTTGCGAGCCAAGTCGGGAGCGACACCCTGGATGTGGACTCCCTGGGGAGGGCAGAAAGACGTTCATGTGGTGTGTTGTTAGTGGCGGTGCACAGCAGTGACCGAGTGGAGTGCATCAGGGAGTACCTCCTGCCAGCGAGAGGCTGGGAGGTTCCTGGACCGTAGGGCCAGTTGGACGGCCCTCCATACCGTCCCGTTCTCCCTCTCTACCTGCCCGTTTCCCTGGGGGTTATAGCTGGTCGACCTGCTGGAGGCGATACCCCTGCTGAGCAGGAACTGACGCAGCTCATCGCTCATGACTGAGGATCCCCTGTCACTGTGGATGTAGGCGGGGAAACCGAACAGAGCAAAGAGTGTTTAGGGCTTTGATGACGGTGGCAGACGTCATACCGGGGCATGGGATGGCGAAGGGGAATCTGGAGTACTCCTCGACCACACTGAGAATATACATGTTTCGGTGGAGGGGAGGGGTCCTTTGAAATCCACGCTGAGGCGTTCAAAGGGGCGGGAGACCTTCACCAGATGCGCACGGTCCGGCCGGTAGAAGTGCGGCTTGCACTTCGCATAGACCTGGCAGTCCCTGGTGATTGTCTTTACTTCCTCGACGGAGTAGGGCAGATTGCGAGCCTTGATAAAATGGTACAACTGTGTGACTCCCGGGTGACAAAAGCTGTCGTGCAAGGCCCGGAGTCGGTCTACTTGTGCGCTGGAACAGGAACCTCGGGTTAGGGTGTCTGGGGCTCGTTGAGTTTGCCGGGGCGATACAAAATCTCGTAATTATAGGTGGAGAGCTCGATCCTCCACCTCAAGATTTTATTGTTTTTGATCTTGCCCCTCTGTGTGTTATTAAACATGAAGGCTACTGACCGTTGGTCAGTGAGGAGAGTGAATCTCCTCCCGGCCAGATAATGCCTCCAATGCCGCACAGCCTCAACAATAGCTTAGGCCTCTTTTTCGACGGATGAGTGCCGGATTTCTGAGGCATGAAGTGTGCGGGAGAAGAATGCCACGGGTCTGCCTGCCTGATTGAGGGTGGTGGCGAGGGCGACGTCCGATGCGTCGCTCTCTACTTGAAAGGGCAGTGTCTCATCTACTGCGTGCATCCCGGCCTTGGCGATATCGGCTCTGATACGGGCGAAGGCCTGTTGTGCCTCGGCCGCCGGAGGAAAGTGTGTGGACTGCATGAGTTGGCAGGCCTTGTCTGCATAGTTTGGGACCCACTGGGTGTAGTGTGCAAAGAACCCCAGGCAGCGTTTGAGGTCCTTGGGGCAGTGGGGAAGGGGGAGCTCTATGAGGGGGCGCATGCGGTCGGGATCGGGCCCCAGAACTCCGTTTTGGACCACATAGCCAAGTATGGCTAAGCAAGTCGTGCTAAACACATACTTCTTCTTGTTGTAGGTGAGGTTAAGGAGAGTGGCGGTTTGGATAAATTTGGCAAGGTTGGCATCGTGGTCCTGCTGGTCATGGCTGCAGATGGTGACGTTGTCTAGGTACGGAAAGGTGCCCGCCAACCGTACCGGTCGACCATTCGGTCCATCTCCCTTTGGAAGACCGAGAACCCGTTAGTGACGCCGAAGGGAACCCTGAGGAAGTGATAGAGACAACCATCCGCCTCGAAAGCAGTGTATGGACAGTCTGATTTACAAATGGGGAGCTGGTGTTAGGCGGATTTGAGGTCTACCGGTGAGAAGACCCGATACTGTGCAATTTGATTGACCATATCAGATATGCATGGGGTGGGGGGGGGAGGGGATACGCGTCGAGCTGCGTGTACAGATTGATGGACTGGCTATAGTCCACGACCATTCTGTCTTTCTCCCCAGTTTTAACGACTACCACTTGGGCTCTCCAGGGGCTATTGCTGGCCTCGATGATGCCCCCCCCGAAGCAGCCGCTGGACCTTGGACCTGATGAAGGTCCTGTCCTGGGTGCTGTACTGTCTGCTCCTGGAGGCGACAGGTTTGCAATCCGAGGTTAGATTTACGAAGAGAGAAGGCGGATCGACCTTTAGGGTCGCGAGACCGCACACAGTGAGGGGTGGTAGGGGCCCGCCGAATTTGAGGGTTAGGCTCTAGAGATTGCACTGGAAGTCCAGGCCTAGTAGTAGAGCAGCGCAGAGGTTCGGGCGGACGTAGAGGCGAAAGCCGCTGAATTCTACGCCCTGGACTGTGAGTGTGACCGTACAGTATCCCCGTATCGCGATGGAATGGGATCCGGAGGCCAGGGAGATTCTTTGGTTGGCGGGGTGTACCGCGAGGGAGCAGCGCCTTACCGTATCCGGGTGTATGAAGCTTTCGGTGCTCCCGGAGTCCAGCAGGCAAGAGGTCACATGGCCGTTGATTTTCACGCTGGTCGATGCGGTGGCCAAGTTGTGCGGACGAGACTGGTCGATCGTCACTGAGATGAGTCATGGTCGGTCGTCGCTGGCATCGGATGATGGTGAGCCTGGGGGACCCAGGTCCTGGAATGCTGTCGGTGTCCATGCCCCGTGGGGGAGACAAGATGGCGGTGCCTGAAGATCCTGCGGAAGACAAAATGGTGGCGCCCAAGGGCCGCACGTTGCGGGGTTTGGACAAGATGGCGGCGCCCATGGGCCGCATGTGGACTGAGGGCGAGAAGATGGCGGCGCCCACTGGCCGCGCATGGCCCGGGGAGATGAAAATGGCGGCGCCCATTGTGTGTAGATTAGGGGGGTGGGGGCGATAGCGTACTGCGCGGGCCTGGCACACTGCGGCGAAGTGCCCCTTTTTGCCACAAGCAGGGCTGCGCGGGCTGGGCAGTGTTGGCGAGGGTGTTTCTGCTGGCCGCAGAAGTAATATCGGGGACCCCCCCGGGGCGCGTGGGCTGGCGCGTGGCGCAGGTGTACTGGCAGGGTAAGGCTCCCACCGGGGTGGCCGTCTGTGGGGCCACTATGTGTAGGAGGGGTGGGCTGCGCGGCTTGGGGGGGGGGGGGGTAGGCCTGAATGTTGCGCGAGGCGACCGTCATCGACAGCGCTATCTTCTTTGTCTTAACTAGATCGAGTGTGGCCCCTTCTAACAGTCTTTGGCGTATGAGGTCCGACCCAATCCCCGTAACGAATGAGTCCCGCATGAGGAGGTTCGAATGTTCAGTGGCCGTAACGGCTTGACAGTCACAGTCCCAGACGAGTAGGATTAGGGCCCGCCAGAAGTCTTCTATGGGAAGTCTTCACCAGGGAGTTGAGAGCGAGTGGTGAGTACGTGTCTGGCGAAGAGCGTGTTTGTCTTCTATGCGTCGTTTTCTTTGAGAAGCGCCATGGCGTCGGCGTAGTTCGGGGCGTCCTGGATCAGCGGAAACACGTTGGAGCTCAACCTTGAGTACAGGATCTGTATCTTCTGAGCCTCCGGAACAGGGGTGGTCGCTGAGTTGATATACGCCTCGAAGCAAGCTAGCCAGTGATTAAAGTCCTTTTTGGCGTCACTTGATTGCGGATCACACACATACACGCTCTCTCATATATACAGACAAACATGCAAAATTACAATTTGTACAGTAGAAATTTACTTTCTGACTGCATTAAAATGTAATGCTAAAAGGTATAAAAATAGAGAGTTCACTGTTTGAGTACTTTGTGGATATCTGGCTGAATCAGAATTTTTCCACATTGGTCTTGAACACCCAGTGGTGTCGAAGCCCATGTAAACTACAATTTCTGGAGATAATCTCTTTTATAAATGTAATCCATCTATTCCAAAAGTAATTGATTGTGCATCTGATGTTCCTTTCAATGGAAATTCTCCATCTCTCTGTTTTTAAACTGTAACAGAGACAGGGTCTTAAAAAGTTGAGAGAGATCATCACTGCTTCATTGGCAACTTTCTTCTAGACTCCCTGCTTTAGTAGCTTTGGGTGTTGCAATAAGATATTTAAAAATACTTATTCTAGTCACAACCTCTTCCCATTATGATTTTAGAAGGCATTTGATTATCTCATGTTTGGATAGACCATGGCTACTGTTTTATTGCCGGGGTGATTAGATTCTGTAATGTATCCGCCATTAACTACTGAATGATCCTCAACCATCTTAATGAGATAAGAAAAATACCTCCCATATACTGATTGCACCGGAAAACCTTTTATCTCCTTTATATGTAGCTTCATAGAAATGCAAATGGTAAGGCCCTGTTCAGTTTCAGTAAATCTTTTGAAGTAATTCTAGACTTTAGCAGATGTAAAATTCCATGGAAGGTTGGCTTAGAATATCTTAATTGCAATTCACATTGGAACTTTCCAGATATTAGTTCACTTGTAACACCAGGTGATCTATGGCATCTGAAGCCAGTGTCTTTGCTTGCTTTTTAAAAATTCTCTAAGTTCAATATATCTTTGATCAGCTAATGAAATAAATGATTAATATCACATGCACAAGTCACATCATCATGACAACTGAAATATTAAGACTGCAACACCAAGGAAATGTCAGCCTTGTTCAGGAGGTCCGGTGGGGAGAGGTCAGTACAAGACAATCATAGAATTTACAGTGCAGAAGGAGGCCATTCGGCCCATCGAGTCTGCACTAGCCCTTGGTAAGAGCTCCCTACACGCCTGCACCCCACCCCTGTAACCCAGAATCCTCACCCATCCTTTATGGGCACTTATGGGCAATTTAGCGTGGCCAATCCACCAAAGCTGCACATCTTTAGACTGTGGGAGGAAACCGGAGAACCCGGAGGAAACCCATGCTGACACGGGGGGGAATGTGCAGACTCCGCACAGACTAGATTTACCCAGGATTTAGAATTGGTTTTAATCTATCTCACGTTTCCTGGGTAACTATTCTGCTAAACGGGTCGGAACCACTAGGACGGGTCAGAACCACACGAAGTGTCTGATTTAGATCAGAGTTTCCAATGATTTCTGGTGCAGGGAAATTGTCCATCAGAAGTTTAAACTTCCTAGGCAATTCCTGTGCAGTCCCTGTCTAGGGACCCCTGGGACATTTCTGGTCATTTTGTGTTATTTTACTGAAATGATAATTTTACAGAAGAACAGATGGACTGTTGCAGGATGAGACGTTTAATTGCTTCACTTTTAATGTTCCGTCACCTTCAACCTATTAAAATGGGAATGAAGTAGATAAACAGAATACTTTATGCCAGTATGTTTATTTTGGCAAGGAGTATGTAAATCCGGGGAGCATTAATTAATTAATATATTTCTTGAATGAGTTAGTACTGAAAGAGGAGTACAAAGCTGGGATGGCGATACTCTTAGCTGCTATATTATCCTTTAGTACAATATAACTTGTACCTTCTTACTGATGTTGGTTAGTTGGTTTACTCATCATGAGGTGTCCGGGGGGGTATTTACCGACCACCCCGCCATGTGTTTTGTGGAGGCAGCCTGCCAGCAGATCTACTGACCCCGCCGTTGTCAACGGGATTTCCCGGTGATGGCACCCCTCGTCGCCGGGAAACCCGTGCGGCAATGTAGAGCTGGAATTTCCTGCCGACGTGAACAGCCGGTAAATCCCGTCCAGGTATCATTCATATTTCCGATATGTACGAAGACAAAATTGGCCTGTAAAGATGCTAATTTGTGTTGGAACATGGTCCCACAAGCAATAGACACATTAACGTGCCTAAATGACATTCTTTATGCAAGAACCAATTGGCTGTTTAAATGTGGAATTTTTCATTTATTTATTCACTCACATCGTGTGGGTATCACTGGTGAGGCCAAAATTTATTGCCCATCTCTGATTGCCCTCGAGAAGGTACACCCACAGTGCCGTTAGGAAGGGAGTGCCAGGATTTTGATGCAGCGACAGTGAGGATGTGCAGGATGATGGGTGACTTGGGAGGGAACTTGCAGGTTGTGGTGCTCCCTTGTGTCTGCTTGTTCTTGTTCTTCTAAATGTGAGCAGTCGTGGATTTGGAAGGTACTGCCGAAGGAACCTTGGTGAGTTGCTGCAGTGCACCTTGCAGATGGTACACACGACTGCTACTATGTGTCAGTGGCAGACGGAGTGCATGTTTGTGGACGGAGTGCCAATCAAGTGGGCTGCTTTGCCCCATTATCACCATGGCTGTTTTGCTTACTTGACTTTGACTGAAAATCAAGATTGGAACCTTTCGGATCCGAATGTTGTTTTTACAGCCTGAACAAAAGGCCCATCAAGGGAGCTGAGTGGCTCCAAGATGGTGTTTAGTGGTGCTAAGGGGGAAGGATGTTTGTGAGCAGCATGTAACCAATCATTTTCATTAATTCTAACATAGTCGATATCTGGGACTTAATAATTAACTCCCTGTCTGTTGACTGCTTTTTATAAGGAACTTGAATCTGCTTTAAACACTTTGATAACATCATGTTAATCTGGGTTGGGGTAACCGACTCAAGTCAGACATGGTGTTGGGATTAGGGTTAGGGTTAGTTCGCAGTGATTTTGTACACAGGAAGAAGGTATCTATGGCTGAATGATGGATAACAGGAAAAAAACTGCCCATTCTTTGGGTTATGGAATGAAAGCTAGCAGGGGTAGGGCCAGGGCTGAGGAGAGGCGAGGAACGAAACTGGAGATTGAATTAATTCCTTGCTCTTGTTTCGCTGCAAGTGGTGGAGTTGGTGGACCTCTAGTGATGTTGTTCATTTCGGTAAAGCAGCTGATGCTGCATAGAACCATTGCTGGTGTACTGCACATGATGACAAATAATTGAACTCGTTGTGTAAAAGTTTCTGACACTGCTTCATTGAGTTAATTTGTTGTCCAACACCACTTCTAGCCCTTTAGTAATTCTCAGATGCAGCACAACATTCTTCTAACACCAGGCAAGATACAGGAATTTTTTTTGCTTTGATAAAACATTGGACATCTGTATTTCTCACTCATTAAAATTAATTTCCGACTTAAAATGGTGTTGATTAACAACTAGCCTGGGACTTAATCACATTCATCATCCAGCATTATTAATTATTATAAGCATTATTAATTATTATAAACATTATTAATTATTATAAACGGGCAGCACGGTAGCATAGTGGTTAGCATAATTGCTTCACAGCTCCAGGGTCCCAGGTTAGATACCCGGCTTGGGTCACTGTCTGTGCGGAGTCTGCGCGTTCTCCCTGTGTGTGCGTGGGTTTCCTCCGGGTGCTCCGGTTTCCTCCCACAGTCCAAAGGCGTGCAGGTTAGGTGGATTGGCCATGCTAAATTGCCCTTGGTGTCCAAAATTGGCCTTAGGGTTGGTTTAGTGGGGTTACTGGGTTATGGGGATAAGGTGGTGTGGACCTGGGTAGGGTGCTTGTTCCAAGAGCCGGTGCAGACTCGATGGGCCCGAATGGCCGCCTCCTATGATTCTGTGATCACCTTGGGCCATCTGCCCTATTATCACCTTATGTGGTTGAGTGTCCGATTTTAATCAATAATAGAGTTTAGGCGCTTTACAGAAGTTTTAAAGATTCAATTGGTTGTCCACAATTTTAATCACTCCACCATTGGTGGACGAGGCTTCAGTTGCCTTGTCTGTAAACTTTGGAATTTCCTCCCACAACCCCTCTGCTGCTCTAGCTTTCTCTCCCCTCCTTTAAGACGTTCTTTAAAGCAGACCTCTTTGAACACATTTTTGATCAGCTGCCTTAAAATCTCGTTGTGTGGTTTAGTGTCAATGTTTGTATGATTATTCCCCTGTGATCTACTTGGAGTCATTTTACTATTTTATGCACTCTATAAAATCAAGTTGCTGGTGCTTTTCAGTATCCTGGTTTGCAGTTCTGTGGTATTTTCACCCTCTTTCTTATTCGTTCATGGGGTGTGCCATCACTTTCTGGGCCAGCATTTGTTGCCCATCTTTAATTGCACTTGAGAAGGTGGTGGTGAGCTGCCTTCTTGAACTACTGCAGTTCATGTAGTGTAGGTACACCCATAGGATTTTGACCCAGTGACAGTGAAAGAACTGTGATATATTTCCAAGTCGGGTTAGTGAGTGACTTGGAGGGCAACGTCCAGGTGGTGGTTTTCTCCGGTATCTGCTGCCCTTGTCCTTCTGGATAGTGATGGTTGCAGAGTTTGGAAGGTGCTATTGAAGGAACTAACTGCAAATAATGACTGTGATGAAGATGAGTATATTTTGTTTAGTCCTGTGTCAGAAAGTTTTTGTTTCAAGTCGCAATCTACAAACCTGAAGCTGACACTCCAGTGCAATACTGAGTGAGTGAAAGAGGGTGAAACATTAGTGGCCCAGAACTTCCAGCCTGGGTTGGAATCTCTACTTCTGACCCACATCAGACAAACATTTGCCTACTTACCTTTCTACAATTGTCCCAGTCTGTTTTCCAATGAAGGGTCTTTCCAAATTCTCAAGAGGAGGCAACCATCATAGAAGCCATGCTCTTTATGCTCTAGCTGGTACGTAGAGAGTTCAGTCCAAAAGTCACTTTGCCAAGCTACGGCGAGAAGGTAAGTGTGTGAGAGGATAGGGTGATGACGACATGGGTGAGGGTGAAGGTTGGGTGTGTGGGTGAATGGGTAGGGTGGCAGGTAAGTGGATCTGCGGGTAGGCAGGCATCTGGGTGGGTGAGAGGTCAGTTGGGTGGCTAAGGGGGCAGGGTGGTAGGAGGGTGGGTCAGGAGACGGGGTGTTTGGAGAACGGGTGAGGGGGCAGGGTGGCTGGAGAGTGGATGAGGGGGCAGGGTGGGCGAGGGGGCAGGGTGGTCAGATGGTGAGGGGGAAGGGTGGCCGAGGGGTAGGCTGGCAGGTGGGAAGGTGAAGGGGCAGATTGGCAGGTGGGTGGGTGAGGAGTTAGACTGGCAGCTAAGTGGGTGAGGGGGCAGTGTGGGTCGGAAGGAGTCAGGAGAGGGCTAGTTATGTGGGCTAGTTGCAAGTTCCAGGGATAGTTGGAGGGTCCAGTGGGAAGCCGAGTGTTCAATAGTATAGTTACTCAGAACTGGTTTCAATCTTTTTTTACCTTTTCTGGGTACCTATTTAGATAAGTGAGTCTGAATTATCCAAAATCTCCAAATTTAATTCCGAGTTGGAGACAACTGGGTATGATCATCTGAAAATTGGAAGTTCTGTGCTGTTAAACTGAGGCACTGTTTGCCCGCTCAGATGGACATAAAGGATCCTGTGACGAGAATCCAAGGAAGAACAGGGGAGTTGTCACCAATCTCCTTGCAATATTAAGCCCTCAACGAGCAGCCTTTGAAATAAAATCTCAATATCACATTGCTGGTTGTGGGACCTTGCCATGTGCAAATTGGCTGCTGTGTTTCCTATATTGCAACAATGGCTATACATCTAAAATTCTCCATTGACTGTAAAGCAATTTCAAATGACCTTAGGTTGTAATATAATGGGGGATAAATGATGTTTCTAATAATACATGAACAGGCTGACATTTAGATTGAAATGCTGACTTACAGCTTAAACTATGATGGATGCATGTTGCAGATGGGATAAGTGAGTGGTGTCCAAAGTGAAGATCAGTGAACCATTGTAGAAGCTCTCTGAAAATATTTGCACTTACATGAATTTTTTTTATACCCAAAAGAGGAGACAGCAAAAGCTGTCAATGAAACAAAAAACATCACATTTTGCCACCTTCAACTGTGTCTTTTTCTCATAGCATAATATAATGATTAAGAGGTGCTAATTCTATAGAGGGTGACAACCGAAAAGGGAATTCCAGAGACTGTCTGGAGAGGGTGTTTATTATTCTCTCCCGAGAAACTATTTACTCTCCTTTCATTTTCTGTGGACCTGGCAGATAATTTGAAATATATCAGAATGGCATTGACTTTGTGGTGTCATGAATCCACCTCGAGACGGTATTAAAAGGGATTCAATTGATATGCATCTCTCCCGGCAATGAGCTTAGAATGGGAGTTTACATAATAATCAAGTGTGACTAGCTTATGGAGGAGAAACAGATTATAGACGATTGGGAAGGTCCCTGAGATATACATATGTTAATGTATAGTCAAGGAAGTTGATGGGGGCAGACAGCCGAATCAATAGAAGGCATAATCAAAGAACAACAAACGTATAATTAACCAGCCCCTGAGACGGAAGGGAGGCAGTTACCATCTAACAGTCTCAGAAAATGAACAGGCCAGTTTCCAGCCACCAAGCCAGAAAGCCAAGTTTACAGAAAACAAGCTTCTAAGTCTTAGAACCAAGGCAGTGCAGAAAACCTTTGTCACAGCAGTTTTAAAATACCTTCAAAGGACCAGGAAAAAGCCGGTTCTCAGAGTTCAGTATCATCCCTGTATTGTGCGGTAACTATAGCTGGTTATTCAATTTGGACGTTGTTTGGGGAACAGGGGAAGTCTTACCGAGTTCAGTATCGTCGATATATTTTCTAGATATATTAAGAAGTATGTTCTATAGAAACAGTATGTGTTTAATAATTCATAGATTTTAATAGCATGAGAGTGGAGTCGTCCGGTTTGTGGGTATTTGTCTTTAATAAATAGTCTTGATAATTGTTAGACAACAACTGGGCTATTTTATTCT
Organism: Scyliorhinus torazame; assembly: GCF_047496885.1. NCBI lineage: Eukaryota > Metazoa > Chordata > Chondrichthyes > Carcharhiniformes > Scyliorhinidae > Scyliorhinus > Scyliorhinus torazame. Next base: position 56,041,299 of record NC_092723.1, on the reverse strand, counting down.
CACTGGGGATTCACTTGTCTCCTCATACCAAAATAAAACAAAACTGTACCTCCCATGAACCAGTGTTCTGGGTCAGGATGCCCTCGCAGATAACATCAGTGTGCTTTATAAGTGATGGTATGCAGTACTAACCTTAAAAAGCTGCCCACCGGGATCTAGAGAGTTCTGTGGGATGGATTGCATCTTTCCCAACATTAATTTAGTTCTGATGCCAGCTTTAGGGGATCTCTGGAATCCAGCAATAGTATTGTCATCAAACAAGGTAAGCAGCCAATCCCAGTGATGAATCCACACTGCCAAGCAAAGCAGGAAATATAAAACATTGATTATCTCTGACTGTTTCATCATTTTGTGGGAGAAAAGTTACTTAATCGTTTTGCAGGGAGCGAAATAAAAATTGGGACACGTAAAAACAAGTGTTAACATCAGAAGCACATGATGTCGATGTAATAATGTCACAGCACATGGTTGAGTAACCTGGGGTGGAACATTTCTGGAGGTCCCAATATGTAGTGGCTGTAAATAAGGAGTAATTATTTTTAATAAAGTACAGTCTTGAGCCGCTTACTGAGGGAAAATAAACAAGTCTCAAAGACCCCATCATGACTTTGAGCACATGATGAAACGGGGGGCAGGATTCTCTATTTGGGAGTCGAGTGTTGCCGCCAGGACTGAATTGTGTGCGATTTGCGTTCCCTTCGGTGCCGTTATTTAGAAAACGAGTCAGGACATGCAAATAGGCTAGCACTCTGCCCGTGTGAATTCGGAACAACTCCCGGCCCAGCATGTGTTCTAACCGCTAGGGCCAGAGATGGCGCTAAAGAGCTTGGCAGCTGCAGCTGTTTTTAAGTGATCCACTTACCACATACTCACTGCAGCCACGAAAATGGCTCACAGAAGACCTGTCCCCCAAGCTCGGACTTCCAGTATTGATCCACAGCTTCATGCCAGTGAGGAGCGGAGGGATGCCCCTTCAGGGTGTGCCGCATGCTCGAGCCTGCCCTCCTGAACACCACCTGGGAGGTGGTGGCAGAGGCAGTCAGCGCTGCCAGCCTCACCAGGGGGAGACAACAGGTGATGTGGAGGGGTGACTGTCACTGGTAAGGCTTCTGCCCTGAGGTGGGGGCAGCTAACCAGGGAGGGTTCCAAAGGCCACGGTGCAAGTGTCCTCTGGTTGGGGTGAGCTCTGCTGATCCCCTGCTTCCTCTGCAGTGGGGCTGCACTTCTGAGGAGTGCCAACAGCTGGTGGGCCCCTCCATTGAGTTTGATCAGGCCAATCCCCTTGATGAAACAGCTGGGGTACGAGAGTGTCCAGTGGGGTGGCCTGAGTGGGCTTCGAGATGAGCAGAGGCTCCCTGAGGATTCAAAGAACACAGGCAGTACTCATACTCAGCAGTGTGAGCAGCCAGGATCCTGCAAGTAGCACCAAAGGGGTGCTTTTAAAAGACAGACTGCAGCAATGGCGATCTGAGCCAGGCCACCCTGATCCCGAGGGGGACACCCCAAGTCCATGGACTTGGCTCCAAGCTGCTCCCCACTACTTCCCCCACCCAGGCAACCAACCCTCAGCAAGCCCGACAATATTCAAGGGATTTTCACAGTTTCTTTAGCCTCCCGAACCCGCACCCCTCCCAGTCATGGCACCAGGCCCTGCTTGTCAAGACTTGCAATAATTCGTTCCTGCGTGACCTCTGCCCAAAACGGGTGTAGTATTGCGGGAGAGTGGTGTATACTATATCCAAACCGCTAATGAGGTTTAAATCCATTAAAATGATGGTTTTCCACAGACCCACCAGGGTGCAAACATCGATATTGATGCCAGTGAAGGGCTGGAGGATGGCGTCGGAATCGGCGGCAGGCGCAAGCCTCGATTTTTCAATTTTACACGATTCTCCGCCCAATCGCAATTCACCCTTCCAGAGTTGCGAAATGGAGAATTCAGCCCAGGATATGCACACGAGGTTAAGCTGGTAGCTGAAATACCCTAAATATTGAGAAATAAATAATTTTCATTTGAAAGATCGATGTTTTATAAAACTTGGAGAAATTTGCTATTCCACAAATATAAGATAAATTTTTAGTGTGCAGTAAAACACAGTTATTTATCAGTACAAGGCATAACCTTTTCAAGGACGTATGCAGCTAGTTCAATGTAAATGAAAGTTCAAGTTAATTCAAGTGATTTCTGTCAGCGAGGACATAAACAATGCACCATTTGGAAGAATCTGGAACCACTGACTGCACCCCTTTTGATTTGTACGTTTAATTGCACGTGTTTTTTAATTATATCACTGGATGTGGGCATTGCTGGCTAGGCCGGCATTTACTGTACATCCCCAGTTGCCTTTGGTGAGGTGGTGGTGAGCCACCTTCTTGAACCATTGCAGTCCACAAGCGATCCATGTGGTGGAGGTACACCCACAGTGCTGTTTGGAAGGGAGTTCCAGAATTTTGACCGAGCGACACTGAAGGAACGGCGAGTTCATTCCAATCGGGATGGTGAGTGGCTTGGAGGTGAGCTTGCAGGAGGTGGTGCTCCCATGCATCGGTTGCCTTTGTCCCAGATGCTAGAGATCTCGGGTTGGAATGTTCTGTCGAAGGCATCTGAAATTGCTGTCTGTTCACAAGTGTAATGTTGGTGAATGCTGACAATGCCTGGGTGTTTTTTTGTATTTTGGCCCTTTTACTATGCAAATAATGGCACGAAGAAGTTAACGGTGAAGGCCTTTCCCTCGCCTGTTTCTGATTGTGTTCCGATATTTCTGGATATATCTTTCCTGATTTGCTTTGAGCATGTCTGAATTTTTGTCTTTTTGGTTCACGTATTCATATTTTTATGAAATATGGCTAACAGAAAAAGACCCTCCATTCAGTACTATACAACTTGATAGATTGTAAATTGCAATATATTCAACCAAAACCAGGTGATCTTGGAGATTCCAAGACTCCACTTCCCCAGACATTCAAAAGGAGTCTTGGAGATCACTCTGGCCCTGATGTTTCTGTGCATTCCTTAGTTTTTGCATGAGGTGACCTCTGGCCCTGCTAAACTCCGGTTTTACTCTCGCTTGGAGGTATGTACTTTAATATCCGCACTGTAACTGGTCTCCTTTCTCCCAGCTTTGTTCACATATGCACACTGCAGTTTAGTGTCTAATAATGATGATGGGCAGCACGGTAGCACAGTGGTTAGCACAGTTTATTCACAGCTCCAGGGTCCCAGGTTTGATTCCCGACTTGAGTCACTGTCTGTGGGGAGTCTGCATGTTCTCCCCGTGTCTGCGTGGGTTTCCTCCCACAGTCTAAAGGTGTGCAGGTTAGGTGGATTGGCTATGCTAAATTGCCCCTTATTGTCCAAAAAAGGTTAGATGGGGTTACGGGGATAGAACAGAGGTGTGGGGATAGGGCGGAAGTAAGGGCTTAGTTAGGGTGCTCTTTCCAAGGGCCATGCAAACTCGATGGGCCGAATGGCCTCCTTCTGCACTGTAAATTCTATGAATGATACAACTTGGGGATCTGCATAATGCACACTGTTAATAGCCTTTCGTCGCATGGCTCTCATTGCACACTTCTTTTTACAGATGACTGTACTGAGGCAACAGACTGTACACGCACAAAAGAAAGCAGGAGCTGGCGAGCGTCCAGAAGAATTGCAAATTTCGGACGGCACAGAATCCACTCAGAAGACCGTGTGGAAGGTGAATGGCTTTAGCATTTTGTGCCATTAGTAACCAAAGTACAATCCCTAATTTTAATTCTTCTCCCAAGAGAACAAGGCAACATTTCTGACTCTTCATTCTTCAGAGTACTTGTAAAAATTACTCCTAGTATCATTCTCAGTTTAGGACAGAGAGTTCTTCAGATCTTTTCAGTACTTGACCACTGGATTAGGGGTTTATTTTATATTATGATGGTTACAAAAAATGAATTTCTCAAAGGGAATGAGAGCTTTCTGCCGCTCTTGAAGAAATACTCCTGCTGCGCAATAATACAACGTTTTCTCCACATTATGGTTAGCCTTCGATGGAATTAGTCACTTCATTAATATTCTTTTTCAATCGAGCTCCGAAGGAGAGGATAACTCTTTTTAAAAGCTGCGTGATTGTCATGCAGAAATTAGAAAGAAGGATCCCATTAGGACCAAATATCAGTCAAAAAACTCAACTTTTGTCTCAACATTTCAAGATAGAAGCCTCAGCACCTAAATTATTTTATTATAGAAATAATTATTTCACTATAATTAATTTAATTGCATGTAGAATGGAAACTTTTTGTGGTCAACTAAAGTGAAATATGGGACTAACAACGCAGCATCGAGCTCGATTGAATTAAAGAAGTAACCTTTTTATTTATCTTCCCTTGTGAAATAAAAGTCCATATCACAATATTCCCCTTATATAAAAGAGATTTAGAATCCTTACAGGGCAGAAGGCCATTTAGTCCATCGAGTCTATACTGACTCTCTGAAAGAGCACTCTTATCTAAGCCTACTTCCCCCTCCCTTTGCCTGTAACCCCGCACATTGATCATGGCCAATCCACATGCACATCTTTAGACTGTTGGGAGGAAACCGAAGCACCCGGAGGAAACCCACGCAGACATGGGGAGAATGTGCAAACTCCACACAGGCAGTCACCCAAGGCTGGAACCAAACCCGACTCCTTGGGGCTGTGAGGTGGAAGTGTTAACCATTGTGCCACCATAATACCAATTATGTTTTTCTGACTTTCTATCCACCATAGGGTTCGATCATGGTTGATCTGTATGGGGCTTATATTAAGGCCTCCCCTTGACATTCAATGGCATTATCATTGCTGAATCGCCCATGGTAATATTCTGGCGGATACCATTGACCAGAAGACTCCGATGTTGCCATAGACTCCGATGACCATAGGCTTCTCTCCCCTATGAAGGGGAGAGCTGACTGGTGATGGTTTAATCTGAGGATCACCATGCCTCAGGGGAATGTTGAGAAGGGGAGCCTTCAAGAATTACCTGGGAACACCACTACCTGGAAGTTCCCCTCAAAGTCACTCACCATCCTAATTTGGAAATATTTCACCATTTCTTCGCTGTCGCTGGATCAAGGTCTTGGAACTCCCTTCTTAACAGCACTGCGGGTGTACCTGCACCTCGGGGACTGCAGAGGTTCAAGAAGGCAACTCACCACATCCTTCTTATGGGCACCTAGGGATGGGCAATAAATGTTAACAGCGATGCTCACATCCCATAAATGAATTTTTAAAAATGAGGTGTGGAGTTGTTATAAGAGGAAAAGGCTTTGTTGCACAGTACGCACCTTTCCAAATCACCCCCAATTTATGTCTTTACTCCTTCCCAGCCGTTTGTTGGTTAAGCCAGTTCACCAACATTGAGATTGAGGAAGCTGATCGAAATACCTAATTTTCTCCTCCCAGTTTAGGTGCCAACAAAACCTCTTTCGGATGGGAGGTGATGAGATGAACGACAACAAGATAAGGCAAATAGGATTCTCAAATTCCTTGAGGACCAATGTGTTTTCCTCTCCCCACTATTCAAGAGAAACTTGGTTGAATATTTGTTTGCTAGCTCATATATAAAATAAATTGACTGGTACATCTTGCACAACCACACAATAGCCGAGGGTTCATTCAAATTACATTTGTGTGTGTATGTGTGTCTGTGTATAGCTACTTCTATATGATACTTAATGCAATAATGTACCAAGCCAACCAGATTAGAAAATATCTGAACGTAGGTGGGAAATCAAGTTTAGCACTATCAGTTGCATCTTATTACAGCAAGATAAATGGTCTGGTGCAGTTTATCTGTTAATTTCCCAAGACAGCACTAACACTTTCATATGTTTGAATGCTGCTGCTTTTATGAGATCCATTGGAACTCCTATTATGCAATAGGTCAGGAAGAATAAAAAAAAGAGCTGATTATAAATGGCTGAGAAAAATAAAACTCAGCATTTTGAGGACTGAAAAATAAAATATGCTGAAACTACACGGGGAGTTATTGGATATGAAAGATGAGAAAGACTGGGGGTGCAGGTAGGACCAAGTTGTTCATTTCAGCCCCTAATGAGAAATTAAACTATTTTTACGATGCTGATCAATATGCTGTGTATTTCCAATGTTTGATGTTGCTGTTTCATCTTAATAGATTTCACACAACTATGTGCACCATCTCTTTTGTGAGATACACAGTAAAATAAGGGCATGTTAGTTGTTACATAAGTCTCAGAACATTGAAAGGATGGTCTTTATTCTTTAGAGCTTGCTTTGGCGAAATTCAGTCAATGATTTTAATTCCCTTACCCTGGAACTGTACAGAATGCCTTCATGTAATGAACTTGCAGGGTAATTACATTGAAAAGCTGAGTGCTACACTTCCCTAACTACAGGAAATCTGCCATTGTGTACTATTAGCAGTTACAGAGATTGGGGGAAACCCCATCGCTACTTTAACTTCAGTTTTACCTTTTCAATAAATTCCTATACTATCATAACCCCGAAATTTTGCAGAAAATTTTAAAGGTTGCACCTAATTTAATTTCCTCCTCTCTTACCAGTCTCCATTTTGGAGGTGGTGTATCAATTGTTTATCAATTGTGTTTAATTATATACAGCTGGAGGGCATTAATTGTGGTTTCACTTATGCGGGGGACGCAATATCTTTTCTTCTTGTGGATTTTTACTGACTTCCCACTTGTGTGAAGGCTGGTTTCTCATCCAATCAAACCTCTGGATTCTAAAAACCTGTCTGCTGATTTTGCAGGAGTGCTGGAACATGTCGATGAGGTATTTCAGCATTGGCAAGCCTCGAAGAACCGCTGCCTATGAGTATTTTCGTCATTACATCTGCAATCCAACATTGCTTCGATGAGTAAATTCTCCTGCAGTGCACAGAATATTTCTGGTTAGCTGCACTGCAAAGGCAGTCAGAGGATTACGATCTTTTCTCTTTATCCATTCAACAGCATTCACAATAAATCAAACCAGGCAGCCTGTTCAAGTTCCAGAAACAGTCGGAGCTTTCAGTTTTTCCTGCAGATTTCTGGGTCTATCTATGAAGCCTTGCACACAACTCATTCCATTTGACTTTCTGTCTGTGTCATTTTGCAATTGTTTCCTTTCACTCTGCCTCCGCTCTGGTGAATTTTCTTTGGTTTTAGTTTAATTCATGCCCTCTACATCGCTTCCTGCTCCTGATAAAATGAAGTGTTCATGGCAAACGAATATATTTTGCTTTGAAATTGTTCTGCACAATCACATTGGTTAACCCGCGTTTAGAATGCCGTGTGCAGCTTTGGGCACTCCATTATAGAAAATACATTAAGGTCATAGAGCTTGTACAGTGTCTATTCTCTGGGAAATGGCCAGAGTGGAAAACTTACAAGTAGAAACTCAAAATATTAGGACCATTCCCACTGGAGAGGAAAAGATTTAAAGGGAATTGAATTGAGTCTTTCGAAATTATGGAAGATTTTGATGGGAAAGAGAGGGGAAAGGCTGTGGAAGTTCATGATGAAGAGTCCTCTATTTTAACTTGTTGCGAAGAGGATAAGAGAATATTTTATGAGGAATATTGCTTGGCCGCTGAACGTGTTGCACGAGCTTGTGATGATTGTACCTTATAAGAAAATTGAAGCAGGATTTAAGCAAAGGGAAATACAGGGCAATGGGGAGAGATTAGCCTGATGGGTTTAGGGTTGGATTTTGCTGTAGAAAGATGATGATGTGTTATGAACTTGAACGACACCAGCCTGCACTTACTGTAAATGTCTATCGAGGATGACACCAGAATGAAGATTCAAAAGGTTTTCTGAAAACCGAGAAGTCCAATTGGTTTGAGCCCTACCCTTCCAGTCTTGGAAGATGAATTTTGATGCAGTCCAGACGATTGGACGGAAGTCTGCCATTGATAACTGCCCTAAATAAAGCAATTTTGAATGCTTGGTTGCGGCACAGCGAAATGTACAGAATTCACCCCTGACAGATTCTAATCTTTCAAAGTTTGAAAGGAAAACATCCGCATTGGTGCTTCTGATTGAGAGATGTTTTTGACAAAATGTTACCCTGCATTACACCGGCCTGAGCCACTGACATTGGAAAGCAGTCATTCTTTGCTGGTCAAAATCCGCCCCCATCCCTCATCCAAAGGGCGGGCGGGGGGGGGGGGGGGGGGGGGGGGGGGGGGGGGGGGGGGGGGGGGGGGGGGGGCGCAGATCCGTAGGCATTACTCTTGCCAGGTTATCAGGATTTCTACAAATTTGGAGTATGCTAATCTTAATTTATTTCTGTCTAAAGGAACAGAATTTACCATCAAAAAATACTGAAAAAATTAAAGAAAGAAACTCTCCAATAAAGTTTCATCCACTGGAATAGTGGTGATTTCCAATTTCATGTTGATTTGACAATAAATGAAAAGGTCACACAAATAAGTGGGCTGAGATAGATTGCTAAGTCTTTAAGTAACTTTCAGAACCGTTCCTCAGTAATTTGCCATCGCAAAGTTGGAGTGCTTTGCTTTTAATCTTAATTAGCATCAACTCTGTATAAAATGAAGATTTTCTTATATTGCACGCATCATTTTCACCTTTTGTCATCTGGAGATCTATTTATAAACTAATTGCATAGCCTCTGAGGGTTAGAATGAGCCTGTTGTTTGAACTGCAAGTAGCTTTAAGAGTCTGATGTAGCATTCCTTACTTTAAAGCTGTCTCTAATTAATACTTTATTCTAACTCTAAGCTTAATCAATTTATTTTTGACAGCTATCGATCAACAAATCCACCTTTTATGTACAGATCAAATGATATCTGAAAGATGCAAATTACTCAGTAAAAAAATTTAATGTAAAATAGCCTCATTAGTTTTTAATTCAGCGATGTTAAAAGAAGACTATGTACGTTATGTTTGCCATTGTTCTATTTTGGACTCTTATTTTGTAGCTTTGAGTCTTGAATGGAGCTACTAATTTTCATAAATGCTAAAATGTTAGAAATTCATCCAGGAGAAAAATGGTACTGGTGAGAGTGATGGTTCGCCCAAGGAGAGCAGTTGAAGCCATGTCCATGGCAATACAGCTGTTCATGAGACAGGAAGAAGTTTGGGAAAGCAATAGTGGCAGGGGATTCCATAGTTAAGGGAGCAGACAGGTGTTTCTGTGGCCAAGGCTGTGAATCGAGAATGGCATGTTGCTTCACTCGTGTCAGGGTCAGGCAGGTCACTGAGCAGTTTCAGAACTCTGAGAGGGCAGAGTGAACAACCAGAAGTCGTGGACCATATTGGTGCCAACGACGTGGAAAGCGGTCCTTCAGGCAGCAAGCAAGTGGCAATCGTGAAGATGTGACTGAAGAGGACAAGACTGGGTATTAAATGTCGCTGGATAAAAGGTGTTCAGGCATCTTGGAGAAGGAATAAATGGAAGAGGAGTGGCAGTGTTGATTAAGACAAATAGAATAGTGCTAGAGAGAGACGATCTCCTCAGGGGCAGAATCTATTTGGTTGGAGGAACAAAACAACAGAGGTACTATTACACTGATTACTGTATTCTATCAGCCATCAGCTAGTGGGAAAGATACAGAGGAACAATTTTTCAAGGAAGCTATGGAGTAATTGTATTGGGGAATTTATTTATTCTGGAATACTAATAATAGTGCGAAGGGCAGAGAGGGAGAAGAGTTTTGAAGTGTACTCACGAGAATTTGCTAGATTAATAGATTCCCAGTCCAAGAAGAAAGGAGGCATTGGTGGATCTGGTTCTGGAGAATGAGGTGGGTCAAGTATTAGGAGGGAATGTTTAGGGGACAGTGGTCATTGTATCCAAAATGTTTAGGTTAACTATGGAAAAGGACAAGGAGCAATCCAAATGGAAAATAATTCATTTGAGGGTGCTCCCGCCACTTATTAAATTCTGCCCATGAAGTACAAAAGCAAGGAAATTATCCAAAGAACAAAGAATAGTACAGCACAGGAGAAGACCCTTCGGCCCTCCAAGCCTGCGCCGACCATGATGCCCATCTAAACTAAAATCTTCGACACTTCTGGGGTCCATATCCCTCTGTTCCCATCCTATTCATGTATTTGTCAAGATGCCCCTTAAACATCACTTTCGTCCCTGCTTTCGCCACCACCTCCGGCAGCGAGTTCCAGGCACCCACTACCCTCTGTGGAAAAAAAACTTGCCTCGTACATCTCCTCTAAACCTTGCCCCTCGCACCTTAAACATGTGCCCCATAGTAATTGATCCCTCTACCCTGGGAAAAAGCCTCTGACTATCCACTCTGTCTATGCCCCTCATAATTTTGTAGACTTCTATCAGGTCGCCCCTCAACCTCCTTTGTTCCAGTGAGAACAAACCAAGTTTATTCAACCTCTCCTCATAGCTAATGCCCTCCATACCAGGCAACATCCTGGTAAATCTCTTCTGCAACCTCTTTAAAGCCTCCACATTCTTCTGGTAATGTGGCGACTAGAATTGAACACTATACCCCAAGTGTGGCCTAACTAAGGTTCTATAAAGCTGCAACATGACTTGCCAATTTTTATACTCAGTGCCCCGGCCAATGAAGGCAAGCATGCCATGTGCCTTCTTGACTACCTTCTCCACTTGTGTTGCCCCTTTCAGTGACCTGTGGATCTGTGCACTTAGATCGCTCTGACTGTCAATACTCTTGAGGGTTCAACCATTCACTGTATATTCCCTACCTGTATTAGACCTTCCAAAATGCATTACCTCACATTTGTCCGGATTAAACTCAATCTGCCATCTCTCCGCCCAAGTCTCCAAATGATCTAAATTATGGTGAACTTTTATAAAACATTGGTTTGGCTTCAACTGGAGATTGTGGTCAATTTTGGACACCACACTATGGGAGTGGTGTGAAGGCACGAGAGAAGGTGCAGGGAAGATTACGAGAATGGGTCTCGGGGTGAGGGACTTCAGCTACACGGGGAGATTTATGAAGCTGTGTTGCTCTTTTTAGCCTTAGTTTATTCGCTCTGATTATGTCACCTTTGCTCACGAGTCGCCAGGTATCATTCTGATACCGCCACGTGGTTCAAGCTCGAGTTATGATTAATAAGTCAGCACACCGCTTAGTAAGATTGAAATCAATGGTCATTTATTATATACAACAAGTAATGCTTACACAATAATCCTACTATCTATACAGAAACCTATCACTACTGGCCAATACTTAACTTTAGGAAGGGCCCACCAGGTCAGGGAAACGAATGTCTTATCGAATCGGATCTGGCCCGCGGGATTCAAAAAGGCTGATACAGGTTGATGGCTGGGAGTCTTTATCAGGTAGCGATCGCTGGAGTCAGACTTACTGTTTCTTTGTTGATGTTCTTGCGAAGGTCTCGAGCAGGAAAAGAAGGGAGAGAGAGCGCGATCTGAACTTGGCCCCTTACTTTATAGGGCCCTGGGGCTTCTCGCCTCTCGGGGCGGCCCTTGACCCTGAGTCCCAAGTGACTTGTTCCCAATCACTGGGTTCGATACGTCCAATAACGGGGCGATTCCTCGATCGGGGGGTGGTCGTTCACCTGTCTTTGTTTCGGCCACTGCAGGTCTGGCCCGGCATTCAATTGCTAATATGTTGCAATTGTTCCCGGGGATAGCCGATTAAACTGCAGATGTCTGGGTTGATGTGCTGCTAATGGTCTTAAGTATCGATCTGGGCCGACTTCCCCAGAGCCGAATATGCTATTCTGTCTGCAGCTGTCCGTTTGTGTCCTGTTGGCTGCTTTTCCCATCAGCCTTTTCGGTGAGCCATTTTAAATCGTGTTTTGGCCAAATTAATAGGGAATCAGCCATTTTAGGTGGCTACAGCTGGACATGACATGAGTCAACCTTTTTATTCGGCGCGTTATTGGGATCTCGATTGGCAGTCGATTCAATTACGACTTTCAAAAAAAGAATTAGATGATTACCTGAAGAGAAAATGCTCCCAGGATTACGGGGAAAAGGCAGGGGACTGGAACTAGCTGGGTTGCTCTCAAGAGTGCCAGCACGGACACAATGGGCTGCACGGCCTCCTGCATTGTAACCATTCTATGATTCTATTTTCAAATAAGTGATTATGTAGGTTTTAAAATGCACTCATGGGTATTGAAATGTGCTACTTTCTCACCCGGTCCCACTGACATTAATAGTTCCCTCCTGCCAACAATTGGATGCAGATGCTTGGATACGGATATCTCCTCAGGAATTTTGTACCTGATTTTGTCTTGCCTCTTTTGCTGAAGTGTTTTCTTACTTTTCTCAAACCCCCTGTACTGAAAGTTTTGCTTTTTCTCCCAGATTTTGGGAATAATTCACAGCCCTTGACATCTACACAAAAGAATGCCTTTAACAACTGTCACAAAGCACACTGATGTTATCTGCGAGGGCATCCCAACATGGAACACCGGTTCGTGGGGGGGGGGGGGGGTATAGTTTTGTGTTATTTTGGTGTGAAACCCTAGAGAGAATAAATAGCCCAGTCGTCATCTAACAATTAGTAAACCCTATTTATTAAAGTGGAGAAAAGACAAATACACACAAACCGGATTTGTACTCTAGAGGGGCATAGACAGAGTGGATAGTAAAAGGCTTTTTCCCAGGGTAGAGGGATCAATTACTATGGGGCACATGTTTAAGGTGTGAGGGGCAAGGTTTAGAGGAGATGTACAAGGCAAGTCTTTTTTCCATAGAGGGTAGTGGGTGCCTGGAACTCGCTGCCGGAGGTGGTGGTGGAAGCAGGGACGGTAGTGATGTTTAAGGGGCATCTTGACAAATGCATGAATAGGATGGGAATAGAGGGATACGGACCCCGGAAGTGTCGAAGGTTTTAGTTTAGACGGGCAGCATGGTCGGCGCAGGCTTGGATGGCCGAAGGGTCTGCTCCTGTGCTGTACTTTTCTTTGTTCTTTGGATAATTGCCTTGCTTTTGTACTTCATGGGCAGAATTTAATAAGTGGCGGGAGCACCCTCAAATGAATTATTTTCACATTGGATTGCTCCTTGTCCTTTTCCATAGTTAAACTAAACATTTTGGATACAATGACCACTGTCCCCTAAACATTCCCTCCTAATACTTGACCCACCTTGCCCCACCTCATTCCCCAGAACCAGATCCACCAATGCCTCCTTTCTTCTAGTACTCTACTCTCACGCAGTTAAGACATATGAATTAGGAAACGCACACGTTTTCCACAGAACGTACCCCTTATTACCAAATATACCTAGGATACCTGAACTCTGTAATACTTCCCTGTTACCCAAACAACATCCAAATTGAATAACCAGCTATAGTTGCCACACAATACAGGGATGATACTCAAACCTGGGAGCTACCTTTTTCCTGGTCCAGCGAAGATTTTTTTAACGTGCTGTTACAAAGGTTTTCTGCACTGCCTTGGCTCTAAGACTTCGAAGCTTGTTTGGTGTAAACGTGGCCTTCAGGCTTGGCTGGAATCTGGCCTGTCTGCTTTCTGAGACTGCCAAATGGTAACTGCCTCCCTTGGCTTTTCAGAGTCTGGGCATTTGTACCTTTGTAATTCTTTGATTAGGGCTTCTGTGTATTCAACTGTCTGCCCCCATCAACTTCCTTGACTATTCATTAACATATGTATATCTCATGGACCTTCTGTATCAGCTATAATTTGGTTCTCCTCCTTAAGCTATTCACATGTGATTATTGTCTAAACTCGTTACTGGGAGTGACGCATACCATTTGAGTGCCTTTTGAATACTGTCGACTGCTGTCTCCAGGCAGGTTCATGACACAACTAATCCCTCGACTGCAACTACACTGCCAACCACTGAGAGACATTATTGAGAAACTCTCCCGGTTACCTGCGAGGTTAAGACTTGAAAGTGAAATTCTAATCCCTCCGCACGCCCACCCCCCACACCGCCACCAACGCTCACCAAGCTGTGCTACATATATAGAACATAAAGAGCCATCACATTTATATAGTTTAATCATGATTTTTTTTTTTGTCCTGAATCTGTCCTGTTCATACTGCAGGGTGGGCTCACCATCAACAGGGGTCACCATCATGCAGGTTTGTGGCAGGTGTCTGGACAAGAGTGTTTTCTGTTTTTAGGAGGATGTTCTGGCCAGGTCAGCTATGTGAAAATCTATTATTGGCCTTTGCCAGCAAGTTAAGAAGTGATCTGCATTTAAACGAGTTCCCACATTTTATCTGAAATTTTAAAAATCAGACATGCTGGCAATACTCAGAAACACTGTGGCCAGAGAAACAGAGTGAATGTTTAAGAAGTTAAGAGATGAAAGGGCTGAGTGAGGACAAGGGGAAGGTCAGTCATAGGGTGGAAGACAGATTGACAGAATAATTAGCCTTCCAAGGTTAAAGAGAATGGCGATGGGCCGAGAAAGAACTGCCTAAAGCTGGTGTGTTGCTGACTGAAAGCAAACATAAGAGCAAAGCTGAAAAATGCAAAGTAAATAAAGCAAAATAGGCCAGAGATTATGGTCTGACAAATGTTGGGTCTGAGCAGAAAAGAAAAGTGTTGCTCCTCGAGCTTATGTTGAGCTTCACCGAGCCAATGAAGAGATGTCAGCATGAGAACGAGGTGGAGAATTAAGTTGACAGGCCACTGGATGTTTGGGTCGTGCTTGCAGACTGAATGGAGGTGTTTCATCTGCACTGGCTGAAGACGGCCCCAATAGGCAGGAGGAAAAAAAGCACTTTGCTCCCAGAAGGTAAAGAATCAGTTCGGACCAGTATCCTTGCCTTTTCTGGAACAGGCACAAATAATTCAGGCTCTCGGTCTACCACTTTGGATACTTTTGCCTCAAATACAACACTAGCATTCAGTAAACAAGAACATAAGCTTTCTGGTGAGACATTTAAAATTTATATTTATCAATCAAAAATCTTACAAATGTGTTTAGGTTTTTTTGAAGTTCGTGCAAGTTGAACAATATTCTATCACATTTTGCTGTTAAGTGAAATCTTGCTTACTCTTCTTTGTGCTGTTTGTGAGGGGGTGACAACTAATATTCCCCCCTCATATTTCTTGTAATTGTGTTGTTTGAGTTCTGTAAGGCTATTTTCAACAAAGATATATAAAAAGAATGTGAAACATTTGCACTTTTCATTGGCGACTTAGGCTGTGACGGTCACAGTTTACATGCCTACAGAGTAGATCAGTTTGTATTTGAACCTGTATTGGGAGCCAAATATACCTGAGTTGATCATTGTCAGTATTACGCAAATTATATTGGATGATGTTTCACTTTCATATTCAAGATGATATCTCTTCATTATCAGGTCCACTATTTTGAATCCATGTCAAATCCCATGAACATAATTTCTGCTGTGCTGTCATTAACATTGCAGAGGCTTTCAAATGGCTCCATCGATCCCAATGATGAGGTTAGCCAGGTTGTGGAGATGCAGGAGCTACTGGAGAAGCAGAACTTTGAGGTGACACAGATGAAAGAGCGCCTCTCCACGCTATCGGCGCGAGTGGCGGAGCTGGAGGAAGACCTGGATACTGCCAGGAAAGATCTGATCAGATCAGAGGAGATGAACAGCAAGTACCAGAGAGACATCAGGGAGGTACGATTTGATCCTGTTCAAATGATTTAAAATGCTAATAATCTAAAAATGTTCTTGTCGCGTCTTCTTTTTAAAAAAAAGTATCGTTTCATCTGAAATGTGAACAAAATTTTACAACTGTTTGCATTATTTTAATTGGCCTGGTTGCTCCACTGTTTTGAATATCCAGAATCATCAGTGTGAAAAATTTTCACATTATTTGTGGAACCTGCAACAATTTATGATTGAGAGCTTTTCCTTAGTACCAATGCCAGTAGGGTCACAAAATGATTAAAACGTCTACTTTGACAGATGTTTGTCCCATATATGTCCTTTACTTCATGTTAATGGATGTTTAATGTGGCTGCCATTAAATACTAACAGGTCAAAGGTATTGGGTATTTTAACCTCCCCTTTACAATTATTTACCCACTACCTTTTATTGGGAACACCATTCCCATACCTGAAGAGTGACAGTCCTGATGGGGAAGAATTTCTGTGGGGAAGAATTTTCATATAGTGAGTTCAAATTTGGCATTCTTAGTGATCTTGAAGGTTTGAACACTATAACTCTGATTTTTCTTGACCTTTGCTTTTGCTTATTGCCCTTCTTGCTACAACCACCGCTCCACCATGGGAACAGGAAGGATCCTTTCGCCTGTGCCTCTGCTAAATGCAATTCTTTGATCAGAATGCATGAGCGCAGCCCAACAATTATTCCACCATCTGAAATAATTTCTGTTGAACAACTTCTATGGCACCCAGGTTAAATTTATGAAAATTAAGCTGAGATCAGGAACTTGACGTGGGCCAATATTTTCTCTGTCCTTTAGGTTTTGAGAAATTATAAGCATTTTACAATCTTGCTGCACCTGACACAGAAATCCAAATAGTACCAAATTCTACTGACGTTGTCTTTCAGCTGTGGGCATGCTCAAAGCTGAGTGCCTATTTAACCCAAACATGGACTAGTTGCTTGACAGTCTATGTCAGACTATTGGGCAGCACAGTAGCACAAGTGGATAGCACTGTGGCTTTCCAGCGCCAGGGACCCAGGTTAAATTCCCTGCTGGGTCACTGTCTGTGCGGAGTCTGCACGTTCTCCCCGTGTCTGCGTGGGTTTCCTCCGGGTACTCCGGTTTCCTCCCATAGTCCAAAGAGTGCAGGTTAGGTGGATTGGCCATGATAAATTGCCCTTAGTGACCAAAAAGGTTAGGAGGGGTTATTGGGTTACGGGAATAGGGTGGAAGTGAGGGAATAAGTGGGTCGGTGCAGACTCGATGGGCTGAATGGCCTCCTTATGCACTGTATGTTCTATGTTCTAAACTTGCGCTCACCATTTGAATACCAGGAATTATCATTGGTGCTTTGGGTCATAGTTCCCAATGACAGGAAGCAAAAACTTAACTGGTGTTGAGGTTTGATTGAGTTGAACCATTCACCCTGCTGGATGAAGACATTGCCATGTGATTTAACTGGTGTTGGTGAGAGTATTTGTATTTCATTTTCTCAGCCTTGACACCAAAAAAATTAAGATCACCTTGGCGCGATTGGCAAAACTTTTCAGTTGGACTCAGTGTTTTGGGGAGCTTTGTTGATTCTGAATCACCGTGTTAAACCTCGTAAAGAATTTGATCATTTCAGAATATCCCAAAGTGTTTCACAGCCAATAAGGTTTTATTTCTTTTGAAGTGCTTGTCTAGTTGTTATGCAGACAATTGCGTAGCGAGATCTCCAAGAGCAAAGTTACCAGTTTGCCTGTTTTATGTGGTATTGATTGAGGCATAGCATTGGTTCAGGGACTGGGGGAATTCTCCAGCTCTTCTTTGTATGATACTTTTGGAGTTTTTAACATCCACCTGATGATACCTCAGATAATAAAGTTATGCACTGACATGCCAGGTTTGACTCGAGAGTTTAAATGCACAATCTTCCGGCCAGAAGTGAATGTGCTCCTAACTGAACGAAGATTAAGTAGTGCTTTGTTGTGTCCGAGTATTAATTTAACACTCTTTTGTTGACTTTAGGCAATGGCACAGAAGGAAGACATGGAGGAAAGAATTACAACACTTGAAAAGCGATATTTAGCTGCACAAAGAGAATCCACATCAGTGCATGACCTTAATGACAAACTTGAAAATGAGCTTGCAAATAAAGAGTCTCTGCACCGCCAGGTAAAATGTTTTAGGTGATAAATCAGTTGTGGATGTAGGAGCAATGTTTTGGCTTTTCTATTTTCAATTGGTAATCTAAAATGACAGTCACTCCGACCATTTGGCACGTTTTCAGGGAAACATTCAAGGATTGCTGTATGAATAAAAAGAGTTTGCTAAGCAGATGATGCTGTTATAATACACAAGCACTGAAAGAGATTATGGTTCATTTTCAGATGGAGCCCGGAGGCAGTCTATTATTCTAAGATTTTTATTTCTATTCCCCCCTTGTTCAACTTTTGTATGTTTCTTCTACCTCATCACCGCTCCCTCTTCAATGCAGCGGGGGCTTGCTTGACAGCTTTTACAAGTGATTGTGTCCATGGGTAAGCTGGGGATTGGAAGCACACTCTATGATAAATCATTGATTTGATCCTATATCCTGCTGCGGCAAATTAGTACACTCACCTTCTGTAACACAAGCCTGATTAGGCAACAGCATTTATAATCAACAGGCCTCCACACCAGTGCTGTTCCACATAAATCTCCATGATGAATAGGGCAGCCAACTTGGGAATGTTGAGTCAGTGACACAAAATTCAGCCATTGGTGTGACTTAGATCTTTCCAATGTCACTAGGTTGCCATTACCATACTGCTCATTTCCTTTAATATGTTGACAGGAATATTGTATTTTTCGATCATATGGGATTTCTGGAAAGTGCACATTGGTGCAAGGTGGTTTTTAATGTCATTGTGCTTGTTTTTGAGTGTGATTTATGTTGATTTGGAAAGGTTGTCCCTCATGTTCAGCTGAGAATGAGACAGCTCCACCACTATGTCTTCTTATTGATATGGATCACTGTCCTGCCCTGTCAACATTTACAGCACTGATTCCTTCTGCTCCAATTGTCCCTTTCTGCTTCCTCCTGGAAAGCACTTGCAAATGGTGTTGAGTGGACCTGTAAGAACTGGTCCCAGACTACTTTTTATTCATAACAGCCCAGACAAAGGACAAATATCAGTTGTCCCATTGGTACTTAAGGTGCATATGTACATTTCATTATCCTATAGGTAGGTAGGAATTAAAACCCAAGGTGTCATGGTCAAAAATTATCAGCCTTTCGTTGAAAAGAACAATAATTAGAGAACAAACATGAAGCAACTGACAGAATAAACCATACTTTTGTAATCATTTAGATATATTTTCCTCTGCAAACGTAAATGGGGCGGCATGGTGGCCTCGCTGCGCCAGGGACACAGGTTCAATTCCTACCTTGGGTGACTGCGTGAAGTTTGCACATTCTCCCTGTGTCTGTGTGAATTTGCTCTGGGTGCTCCGGTTTCCTTCCACGGTCTAAAGATGTGCATGTTAGGTGGATTGGCCATGCTAAATTTCCTCTTTAGTGTCCAAAGATGTGCAGGTTAGTTGGGGTGCGGGAATAGAGCGGGGGCCTGGGTAGGATGCTTTTTTGGAGGATCGGTGCAGACTCGATGGGCCAAATGGCCTCCCTCTGCACCATAGGATTCTATGAAATGTGAAGTGTTATACTTTGCTTTCCACTGTAAGCTTTATCACTGTCAGTCATTTCAAATTATTAGACAAGATGCAAAATTTAATAACGTCAAGTTGCAGTGCAGGATTTAATGCTTACTGTTTTCCAATGTATAATAAATTAATTGACTAACTTAATTTAATATGGCCTTCATCTATTTCTGGTGATGAAATGCAAATGATGGTAAAATGCTCATGGTATATAAATAGCACAAGCTCTCCCATATTTTTCTTATGTTCAATTTTTATTCAGATGTTTGAAATGCAAATAATGCAAGTTATAGGACCTCTCATTTGAATGGTCATTCATTTTTGTTGCCTTCCATCTTCAAATAGAATAAAAAGAGATGAGTTCAGAGGGCTGGAGGTGGGGCATGCTAGCTGAGTGTTGCATGCGGCGCGGTTTCACTCTTGCAATTATTCTTTTCCTTTGACATCTATATCTCACCCAGATCTTGAAGCAGATGGGAGATCTTGGTGATTCTCTTGAGGGAAACAAGTGAAAATTGGAGTCCAGCTGACTCACAACAGATCACCACACATATTTAAATAGGGACATTTGCAAGTACTGAAGGGAAGGTTTCTAGTCCTGGACTCAGCAGATGATGATGCATGTTGCAGAAAGGAGGACAGCGGGAAGAAATAAGGAGCAAATGGTTTTGGATATAACTGAACAAAAACAAATGCTTGTTTTAGTTCTGCGCACAAGAACCATCTGAATCTAAACAATGCTCTCTCTCTATGTAGTGGAGTAGTCTTGAACGCTTGTAGTGCAATTATTAAAAATTAAAATGAAACTTTAGAGTGAGCTGATGCAAATGCTTGATGATCTCGATACTAGTTTAAGGAACTGGCCCAGGTGGTTGACAGAATGTGGGCTGTGGTTTGTTGCTAAGTGCTTCCTACGATTTTTGCAGAAAGGGAAATGGAAATGTTGAACATCTGTCAGCAGAATGAATGTTAGTGTGGCGCTCATGCATTTACGTCACCTTGCTGTTCTCTTTCATAAAGAGCGAAGAGAAGAATCGACATATCCAGGAACTGTTGGAGCTGGCTGAGCAAAAGCTGCAACAGACGATGAGGAAGGCCGAGACCTTGCCCGAGGTGGAGGCGGAGCTTGCACAGCGAGTGGCAGCTTTGACCAAGGTGTGTGCTGTCAGTGTTGTAATCGGTCTTCAAAAAAGAAGGGAAATCTCATAATTTAGTCTTTAAAAGCAACCTGTTAGCATCCTGATTCAGTTATGAGCTCGTCATCCCTCTTTCAAAAGATTTTTGCGTTTGTCTCTCTTGATTTTGGATGTGAAGTTGAAAAAGAAATCTAGTGACATGCTTGAGGATTTTGACATACAATTCAAAGGAAGAACACCTCGAGATATAAAGAAAAAGCACAGCTATGTTTGTAATATATCGTCCCTCATCTGAAGGTCAGAAGTTTAACTAATTAAGGCTTTGTCACTCGTGTCCCAGTTGACATAGCTATCGAGCATCACTTCAATCAATTCTTTAAAACACACTATTTTTCTGATTAATTTTAAACTGTCTATTTGAAGCTGGTTCCAGATATCTCGGCATGACTGAAGATGCAATGCCAAACAACCTTTATGGAGACATTTTAGCGGGAGCCTTCAATTCAGTGGTTAACACTTTTCAGTGACCATTTGTTACATCTCTGGACTTTTCTCACAATTGCAGCTCAGAGCAAAAAAGATCTGATTTAACCAATTGAAGGTGGATTGCTATCATTTGGAACTTGGTGCTGATTTACAACATCAAGCCGTACTAAGTGAACAGAAAAAAGTTTTGAAGACTCCCTTGCGATCTTTACTTCCATGCCAAAAAGTGATAAATAGTTGGGATATTTAAAGGAAACTCCCTCCATTTCCAGCTAGCTTTTCTGGTTGTCTCTACATAAAGATGACTCAGAAGCAGCCCTTAACAAGTAATTGTCAGCTTCCATTTAGCTGATAGTGCAAGCATCAGTGAAACCTGCAGGGGGCAGTACGTATGCTGACTTCACCATTGAGCCCCAGTTGTTAATCCTAATGCGGTAGTTCTGTCATTATTTTGCTTCCCTTTAGTTGACCCGTCTGCCCTTTGTCCCAAGAATGATGAAGGCAAGTTGTCTATTATTGTTTATGTTCCTTAAATCTCGGAAATGCCTTATAATTTATTTTCACCAAAGGATAGATTAGATAGTTTCTGAATGAGCGAGAACGCTATAAATTCTATGTTGAGTTGTGCTATAACGGTAGGTATAAGACACAGGTACTGGAGAGGCAGCCCTAAACAATGTGTTGTGGAGAAGGTCAGCAAGTCCCTTTATTCGTGAGGGTCATAAAGAGATGTGAATACTGGGATGCTGCAGTAAACAATATTATGATAAGAAAAGTAGAGGTTTCAAGAATTTTCATACTGTAATATTGGCCCTGCCCTACTAAATTGAACACAACCAATGTTTACGTGAGAATAGAATTCCTCTTCAGTACTTCTATTCGCTCCCCTTCCTTTCTCATTGGTCGTTTTGCATTTTAATTAATTTCACTCCTTCGGGGTGGCACGGTGACAGAATGGTTAGCACTGCTGCCTCATAACGCTAGGGTCCCAGGTTCAATCCCAGCTTGGATGACTGTGTGGAGTTTGCACTTTCTCCCCGAGTCTGCGTGGGTTTCTTCCGGGTGCTCCGGTTTCCTCCCACAGACCAAAGCTGTGCATGTTAGGTGGACTGGCTACACTAAATTGCCCTTAATGTCCAAAAAGGTTAGGTGGGGTTACTGGGTTATGGGGGTAAGGTGGAGTTGTGGGCTTGGGTAGGGTGCTCTTTCCACGGGCCAGTGCAGACTCGATGGGCAGACTGGCCTCCATCTGCACTGTATATTATGATTCTATGAGTGGACATAAGGTGTGTTTATTATTATTATCTAATTACAGGAAGAGTTCTGGTCACAAATTGTGGATTGAATTCAAGGGCTTATTCTTTGTTAATGAGAGTAGGTACCTGATTATTACCACAGATCTGTTGTGTATAATTAATAGCCAGTTGACTCTCTAACCCAGCAGTTCAAAGTGATCATTGTTAGCTAATTGAAGCTTTGGTTTGGATTGTTTCTCTTTATTTCACTTCTCAGATGTTTATATTCTTCTTTTCACTGTCATAGAATCATAGAATTTACAGTGCAGGAGGAGGCCATTTGGCCCATCAAGTCTGCACCGGCCCTTGGAAAGAGCACCCCACCCAAGCCCACACCTCCACCCTATCCCAGTAACCTCACCTATCCTTTTTTGGACACTAAGGGCAATTTATCATGGTCAATCCACCTAAGCTGTGGGAGGAAACCGGAGCGCTCGGAGGAAACCCATGCAGACACGGGGAGAACGTGCAGACTCCGCACAGACAGTGACTCAACCTGGGAATCGAACCGGGGACCCTGGAGCTGTGAAGCAACTGTGCTAACCACTGTGCTGCCGTGCTGTCCTGACATTGAGGACCTTGGAGTGCTGAATTGCATCAGGTGCATTTGGGTACCAAACAATGTGAAGAATCATATACCCACTCCAGGCTCATCACCTACCCAGTGTCAGATTTGAGGGTCCTGTTTTGGAGCAAGCATTAACATTTCTGTTGATAAACTGGAAGTGTACTTGTTCCCTTGTTTCTGGGTCAAATTCAGTAGAGACGTTGATTGTTGAGGTTATTAAGGTTTTTCTGATGAATCTGAAGGTCAGAAGTTTAACTAATTAAGGCTTTGTCACTCGTGTCCCAGTTGACATAGCTATCGAGCATCACTTCAATCAATTCTTTAAAACACACTATTTTTCTGATTAATTTTAAACTGTCTATTTGAAGCTGGTTCCAGATATCTCGGCATGACTGAAGATGCAATGCCAAACAACCTTTATGGAGACATTTTAGCGGGAGCCTTCAATTCAGTGGTTAACACGTTTCAGTGACCATTTGTTACATCTCTGGACTTTTCTCACAATTGCAGCTCAGAGCAAAAAAGATCTGATTTAACCAATTGAAGGTGGACTGCTATCATTTGGAACTTGGTGCTGATTTACAACATCAAGCCGTACTAAGTGAACAGAAAAAAGTTTTGAAGACTCCCTTGCGATCTTCATCAGCCATTGAGAAATTTACAAAGTTAAACAATGATTTTATTATTTTATGTTAAACAATGATTGCTGTCTTCTCCTGTCCCTGCCTGCTTTAGGGCTTGCAAAGATAACAGTCTTATTTTACATTGTTCCAAATCATTATGATTTTCTCATTCTGATGGAGAGAATAACTGTACTCAATTGCTTTTTAGAGGATAAAGTGATGTATATTGTGAAAATGAAAAGATGTTATATGTTTAAAATTCAAAATGGAATATAGTACATGCACATAACTTGAGACATGACTTAGGATAGGTATGACATGTTTGAGTGGTGACTTTGATACTATAATTTCCAAAGCTTTCCATGCCTCATGTCTCGATCTGTTGTTTAATCATTGCTAAGCGACTGGTTGCTGCGATTCGTCAGCAATTCCATTAACGTATCTATGATGATCAGAATGGTAAAAACAAACTAGATATGTTGGCAGATGGTCCCTCTATCTGTGAACCCTAGGCATGTTACTTGGCTAGCAAGCAGAATGTAGACATACTCTGGTATCTGCGTATCATTTGTTTATTATTAGTTATGGGAAGCAGGTTATGGGATGGGTATGTTGCTCCTGTGCATGTGTTCCAATCTCTTGAGAGAAAATCTTAAAACATGACTGACTGATTGATATCAGTGATATATCATCATCTATATCATACATTAGCATATCCCATCAGTAGATTCTGCTACATTATGGGCTATGGTCCTCTTCTGTTTAGCAATTCCTGTGTTCCTATGTGCAAAATAGTGAAGCTTTTTTCAGAGTGCAGGTGGAAGTTGGGCACAGTTCAAGCTCCTGCACTAATGGATCCCATGGTTTGGAGCAGCAGAGTGGAGAAATTGAAACTGTTTTGAAAAGAAATCACAATTTAACAGAAGAGTGAGAGGTCTTAAACATGAGTAACCTTCAAAGTGAGTAGATGCAGGATATATGTAGGGTACGTTTGCCTTGCTTTCTTCCAACAATATTGGCTCACCTTTAAGTCAAATAAATGTTCAGGTGAACAAATAATGCTGAAGGCAGTTATCCAGGTTCCATCTTATTGTACTACTGTGCAGCTTGTTGTGACTAAAATTGTCTTCAGTAACAAGGGCCAGTTTGGTATGATTTGGGGAATCATGCCTTGAAGACATGGTCAATTAGGGTCATTTGAGCCCCTCCAATCTCTACAAACTCTGCAGCAGGAAGGTAAAGCAACCTTATAAATGAATAATAACCTTTTCCCCATCTTCCTGTTAGGCAGAAGAAAGGCACGGGAGTATAGAAGAGCGCTTAAGACAACTGGAGAGCCAGCTAGAAGAAAAAAACCAAGAGCTTGGACGGGTAAGTTGCACATTGTTACTTACAGAAGGAAAAAAGTGGCATCTGCTGTTCTAACTGAAAATACCCTTGAGGAGATTTAGAATTGAAGTATAATACCTCATAATGTGTTAATCACTTGGCTGCCTACATATGTCAGTTTTTCATTGCTCATTTCCATTACGTTGATTGTGGTAGATTGGGGAATAAATATACTGATCCATTTACCATGAGGCAAGTTTTCTACTTTGAGATACAGTTCAAGGGGATAAAATAAAGATTGATTGGGGCCTCTGACCATTTTGAAGGAATAAGAACAAAGAAAAGAACAGCACAGGAGCAGGCCCTTCGCGCACCAAGCCTGTGTCGACAATGCTGCTCGTCTAACCTAAAACCTTCTACACTTCCGGGGTCGGTATCACTCAATTCCCATCCTATTCATGTATTTGTCAAGGCACCCCTTAAACATCACTATTGTACCTGCTTCCACCACCACCTCCAGCAGCGAGTTCCAGGCACCCACTACTCTGAGTAAAAAGCTTCCCTCGCATATCTCCTCTAAACTTTGCCCCTCACACCTTAAGCCTATGTCCCCTTGTAATTGACTCTTCTACCCTGGGAAAAAGCTTCTGACTATCCACTCTGTCCTTGCCCCTCATAATTTTGTAGACTTCTATCAGGTTGCCCCTTAACCTTCATCTTTCCAGTGAGAACAAATTGAGTTTATCCAATCTCTCCTCATAGCGAATAAGGTTTTTGATAGTTTTGTACAATTAGGTAATATTAGGGTCATCTGAAATGCTAAGTCACGCTGGTGAGCTTGATAGAACAGCTCGTCAGCCAGCACAATCTGTAACATTCACCTGAAGGCTGATCGCAAGTAGGACAATTTACTGCACCAATGTCAAACCTATAACTTGAGAAGGTACTGACTAATGGCAACTAGTTTTGCAAAGGAAAGAGGGGAGCAGAAATAATATTAACAGACAATCAGCAACCAAAGAGTTGCAGAAAGATGTGCTTTGGTGAATTAGACGGATGGACGCTTACAAAAATTGAACAGCAGGGTAAACAAAATGAGCAAGGATTTCAGTATTACTTAGAATAGAACACACAGCAGCTTCTGTACGAAAAAGGCAACACACCAGATTGTTGTTACCTCAGGTGGTCATACTGAGAGACTTGGTCCTGATGTCTTCATCCACGTCAATTTGCATTCCTACAATTTCCTTTTCCTCAAAGCTTTGTCGGGAGGGTGCTAGACGGTGAAGGAGGTGAATAGTAAGAAGTAAGTGAAGACTTTGGGGGAGATCGAAGATAAAATATGTTTTTTTGGGGAGTTTACTGAGACAGGGACAGAGTTAGCTTGAGTATTTAGTTTAGGAGACAAGTTCTCAAAAGCAACGTTGAGAGCTTTCATCGGTGATTAAAATTGTACCCTGAAGTAAGAGGATAGCTATGAGGGAGAGTTTTTTTCAGATTCGGATACAGCACGGTGAGTGGTGTTACATTGGGAAAACTCTCACTGTAATATTGAAGGGACGATTTTGAAACTTACCGATGATGTCAAGCGGAGGGATGGGTGTTACAAGTTGTCATAACACAGCTGATTGGCAGAATGAGCCAATGGAAGTAGGTTCAGTTTGAGTTGGAAACATGTGAAATAACAAATTTCGAGAATCAGAATAGAAAAGGGAAATCTTAATTGGAGTAGAGACACAAGAGATGCAGATGTAATTCAGTTATTTCACAGCAGTGCAAGGCAATAAGGTCACAAAAGGGCTGATGGAATTCTTAGTTTTGTTTGCAGAGGCATAAAGCACAGTCAGGGGTAATGCTGAATGTGTACAAGACCTCAGGGTGAAGATATAGTATTGTGAAGACTCTCCGAAAGGTTAGAAAAGCAATGTAAAAGACAAAATGTGGATTCACTCTGACGCTGTCAGAAATAGGAGCCACCATTATCAAGACTGGAGAAGGGACTTGTTTTCTCTTGAGCTGAGAAAAAATAGGGGTAATGTGAGGAAGATGGTGAAGAGTAAATTTGAACTTCATAGAGTTACCACGAGTTAGCTAACTGGTATTGAAAGTGTACAAATTCAAGATGGCCGGGAAAATAATTAAAAGACAGGTTAGAAAAAGAAGTTGTTTAGAGGGAAGTTAGAACATGAAATTCTCCGTTGCTGCTGTTAAATCAGAATTCTTAATTTCCATTAAAAGGCAAGTACATGCTGGAAGAGGAAAATTGAATGAAATGGAATGTGAGCAAGCATTTGGGTTAGCCTAGGTCATGTGGAGAAAATCACTGGAGCAAACCCGATGGCCTGAATGGCTAGTTTTTATGATGTAACTTTACGATTCATGAAGTTCCACAATTGAAGCATATTTTTTGGATTGCTTTTCAATTGGGTAGAACAGTGGTATGGATAAAGTGAGCTTGTCAAGGGAGTAACAGCATTTTACAATCTATCTGCTGTTATGCCAATTGTGGGCCAGATATCTTGGAGAAATAGGATTCCAGTCCCAAACTGCAGTTGAGAATTTGATCGTACTCACCATGTTACTCACTATCTCACATAATTGTTAACATGACCTGTAAAATACAAATTTGATACGTTTGAGATATATAAAAAAACAAATCACTGAGATTGCTGACTGAGTTTCACTCTACTTACATAGAAAATAGGGGCAGGAGTAGGCCATTCAGCTACTTGAGCCTGTTCCGCTATTTATTATGATCATGTCTGGTCATCCAAGTCAATAGCCTGCTCCCCCATATCCTTTGATCCCTTTACCCCCGAGAGCTATAACAAACTTCTTCTTGAAAACATACAACGTTTTGGCTTCAACTACTTTCTGTGGTAGCGAATTCTACAGGCCCACCACTCACTGGGTGAAGCAATTTTTCCTCATCTCAGTTCTAAATGATCTACCCCAGATCTTCAGACTGTGAGCCAGATTCTGGACGTCCACACCATCGGGAATATTCTCCCTGCACCTACCCTGTCTAGTCCTGTTAGAATTTTTATAGGTTTCTATGAGATTCCCCCTAATTCTTCTGAATTCCACAAGAATATAATCCTAACTGACTCATTCCCCGCCTCATAATCCGATCCGCCATCCCAGGAATAAGTCTGGTTAACCTTTGCTACTCTCCCTCTGTGGCAAGAACATCCTACCTCAGTTAAAGAGACCAAAATGCACACAATATTTCAACTGTGGACTCATCAAGGCCCTGTATAATTGCATCAAGGCATCGCTATTCCTTTTCTCGAATACTCTCGCTTTGAAGACCACCATAACATTTGCCTTCTTCAACGTCAGCTGCACCTACATGATTCGCTTCAGCGATTGGTCTACGAGGACACCCAGGTCGCCCAGGTCTCGTTGCACATTTCACTCTCTCAATTTATCGCCATTCAGATCTGCCTTCCTGTTTTTGATACCAAAATGCATAACCTCACATTTATCCACATTATATTGCATTTGTCCACTCAGTCAGCTTGTCCAAATCACTGAGGCATCTCTGCATCCTCCTCACGGCTTACCCTTCCACCCAGATTTGTGTCATCTGCAAATTTGGCAATATTGCATTTAGTTCCCTCATCTAAATAATTAATATATATTGTGAATAGCTGGGGTCCCGGACAGCACTGATCTCTAAGGTATCCCACAAGTCATTGCATGCCATTCTGAAAAGGACCTGTTTATTCCTATTCTTTGCTTCCTGACAGCCAACCAGTTTTCTATCCATATCAATATTACCCCCAATCCTACGTGCTTTAATTTTACGCGCTAAACACTTGTGTGGGACTTTCTCAAAAGCCTTCTGAAAGAAAGTCCAAATAAACCACATGAACCCGTTCCCCCTCTCAACTCTACGAGTTACATTCTCGAAGAATTCCAGTAGATTTGTCAAACATAATTTCCCTTTTGTAAATCCATGCTGATTCTGTCCGATCCTGCCGCTATTTTCTAAATGTTCTGCTCTTAAATCTTTTCTTTCGGACTCTAGATATTTTCCCACTCCTGACATCAGGCGGACTGGTCTATAATTCCCTGTTTCTCTCCCCCTCCCTTTTTAAATAGTGGGGTTACATTAGCTATCCTCCAATCTGTAGGAACTGTTCCAGTGTCTATATGATCTTGGAAGACGACCACGAATGCTTACACTATTTCTAGGACCTGACATAGCATGACCTCCTCCACAGATTCTGTCTCACTGGCTGAGCATTGTCAGAATTTTCTGTTTTTACTTCAAATTTCCAGTATCTGCAGTGTTCTGCTTTTGACCTATTCGCAATCTTGTTTGCTCAGGAAATTGTTTATAATTAAGTTAACAGAGAGACTGAGCAATAGGTTATTGTCAAGGCATTTCAACAGTAAACCATTACGAGGGAGACTGAGGCAATAGGTCATTCTCAGTTAACTTCAACAACAGACTGTCACACGCTAGGGTTTCTCTCAAAATCACTTTGTGAGTAGACTATTGAATGTATCATTATTCAAAAGTGAAATTAGGTGTTGGAACCAGTGCTTTTCATTTTAAAAGCGAAACAACTTTGGTACAACTTTGGTACAAACAATCCATGCTCCACTGCTGGTTTATTCCTCTGGGTGTATCTACTTCACAGACCTTTGAGCCATTTGGATAATCTCGATGATATGGGTTTCCTCCGGTTTCATCCCACAGTGTGCGGGTTACCTGGATTGGCCATGATAAATTGCCCCTTAATGTCCAAGGATGTGCAGGTTAGGTTATGGGGTTAGGGGAATGGGCCTAGGTAGGGCGCTCTTTCAAAGGATTGGTGCAGACTTGATGGGCCAAATGGCCTCCTTGTGAACCTCCTGTCCGAAGATCATTAACCTGGGCCTTTGGATTAGTAGTGCAGTGAGAATAACACTACGCCACTGTCTTACCACAAGACTGGAAAGACTTTTTAAATTTTGCTAAAACAGCATTTCTTCTTATTCTCTGGGTTAAGATTGCACTAAAAAAGCTACACCTGACTTTGCTACGATTTTATTGCGATTATGGTGTTTGTCAAGGATACAGCAGCATTGTCGTTATAGTATTGGACCAGCAGCCCAAAGCTGGTAGGTAATGATAAATTGTGAAGTTGAATTTATGAGCTTCTGCTAGAGTTGATAACCAAACGAGTTAACCAGCCAGGCTGTCGTGAAAACCATGTGAGTTCTCAGGGGAGAGTTGGCTTCAAAGAAAATTTAAGTATTGTTTCTTGGGTTGGTTTGGCTTGTATTTAACCACGCCTCTAATCTTGACCGCAGGCTCGGCAGCGGGAAAAAATGAACGAAGAGCACAACAAACGTCTGTCAGACACGGTGGATCGACTGCTGTCAGAATCAAATGAAAGGCTCCAGCTCCACCTGAAGGAGCGAATGGCTGCCCTTGAAGAGAAAGTAGGTGGAGATGGTGCTGAATTGGCCCAGTGTTGGAGGGTTGGGAGGGACTGATGAATGAAACATTGTTCTATTGTCAGAATCTGAAATAAATGCGGTTGGCAAGGAGACCTGTATTTTCAAAGTTGAGCATCAACGGCAATGTAAATATACATTTTTTAAAAATCACCACTTCAAGCTCGTTACATCCCTTGCGTTGATCACAATGCAAGGAGCAATTTTTATCTCCATTGGGGTGATGACAGTTTGGAAGTGAGCATCCTGCACTGACATACAAATAATACTATTTTAGCAGTGGAAAAACATATACAAGGAAAACAACAATGAATTATTTACCCCATGGATTTGATATTAAACATTGTATGGAGCACATTTGCTGGAAGCAGAATCATCAAGATTTGATGGATTGATTGATGTTCAGTCTGCAATGAATTGTGTTTGAATTCTTTTTTTAAATAAATTTAGAGTATCCAATTATTTTTTTTCTAATTAAGGAGCAACTTAGTGTAGCCAATCCACCTACTCTGCACATCTTTGGGTTGTGGGGGTGAAACCCACCAGACACGCGGAGAAAATGCAGACTCCACACAGGCAGTGACCCGGGGCCGGGATCGAACCCGGTCCTCAGCGCCGTAGGCGGCAGTGCTAACCAATGGGCCACCGCGCTGCCCTGTGCTTGAATTCTGAACCCTGTTTCCCCAGCTCTATATCAGTGGCAAACAACATTTTGCGTGGCCAAGGGCAGCGCTCAAAGTCTGACATGCTCTGGTGTAAAAGTATCATAGACATTGAGTAGTAACATACAGTTTGCAATGGTGTCATCCACAACACCAGGAACACAATTTTGTCTAGCTTGGGGAATGCCCCTGTGAATCTATATCATGAAGCCAGATTGAAAAGGTTTGTGATGGAAGCTTAGATATTTTATTTGACAGGCACCAGTTGCCATGATTAAGTCAGAAACACTCTTCATCAGTTGCTTAAGCATATCACTTCCAGATCCAGCAGCATTAGTGACACATGGCATCTAGTGGTCATATTACGGTACTGCAAATGCATGCCAATTCCAAAATCACAATGGCATTCCAATGTTGAAATCCGAGTCTAATGACAGCCAACTCTTCAAGAAAAAGTCAGACTTGTTTAACTTACATTGGAAGGCATGTATTTCAGATAATAGGGACGATCTCTTGAATACCCTTTGTAGCATAAATAATCTAGTCCCAATCAGATTACAAAGCAGAATAACTATCATTTTTACAGTATTGATCAATGGTGAGATCTGTCCTAGAGTATGAACTGCAGTTGTGAGTCCCCTTGCCTCATATAGGATTGAATTGCATAGTTCAGAAAAGAAGGAAAAAGAAGGGTAGAGGTGAAACGGGTTTTCAAAACAATGAAAGATAAAGCGGGATTAAAGTGCAGGCTATTTACACGACCGGCATATCTCAGATGAGAGAACAAGTCCAAAATTTGTGAGCTTTGAGCAAGATTGTAGGCTTGGCAAAAAAAAACCAAATCTTTTCAGACTCTAAGTGGCAGTGAGTATTTCAAGGTTAGTGATCGGTTCTGAGAGGGGAGCTGGGTTGATTACTGCTGAGAAGGAGGATAGAAGGTTATAAAGATATCGATTGTTCATTTTTTTGGAATGGTGCAAGAAGGAACTTGGTGGATTTTTAAAGAAGAGGATAAATGGATGATATCAGCTGTCCTGGACCCAGACTGTTGAATGCTTCCCATTCCAGATTTTATTAGCTTGTATTTAAAGTTAAAGGCTATCACCATTCTATGTCCCATGTGTTTTATTAACCCAGATTTCTCAGAATGTTGTTCACCTTATCACCCGGGCGATGGAGTTGGTATCATTAGCAAATTTATGTTAACAGAGGTGCTGTCAACCAAATACATTATGAATAATGATATATCTCTGATGGTCACACCTATCTTTCCCATCACCGACTGTCATGTTTCCTTTTTTATCGCACCAGCCCACGATCCAACTGCTAATCTCCTGTTAATTCTATTGGTTTAGCGCCATTTGATTCTCAAGCAAATTATATCCACTCATTTTGTTGCCTCGCTAAAAAATTCCAAGAAAGAAAAAGTGCACCAGTACATGCGAAAATACAAATTAGCAGCGGGAGTAGGCCACTCGGCCCCTCGAACCTGCTCTACCATTCAGTGAGATCATTGTTGATCCGCTTGTAACCTCAACCCCACATTCCTGCCTACCTATGATAACCTTTCATCGCCCCCTCTCCCTTAGCTTCCGGTGCTCCTGATACAAGAAATGGAATGGGTCCATGAAACACCAAAGCAGGGTTTAAATAGTAAGCACATAATATGGTACCAGGCACTAATATAGAAAACCCAAACTGCTTTCATCCCTGATTTATGATCATCTTTAAATTGAGACTGGTGGAGAGGGTGTTAGGTGCTGAATTGTACAGCCGTTTTCACACAGCTTGTATTTGGCCCACCCCTAAATAGCATGGACTTTAACTACATCCCATCAGCCATAGCAGGAATGAGCCATTTTAAGAAATTGACCACAGTGTAACATTCAGACAACAAAGTAAAGTATGTGCTGTTTTATCTCATTAAATGTAACCTGATGGCAAGTTTAGTAAACGGTAATCCTGTTTTGTAATCAAATAATTGTTGGTTCTCGAAGGACTGCTATGCTATCAACTAGAAACAGAGCCTTCTCCAGCTTTTGAAATATTGCAGCTACAGGTGGTGCTGTCAGCAGAATGATGCCCGTCAGAACAATTTGTGTGGGTCTGAACCTAGTGTAACACAGTGACGACCAAAGCAAGCCAATGTTACTCAGGAAGATCTCCGAGCTCCTCCACCTACATTGGGCAAGATTTTAGCTCTAATTCTAATTCTTTCCCCCTCCCCCCTTTCATTCCCTTAATTGAAAAGATACAGGAACATGCAGCATGCTGGAAGGATAATTTAACCTCAGTCACAGTTCCCACAGAGCAAAGATATGGATGGATATGTTACATTTTTTCCCACTTCTCCCCCATAAACAGAAATTTCAGATTTTAGCTCCAACTAAATAGTAATATTTTGGTCTTTAACATTTCATGAATGAAAATAATCAAATCCAACCAAACTTTTGGCTCTTAAATCCCTACCCTTCCCTGCCACCTCTAACCCATTCAGCAGGGTCTGGGCCCAGTTCCTCCTCTCCCTGAGGGGAAAAACTCTTGCTTCCCATCCCCCATTCATCCAATGAATGAAATTTGAAGTCTTTGCCCTTCAATCTCTTGCCGGTTGAATTTTCTCTTTCAAACCATCCACTGGCTGTGACTCCCCATGCTGCACACTGTGCACTCTGCAGTTACCAGTCCCACCCCACCTCCACTCACTCACTCCTCTTTACAGTAACCACCTTCTCACTTGACTGCATGTTCCAGCTGCATTATTTCTTTCCAATCCCGCATAAATAGCTGTCCCCTTACTTCTGCTAATATGAAATCCCCTTCCTGAATGATTCCTTCATTTGCCCCTCATTCTCTATTTCTATCCACTTTCCCTTACTCTCTTCCTCTTGAGTCACCCCTTCTTTTCCCTTCTTACTTAACTTCCATTCCACATCTCTTCCCCTTTCCCTTTCCTCTCCCCTGTTATTTCCATCCACATCTCACTTTGTCACCTTGCTTCCATTAACCCTATATTATAACACTACTCAACCCAAATGAAGTTTCCTTGACTGCAAAGCCATGGGAAATCGCCGTAGTTTGTTAATGGAAAAGTGAACTGCAAGAACAAAGTGTGATTGATTGACATTGCATGTATTCTTCATAAATGTCTTGTCAAATTTACGATTGACTGAGACTTATCTTTGGTCCTACCCTTCAATCTTTGAGGCTGCTTCTCCACTATGATTGCTCAGTGCACACATGCACATGGACGTTTAACAGCGAAAAATATCCTAAGACACTTTCCACGAAGCAAAAATCAAGGAGCCAGCAAAAGCATTATTAGAACATATGACCAGAGGGTTGGTTGAAGAGCTAGGTTATAAAGAGGGTCTGAATGAGGGAGCGAGAAAAGTGGAGGGCCTCAGTCTGGGAATTTCAGAACTAGACACCCAACGTGATGGCTATCATTGGTAGAGTAAAAAGGATTTCAGGATGCACGAGAGGCCAGGTTTGGAAGAACAGAGTTCTCAAAGAGTTGTAGGGCTAGAGAACATTCAAATATCAGGAAGGATGAGGTAATGAATAGAACTAAACATGAGGAATTTAAATTTGAGGTGTTGAAGGACCAGGAGATAATGTCTGTTTTAGCACAAAAGTGATGTGTGAATGGATGAGACCAAGGATACGAACAGCTGGGATTTGGAGTATCTAACGTTTATGGAAAGTGGAGTTTATGGGAGGCCAGTATTGGAATAGTCGAGTCTGGAAGTAACAAAGGCATGGTTGGAGGAGGAT
This sequence comes from Scyliorhinus torazame, assembly GCF_047496885.1. Taxonomy (NCBI): domain Eukaryota; kingdom Metazoa; phylum Chordata; class Chondrichthyes; order Carcharhiniformes; family Scyliorhinidae; genus Scyliorhinus; species Scyliorhinus torazame. The sequence goes on along the minus strand of NC_092723.1, from coordinate 56,006,724 downwards.
TTGGCAGGAATTAGTCAGAGGCAGGGACAACTATGGATCCAATAAGGGGGTAATGTCGGCAACCTTTATGAAAGTGCTGGAAAAACTCAGCAGGTCCGGCCGCATCTGTGGAGAGAGAAATAGTAAATGTTTGAATTTGAATATGATTCTTCATTGCTGTAGTTCTGAAGAAGTCATATTCGACTCCAAACATTATCCTTTTCTCTCTTTCCACAGATGCTGCCAGTATTTCCAGCATCCAGAGCATTTTTGGCAATCTTTATGAAGTAGACAATATGGGGCCAGCAACACTGTTAGTGTCAAGTAAGTTGCTCGCATTGCAAACAGTCTGCTTCACCCCAAGGCAGTGAGCCAGGAGGGGAGTACGATGGGTGGCGAGGGTGCTGATTTGGCAGCAGTGATGGAAGAAGATAGTTTGTGTTCCCAATATTTAACTTGGGAGATATGGTTTAGCCAGCAATGGATATCAGACAAAAACTTTCTTAAGCCTCTGTTGAGTCTCATGGACAAGGTGCGCTCAAGTGCTAAAGTAACTCAAAAGCATTGTGGATTTGAGGCTTAGGCAGGGAACTTTGAGGAAGGTTTGAAATGATGGGCAAGAGGAATGGAGGAAATATGGCACAGGCAGCTGTTAGGGTGATCTTGATCTTAGTGACAAAGACGATCCTCATATTTTGTTGTTGGAGGTGACAGTGGATTATCTTTGCTTTCCAGGAGCATCCTATATTAGGAATTTCCCATTACTGAGGTTAAAGGTTAGAACAGTTGTGATTGATTGAAATATATACTTCGATGTTTCTATGTCAATGAACTGATCGCACTGCCCAGTACTCCAGGGTACATAGCTGCTTACACAGCTGCTTACACAATGTGCTTAGACTCCAGTTAGATATACAATACAAATAGTCTAAAATAACTGTTTTCGGCAAACTGCCACCTCTTAAATTATTTTACTCCTTTTTTCCCCTTCCAGAACACACTAATACAAGAAGTGGAAAGTACGAGAAAACAACTCGAGGAATATCATCAGGACAAGGTGCAGATCGCAATGACTCTTTGGGCAGTCAGGACATGACAGTACTTGCATTTTGTTTTCAATATATTTTATTCTCTGTTTGCTTTATTAGGATAGCGTGGTACTATTAACAAGGTGACATACACACCTGAGGAACTCGGTGAAGTGATTTATTTTGCTCCCTTTGACTGCCACCAATATAGGCCACAAATGCTGAGCACCAAAGTGGCTGCACAAATGCCAACAGCTTGTCTTTAGATAACACTGTTAACATCGTTTGGGTCACTCCTTAATCAGGAGCTAAAGGGGTAATGGGCGACTGGGATTTTCTTTGACTTAGGACGTGGGCATTACCATTTAGTCTCTAGTTTCCCAGGGTAGAATGTGGGAGATTGGCGAGGAATGCATTGGAATAATCAAGTCTATAAATAATTAAATGCCTGGATGAAGGTTGCAATAATACATGAGCTAAAGCAAGGTGGAGTAGTATGATTTTATAGATTGGATACAGGAGACCGTGGTGATTATGGGATGTGTGGTTGGAAGATCATCTCATGGTCAGATATGACACCAAGGATGAGAACAATGTGATTTAGTGTCAGATACTTATTAGGGAAACTGATGGAACAGTAGTGGAGACCGAAGGCAATAGCTCAACCTTCCCAATATTTGGTTGGAGGAAATTTCTGCTCACTCTGGAAAATTGATAACAGCAGAGCCAAGTGAGATGGTAGTGAAGTTAAATTGGGTGTCGTCAATGTACACCTGGAAAGTGATGTTGTGCTATTGGATTATGCCACTGAAGGGCCGCATGTGGCTGAGAAATAGTATATGGCCAAGAATAGGCCCTTGTGCGAGACCTGAGGTTACAGTGTGGAAGTGGGAAGAGAAGCTGTTGCAAGTGCTACTTTGGCTACGATTAGTGACGTAGTGGTATTGTCGCTGGATTAGTAATCTAGAGACACAGAGCCATGCCATGGGGACCCGGGTTTGAATCCCACCATGGCAGATGGTGAAATTTGAATTCAGTAACATAATCTGGAATTAAAAAGTGTAAAGGTGATCATGAAACCATTGTCAATTGTAAAAATGCATCTGGTTCACTAATGTCCTTCAGGGAAGGAAATATCTTATCCTTACCTGGCCTGGCCTACATGTGACTCCAGATCTACAGCACTGTGGTTGACTCTGAAATAAACGCCCTCCGGGATGGGCGACAAATGCTGGCCAAACCAGCGATGCCCACATTCCATGAACGAATAAAAAAAAAGAACAAATCAGGTGAGTGCAGTCCACCCCAATGGACGTTGATGGGGGGGACATTGGAGGAGGAGGATGTGGTCAACTGTGTCAGAGGCTGCAAGCAGGTCAAGGAGGAGACTGAGGAATACTTTACTTTTGTCACAATCACATAGGTTGTCATTTGTCACTTTCACATAAGCCGTTTCAGTACGATGGTAGGGGTGTAAACCTGATGTAAATATTTCAAACATGGTGTCCCAAGATGGACATGAATAATGTGAGGAAACGGCCTAGTCAAGGACTTTGGAGAGAAGGGGGAAGTTAGGATAGGTGTTGACAGCAGATTTGAAGGAGAGGAGATCGAAAGAAAGGGAACTGTTAACTAACCCTTAGCAAAAGTTAACAATCATAGAATAGCTATGCTTGCCTACGGTCAATGTAAACCAGATCTATGCACAACACTCTCAGCTCCTGAAACTGGTTCGACAGTATAAATTGATACTACCCCCTGAAGCTGTTTATTAACAGTTACGATTTGTTGCTGTACTTTCAATGTAAAGTAATTCTCCTTGTAATCAAATTAGATTGGATAAAATAATATGACTTTCAAAACAATTTATACTTTTTTTTCCCCACAAAGTGCTAAAACTCTTGTCCTGAATGCTTGCTGATTCCGTATTCAGACAAAGAATTTAAATACATGGCCAGGTTTTATAAGCCATTAACCTTTCTTCAACTGGCATAGCAAGTGCATACTCACAGCCTTGAGGTGCTTTTGCTTTTTTTAGTTACAGATTAGTTTTTAATTATTGCCACTCGATTGCACAGAGAAAACAACAGGCTTGTATTAGCAGTACTGACCCTGACAACACAATGAGTGCAAACACTGATAATCTGAATCAACGCACAAGTAAAACTTAGCTAAATAAATCGTTTCAAGGAAAACACCCATTTCTGCACATTAATGTGTTCTCCCCTGCTGTTTCATTCTTGCACCTACTGAATGGCCAGTGAATCTCCTGAATTCACTGAGAGTTGTCCTGATTGAAATGTTGCAGGAGGTCACACTGAGTATGTTTTTTTATCCACAAGCTCTGCCATTTAAACCTTGTTTGAGCTGCCAAGTTGTAAATGGTACGTGGGCACCACTGGTGCCTCTATCTTTCACCTCTCCATTTTCGTTGATCAATATGGCCTTGTTTCCACAATCTCTATTTTGTTTCTTGGCTTTGCCAGTGACAGCCTGTTGAAAGTCACTTTTGATAAACCATATCATTACCACTAATGTTGTCTAATTTCTCTACTCTCCCTGCACAATAGTGCAGATACATTTAAAGCAGAGAGCTCTCAAGAAAAAGTTTTTTTTTTAAATTTGATAGCTAACTGTTTTGCATATGAATATTAATCCACTGAGAGAACACTGGGCATCAAGGATTAAAATTGGTACCTGCATTTTCATAAGAGCATCTGCACTGATGCCAACTGAGCATGAATCACTGCTCTCCCCTGAACAGTGTGCCTGCTTTCTCAGAGTAGGGGGGCACGCCATCATTTCTCCGTGCAGGTAAAAGGGGTTTATTATCACACGCAATCCATCCTTTAAACAGTTAACATTGGGATTATAAAAACAGTCAACATCACTTGGACACAAACTAATTTTGTTTGTCGTCAAAGTTTTGACATGAACCATTACAAAGATTAAATCAGCTTTTGTAGATTTGTTTGTCATTTTTATGAATCCCAAATTCTCATTAATCAAAGTTTTCAGAAGTTAGATGATTTGAAAAATTCTGGCCATCCTCACGGCACAAGGGGATCTTTGGTTGCAGTGCCTCAGTAAATACTTGTCTTGGTGTTTGGTGTTTTTTCTTTGCAGGTTTCCTCACAGCAATATCTAATGTGCATGTGTCTGACCCACACAGGAGCGGCTGGCAAATGAAATCGGCAAGTTAAGGACGGAAGTGGAGCAGCTGAAATTAAGGACAGGAGCATTTGCGGAAAGTGTGCATCCACGGTAATTACACAAACAATTTGACTCCTGATCTTGCGCCGGTCATGTCATTGGTGACGTTAACCCTGTTTCAGGGTACGTGGGACGTTCCAGCATGAACAACTACGTGCGTTAATTTGTGTTGGCAAGAGGGCGGCATGGTGGCAGAGTGGTTAGCACTGCTGCCTCACAGTTCCAGGGACCCGGGTTCAATTCCGGCCTGGGTGACTGTCTGTGTGGAGTTTGCGCTTTCTCCCTGTGTCTGCGTGGGTTTCCTCTGGGTGCTCCGGTTTCCTCTCTCAGTTCAAAGATGTGCAGGTTAGGTGGATTGCCCATTATGCCCAAAAGATTAATTGGGGTTACGGGGATAGGGTGGAGGCGTAGGTTTAAATAGGGTTCTCTTTCCAAGGGCCGGTGCAGGCTCTCTTTCGATGGGCCGAATGGCCTCCTGCACTGTAAATTCTATGATTTTATGATTTCCATTGATCATATCTATGTGAAGTTCCACCAAATACATTGCAGTGGAATGGCTGAATGGCCTAATAGTGCTTCTAGTTTCTATGCATGTTCCTGTGTATGTTTTGAGTGACCAGTGGAGTTGCCAAACAAACAAGCACAGGATTAAAAAGAAACCCACAGATTGTCTTTCTATCTAAGAAACAATGCAGCAGCACAGAGGAAATAGTTTGGAAAAGGGACCGCTTCCTCGAGTACAATATAAATTAATGGTGAAAATATGTCTGCTCACAGAAAAATGCTTCATAGAATCCCTGCAGTGCAGAAGGAGGCCAATCGGCCCATCCAGTCTGCACCGACGTCCTGAAAGAGCACCCTACCTAAGGCCAACTTCTCACCCTATCCCTGAAATCCCACCCAACCCTTGAACACTAAACGCCAATCCATCTAACCTGCACATCTTTGGACTGCACATCTTTCTCAAGAGAAACAATGGAAGTAAGTAAATGTCATATTTCTATCTTTGGTAAAAGGAAGGAACTCTCATTTATTGCACCGTTCATGCCTGCAAAGCACTTTACAGCCATTTAATAGTTTTGAAGTGTAATCACTGTTGTAATGTAGGAACTGTGTCTAAGAAAGCACTTTCAAGCAAAGTAGCACCCAGAGCTTACACATAAGGTGCTGTTTTCTTGATATGGCTTCCACAATCTCTCCTCCATCCAAGCCCTGGGCGAGATCCGCGCACACCAGACGTCCAGAAACTTTGCATTTGACTAGCAACCTCAAGTTCCAGTTCCACCATGGCCTGTTATACACATGGATTCAGTGAGGTAGCTTAATAGTGGGTTCGTATGAGAAGAATGGCCATGAAAGTTGCCTGATTTATTATAAACTGCAATATCCACTAATATGTACTTACGGGAGCCACTGCTGGTCAGTCTGCCCTACATTTGTTTCCAGTCCCACACCTTATGGTTGATTCTGAAAACTCTAAGGGCAACTAGGGTTGTACAATAATTACACCTTATCGGTGCTGCATTCAAGGTTTTGACATTGCTAATCAGCTCCTCAAGTTTCACAGCTATGGCTTCGTATCAGAATAACTTGGTTGAGTTATTTCCTTTTACTCACTCCCATCAAATGCTTAAAAACAAGATTACAGCAGCATTATCGCCACAGCTTAATGCATTGAACATTGTATCCTGCTAAACTCTGTGGCTCAGTTACTGACTGGCAGAACTCACAAACAGTCAGTAGAAAATTGAAGTGTATCTTGCATATTTGAGAGCACTTGAGCTATGTTTCCGGAAATGTGACATTGAGTTTACAGCACAGAAACAGACCATTCAATCCAACAGGTGTACGCTGTTTATTCACCATACTATCAGGACTCCGACTCTGTTTATTTCAACTTAATGTGAACATTAACACTCATTCCTTTACCCTTCTTGTGCTTGTCTCGCATCCCATTATGTGGATCTATGCTATTTGCCTCCGTCACTCCTTTTGGTGGCATCCGCACTGCTGAGAGAAGACAGTTTTCTTTGATGAGTGATTATCTTCTATTTATGGCCCATGATTTCAGACTCCCTCACAGATAGAAACATCTTCTCCATCCGAGAAAAGTATTTTACTCTCAATTTCTAATCCCACATTTCTCAGAATTGTGTAGGTGTATTGTGTTTGTAACTTCATGCTACAGATTAACATTCATTGGAAATTAGATGAACTTGGCAACACTTGATTTTATAATGACCCATTAACAGATATCAGTCGGAGGGGATTGTGAGTGCTGAACGAAGGGTGTTGTTTAACATTAGAATTTCTTTCATTTTCTAAACCCACTTTCACAGTGTCCTCACCGGATTGAACCTCACTGTCTTTTATTCTCAGTGGAAGTTCAAATGATCCAATCAAATAGAATATATGTCACCAAAGCCTCTGTGGTCATGTTTTGGGCAGTTAAAATGCTCTTTGAGGGAGGACAGGGAGGGTACAAGGAATGAAGACAACATCAGAAAGAGTAGGCTATTTCCTCTAGCACCCTTGATCCCGAATTCACAACACACAACTCCATGGAGTTTAGAGGGTTTGCGAAATAGGCCTCCAGTTGTGAGGCAGGTGCTTCACTGCCAATTGCTCATGAGCCTGACACGTTTGTGGAAACGCGTTTGAATGAATTGAAACAAATGATATCACCATAATTGAATGCTTCTTTGTAGATCTCACTTGGGCAGTGCAACAGACCTGAGGTACCCACTTGGTTCTGTGATAGAAGCACCGGCTGAACACTATGGGACACCAACAGTGCTGCGGCGAGCTCAGAAAGGACGCTTCACACCTCTGCGGGATGAGCCTACTAAGGTACAGAGATTGCTTGTTTTGAGCAATGAATGCAGGGTTTGATAGAATTTTTGCTTTTTATCATTGAAATTTCTGGTTCCCCTGTCCATCCTTTTATTTTCGGAGTCACTGTTCCTGTTGAGGGAATTCTTAGGCTGAGCCAGTTACTGGAATATCCACTGCTGTGCTGGCATCTTGGCTATAGTGATAAATGTGTACAGCAGAAGTTTCTGTAAATGTCGTGGTGAGATCATTTTTATTATCAACATGAGGATAAACAGAGTAAAATGCATGTATGCGGAGTGATATCAAAAGTATGGCCGAGGTAAGAGAAGTACAAATAGTTGGGTGAAAGGGAGAGGTTGTAGCAAGTCAGGAGGTGGAAATAAGGATGCAGCTAAGTATACCTTAGTCACAGAATTATTACAGCACGGAAGGAAGCCAAGTTGGTCCATCGTGTCTGCACCGGCTCTCCAAATGAGCAGTTCACATAGTGCCAGTCCCCTGCCTACTCCCCGTAACCCAACACATTTCTCCTTTTCAGAAAGCAGTTTTATTTCATTTACAGTGCGTCGATTGAACCTGTCTCCGTCACACCCTCAGTCAAACAGTACATTCCAGACCATATCTACTCACCGTGTAAAAAGCCTTTTCCTTGTTCCTTTTGCCTATTATTGTAAATCTGTGCCCTCCTGGTCTTGATCCTTTCGTGACTGGGAATAGTTTGTCCCTATCTGCTCTGTCCAGATCCCTTGTTACCTTGGATACCTGCATCAAATTTCCTCTCAGCCTTCTCCACTCCTAGCAGAACAGTCTCAACTTCTCCAATCTATCTTCATAGCTAAAGTTCCTCATCTCATAAATCTCTTACGTACCCTCTCCAGTGCCTTCACATCCTTCCTAAAGTGTGGCACGCATAACGGAAGGCAGTACCCCAGCTGAGGCTAAACTTGTGACTTGTACAAGTTAAACATAATCACATTGCTGTTGTGTACTGCAGGTTCCGGCTTGGGTCACTGTCTGTGCAGAGTCTGCACGTCCTCCCCGTGTGTGCGTGGGTTTCCTCCGGGTGCTCCGGTTTCCTCCCACAGTCCAAAGATGTGCAGGTTAGGTGGATTGGCCATGATAAATTGCCCTTAGTGTCCAAAATTGCCCTTTGTGTTGGGTGGGGTTACTGGGGTATGGGGATAGGGTGGAGGTGTTGACCTTGGGTAGGGTGCTCTTTCCAAGAGCCGGTACAGACTCGATGGGCCAAATGGCCTCCTTCTGCACTGTAAATTCTATGATAATCTATGATAATCTACACAACAGCCCCTATTAATAACACCAATGATGCTTTATTATCTGCTTTATTAACTGTGCTCTTAACCTGTCCTGCCACCTTCAATTATTTATACTCATTTACACCCTGATCCCTCTGTTCTTTCATCTCTATTAGAATTGTATCCTCTATTTTATATTAGTCTCTCCATGTTCTTCTGACCAAAATGTATTACCTCCTGTTTCCCCGCATTGAACTTCATCTGCCACCTGTCCGCCCATTCCACCAACTTGTCTATGTCCATTTGAAGTTCTACGCAATCCCCTTCGCAGTTCACAATGCTTAGAAGTTTTGTATTATCTGCAAATTTGGAAATTGTGCCCTGTACAACAGGTCATGAATATATATCCGGAAAAACAAGGGTCCCAAAAGTGACCGCTGGGGAACACCACTACAAACATTCTCCAGCCTGAAAAATATCCATTAACCATTACTCACTGTTTCCTATTACTCAGACAGTTTTGTATCCGTGGTGTTACTTTTCCTTTTAATCCATGAGCTCTAACTTTGCTCAAGTCTATTGTGCGGCACTGTATCAAATGCCTTTTGGAAGTTCCATGTTCACCACACCAACAGCATTACCCTCCTCTCTGTTGCCTCTTCAAAAGAAACTCTAGCATGTTGGTTAAATATGATTTTTCCTTCGGAAATCCACGCTGGCTTCCCTTAACTAACGTGCATTTGTCCAAGTTGACTATTAATTTTGTTCCAACTTATTGTTTCTGAACATTTCGCTGCCACCGAACTTAAACTGACTGGCCTGTATTGTGAGCCCTCTTCTTCTCCTGGCAGCTTGCTCGGCTGCTGCCTCCACTCCTGGCTACACCGGTGCTTCATCTCGTGACAGATTTTGGTCAGTGCAGGTTATTCTGGGATTTCAGTTAATACTTGCACTGACCGACTTCCAGAGGCGGCCATGGAGTGAGTGCTTGCACATAAGGTGGCTTCTGCCTGAGGTCAAATTATTTATTAATAATAATAATAATAATCACTTATTGTCACAAGTAGGCTTCAATGAAGTTACTGTGAAAAGCCCCTAGTCGCCACATTCTGGCGCCTGTTTGGCCCTTTTCGTCTGTTTTCCGGCCCTCAGCAGGTGGAAAAAGTGAGAATCTTAAAGATTGAGGTATTCTCCTTCGGTGGTTATTGTTGAAGAGTTATCAAACAAGGAGTGTGACAAATAAGGGGAACATTCGGACCAAGAGGACTTGTGTGGCGCAGCAAGAGAAAAGATGGCAGAGGGACCTGTGGCACAGTTGCCTGCACAGTGGTCACCGGAGCAGTTGTTGGCACTACCGGGGGGCTGAGTTCAAGCAGTGAAGGAAGGCAGCCTCAGAGGATCTAGCCTAGGTGGCAGAGCATATTTGGGCTGCCCTGGAGAGAGTGGAGCAGAAACTGGAGGTGCAGAATCTGTCAATCGAGAAGGAGGAGGAGGCAGTGGCTGACCATGAAGATCTTTTAGCCTCATTGGAGGCTGAAATGCTCATGATGGGGGACAGTCAGAAAAAGTTGAGGGAGGAGATCGATGACCTGGAGAATCGTTCAAGTGGCAGAACCTGAGGATTATGGGGCTGCCTGAAGGGATAGTGAAAACGCAGGCCACAAAGTATGTGGCCAAGATGTTTGAGCAATTGGTGGGGGAGGGGTTCTTGACCACTCTCCTGAATTGGATCGGGCACACAAGTAGCTGCGGAGGAGGCCAAAAACGGGAGAGCTACCGAGAGAGATCATCATGAGGCTGCATCAGTACTTGGATAAGGAGAAGATTCTGAAGTGGGCGAAGGAGACACGGGAGTGCACCTGGGAAGGCCATATGGTCATATCTGCCAGGACTTAGGAGCGGAGCTGGCCAAATGGCAGGCCTGGTTTAACAGTGTCAAGATGGTCCTCTACAGGAACAAGGTGCGGTTTGGTTTTCTGTACTCAGCTTGTCTGTGGATCATGGATGGGGGACAGGAGCATTATTTTGTCATGCCGGAGGAGGCAAGCAGCTTTTTGAGGGACCACAGGCTGGGGGACGCTTCAGGACATTGGTTTTTGATTGGGTTCATCTGCGTAACGGACTGGAGGTGTTGGACATGAGATAGGGGAAGTGTATGTTTTTGCGTGGGGTTATTTGGTTGGGTTTTGTTTTTGCTACCCACTCTGTACAGTTAATTGCGTACATGTAGAGTTTTATATCTTTTTCACCTCCCCATGTTGGGAGTACTGTGGTTTGTAATATAAAATGTGCAGGCTTGGGCAATGCGATGGTGGGGGTGTGGAGAGAAGGAGAGCAGGGCTTGGTGCGGCGTGGTGGTTGGGTGGGACAAGGAGGGTGGAAGGGTGCTTTGGTCCAGGGGGAGTGGGCCAGTTGCCTTGGGTGGGGGCCATCTTTCTATTAGGGAGTCTAGTTTAAAAAAAAAAAGGAGGGGAGAGGAGGGAAGCCTTGGTGGATTTATTCATTCGGAGAAAATTTAATTTGCCATTAGGGGATCAGAGGAGGGGTTCAATTTGAGATGGAGGCTGCTCATCACCTTCTTTAAGGAATGGTAAACATCAGCGGGGTCGAGGATTTGGGTTGTTATTTTTATTCTATTGTTGGTATTCTTTCGTATGTCTTGGATTAAATGGGTGCTTTGTGTTTTGTAAAAATCCAGAAATGCTTTGAATAAAAATATTTTTACAAAATAATTAAAATTGCACTGACCAACTTCAGTAACTGAATGGAGCCTGATTAATCTAAACATACTGTACAGGTACCTGTATGGTGAGTGCTATCTTTTATTGGCTACTGTATTGTATTTATTTTATATTTAGTGATGTATTTTTTATTTTGTAATGCACAGTGCCTGAATAATCTGCTCTTTGAAGGTAGCCCCTTATTCTGCTACCTTTATTTCCTGCCAACCTTTGACTCCACTTTATTTAGCCCAGATCCGTTCTCACCCCTTTGAAGCTGGCCCAGTTAATTATTTTTACTCTATATTGTTCTTTGGCCTTTTCCATAGCTAGCCCAAACCTTATGATATAATGATCACTGTTCCCTAAATGTTCTCCGACTGACGGTTGGTCTACTTGGCCGACAGAAATCCTGATTTAGACTTTATTAGCCCTTTCTCTGAACTCCCTATTATTTACTATTCCATTGCTACCTATGTCTCCCATTGTCCAGTGCACCTTGGAATGATTTACTGATGTTATTTCCTAGTTCCCATACCCCTGCCAAGCTAGTTTAAACTCTCCCCAATAGCACTAGCAAAACTCAGTCAAGCAGCTCAATTTGGGTGCAATCTGTCTGGCTGGTACAGGTCCTATCTCCCCCAGAGCTGGTTGCAAATGTCCCAAGAATCTAAAGCCTTACCTCCTGCACTATCTTTCCAGTCACACATTCATCTGCTTTATCCTCCTATTCCTATACTCGCTTACGGAGTAATCTAGAGATTCCTGGGATGGCAGTATTGAAGTACGAGGAGAGATTAAATCGGTTAGGATTGTATTGACTGGAGTTCAGAAGAATAAGGGGGGATCTCATAGAAACTATAAAATTCTAACAGGACTGGACAGGGGAGATGCAGGAAGGATGTTCCCGATGGTGGTTTGTGTCCAGAACCAGGGGTCACAGTCTGAGGATACGTGGTAGACCATTTAGGACAGGGAGGAGGAGAAATTTCTTCACCCAGAGAGTGGTGAGCCTGTGAAATTCATTATCACCGGAAGTAGTTGAGTCCAAAACATTGTATGGTTTCAAGAAGCAGTTAGATATAGCACTTGGGACAAAGAGAATTGAAGGATATGGAGGAAATTGGGATTAGGCTATTGAATTGGATGATCAACCATGATAATGAATGGCTGAGCAGGCTTGAAAGGCCAAATTGCCACCTCCTGTTCCTATTTTTTTCTATGTTTATATTACTACTTTTGGGGTTCTGGGCTAATTTCCTACCTAGCTCCCCTAAATTCTGACTCCAGGACCCCATCCCCCTCCCTCTGCAATTTGTACCAGCGTGGAGCACGATTGTTGCATGTTCACCATCACCACTCAGTAATTGGAGATCCTACAGTAGGTAGTTTTGGAGTGACTTGTACAGATAAAAATAAGACCACATATTTCTGGAGTGGGAAAATGGAATTGAGAAGTAAGGTGAGTTCATTTGTGGTTAAGAAGTTGAGAAATGTGGAGAAAACGTACATCAAGTCCAGAGATCTGGAGAACTAAATAAAATGGAATATTAAGATGCAGAGTGCAAATGGGATCCATCCTAGTGTTTACTGGGATAAATAAACATGAGCAGAATAGCTGACACCAATTATTATTTGTTTAAATGGTACACCAAGTGTCATGTGAGAGTACCTTTCAGAAATGGGTGTTTATAATTGGGGGTGTATACAAATATCTGTAGTGAGAGTACCTTTAAGAAATGGGTGTATACTACTGCAGTGATGTCAGAGAGTGGGTTGAGCTGGGCTGTCTGTCAGCTTTTTACTTTTGAGCAGGCTGCAGGGTGCGTGTTAGTTTCGTTTTCAGTGTTGGAGCTGAAGCCAGACCAACCAGGTGTACTTCTGTTCTCTCTGCCATCAAAAGACTATTTCTTGATCATTTGGTGAATTCAGAATTATAAATATTTTCAGTAGTGACTTTAACCTGATGTGCTTCTGATAAAGGTTTTGTTTTTAAGTCGTATGGATGTTAAAAGGAAAGCTGAAAGGATTACTGAGTGTTGTATTCTTTGGGGGTTGTATTTGAATTAATGGTTGCTAAGATGTTCACTATGTTTTAAAAAGGTTAACTTGAGTTCATAGAATAAACATTGTTTTGCTTTTTAAAAAAATGCTTTTCCATTTCTGCTGTACCACACCTGTAGAGTGAGCCGTGTGCTCCCCATACCACAATCTATTAAATGTTGTGGGTCAGGTGAACTCCATGATACACTTTGGGGCTCTCTAGACCCTGGCCCATAACACCAAGAAAGGATTATCTATAACTGCGGAAGCCATGTAGGTTCATTAGTCCACATTTAACCAGATGGGAAATACAAATATTAAGTAGCAGGGGCTATGTTGAAAGCCAGATATGACCTTCAAGGAAAAGTTGGGCAGGAATATTGTAGAGAATCAGATTACAGGAAGTTCATTAAGTGAAATCCTCATTGCAATTTTCACAGTTGGAAATTATACAAACATAGCAGATTCATTCAAGGATCTGAGTTCTCTAACCTATGAAGATATCAATGAAGTGAAGTATGTGTTCAGAAGAATCTCAAGGAATTAAGTGTCTCTCAGGCAGCGAGAGCAACCATGACTCCTCAAATATATGACTGGGTTAAAAGCTGAGGCCCCAGCTATTTTTAGGTGTTTCATGAATAAAAACTTATGATTTTAGATAGGAAATATGATATTCAGCAAAGGTGTGGAACAATGAATTGCATGGAACAATGGGACTACTGTCTAGTTAGCCTGACTGCGAACATGTAAATCGAGCAGCAAATGGGATTACCTTGCCGTATTACTCCTCCCTTTCTTGCCCCCATTCCCCTTCTAAAGTAAACATTTTTAAACAATTAAAACACTTGCATGTTCTGAATAGAAAGCACCAATTGTACAATATGTGGTATGTCCCCCACTCCTAGAAAGAGAGAATTTATATTCTCTTGTCATCCAACCTGACCCTTAATTGGGCAGAAGTCTAGGTGCCCTGGTTTTAGGGTCTTCGGAAATGTATTTTGACATTTCACACCTGGTGAATCACTGTTAAACTAGTCATTCATATGAGTAGAAGTGGTATACTTTTGCACTCAGCAAGATTGTACAAGGGAAAGATGTGAATTGGAAAATCTGATAATTATCTTCACTTCTTTTGGTTGAAACACAATGTTGGCCAAGATTGTGAGAGAATTGCTCATATGTAAATGATTGTTTATCTTCCGCGGTGCGCAAGGCAGGCTTTAATCTGTTCCACATAGTGAGGTTTTTCCTGGAATAGGTCACGAGCCTGTTGCCAGAGACTTAAAGCTTGAGGGGCGCCACTTATCGCCTGTCATTGGCATGCATTGAAAGGATTTGGCAGGTTGATACCTAATCTGTTTGGCCGCGTTATGGACATACCTTCCTTGGCCATCGGGTTCTGGGGTGAGACTCGAACCCATGGGCTTCTGGCTCATAGGCACGGATGCTGCCTACTGGCCACAAGACCTCCTTCATAAGTAGATGGTACTTCTGAATCTTTAGCACCTTCCTGAACCAATTGAAGAGATGGAGATGTCTTTAGTCTAACATCTCATCTAAAAGTTGGCATCTCTTAACAATGAAGCGCTCACTTGGTGTGGGACTGGAGGGTGTCAGTTTAGTGTGTGCTCAGGTCCTGGAGGTCTGAAACCTCAGCCCAGAACATCATTGGAGGTTGATGGAATCCAGGCCCATTTCAGTATTCTGATTTCATGCAGTGAGCGAAAGGATTTTATTATCATTCTTTTCAAAAGTTGTTAAGAATGGAGAATGCAGTAATCCTGCATAATGAGGAATTTCAGGTGAATCTGACTCGTGCGTGTTGTCGAATACAGAATAGTGTAATATACCTGAACTGAGGGAAATGTTCTTAAAAGGCCCTGTCGCAAATGAATTGGTGACCATCATCTTTTTATTTAACACTATTTGCCCAAGAAAATGACACGTTCTTCAAAATTCATTGTACTTTCTAATTATGCATTTTAATTCAAACCTTAGTTTCACTTGAAATTATGCATTTCATATTATTTCACTAGTCTGAGCAGGTTGATGATCTACTCCTCTCTAAGCCAAGTCGGCAGCAGGTATGTAGGACCACCCCTAAATGACTGACCATTTAATGGTTAAGTTCTGTAGTTTGTTTTTCTCCATTAGAGAGAATGCAACCAAGAACCAGTGTCTCAGTAAGAACTTTGTTAGCTCAGCAAAAAACAAAAGGGCTTTAATTTCTTTGACCCAATTCCTCCTCCTCTCTGGCACATAGAATTCTACTGAGAGCTTTTCAGTGCAGCAAATTTCTAGTTCTAAGCCCCAATCTGATACCCTGGGGGCTTGTATTCCATCGCAATGTAAAGGCGTTATCTTAAAAGACATATTGTTTTCGTATGAAGAAATACCTTCACTGTCTCAGGTGGTAAACACTGCTGTTTTGTAATGAGTCCAAAAAAGACTTGTGTTCGGAAGATCTCAATCCTCTTGTGTTAAATAATCTTTCTTCCTGGGTAAAACCATGTTGGTAGCTGTGTCTGGCTAGCTGATTAATTTCTCTCGTATTTCCCTTAATCTCAGTGATAGACTGGCATCAGATAATATAGCTGTACAATTATAACCTCTGTAACCTTTCTGCCTGTCGTAGATTCATATTGTGGTTTTGAGATTCACATCTTTTATATATTGGATAATCAATTCCCACCAGAAAGCAGACCACCTGAATTGGAACAAAGCTTTCTACTGAAGAAGTTTGTGTCAAAAAAGATGACCTTAGATAGGAAATATGCAGTTTAGGAGAGGAATAAAACAATGCTTTGGGATTATAATCTAGTCAATTTAACTATAATAATGTAAATCAAGCAGAAAATGGAACATTATTTGAGTCCTTGCAAAATTATTCCTTCCACATCACTCCTTCATTGCCCCAATTAACAGTTCAAAACGCAGAGAGCAGAATACACTAATTATACAGTGTTGATGTGTTCCATCAATTTATCTTTATCCTAAATTTTCAAAGAAACCTCCCCAGCCTGACCAATCTGAGGTGACACGTATGACAGGAGTTCAGTTCTTCTGTCATTAATCACTCACACAGCTCTGTAGAGAACTCCTGATCATCTCTCAGCCAATGCAGGAAGTGAACATAGCACTTTAATCAATCCCAATCGCTCTCTCCCCTTGCTCACTCGCTCTTTCGTCCTTTCTCCCTCGTCCTCTCTCACTCCTCTCTCGCTCTCTCTCGCTCCTCTCTCTCTCTCTCTCATACTCACTCACACGCACCACTCACTCACTTTCCTTCACTCTCTCACTTACACACTCTCTTGCTTCCCAGGTCTTTGACAATGGGATTACGTCCAGAAAAAACAGGACAACTTCATGTCTCTCTTAGCAAGCCACCTTCAGGCCCGTTGCCTTGTTGCTAGCAAAGATAGTTGTGTTTGTATCACTTTTAATTGTTTCATTAACAGTAGCCTTCTCCTTTTGTCATTGCCTGACTACAGAAATATTGTAGGGCAATTCTTAGGGCATTTCTCCTGCAAATATGTATCAGTGTCTGCCATTTTAGGGCATTTCTCCCACAGGTATGTATCAGTGTCTGCCTGCTTAGGGCATTTCTCCTACAGGTATGTATCAGTGTCTGCCAGCTTAAGGCATTTCTCCTACAGGTATGTATCAATGTCTGCCTGGTTTTGCTGGGTCATATTTGAAATCTTCTAGATTTATTTTCTCAAATTTAGGATTACATTTTCTTTCAAAGATTCCACATTAGTTTTCATCCTTTGCCTCAAAAATATTCCAAGCAGATAATTTTAGGCAGGCCACTACCTCCCTGTGTTGTAAACTGGACAATGTGTGAGGGATCACTGGATGATTCTTTCTTCCTTTAAGAATTTCATAGAAATTACAACTCAGCAACAGACCATTTGGCCCAATCAGAACATGTTGCCGTTAATTGAGTACTGTGTGAAGTTCTGGTCACCACACTCTGGTAAGGATCTGATTGCACTAGAAAGGGTGCAGAGGAGATTCACCAGCATTTTGCCTGGGTTGGAGGGTTTCAGCAATGAATACAAGCTGGTTAGACTGGGATTGCTTTTATTACAGCAGAGAAGACTGAGGGGGAATCTGATCGAGGTGTACAAAATTATGAAGGGCATAGAAGGGTCGATAGGAATGAACTTTTCCCATTAGAAGAGGGGCAATAACCAGGAGACAGATTTACGGTAATGGGGAGGGGATTTGAGGAAAAGCTTTTTCACCCAGATGGTTGTCGGAATCTGGAACTCACAGTCTGAAAGGGTGGGAGAGGCAGAAACCCTCACAACATGTTGGAAGCATTTTGATGAGCACTTGAAATGCCTTAGCTTACAAGGCTTATAGACCAATTCCAGGAAAATAGGATTCGACTACATAGGTGCTTGATGGTTGGCACAGACACGATGGGCTGAGGGGCCCCTTTCTGTGCTGTACAGACTATAACTCGTAATTCTCCACTCAAGCACAGTCCTAATCCCATGTGATTGCTTTTTCCCCCCATATTCCTACACCCTTCAACCATCTGTCCAACTTACTAAATGCTGAAATGTTCTCTGCCTCAATCACAAACAGTGTATTTCACATCTTTGGACTCATTGTGTTGGTTAAAAAAAAGTGGTCTCCTGATCACCATCCTAAATCACTTACAAACTCGGTTCACTTACGACTGCTGATCCACTGGAAACAGTGTTTCTATCTACCATTTATAACCTGGAACGTTGGATGGGATTTTGTCACTACTCCCCCTCTCTCTCTTTCCCCCCCCCCCCCCCGCCAACGGAGGGACCAATCATGTGCGCCCGATTCCACTATCGTGCTTTACCCCAATTCCAACACGGTTTCATTTATAGTGCTGTTGGTGTACATGGGGACATGTGCAATTCTGCAGTGGGGGAAGATTTAGTGTGGTAAAACCCACCGTCAGCTGGCAATGCCACAGGAACAGCCACGCTATAAGGGAGTGCCTTGGACAAACCGGGAGGCTCTGCATCGCAGCCAAAACCTCCCTGTGCCAACTCCATTTCCATTAACATAAGACCTATTGCGAGCACAGTGGCGGAATGGGTGTTTTTTCAAATTTAAATTTCACCAGTAAATGTCCGTCTTGGGGCAGCACGGTAGCACAGTGGTTAGCACTGTTACTTCACCGCTCCAGGGTCCCAGGTTCGATTCCCGGCTTGTGTTACTGTCTGTGCGGAGTCTGCACGTTCTCCCCGTGTCTGCGTGCGTTTCCTCCAGGTGCTCCGGGTTCGTCCCACAGACCAAACATGTGTGGGTTAGGTGGATTGGCCACGCTAAATTGCCCGTAGTGTCCAAAAAGGTTAAGTGGGGTTACTGGGTTACAGGGATAGGGTGGAGGTGTGGGCTTGAGTCGGGTTCTATTTCCAAGGGCCGGTGCAGACTCGATGGACCGAATGGCCTCCTTCAGAACTGTAAACTAAATGATTCTATGAATATTTCATATTACATTGGATTCACTTTAGTCGAGTAAGGACCATCGTAAATTGTTGAGACAAGCTTAGTCAGAGAGCTAAAAGGGCATGCCTAATGTTTTGGATTTATTGATGGTTACAGGGGAGTGAAAGACCCTGGGCGCAATTCTCAGCTCCCGCGCCGGTTGGGAGAATCGCCTGGGTCACCAAATTTTCCCGCGACGCCGGTCCGACGCCCTCCTGCGATTCTCCCAAGCGGCGAGATCGGCCTCATCGAGTTCCGCGCGGCTCAGGCCGGAGAATCGCCCGAGACACCCAAAATGGCGATTCTCCGGCACCCCTGTTATTCTCAGGGCCGGATGGGCCGAGCGGCCAGCCCAAAATGGTGGGTTCTCCCCTGCGCCGTCCACACCTGGTCGCTGCCGGCGGGAGCAGCGCGGGAGCAGCGCGGGAACGCTGGGGGGGGGGGGTCCTCAAATGGGGTGTGGCCTGCGATCGGTGTCCACCGATCGTCGGGCCGTCCTCTCTGAAGGAGGACCTCCTTTCTTCCGCAGCCCCGCAAGATCCGTCTGACATCTTCTTGCGGGGCGGACTCAGAGAGGACGGCAACCACGCATGCGCGGGTTGGTGCCGGCCAACCCGCGCATGCGTGGGTGACGCCAGTTATGCGGCGCCGGCCGCGTCATGTATGCGGCACCAAGGCCTGGCGCGTGTAAATGACGCGGCACCGCTCCTAGCCCATTATCGGGCCCTTAATTGGTCAGGATAGGGGCCGTTTCGCGCTGTCGTGAACCTCGACCGCCTTCACGGCGGCGCAAACACTCTGCCTCCATTTTGGAGAATCCCGCCCCCTTCCTTTATTGTGGAAGAAACAATGTTGTGTTTTTTGATCACTGTGGAATGTGCAGTGTCCCGTGTTGTCCTTGCCATGCTGTGGCATGTGGCAGGACTTGTTGGCTCAGCTGACTCCCCACTCTGTGCATTGGAAAGAAGATTTTCTGAAATCACTCTCAGCGGGGATAATTAAAATGTATGTGAACTAAACCCCTGTAAGGATTATGCCAGCCATCGCCCTGAGATGAACACATGTTTGGCCAATACTCATCCTGCCCTTTAAATCTCTTATTAACTTACCTTGACTGACTGATCCCACCGCTCACAGGACGTCAAGCCCTTCCCGCTTCACACTCCATGTCCCCGACCCCACCCTCTGTCCTACCATAGAACCATAGAATACCTGCAGTGCTGAAGACCGCCATTTGGCCCATCGTGTCTGCACTGGCCCTCTGAAAGAGCTCCTTACCTAGGCACACTGCCCCGTCCTAACACAGTACCCCATAACCTCACCTAACCTGGACATCCTTGACACGAAAGGGCAGTTTAGCATGGCCAATCCACCTTACCTGCACATCTTCGGACTGTGGGAAGAAACTGGAGCACCAGAGGAAACCCATGCAAATATGGGGAGAACATGCAGACTCCATGCAGTCACCCCAGGCTGGAATTGAACCTGGGTCCCTTCCTTGGACCCCTTATCCATTCCTCCAAGCCCAGACCCTAGTCCCTCCCTCCACCCACCCTATCTCCCTATCAGAAAATGATCTTTGCCAGTTTCCAGCCTCCAAGCAAGCTGCCATTCTCCTGCTCCCCTCGCTTATGCCATAGAGTTCAACAAGAAATACTGCTGACCTCAGACATAACTGCATGCCACCTTTAAAAGAACGTGAATCAGGCGGCAAGAGATTCCCATGCCCTGATGACTTGATCATGAAGATAGGGGGAAAAATGAGAATGAGTATTCATGACACACAAATGTATTACAATTGCGAACCCCCACCCTATAAAAAGATGTTTTTTTAGTGTTTTGTGAGCCCGAACCTCCAAATGGTTGTGTTCATCCAAACTGTCCAATGTTCCCTTTCAAGTATGAGTACTAATTCCTTTAAACCAAAACTCACCACATTTCATTTACAGACATATGAATATTCAATTGCCCTTTGGAGGTTTCATTGACCCAGGAATCATTTACGATGTTGCTCATTTTGGTATTATTTCCAAATTTTGACACCACTCCTGCGAGCCCTGTGTATCCCCCGATACTGTGGCCAAAGCAAGGTGCTTACATGTTTGGCATTGTGGGTATAAATGTAAATCTCAGAACCTCGGGGAAGAGGATTGACATGTTAAAGCTAAATTCAAACTGGGTAACCGAGATGCATAACAATTGTAGGTTTGCACCAGGAGGTGAGACTTGGTGACTGACTGCTACATTTACGCCCATCCAGATTCAAACCCTAAATGAGCAGGACTGGGAGTGCACTCCGCAAGCAAACGTTCTGGCCAGTATGACACACTCCTTTGAAAGTGACCCAGAAATGTCTGATGTTGATGACGAAGATGGAGAGACAATGTTCGGTTCGGCGAACCTGCTTTCACCCAGTGGCCACTCGGACGCTCAGACTCTGGCCATGATGCTACAGGAGCAGCTTGATGCCATCAACAAAGAAATCAGGCAAGGGAAAGACTGGACATGGAAACTTTCTCAAAGTTGGTGTGGCGTTGGCCAAAACAACAAAATACTTGCATTATGACTGATAATTTGCTGTGCATCATAAACATTTTCAACTTGCTTCGTACGCGAGTTTGTATACTATGACCTTTGGCAGATGCATGATGTTATTGCAATAATATAACTAGATCCTAGTTACATTAATTCATATTTTAGCTGGAATTTAAGGAGTCGTTCAGTTTATTATTGAGCAGTTTTGTAAGTAACCGTATATTATTTAAATAATCATTGAACTTGCAATTTGACTGAGACTTTTCTGTGCCAGAATGATCCAAGAGGAGAAGGAGTCCACTGAGCAACGAGCCGAGGAGATTGAGTGCCGTGTGGGAAGCGGAAGCATGGATGGGCTGAATTTAACCCGCATTCGAACAGGGACCTCCATTCCAACTTCCCTCACAGCCCTGTCCCTCGCCAGTTCTTCTCCACCAGTCAGTGGGCGCTCCACACCCAAACTTACTCCACGCAGCTCTTCCCATGACCTGGACCGGAAGGGCATCATGACATTGGTGAGTGCTGTACTGAATGAGAATGGGAGAGATGAGTTTTAGGACAGGTTCAGAAACAAACAAGTCAGCTCTAAACTTATTCTGAAGTGAAAAGGAATATAGGACATGTACCTACCAGTGCCAAATCTATGCTTTCAGATATTCTTGCTGTATGCAGGCAGTAGAAGCAAGCCACTCCAATTTATCAAATTGTGGCTAGCAGGTGGAGGGGCAAAGGAGTAAATGTCTTTATGGTTTCTATTTAAGAAAGTAATGTGAAATATATATATAATCACCATCTTGATGCAGTTATAATGAGAAGTAATTAAATAATGAAGTTCAGATTTTCATCAAATATTTCAGATCAGAAACACAATTTGTGTTGATACGTTGAATGTTTTTATTTAAATAGCACCGAGGAACCAAAGGAAAATGGCTTGTCTGGTTCACTGAGGTTAGCAATGTGAAGCAGATGAATTATCACTTGCATAAAGATCCACTAGCCCAGAATGCACCAGCCTCTCAGCAATTAGCCTTTCGACATGTCCAACTCTGCTGTTGTGCTTTACCCTTGCTATTTAAGCACAGTTTTAACAGTATTTCCACCTCAATAAAAACAGAATGTCGAAGTCATTTGCAACGAATGATTTGAAATCAAGGACTCGCCAAAAGGTTTTCAAGTAAATATGATATACATCCAGACACTAACTGTTTTGAGCTTTAATCCTTCCCTTTGATAGCTCATGCTTTGTGTTATAGGGTTAAATGTTGAATGCTCTGCATGCTGTCTCGAAATTGCGAGAGCAGCAGTACTGATGGGCAACTTTGCAGATTGAAAAGAATCTGAATTGGCTAATTGCTAACATATACTTTATCTAACTGATTGTTCATTGAGCTCACATTCCCTGATATTACTGCTGTCCTGCTGGCAGAGACTCCTCAGACTGGGAGTACATGGCACTGCACCCCTCCAATCAGTACCTATATATTCCTAGTCTGAGCTGATGTACTTATGTAATTTGAATCCCTTAATCACAGATTGTCTTTCTCTTCTTTCTCTTGCAACCGATGTTCAGCCTAGCGACTTACGGAAACACCGTCGGAAGGTAAATCGAACTGATGGGCACATTTATTGGTCGATTCCCACATGATTCATTTCATTCGTTTTTTGCACTCCTATCCCGTTGACTTATGTCGGGGTACAATTCTGCAGGGAGAGATAATTATTTAGCGGCAACCTCGCCCAAATGACCATGCATCTTAAGAAAATACAAGTTATTTGACTATGGGAACCTGACCGACCTTCCCCCAGCACCGTACATTCCAAAGATCAGTGGCTAACAGCTGAGAGTGTGAACATGGGTGATATTTAAAATTCTCCTCAGCCTGGAAACCTTGCAGGCTGTAGCCACTTGAGTTAACAAGCCACTCGGCTGATAAATAACAAGTAACATTCACACCACACAAGCCAGGCAATGACCATCTCCAGAAAGAGACAATCTAACCAATACCCCATGACATTTGAATGACATTACCATTGCTGAATTCCCCATTATCAAATTCCTGGAGTTTACCATTGACCTAAACTGATGACACCCTGGCCTAGGGCGTGGCCAATTCCAGCCCCCCTTGACCCAGAGCCGCAACACAATTGAATTAACAAATAATTGTTTGAAAAATACCCTCAGTCTTTGGCCCTTGGCTGCCCAATAATTACAGTCACCAGGTTTGTAAATTTAAATGCAATTAAGTTTATTAATAACAAGAACTATAATGAAATATGCAGCAAATACAACAGGTCAACTGTTATTTAATTCTTAATCCCCCCCCCATTTAAATTTGCGCCAACCTCTATATACGCACACAAGACAGACGGAGACAGAGTGGAGAAAAGGGGGTAAAATAATAAGTAAGAGTAAAAGAGAAGAGCCTTAGTTTCAGATTGTTGTTTCTGGCACACTTTCCTTAAAACCAGGCTTTCAGGTCGAGATTTCTGATTCCAGTCTGTAATCACTGTTTTCACTGTAGATTCATCTAGGCCCCTGCAGTTTCAGAAATACATAGCTTTTCTGGAGAAAACGCGAGAGAGAGAGAGAAGGTTGTTTCCCCTGAGTGTCCAGGGACCCGACTCTGCTTTCTTTAGGTCTCTGGAAATCATCCCACTTCGGCAGGGATCACCACCCGTTACCGGGTAGAATAATGCCTTTTGGCTAATTCATTGGCCACCAGCTGACCAAGCGAACTGAGTCCCACTCCATATCTCGGGTGCTACAAAGTCTGAGCTTTTTTGCTCGAAGACTAGCACCATATACTATGTTGCAAGTTTTTGAATTCCTAATTCTCTCAGGTGCTTGACTTAAAGATACTTGTCCATTCAGCAAGTAAAGGAAGGTGAAATTAGGGAATCAACTGGACCAATCCTATAAATACTGTGGATACAAGAGTAGGTCAGAAGTTGTGAATTCTGCAGAAAGTAACTCACCTTCAAACTCCACAAATTCTGTCCACCATCTAAACGGCACAAGTCAGGAATATAATGGAATATTCTCCACTTGCCTGGATATGTGCAGCTCCAACAAGAAGGTCAACAGGACAAAGCAGCCCACTTGATTGCTACCCCATCCACAACATTCAGCCCTTGCACCATCAATGCACAGTAGCCGCAGTGTGTACCTTCTACAAGATGCACTGCAGGAACGCATCAAGCCTTCTCAGTCAGCATTTTTCTAACCTACGACTGCTACCATCTAGAAGGACAAGGGCAGCAGAAAATGTGAATACCACCACTTGGAAGTTCCCATCCATGTCACTCACCATCTAGACCTTCCTGTTTATTCCCTCATTTTCCCTTTTTTTAATCTTTCCGTTCTTATTTCTGATCAATGGATGATTAATGAACATGTATCTTTAAGCCAAGTAGCAGAATTCAGAAGTTACAGGAGAGAGACCACTCAGCCAGTTTCTGCTGGTTTGAAAAGGAGGCCTCAGACTTGTCAGCACCAGAGAGAGTGGTGGAGTGGGACTCTGTTTGATTGATTGACTGGTGTCCAACGAATGGGTCTGAACGCCATAGGCTGCCCGGTAACAGGTGGTGATTGGATCATATACAGTGGAATGACTTTCAGATTCCCAAGGAGTTTTGTTTTGATTCCTGAAGGCACAGGGAGAAGACCTCTCTCTCTCTCTCTCTCTCTCTCTCTCTCTCTCTTCTCTCTCTCTCTCTCTCTCTCTCTCTCTCTCTCTCTCTCTCTCTCTCTCTCTCTCACCTCTGCTCTCTCTCCTCTGTGTGCTCTCTCTCCTCTGTGTGCTCTCTCTCTCTCTATGCTCTCTCTCTCTATACACTCTCTCTCTCCTCGGTTCACTCTCTCTCTCCTCTGTGTTCTCTCTCTCCTCTGTGTTCTCTCTCTCCTCTGTGCTCTTTCTCTCCTCTGTGTTCTCTCTTTCCTCTGTGCTCTTTCTCTCCTCTGCTCTCTCTCTCCTCTGTGCTCTCTCTCTCTCTCCTCTGTGCTCTCTCTCTCCTCTGTGCTCTCTCTCTCCTCTGTGCTCTCTCTCTCCTCTGTGCTCTCTCTCTCCTCTGCTCTTTCACCTCTGTGCTCTCTGTCACCTCTGTGCTCTCTCTCTCTCCTCTGTGTGCTATCGCTCTCCTCTATGCTCTCTCTCTCTCTCAATGCTCTTTCTCTCTATGCTCTCTCCTCTGTGCTCTCTCCTCTGTACTTACCCTCTCTCTGTGCTTTCTCCTCTGTACTCACTCTCTCTCTGTGCTCTCGCTCTCTCCTCTGTTCACTCTCTCCTCTGTGTGCTCTCTCTCCTCTGTGCTATCTCTCCTCTGTGCTCTCTCTCCTCTGTGCTCTCTCTCACCTCTGCTCTCTCTCTCTATCTCTCACCTCTGTGCTCTCTCTCTCTCTCCTCTATGCTCTCTCTCTATGCTCTCTCTCCTCTGTACTCACTCTCTCCTCTGTTCACTCGCTCTCTCCTCTGTGCTCTCGCTCTCCTCTGTGCTCTCGCTCTCCTCTATGCTCTCGCTCTCCTCTGTGCTCTCGCTCTCCTCTGTGCTCTCGCTCACCTCTGTGCTCTCGCTCACCTCTGTGCTCTCGCTCACCTCTGTGCTCTCGCTCACCTCTGTGCTCTCGCTCACCTCTGTGCTCTCGCTCACCTCTGTGCTCTCGCTCACCTCTGTGCTCTCGCTCACCTCTGTGCTCTCGCTCACCTCTGTGCTCTCGCTCACCTCTGTGCTCTCGCTCACCTCTGTGCTCTCGCTCACCTCTGTGCTCTCGCTCTCCTCTGTGCTCTCGCTCACCTCTGTGCTCTCGCTCACCTCTGTGCTCTCGCTCTCCTCTGTGCTCTCGCTCTCCTCTGTGCTCTCGCTCTCCTCTGTGCTCTCGCTCTCCTCTGTGCTCTCGCTCTCCTCTGTGCTCTCGCTCTCCTCTGTGCTCTCGCTCTCCTCTGTGCTCTCGCTCTCCTCTGTGCTCTCGCTCTCCTCTGTGCTCTCGCTCTCCTCTGTGCTCTCGCTCTCCTCTGTGCTCTCGCTCTCCTCTGTGCTCTCGCTCTCCTCTGTGCTCTCGCTCTCCTCTGTGCTCTCGCTCTCCTCTGTGCTCTCGCTCTCCTCTGTGCTCTCGCTCTCCTCTGTGCTCTCGCTCTCCTCTGTGCTCTCGCTCTCCTCTGTGCTCTCGCTCTCCTCTGTGCTCTCGCTCTCCTCTGTGCTCTCGCTCTCCTCTGTGCTCTCGCTCTCCTCTGTGCTCTCGCTCTCCTCTGTGCTCTCGCTCTCCTCTGTGCTCTCTCCCTCCTCTGTGCTCTCTCTCAAGAAAGGCTGTATTTCTGAACTTGCAGAGAACCTGAAAGAATCTATCTACAGGCCATACAAACCATTACAGGCTGCAAACAAAGACTGGAACCTGCTACCTAGCTCCAGAAGCGCTTCTGGGTATTTTATTCTTGAAACTGCAGAGACTTGAAGAATTCGTAATATAACCATGAACTGAAAGCAAGGCATGAAGAGGAGTGATATATTAAAAACCACCCTCTGAAACAAGTACTTTTTTTCCTTTGAGGTGCAAAAAGGACAACAAAGAGAAAACTGTTCCTGTTTCTTTGTGATATTGTGCCCTTACCCTCTGATAAATCCTGGTCACCTAACCTTTCCCTTTAGTCTTGCTGGGGATCTAGACAGAATGGGCCAATAGGAAGCCTGCTTACTTTGTTTCCCCATTGTTTGTACTGTTGCTATAAATTACTTTGCGTAGTTGGAATCTTATGTTTTAGTCTTAATCAAATAAAATGTTATGTTTTAAACAAGCTCAATGAAATGGAAATTCTTACACTAGAATCCTATCCTTAGCCTGTGAGCCTCACTGACCGTGACATCATGCTAATGGTTTAATTGACCGGTTGTTCCATTTAAAATATGCTTCTAGTTCTCTTGTATGAATCTGTTAGACTTTACACTGAGTAACCTCATACAAACATGGTTGCTTTAAGAAATAGCTTCCCATTACAGCAGGAAATACTCAGTGTGGGATGGGTATTCACAAGTACCCGCAAGCATGGAGCAGCACGGTTAGCACTGTTGCTTCACAGCTCCAGGGTCCCAGGTTCAATTCCCGGCTTGTGTCACTGTCTGTGTGCAGTCATCACGTTCTCCTCATGTCTGCTTGGGTTTCCTCCGGGTGCTCATGTTTCCTCCCGCAAGTCCCAAAAGACTTGCTGTTAAATGAATTGGACATTCTGAATTCTCCCTCTGAATACCCGAACAGGCACCGGAATGTGGCGACTAGGGGCTTTTCACAGTAACTTCATTGCAGTGTTAATATAAGCCTACTTGTGACAATAAAGATTATTTTTATTATTATTATTTTAATTTACAAATGTGTGGAAATAAAACTATTTATTGGTGTGAATATTCAATTTGCTGTATAAAAGTTGCAGGCTTCATGTTAACGACCAGCGGGCTGGAGTTGAATCCAAAGTTTTTCTTTTTTCTTTCAGATACTAACTTGCTGTGCATTTCAAGAATTTCTGTTTTCAACCTTAAGCCTGCAAAATTAGGATTTTCCTATCTCTTGAAGTGTTTAAGTTATAGTTTACAGCAAATACTATTTCAGTTGAGGTGTTTTCCCCAAGGGTCCCCACCACGTTTACATACTGTGTAAGGAAATCTTTGTCCTCATTCCCTCACACCCAACCATCTGCCCTCATTTAATTCATTCCTGTTCCTTATTAAATCTGTTCCTCTTGTCCTGAATTAGTTAGCTAATTACTGTGCTGTGGTTTGTAGATGCGGTTTGCTTATACGCACTTCACCCAAAGACTAATCCTTCATGCTCGAACCTTGATTTTGAACACAGGGAAAGTTATTCAAATATAATAGCCC
Source organism: Scyliorhinus torazame (assembly GCF_047496885.1). Classification (NCBI taxonomy): domain Eukaryota; kingdom Metazoa; phylum Chordata; class Chondrichthyes; order Carcharhiniformes; family Scyliorhinidae; genus Scyliorhinus; species Scyliorhinus torazame. The sequence continues at coordinate 55,978,770 of NC_092723.1, read as the reverse complement.
AGCGCTGTACTCAAGCACTCCAGGAACATCCACTGTGCTGTTAAGGCGGGAGTTCCAGGATTTTGACCCCACAACAGTGGACAAACGGTGATATATTTGAAGGTGCAAGCAGTGTCTCTGGCATGACTCGGTGGGTGAGGGGGGCGGGGGGGGGGGCAAAGAGGGTAGGGGATGGCGAAGGGGGCCACCTGATTGAATTTGTATTTGCCTCACAGACACACAGATGCTTAGGTCACGTGTCCAGCCCCAAAATAAGCAATGCAGCACAGATTGGCAAATCATTCTGGACTTTAATAGGTCTGAGTGGATCAGCTGCCCATTGCTTACGCTTGCTGACCTTAGGGTAGAAATGTGAAGGTACATTGTTATTCTTCCATTAACTACCTCTACTCTATGCCAACCACTGTGCTGTCATATTGTGGATGAGCCAGACATTGGGGATCAAAGCCACAAAATCTGGCCATGGCAAAACGTTCTGAGCACTGTCTCCTAACTCCATCTCCTTCTCTGCTGAACGGGACAAAGAGTAATCTCATATCACCCAGTTTTGGCATTACTCACTCCATCACCACTGAAACCATTATTCAAATTTTCTTTGCTTCCAAACCTCTCCCATCCTTCCGTACTGTCTGCCAAGCTCCACTCAACACAAACTCCCATTAAAACCCCTCTGCCTGTTTCATGTCTCATTCTTGGTTGGATTGCCCCTTTGCTGTTATCTCCCTAAAAACCCAAATGCTCAAATTCCAATTTCAAAAGTCTCACCTTTGCTTACAAATTCATTCTTGGTCTCTCCTCACCCTGCCTCGACTATGCCCAGTCTGTGCTTTTTTCTTTGTCCCTCAGCCCCAGACATGTAATCTTTTTCTTTCAGCCATTCCGTTGCATGGGCCCTACTCTCTGGAATTCTCTCTTGAAATAATCCCACCATGACACTCATCCGCTTAACGTCACAGACACCGTAGTTTCAACCATCCAGGACAAAGCAGCCCGCTTGATTGCCACCGCATCCAAAAACATTCACTCCACCCACCAGCCAGGTGTATCATCTGCACGATGCACTGCAGGAAATCACCAAGGCGCCTGAGACAGCACCCTCCAAAGTCACGACCACCACCATCTAGAAGGATAAGAATCATGGAATCAACAGTGCAGACGGAGGCCATTCGGCCCATCGAGTCTGCATCAGCTCTTGGAAAGAGCACCCTACCCAAGGTCCACACCTCCACCCTATCCCCATAACCCAGTAACCCCACCCAACACTGAGGGCAATTTTGGACACTATGGGCAATTTAGCATGGCCAATCCATCTAACCAGCACATCTTTGGACTGTGGGAGGAAATCGGAGCACCCGGAAGAAACCCACACGCACACGGGGAGAATGTGCAGACTCCGCGCAGACAGTGACCCAAGCCGGGAATCGAACCTGGGACCCTGGAGCTGTGAAGCACTTGTGCTATCCACAATGCTACCGTGCTGCCCTATGGACATGGGAACATGTCCACCTTCAATTTCCCCTTCAAACCACTCACTATCCTGAATTGGAAATATATCGCCGTTCCTTCACTGTTGCTGGGTCAAAATCCTGGAACACCACCTTTTTAAGGGCAATTACAGAAGGTAAATAAATGCTGGCCTAGCCAGTGACACCCATTTCCCTTGAATATATTTGAAAAATAACATGCTTTTAAACATCTCTTCTGAGTCTTTCTACTACGGTGAAGAACCTTGTGGTGTTCTCCACGTTAACAGTCAGCTGCAAATTATTGTAACCCCTGCACCTCCACAGTTGTTCCAGTATTAAAGGGAATCTATATTGTTGGTTCGAAGAAATTATACAGAACTGGTTGTTTGAAAAGTGCTGTAATTCACCTTTTCTGTTATTGCTTTTGGATTATTTGACGAAGTTACCAGGGCAACAATTCTGTCACTACACTCCATTTACCTTTCAATATGTGCTTTAGTCACCAGTGACAAGGGATGACAACCGTGAAGATAAAACGACAATCAGATGCGAAACATCCCCTCCTTCATCACCGAGGACCATGAGGCTGGAAAAGCTGGCGCAATCACTTCAGTCAACCAGCCAAGAAGAAAGTCGAGGGTAAGGAGACTTACACATTGTTAAACCACGTTGCACGGTTTTAAAAAAACTATCTCTGAAGCAAATAAAATTGAAGATGCACAGGCAGTCTTCGAGTATGTGTCCCCGATTTCTCTCCACTGGAGTTATGATAGCCATATGACCATAAAATGCACAATCCGAATACATAATTTGTCTCGTGTGACACTAGTATCCAAGTAACCCAAGGAAGCTTCGGAGGGGATAGGGCGGATAGGGTGGAAGTGAGGGCTTAAGTGGGTCGGTGCAGACTCGATGGGCCAAATGGCCTCCTTCTGCACTGTATGTTCTATTTTTAAAAAAGACTTGACATTTATATAGGGCTTTTCACAATCACTAAACATTTCAAAGTGCTTTATAGCCAATGAAGTACTTCTGAACTGCTGTCACTGTTATAATGTAGAAAACGCAACAGCTAATTTAGACACCACAAAACAGTAATGGGATAGTGACCAGATAGGCTGATTCTGTGATGTTGATTGAAGGATAAATTTGGGCAGGACACAACTTCATTGCTCTTCTTCAAAAATAGTGCCATGGGATCTTTAACCTCCACCAGAACAGGCAGGTGGGGCCTCAGTTCAGTATCTCATCGGAAAGACAACGCCTCCGACAGTGCAGCACTCCCTCAGCACTGCATCAGCCTTTATTGTTGTGCTCGAGTCCGTGAACCTAGAAACCTGTGACTTGGTGGAGGTGCGAATGCTGATGACTGAGCCACGGCTGACATCCTCAGCCCTCGAAATAACTCTGCTTCCTCTATACCACAGACTGTTGTTGGTTTCTTATTCCAAAATGCTTTATTTACATAATTCATTCAGGTGCGAGTACAAGGGATAATTTCCTCCTCCAGTTAGTCTCAGGAAGTGCCTATGCATTCTAAAATGGTCTTTTAACAGCTTGTCACAGTCCAGCTTGGTGACATTTGAATTGTAAATAGATTTTAAAACCAGCATTTCAGGAAGGAAACAGAAACAACTTATGTTGATGTGGCCTCTTTAAACATAGTAAAACATTCCAAGGCACTTCACAGGAATGTTATACAGAAAATAAAGCAAATACTAAAATTGCGCCAAATACTAAAATTGGAATGGCATGGGGAAAGTAAGAATGGCATTCAATTCATAAGGTATTCAAGAAGAAAGTTGGAAGAGCCAGTGGCATAGTGGTATTGTCACAAGACTAGTAATCTGGAAACCCAAGGTAATCAACTGGGGACCGAGGTTCGAATGTCACCACGGCAGATGAAATTTGAATTCAATAAAGATCTGGAATTAAAAATACTGATTTTGCTGATTGTCATTAAAACCCCATCTGGTTCACTATAGAATTTCCCATGTGTTCATTACTTCTGGCTGTGTAGCATCTCCTAAAATCAATCCTAAATTGCTGGAACTTGTGTCCTCTTGTCCAACTGCTGTGATTTACATCCTGCCTGAAGACTTTATCCACCTTGCCAAATCCTGATGAATTTAGAAGACAGTTTCCCAGAGATTTGAGTTTTAATGTGTCTTTCCTCTCTCTTTAGATGGGGAGAGTGTTAATTGTGGGTCAAGTATCCATGTGGCCAGCATCACTGGGGACGATGCGGGAACTTGCAGTTTGTTACTTCAGCACAGGAGTAGACCAGTCATTCTATCGAGCTGGTTTCGCTATTCGACTAGGAAAGGGTGATAGATATGTACCTCAGTTCAGTTTGATTCCATATTCCTTCATAGCTTTGCCTATCGATCTCAGTTTTAAAATTTTCAGGTGCGTTAGCCAGGCCAGTTCTTTTGGGGCCAAGAACTCCAGATTTCCACCGTCGTTTGTGTGAGAAAGGTATTGCTGGCTGTCACTGAATAGACCAGCTCGATTTTTAAGGTTACACCCCGTTGTTCTGGACTTCCCAGCGGAAAGTAGCTTCTCTCTATTTATGCTATCAAATTCTCCAAGCGCCTCAGTGAGATAACCCCTTAATCGTTTATGATCAAGCCCAGCCCATACAATCTCGCATTGTAATTCAGCCCTGGTATCATTCTGAGGAATCTGCCCTACACCCTGCCCAAGGCCGATCCATCATTCCTGAGGAGCGGTGTTGACTCTGTGTTAGTTAGAACATGGACTGTCACAGACACCTGCGATACTCGGTGATCTCAGAAACTTAGGTTTTTAAGTGTCTTCTGGTTTCACTTCACTCCAGGTTCTGATAGGATTAACAATACTGAATGACAAACCTTTGGCTACAGAATGGAGTAAAAGTGGAAGCAGGTTATCAATACTTTCTGGTGTATAAGAGGCTTCCTCTCACGGTTATTTTTGATCACTTTTATGGTGGTTGCTTCTCAGCACGTTGACAGCCGAGGAGCTGGCTAGCAATCCCAGCAGCAACAACAGCAGCCAAGACTCGCTGCATAAAGCCTCAAAGAAAAAGGGCATCAAATCATCTATCGGCCGCCTGTTTGGGAAGAAGGAGAAGGCGCGTCTGGGCCAGCTCGGAAAGGAAATGGCTTCAGTCCATGGTATGTCCAACCGGTTTTCAAAAAATGTATTAAATGTCAAAGAATTCTGCGAGTTTTTTCAGTACATAACACAGTCAAATAAACCAGGAACGTTCAGTCTGATTGTAGGCAGTTCTCTTAGCCAGGAAGGTGGCAGTGGTATTCAGCTAACTTCTTGGTCATTGGATTCAGGAAGAGGAAACCAGCCAGGTTTCCTGCTCCTGCTTGGAATGTACACAAAATATCAGACTGCTCTAAATGTCTGGGCACCTGCTAACTCGATCTGACAAAGCACATACATGAATAATGGTCATCTGGGTGAAATACAGCAGGAACCTGGTATATCAATAAATAGAGACAGGAACAAGATTGGTGAATGTAAAGAGTGGCGCAGTGGTTCACATTGCTGTCTCACAGCGTTCGGGACCAGGGTTCAATTCTGGTCTTTGGTGACTGTCTGTGTACAGTTTGCATGTTCTCCCCGTGTCTGCGTGGGTTTCCTCCCACAGTCCAAAGATGTGCAGGTTAAGTGGATTTGCCATGCTAAATTGCCCCTTCATGTCCAAAGATGTGCAGGTTAACTCTGGTTACAGCGAAAGGGTAGGTGAGTGGGCCTAGGTAGGGTGCTCTTTCGGAGGGTCAGTACAGACTCTTATGAGCCAAATGGGCTCCTTCTGCACTGTAGGGATTCTATGAAGATTAAATTAAATGAGATGCTACCCTTTCAGTTCCTCCATTAATGTCGGACCTGTCCGTCTGTGTAAAACAAAAAAAAAAAAAATATTGGAGGGAGGGTGGCTGGCCAGGGAGGGTTAGGTTTTTCCCTCTGTAAGTAGCATTGTCAGGATGAAAGCCCTAAATAACAAATTCTAAGGACCACCAGGAAACTGAAGGAAAGTGCAGAATGGAAGTAACATGACTTAAATCTGACGAACCTTGACTCCGCCACGAATGGAATAATTTCTGATGGAGATCAGAATTGCACAGCAACTTATTTCCACTTTATTTTTTCCCTCACTCCATTAATAGTTGTATTTTCTGTGGGCATTGTTTCATGGTGCTGATATTTCCTCTTTTGCTTTTGGGCCTTTGGAATAATTTCATCAACTGACTTAGTTTTGCTTATCCCTAAGCTTAAGTGTTGCAGTAATATCAGGGCATCTATCTCTGAAAACGTAGGGATTTCCATCAATCCGATGGAATATTGATATTGAGGGATGGGCATGGGAAGGTGGTGTTGGTGTAACTGCTCTGATGGAGTACTTCCAACTTTTGGAATTTGACAACTGTGACCTTTCACACTTGTTCATATTAAGCTGTCCATGGTTTTACCCTTTTGCCCCCCTCATGGTGTGTACGACACTGGTACAGTTTTGTTGCACCTGTCCTCAGCTGCTTGAGAATCTTTGGGCAGCACGGTAGCATAGTGGTTAGCACAATTGCTTCACAGCTCCAGGGTCCCAGGTTCGATTCCCGGCTTGGGTCACTGTCTCTGCGGAGTCTACACGTTCTCCCCATGTTTGTGTGGGTTTCCTCCGAGTCCTCCCGATTTCCTCCCACAGTCCAAAGATGTGCAGGTTAGGTGGATTGGCCATGCTAAATTGCCCTTAGTGTCCAAAATTGCCCTTAGTGTTGGGTGGGGTTACTGGGTTATGGGGATAGAGTGGAGGTGTAGGCTTGGGTAGGATGCTCTTTCAAAGAGTCGGTGCAGACTCGATGGGCCGAATGGCCTCCTTCTGCACTGTAAATTCTATGAAAAAAAATCAAACTTTGACTTGTTCTTGGGCGCAGGCTTTATATTTAATGAAACGTTTCAGTTTTAAATGCTTTTTGCTGAATGAAATTATGAATTTTTACATTCATAGTTTCTGAGGTTAAAAATAGAGTCCAGTGTCAGAAAAATCACTGTCAGAAATTTAAAACAACATTTAATTCAATTCTGTATTAGAATACAGTTCCCATTTCATTATGTAAGCTGTTAAAACGTCTGACCTAGTTTCGTACAAATCTGTCTAGTTTTGTAACTTGGCACTGTTTATATGCCCTTCTTCTCTGCAATCTTTATCTTGCTCAAGTAGAATTATCACGTGCTCCGCTCCACCTCCCATGTGTTTGCCAATATGTTTAGGTTGGTGCAATGTGTTCGTTGTGACACAGGCATCAGTCACTGGCAAGTGTACAATACATTGAATGTGTCAGTGATTTATATTGCTATATGGGAACAGGAGATAGCCATTCACCCCCTTGAGTCAACGTCTTTCCACGAGAACATAAGAAATCGAGCAGGAGCAGACCATTCAGCTCCTCTCGTCTGCACTGCCATTCAGTGCAGGCATGGCTGATTTTCTACCTCAACTCCACTTTCCTACTTGCTCGCCATATCCCTTTATTCAACCAGAGACCAAAATTACGCTTACCTCAGCCTCCACAATGGAGCATTCACGAACTTCATGGAGAAATGCCAAGATTAACAGCCATCTCCGTGAAGAAACTTCTCATCACGTTCCTAAATGAGCCTGCGACGATGCACCCTTCTTCTAGCAGGAAAGAACAAACCCCATCAGAATTTTCTTTTCAAGGGACGTGGGCGTTATTGCTCGGCCAGCATTTATTATCTGTCTCCAATTGCCCTTGAGCAAGTGGTGGTGAGGTGAGCTGCTAGCTTGAACTGCTGAAGCCCATGTGGCGTAGGTACATCCACAGTACTGTTAGGGAGGAAGTTCCAGGATTTTGACCCAACAACTGTGAAGGCGATACCAAGTCAGGATGGTGAATGACTTGGAGGGGAACCTGCTGGTGGTGGTGTTGCCTTGTCCTATTAGTTGATAGAGGTCACCCACTTGGATGGTGCTGTCAAAGGAGTACTGGTGAGTTTCTGCAATGCATCTTGCAGATGATACACATTGCTGCCACTGTCCGTCGATGGTGGAGGGAGTGAATGTTTAATTGGTGGATGGGGTTCCAATCAAGCAGACTGTTTTCTCCTTGATGGTGGTGATCTTCTAGAGTGTTGTTGGAGCTGCATTTATTCAGACAAATGGAGAATATTCCATCACACTCCTGACTTCTGCCTTGTAGATTGTGGACACGCTTTGGTGGGGTCAGGAGGTGAGTTACTCGCCGCAGAATTCCAAGCCTCTGACCCATTCTTGTAGCCCCAGTATTTATTTGGCTAGTCAGGTTGTCCATGCGGGATTTAGCGATGGGAATGCCATTGACTGTCATGGGGTGATGGTTTGATTCTCTTTTATTGGAAATGGTCATGGTCTGACACTTGTGTGTCAGAAATGTTATTTGCCACTTGTCAGCCCAAGCCTGGATATTGTCCAGACCTTGCTGCACATAGACGAGGAATGCTTCTGCATCTGAAGAATCGGGAATGGTAATGAATATTATCCAAACATCAGCAAGCATTCCCACTTCCGATCTTATGATGGAAAAAAGATCATTGATGAAGCACCTGAAGATGGTTGGGCCAAGGAAACTACTCTGAGGATCTCTTGCAATGATGCCCAGGGCTAAGATGATGACCTCCAACAACCTCGTCCATCTTCCTTTGTGAAAGGTATGACACCAACCATTGGAGAGTTTCCCCTGATTCACATTGATTTTTGCTAGGGCTCCTTGATGCAACACTCAAATTCTGCCTTGATGGCAAGGACATTTTTCTTTTTGTGTACTTAATGATGTGTTGAGCTGCTCGCAGAAAGATACTTTTCACTATACCTTGGTACACGTGACAATAAACAAATTCAAACAGTCACTCCCACCTCACCTCTGGAATTCTGCTCTTTTGCCCATGTCTGGACCAAGGTTGTAATGAGATCAGGAGCTGAGCGACCCTGGCAGAATCCATATTGAGCAAAATTGAGAAGGTTATTTCATAGATTATCATAGAATTTACAGTGCAGAAGGAGGCCATTCGGCCCATCGAGTCTGCACCAGCTCTTGGAAAGAGCACCCAACCCAAGGTCAACACCTACATCCTATCCCCATAACACAGCAACCCCACCCAACACTAAGGGCAATTTTGGACACTAAGGGCAATTTATCATGGCCAATCCACCTAACCTGCACATCTTTGGACTATGGGAGGAAACCGGAGCACCCGGAGGAAACCCAAGCACACACGGGGAGGATGGGCAGACTCCGCACAAACAGTGACCCAAGCCGGAATCGAACCTGGGACCCTGGAGCTGTGAAGCAATTGTGCTATCCACAATGCTACCATGCTACCCTAGTCCCGCTTGATAGCACTGCCCACGATTCCTTTCATCACTTTGCTGATAATCAAGATTAGACTGATGGTATAGTGGTTGGATTTGTCCTACTTTTGGTGCAGATTATATATTTGGGCATTTTTCCACATTGTTGGGTAGATGTCAGTATTGTAGCTGTACTAGAGCAGCTTGGCAAAGGGCATGGCAAGTTCTGGAGCACAAGTCTTCCGTACTATTGCTGGAATATTGTTAAGGCCCATCACCTTTGAAGTAACCAGTGCCTTCAGTCGTTTCTTGATACCATGTGGGGTGAATTGAATTGGCTGAAAACTGGCATCTGTGATGCTGGAAACTTCAGAATCTGATACATTTCAATGAGATCACCTCTTAACCTTCAGAATACCAGAGCGCCTAGGCATATTCTTCAGCCTATCATTATAGGATGACCCTCTCCAATATAGCGAACCTTTGTTGTACCGTCGCCAAGGCAAGTGTACCCTTCTGTAGATTTGGAGACTAAAACTATGCAGAGTATTCCAGGTGTGGTCTCAACAAGCCTTGTACAATTGTAGTGATACTTCTTATTCTTGTACGCCAATCCCCACGTAATCAAGGCCAACATGCCATTTGCCTTCCTATTGGTTGCTTTCTGTACCTGCATGTTAACTCTGTGTTTCTTGGACTTCCGGTGGCGGCTATGACGGAGTAAGTCGCACATTTGGCGGCTCCCGCTCTGGTCGGACTTTTGGACCTTTTCCCCCGATTTTCTACCGGACTTGAATTATAAAACTGATGACAGAGGCAATTGTGTACTAAATTCCCACATCGGTGCATGGGGAGAAGGACTAGAAGTGCTCGTCGTAAAGGCAGAAACAGAAAGACAGAGAAGGCTTGGGCTGAAGCTGCAGCAGGAGACAGCATGGCGGAGGACCGGACCTCTGGTTTGTCGACCCTGCGGTCAACGGAGCAGCTGGTGCAAGTTATTCAGGAAGGCTTTGCTAAGCAGAACGGGACTGCTTGGACTCGATAAAAGAGTCAATTGAGCGGCTGGAGCTTAGATTGGACGCCCAAGATCGGGCGATCCAGAAAGTAGAGAAGGCGCTGGCTGAGCAGGAGGAACATCAAATTGCGGTAGAGTTGGAGGTGGGGATGCTGAGAGACCAGCAGAAAAGGCTCCTGGAGAAGGTGGAGGACCTAGAGAGTAGGTCCCGCTGGCAGAACTTGAAAATCATTGGGCTCCCGGAGGGGTCCGAAGGAGCGGATGCTGGGGCATACATAGCGGGTATGTTTGAGAAGCTGCTGGGCGAGGGGACATTCTCCCGACCTTGGAGGTGGACAGGGCTCACAGAGCGCTCGCGAGGAAGCCGCAAATGGGAGACCCCCGAGGGCAATGGTGGTGAGATTCCGCAGGTACTTGGATAAGGAGCGTATTTTACAGTGGGCCAAGCAGACACGGAGCTGTAAGTGGGACAACAGTATCCTGCGGGTTTACCAAGACCTGAGTGTGGAGGTGGCCAGGAGAAGAGCAGGCTTCAACCAGATTAGGTCGATCCTTTTTATCAAAAAGGTGAAGTTTCATCTGTTGTATCCGGCCGATCTCTGGGTCACGCACAAAGAACAGCACTTTTATTTTGAGTGGCCTGAGGACGTGCTGGACTTCGAGGAAAGGACTGGTGGTGGACTGAGAACTTTTGAACTTTGCTGCAACGTTCTTATTTTGCTTTTTTTGTTTATCTGTTCTTTTTTTTAAGTTTTTCGTTTTGTGGAAGCTGTTTGTAATGCCTTTTGCATTGATTTGGGACCAGCGGCCGAGCTGAGTGAGTTAAGGTTTTCATTTGCACTGTTGGGGGATGGAGGTGTGCTTGTTTAGATCTTGGTGTTTTTCTGTCGGGCAATTGTGTGGAGGTTGTTTGATGTTGGAGTATGTTTGTATGAGCGGGCGGGGCGGGGGTGGGAAGGGAACAATAGGTGGGAGACTATCCGGCACCAGGGATGGGGGCCACCAAGCTAGCTGGACGGGCTAGCTCACGGAAGCGCAGTGAGGGGTGTGCGTATGTTCGGTTTATTAAAGGGGTTGGGTTACAGAATGTTGTTAATGGGGGGGGGGTAAATGCTCTGCTGACGAGGGAGGGACTTGGGCTAAGGGACAGAGAGGAGGTTGGGGGCGGAGGCTGCCTGGGGGCAGACCGGTAGAGGCGCGGAGCATGGGCTGGAGGCAGGCCTAAAAAAGGGGATGGCTGATCAGCGGAGGGGGGAGGGGGGGGGACAATGAGCCCCCCAACTAGGCTGATCACCTGGAATGTTTGAGGGTTAAATGGGCCGGTCAAGAGGGCACGTGTGTTTGTGCAGCTTAGGGGACTGAAGTCATATGTGGTAATGTTGCAGGAGACACACCTTAGAGGAACTGACCAGACTAGATTGAGGAAAGGCTGGGTCAGTCAGGTCTTTCACTCAGGACTGGACTCAAAGACTAGAGGGGTCACGATCCTGACCAATAAGCGGGTGGTGTTTGAAGTGGGTAGAATAGTCTCCGATGTGGGAGGTCAGTACATTATGGTCAGTGCGAAACTGGAAGAGGGGCAGGTGATATTAGTAAATGTGTATGCGCCAAATTGGGATGATGTGGAGTTTATAAAGAGGATGCTGGGGAAGATACCGGACCTGGATTCACACAGGTTGGTCATGGGAGGGGACTTCAACACAGTTATTGACGCTGGCTTGGATCGGTCAAGCTCAAAAACGGGCAGGGTGCCAACAATGGCAAAGGAATTAAAAGGGTTCATGGAGCAGATGGGGGGAGGGGGGGTGGATCCATGGAGATTTGGGCAGCCGAGGGTGAAGGCGTTCTCCTTCTCCTCACATGTGCATAAAGTGTGCTCCCGGATTGATTTCTTTATTTTGAGCAGGACCTTACTGGCAGGGGTGGTGGACATGGGGTACTCGGCGATCACAATCTCAGACCGTGCTCCACACTGGGTTGACCTGCAGGTTAGTAAAGACAGTAACCAGCACCCGCACTGGAGGTTAGATGTGGGACTTTTGGCTGACGAAGGGGTGTGCAAGCGGCTGAGGAACTTTATTCAGAACTACATACAGGTCAACACGACACGGGGGAAATTTCAGCAGCGGTGGTCTGGGAAGCACTGAAGGCAGTGGTCAGAGGGGAGCTGATCTCGATACGGGCCCATAGGGAGAAGGTGGACCGGGCAGAGACGGACCGACTGGTAAAGGAGATACTACAGATCGATGGGAGGTGTGCGGAGACCCCAGAGGCTGGGCTTTTCAGGGAACGGCGGAGGCTACAGGTGGAGTTCGGCTTGTTAACCACAGGGAGGGCAGTGGAGCAGCTGAGAAAGGCAAGGGGGGCGATCTATGAGCACGGAGAGAAGGCCAGCAGAATGCTTGCACAGCAGTTTAGAAAGAGGGAGGCAGCCAGGGAGATCGGGAAAGTAAATGACTGAGATGGGAACCTGGTTGGAGATTCAGCAGGGGTGAATAAGGCGTTTAAGGATTTCTACAGTAGGCTGTACAGGTCGGAACCCCCTACGGGGCCGGAGGGGATGAGGCACTTCTTGGAGAGGCTGAATTTCCCAAAGGTGGACGGGGAGCTGGTAGAAGGGCTGGGGTCCCCGATCGGGTTGGAAGAGATAGTGGAGGGTCTGAAGGCCATTCATTCGGGTAAAGCCCCGGGGCCGGACGGGTACCCAGTGGAGTTTTATAAAAAGTGCTCTGGGATAGTGGGCCGGTGTTGATGAGGTTGTTCAATGAGGCAAGGGAAAGAGGGGTGCTCCCCCCGACGATGTCACAGGCCACGATTTCACTGATTCTGAAGCGGGACAAGAACCCGGAGTTGTGTGGGTCCTATGGTGATGTCTAGCATGAGAGGACATAGCTTTAATTGAGGGGAGATAGATATAAGTCAGATGTCAGAGGTAGGTTCTTTACTCGGAGAGTAGTAAGGGCATGGAATGCCCTGCCTGCAACAGTAGTGGACTCGCCAACACTAAGGGCATTCAAATGGTCATTGGATAGACATATGGATGATAAGGGAATAGTGTAGATGGACTTTAGAGTGGTTTCACAAGTCAGCGCAACATCGAGGGCTGAAGGGCCTGTACTGCGCTGTTATATTCTATGTACAGGCTGATATCCCTGTTGAATGTGGATGCCAAATTGCTAGCCAAATATTGGTCTCCAGGATTGAGGATTGTGTTCCGGATGTTATTGGGGAGGACCAGACGGGGTTTGTTAAGGGTAGGCAGTTGGTGACGAATGTAAGAAGGTTGTTAAACGTGATTATGATGCCCCCGGAAGGTAGGGAGGTGGAGGTGGAGATCGCAATGGATGCAGAAAAGGCTTTTGATCCGGTAGAATGGGACTATCTGTGGGAGGTACTGGGACGGTTCGGATTTGGGCGGGGCTTTATTGACTGGGTAAGGTTGCTGCATCAGGCTCCTGTGGCAAGCGTATGGATGAAGAGGACAACATTGGACTATTTTAGACTGCACTGAGTGACGAGACAGGGGATGCCCCCTCTCCCCACCGTTGTTCGCGCTAGCTATAGAGCCGTTGGCAAGGGGGGGGGGCGGGGGGCGCACAGAGTCTCTCTCTATACAGACGACCTGCTTCTGTATGTATTGGACCCAATAGAGGGATGGAAGAAATCATGAGGATTCTCGGGGAATTTGGCCGGTTTTCGGGGAATAAGCTAAATATGGGGAAAAGTGAGATGTTTGCTGTCCAGGCGAGGGGACAGGAGAGGCGATTGGGGGAGCTGCCGTTTAGATGAGTAGGGGGAAGCTTTAGGTACCTAGGCATTCAAGTGGCGCGGGAATGGGACCGGCTGCATAAATTAAATCTGGCCCAGCTAGTAGACCAAATGAAGGACGATTTTCCGAGGTGGGACACGCTTCCGTTGTCACTGGCTGGGAGGGTGCAGACGGTGAAGATGGCGGTCCTCCCGAGATTCCTGTTTGTATTCCAGTGTCTCCCCATCTTTATTTCGTGGTCCTTTTTTAAACAGGTCAACAAAGTGATCACTAGCTTCTTTTGGGCGGGCAAGACCCCGCGAGTAAGGTAGGTAATGCTTGAGCGGAGCCGGGGAGAGGGCGGGCTGGCGCTGCCAAATTTTAGTAACTATTACTGGGTGGCAAATATAGCCATGATCAGGAAGTGGGGAGGGGTCGGAATGGGAGTGTATGGAGGCGACTTCATGCAAGGACACCAGTCTGGGAGCGTTGGTAACTGTGCCTCTGCCGTTCCCGTCGGCACGGTACTCCACCAGCCCCGTGGTGGTGGCGGCCCTGAGGGTCTGGGGGCAATGGAGGAGACATGTGGGAGCACAGGGAGCATCGGTCTGGTCCCCAATCTGCAATAATCACCGGTTTGCCCCGGGAAGTATGAATGGGGGATTCCGGATATGGCGGAGAGCAGGGATTGAGAGGATAGGGGAGATGTTTATAGAGGGGAGCTTGCCGAGTATGAGGGCGCTGGAGGAGAGGTTTGGGTTGGCGAGGGGAAACAAATTCAGGTATCTGCAGGTGCGGGACTTCCTACGTAAACAGATGTCAACTTCCCGCTCCTACCGCTAAGGGGGATTCAGGACAGGGTAGTTTCCAGAGGGTGGGTAGGAGAAGGGAGCATCTCTGACATTTACAAGAAACGTAGGAGATGCAGTCTGAGGAGCTGAAGCGCAAGTAGGAAGAGGAGCTGGGAGGAGAGATAGAGGATGGTCTATGGGCGGGCACGGTGAGGAGAGTCAACGCGTCCGCAACATGCGCCAGGCTCAGCCTGATACAATTCAAGGTCGTTCATTGGGCTCACATGACAGTGGCCCGGATGAGCAGATTTTTTGGGGTGGAAGACAGGTGTGCAAAATGGGCGGGAGGACCAGCGAACCATGTCCACATGTTCTGGTCATGTCCGAAGCTTAGGAGATTTTGGCAGGGGTTTGCAGATGTCATGTCCACGGTGTAAAAACAAGGGTGGCACTGAGTCCAGAGGTGGCGATTTTCGGGATGTCGGAAAACCCGGGAATCCAGGAGGAGAAAGAGGCAGACGTTCTGGCCTTTGCTTCCCTGGTAGCCCGGAGACGGATACTATTAGCTTGGAGGGACTCAAAGCCCCCGAAGTCGGAGACCTGGCTATCGGGCATGGCTAGCTTTCTCTGTTTGGAGAAAATTAAGTTTGCCTTGAGAGGGTCACTGTAAGGGTTCGCCCGGAGGTGGCAACCGTTCGTCGACTTCTTCGTGGAAAATTAATCATCAGCAGAAGGGGGAGGGGGTAGTTTAGCTCAGAGTAGGGGGTTAACAAAGGTGGGACCTGTGAGGAAGGGAGACGGTTTTTGCGCTATGTTTATAGTTTCATGTACATTGTTTATTTTGTTGTTGTTACAATACCAAAAATACCTCAATAAAATGTTCATTTAAAAAAAAAGTGTTTCTTGTGCAAGTGTATCCTCGTCTCTCTGAACATCAACATTTAGAAATTTTATGTGACTTGAAAAATTATATTCTTCCTACCAAATCGAATAGGCTCACATTTCCTCGCATTATATCCACCACTTTGTTGCCCACTCACTTAACATGTCCGTAACCCGGAACGAGTCCATCAAGCGAAACTGCGTCCCCTCCATTGACTGAGTCTACATCTCCCGCTGCCTTGAGAAAGTGGGAAACATGATCAAAGACACCTCCAAGCCGGGTTATCCTCTCTTCCAACCTCTTTCATCGGACAGGAGGCACAAAAGTCTGAGAACACGCACTAACAGGTTCAAGAACAGCTTCTTCCCCGCTGTTACCAGACTCCTGAATGACCCTCTTATGGACTGAATTGATCTCTTCACACTTCTCCACTGAATAGTACTACACTCCCTTTGTTTCACCCGATGCCTGTGTCTATGTATTTACATTGTATATTTATGTATGTCCTATGCTTTTTCATGTGTGGAACAATTTTCTTGGACTGTACGCAGAACAGCACTTTTCACTGTACCTCTATACATGTAACAAATAAAATTCAATTCAAATTCATATCTCGTTGCAACCTCTTTGTGTGCTCCTCACAGCTTACACTCCCACCGAGATCCATATCCCTTTAACGCCTTATTTGACAAAAATCTGTCAATCTCAGTTTTGAAATATTCAACTGATATCTGCAATGGGATTTTATTCTGATCATTTTCCAATCCTGCCCCTTCTGTCTTTCTTTGATAAGCTGGTGTGCTACCCATCTTAGATTGTGATTCTAAGTGGCACAGGCAGGGAAGATTTCCGGTTAATTTTTTTGTGTGCTGAATTAACTGATTTCAGCTCAGATGATGGTAGGGAGTTAGAATTGGTTATTGTATTGTTTTGCTATGTTAGAAATCGGAAAATGTTACCAGGCTTTCCATTCCTGATAACTGTTGGGTGTTCTCCATTGGAAAATATACAGATGTGGATATGAAAGGATACAATTGCATCAAACTGTCTTGTCTTTCACAGTTGAATAGACCTGTATTCCTCACTGTCGTGATTTATACTTGGGGATGGTACTAATTAATAATGCATATTAATAGAAAGAGCATGGAAAGGGAATCGTAGGCAATATTGTGATGAGGAAAATGATTTTGCCAATGGTACCATGACCTGTAGGTTTCTCCAGTCATCATGTTGGACCTCGAGTACACCATGCATTATATTTGTTTGCATGAGTAAAATTGTATCACATTTAAAAGAATGGTTAAGAATTAAGCTGTATATATTGCAAATGACTAAAACTACAGACTGTTTTTTTTCTTCTTTCTTCATAGGATATGGATACTTTGGTAAGTAAGAACAATATAAACGGCCTTCTCTGTGCTTTCAATATTTTCTGTTCTTCTTAACAATTTAAATGAGACAGCCTGTGCATGAGCTTGATGGGAGAGAAGGGGTTTTAATTTGTTAAATGATGTATCTGAACTTATTTTGGTAATGATTGAAGGTGATGTAATAGGATAGCACAAGAATGTAACTTACCATTTGCTGCTACTGTTAAACGCTTGTTTTGACAATCGTAAGGAGGATGTGTATTTCCTGAGTACTCCAAAGTAACGACACCCACAAGAGGCCAGTCTTACTTGTTGGGAAAATTCTCTGGTCAGGTGTTTTCCAGTTAACCTGACGAGAGTTGTTTTCTTTTGGTTACTTTCTTTTTGGATCATAGAAGATTTAGTCTCCCTTTTTTAGGTCTCTCCCCGCGCACACACTGTCTATCACACTGTATAACATAAATTTTTGAAGAAAGGCAGCCTGCCTGCTGGCAAACCTCTTCCACTGACACTTAAGAGCCTTCTCGGAGATATGTAAGAATGGCATGGGCTAGTTGCCCTGAAAATTCGATCTTGATTTCTGACCTTCATTCAGCACAGTGCACTGACAGTATGCCTGAGGGAGGGAATGTGCTACCGCAAGAGTTGCGAGCGTAAATCCCTATCCTATTGGCAAGGTATATGGGCATCAACATCATCTACCACTGCAGTCTGGTTACTTTTGTAACATCAATAGGCTTAAGTAGGGTGCTCTTTCCTAGGGCCGGTGCAGACTCAATGGGCCGAATAGCCTCCTGCACTGTAGGGATTCTATAATTCTATTACCATATGTCCATTTTGTGTTTTATTCTGTCAGTTGATGTCTGACTCAGGCTTTCATTTTTTAATTATTGGAACTTGGATTAAAGTGAGAACAAGATTAATGGTTTCTTCAGTGTCCCTTTATTGTTAACTAGGTGGCATGTTGGACGCAGAAATGGGCATCCAAGACAATCTTACTCTTGGCAAACTTGGAACACAAGCGGAGAGGGACCGAAGGCTAAAGAAAAAGTAAGTTTTAAATAATTTTAAAGAAGTGTGAGAATCCTAGTCATCTGATTGTTTTCAAGATTTGATTATTTATTTTCAATGAGCCTAGAGGGAAACCTGCACTCAAACATATACCCTCTTCCTTTACCCATCTGCATCATATACAACTGACTATCCTGCAGTAGATAGTCAGCTGCCAGGCTCTACGGTTGCCAGTCTGTACTATGACGCAAGAGTTCTCGGTGCTTCTGTTACCTGGTGCCACCATTTTATCAGAACCCCTTCGTAGTCTGGTATTTGGGATCTATTGATGCCCCTTTGTATCCTAGTGATGGGTCCTAATGCCTTTTTGTCCTCTGTGCTGCATGGTACCACTCTGCCTATGCCTCTTTATAGCCTGTTGACATGGGTCTGCCTGTTCTTCACAACATAATTCCCGCAGTATTGCCATCTTCATGCCGCCTCATGTCATATCCTCTGATTCTTTACTCTTCTCTTTCTTGTCAGTGTAACCTAGGCATGGACTGCGACAAACCAACCAAGACTAAGGGGCCCATCACTAATGGAATCCTGATTGTAACATGTCTTCCACTGTATACATTATAGTGAAGGATCTTGCAACTCCCATTTTCAGTAATTTTTTATTAAGTGTTTAATTTAGGGATCTTGAATGAGTCAGCAAATTAAGGTTCTTGACGTTTTTATAGCTTCTCGTGTTCCATTTTCAAAATAGAATATAAATAGCAAATAACCTCGGCAGAAACGTAAGCTACGTGTTAGAATTTCTAATACAAATATGATTTGTTATTGGCTCAAACTTGCAGGGAGGCACAGTAACACAGTGGTTAGCACTTGCTTCACAGCGCCAGGGACCAGAGACTCGGGTTCGATTCCCGGCTTGGGTCACTGTCTGTGCGGAGTCTGCACGTTCTCCACATGTCTGCGTAGGTTTCCTCTGGCTGGTCCGGTTTCCTCCCACAAGTCCCAGAAGACGTGCTTGTTAGGTGAATTGGATATTCTGAAATCTCCCTCAGTGTACCCGAACAGGCGTCGTAGTGTGTTAACTTGGGGTTTTTCACAGTAACTTCATTGCAGTGTTCATGGCAGCCTCCTTGTAACACTAATAAAGATTATTATTATCAGGCGAACAACTACCATTGAGCAGTTAAGCCCAAACAGTAATTTCCTTAATTCTGCCTGTGTGGCCTGGTGTATGGTTTATTTTTGATCATTGAGGCAGCTTCTTGGAGTACCTGTGATCAATGTGTGTGACAGAGAAAAATGTAGTCCATTGAACTTTGCTTAAAAGCATTGAACAGAATCAGATAAATTCTGATGTTTTAATCTTTAGCTCCATTCCAACCATAAGGCTCAAAGAAAGAACAAAGAACAAAGAAAAATTACAGCACAGGAACAGGCCCTTCGGCCCTCCAAGCCTGCTCTGATCCAGATCCTCTATCTAAAACTGTCGCCTATTTTCTAAGGATCTGTATCCCTCTGCTTCCTGCCCATTCATGTATCTGTCTAGATACATCTTAAATGACTCTATCGTGCCCACCTCTACCACCTCCGCCGGCAATGCGTTCCAGGCACCCACCACCCTCTGCGTAAAGAACTTTCCACGCATATCTCCCTTAAACTTTTCTCCTCTCACCTTGAACTCATGACCCCGAGTAATTGAGTCCCCCACTCTGGGGGAAAAGCCTCTTGCTATCCACCCTGTCTATACCTCTCATGATTTTGTAGACCTCTATAAGGTCCCCCCTCAACCTCCGTCTTTCTAATGAAAATAATCCTAATTTACTCAACCTCTCTTCATAGCTAGCACCCTCCATACCAGGCAACATCCTGGTGAACCTCCACTGCACCTTCTCCAAAGCATCCGCATCCTTTTGGTAATGTGGCGACCAGAACTGTACACAGTATTCCAAATGTGGCCGAACCAAAGTCTTATACAACTGTAACATGACCTACCAACTCTTGTACTCAATACCCCTTCCGATGAAGGAAAGCATGCCGTATGCCTTCTTGACCATTCTATCGACCTGTGTAGCCACCTTCAGGGTACAATGGACCTGAACACCCAGATCTCTCTCTACATCAATTTTCCCCCGGTCTTTTTCATTTACAGTATAGTTCGCTCTTGAATTGGATCTTCCAAAATGCATCACCTCGCATTTGCCCGGATTGAACTCCGTCTGCCATTTCTACGCCCAACTCTCCAATCTATCTATATTCTGCTGCATTCTCTGACAGTCCCCTTCACTATCTGCTACTCCACCAATCTTAGTGTCATCTGCAAACTTGCTAATCAGACCACCTTCCTCCAGATCATTTATGTATATCACAAACAACAGTGGTCCCAACACGGATCCCTCTGGAACATCACTGGTCACAGTTCTCCATTTTGAGAAACTCCCTTCCACTACTACTCTCAGTCTCCTGTTGCCCAGCCAGTTCTTTATCCATCTAGCTAGTACACCCTGGACCCCATGAGACTTCACTTTCTCCATTAGCCTACCATGGGGAACCTTATCAAATGCCTTACTGAAGTCCATGTATATGACATCTACAGCCCTTCTCTCATCAATCAACTTTGTCACTTCCTCAAAGAATTCTATTAAGTTGGTAAGACATGACCATCCCTGCACAAACCAATGTTGCCTATCACTGATAAACCCATTTTCTTCCAAATGGGAATAGATCCTATCCCTCAGTATCTTCTCTTGCAGCTTCCCTACCACTGATGTCAGGCTCACCGGTCTATAATTATCTGAATTATCCCTGCTACCCTTCTTAAATAAGGGGACAACATTAGCAATTCTCCAGTCCTCCAGTACCTCACCCGTGTTCAAGGATGCTGCAAAGATATCTGTTAAGGCCCCAGCTATTTCCTCTCTCACTTCCCTCAGTAACCTGGGATAGATCCCATCCAGACCTGGGGACTTGTCCACCTTAATGCCTTTTAGAATACCCAACACATTCTCCCTCCTTATGCCGACTTGACCTAGAGTAATCAAACATCTATCCCTGATCTCAACATCCGTCATGTCCCTCTCCTCGGTGAATACCGATGCAAAGTACTCGTTAAGAATCTCACCCATTTTCTCTGACTCCACGCATAACTTTCCTCCTTTGTCCTTGAGTGGGCCAACCCTTTCTCTAGTTACCCTCTTGCTCCTTATATATGAATAAAAGGCTTTGGGATTTTCCTTAACCCTGTTTGCTAAAGATATTCCTCATTTCAGATTGGTCCTATATTCCCCATATTCTTCCAAAGCTTCGTCTGTCTTCAGTCGCCTAGACCTTATGTATGCTTCCTTTTTCCTCTTAGCTAGTCTCACAATTTCACCTGTCATCCATGATTCCCTAATCCTTGCCATTTCTATCCCTCATTTTCACAGAGACATGTCTGTCCTGCACTCTAATCAACCTCTCTTTAAAAGCCTCTCACATATCAAATGTGGATTTACCTTCAAACAGCTGCTCCCAATCCACATTCCCCAGCTCCTGCCGAATTTTGGTATAGTTGGCCTTTCCCCAATTTAGCACTCTTCCTTTAGGACCACTCTCGTCTTTGTCCATGAGTATTCTAAAACTTACGGAATTGTGATCACTATTCCAAAAGTAATCCCCGACTGAAACTTCAACCACCTTGCCGGGCTCATTCCCCAACACCAGGTCCAGTATGGCCCCTTCCCGAGTTGGACTATTTACATACTGCTCTAGAAAACCCTCCTGGATGCTCCTTACACATTCTGCTCCATCTAGACCTCTGACACTAAGTGTATCCCAGTCAATGTTGGGAAAATTAAAATCTCCTATCACCACCACCGTGTTGCTCCTACATCTTTCCATAATCTGTTTACATATTTGTATCTCCAACTCACGCTCGCTGTTGGTAGGACTGTAGTACAACCCCAACATTGTTACCGCACCCTTCCTATTTCTGAACTTGAGAATGTTTTGCAGCCGACCTGAGACATCCCCGACCCGTGCACCATTTGGGTGTCTCATTTTCGACCATAGAACCGCTTATCTACTCCCCTTACAATTGAATCCCCTATGACTAATGCCCTTCCACTCTTTTTCCCGCCCTTCTGTACATCCGAGCCAGCCACGGTGCCATGAACCTGACTACCTATGAAGGAGTCCCCCATAGTGCCCTCCTTCAGCACAGCTGTGATATCCTCTCTGACCAGTAATGCAACTCCCCCACCCCTTTTACCTCCCTCTCTATCCCGCCTCAAGCATCGATATCCTGGGATATTTAGTTGTCAATCATGCCCTTCCCTCAACCAAGTCTCAGTAATAGCAATAACATCATACTCCCAGGTACTAATCCAAGCCCTAAGTTCATGTGCCTTACCTACTACACTTCTTGCATTAAAATAAATGCACCTCAGACCACCAATCCCTTTGCATTCATCATCTGCTCCCTGCCTACTCTTCCCCTTAGTCATGCTGACTTCATGATCTAGTTTCTTACAGGCTTTAGTTACTACCTCCTTACTGTCCACTAACCTCCTCATTTGGTTCCCATCCCCCTGCCACATTAGTTTAAACCCTCCCCAACAGCATTAGCAAAATGTTTCCAGTCCAGCCTAGGTGTAGACCGTCCAATTTGTAGTAGTCCCACCTCCCCCAGAACTGGTTCCAATGTCCCAAAAATCTGAACCCCTCCCTCCTGCGCCATCCCTCAAGCCACGCATTCATCCTGCCTATTCTTTCATTTCTACTCTGACTACCACGTGGCACTGGTAGCAATCCTGAGATTACTACCTCCTGAGGTCCGACTTTTTAGCTTGGCTCCTAACTCCCTAAATTCTGCTTGTAGGACCTCATCCCGTTTTTTACCTATATCATTGGTGCCTATATGCACCACGACAGCTGGCTGTTCACCCTCCCCCTTCAGAATGTTCTGCAGCCAATCTGAGACATCCCTGACCCGTGCACCTGGGAGGCAACATACCATTCCGGAGTCTCGTTTGCATCCACAGAAACGCCTGTCTACTCCCTGTACAATTGAATCCCCTGTGACTCCCGCCCTTCCCTTTTTTTCCCGCCCTTCTGTACAGCAGAGCCAGCTACGGTGCCATGAACATGGCTACTGCTGCCTTCCCCTGGTGAGCCATCTCCCCCAACAGTATCCAAAACGGTATACCTGTTTTGGAGGGAGATGACCGCTGGGGACACCTGCACTGCCTTCCTGCTTTTTCTCTGCCTTTTGGTCACCCATTCCCTTTCGTCCTTAGCTATCCTAATCTGTGGTGTGACCAATTCGCTAAACGTGCTATCCACGACCTCCTCAGCATTGCGGATGCTCCAAAGTAAGTCCATCCACAGCTCCAGAGCCGTCATGCGGTCTAACAAGAGCTGTAGCTGGACACATTTCCCGCACGTGAAGGAGCCAAAGACATCAGCCACGTCCCTGAGCTCCCACATTGAGCAAGAGGAGCATAGCAAGGGTCTGAGATCTACTGCCATTTTTAATCCTAAGCTTAACTTAGTCCAACTATAATATCAAATAATAGATAACTGAAAAAGGAACAAAAAAGAAACATTGTTACCAATCACACGGTTAAAAAAAATTGAAATAGAAAGACATTACCTTATCAACACACCTCAGAGAAAAGAAAAATTACTTACCAGCCACCAGCCAATCACTTACCTGCTGGCTGTGACGTCACGGTTCAACTTCTTTCTACTTCTACCTGCCCTCGAGTCTCCCTCTTGATCTTTAGTCGGCTGGGATCCTTACAGTGATTGTTTTTTCTTGGTTAGAGGAGGAAGTAGGGAGGAGAACACTTAAGGAGTGTTTGGGGTTTAACTGTCACTTGACAACAGCTCCTCCACAAACCACCTTCTGGATACAGTGACCACAATGCACTGATGCAAATTTTCCCCGCAACAGCTAATCAGTGGCTCCGCTTTGCTGCCCTCTGCTGGATTATTAGCTGCCATAACCTTTCTTGATTTTTGCACCAGTATTGTTTGTTAATACCAGCTAGTAGCATGCATGTTTATATGTTGATTTTCCTCATTCCTTCATTCATTCTCTTTATCCCTTCATTCATTCATTTATTCCATCCACTTACCAACAGTTCTGGGTAAGTTCTGTTCAGAGTGCATTCAGATAAGGTGCGTTTTTCTTTCTCTTGCTGTTGGCTTCTAATTGTTGATTTTATGGAAGTGAGATTCTATTAATAACAAGCTGGCCGACAATCTTTCTGACGGATTGCACTGTGCGCTGGAAATCAAAACCCGGGTCTCATTGGGTGAATCTCGTCGAATGAGTGCAAGTTCTTCACTCTTCGCTTTGTTTACGGCTGACTAAATGCAGTGAGTTTCTTCATCCTCTCTGCAGGCTACTCTGCATCTTTCCTTGCCGGTATTATTCCCTGCCAGAGAACATGGATCAGAGCAACTTTCTTTCAAGCCTGCTTCCTCTGTTTTGAAGTGCTTACCCTCCACTCAATATCTTTCCACAGGGAATGAAATGAATGAAAATAGCTTATTGTCACGAGTAGGCTTCAAATGAAGTTACTGCGAAAAGCCCCTAGTTGCCACATTCCGGCGCCTGTTCGGGGAGGCTGGTACGGGAATTGAACCGTGCTGCTGGCCTGCCTTGGTCTGCTTTCAAAGCCAGCGATTTAGTCCTGTGCTAAACCAGCCCCTGACCTAATACGAATTGGGATTTTGCAGTTAACTGCAGTTGTTGCTGTTGTTCTAATATCCGAAATGCTAAATATCTCTTGACAAAATGAACTATTTCATTAGGTCCCTGGGAATGAGGCTTGTAGAAACTATAACCGTATATTAATGTGTACCCTGAGAAAGGGCCATGAGAAAGGAATATGAATGAGTCAGCCCATGGGTTACAATTGATAATCTGAGATTTGTTTGGGTTTGGGGATCTGTTGACAGTTGAAGTCCTCCAGCCTGAACCAGTGACTGTGCAGTGCCAATTTAGGACATGTCTTGTTAGTGTGCCATGTTATTTATTTGATTGTACTGATGCAGCATCCATATCTACTATGCTACATGCTGGGCCAAAGCCTGTTTGTTACACTTATTTAATCTTAATGGGTTAGGCGTCCAAATTGACTTTGAAGTTCCTCAATGCTGTCCTCAACGTCTTTCCCCCCTGCCCTGGATAAAATGCTATATGAATATGTGTAAGACCAGAATACATTCACAGAGTAAAATTATTCCAGCCTTCATTCCTGGAAGTCACCAATGTTCAAACTTAATAAAAGTGCAGAAGGCCAATCAATATTTGATAAGAGAAACAAAGGCCTGACATGTCAAGTGGAAGCCTTCGCCTTGAAAGGGTATCCCAATTCCAGTCTGAATCGGCTCTAAGTAAGGAAGGTCTGTTGACTTGGCCTTTAGCGTTATCAGCTTTCCAAAGCTATTTTCATCTCGCAGCACTGGCCATTCCATGTATTCTAATCCATGTTAATCTTATATTAGTCCCGTGGTTTGGTTTTTGAAAACAGAATTACAGCCTATCCTCAGTGCTGCGCAGGGTACCCTCTTAACACTTGCTTGACTTTCGACTTGAGGAAGTGTTTGGATTACAGTATTGATGTTTTGTGCTAAAATGTACTTCCTTTTGAACCTAAAATGTCTTTTCATGAAAGAGAACATCATCAAGACATTAATTAGAGGAACCTGTGACTTGTGTGGCCTATATAAGGCTTGCAGAATCACACTGCTGAAACCTCCTCAAATTTTAAATCCTACACCTGCAGTGTTGAGACAGTTTGAACCAGTAGGCTGCCAAAACTTGACTGCACAGTGTTTGAATTCCATTTACATACAAAATATAACTTGTGCAGGAAGCACTGCCTCTGACACTTTGTGACGCAATTGAATTTTTAAACTTGTTATCGTGCACACCAGTGATGATGGATTCAAGTAAAATCCTGTACTTTTACTTGAGTTTGAGAATTGAGTTTAATCTCCAGTCTCCACTGCAGTGGAATTTTCCTAAATGTTCCTTTTTTTTCCCCCCCCAATTCTTAAATTTGTAACGTAACTTAAGATTCCTGTTTGTAATACAGAAAAGAAAGAATATAATTTAAGATTATATGTTTGTTTATATGACTGATGTGTACCTAAAAAAAAAAAAATACTGCACTGAATCAACATCTGGTCTTTGGTTTTCCTTGTAGTTTCAATAAAAAATAACATTTCACATTTTAACGCCACGGGTCCTTATTTGGAGTTGATGGTTAAATCATGAACACGAAGAGAATATTGAGATTAAGTCGCTGGTTGTCAGTTTAGTTCTCGAGTTGTGGCCCATTATTTATAAATGGGAATACCATGCTCATTCCACCCTTTTTTGCTTGTGCCAGAGCAAACTGTTGCGATGCCCCAACCAACCCACAGACTGGCCCAGTGTTAAAGGAAATGCTTTGCAATAGGGCTAGGTAAAGGGACAGGTTTAGTGACCTGAGACACAAGATGGAGAGACAACTTGTTATGAGCAAGGACTTTGGGCTTCCTGGTTTTTGAAAGGATAGCGCAAAAAAATAAAATTCCTCCCTTTCAAGATGTTAGCTTTTCGCGGCTCAAATTTTGCAGTGAGCAATGTAGAAAGGCATTAAACAATCGCATCACTGACAGCTGACCAGAAAAGGTTGATCAACTTTTGAGCGAAGGCCTCTTGCTATAGGACTTCTTTTACCTCATGGCACCCTCTTCAGGAGATCTATGAGCAGTGCAAGTGACAGTGTGTGGCTCTTCAATCGATCACATTGACAGATCTTCACTGAGGCACGCGGAGTCCAAACTAGGAAGCATAAAGCAAGACATATGAATTAGATTTAAAAGACATAAATAAATGAAATAAATATTGGGAAATACAAATTGGATTAAGGGAGGGAGATATGAGACACAAACAGTTTTTTTTAAAGTGCATTTTAAAAAAATCTCCAAGACAATTTCTTTTCAGAAGGGATGAGACTCTGCACTTAAACAATTCTGTTTTTCAAGACGAGAGAGGCCGTTCACTAATTATCACATATTACATTATCAATAACCCCTGGATGATTTAGCTTAAAACGTGCAGCCGTTATTATGGCATTATTGGGTATTTATCCAGACCAGTGCAGTCATTTCAATGCTGAGTCGCATTCTTGAGCGAGAAGTATAACAAAAGCCCAGCGGAAGATCAGAGAATCCTGACAGCAACTTCCAGAATTCTGTGTTTAACCACAAATGTATGTACACCAGAAGTTTATTTTGTATTTGCTCCATAATAATGGGGAGAGCCAACAGACTCGCCATTACTGTCACAGCAAGATCCAGGTTGTTACCTTTGACGCTGCTTCAGAGATTTCCATATTTATTAAACCCTGCAAATTAGCATTTTGTGAGGTATTGAAGAAGGACCGTGATAAACCCACGTTCAATATAATTGTTTTCCAGGCATGAGCTGCTGGAGGATGCTCGGAGGAAAGGAATGCCATTTGCGCAATGGGATGGACCAACAGTAGTATCGTGGCTAGAGGTAAATTCCTAGAATTGTCCAGCATGGTATTATGACAGTCCGACCATTAAAATTGGGAATGCAGATATATTGTTGCTTCATATTTATTACCCAACTCTCAACCTCGACTCATATTCGCTCTAAACTGTAGCGCAATTTGTTAGATAGATTTTTAGATAATTAGAAATTCCATTTTCTTTCTTGGATTTCACTTTCCAGTTAAGAATGTGACCAATGACCTGAAAAATACTTTTAATTCAAGAAGCCATGAGACCAAATAAAAATTGTTCAATCTGATATTCAAAGCCATCACCTTTAGTCCCCACCACAAACCCCACTCCCTTGCCAGTGACTCCATTCCCATCTCCAGTGACTGTCTCAGACTGAGTCGTACTGATTGCAAGCTCCACATCCTCCTTGATCCTGTGTCCTTTTCATCTTTAAAAGTTACCTCTTTAACATCACCCATCTCCTTCATCTCAGCTCACCCACTCCTGAAATCATCATGTACAACGTTATCACTTCTGGGCTCAATTGCATAGATGCCATTTAGGTCTTCCATCTTTCCCTCCCCATAAATTGCAGCTTGTATTAAACTCTGCACTGCATCCTGCACAAGGTCCTGCTCACCTATTGCCTCTAATCTCTTTGACCTACAATGCCTCAAATTAAACCATGTTCGTAAATACCATGATTTCAGCTTTATTGTGTCCCTGCATTGGCAGTGCCTTTCCCCAACTCAGTCCCAAACTCTGGAATTCCTCCAATCTAAATGCCACCAAGTCTCCATCTTCTTGTATTCCTTTAAAAACCCTCCTTCTAATTTACCCCCATCCCCATCTGATCTGATCTCTCTTCCTCGGGATGCACATGCAAAATTTGCAAAGCAATGTTTTTCTATCTCAAAGATGCCTTGCAAATACACAATGTTGTCATTTTCGAATTCCCTTTTGTTTGTCCACCACAGCAAGTACCCCATTTTTTTTAACATGGCTTTCTCAGGCTCAAAAAGCTTGCTACATGTTATTGTAGAGATGAAGTCTACAGTTAAAAGCATTTGCTGAGCCTTTGGTTAATTTTCAGACATAGAATAGACAGGGAACCTGGATGTGATTTTTGGATAGATAATGTAACACCCAAGCCATGAGCTTGTGTGTTTCGACATTGTTCAGGTGAGTGTTTACAAGAAATCAAAAATGCTTTCTTTGGGAAATACATTTTATGGATCAGTGCCCCTGTCTAATATAAAGCAGGCTGGAAATGGTGAACTTCCTATCTGAGAAGACTGTTCCTTCATTTTTTCTACTCTCTGTGGGCTAGATGCTGTCTGGACCTTAGGTACAGCAAAGGGGAATGTCAGACTGTAGCCCCATGCTGAACAAAATTGCCTGGACAGAAAACCCTGTGGCATGTGTTGTCCTGGCTGTCCAACTTCAGGTTATGTATATTTATTGCAGTCATTAATTCAAAAGACCTGTACCAAGGCCAGCAAAGGGTAATCACTCCTCTTACCCAAACAATAATTGTAATTTAAGTTTTCACTACAGTCGGGCAGCAACAAAATAGAGCAGGAGGAAAACTGTCCAGCATATATAGTAGGAAGTAATGTTAATTTTCCATCTTTTCTGTAACATGAAACAGCTGTGGGTGGGAATGCCCGCCTGGTACGTCGCTGCCTGTCGAGCCAACGTGAAGAGTGGCGCCATCATGTCTGCCTTGTCTGACACAGAGATACAGAGGGAGATTGGAATCAGTAACCCACTTCATCGATTGAAGCTCAGACTGGCAATACAGGAGATGGTGTCATTAACAAGTCCATCAGCACCTCCGACATCCAGAACGGTAGGGGAATGGCATTAATTTGTGTTTTGGAAATATTAATTCAAAAGCTTGAAAAGATTGCAAACCAGGGTGAATTAAAAAATCTCCATATATGAATGGGCAAGGTGGATTCTTATTGAAAATATTCTGTGCTAGCAGAAGGAGGAAGAACAACAGCTGGATGCTTTAATCAGATTACGTTTTCCAATTGCTGATTAGAGGTTGGCGAATACAATTGTTGGCATGCAATTGCGTGCCAACTTGAACAACAAAGATGACTCCACAGCTCTCCAAATGCCATAATTAAAAATCTGGAGATGCCAGTCATTATTGGAATTGTTACTTGCCCCATACATGACTGGTTTGAAGTGGGAGAGAGTTATGATGACCTGCACCCCTTTATTTTCGATGTATACATGGTAGGGCTGAATAGGAAAGCTTGTACTGAGAAAGCGATGTTGAGACAAGGAGAAGTTGATTGATCAGACTTGTTAGTAAAGTGAAGGTAAATGTAAGGCAAACATATAAAATCACGCACTTCCATTGTTCGGGGTAGATTTAAGAATTTTATCATGTAGAATTTGTAAATAATAATAATCTTTGTTAGTTTCACAAGTAGGCTTACATGAACACTCCAATGAAGTACTGTGAAAATCCCCTCATCGCCACACTCCGGCGCCTGTTCGGGTACACTGTGGGATAATTCAGAATCTCCAATTCACCTAACAAGCATATCAAGGAACAGCTACTGCGCGTTCTTGATAAGTACGTACCGGTCAGGCAGGGAGGAAGGCGTCGAGCGAGGGAACCGTGGTTTACCAAAGAAGTGGAATCTCTTGTTAAGAGGAAGAAGGAGGCCTATGTGAAGATGAGGTGTGAAGTTTCAGTTGGGGCGCTTGATAGTTACAAGGTAGCAAGGAAGGATCTAAAGAGAGAGCTAAGACGAGCAAGGAGGGGACATGAGAAGTATTTGGCAGGTAGGATCAAGGAAAACCCAAAAGCTTTCTATAGGTATGTCAGGAATAAAAGAATGACTAGTGTAAGAGTAGGGCCAGTCAAGGACAGGGATGGGAAGTTGTGTGTGGAGTCTGAAGAGATAGGCGAGATACTAAATGAATATTTTTCGTCAGTATTCACTCAGGAAAAAGAGAATGTTGTGGAGGAGAATGCTGAGACCCAGGCTATTAGAATAGATGGCATTGAGGTACGTAGGGAAGAGGTGTTGGCAATTCTGGACAAGCTGAAAATAGATAAGTCCCCGGGGCCTGATGGAATTTATCCTAGGATTCTCTGGGAGGCCAGGGAAGAGATTGCTGAGCCTTTGGCTTTGATTTTTATGTCATCATTGGCTACAGGAATAGTGCCAGAGGACTGGAGGATAGCAAATGTGGTCCCTTTGTTCAAGAAGGGGAGTAGAGACAACCCCGGCAACTATAGACCGGTGAGCCTCACGTCTGTTGTGGGTAAAGTCTTGGAGGGGATTATAAGAGACAAGATTTATAATCATCTAGATAGGAATAATATGATCAGGGATAGTCAGCATGGCTTTGTGAAGGGTAGGTCATGCCTCACAAACCTTATTGAGTTCTTTGAGAAGGTGACTGAACAGGTAGACGAGGGTAGAGCAGTTGATGTGGTGTATATGGATTTCAGTAAAGCGTTTGATAAGGTTCCCCACGGTAGACTATTGCATAAAATACGGAGGCTGGGGATTGAGGGTGATTTAGAGATGTGGATCACAAATTGGCTAGCTGAAAGAAGACAGAGGGTGGTGGTTGATGGGAAATGTTCAGAATGGAGTTCAGTTACAAGTGGCGTACCACGAGGATCTGTTCTGGGGTCGTTGCTGTTTGTCATTTTTATAAATGACCCAGAAGGGTGGGTGAGTAAATTTGCAGACGACACTAAAGTCGGTGGTGTTGTCGACAGTGCGGAAGGATGTTGCAGGTTACAGAGGGACATAGATAAGCTGCAGAGCTGGGCTGAGAGGTGGCAAATGGAGTTTAATGTAGAGAAGCGTGAGGTGATTCACTTTGGAAGGAATAACAGGAATGCAGAATATTTGGCTAATGGTAAAGTTCTTGGAAGTGTGGATGAGCAGAGGGATCTCGGTGTCCATGTACATAGATCCCTGAAAGTTGCCACCCAGGTTTATAGGGTTGTGAAGAAGGCCTATGGTGTGTTGGCCTTTATTGGTAGAGGGATTGAGTTCCGGAGTCATGAGATCATGTTGCAGCTGTACAAAACTCTGGTACGGCCGCATTTGGAGTATTGCGTGCAGTTCTGGTCACCTCATTATAGGAAGGACGTGGAAGCTTTGGAACGGGCAGAGGAGATTTACCAGGATGTTGCCTGGTATGGAGGGAAAATCTTATGAGGAAAGGCTGATGGACTTGAGGTTGTTTTCGTTAGAGAGAAGAAGGTTAAGAGGAGACTTAATAGAGGCATACAAAATGATCAGAGGGTTAGATAGGGTGGACAGTGAGAGCCTTCTCCCGCGGATGGAAATGGCTAGCACGAGGGGACATAGCCTTAAACTGAGGGGTAATAGATATAGGACAGAGGTCAGAGGTAGGTTCTTTACGCAAAGAGTGGTGAGGCCGTGGAATGCCCTACCTGCAATAGTAGTGAACTCGCCAACATTGAGGGCATTTAAACATTTATTGGATAAACCTATGGATGATAATGGCATAGTGTAGGTTAGATGGCTTTTGTTTTTTGACTTCCCATGTCGGTGCAACATCGTGGGCCGAAGGGCCTGTACTGCACTGTATCGTTCTATGTTCTATGTTCTTTCGGGACTTTGTGGGAGGAAACTGGAACACCCGGAGGAAACCCACGCAGGCACAGGGAGAACATGCAGACTCAGCACAGACAGTGACCCAAGGCAGAATCAAGCCCGGGTGCTTGCCACTGTGAGGCAATAGTGTTAACCACACAGACCGTGACCCAAGCAGGGAATCAAACCAGGGTCCCTGGTGCTGTGAAGCAACAGTGCTAACCACTGTGCTACCAAATAAATGGGAGTTTTATTGGACACTTTTAATGGACACACATCGTTGCCCTGATTTTCGTTAGAGGCAGGTAGCTTGAGGTGGAAAATTTCTCACCTCGGCAGACTCTCTTTGGTTTTACGGGTCCCATTAGTCTCTGCTCATGCTGGGGAGGGGGTCTGGGACAGGGTCAAGCAGATTGGAAGCAGATTTGGGGCATGAATGCCGAAGTGGGATGATTTGAAGGCTCACCTTGGTTCTCTGGTATTTGTCCCAGTTGTTTTCAAAATTATTGGACCCTCCAGCCCCATATCTCCATCCACCACCATGCCAACTCATGCTGCCCATGCTGACATACCTCCACCCACTTTCATAACCCCTGTGTGCCAACTCATGCTATCCATGCCAACTCACATCTCCACCCATCCCCATGGCCCCTCAATGCCAACTCATATCCCCATGCCAACTCATACCACAATCTATCTCTTGTCCCCTCCATGCCACTTCCATATCTAGTCACCCAGTATCCACCATGGACAGATCCCAGGTGCTGTTTGCAAATGAAAAAAAATTGTCTCAATCTGATGTAGCTCTCACTCATACACATTTGACAGTGAAAAAAACTCCCATTCTTGAAGTCAGTCAAAAGCTTTTAAATGTCCTAAAGTGGTTAATCTGTATAAAAACAAACTTCTAGTCAAACCCCACACCAAAGACATCTGATCTTTAAATAACCTATTTAAACTGTTAATCAAACTGTGAACTCCAGACCTCCTGTTGGGATAATTGTAGCTTTTGAAACTAAGCCAACCATTCATAATGGCATAACAAGACCTCGGGAATTTCAATAAAGACATGAAAAAACCTCAAATGTTGGACGAACAGATGATTTTTTTTTCTAACATATACCGAATGGCCTGTCAATCAAAACATTCTAGCTGAGAATTCTTTTGACTTTCATTGGCAACTTAATCCTGTTTTTCCTCATGTTTAAACAGCAGGGGATTATATTTTTAAACTTCAGATCGCGACACTTAAATAGACCGCATCCAACATTCAAGAACATTTAATGTCTACTCCATCAATTTATGACTCCCACATTGCACATTAGCAGTTAAAATGGGGTCTCTGTGAATTCAACCCTAAGTTTAAATTTCCTGCTGAGTTTATATTTCCCTCCTGTGAGATTCATACCCCTTTCCACCAAAAATTAGATCTGTTGGAATGAGGGCAAAGCTTCTGCATCGGGGTTCCACCCATCATTTTTAAAGGTCTGCGGAGTCTCCCTGACTCTGAAAATCCAGCCCCATGTCTTTGGTCCCCTTGTAATCCGCCAAACGGACCACTCCAGAAAGAACAGGACTACAATTATATAGAAATTAACAATTATTAAATATATGAAAATGAAATGAAAATAGCTTATTGTCACAAGTAGGCTTCAATGAAGTTACTGTGAAAAACCCCTAGTCGACACATTCCGGCGCCTGTTCGGGGAGGCTGGTACGGGAATCGAACCGTGCTGCTGGCCTGCCTTGGTCTGCTTTAAAAGCCAGCTATTTAGCCCAGTGTGCTAAACCAGCCCCTATATAGTAGTATATATATTGGATGCAGTAAGTGACTTAAATTCTGACCTCTCAAACTTTGTGCAAAGTATTTTATTAAAGGTATGAATGTTTCCGGTTCAATAATATCCTTTTAAAAGAAAAGTAATTTTGTAATGGTGATCCTACTTCTGTACTTAAGAAAATAATAAAAAGGACAAACGTCCCCAGTGCAATTGAGGTTTGCAGTTATATTGTTGAAGAATATAATCACTGGAGTGGTTTGAAAACTGCGACGATGGTTATAAAGTGACTTCTAGTTTATAAAGTATGAATCCTTCAATTAGATTGTATGAATAATACAGTAATTGAAATACTTCTATTTAATATATTCAATCTATTTTAAAATGTTTTTCGTATGTATTCAAGTGTTTTATGCTCTTGTATTTATTAACACCAGTTTAGAATCATGTCAAACCAAACATTCATTAGACTTTGAATTCAAAAGGACTTGATAAGTCATAAAGGGGTCCTTCCATTAAGATTAGGCACATGTCTTGTTCTAAGGAGTAATCCTGTATCAGCATGCAAAGCAAATGGGCTCATCCAGCTGTATTGCCCATTCAGACAATGCAAATAGAAGGCAGTTTTAAACTTCTCTACAGCACTTCATTGTAATGAGCTGCACTGATGTATTTCTCACTGTGGGTTCTATTAGTGTTCTGAAGGACGTGGTGATGAAAGGTTCATCCTTTGGATTTGTCAATGCTGCAAAACGCAGTTTCACAAATTATATAGCCATGTGGCATCGGATTGCATTTACCAAAGCCCATCATCTGGCTGAGAGTTAATATGTGCCAAGTAACTGAAAGTGCCATCTGTGGTGATATGCATCACTGTAAATACACAAGGGGTTAACATAAAGACACTACACCAAGATAGACACTAGAGGGAGCACCAGTGACATGACACACAGACATTCAACCAATAGGTCAGTAAGATAGGACACGGCCAAACGGCAGTCAGGATACACACAGAGGTGACACTACCGCAAGGGGGCTACCCATATAAAAGGACACAGCACACATGATCTTTCTCTTTCCAGTGGAGACACTTAGTGAGTACTGACAGGGTTGATTGAAACACATCACACCCACCACGTGGATTGTAGCAGACTGGTTAGTTAGTCTGAGTAGCTATAGCAGGATTAACAGGAGAGTCGAATCCAAGTAGGAGAATTGTTAATAGTTTAATAAATGTGTTAAAGCTATCTCCAAGTCTGAACCTTACTTTGTCAGAGTGTACATAAAGGAAGCAGCTTATGCTACGTCAAGAGCATAATAAAACACCCTCTGGAAGTTTTGGTTAAAGGGGTGAATTTCTGGGACTGTGCGCCATTGATGAACAACACTGGAAAACCTACTGTTATCTATTTTTTTGATTTGCTCAATTATTCATGACTTGAAAGCTTGGCGTACAAAGTGAAAATGCGATACCATTTAAAGGAGGGGTGTGCCTTGTGTCGAGAGATTTAAACAAAACATTAATTACAATATATTTCCTAAAGCATTAGTGGAAGCCGAGTGTGGAGGAAGAGAATGGCAGCTCACAATTGATCGAGAAACAAATTGGTGTATATGGATAACAATGGAAACAGCATGCTTCGAAGCGAGGCGCCACATTGGTATTGCAGAGTATGCACTGATATTTGGGGCTTAACAGAGGAGAACAGGATTGTTTAAAATGATTTTTGAAAAAAATACCCATCACTGCCCTGGGACTGATGCTTTTAAACTTTATCTATTGTTCAATTTTCGATCTCCTTTCAATGTAGACAGTTAAAACTTTTTTTACATTTGCTCCGATGATGCTGTGTTGACTCATGTAGTTTAGAAAGATTTTCACACCCTGCTCAGCCCGAGTGTGGATACAAATCACAATCTCTCACCTTTGAATTACCTATGGAAGATCTCAGCCAGGCTGCTGAGGCAGGATGGTCTCCAGATTGGGAGCAGTCCTTTGTGGCGGGAGGAAAGACCATTTCTGACCTGTGGATCTGCATTTGCAGCTTGATGGGTCAGGAGTATTCTTGGAGTTGAGGCCTGCAGCTCAAACTCTTCATTGTAGATGGGAAGCACAGTTTGGGGGCTGTGGGGATCAACCTTGAGGGGAATGAGTGTTAGCGAGGCTCTGAAACTCTTATTTGTTTAGTTTTGTGGCATTTTCCTGGTAGCAACAATGCATGGAAAATGTATGTTTCAATGAACTATCTCTTGCTTCACTTCTTTCTTTTGTGTGACACTTTTCTCCTTTAACACTGCTTACTGGACTATCCTTGTGCTGTTTGGGCCTTCCACATAGTCCTCTGGAAATGTCTGGGTGACTCATGAGGAAATGGAAAACATGGCGGCTTCAGAAAAAACGGTTAGTCTATCCCTGTCCAAGTTTGTTGTGCTGCATTGAACAACCATGTCTCGATGAACATTATCTTCATTTAACCTTTTCGAACACTCTTTCATCCATTCAGAAATATTGAATGTAATTTGTTACCTGCAATGGATAAATTCTCATCTCCAGTGCATATTTGAATTGCTTTATAATCAAATAAATACTTGCCTACTTAAATGCAGCCACATCTGGCTTTACAATTGTAACAGATTCTGGAAAATGGAACAATGGGAGCAGAATTATTTTTAGAAGTGTGGAAACACCACAGATCATAACATTTAATTGACTTGAAGAAAACAAAACCTGACAAATGGTATGTTGATGACGGGGTACTTTTCATGCCTTTATATTGTCGAGTGATTCTTTATATTGGTGAGTGAAAGCTAGGTGCTTACCCGACATGGAGAGAGGGAAAATTAAAAGAATCATCACGAGCAGTTGGGTCAAGAGTGGTCTGAGCAGAAGCCAGGGAGGAATTCACTTTTCCACCATCATGGATTGATGCAGTTTAACCTGAGAAGCACCGAAAAATAAGTAACAATTCCTGCACAAACTCAGATGAAAGGTTCAATTGTTTCACCACGTCAAATTAAATGACATGGAAGTGTTCAACACTCAAGTTTTCAATTGGCTAACATGTTTGTGTAAAGTTGCTGAGACTTGGTGGCACAATGGATTGGAACATCATCACTTTTGCTTCACCCATTCGGTTTGGCTGAAGGAGGTCATTCCATCTCATCCTGTCAGTGACATCTTGGAATTTGGGATTGAATATTTGAACAATGTGCTGGAAATCACATCAGTCTGCCAGATGTTGGGTTCATTTTACCCTTCTTAATCAGAATAGTCCATAATTGTGTGATGAACTGCCAGCCACTAGATTCTTAGTTAAGGAGGGCAAGTATAAAAAATCTGTTTGTCAGAAAGTGCTGTTAATTGGGCTGAAGTTGAAGTGTGTTGCTGGAAGGATTTCGACTGTATCTAACACCTGCTTATCTGGAGTGTTTGATTCTGACGTGATTGAGCGACAAAAAGTGTTTTATTCTGTCACCTGAATATGTGCATCAAAATCATTTAAAGAGTTATTTGTGGAGTTTGAGATTTCTTCTGGTTGTTCCCATTGAAAGCAAGAAATGATTCCTTTAAACAGGATGCAAGTGGAGCATTTCAGCATTTCACCACGAGTAGGTTTAAGCACATCTGTTGTGTAGTGCTTTGCTTTGTTTCACCATTTGTTTTATTGTAATGGTAAGCACTTTCAATCCTTGTTATGTATAATTCATGGTGCATGTTTGCAGGCTCAGGAATTTCCAGTTAACCAATTTTGTAGACAACGGGAGTAAAGGAACATTTTCCTGTGGGTGATGCTGCAAAGTAAAGTGGTTGATACCTGACATAACATGATGCTGACAGGGACTTGATGCAAGTGCCCAACACAGAATTTCCTATGAAATCCCTACTACGTCACTTAGTATATTCGGGTAATGTAAGCCTCATCTAATTTGAAGTGGTTCTGGTGTCCATTGTAAATCCGGCTTCTGATAACATTGTTCAACGAGCAATCTTTTAGACTTAATGAAGCATGGCAAGGGGTATCTATCACAGGTGCTGCCTGCATTGAATTGAACCCTTTCTGTGATTTCCCCCTTAGAGAATAAGGCTAAATTTTTACAAGCTGCATTGTTAGACTGTACCTTAGCAGATATTTAATAGAGACAATTAATTTTGATTCTATAAGTATTTGAATGCCCTCCACAAAGTTTACAGTATTAATGAAAATCACAAATGTGACACAACCACATTGACTCTGAAGACTATTCAAACAGAATCATAGAATATTATTACAGGGGAAGAAGCCACTGTAAGTATTTAGCCAATTCCCTTTTGAAATGTATTACTGAATCTCCTCCCAACACTCTTCCAGGTAGTCCTTTCCAGATCATCGTAACACAGTGTAAATCTTTCACTTCAGTCTCCTCTAGTTCTTTAACCAATTACTTTATATCTATATAAAAACAAATTACTGCGGATGCAAACACAAACAGAAAATACTTGACAATCTCGGGAGTTCTGACAGCATCTGTTGAGATGGAAGGGAGCTCACATTTTGTGTGTGGAGGACTGTATGTCAGAGTTGGAGAGAACTGGAAATAGGGCCAGATTTATACTATTGTCAGGGGGGACATGGAGCAGTGGCGCTGGACAGTGAGCCAGCGATAAGTGGAGATTGTCAAAGATATCGTAGTCTGAAGTTAAAATCACCAAGAATTCTCCCCCGAACCAAAAAGAATCGAGAAATCACCAAGAAATCTCCCCCTCAACCACAAAGGGTCGAGAAATCACCAAGAAATCTCCCCCTAAACCAAAGGGTTGAGAAATCACCAAGAAATCTCCCCCTAAACCAAAGGGTTGAGAAATCACCAAGCAATCTCCCCCTAAACCACAAAGGGTCGAGAAATCACCAAGCAATCTCCCCCTCAACCACAAAGGGTCAAGAAATCACCAAGAAATCTCCCTCTAAACCACAAGGGGTCGAGAAATTCTATATGGTGAACAGGGATTCCCTTGTATCCCTCACTCCTAGACAGAGTTAGGTGGGCGCTATTCGGATCAAACTAATTTTTCAAGTTAATCACCGGTATAACCCATATCTTCCCAGAAGATTTCATTTACCTGTCACTTTATAGCTCTACTCACGGATCAGGCTTTTTAAGTAGAATAAGTAAAGTTTATAATTGGAATTAATAACAATTCTTACAGGTTTATCCAACTGACTGCCTTTCAACTGCCTCAACTGCTCTTAACTGCCGTTATTTTAAAAAATAACGGTAGCCGCGAGCGCTGCCTTTCCCAGCGCGTGCCCCTTTCCAATCAAAACTTTTTTTTTTTCCATAAACAACAAAAACTCCCATTGTGGTCGACTCCTCAAACACCCGCAGATAAAAATAGTGACCAACCATCTTTTTCGCTCCCCCGCAACATGGTCAAAGACTTGACATGATTTTTAATTGAATGGCAGGCAGATGAGCTTCAAGGCACTGACTGGTGACGTCCCGTTCCTCTAAAGACACCAGCACAAGTTGGTCATCTGCTCCCTTCGCCCAACATTGGTTCCCCAAACAAAAATCCCAAGTCCTCCCAGGACAACACCCACACGATAACTATTTGCTGTGTGTTCCACGATCTCCACTGCATATTACCTCCTCGGGATAACAGCACCGGAGAAGCCTCCTCATGTCCCAGTAAGCCACTCAATCCAACAGTGACCAAAAAGGTTGTTTACTTATTGCTGGTATGTTATTGTCTCATTCCTTTTGCCTCATTGGTCTCATGGATGACTATGTCATGTATCAACCACCTACACCCGTTCCCACTGCTAGCCCTGAAATAGTTAACACATCCAGAAGTTTGGTGTTCAACTCAATGGAACCCATTGTTTTCACATTGAACCATTACAAATACAAAGTCAAAGAAAGTAAGTCTTATCTTAACACATTGCTTGGTAATTAATCACACAAACAGCTTGTGTGTTACAGCTTTACACATTTCTAGCAATCCTCCCAACTTCAACAGCAAAAAAAACCCCAATATTTACACATATTTCCATGGTCTTACTAGAGTGCTTTATGAGCCGGCACTTATGATCATTAATCCAAATGTATAAACCACGCACGGTATTAACAAATCAATTAATAGGCATCTCTTATGTCAAGCCATGTTAAGTTCTTTTTCATACATACATAACAATTTTTAATAAGATATACAACGTTTTCTTAATAACTATCATAATGCCTCAAGGCAACTCCGTTTAACACATTGGTTGTAAATTTCCATCCGCAACATCAAACTTAAACAACAACAAACAAAATTTCTTCAATACTATTTTCTTTTTAAACTGTGGGGGTTCCTCGTCAATGACTGTTGCCTGCCGAGACCCTTCATTAAATCCATCACTTAGTACACGTGCCTTGGAGAACATAGATCATTCATCCACTGATATTCAGGTCACATGTCCAGTCAGAGATGTGTGACCGAAAGTTTCACTCTTCAGTAATAATTTTCAACCGAGAAGTTTTCTTCCTGACTTTGTCATTTACTCTCCTCTAATATGTAGCCAATTGTATAAATTTCCTATTAGTGGTTTTACTTTGTAATGCATTTCCTATCTGAACTTGCCCTTTCTCGGGGTACCATCAAATATCCCACTGTTTAAAATTTTCAATCTGTCTGATAGGTTCAGTCTGTATCCCATGCTGTTTGTAAGCACTCCCCACATTTTACTGAACATATTGTTACTGGCGCTCTCTCTTGATTCTAACATACTGTTAAGTTTTATCTCCTGTATGTCCTGAAAGTTCTTCTGTTAAATTTAAACATTTGTTTATTCCTGTTTTTATTATGTGTTCTATATGATTCAACCTTGTGTCTATCTTTCCATATCCCATTACTTCACCTGATATCCCTAATGCGATTAACCATACTAATATTACCAAACTAATTACTGTAATCCCCATCAAAATTGTTTCCGCCCATTTTAAACCACCTAGTTTACTCTTTGTCCCAATTACTTCCATTCCTTCTTCAACCCTAATTTCCCTCTTGATTGTAATCCTTGTTCTCCTTCCAAACAAATGGGTCTGTATCATTGTCATGTGAGAGTACCTTTAAGAAATGGGTGTTTAAGAAATGTACCTTTAAGAAATGGTGATTATAAATGGGTGTGTATATAAATATCTGGAGTGAGAGTAACTTTAAGAAATGTTTATTACTGCAGTGATGTCCGAGGGGGGGTGGAGCTGGGCTGTCTGTCAGCTTTTTACTTTTGTTTTAGGCTGTTTGCTGCAGGGTGTGTTTTAGTTTCGTTTTCAGAGCTGGATAGCTGCAGTCACAGCCAGAAGGTGTATTAGAGTCTCTCTCTGTAATCTAAAGACTGTAAATCGATCCTGGTGATTTAAAACTAATAACAGTAGTGACTTTAACCTGATGTGCTTCTGGTAAAAGGTGTTTTAAGTCTTATGGATGTTAAAAGGAAATCTGAAAGGATTACTTAGTGTTGTGTTCTTTGGGGGTTGTATTTAAATTAATGGTTGCGAAGATGTTCACTATGTTTTAAAAAGGTTAACGAGTTCATAGAATAAACATTGTTTTGCTTTAAAAAATACTTTTCCATTTCTGCTGTACCACTCCGGTAGAGTGGGCCGTTTGCTCCCCATACCAAAATCCAGTAAAAGTTGTGGGTCAGGTGAACTCCATGATACACTTTGGGGTTCTCCAAACCCTGGCCCATAACAAATTTAAGGGTCACACGCTGTACCTTACAGACCGAGACTAAACGCAGATTGTTAGGTTTGGTAAAAACATTGCAGTTAACATTACCTGACAAAATGCAAAAAGATGAGGTAATTATGGCAGTGGCTAAGCATTTAAAGTTGCCTGAGATACAGTTTGACTCATTGGAAAAGGCAAAAAATTTAGTTACAAATTAAACAAATAGAACATGAGAAAGAATTAAAGCAGCTTGAATATGAAAGAGAGAGAGGAAAAACAAAGAGGGAGAGAGAGCAAAGGAAAACAGAAAGAATAGCCCCAGCAGAACAAAAAGAAAGAGAAAAGGAGATACAGATCAGGGACAAAGAGAGAGAGAGTTTGAACTTCAGAAAACGGCCATGAAACATGACAGTCAGTTAAAATTGGCACACGTAAAGGGAAACGTACAGCTGGTGGATAGTGATGAGGATAGTGAGAAAGAGCGTCATAGTCTAAGGCTTGATGGGAATCTATTTAAATATGTCCAAGCATTGCCAAGGTTTGACGAGAAGGAGGTAGAAGCCTTTCTCATTTCATTTGAGAAGGTAGCTAAGCAAATGAAATGGCCACAGGACATGTGGGCATTACTGATTTAAGCAAAGCTGGTAGGTAGGGCTAGTGAAGTGTTTGCATCACTACCGGAGGAGTTATCTGGGACGTATGAGGAGGTGAAAAAATCCATCGTGGGTGCATATGAACTAGTGCCTGAAGCCTACAGACAAAGGTTTAAAAAGTTAAGGAAATAATTTGGTCAGAACACCGGCTCCATGTTGGTGAGGGGCCGGCATGTGTAAGACGTTCCCCGTGCATACTCAGGATGGCGCGGCCCAACTGCGCAAGCGCAGGATTGGGCTTCCTCAACTGCTCATGCGCGGGATGGGCGCCACGTAAGGACGCTGGAGCGGCGTGAACCACTCCAGCGCCGTGCTGGCGGCCACATAGGTTGTGTCCGGGCCCTGTTTGCGCCATCATGAAATGCGACGGTGTTCACGACGGCGCGAACACTTGGCCTCAATATCAGAGAATCGCCCCCTATACATTTGGAGGAGTTTAAAAATTCAATTCCTGATGTAGTGAGAATTCATGTGGTAGAGCAGAGGGTTAAAACTGCGAGATTAGTAGCAGAAATGGCAGATGATTATGAATTAGTTCATAAATCAAAGTTTGGTTTCCGACATCAGTTACAGCCTGTGAGGGATAGAAACTGGGGACATGAGAAATACTCAAGTGGTAAAGGTAAAGGTGATCTGATGGGAGATAATAAAGATTACCTCAGATTAAAAAAGAAACAAAATCCATACAGACTTAACCCTTTAAAATTGGCACAGGTTAACGAAGAGATTGAAAGTATGCTTAAAAATGCAGTAATTGAAGTGGGTTGCAGCCAGTGGAGCTCACCCATAGTGATGGTACCGAAACCAGACGGTACCCAACGATTGTGTGTGGACTATAGAAAGGTTAATGCAGTTAAAGGACTCTTATCCTATCCCACGTTTGGAGGATTGCATTGAGAAAGTGGGCCAATCCGCTTTTATTTCCACATTGGATTTACTTAAAGGTTACTGGCACGTACCTTTATCCGAAAGGGCAAAGGAGATTTCAGCTTTTGTGACTCCACATGGTATATACCAATTCAAAGTTATGCCATTTGGCATGAAAAACGCCCCATCCACATTTCAACGGTTAACTAACAACGTTGTTTCAGGATTACCCAATTGTGCGGTATGCCTCGACGATCTGGTAATTTTCAGCCAGACATGGAAAGAAGATTTGAAACATCTGATGGAGTTATTCGATCGACTTCAGGAGGCGGGTTTCGTGATAAACCTAGCCAAAAGTGAATTTGGAAAAGCCCAAGTCATTTTCCTTGGCCATACAATTGGACAGGGTCGAATGGTCCCACGGGATGTGAAAACAAAAGTTATTGGGGAGTTTCCGATACCCTCGACACGACGGGAAATAATGCGATTTCTTGGTATAAGTGGATTTTACCGGAACTTTGTCAGTAGTGTGGTCGCTCCACTGAGCGTAACAGTGGACACGGGGTGTCAACGGGCATTTGACGGCCTGAAGGCTGTGTTAACCACTGCTCTTGTGTTAGCCATCCCAAATTATACGAAACCATTCAAAGTGGTGGTTGATGTGAGTGATGTGGGTGTAGGTGCGGTGCTTCTACAAGACGACAACGAAGGGCTAGAGCGGCCTATTGGTTATTTTTCAAAGAAATTGAATTCTCACCAGAAAAAGTATTCGACGATTGAGAAGGAGACTTTGAGTTTGGTGCTGGCTTTGCAACATTTTCACATTTATGTGACCAGCAATCCGTCTGACCCCGTTATATGTACTGATCATAATCCGTTGGCATTTTTGGAGCGATTCCGGAATAACAATGCAAGGCTGTTTCGCTGGAGTTTACTGTTACAGCCATTTCCTTTAA
Organism: Scyliorhinus torazame; assembly: GCF_047496885.1. Taxonomy (NCBI): domain Eukaryota; kingdom Metazoa; phylum Chordata; class Chondrichthyes; order Carcharhiniformes; family Scyliorhinidae; genus Scyliorhinus; species Scyliorhinus torazame. The sequence goes on along the minus strand of NC_092723.1, from coordinate 55,935,077 downwards.
AAATAGTACATGTGGCAGGACGAGAAAACGTGATAGCCGATGCTTTGTCACGAATGTGATGAATGGAAGCGGTTTCAGTTGGAGGAAGAAGAACGGGGAAAAAATGGACAATATTATTATACCTGTTTGCCTGTGTTGTTTTTTGAAACAAAAATGTATATTTACTGTGTGCATTTGTTAAAGGATAGTGAAAAGGTGAAAAATGAAACCATCTTGAAGTTGATGGTTTATTTTTTTTCTGGGCGGGAGGTAACATTTGAGAGTACCTTTAAGAAACGGGTGTTTAAGAAATGTACCTTTAAGAAATGGGTGTTTATAAATGAGTGTGTATATGAATATCTGTAGTAAGAGTACCTTTAAGAAATAGGTGTTCATTACTGCAATGATGTCAGAGAGGGGGTGGAGCTGGGCTGTCTGTCAGCGTTTTACTTTCGTTTTAGGCTGTTTGCTGCAGGGTGTGTTTCAGTTTCGTTTTCAGAGCTGGATAGCTGCAGCCACAGCCAGAAGGTGTATTAGAGTCTCTCTCTGTAATCTAAAGACTGTAAATCGATCCTGGTGATTTAAAACTAATAACAGTAGTGACTTTAACCTAATGTGCTTCTGGTAAAAGATGTTTTAAGTCTTATGGACGTTAAAAGGAAATCTTAAAGTATTACTTAGTGTTGTATTCTTTGGGGGTTGTATTTGAATTAATGGTTGCTCAGATGTTCACTGTATGTTTTAAAAAGGTTAACTTGAGTTCATAGAATAACCATTGTTTAGCTTTAAAAAATACTTTTCCATTTCTGCTGTACCACACCTGTAGAGTGGGCCATGTGCTCCCCATACCACAATCTAGTAAAGGTTGTGGGTCAGGTGAACTCCATGATACACTTTGGTGTTCTCTAAATCCTGGCCCATTACAATCATTCTCTCCATCTGAAAAATCAAATGAACAGGTCAAGGTTGGAGAGGGTCCTAATTCTTAATTTGCGTTTTCTAGTCTTGTTTAGATATTCAAGAAGTGCCCTCTCCAGAACTTCCAGATTCCCTTTGCCATCATCTCTTTCTTTTTTCTTTTTTAACTGGCTTGTTTTTCTGATCATTTATGTACATCATACAATTAAGGCCTGTTAAGCCCCCTCCTATTATCATTGCACCCCTGAGTAAGACTCGAAGAATCTCAAACTCCTCCTTTTTCTTTTGCTCATTGCCCATAGGTTGTCTGTGGAGTATCATAATTCCTTTTTTATTATTTAGTTCCAATACAGTTCCTTTTGCTCCAGACTCCATGCTTCTCTAACTGAACTGTATGATCCCCAAATCCTGAATGATCATGACTTTCTCTTTTACGGTTTCACTGATTACTTTTCCTGTGGTTTTAGTTGGTGGCTTCACCCACACTTCCTCTGCTACTTGGTAATGGCCTGATGCACTCGGCTCCTCTGGTCCTTTGAAGACAGAGGTCCCCAGGTTACTATTCAGATCAAACACTATTCTCTCAATGTCTTTATCCCAACTTTTATCATTCTGATTTTTGATTATCCAATCCTTTACTTTCCGTACAGATCCCTCAGCCATTCCATTAGTCTCAGCCGCATATTTCACTGCCCAGTTGATTTATTATCCCCCTGTATGCTGGTTTAGAATTTCTTCTATTCCCTGTTCTTTTTCTGGGTTTTATTTTTTTCCTCATCCTCTGAGGAAGATGATGATTCATCCTGTTCCATCAAAGGGGGTGTAACAATCCCATCTATGCTTTGTTCCTCCTCACTTTCGTGTGGATCAAAATAATCCAAGAAAGCTCCTTCTCTACATGTGTTAGATTGTCTAGGCCAGTTATCCTCTCGAGACTGTACTAAATCTGCGTACTGATGATGGTATCCTTCTGAAAATTCTTTAAAGGGACTCTTTGCTGTCTGGGGCACTGGGATGTATTTCTTCTGTCTCTTGACAGGGATGCTAGCACTTGTCCTAATTGTCCGTCAGATCGCTGCCTTTGTCCTGCTGTGTCTAAGAGGACTTGTGAACTTCCGATGGTGGCCATGGAGGGGGAGGTCGCACATTTGATCGCTCCCGCCTGTAATGGACTTTTGGACCTTTTTCCCCAGTTTCTTTTCGGATTTTATGGGATAAAGCAGTGAAGAGTGAGACAGTAAGGAGAAATCCCCCTCCGGTGTACGGAGAATTGGACCAGAAGTGGACGTGAGAGATGGCAAAGTCCTATAAGGGAGACGCAAGCAGAGCTGGTAACACGGGACAGCATGGCGGAGGGCAAGGGCCGCGGGTGACGGCACAGTGGTCGACGGAGCAGCTGGTGAAGTTTTTCGAGGATTGCTTTGCCAAGCGGAAGAAGGACACGCTGGACCCGATTGAGGCTTCGATTGATCAAGTGGTTCAGAATCAGGAGACCCACGGGAGAACGATCCAGGAGGTCGAACAAAAGTTGTCCGAGCACGAGGAGTATATAACCGTGCTGGAAAGCAAGGTGGGGATGATGAACGACCGCCAGAAAAGAATGCAGGAGAAGCTGGAGGACCTGGAGAATAGGTCCAGGAGGCAGAATCTCAGAATTGTTGGCCTCCCTGAAGGCAGTGAGGGATCGGATGCGAGGGCCTATGTGACGGACATGTTGGAGAAGTTGATGGGGGCTGGGGCATTCCATCGGCCCCTGGAATTGGACAGAGTGCACAGAGCCCTCGCGAGGAAGCCCAGAGCGAACGAACCGCATAGGGCCATGGTGGTGCGTTTTCACCGTTTCTTGGACAAGGAACACGTTTTGCGGTGGGCCAAGAAAGAACGGAGCAAGTGGGAGAACTGTGAGTTGCACATTTATCAGGACCTGGGAGCGGATTTGGCCAAGAGGCGAGCTGGGTTCAATCTGGCAAAAACTACCCTCTTTAAGAAGGGGCTGAAGTTCGGGATGCTGTACCCAGCCTACCTGTAGGACTTCGACTTTGAAACGCCACACGAAGTATGGACCTTTATTAAATAAATGAAGCTGGAGGCAAATTAAAAGACACTTAAGCCTTGGAGAAGCACTGTGGTCGCGATTTGCGGTGCTGGACTGTAAAAAGCAGTGGAACAGTGTCGGATCATGCCCCGCACTGGACTGTAGCTCTCTGTGAAATAATGGGCAATGTGGATGTTTAAAGGTTGATAGGTCTTGCAGAGACCTTGTTAGAGGGGGGATGGGCTTTGAATTTAGTTCTGCATTTTGGGTGACTATTTTTCTAAAGTGATTGTTTCTTCACTGTTTTTTTTTCTGTTGTTTGTTTACTGTGGAATGTGATGCTTTTAAAATGTTTATTCATGTGGGGGGAGAGAGGAGAGTTCAATAGGGAGACAGACTGCTTGGTGCCAGAGGCTATCGAGTCAGCATGGGTCAACTGACTCTTGGAAGAGCAGTGAGGGGTGGACAGGTATTAAGCTGGAGCTTGACTTGGGGGATTGGGTTTTTAGTGTTGTTGCTGGGGGGGGGGGCTGCTTTTCTGACAGGGGAGGAACTGTTACTGGGGACAAATGGGAGGTCGGGAACGGCGACAGCCCGAGTGGGGACTCGAGGAAGCGGAGGACGCGAGCTCGAGGCTGGCCTAAAAAGGGTGATGGCTAGTCGGCGGGAGGGGGGTTGGAAGCCCCCCGTCCAGGCTGATCACATGGAACGTGAGAGGACTGAATGGGCCGGTCAAGAGGGCTCGCGTGTTCGCGCATTTGAGGGAACTGAAGGCGGACATGGCAATGCTACAAGAGACGCACCTAAAAGTTACAGACCAGACGAGATTGAGGAAGGGGTGGGTTAGCCAAGTGTCCCACTCAGGACTGGACTCAAAGACCAGAGGGGTAGCGATCTTGATCAGCAAATGAGTGGAATTCGAGGCAGGGAGAATCGTGTCAGACAAGGGGGGTAGGTACATAATGGTGAGAGGGAAGCTGGAGGGGGTGCGGGTGGTACTTGTGAACATAGATGCTCCAAATTGGGACAATGTGGAATTTATGAGGTGGGTGTTAGGTAAGATCCCAGACTTAGAGTCACATAACCTGATCATGGGAGGGGACTTCAACACAGTCATTGATCCGGAATTGGACCGGTCAAAATCCAGGACAGGGAGTAGACAGGCTGCGGCAAAGGAATTGAAGGGTTTTATGGAACAGATGGGGGGAGTAGACCCATGGATGTTTGCACGGCCGAGGACCAAGGAGATTTCCTTTTTTTTTTTTAACTTGTCCACAAAGTATACTCTCGCATCAACTTTTTTGTTCTGAGCAGGGCGCTAATACCGAAGGTGGTGGATACTGAGTGCTCGGCAATTGCAGTGTCGGATCATGCCCCGCACTGGGTGGATCTACGGGTTAGTGTGGAGAGAGGTTAACGCCCGCTGTGGAGACTGCATGTGGGGTTGCTAGCGGATGAACCGCTCTGTGGGCGGGTTAACAAGCCCATCCATAACTACCTGGAAACAAATGATACGGGGGAGGTCTCTACAGCGACGGTCTGGGAAGCTTTAAAGGCAGTGGTCAGAGGGGAATTAATCTCGATTCGGGCCCACAGAGAAAAGGTGGAACTGGCTGAGAGGGATAGATTAGTGGAGGAGATACTCCAGGTGGACAGGAGATACTCGGAGGCCCCGAACGCGGGGCTACTGAGGGAGCGGCGGAGGTTATAGGTGGAGTTTGGGCTGTTGACCACAGGGAAAGCAGTGGAACAGTTGAGGAAGGCAAGGGGGGCGATCCAGGAGTACGGGGAAAAGACAAGCAGAATGTTGGCGCACCAGCTCAGGAAAAGAGAGGCGGCTAGGGAGATAGGTAAAGTAAAGATTAGAGATGGTAATACTGTCCTGGACCCAGCGGGACTGAACGAGGTGTTTAAGGACTTTTATAGTAAATTATATGAGTCAGAGCTGGGGTGGAGGGGATGAGGCAATTTCTGGATCAGTTGAGGTTCCCAAGGGTGGAGGAGGACCTGGTGGAGGGGCTGGGAGCCCCAATTGAGATTGAGGAAATAATCAAGGGGTTGGAGGGCATGCAGTCAGGCAAGGCCCTGGGGCTGACGGCTACCCAGTGGAATTCTATAAGAAGTTTTCACAGATATTGAGCCCACTGCTGGTGAGGACATTTAACGAAGCAAGAGAGAAGGGAGTCCTCCCCCCAACAATGTCGCAGGCCTCGATTTCATTGATCTTGAAACGGGAGAAGGATCCAGAGCAATGTGGGTCATACAGGCCGATTTCTCTACTCAATGTGGATGCCAAACTACTGGCTGGCCACAAGGTAGAGGACTGTGTCCCGGGGGTGATAGGGGAAGACCAGACGGGATTTGGTAAGGGCAGGCAACTCAAGGCCAATGTTCAAAGGCTTCTAAATGCTATTATGATGCCCTCAGAAGGAGAGGAGGCAGAGGTGGTGGTAGCGATGGATGCGGAGAAGGCTTTTGATCGGGTGGAGTGGAATTATCTCTGGGAGGCGCTGGGAAGGTTTGTGTTTGGTGAGGGCTTTATTGACTGGGCGCGGTTGCTCTATCAGCCACCAGTAGCCAGTGTGCGTACGAACCGGCTGAGGTCGGGGTATTTTGAACTACACCGAGGGACGAGACAAGGGTGCCCCCTCTCCCCGTTACTGTTTGCTCTGGCCATTGGCCATGGCGTTAAGAGCCTCTAGGAACTGGAAAGGGCTGGGGAGGGGGGGGGGGGGGTCTCGATGAACTGCTCTTGTACATTTCGGACCCGTTGGAGGGGATGGGGAAGTAATGCGAATCTTACGGGAATTTGGCAATTTTTCAGGGTATAAGTTGAACATGGGGAAAAGCGAGATGTTTGCGTTCCAGACAAGAGGGCAGGAGAAGAGACTGGGAGAGCTGCCGCTTAGAATGGTAGGGAAGAGCTTTTGATACCTGGGAATCCAGGTGGCCCGGAAATGGGAGATACTAAAAAAATTGAATCATTCCCGGCTGGTAGAACAAATGGAAGGGGACTTTAAGAGATGGGACAGTCTCCCGCTATCACTGGCGGGGAGTGTACAGACCGTGAAAATGACGGTCCTCCCAGATTTCTGTTTGTCTTTCAGTGCCTCCTCATCTTCATCCCTAAGGCCTTTTTCAAGCAGGTGAATAAGATTATGTCGGGCTTTGTGTGGGCGAGTAAAACCCCGCGAGTGAGGAAAGTGTTGCTGAAGCGCAGTCGGGGGGAGGGTGGGTTGGCACTGCCGAACTTCTGCAATTACTACTGGGCGGCTAATATAGACATGATCATGTAGTGGGGGAGGGGTCGGCATGGGAGCGAATGGAGGCTGCGTCATGTAAAGACACCAGTCTGGGAGCATTGGTAATGGCACCTCTGCCATTCTCGCCGGCGCGATACTCCACAAGTCCAGTGGTAGTGGCGGCTCTGAGGATCTGGGGCATTGGAGGAGATATAAGAGAGTGGAGGGAGCATCGATTTGGACCCCGATTTATAACAACCACAGGTTTGTACCGGGTAGGCTAGATGGCGGATTCCGGAGTTTGCAGAGGGCAGGAATTGGAAGGATGGGGGATCTATTTATAGATGGGAGCTTTGGAGGATAATTTTGAATTGCCAGCAGGGAGTGGTTTTCGGTATTTGCAGGTGCGCGACTTCCTGAGAAAACAGGTGCCGGCCTTTCTGCTGCTGCCGCCACGGGGGATACAGGATAGAGTAGTTTCCAATACCTGGGTGGGAGAGGGGAAGGTATTGGATATTTACCAGGAGCATTCGGAGGCGGAGGAAACTCCGGTAGAGGAGCTTAAGGGCAAGTGGGAGGACGAGCTAGGAGGAGAGATAGAGGCGGGTCTATGGGCGGATGCCCCAAGCAGGATTAATACCTCCTCATCGTGCACCAGGCTTAGCTTGATACAATTCAAGGTAGTCCACCGGGCACACATGACAGTGGCTAGGATGAGCAGGTTTTTCGGGGTAGATGATTGTGTGCGAGGTGCGCAGGAAACCCAGCAAATCATGTCCACATGTTTTGGGCATGCCCGAAGCTTAGAGGGTTTTGGCAGGGTTTTGCTAAGGCAATGTCCACGGTGCTAAAAACACGGATGGTGCCGAGTCTGGAGGTAGCGATCCTTGGAGTGTCGGAAGAACTGGGAGTTCAGGAGGCGAAAGAGGCCGACGTCCTGGCCTTTGCCTCCCTGGTAGCCCGGAAACTGATCTTATTAATGTGGAGGGACCCGAAGCCCCGAGTGTAGAGACCTGGGTTAGTGACATGGCTGGATTTCTCAGTCTCGAGAAAATAAAGTTCGCCTTCAGAGGGTCGATGTTAGGGTTCTCCCGGAGGTGGCAGCCGTTCGCCGACTTTCTCGGGGAAAATTTAAAGTGTCAGCAGATGCAGTATTCCAAGGAGGGTGGGGGGGGGGGGGGGGTTGTTGTTGTACGGTTGAGGTGTGTGAAGATTGGGCTGGGGGGGGGGAAATGTTTATTTTACCATGTTCATGTCATTGTTTTTGTTACTGTTATAAAAAATTTCAAATACCTGAATAAAAATATTATTACAATAAAGAAATAAATAAAAGGACTTGTGGCCATTGCTGTCTCCAGATCCTTATTATCTGACCTACTCTAGTAGGATTAGATAACGCACATGCCTTATTATTGTTCTTGGTGATGCCCTGGAGTTATTTTGGAATATTCCTTCCCCTAACAATGTCATATCAACATCTCTTCCTACATGATGTCTCAGAGTACCTCTCATGATTGCTTGATTGGTTGCTGATTCGTCTCCTGTAGTAAATTTTTGTCCTGAATTGTCTAGTGATACTACATGTATAATCTTTATCCCGTTGCTTAGGACTGTGGCTCTCGCTATCCGTTCTCTAAATTCACCTCCTTCTGCTATTTCTTCATCCATTTTTATCGGTAACTCTGGATTTAATTTGCGAGCTGATACCCCCGATATTCCTGCTCCTAATTTCCCCTCTTTATTGGAAGGATTTACCTGCACATTCCCTTTGGCATTTACAAAATCTCCTTCCACTAATTGTATCTGCTTTCCTCCTCGGTTTAGTATCTTTAAAATTCTCATCTGCTCCCATTTACCTTTGTTTTCATTCAGCGCACTTGCTTGAAGTTCTACTGTTTCTACAGTGTCATTGGATTCTAAAACTGATTCCTCATGCTCCTCTATTTTTAACGTTTCATTGTTTTGCAACTGTTTTCTATAATCTTTTGCTCTTTTTGACTTAATTTTGTGTTCACTAGGAATCTGTGTTATCTCTTTCATGTTTTCACAATCTAGGATTTTAACCATTCCAGAGCATACTTTGCCCACTTGAGCAGCCGCATGCTTCTGTCTGTGTACAGACAAGATAAGTGCTTCAGCTTCATTTTCAAATGCAAATTCACACAGTGCTTTTAAAATCCCGACTGGATCTCTTTGTTGCAGGGCTTTAGGTATTCTAACAAAAATTGAGACCCCTCTATTCTGATAAGTTTCTCTTATCCAGGAGTCTTTTGCCTCTTTAAATTTCTTCCACTCTCGTTCCATTGCTTCATCTCTCTTACCCGTATTCCAGGACAAGAGGACTACCCTAATTGCCATTTTTCGGATTTCTAACTTCTGTTCCTGGCGGTCCCTTTCAGGCGCGATCTGAAATTAAGGAATAAGTACCCGTCGTGGGCAGTTTTCACAAAGGTACCTAAGGCACTATCTTCCTGTTTTAGTTAAGGGTCGATTGATTGGTCTCTAAATGTTTCTAGGCGTCCCTATTTCTCTCGATTCTCCCTCCCAATCTGCCGTACTTCTACCAGTAATGGATGCAGGACACTCAATACTTGGCACTAAGATGTCCTTTCACTCAGGGTTAGTATTTTCCATCTCCTAACACTCGCACCCAACTGAGTTTTATGTCCCTCCCAAGCCACAGAATATCCTTCCCAAAGTCAATCACCCATGACTTTCTGAACTAAACTCGGCAGGTAAAGTTCGAACCACTCATAGACCAAAGATTTCCAATATTTTAGTCTAGATGCCGGCCAGCGATAAGTGGAGATTGTCAAAGATGTCGTAGACTGAAGTTAAAATCACCAAGAATTCTCCCCCTGAACCAAAAAGAATCGATAAATCACCAAGAAATCTCCCCTCAACCACAAAAGGTCGAGAAATCACCAAGAAATCTTCCCCTAAACCACAAAGGGTTGAGAAATCACCAAGAAATCTCCCCCTAAACCACAAGGGGTTGAGAAATTCTATATGGTGAACAGGGATTCCCTTGCATCCCTGACTCCTAGACAGACTTAGGTGGACGCTATTCGGATCAAACTAATTTTTCAAGTTAATCACCGGTATAACCCATATCTTCCGAGAAGATTTCATTTACCTGTCACTTTATAGCTCTACTCACGGATCAGGCATTTTAAGTCGAATAAGTAAACTTTACAATTGGAATTAATAACAATTCTTTCAGGTTATCAATAAATATAAATTTATTTTCAAAATTAAAAGACTAAAACTATTTTTTTAATAAGGATACAACAGATCTTTTTCTTTAGATGCTTTGGGCCAGTAGTTAAGACCTTCAGGTCTTCCTTGTCAATCATTATTCTTTTACAGTACGAAGTCTTACAACACCAGGTTAAAGTCCAACAGGTTTGTTTCGATGTCACTAGCTTTCGGAGCGCTGCTCCTTCCTCAGGTGAATGAAGAGGTCTGTTCCAGAAACACATATATAGACAAATTCAAAGATGCCAAACAAATGCCAAGCAACAATTCATAATGCATGAGAAAAGGGTGTGGATTGGTTGGCAAGTGGTCTCTGATTGGTGGAGGCATTGCCATGGAGATTGGACCAGAGAATAGTTGCTCCACCCACACTCAGCTTTTGTTTAGTTGAAAAAGGTGCAATGTCTGGACATGTTCTCTCTGTTTGCAAAGGCAAAGGGTTCTGCATCTGTAGCTTCTAGAAAGTGTAAGTGAGCCACATTGCAAGTCTGAGTGATTATCTTAAATTAGTCAACTTGCCTGGTTAGAACTTAAACTAAAACTTGGAGGATAATTGTTGTCTGGTGTATTCTCCATGACAACACCTCTACCAATCAGATCCCTCTTGCCAACCAATCAGTACGCTTTCTCATGGAGTATTAATTGTTGTCCCCTTTGGAATTTGGTAATCTTGAGAAACTTTCCTGATAAGTGTAAGTCAAAAAGCTTTGATAGCATGTATTTTTTCAGCAATACCTTACATCTATGTCCTCTGGTTGCAGACCCTACAGCCACTAGTAACCATTTCTTCCTTTCTAATCTATACCTCACAATTCTGAACACCTTCATCAAATTTCCCCTCAACCTTCCCTGCTCTGACAACAACTCCATCTTCTCTTATCTCTCCACAGAATGACGTCGCTCGCCCTTGGTACCATTCTAGTAAACCTCCTATGCACCCTTTCTAAGGGCCTTGACATAATTTCTAAATTATGGTACCAAATTGGCCGCAATATTTCAGCCGGGCCTAGTCCGTGTTTTAGAATAACCTGCTTGACTTTATACATTTATGGCCCATGTTTTCACAGAGCCATTTAATAGTGGTGGGCAGGACCTAATTTTGGGATTCCTGGCAGCCCTGCACACCTGAACTGCGGGCTTCATTGTGCTTCCTAGCACCCTGCAATTTTTCTGGAATCAGGCAATCCTGTCAATGACTCTTGGTTCACAGCCCCTCAGAGGCACCATGGACCATAGCCTGGATTTGGGAATCTTTTGAAAGGTAAATGAAAAGGTTCTTATTCCGTGCCCCCATCATATAATTCCTGCCTGTCTGCAAAACAGCTGCTCATCGCTACTCTCTACTCTCTAGGCAAAATTATATCCACGCAGTGACCTCACTTTTAATCCCATGAAGTTCAGTATTTCTAATACGTCTTTATGTGGTTCTTTATCAAACATCTTTGAAAGCCCATTCACACAACGTAGCCTGCACTACCCTCGTCAACCCCATTGAGTCCCCTTCCTTATTTCCATTGTTCAGAAGTTAACCAACAGGCTTTGTATTGTTCACTCTTAATTGCCTTGCCCTATTGTCCAATAGTGGGGAGGGGGTGGTCGCTCTTATTTTTCCAGTGATCGATTTGATTGTAATTTTTTCAGTAAAGTATAGTCAAGCACACCTGCCTTGATTAGATGCAGTGTCCTTGTCCGATTATATTTTTGACTGCCAAAGTGGCTAAGATAATGAAAATGCTGCTCGTGATGTTCAAACCCGTTGCGGAGTTTGAATTACTGTGGCTTCCTGCCCAACTCTACCTTGTGTTCATTTTGCAAAGTATATTGATGAGGTGAAATTATATTCTAGCCCAGCAATTTAGCTACATGGATTGAACTAATCAGAGTTTTTTTCATTTTCCTCTTTTCTGTTAATGCTTTTACTAACTTGCTAACCTGTTAGGAGAATGAGGAGGGCAGTTGGGCTCAGGTGAGTATGCAAGACATTCAAATATGTTTGAATTTTCGGTGATTATAATGTGTTAAGTCAATCTTTCCAAATGTCTACCATTGATGGTACCCATCTAGCCTCCCCAATACAGAACTTGCTCTTCAAACCTCTTCATTATTCTGACTCTTCCCCAACTGCAAGATTTTACAATATCCACCTCTTCAACAGCAATACCTGACCTTGATTAAAATGCTTTTACCATTAAGCCATGTGAATTTCACTGGAAAAAGAACAATTGTTACCTTAAAAGCATTCCTCAGCAGAACTGGTAAGATTTGATGTTTTTAGGCAGTGTACTTTGCCAGTCATCTGGAGGAATGGCTGCACCAAGTGAAAGAGGCAATTCTGTACATATAATGGAGGATGGAATTATGGGTGGGATCTTATTGCAGATTGGTTAGGTTATCGTGTTTGTCATAGGTCAGTACGTTTTAACAATCTTGCTGCTGACTGGTTGGCTGTGAGTATGGAGGTTAATGTGTTTCTTGAGTGAGAGTAGCCAGATGTCGCTGATGAGAAGACTTCCTAACCAGTTAGGAAAATGGCCTCTGTGATGCATCTTGCATGCCAGTGCGTGATGGGATGAGTTTTGTTGATAAATTCATGGGATGTGGGCATCACTGGCTGGGCCAGCATTTGTTGCCCATCCCTAATTGCCTCGGGAAGGACCATTGGATGTGGCAACTATTAATTTGAGCATGTTTGACAGTAGTTGACTTGCCCATTCACTGTTTTTGAAACTTTTGATATTCCTTGAGTATAGTAACCTGCAAATGTTTCCTCAAAGCAACAAGTCTGCAATCACATAATAGTTATAAATGCCTTGTTTATTGTGAGATGGTTTCTGCCTTTGTGGCTCTGAAGGGTGGAATGAAGCTTTTTAGATGACTAGTGCCAAACTTTTTTTTATCTGCTGACCTGAGAATGCATTGTCGCTGTGTGAGGTGGAACTAACGTCTGGGAGGCTGACTTTTGTCTTAATCCAAGTAATTGCTCTGGAGTGAGGAACAACTGGGCATTTGTTAATCTTGTGTGAAGGGAATCCATTGAGTTGAGTGTAGATATGGAATCATAGAATTTACAGTACAGAAGGAAGCCATACACCGGCCCCTGAAAGAAAACCCTACCTACGCCCACACCTCCAACCTTTCCCATAACCCAGCAACCCCACCTAACTTTTTTTGGACACTACGGGGCAATTTAGCATGACCAATCCACCTAACCTGCACATCTTTGGACTGTGGGAGGAAACCGGAGCACCCGGAGGAAACCCATGCACGGGGAGAATGTGCAGACTTCGCACAGACAGTGACCCAAGCGAGAATCAAACCCGGGACCCTGGCGCTGTGAAGCAACAGTGCTAACCACTGTGTTACCGTGCCGCAAGTATGGCAAACTTCTTGTAAATGTTTTAATGAATATGTTGAAAACTGATTGGAGGGTGGAGGGATCATGGAAAGATCGGCAGTGCAGCAAGAATGTTCCTCAGTACCAATCTATTACAGACCAGTTAACCTGACCAAGCAGTAAGATCCCACCCATATCCTCATCCTTCACTACATGTGACTAACTCTTTCACTTGTTGCAGTAATTCATTCAGATGGCAGGCAGGGCACACTGCCCAAAATATCGAAGCTTACCAGTTCTTCTGAGGAACTCTTTTAAGGTAACAATTGCGTTTTTCAGTGCAAAACTTACATGGTGTGACAGGGAAATCACCTTCCTCGATGTTACCGTTCTCACCGTTGAAGCGACTTCTTCAACATTACTTTGCAGTCCCTGCCCTTAAATAAAACACAAGACATCTTTGTTTTAAACCCCACCCCCCCCTTTGGTTTAAAGGTATTACAACAAGTGGTGACTGATCCACAAGATGTTTTTGGAGAAAAGTCTGAGAGTCAATCGATTTCACAATAAAATTGTACTCCTTTAAACAGGGACTGCTTTCCAAATCACTTGAATGTTTAGACTTAAGTGTCTGCAGGGAAATTAAATTGTGACATTGGCAAAGACTGGACATTGCGCAACCATGTGTGATTGAACATCATGCTGACACATTGTTTTGGAGTGGGATGGCAGAGTGAAATGTTACCCTAAAAACAGGCAGCTTAGGATCAGGTGAAGTGTTAAAATTTAAAAATACCTGAAGCCTGATGCCATCTGTCCACTTTTGGTTTTAATGAAGGTGGGGCAGCAGGTGCAGGCAACCAGCCTGCTCACAAAACCATAGAATCCCTACAGTGCAGAAGGAGATAATTTGACCCATCAAGTCTGCACCGACACTCTGAAAGAGCACCATCCCCCGGCCCACTCCCAGCCCCATAATCCCACCTAACCTATACATCTTTGGATTGTGGGAGGAAATCGAAGCATCCAGAGGAGACCCACACAGACACAGGGAGAATGTGTAAACTCCATACAGTCACCCAAGGCCGGAATTGAAGCTGGGTCCCTGGCGTTGTGTGGCAGCAGTGCCAACCACTGTGCCACCATCCCGCTCATGCAGGTGGCACAGGAGGAGGAGGTGTTGCCATTTTAATATTATAATGAGGTTGTATGCCTCAAAATTAACCACCATTTTAAAATCAACCCTGACCAACTGAGTGCAGGCCCGAGAAAACCCAACAGCTATAAAAAGAGGCGAGGATTTCTGGCTCCTTACTACTTACATGCTGAATCAAGTTTGACCTCTTCATCAACTCTTATGATCAGGCCCACGCTTCCATCCCTGTTACTTGTAATTTCCTCAATGCAAGGCCCCTGATCTCCCTCTCCAACCTTTCCTATCTCTTCTCCCCCCCCCCCCCCCCCCCCCCCCCCTACCACCCCAAACCTGGCCTCCAATCTCCCCAATGCTCCAGCAACCTCCATATTCCCCAGCTCCCTGACTACTACCTGGTGCTGAAGACCTGTCAGGCAGCCAGTCTATTAGCTGCATTCAGGAAACTGATTCTGGTGATCAGGCCCTGTTAGTAAATTCGGTGGAAAGTGTGGAAAAACCCATTCTTCCAGGTTTCCTGACTTCAAAACAGCCCAAGTATACTCTCCAAGTTAACATCCATCCCCGGTGCCAAAGCTTAAAAATGAAGAATTGGCACTTGAGTAATTGTAGCCGAGCTGGTATCTCCAGAGACAGCACTTCAGAGAGTTGTGAAAGGAGCCTTGTTCCAAAGGTGTTTTATATATTTTCTTCCACCCTTCTTAATGGAAGAGTGAAGCTGTGGAGTCTATGATCAATGGCCCTTGCTTGCTGTGTAGTAGCTCTGTGTGCCTTGAGGCCATAGTGCCTCCTGACTGCTGCAGAAACATCTTAGCTACAGTTTTGGGGCCTCAATTAGCTGACCCGTTCACTTAAATGAAATGCTGCTTTAATCCCTTGGGGGAAATTCAGAAGGTTGAAATCAGCTGTCACTGTCTGGCTCTCAGCCTGCATTTGGACGCTCGCAGTCAGCCCCGCGTCCTGTCCTCCCAATGGTCATTTTATTTTTTTGACATTTGTTCAAAAGGATAAGAACGAATAGCAGTTGTTCCACATGGGTTATTGCTGAGGGTGCTGTCAGGTTTTTCATTTTACCAGAAGTCTTCATTTGACGGCTTCACTAAATTGATCAATCAACATCCATTTATTTCCCAAAAAGAAAATGTCGAGCTGATCTTCAGCATCGTTGCTCACAGGTAGTCTGGAGCCTTTTTGTAATAAATAACCAATAATTTTCCACGTTGTTTTAATACCACTGCTCAGGTATGCTTAATGGTGGGGAGGATGTGTGATCGATCTAAATACATTCTCAAGCTAATTATCATCCTTGGCATGTTTCTCTGCATTGGTAGGTGACTGACACCTGACAAGCTGTTTAAATAGCAGGACCTAACAGTGTTTCTTTCTCTTGATAAACACCCCTCCCTAGAACCCCCCCTCAAAGATTTTTGAGTTATGATCTGTTGTTACCTTAACGAAAATAAGATACCCGAAGGTTGGTAAACACTTTCCAAATCTGCATGCAAAATAATACTTGAGCTCATAATCCTTCCTGCCCTGTTTATGCATTACTTCCAACAGTTTAATAATATCAGTTCCAGTATGCAACCATTTGAGGGAGGTCAGCCTCTCTTCTCAGCAGACAATGCAATATGTTTCCATCATAAATGACTTTATCCATTCTTCTCACCAGACTTTGGCTTATGGAGATATGAACCACGAGTGGATTGGTAACGAGTGGCTTCCCAGCCTTGGACTGCCCCAGTATCGCAGCTACTTCATGGAGTGCCTGGTAGATGCGCGAATGCTTGACCACCTCACCAAGAAAGACCTGCGAATGCATCTGAAAATGGTTGATAGCTTTCACCGGTGAGCTGTTGTGTTTTTGTTTGCAGTCTGATTGCAAATGCCTGCAATAGAGTGAGCCATTCAGCTGAGTAAACTTCTGGCTAAGATGTAGCCAGTCAGCGCATTAGCATGTGCAAAAGCAGAAAGATCCTGTGAAAAGGCTTGTTAATTTTGTTCTGAATTGCCATCTGCATGTGTGCCATTTCTCTCTTTTCCACTTGAACCCTTTATATCATTATAGGTACAGATATTTCCTGCATGTTGCAGGTTTCCATTCTAATACTGTAGTAACAAAAGTGCTGGTTTGAGACCAGTAATGTCTCAGAACGACATGGAGCCTGCAGATCTGAGTTATAATCCAGGATCTATAATGTTCCGCAGCTGAGAAGAGTTATTCTTTCTAGGTGTCTACTAGGTTATACTACAGTTTAAATGAAGGCGCTATTATGAAATCAGTACTTGACGAGAAAACTTCCGATTTTTAAAACAAGATTGTCTCTGTGCTAAAGTCTCTTTCAATTGTGATGTTTTTGGAAATTCATTATTCCTGCACATTCCCTGGATTGAGGTCCACTAAGTAAAGTTAAAAATAGACTGGGTTATGAAGAAAAGTGACTGTCCATAACTGAGTACTGTGTGACATACACTGCTAACGTAGAAAACGCTTGTGTGAATCTTGACATGTTTATTGCTAGCCCCGCATTAGGCAGCGAGGGAACGGTGTGGATTTTTAAGGCACTTTTATACACCGCTTACTTGTTGTAATAAATCCCTTTTAGCATCAATATGCAATTACAATGTGTATACATTGGCAGGAATTTAACAGCCGTTCTCTTCTGGTTCTGTCGACGGCCAATCCCCACCCTGGGTTTCCCGGCGGTGGGGTGGAGGGTGCAGCGTCAGGATCCGGCCAATAGCGGGCCACCTCCGTCTCCATGAAGCACACTGGGGGGTGCGAGGAAAATCATGTCCATTGTCCTTAGGCCTGCCTGCATTATGGCTAAAGAGGCTATCCCGACAATCTAATGTTGTACATTTACTCTATGAAATAATCAAGAGTGTGTTTGATTTTCATAAAACGCCTGCTTTTGAATCAACTGGTTTGTGTGTTTTGAGACCTGAAGCAAATTTGTCCCAGTAAGAAAGAACTTGCAATTTTATAGCGCCTTTCATGACCTCATACCTTTCATGACCTCTTAATGCCCCAAAACAATTCACAGTCAATGAACATAAGAGCTAGGAACAGGAGTAGGCAATTCAGACCCTCGAGCCTGCACCACCATTCAATAAGCTCATGGCTAATCTCCTCTCAGCCTCAACTCCACTTCCCTGCCCATTCTCCATAACCTTTCAACACATTACTAATTCAAAATCTGTATTTCCTCCTCAAATTTACTCAATATACTGGCATCCACCAGATTCTAGATTCACGACCCTTTGAGAGAAGTAATTTCTCCTCATTTCTGTTTAAAATCTGCTACCCTTATCCTAAAACTATGAAGTCGCATTCTAGATTGCCCCACGAGAGGAAGTATCCTATCTACGTCTACTTGTCAATACCTTTTATTATCTTATAAACCTCAATCAGATCTCCTCTGATTCTTCTAAACTTGAGAGCATAGACCTAAACTGCTCAATCACTCATCATAAGACGAAACCCCCCATCTCTAGAATTAATCTAGTGAACATCCTCTATGCAACTACATCCCTCCTCAAATAAGTGGACCAAAACCACACTGATCCAGGTGCTGTCTCACCAGTGCTTTGTACAATTGCAGCAATACTTCCCTGCTTTTATACTCTATTCTTTTAGCTTTGAAAGCCAAAATTCCATTTGCCTTCCTTATTACTTGATGTACCTGCGTACTGGATTTCTGAGATTCATGTACGAAGATACCCAGATAATAATAATAATCACGTATTATCACAAGTAGGCTTCAATGAAGTTACTGTGAAAAGCCCCTATGCAGATCCCTCTGTACCGAAGCACTCTGAAGTTTCTCTCCATTTAGATAAGTTGCCTTTCCATTTTTCCGACCAAAATGGATAACCTCACACTTATCCACGTTAAACTCCATCTGCCAAATTCTGGCCCACTCATCTAACCTATCTATATCCATTTGTAAATTTCTTATTTCCTCATTGCAACTTAATATCCCACCTATTTTAATGTCACCTGTACATTTACCTGTACCTGCTATCCCAATTAAGTCCTTCTGAAATGTAGTTAGTGTTGTGATGAAATGAGACAGCCAACTTTCCCACCACAAGATCCCACAAACAACAATGTGATTAGTTACAAAATAATCAATTATAGTGATGTTTGAGAAATTAATATTGGCTAAGGTACCAAGAGAACTCCCCTGCTCTTTGAAAAGTGTCATTGGATATTCTACACCCATGTGCGAGTGCAGACAGGGCTCAAGTTTAAGCACTTTGAACAGTGCAACATTCTGCAATGAAATGTTAGCCTAGATTGCATGACCAAGTCTCTAAAGCAAGCCTTGAACCTACAGCTTGCTGGCTCAAAGGTACTACCACTGAGCCAAAGATAACACACAAAAAAAACCCAAGGGCCTTTTTTTATATAGGTTATGCTGAATAATATCTGCCTTGTTTCCAGCACATGCTTACATTATGGCATCATGTGTTTGAAGAGATTGAACTATGACAGGAAGGAACTGGAGCGGAAGAGAGAAGAAAGCCAACATGAAATTAAAGGTTGGTTCAAAAGAAATACTGGTGTTTGATTCTCTGCTCAAATTCAAAATTGAAATTGGAAAACCTGGATATTAATTTTTACTTGTTCGCATAAATGTGTACAGCAGTCTATTTCTGTATTCCTTCCTGCCCCCTGTGACAATCTGACCAGGACCAATCCCAGGTAGAGAATAATCACTGTATTGCCCTGTGGTCGATGAGCAGCTTTTACAGGCGAAGCCAGGTGGGTCAGACATTGCTAATTCTTTCCCTTTGGAGAAAGAGCTGCTCAGTGCAGGGTCACTTTTGGTGCTGATGAAACACCTCTACTCTGATTGGGTGATGAACTGAATCTTATCCAGGTGGATTAGATCCTTTCGCAAATCTAAGAATTTCACTGAAGTGAAACCATTTGGGGATCAGGTGTCGCCTTATACCTTCTCTGATAGTGACTGACAGGCGATGATGTGGCTTTTAATATGTTTGCTAAGCTGGAGAGATGTACCTTCAAGGTGAAATGGTTCAATTGTTGTGAAGGATGCAGAGCCACAAATGTAGTTGCTGTTTGGCCAAAATATTTTTTGAATAGTAATGTTTTATCATTTCAAATTACAATCTGAGACGCCCAGCATTAAGTTAATGTTTTTTGAAGATTGTTTTTGTATCTGTAACTAAGTGTGATGTATATGCTATCATACACACACATACTAGAATTATATTGTATTATATTGATCACTGCTTATAATGATCACATACTTCTTGAAATTGTCTTTCTGAAGTCAAAACCCAGGCTACACTCTATTAGATCATAAGACCATAAGACATAGGAGTGGAAGTAAGGCCATTCGGCCCATCGAGTCCACTCCACCATTCAATCATGGCTGATTTCAACTCCATAATTGTATCAATTGTATACTTAAGTACAGTTCCATCACTTCAGTGGTCATGGTCCCCTCAAAGTTAATTACTTAAAGTATGATGCAGTTAATCTAGGATATGAATAGGTAAAAATATTAGTTATGATCTGGTGATTGATGAATTGTTAGAGGGTTTTGAGTATAGCTGCCCATTTTGCACACTGGAGCAGTGCTTTATTCAGAACCCGGAACAAAATAAAGGCTAAATTCAGCTTACTAAAGCTCTAACATGCTTGTAGCACTACCAATGTGAGCAGGATTTAATCACCTATTTGATGCTGGTTGATGCAGCAGTGCACCGGTGGTTTAGCAGTATGCAAATTGTGATAAAATATTGATCAGTTGAACCGTAGTGATCATTTGCAGTATTGGTCATATTAACTGCTGATGAGACCATTATGGAACAAAAGCCTCTATAGAAGCATTTTCTTTGGTATCAAATAACCCTCATGTACTTGGTCTATTTCCCATCTCGTTTCGAAACCTACAATTTAGTGAGGCTTTCTGCAGCATGGGGACCCGAGTCAGTTATGGTCTTTTCTTACTTAAATGTAGGTTATTGCTGTAAGAACTGTTAGGATGAAACATCCCCAGCAAGCTTTGATAATGATTGAGATTGCTGAGCCACCGAGTAGATTCGACTTCTCCGGCTGTGCATGGAGATCTGAAATGATGAGTCTGTATGGGGAGGAAAATGCCTCATTTGATAAAGAAATCTGAATAGAAGATTTTTTGAAATACATTTGAAGATGATTGTGGTGCCTCTGGGCTCTTATTTCCTGTTCAGTAATTAGTTTGCTTAATCTCCTCAGTAACTGAAGCTCCTTTATGGAGTTCCACAGTAATTTGACAAATTAATATGCTGAACCATGTCTCCTATCCTGTCTTATCTGATTTTTACTGTTCCATCTCTGAAGCATAGCTTCTAATGAATATGTTGAGTTTGTGAACAATTCAGAAGCAGTCTTCAGAACTTCCAATCACTGTCATTTTACCCAGACAGTCCTGCCGTGCTGAACATATAGCTGTGTAGGAAGCATGGCCTTTTCCAGAATTGAAGTAATTCCCTCTGAAAGAGTCATTCCTGTTTATTCCCTTATTTCCACTTTCTTTTAGTTTGCTGCCATCATCTTTGATCCATGGATGATTAATTAACATGCGTCTTTAATTCAAGCAGAAAAGCGGAGTGAGGAATTTAGACGTTACAGGAGAGAACACTCTACTCTGCTACTTTACTAAACTCTGCTGGTTTGGACATGAGATTCCAGACATTTTGGCACCAGAGAGAGAGGAGTGGGGGGGGGGGGGGGTGGTCTCACTTTGATTGATTGGCCAACAGGCTGCACTCTGCCTGGTAACAGGTGTTGATTGGCTCCTATCCCAGTGGGATGATTTTCAGATTCCCAAGGTGTTCAGTTTGACTCCTGGAAGCACAGGGACAAGGACCTACTCTCTCTCCTGTTTTCTCCAGAAAAGGCTGTGAGTGCTGTATTTCTGAAGTGACCGAGACCTGAATGAATCTACAGTAAAACCCCAAACTGAAAGCAAAGTTTGAAGAGGAGGAAGGTGCTAAAAAATCACCATCTGAAACAAAGACTCTTGTTTTTTCCTTTTATGTATGATTTTTACCCCTCTCCTCCCCTCTGTTTATCTGGTGTGTGTGTGTAGAGGGTGGGGGCACGTTAAAAAAGTGGGGATTAGGAATTAGATAATCGTTAACCAGTTGTATTTACTGCATATTTAAGTATAGTTCTTGCTATAAATAAAGAGTAAGTGTGTTTACATTTACAATCCTGACAACTAATTATTCGGCAGCCACAGGCCAAAGACTTTCTGTATTTTTTCTAAAAATTATTGGTTAATTCTCTTGCGTTGTGACTCTGGGACAAGTGGGGCTGGAATTGACTGAGCATTAGCCCAGGGTGTCGTAACAAAAATTCCCAGTTGGTGTGAGTAACATTTCTTGACTATGAAACAATGATATTTGTTTGAATCTTGCCTAGACGTGTTGGTGTGGACTAACGATCAAGTCATTCACTGGGTGCAGTCGATTGGACTAAGGGAGTATGCCAACAACATTGTTGAAAGTGGGGTACACGGAGCCTTGGTAGCCCTGGATGAAAATTTTGATTACAACAGTCTAGCGTTATTGTTACAAATCCCCACACAAAATACACAAGTAAGCTCAGTACCAATGTCTTTGTTTCCTGTGTCCATTTGATTTGCAAATAATTATAATAACTACTAGAGTTTAAAACGGATACTGACCACAATTTTTTTTAATAGGCAAGACAGGTCTTGGAACGGGAATTCAACAACCTGTTGGCCTTAGGAACTGAGCGGAAGTTGGATGATGTGAGTATTAGGGATTCACCCACACTCTCTTTGAGGAAAATCTAGATACCATCCTATCCACATTTGAGTGACCTGAATTATTGGCTCACATACGTCAAGGGCTGGATTCAAGGGAGAGGGGAGTCTGTTATCATATCAGAAAGAGCTGGGTTTGAATGTTATGTTGCATTAACCCTTCTTGTCCTTCTCAACCTCTCTGTAATGGTTGACGCAGTCATCTATTCCAACTTTCCATTGACTTTTCTTCATGGACCTACCCTTCATTGATTCCACTGTGAGCTGTGCGAATGCAAACAGCACATCTCCATCACTGGCTTAACAGCCCAATCCCGACTATAAGCATTCTGTTTGACTCCAACCAAAACCTCTCTGTAATCGTTCCAGTTACATTCCCCTCAAAGCTACTCACTCAGACTGAGCCCAGTCCTAATCCATCGCAAATGAAGCCAATTACTTCCTCCACTGCATCACTCACCAACAACCTTTCTTCATTACCAACTTTTTCAGCTTCCAAATATCAACCAAGACCAATCCAGTTTGCCAAAGTCTGTCTCCCACATACTATCTCACCATGACTGTTGCCCATCCTTTTAATCATACGGAATTAATTTGAAGAAAAAAAGATAAATTTAAATGGATATAGGGAAAGGTTAAGGAATGAAACCAAATGAATACCTCTTCATTTTCCTGTCTCTCCATGACTTTGGCCTTGGCCTGCCTTGCTCAACAACCTTCTTCAGCACATGTCTCCCACTTTTCTCTTAACCTGGTCCTCTGTGCTTTAAATTAGTCAATATTATTCTCTCCTCTTGGGCATGCTCCTCTTCCAATCTTTAAATCTATTCTGAAAACCTCTCTCTTCAGCCGTTCCTTTGACTGTCAACCCTATATGTTCATATCGGTCAGACTTTTTCAGATTTCTCTATATTAATAAGCCTATGTAGTAATAAACTAACACTGTCACTATCAGTAGATCAACCTATACTTTTACCAATATATTTGTTGATTTAACGTTGATTCTAATTATCTATCTTAAAGGATGGAAGTGAGGGATAGAGGCAGAAATATATGAGGGACTATATTCCAGAGCGTTGAGGTCTGTTATGGGCAAAGTTTAGATAGCTCTAAAGTATATTATGGAGTTCACCTGACCAATAACTTTTTGTTGAATTTGGGTAGGATGAGCACAAAAGCCTGCCTTTCAGGTGTTATTCAACAGACTTCTTAGGTGCTTTTAATAAAAAAAACAAGCTTTATTCTAAGAATATAGTTAACATTTGTATAAACACACACAGCAAGAATATTATCAACTACAAACACAAAGACCCCACACAGCTACAGTAATCTATGTATAACCCTTAATGAATTCCCCCTTAACTGTTCCAATTCAGTAACAAAATCCAAGTAAAACCAGAAACCCCTTTTCACACAGCATTCTCACTGGTATAAGACTTGTTATTGATACTCTATTCCCCTTTTCAAACAGCAGATTTGAATTCCTTCCAGAAAGCAATTATTTCTTGCAAGTTACCAAGCAGTCTGGAAATGAAGATAGAGAGGCACGTCAAAAAACATCTGTTATCTGTCTAAGCCCACAGCAGCCAAATGTGGAAGTGAAACCAAAACAACCTCACAGATGCAGCTCAGCTCCACCCACACAATGACATCACTGAAGCCATGTGATGAGACAAAAAAACTTTCTTAAAGGGACACTCCCATGACAGGTCTAAGCAACTGAAGATTTAAACATGAGTGGTGGAGCGTCAAGTGGCCAGAATTAGAGGAGTGCAGATATCTTGCAGACTTGAAAGGCTGGAGGATGTTATGAAGATAGGAGGGGGCGAGGCCATGGAGGGGCTTGCAAACAAGGATAGGAATTATAAAACGGAAGCATTGATTAGCAAATTGCACAGGTTCCTCTTGGTGAAGACATTTCTCATCTCCGCCCTAAATGGTCTACCCCGCATCCTGGGACTGTGACCCCTTGATCTGTACACCCCCCCCCCTCCCAAAAGCCAGGGGGAACATCATCCTTACATCCAGTCTGTCTAGCCCTGTCAGAAGTCAGAATTTTATTTTTTTCAATAAAATCACCTCTCATTTTCTAAACTCCAGTGAATACAAGCCCAGTCAACACAATCTCTCCTCATACAACAATCCTGTCATCCCAGGAATCAGTCTGGTGAACCTTTGCTGCACTCCCTCTATGGCAAGTATATCCTTTCTTAGGTAAGCAGACCAACGCTACACACAATACTCCAAATGTGCTCTCACCAAGGCCTTGTACAGCTGCACTAAGACATCCTTGCTCCTGTACTCAAAATGTTTTGCAATGAAGACCAACATACCATTTGCTTTCCTAACTGCTTGCTGTACTTGCATGCTTGCTTTCAGTGATTGGTGTACGAGGCCACCCAGGTCCTTTTGCAATCAACATTTCCCTTTCTATTACCATTTAAATAATATTCTGCCATTCTATTTTTCCTACCAAAGTGGATAACTTCACACTTATCCACATTATACTGCGTTTGCCATGTATTTACCCACTCATTCAACTTGTCTAAATTGCCTTGAAGTCTCACCAGAGGTGACTGTGCAGGAATGAGAAGATAAGCCACCAATGGTGATTCTTTGTCTGTGATTGTCTAGGTAATTCTAGTAGCGCCGCAGTTTTATTCCTTCTGGTATTACAGGGCGATGACAAAAACTTTAGGCGAGCACCATCATGGAGAAAGCGTTTTCGACCGCGAGAGATCCATAGCATCACCATGATGGCAGAGTCTACAGAAACGCTACCTGCAGGATTCAGGGTGACAGCAATGTCCAGCCCAGCTCCAGCAGTGCAGCCGAAGAAAATCCAACCAGAAGGTAAATTAAATCAATCTCTTACTGACTCTCAGCTACTGTCAATTACATTAGCAGAACTACCAATGTGCAAATTGATTCACAATGTGACTAATGTATGTGATGAGGAATCAATTGGCTACAGTGGCACAGTGAAAGTGAAGGTCATAGCTCGTTTGGGTGTTTCTGTATTCATCCTAAATATGCGTGACTGACAATTGACTGTGTTGCAGTGACATAACATTGAAGTGCATGAAATGGAATTAGAACCCAGACTTTCACAGTACCAACATAATATAGAACATTAATTGGCGTCATCAGAGACCGGAATATCAAACCTTTGTTATAATCTTAAAACCATACTGCACAAATTTGACTATCCTAACAAGACATTAATATGTGAATCCAATTGCATGCCATGAAATAACAATTCCGACAATGTAACATGTGTAACTGCCCTGGGTGATTTATGTCCAATGTTCAAAAAAAGATTTTTGGACATGAATTATTAAATTCTGAAAACGAAAAAGTGATGGAGCTTTCTCGCTCCTTCATTTCTTATTACTGTCCATTGTTCCCAGTTTAGTTTCCCGGGGAATAATGAAAACACACCCATATTACTTGATTCAGGCAGTCTTTCAGGTTCATTAGGAATCTTGCTGCTAGGAAAACCATGCTTAATAGTTTTTGATGTTTTAAGCTTTGGTTGTTTCCGTTGGAGCACAGAAGACTGAGGGGTGACCTGACCGGGCGGCATGGTGGCACAGTGGTTAGCAATGCTGCCTCACAGCTCTGGGAACCTGGGTTCAATTCCGGCCTCGGGTGACATGCCTGTGTGGAGTTTGCACTTCCTCCCTGGGTCTGCGTGAGTTTCCTCTGGGTGCTCCGATTTCCTCCCACAGTCAAAGATGTGCAGGTTAGGTGGATTGGTCATGCTAAATTGCCCCTTAATATCCAACGGTTAGGTGGGGTTACTGAGCTAGGGTGGAGGCATTGGTGCTCTTCCCAAGGGCCAATGCAGATTCGATGGGCCGAATGGCCGCCTCCTGCACTGTAAATTCTATGATTCTATGATCAAGGTGTACAAGATTATGAGGGGCATGGATAGGGAGCAGTGTTCCCCCTAGTTAAAGGATCAGTCACGCGGGGACACAAGTTCAAGGTAAGGGGTAGTAAATTTGGGGGGATTTGAGGAGAAAGGTTTTTACCCAGAGAGTGCTGATGGTTTGGAATGTACTGCCTGGAGGGTGGTAGAGACGGATTCCCTCACATCCTTTAGCAAGTAACTGGATGAATTCTTGGCATGTCATAACATTCTTGACCATCTACTGTCTGGACCTGTTAATGGCGATCCAGGCCTATTTATATCTGCTCCAAGTACTTAATAATACAATACCCTTCAGTTGTGTATCTTAATATATTAGCATGCTATTAGCAAGCTAATTAAGGCATTGAGTCATGGAGCCAGAGATCCTCAGTCGTCATGGAACAGAGATCCTCCGTCTGTGCTGATTTAGATTATCTCAACTAGGCCTACACCTTAGGTGAGGCATAACAATACCGGCCGAGCTCCCAGCAATCTTTACAGTTGTACAAACGTGAATGTTAGTGAGTGCAAGTATGCCTATGAACAAATCACCTGGAAACACTCACGTTCTAGGTTCAGTTGAACAAAAGCCTTTAACAGGAATGCCACTAAACAATTGGCACCAGGGAACTGATGCCTTCAGAAAGGGAGAAAATTGTCAGCCTAAAACAAGGAAGACAATAAGTAAACCAGTGAACCTAATGTGGTAATTTGCTAGAATTATTTTTGAAGAATATATTATTGATAACCTCCAGATTGTTGTTGTCAAAATCTCTAACAGTGATCCTTCCAGCCTTCCACGACCAGTGGGCTCTGTGGGGCTGGGGCGCATCATTTCCCATTTCATTTGTGTTTATTGATTTTTGTTTTGTTCAAAAGAGAGCTAAGTGAGTACCTGTCTGGAGCGTGATCCCTTTAAATCAGGGTCTGCGCGAAGGTATTAAAACCTTAATAACATTATCCAAATTCTGGAATATGGTGCATTCTCCTTTCCTTCACTCCTCTGTTGGCAGGCATGCCTACATCTGTCTGGGCTCTGAGCTGAGGAATTCTCTCCCTAAACCTCTCTGCCTTTCTCTCCTTCTTTAAGCTGCTCCTTGAAGCCCACCAGGCTTTCACTCACTTGTTCCAAAATCTCCTTCGCTCACTCAATTTTCATCTGATTATTCTGCTGTGAAGTGCCTTGGAATTTGCTTTCCTAGGTTAAAGGCACTATAGAAATGCAGGTTGTTGGTGCAAAACCAGTTGAGTGAAGTTGTGGCTCTTACACATACACACTACGCTCAGGTGGAGATTCTGACCTTGGCAACCACGTCGGAAGGAGTTGCTAAGGAAATGAAGCTCCTTATGAGGACTCTTTCAAAGCTCGACTCTCTAGCTTTGACAAAGAGTCATCCAGACCTGAAGTGTTAGCTCCCTTCTCTCTCCACAGGTGCTGTCAGACCTGCTGAGATTGTCCAGTATTTTCTATTTTGTTTCAGATTCCAGCATCCGCAATAATTTGATTTTAAGCTCCTTATGATGTTCCTTCCTCTGGAAGAAGGGAACATTGACGGATGAGCTAAGCTTGTGCATTCCATTATCTAACCTCAGGAAATTATTGGTTCAAGCATATGTGCTGTCTCATGGGGATTTTTATTTTTAATATAGTCCCCAAGTATTTACAATATTGTCTGTTTAAATGTTTATAAGAAGGGGCTGGTTGCAGATAGTTAAAGACAGCCTGCCAAGTGTTTATTTTTCCCTTCCAACTATCACATGATACTGGATATCGAAATCAGTGACATTCAGGAGAGTTGGGGAAAGGCAGAACAAAGGAGCTGAAGGTAGGAAAGGGCTGAACTCGCAAAGACTGTACCCCAGTCTGCCCCTTTTCACCCCTTCCCAATTGCAAGACAAAGCTTGGGAACTGACCAGCCTCGGAAAGGAGGGAAATGGAAAGTAACTGGAGAACATTTGTTTGAAGCTTTACTTGTATGTTTGTGCTAACTTACAGGCATGACTTGCTGTACTTACTTGCATGTTGTGTGTGTTTTTGTCATTTGACTGGAACATAGTTGCCACATCAGGGACACAGAGGTTAGACACATCAACAGTGCGCACCTACTCCTGCTGACAGCCAGAGCAGTCAGGGTGTCAGCAGTGATTACCAGTGAGTATGCAATTTTTACTTTCTGATGCTCATCACTATGTAGATGGAATAGAGAATTTGGAGAATTTAGTTAATCGTAGTAATACAGTGCATAATGATAACCAGGCTTCAATCTGAAAGTGCAAACTCATAATGTTGAAGAACATCAGTCCTGACAGCTTGTAATTTTCTCGAGCCTTGTGCAAGGACCAGTCTATCACATTCCTGTACAATATCAATGTTACTAACTTGTCAATGGCCAAAGTTATCAGCAGCCTGCAAAAAAAATGTTGTTATTAAAGATCAATCTAATTACTGAATATTAGCCCTTTTAATTTCTAAGTGGAACCTGCTAACAAACGTGCAAGCAGATGCAAATAGCGGCAGAGGAGATATGATCAGTTAAATAATTGATGGCCTTGCAAATCTGTGCTCAGGCCTAATTCTGCCCTCGCATGTAATGCACAAGTGGAAAATCGGTGCAATTCAGAAAAGGTCTTGTGTGTTAAATTGAGTGTTGTAATATTTCCCATGATGAACCAGCCTATTCTCATGACTGAGCTCAGTGATTGATGAATGTTGTTTATCTGACACTGCCTAGCAACAATATTCTCATGCTCTAGCCAAAAAGTTGAAAATGCCTGGGTTTTCAAGGACAACACATAAAATGGTTCATCCTTTACAGTGCCTGTGTGTAAGAACATTCATCCTTGAGAACATCACAGGCAAGGCTGATGATTACTGCCCCATCCCTAAATGCTCTTGAGAGTTACCTGACTGTGCATTCGTGAAGGACAGTACAGTAAATATTATATGAATTGTGACATTCCTCAGGGGGGTTTATTGTTCCACAGGCGATATCCATAGGCATTTTCCATGGCAGCTAGAAAAACATTGTTGTCGATGATCAAATCTTCTTTCTATGACTTCTTTAATCTTGCAAATTCTCCAGTACGCCAATGCCAATTCGTCATGCAATACTGTTACTTTTTTAAAATTATGTTCAGTCATCTCTCATGCACCACAATCTTATTCCCTTTCTCCAGAAATACATCTTCTGTTTTTCTCCCTTCCCTTACCATGTTTAACTTGGTAATTCACTGTTAAAATTCTCCTGCATTTGGAGGCAATATATTAAAACAATTCCGTGGAGATCTTGGGTACCATTCTTGTGCTTTCGGTTTTCCTCGAGGAGATTAATAACAGACAATGAAACTTGCAGACTGCTTTCTGGTTAGTAGCCAACACAAAGCTTTTACTAAATTGTGTAGTGTCACTCTCGACTAAAAGGTTTGAGAATAAAAAGCAAATTGGTTCAATGAATTGACTTTGGGTTATTGCCAAGGGCACTTGCAGTTACTCCTGATGAATGGACGTGACTGAACTTTGGTTCCCATCTGAAGACAATCTTATTTTTCAATCTAAAATAATGAGTTTTAAGGGATGCCTGATTCCAACTTTGAAAGCGTTTTTTGGGGGCAGTGTTAACGTTGTCAATACAATTTAACAATACAATAACATAATGTAACCTAATTTGAAAGTAAGTTTTAAATGGAGAACAAATCCCTTTTAAAGCAAAAAATATAATTAAAATGTAATTCAGATTGCAAACTTATCAAGTGCATGTCGGCCACCAGCAGCTGACATCACCGGGGCTAGCATGAGTTATTCAATATAGTGGAGCTGAATTCTTCTGAGATGAGAAGAATATTCTGTGTAGCATTGAATAATTCCCCCGTGAATAGCATGCACTGTTACTCCGAATCTCACCGTGAGAATGGCGGATTATTTCTGCCCATCCCCTCCTTTATTCTGGTGCAGAGACGTAATTTGTTAAAATTAGGTTGTACGTGCTGATCATCTATTGTCCCAAAAAACAATATTGGACTGATTTTCCTGGAGGGAAATCGCCCATTCAATTGCCCTTGGAACAGTCTTGAAAATTAATTTACAGTTCTTTTCCACATCCCACCCTTTTTTAAAAAAAAAAAATGTCCCTCTTCAGCAAATTTGAAATCTGGTCACCTTTAGGTAAGTGTATTTCTTTCACCACGATGTGTGAAAGCGCCTGTAGGTTGCAAGTATGTGACAGGTCTCTGACCAGACAATCTTACCAGTAAACCGTGAACTTACCTAGTGTATATTCAGGGCTTGCTAATGAGTGCTGACCAAGTTGTAAAAGTTCAGGCTTATAAGCCTCTTGGGCCAGCTGATTTTTAAAGAAAGACGGTGAAATGTCTTGTGTGTTGGGCAATAGGTATGAAGAATATATGCTGCGATCCCAGCTGCAGTGAAGCTTAACTTTGTACCTTAAAACAGAGATGCAAGGCTGATCATTGATGAGACAGCTGGAGCAGGAGTTAAGGCATTACAACTAGCCTCAGTGCCCCTGCGCTAAGGTGAAAAGAGAAAAAGCAACCAACAGCCAAGGTTCTTTCTGTGCTCCTTACCTAATGGCTCACCAACTGCACATGGAGGTCAGTTGAGGGTAGAATTGCACATTCAGGCCTCCCACATGAACAAGCTGCTAATATTTCCCATTCAGCCAGAATATGAAGAGTGGCCTCTTGGGAAAAGCAATGGTGTCTGTGGAACTGTTCTTCGCCCTGTCTCACACTCCCATCGGGCAGGCAGGGAGAAAGCAGGTTTGGGAAAAAGTATAATTAACAATTGGCACATTGTCTCTTCCAGTTCATTCCCACTACCTGTATGGACACATGCTGGCTGCCTTTCGGGAATAATCCACTACATCTCTGTGAGATCAACAATGGAGGTCAGATGCTGCTGCACAGTAATTGGAAAGGCACAGATGGTTCAGATGTACATTGAGTATAAATGGGCAATAGTTTACTTCAGAAACACAATCTTACACTATAATTTTATTTATCTAGTAATGACTTACTTTGTGGGATTATCCTTTACGAAGCTGGTAGAAAATTCTAGATATCCATTTTTGAGCTGTATTACTGTAATATTGTTCTGGTACAGTCAATAGTAAGTTCTGTCAACTTTTAACCTCAAGTACAGTTGTGGTTTCATTGGTTGTAGTAATTTTTCTCAAGTGTATCATACCTGCTGTATGTAAATGTATGGCCATGAAGTAATGCAAGTTTTTTAAATGTAAATGTATATAATATGGCTGACTGTAACAGCGTTTTTTAGATAATTTAATGGAATTTGAAGTATGTAGATTCAACCTAAATGCCGTCTTAATCATTGTTGTTGCTGCCACTTTTATCTTGCCAATACCTTTCAAGGACACCTTGTTCCATTTGATGAGGAATTATTCGTTTTCAACGAAGGAAGTGTGCAATTATTTGTCTGCCATGTTAATTGTAGCATAACATACGACTGGGTAGCTTGAATTATAATTATTTTTTGGCTGTTGTGGAAACAACAGAGGTTAAACAGACTCCTTCTGTGTGCATAAGCATTCAATCTCCGTTTGATGGCAGTTCCCAGCACCTGGAAACTCTTGCTCCACTGAACATTTTTGAAAAGATATACTGACTCCTCATAGTACTGCAACAGGTATTTAACTCGGTCTTGTGTCTACACAAAGGGTTTGTTTCCTTTATTTTCGCCTGATGAATCCCTGAGTCTTACACAAATCCTGTATCTTTTTTTTCTGGTTCCCTTTCCTAAGCCGTGTATCAGAACACTTTCATTCCTCATCATCTCATTTATTGCTGTACATGCAGCTCTGGTTACAAAGGATATTTTTAAAGGATTATATATAGTAGAAATATTATTTTGTTTTTATGACGCTGTAAAGCAGAGCAGCATCCAAAAAGTTTAAACCTTCAATGCTGCCGTTCAACTTTCTGATATAATAGTAATCGCCGATGTTGACTGAACAGTTTTGAAATGGGCAGCTTCTATTGCAAAATGTTCTTTAAATATTCTGTAAGAAAAAAAACTTAGCATTTTATCAAAAGGTGTCTTGTAATGTATCAACAAGGTATTTTCTCTTGTGATTTCCCAATTTAAAGTATGGCTTCCAAAACCAGAATCTGGGACATTTTGCCCTTTTCCCTATTTTTAAACGAATGTGACAATCTAATAGTAACTTAAAACAATGTGGCAGGTGTCTGCTGTTAAAGTAGCCATGCCCAATCTACCTGTGACACAGGAAACTGATTTCAGAAAGTTAATATCAAGCTGACACTTGCTTCAGCTTCTCCAGATTCCTGAGGAATTTAGCCAGGTTCCTTTTAAAAGTGGCTAAGCACTGGCACTTTTTTTGTTCCTCGAGTCTGTGTGACTGTTCCTTGAAAAATACTGAACTTCTTTGAGGATTGATGAAGTGTTGATCATGTTTTATAAATTCATTTTTAATAAATTGATATATAGTCCTTCTAAGTCAATGAAGGGTACATGGTTTTAATTCAGCACTTTGTGGGAGTGGTCAAAATGATTCTTGAACTTAAACTGTTTTGCAAGTGCAATAATTAAATATGCTCAGTAAAGAATTTTAATTCCCAAGTGCCACAAAGAAAAATATGCTGTAACTTCACAAATTTTACTTAATGAGTTTGGCATCATGCAATATGGAGGAACTGAATAGGACGACAGAAGAAACTTGCAGCTGTACCTGTAATTTGTTGTCTACGAAGGTTGGCATTGTACATTTAAGCCCAGACAAAATAGAAAGTCATAAATACCTATTTTAGTAACAGCTGCAATTTTGTCCCCCCAAAATTCAGCCATTTTGTCCAATAAATTTGGAAAATGTCATCAGCATCTTCTAAGTCCACTTTGCTTCTGCCTAATAA
Source organism: Scyliorhinus torazame (assembly GCF_047496885.1). Lineage (NCBI taxonomy): Eukaryota > Metazoa > Chordata > Chondrichthyes > Carcharhiniformes > Scyliorhinidae > Scyliorhinus > Scyliorhinus torazame. Next base: position 55,902,522 of record NC_092723.1, on the reverse strand, counting down.
AATTGCAACTAGTCCCCACTTCCCTTTCTTGGAAGAAAGCATGCTGAATAAGAATGCATGAAAGCCACTTGGCTTAATCTTGGAAAGGCAAACACATTGAGGAGCTCGTTTTTGTCCCTTCATATTTCATAATCAAAATAATTAATCAAATGGCTGGATTTCCAAAGTTGCTTAAATGCTTTAACCGCAATTATTTTGAAAAACATTTTTAAATTATGTTGAACAAACATTGTGTCCACATTTTCCTCTCTGAAAATATTAGCCGTATCTGAAAAACATCTCTATTAATGAAGTTTATTGTCAGCATCATGCCTTGAGTGTTCTCTTTGCTGGTTTTAACCAGCAGTCACGTTAATTGAATTGTGTTTAAAAGGTGCCCAGTAGTTCCTTGTGGCAATACAGCTTAATTCATTCAACTGTTTTTTACTGGTCTTTATTGCGAAATAATCTTATTGCTGCATTTTAATGTTTGAATATATACTTTTCCAACATTCTTGCAAAGAAGTGGTTCAAGAAGTGTGCTGATCAGAGTTTTGAAAGTGATTAAATTATCCAGTTAAAATGAAAAGGGGCCAACACCACACCGCCTTGCATCTCTGCATATACACACACTCATTTACTCAAATACCATTGGCACCATTTAAAATCTCTTTGTACCAAGCACATTTTCTAACATAAACTGATTCTGTACTACTCCGTCTACCAATAGATTATGGTCATATTTAATTTACTGAAAGTTAAAAAAGCAAAGGATCTTCCTTTTATCTCTGTCATCAAATCCCCAGCTCATCAAATGCTTTACAGGCATTCTGTTTTTTTTTTCACATGTTCCTCTATTTCCTCTCCTTTGAGCAGTGATATTGTACTCCGTCCTTGGTTTTGCACTTTCATTTATTCTCGCCAAGTTTGCCTTGTCATGTGGTAATTGTCATTTTACCAAATGTACTAATTCGGAGAAAAGAACATGTAGATAAACTGACAAACAGTGAATGATAACTCTTGATTCTAATGTTGTTTAACTGTACAACATTTTGTTATTTATTGCCTGCTTTTTAATGATGAACATGTCTTCTGGGTGTGCGGTGATAGTGATGCATAGCTTTGTTAATAGACCTTAGCTAGCTCCATTTTTAAACAGCAACGCACTAATCGTGGGTGGGGTGGGGCTGGTGGGAGAGGGTGTGGGTGGGGAGAGGGTGTGGGAGGGGAGAGTGGGGGGGTGGGGGAGGAACTTTCATAGGTAGTTGACCAGAGATCAGTAATTACTATCTACCCTTACGTTAACCCCCATGTATGTTAATCCCATTTGGATCTATGGGATTCATCATGAGCTCTGTACAGGACACAATGGGTGAGATTGAGTTGACAGTAAAGCAAGGATACCTAATTGGAGATCATTCACTTTTTAATTAGTGGCAATAGGATAATTATGTTTATTGTAACAACAACTCCGAAGAAACATTTAAAAAAAACATGAGCCCAATGTGAAATGAACCAATCCCCTCACAACAAATCTGTATTTTTAGGAAGATTCGTTCTTGTTATGTCACTCAACAGAATAAAAAGTGATGCATTTACCACACATGCCTTGAAATATAAATGCACTTTAAAAACATCTTTAATATCTTGAAACGATCCATTGGACAAATCTGGGGAATTACCAGGAATATTTTGAGATCTTCCCTGATCATGCCATGACCGTGAACATAAACTGTTAGTGCACATATAACATTGACAGTTCAAATGTCACACTGTAGCACACAGATTATTTTTGATGGGTGACTATGTGCAACCTATTGGAGCTAATAAAGATGAGCGCTGTCATTTTATTTAAGGGACATTGTCATCTGAAAAGCGTGCAATGCGGCAGCTTGTGACACAATGCCACAAAATACCTGGTTGTGACAGTCCGAATGAAAATCAAGCAACAAAAAAAGCACAAGTCTGCTCTATAAAAATTGGCCCCGGAGCAGATAAAACAGCTGGGGCTGAATAAACCTGTCTCCACTACTTGTGTGGCTGAACTTATCTGTTTTTCCAAAATCTTCACTTGCTTGAGCTATTTCCTCCGTCTGACCTCTGTAAATTGGGGCATGACTGGTCAGTTGATGCCTTGACATAAAATATCTAATTTTATGCAGTTTTGTTAACTGGCAACATGCAAATGTCGCCTTTGTGCCCCTTTCCAAAGTCACTTATTTTTGAGGTATGACAGCTTCCTGCTGCTCTGGTGTCATGCTCTGTTCATATATATTCAACGCTTTGCTGCCACGCATCACTGACTTGTGTCCTTGCATTCCAGCTTCCTGGAGTGACAAATATGGAATGAGGGCGTGCCGTGCTAGCTTCCGACTGGGTTGCTCAATCTATATATCTCCTACCTTTCAGCTTATTTTAAGTTTTGGGAAGAGAAACGCAGCTGTAAAGCGTGTAGATTTGTAATTTATAGTTCTTGTAGCACACGCAGGATAACTGGAATGACACAAATGATGGTCAATAACACCACTTAAATCTTCAAACACTTCAATTAAAGGGATATTATCTATCGCATTTACTTTCGAACAGCCAGGAATATCCAGCTCTGGAAACTCCACTAAATGTCCTTTTACCCACATTGCCTGGTTGGTTTTATTCATAAGTGACCGACTCTATGCTGGGGAATGGCTGAGCTGGGGAAGAATGAATGGTGAATAGCAGCGCACATGTAATGTGTAGGGATAAAAGTTTTGCAAATGCAACTGCATTTACTGAACATGAGGAGATGATCTCTGATTCATGGGTTTCAGCAAAACATTTAGTTGTAAATCTGGTGAACTGCCGGACGCTCATCAGACAGTACCTGTTCAACACACAAATATTGAATCGCGCATATTTATCATCTACATTTTGACCATTGCTAATACAGCAGCCAATTTGTTTAATTTTGCTAATGCGATCTCTGAGCTGTCTAATTCTGATAGCTATGAAGACCCAATTCAAGTCACCTAACAAGTTATGCTGTTATAAGGAAGGTGAAGAATTTAATTTTAATGAACCGTTTGCTTGAATGATAGCCCAAAAATGATGGTAAACTGGGTTTGATTGTGTGGATTTAATCTTGATAATCAGCGTATACGTATAGTGAACGAAACGCATTTGTATGCAGTACATTTGGCTCAGTTCTCAGGGAGAACTGATTATTAAATAATATAATACTGAAGTTGCAGGTAAAACTATTCATTGGTAATCATTCATGGATTGGGGTTACTCAATTTTATGAAATTCATTTCTTCCACAAATTGGTAGTGATCTTGCGGTGCATTCTAAAAAAAAAAACCCTTGAAACTGATGAAGGATTAATCAGCATTTTAGAATAATATCTGCTGGTAAGTAATATCTAAATTGTGTACACAAAAAATGCTGTTGGTTTTCAACCATATTAACCCCTTGTACTTCATGAGCAGCCTTGGCCATTTCCCAAAATGACCCGATTATTAAAACAAAAAACGAATTGTTTTCTTCCATGGAACGGTTGTATCTATAACATCAATGTACATAATTTCATTGTCGTTTTATATTATATTTAAAACATAGCACTCAAAGTTTCCTCTCACATTCGACATTTGATCCAATATCAATGATAATGGGGAGCAAATAACATTGTATTTTTGATGGTGGACAGTCCTGTACATTTCAGCTCCATGCACGATGAATAATTCCTGCATCATTTTAAAGAACTACAAATGTTTGAAACTTGAAGGAGGAGGTGGGGTGGGGGGGCGGGGGGGCAGAGAGAGAGAAAGACAATCCTGAATTCAACCAGTTGAATAATTTTAAGCTGGAGTTGGTGCACACTTGGAAGGACATGTTCATCTGTGTCTGACTATGTGGTCTTCCTTTCTGTCGCTTACAGAAATAAACTATAATTGTTTGCAACTTTCAGTAGCCAACTGAGAACACAACATTGTGGTCTTTGCACTTGAAATGCTCTTGTTTTGTACAGTATATCCAAAACTTTTGTTTATTTTGTCACAGTATTATTTGTTGCCTGGTTTCAGTAGATACTAGAACTGAAACAATTATTTTCCACTGCCAATAAAATAAATATAAAAATTATATGTATTCTGTTTCATCCTTTTTTAAATATATTTCATCCTTTCAGCCAAACCATGGAATGAGACATCCTGTTTATCTTCCTTTCATTTCCTTTCTTGGCATTTTAAAAATCCAGTATTAATAGAAATGCTGACCCAGCAAACCAGAAATGGACCAGGTGCTTCCTACCCCACCCTCCTGAAAGGACGTATTTGTGTGGATGCACCCGTCCTCTGAAACTGTATTCCTCGAATGTGGTCTGAATAGTGAATATCGGCAAGCCATTCAACCAAGGAGAACATTTCAAGGAAGCCCAATGCCATCTTTATCCGATGGAGACATGGGGCAACATGCTCTCTCCTGCCCACGGCATGTTTCTCGGCAGCAAGAGGCGGCCTGCCGTTGGCAGGAATTTCTGGTCCCACTGCTGTCAATGGAATTTCCCATTGAACCCACCCCACGCCGCCGGGAAACCTGCGGCGGAGGTGTGCCGTTGGCAGGACTGGAACATCCCGCTGGTGTGAAGAGCCGGAAGATCTCGCCCAATGATTCTGCTAGATGGCAGTGGTTGTGGGTTTGGATGGGGCTGTCTGAGTAATGAACGGACACTAAAAGTCTGAAGATTAAAATTTCAATCCATTGGTTTGTTTACTTCCCATATAACATGGAGACAGTTTTTTTTAAAGAGGGAGTTACCATCCATCAGCAAAACAATTCTCAAAAGTCGAGCCATGATTCTGCATCCACCCACTCACTCCAGCGCCAACCTTTCATTGGCATCATGGAAAATTTTCAATGGGGACCCAGAACAGCTTTGTTGCAGAAAGGGGTTTGATCAAATGTTATCTGCACGACTTCAGGTAAGTGTTGCACCATTCTTTTTTAATAATGAATTAAACTAAGGCAGTTTAATCTTTCATGTTTGGTGCGATTTCAAGGGCAAACTTTTGGTGTGGAAAATGGTTTGGGATAACAGCCTGTGCACAACCAACTAAAAGCAATGTTGTTAACTATTGCATACTTTCCCAGCAAAATGTATTAATGGAAGGGAATATTAAAAGGTCGTCCTGAAATGACAGTTACCAAACCTTCTGCCTTGCTGCTTTTCATTACCTAGTTTGTAGGAAGTGGTGCTCCCCCATGATCACTGTCATCAATATTCTTTTGCAATTGTGTAGCAGTTAGAATACCTGCAGTGCAGAATGAGGCCAGTCGGCCCATCGAGTCTGCCCTCTGAAACCGCATCCTTCTTAGGCCCACTCCCCTGGCCTACCCTCGTAACCCAACCTACCTGCAAATCTCTGGACACTAAAGAGCAATTTTAGGTTGGCCAGTCTGCCTAACCTGCACATCTTTGGACTGTGGGAGGAAACCCATGCAGACAAGGGGAGAACATACAAACTCCACACAGACAGTCACCCAAGGCTGGAATCGAACTGGCGCTGTGAGGCAGAAGTGCTAACCACTGTGTTGCCCTTTGTGCCAGCGTGCCGCCCAGTTATGTCTGCTCTTTTTCTTTATAAATATTTTTCATTGAATTTTACATTTGTACACTGAAGGAGATGATTGAAATGGTTATTATTTACAATTTACATACTTTTCCTTTTTTGGCACTCCTGCGCTCCCCTTTTCTGCTATTTGTGTTTCATCTTAGGCCCTTTCTTCCACCGTAGATGTCATTGTCTATCACTCATCTTGTTTTTGTTCTTGTGGCTTTGTGGGGGGCTATCTGTCCCCCTCTTCGATCATTCCCTCGGTACCTTCCTGGTGTTTCCTTGGGTTCCTCCCTTGCTGCCCTGCTTCTCCCCAACCCCCCACACCCGGACCTGCCTGCCTTGTGTGGCCCTTGTGGTCCCTATTGGTCCCCCTGATCCCCTCCCTTCCTATCCATTATTGGCATCAAACCAGTCTTAGAACAGCCTGATGAATTGCCCCCACGCTTTGTGGAAGCCATTATCCGACCCTTGGATGACGTACTTGATTTTCTCCAGATGGAGAAATTCAGACAGGTCTGCCAGCCAATCTGAAGCTGTGGGTGACGTTGCTGATCGCCAGCAGAACAGGATTCTCTGGCATGTGGTTAAGGAAACAAAAGCAAGGGCGTCGGCCCTCTTCCCCATATGAAGGTCTGGCTGGTCTGATACCCTGAAGACTACCACTTTCAGGCATGGCTCCAGCCTCACCCCCAAATCCTTGGACATTGCCTCTAAGGAGGCTGTCCAGAACCCGACAAGTCTGAGGCAGGCCCAGAACATGTGGGCGTGGTTGGCTGGGCCATCCTGGCACCATTCACACTTGTCCTCCACTTCCGGGAAGAATCTGGTCATTCGGGTTCTGGTTAGGTGTGCTCTGTGCACTACATTAAACTGCTTGAGGCTTAGCCTTGTGCAAGAGGAGGTGGAGTTGGCCCTACTTAGTGCTTCCCTCCAGAGTCCCCACCCTACTTCCGTCCCCAGCTCATCCTTCCATTTCTGTCTTGCTCCGTCTAGTGGTGCTCTTGCCCTTTCTAAAAGTTGTCTATGTATGTCCCCATCGTTCCCTGTCTCCATACTGTCCATGTCCAGTAGCTCATCCAGTATTGTGCCTCTTGGGGCCCTAGGGTACCTTGTTGTCTCCTTGCGAAGAAAGATTTTGACTTGTAAATGTCAGAGCTCTTGTCCATTTGGTAGTTCCAATCGCCAGCGCCTCCCCCGTCCTGTTTCCATGTCTTAAAGATAGCGTCTAGCATGGCTGGTGGGAATCTGTGGTTGCCGCAGATGGGGGCCATGGTGGACATTTGGTTAAGCCGAAGTATTGTCTTATCCGGTTACAAGTTTTTAATGTTGCTACCGTCACTTTGCCAGCGGGGATGTGGCGAGGGCTCGGAGGGTCATGCGAGAGGCCTCCTCCAACCTCACCCATTCCGTGCTCCGTACCCTTACCCATCCCCTCACCTTCTCGGCTGCGGCTGTCCACTGGTGGTATTGCAAGTTCTGAAAGGCCAGGCCGCCCATGCTTGTTCTCCTCTGCAGTGTTGTGTTAGAGATTCTTGGATTCTTCCACCCGCCCCCCATACAAACGCCATAATCATTTTATCTATTTTTTTAAAAAAGGCCTTGGGGATGAAAACCTGTATGGATCTAAACAGGAAGAGGAACCTTGGCAGTAGGTTCATCTTGATTGTCTGCACCCTCCCTGTCAGGGAAAGTGGGAGTCCACTCCATCTCTGTAGGTCCTTTTTAACTTCCTCCGCCAGATGGGTCAGATTCCACTTGTGGATTCGCGTCCAGTTGTGGGCTATCTCGTTCCCCAGGTCGTGGAATTTGTTTCGGGCTAGTTTGAATAATCGGAGGATGCGCATAACATTATGTACAAACTTGCTTTATGCATATCACATCCCCTTTCCTTTGGAAAATGAAATTATTTACAGACATTAAATTACTTTTTTACATTTCTCCATGATTTTTAAAAATAAATTTAGACTATCCAATTCTTTCTTTCCAATTAAGGAGCAATTTAGCATGACCAATCCTGACCATCTTTTGATTGTGGGGGTGTGTGACCCATGCAGACACAGGGAGAATATGACCCGGGATCGAACTCGGGTCCTCGGCGCCGTGAGGCAGCAGTGCTAACCACTGCACTGCCGTGCCGCCCTAAATACATTTCACCGTGATATGCATAACTATTCACATGTTCAGAATTTTTTTTCAGCCTGTCACAAGTTCGGTCTTTCTGGCTTGCACCTTATCCATGTAGACCTTCTCAGTGTCTGCTGAACTGGCAAAGATTCTTCATGTTCTTTAGTGTTTGTTGCTTGAGTTTGATGTTCTTCGTGTATTGATGTGTCATCCTCTTGTTGTATTTGTTCCAGTTGTTCTTCAGATGTTTTGGGACTGTTGCATGCTTCTTCTGGTGGTTGCATCACAAACAGTTTGAGACATTTCATAGACTCAGCGGCAAACCACTTTGTGGATTTGGCTTGAAATCCTTTGCCTTTTTTTTTAAATGACAGAATGGTTGCCTTTCTGCTTCTGTATGAGCAGATTCTGGCAAACTTTGAACTGAAGCATTTTGCACCTTGTGCATTTTGTTTGCTTCCTGCACTATGTGCAGACGTTCACTCTTCTGCACCCTGTGCATTTTGTTTGCTTCCCGCACTGTGTGCAGACGTTCACTCTCCTGCACCACGTGCTGTTTGTTTGTTTCCCACACTTGAGTACAGATGTTCACTCTCCTGCGACATGTGCATTTTCGTCCATTATGTTGATACCCCGGAGGATGCCCGGCAAATAGACCACGTTTTCGGCTCTCTTTTTATACTTTTTCTTTCCATTGTGCTCTGCAAGCAGTTCGCTCAGAACCACCGATCTTAAAGATTTTGGAATTACTATTCTCTATTTTTCGCTGCAATACTCCCATCTGCAACACTCAACTCTGCTCTCACATTGTAGAAACTGGCGCAGGATTCTCTGGGCAATCTTTCGTGAATATATCTACTCACCTTCTGCAACATTGGGTCCTCCTCGGTTTCTTCTCTTAGTTTGACACCATCAATACAGGTCATCCACTGTGGAGGCTTTTTATTGCGCTTCTTTACATATACAATGGAATTAACCCAGTCTGTAGGGACTTCAGTATGTTTAATGACACCCAAGGCAGTCATTCTCTCTAATTTTGCCTTTAGTTTATCCTTTAATGGTGCCGGCACACGTCTCGGCACATGAATCACAGGCTTTGCATCTTCCTTTAATTGAATCTTGTACATGTATGGTAATGTACCAAAACTTTGGAAAATTTCAAGGAAATCATTCAGTATGGAGTCTTGAGGGATGAGGGCCTATTCCAGCATTGTCTGCAATATAGACCCACCCGACTAGCTGTAGCTCTTCACACACCTCAACTCCAATTAAGGACTCGCGGTCCACCGCCACCACAGAAAATTTCAACTTGTGAATTTTGTTTTTGACATTGACATCAAGCTCACATGCTCCTAGTGATGAGATTTTATTACCATTGTAATCCCTTAACAATACCGTTCTGGTAACTATTTTTGGTAGAATGGTGGCATGGTAGCACAGTGGTTAGCACATCACTTCACAGCTCCTGGGTCCCAGGTTCGATTCTCGGCTTGGGTCACTGTCTGTGCGAAGTCTGCACGTTCTCCCCGTGTCTGCGTGGGTTTCTTCCGGGTGCTCCGTTTCCTCCCACAGTCCAAAGAGTTAGCTGGATTGGTGCTAAATTGCCCTTGGTGTCCAAAAATGGTTAACTGGGGTTACTGAGTTATGGGGACAGGGCGGAGGCGTGGACTTGAGTAGGGTGCTCTTTCCAAGAGCCGGCGCAGACTCGATGGGCTGAATAGCCTCCTTCTGCACTGTAAAATCTATGATTCAAATTCTATGAATTCGCAGCTTTTTTACATCAGACAGGTTGATGAGATTGGCCCTCGCACTAGTGTCAAGCTTGACTGTTATCACTGCGCCATTTATCTTTAATGGCACTGACCATTTATCTTTATGATTATCTGCCTTCAATTCATTATCGCTGTAGATTGGTACAAATACATTGTTATTTGGTATGACTTGATCTCCGTGTCATCGCTGGAGATCATGTCTCCAAAGAATGTGTCCTCTTGGCACATTTCATCAATAGCGCTGATACTCTATTCAGGCCTTCTCCTTGAATAACATTGGGTTGCAAAATGATTCTTGCCATTACAGATGGCACACGTATTTCCATAAGCAGGGCATTGCTGTGGCAAATGCCGTTTGTCACATCGCGGACATAATGGAGGATCGGGTCGGCAGCCCAAAATAGCCACCTGCACTAGGCACACGTTTCTTATTGAGCTGTGTCACCACGCAAATGGCGTCTGCCGCCTCTTCTGCCTTTGTGCCAAAATGTTGAAGATTCAGCGTGCTGAGCTGCTTTGCCGCAAGCGAGCATGACATATTTGAATCCGCACTTTCAAGTTGCAGGTCTGTTTCCCGCAGAAGCACTTTACGCACTTTTTCATTGGAGATTCCAAAAACTATCTGATCGCGTATCATTGACGACTGGAGTGTGCTGAAATTGCACGACTGCGCCTTCAATCTCAATTCAGTGAGGAAGCTATCGAATGCCTCTCCTGCATTTTGGGTGCGGGTACAGCATATATAGCGCTCAAAGGCTTCACTTTTTTTAAGGGAGCAATGCTGATCTAATTATTTAAGCTCTTCAAAGTTTTTGCTATCAGCCTCGTTTTCAAAGACAAAAGTATTGAAAATTTCAATTGCTTGGGAGCCTGCTAGACTGTGCAGCAACGCGATACGCCTCTCATCGGGCTGTGCCAGCAGACCAAGGGCTGCAACATAAAGTGTAAACTGTTGCTTAAACACCCTCCAATTCTCATCTACATTACTGGTAATCCAAAGCTGTTGAGGTGCCTTGATGTCTTCCATCCCAGGCTTCGAAGTTTTACCACGTGTTGAGCACCAGATGCCAGTAGTTAGCACGGTTCGTAGCCAAGATGCGTTTTCTTCCTGATCCTTTAAAGTTATCTTTAGTGGTTCGGATTTTTTCATACAGAATCTTCGAGTTCTTAGTAAATCATCAATCCTGGTGCCGTCATGTTCTGTAGACTGGCCAAAGTGCATGATGAACTACAGAACATCTAGTTTAAATAACTTTTATATCCTGTCTTATGCTGTTAACAATCAGAACCCTGGGTGTATTTTGTTAACTGGATACACGCCGGTTGAAGTCAAAACTAAGACACAGAACCTTTACTTACAGAGTTTATAGACTTTGTTCAGTGTCAACACACCTCCCATTCACCCAGTGTCCCAGCTATCTCCAATTGATATGCTCTTTTGAGTAGAATAAATGATCAATGAAGTAAACAAATTAAAGATTGGTTACAGTCTCTGGTGGGGCACTATAGCTAAAACAAATGTTAAACAAGAAAACAACTATTTAGACCAAAATCTAATTTTCTGGAGTGAAGGTGCACCCCAGTCCCCACAGTGCCCACCGGTCATGGACGGCCTGAAGCCTGCCAGTGGACATTGCATACTCCCTCTCCAGAGCCAGCTGGCCACAAATATAGCCATGGTAGACATTCAAGTCGAACAACATCCTCGACTGCCCGCTGCCTGGAGCTATTGATGGCAACCTTGGCCAAGCCCAGGAGCAGGCCTGTGAGTAGAACTTTCTCCTTCCCAACCACCCTCTGAATCAGGTTGATTGATTGATTGATATTTATTGTCACATGTACCAGAAGTACGTACATGGTAGACAAAAGAATAATCAACAGAGTACATTGACACATGGCACATCAACAAATAGTGATTAGTTACAGTGCAGAACAAGGCCCAAGCAAAGCAAATACATGAGCATGAGGAGCACAGGTTGTCGTGAATAGTGTTCTTAAAGGGGACGGATCAGTCCGAGGGAGAATCGTTGAGGTGTCTAGTAGCTGTGGGGAAGAAACTGTTCCTATGCCTGGATATGCAGGTCTTCAGACTTCTGCATCTTCTTCCTAATGGAAGGGTCTGGAAGAGGGCAAAGCCTGGGTATGAGCGGTCTCTGACAATGCTGCCTGCCTTCCTGAGGTAACGGGAGGTATAGACAGAATCAATGGGAGGGTGGCAAGCTTGTGTGATACGGTGGGCTGAGTTCACCACACTCTGCAGTTTCTTGCGATCTTGGGCCGAGCAGTTGCCATACTAAGCTGCAGCCGAGTAGGATGCTTTCTACGGCACATCTGTAGAAATTTGTGAGAGTCAATGCAGATATGCCAAATTTCTTTGGCTTCCGTAGGGACATTGTTGGGGTTTCATGACTGTTGCATCAACGTGAGTGGACCAGGGCAGACTGTTGGTGATGGTGACCCCCCAGGAACTTGAAGCTATTAACCATTTCCACTTCAGAGTCATTGATGTAGATGGGTGGTGGTAGGAAAGCGGGGGGGGGGGGGGGGGGGGGGGTGCTTTGCTCCCTAAAGTCAATGATCAGTTCCTTGGTCTTTCCAACATTTAGAGAGAGGTTGTTTTCAGTACACAATGCAATCAAGTGATTTATTTCCCTTCTGTAGTCTGATTCATGGTTGTTTGAGATACGACCTATCACAGTCGTATCATCGCCTCTGGATATGTGTACAACATGTAATTGACATGAACACACCTTAACAATGTAATTGATGAGACATTGACATGTTTTTTTAATGATTTGTGCAGAGCTATGGTTGACCTTTGTTAATCATAGAATTTACAGTGCAGAAGAAGGGCAACACGGTAGCATTGTGGATAGCACAATTGCTTCACAGCTCCAGGGTCCCAGGTTCGATTCCGCCTTGGGTCACTGTCTGTGCGGAGTCTGCACGTCCTCCCCGTGTGTGCGTGGGTTTCCTCCGGGTGCTCCGGTTTCCTCCCACAGTCCACAGATGTGCAGGTTAGGTGGATTGGCCATGATAAATTGCCCTTAGTGTCCAAAATTGCCCTTAGTGTTGGGTGGGGTTGCTGGGTTATGGGGATAGGGTGGAGGTGTTGACCTTGGGTAGGGTGCTCTTTCCAAGAGCTGGTGCAGACTCGATGGGCCGAATGGCCTCCTTCTGCACTGTAAATTCTATGAATTTGGCCCATCGAGTCTGCACTGGCCCTTCGGAAAGAGCATCCCACCCCTCCACCCTATCCCCGTAATCCAGCAACCCCACCTAACCTTTTTGACACTAAGGGCTATTTATCATCGCCAATCCACCTAACTGCACATCTTTGGACTTTGGACAGGGTGGGACTGTGGGAGGAAACCGGAGCACCCGGAGGAAACCCACGCACACACGAAGAGAACCCAACACTCAAAATAAGAGCAAACTCAAATATTCTACATTAGCGATTCATGTAGAATTTGAGATCATCCCCTTGAGTTGGAACGTGCAGTTCTCGTTTTCAAAATATTATGACAAACATAATACTAGGAACTGTAGGCCCATTAGTCAAAGCAATCCGATAGACATTGGGAAATGTTATGATATAGCATGTGGTAAATGCCAGGCTACCCTCACCCAAAGGGAATCTAGGTGGGAATGAATCAAATCAAATCAGTAAGTCAGCTTCTTTTAAATTTCAGGAGTTTAAATTAATCTAGATTTGTGCAGTGTAGGTTAATAAGGGCTGCCCCACCCACTCACATAACAAGTTGGCAGTTACGTGTCAGCCACTTTAAATCTACCTTGATCTAAAAGCAGGTGGGGGAGGGGAGTCAACTCAGGCCAATTTAAAAAGAGCAACTTGTAAACTCACTCCCAGTGAGTTCTCCCAGTGAGCCAGAGAAGACACAGCCAGAGTGAGACAGCAAAGAGTGAGTTTGGGAATTTGAAACTAGGTGGGAATTCAAAGCTGGGTGGGGAGGAAGTGCTTTTTATCACTGGTAAGTGACTGGTAAGTAGTTTTTCTGTTTTCTTTTTCTTTTCATTGGTCTATTTATTTATTTTTTTCTTCTTTTTTTTGGGGGGGGGGAGAAATTGTAGTTGTTGAAGTTAACCGAAGGTTTAAGACATGGCAGGAGATCTCAGACCCATGTCATGCTCCTCGTGTGCGATGTGGGAGCTCAGGGACACGTCCACTGTCCCTGGCTCCTTCACGTGCAAGAAGTGTGTCCAATTGCCGTTCCTGTTAGACCGCTTGACGGCTCTGGAGCTGTGGATGGACTCACTTTGGAGCATCCGCGATGCTGAGGACGTCGTGGATAGCACGTTTAGAGAGTTGGTCACACCGCAGGTGAAAGGTACTGAGGGAGATAGAAAATGGGTGACCAAAAGACAGAGCAAGAGTAGGAAGGCAGTGCAGGTGTCCCCTGCAGTCATCTCCCTGCAAAGCAGATATACCGCTTTGGATACTGTTGAGGGAGATGGCTCACCAGGGGAAGGCAGCAGCAGCCAGGTTCAAGGCACCGTGGCTGGCTCTGCTGCGCAGCTGGACAGGAAGAAGAATGGCAGGGCTATAGTGATAGCGGACTCCATCGTAAGGGGAATAGACAGGCGGTTCTGCGGACGCAATCAAGACTCCAGGATGGTATGCTGCCTCCCTGGTGCAAGGGTCAAGGATGTCTCGGAGCGGCTGCAGGACATTCTGGGGGGGGGGGGGGGGTGAACAGCCAGCTGTCATGGTGCACATAGGCACCAACGATATAGGTAAGAAAACGGGACGAGGTCCTACAAGCTGAATTCAGGGAGTTAGGAGTTAAACTTAAAAAGTAGGACCTCAAAGGTAGTAATCTCAGGATTGCTACCAGTGCCACGAGCTAGTCAGAGTAGGAATGTCAGGATAGATAGGATGAATGCGTGGCTTGAGTGATGGTGCAAGAAGGAGGGATTCAAATTCGTGGGGCATTGGAACCGGTTCTGGGGGTGGTGGGAACAGTACAAACCGGATGGTCTGCACCTGGGCAGGACTGGAACCGATGTCCTCGGGGGGAGGGGGGGGTGTTTGCTAGAGCCGTTGGGGAGAGTTTAAACTGTGGCAGGGGGATGGGAACCGATGCAGGAAGTTGGAAGGTAGTAAAACAGGGACAGGAACAAAAGGCAGTAAGGGGGAAAGTGTAAGGCAGAGAAGCCATAGTCAAAAATCAAAAAGGGCGACAGTACAAGGTACAGTGACTGAGGGGAGCTCAGTGAATAGGACCAGGAATACTAAAAGGAATAAAACTGGAAGTAAAAACATTAATGGTAAGCATCGCAGCAGGTTGTTACATGAAGATATGGGTTCAACGACAAGGAAAATTAGGAGAAAAGTTAAGAGGAAATATAATTTAGGAGAGGTTACTGATTGAGGTGTTAAGATTCAGAACAGAGGTAAAAGAAAAACAACATAAATGTACTTTACCTGAATGCCCGTAGTATTCGGAATAAGGTAAACGAGTTGATGGCGCAAATCATCATGAATGACTGATTTAGTGGCCATTACTGAAACATGGTTAAAGGATGGTCACGACTGGGAGTTAAATATCCGAGGGTATCAAGCTATTTGGAAGGACAGAGTGGATGGTAAGGGAGGTGGTGTAGCTATGTTAATTAAGGATGACATCCGGGCAATAGTAAGGGATGACATCGGTGCTATGGAGGATAAGGTTGAATCCACTTGGGTGGAACTCAGGAATAGTAAGGTGAAAAAGTCACTGATAGGAGTAGTCTATACGCCACCAAATAGTAACATTATGATAGGGCAGGCAATAAACAAAGAAATAACTGATACATGTAGAAATGGTACAGCAGTTATCATGGGGGATTTTAATCTACATGTCGATTGGTTTAACCAGGTCGGTTAAGGCAGCCTTGAGGAGGAGTTTATAGAATGTATCTGCGATAGTTTCCTAGAACAGTATGTAATGGAACCTACTTGGGAACAAGCGGTCCTATATCTGGTCCTGTGTAATGAGACAGGATTGATTCAGGATCTCATAGTTGGGGATCCTCTCGGAAGGAGCAATCACAATATGGTGGAATTTAAAATACAGACGGAGGGTGAGAAGGTAAAATCAAACATTAGTGTTTTGTGCTTAAAGGAGATTACAATGGGATGAGAGAAGAACTAGCTGAGGTAGACTGGGAGCAAAGACTTTATGGTGAAACAGTTGAGGAACAGTGGAGAACCTTCCAAGCGATCTTTCACAGTGTTCAACAAAGGCTTATAGCAACAAAAAGGAAGGACGGTAGAAGGAGGGAAAATCGACCATGGATATCTAAGGAAATAAGGGGGAGTATCAAATTGAATGAAAAAGCATACAAAGTGGCAAAGATTAGTGGGAGACTAGAGGACTGGAAAATCTTTAGGGGGCAACAGAAAGCTACTAAAAAAGCTATAAAGAAGAGTAAGATAGATTATGAGAGTAAACTTGCTCAGAATATAAAAACAGATAGTAAAACTTTCTACAAATATATAAAACAAAAAAGAGTGGCTAAGGTAAATATTGGTCCTTTGGAAGATGAGAAGGGAGATTTAATAATGGGGATGAGGAAATGGCTGAGGAACTGAACAGGTTTTTTGGGTCGGTCTTCGCAGTGGAAGACACAAATAACATGCCAGTGACTGATGGAAATGTGGCTATGACAGGTGAGGACCTTGAGAGGATTGTTATCACTAAGGAGGTAGTGATGGGCAAGCTAATGGGGCTAAAGGTAGACAAGTCTCCTGGCCCTGATGGAATGCATGCCAGAGTGCTAAAAAAGATGGCTAGGGAAATTGCAAATGCACTGGTGATAATTTACCAAAATTCACTAGACTCTGGGGTGGTCCCGGCGGATTGGAAATTAGTAAACGTGACACCGCTGTTTAAAAAAGGAGGTAGGCAGAAAGCGGGTAATTATAGGCCAGTGAGCTTATCTTCGGTAGTAGGGAATATGCTGGAATCTTTCATCAAGGAAGAAATAGCGAGGCATCTGGATGGAAATTGTCCCATTGGGCAGACGCAGCATGGGTTCATAAAGGGCAGGTCGTGCCTAACTAATTTAGTGGAATATTTTGAGGACATTACCAGTGCGGTAGGTAACGGGAAGCCAATGGATGTGGTATATCTGGATTTGCAGAAAGCCTTTGACAAGGTGCCACACAAAAGGTTGCTGCATAAGATAAAGATGTATGGCATTACGGGGAAAGTAGTACCATGGATAGAGGATTGGTTAATTAATAGAAAGCAAAGAGTGGGGATTAATGGGTGTTTCTCTGGTTGGCAATCAGTAGTTAGTGGTGTCCCTCAGGGATCCGTGTTGGGCCCACAACTGTTCACAATTTACATAGATGATTTGGAGTTGGGGACCAAGGGCAATGTTTGCAGACGACACTAAGATAAGTGGTAAAGCAAAAAGTGCAGAGGATACTGGAAGTCTGCAGAGGGATTTGGATAGGCTAAGTGAATGGGCTAGGGTCTGGCAGATGGAAAGCAATGTTGACAAATGTGAGGTTATCCATTTTGGTCGGAATAACAGCAAAAGGGATTATTATTTAAATGATAAAATATTAAAACATGCTGCTGTGCAGAGAGACCTGGGTGTGCTAGTGCATGAGTCGCAAAAGGTTGGTTTACAGGTGCAACAGGTGATAAGAAGGCAAATGGAATTTTGTCCTTCATTGCTAGAGGGATGGAGTTTAAGACTGGGGAGGTTATGCTGCAATTGTATAAGGTGTTAGTGAGGCCACATCTGGAGTATTGTGTTCAGTTTTGGTCTCCTTACTTGAGAAAGGACGTACTGGCACTGGAGGGTGTGCAGAGGAGATTCACTAGGTTAATCCCAGAGCTGAAGGGGTTGGATTACGAGGAGAGGTTGAGTAGACTGGGACTGTACTCGTTGGAATTTAGAAGGATGAGGGGGGATCTTATAGAAACATATAAAGTTATGAAGGGAATAGATAGGATAGATGCAGGCAGGTTGATTCCACTGGCAGGTGAAAGCAGAACTAGGGGGCATAGCCTCAAAATAAGGAGAAGTAGATTTAAGACTGAGTTTAGGAGGAGCTTCTTCACCCCAAGGGTTGTGAATCTATGGAATTCCTTGCCCAGTGAAGCAGTAGAGGCTCCTTCATTAAATGTTTTTAAGATAAAGATGGATAGTTTTTTGAAGAATAAAGGGATTAAGGGTGATGGTGTTCAGGCTGGAAAGTGGAGCTGAGTCCACAAAAGATCTGCCATGTTCTCACTGAATGGTGGAGCAGGCTCGAGGGGCCAGATGGCCTACTCCTGCTCTTAGTTCTTATTTTCTTATGTACCCTCATCCCAAAGGGAAAATTGAATACACTACCACAACTATTTGCAATTTGTATGTTACGGGGAGGGGGAGATATTTGAAGTGGGGCAGCGCAGTGGTTAGCACTGCTGCCTTACAGCACCAGGGACCCAGCTTCGATTCTGGCCTTAGGTGACTGCTGGTGTGGAGTTTGCATGTTCTTCCCGTGTCTGCGTGGGTTTCCTCTGAGTGCTCTGTTTCCTCCCACAGTCCACAGATATGCAGGTTAGCTGAATTGACCATGATCAATGCGCCGGGATATGGCAGGGGAGTGGGCCTAGGTAGAGTGCTCCTTCGGAACACCAGTGTATTCTCAATGGACCCAATGGCCTCCTGCACTGTTGGGATCCTATGGATTCTAGGAAGTAAATTTCAGACCACTTGTGAAGATTTTAAACATCAAATTTGAACATTTATAAAAATAAAGGAGAAAAAAGGAAAATAACACTGAAATACACAAGAACCTTTACACAGTTAACAGTACTTCTACAAACATTTCCCACTATTTTGGCTTTAAGTAAACTTAGAGTTTAAACCCCCTTTTGATGAGAACTGTCCGCATAGATTTTTAAGCTATAAGAATATCTTAGTAATGTTACCACAAAATGCCTGTTAATGTAGGGCACTCTCACAAAGATTTTCCGTCCTATCTTGTTCAGTCGTGAGAATCCACAACTTGTCTCAAAAACCTTGCCCACAAAACGACGTATTTCCCTTTTGATCTTCCACTCTATGGTTTCTGCAGTCCTCTAGAACTTCCCCTTCCCAGAACTTACCAATCCTTCATGTTTCTTAATGGCTACTTTAAAAAAAAAAAAATTAAACTTGCCACTTTCTCCCAATTGTGTATGTTCTTTATTAAATACAGCAGTTAACATTAAATCACTTGTCTTATCATAATGTAAATTACCATTCATGCTTCTTCCCTGCCCACCATCTTAGTTCTGTTCTTTTCCACATCACCCACTTGCCTTCACACCCACCCCTTATTGCTGTTTTGAACCTTGCAGTGTTAACTGTCTTTAGTTCAATTAAACCAGTCACACCCACACCCTAACATACAAGCCTGTTTCACAGTGTATGACAATGGTGTTAAAGAATATGCAGAGAAATCTCATTTTACCTCAGGAATTTGTTCTGTCTGTGCTGTGTACATTTTTCAGTGTCAACAGCGCAAAGGAATGGCCAGCACACAATCTATGCAGGGTTTGACGTCACTGTTAAATTCATGGGGCCCATTAATTTAGATACACTGAGCAGGTGCCTAAAACAAGAATTTGACCACCTGAAAATATAAATGCGAAGCCAAAATCTTGTTAAAGGACTCCATTTAAAACTTCCTTAGCATGCTGAGTTGTCCCTGCCTTCTCCTCGTGATGACCTGGCAGAGATTGTGAATTTTCCATTTCAAACAGTCTGGCATCTTCATTAGCTGGATGGTCAGAAGAAAGGCCATGCAGAACCTGGAAAATGTCGAGGATAAAAGCCCTCCTGAGAGCCACTAAAAGTCACGTCTGTCAAGAGATGAGGACAGATCAGCAGATGGAGTGTGCCCGAGTTCTGGTAATTACTATTTGAGATGTGAGTGATGTTGATGAAACAGCAGTCAGCGAGTGGGAAAGAATATCCTTCTGCTCCCAAGTTCTTATACAGCTGCAGCTGTTGACTTGAATTCCATTGCTGCGTTTATTGAATAGAGGAAGGTCATTAATGAGTTTAAATTAGTCAGTGACTATTCTTTGTCGAATAGGGGCCACCTTTAAAAAGCTGATGGTGGCGGAGGTGCAGAGAGTGAAGGAATATTCAAAGACCATATCCTCGCATAATATATTAGACCATAACTTTAAAATCCATATCCTGATTTCACCGCGGATATTCTGTTTTAGATCGCAGTCTAGTGCATTACATAACTATTATTTTAGGTGTAATATCTTCAAGAATTGACTCCATCAATTCACTTGTAATGCACAACGATTACAAATACAAACATCTACTAACACAGTGCTTAAAATGGTCTTTCCGGACACAGCTCTAGGGCCCAACTGCTGGGACAAGTCTCAACACATCCCAGTGAAATCCCAACTCCATCCCTGATTGGACTAGAGGCTCACAAGATTCCTCCCTCGGAGAGGAGCTAGCTACTACATCCCTCCCCATTTAACTCCCTTTTTACACATTGGAATAATTCAATTACACAATTGCCAAAACAGTAACGAGAATGAATATTTTTACACTCATCATCAATAACTCAGCCTGACCTTCTTTCTCTTCGAGCAACGTAGCTCAAGTGACTGAGGTACCTCTATTGAGTTAGTTACTGTTGGCCTTATCTCACAAGGATTCGCTCCTTTTTCTGATGTTCCAGTTTCCTCTGTTTCCTGGGGGATAACATTCTGGTCTGTTACTTGCTGATCCGGCAGATCACTCCTCGGGAAAATCTGCACAACTTCCTACTGGCACAATTGGATCAGGTCAGCACTGGCTCTTGGGATGGCTCTCGCAAATGGCCCACGCTTCTTTAAAATCTTGCCCTGTATTTTAACCTCGTAGGAACCCAATTTGGTCCGATACCAAAATTTTTCCCAGCACTTGATCCTCTATCCCGAGTGCTCTTGCACTTTTAAATGAATCGTGGTTCCTCTTCTGGCTTCTGTCTACCCTCCCTGCTAAGTTTGTGCACACCAGGCTTAACCTGGTCCTCAACCAACAACCCAGCAGCAGCTCAGCTGGAGAAACCCCAGTAGTTGTGTGCGGGGGAATCCAATATGATCGCAGGAACCCTGTCAACACGGTGTTAATGTGGATGCTAGAATCTGGAACCAGATGTTCTAAAGTGATGTTTAAAGACGCAGATGGCTTGTTCTTCAAACTAGCCTTGAAAGTCCGCCTTGCCCTCTCGGCCAATCCATTGGACAAAGGATGGCACGGTGTCATTCAGATATGTTTTATTCTGTTAAAAGCCATACGTATCTGAAACTGTGCACCAGCAAAAGCTGTTCCATACTTTGAAACGAGGATCTCTGGTACCCCGTGGATTGTGAAACACTGATGCAGCTTTTCCAATGGTCCCACATAGTCGACGTGGACCGTAACCCATAGTCGACCTGCCCAGTCCCACGGATGTAACGGAGCTGCAGACGTAGCTTCTGCTGAAATTGGCACTGATTGTAGTGCTTTATCATCTTCCAATTGCAGCGACAATGCCAGGCCACTCCACGTAGCTTCTCGCTAGCATCTTCATTTTAAATACAGCTGGATGGGCACTTTGTAACACTTCCAGTAATAATTATTTTCTTGGCCGAGAGACAACCACTCTTGATACCAAGAGGATGGCATCTCTTGATGACAAGCTAAGCTTGTCTTTCCAGATCTGTTAAGGCTTCATTTCCTCTGACGCTATCTCATTCCGCCATCCATGCAATATCATCTGTTTCACCTTGGATAACAATGAGTTTCTGTTAATCAGCTGAGCCAACATTGGCAAAGTGTCCAGAAAATTCATGGCCATTCTTATCTCTTCTGCTAGTGTGGGGAATGCACCCGTCTCTGGCAAAGGAATACCACTCAGGGCATCAGCATTGGCTATTTGTGTCCCTGGGTAATGTTCAATGATATAAGCTGACAAGAGCAGCGCCCCACGCTCTATTCGGGCCGAAGCTATTGGTGGAATCACCTTATTTTCCTTGAATAAACCCAACAATGGCCTGTGGCCTGTCACTAAAGTGAAATGCCTGCCATTTAGATATTGATGGAACTTTTTGATGCCACAGACGTCAGGCCCCCCATTTGTGAATAGTCCTTTTCCGCAACTGTAAGGGTTCTCGATGCATATCCCACAGGTCTCTCCGACCCATCTATTCTGTGGGATAAAGCAGCCCAATGCCATATGGGGATGCATCACATGTTAGTATTATCTTCTTGGTGGGGTTGAAGTGCACCAGTAAACCCAATGACTGAAACACCTGCTGGACCTGGTAAATGCGCCATTTTGTGGTGCCTCCCCAACCCATCTCTGGTATTTCTTTAATAATACATGTTGTGCAGCTAATATCATTGTCAGGTTTAAGGAACCACCCATAATATTTAACCATCCCCAGAAAGGATTTGAGTTCTGAATTATTCCTAGGGGATGCTGCCTCCTTAATTGCCTTCACCTTGTTCTTCATGGGGTACAACCCTTGTGCGCCCACCCCATAACCCAGGTAAGCCACCTCATTTGCCTGGAAGGTGCAATTCTCTCTCTTGAGGCGCACTCCTGCTTCCTGGAATCTCCTTAATACTTCTTCCAAATTCAACAAGTGTTCATCTTCCGCAGGTCTGTTACTAATATTTCATTCAAGTACACGATACCCAGCAAACCTTGCATTCAATTCTCCATGGTTATGTGGAATATAGCACACTCTGATGCAACTCCAAAGGGGAAGCATGTGTACTGATACAATTCCTTATGTGTGTTTATGGTCACATGTTCCCTCGCGGCATCGCTCAGCTCCAGCTGCTGTAGGCATGGCTCATGTCTAACTTAGTGAACGTTTGACCTCCAGCCAGTTTCAGAAATAGATGTTCAATTTTGAGGATGAGGTACCTGTCCAGCTTCGCGGCCTGGTTCACCATCAGCTTGTAATTCCTGCAGGTGCGAATAGTTTTATCCAGTTTCATTACTGGCACAATGGGTGCTGCCCATTCTGCAAATTGCACTAATTAAATGATGCCTGGATCTTTGAGCCTTTTCAACTGTTTAGACTTTCTCCAATAATGCATATGGCACAGGTTTGGCCCTGAAAACCTTTGGGTGGATTCTGGGTTCACATGCATTTTCGCTTTTACTCCTTTTAGTTTTTCTAGTTCTTACTGGAAAACCCCTTGGTGCTTGCTAATGATCATGTGTGGGCCCCCTTCTTTGATGCTAAAAGTCTAGTCAATTTAATTTGATCAACTAGAGCCAGTCACACCACGACCAAAGGCAGCTGAGCAGATTGCTGTTGATAGCTCATTGGGGTCATCATGTATCTACTATTATCTTTATGGCCTCTTCCATATGTATCGTCAGCCTGGTCCCAGGTTTCTTCAACCCCAAGGGGTGAACCCTGTCTTGGAAGTATCAATAGGTCTGCTCCCTCACCGCAATGGCTGAGACCCCAGCCTATTTCCATCCATAACGTACTTCCATTTACCAATAACTCCACTGTGATTGGAGCCACTCTGTCCAATTTTATATTACTGACAGGCATAACTTTCCACTCGGCCTCAGGACCATCTTCCATGTGGTTCACTGGTGCTGTACCGTTTGACCTACTCATGCTAGGCAGGCTCTGCTTATACTTGCACTTATGTCTCAAATGTCCTTTATTTTCCCCACACCTGAAACATTCGGCTTCCCTAAATATGCATGTCTGGGGGGTGATTACCCCCACATGTAACAGTCTGTGCACTCTGGGTCTATCCTAGGCTGTGGGTTTAATTTTCTACACCTTCTGGGTCTTCCAGTTGCCATATTAATTTACTTGTTTGGTCCGGTGCATTCACTCATGCCGTCACTGCTGCTTACAGTTTCCCACTCTAACTGGTGGACTGCACTGTTCAGAGTGTTTTGTAGCTCCTGGGCGCCCTTCTCCACGCTCGCCATTGATAAAGTGCCTTTTTTAAATTTATGTCTGAGTCTCATGGAATTTACAGTGCAGAAGGAGGCCATTCAGCCCATCGAGTCCGCACCAGCCCTTGGAAAGAGCACCCTACTTAAGCCCCACTCCTCCACCCTATCCCCGTAACCCAGTAAGCTCACCTAACATATTTGAAAACTAAGGGCAATTTAGAATAGCCAATCCACCTAACCTGCACATCTTTGGACTGTAGGAGGAAACCGGAGCACCCGGAGGAAACCCACGCAGACACAGGGAGAACGTGCAGACTCCACACAGACGGTGACCCAAGCCGGCAATCGGACCTGGGACCCTGGAGCTGTGAAGCAACTGTGCTAACCACTGTGCTACAAGTCTGCCAAAAGCTTCTTTTGTATGGCTTCATCATTAACGACACACACTGCACAATCTGGTAGCATCTCACGGCACGGTAGCATAGTGGTTAGCATTGCTGCCTCACAACTCCAGGGACCCGTGTTCAATCCCAGCCTCGGGTGACTATCTGTGTGGAGTTTGCACTTACACCCCGTGTCTGCGTAGGTTTCCTCCGGGTGCTCCGGTTTCCTCCCACAGTCCAAAGATGTGCAAGTTTGGTAGATTGGCCATGCTAAATTGCCCTTAGTGTCCATAAAGGATAGGTGGGGTTACTGGGTTATGGGGATAGGGTGGTGGTGTGGCCATAAGTCGGGTGCGCTTTCCAAGGGCCGGGCAGATTCGATGGGCCGAATGGCCTCCTTCTGCCCTGTAAATTTTATGATTCAATGCAGTCCCAAAATTGCAATGCGCTTCAATCCTTTTGAACCTCGCCATGAAGTCTGAAATGGTTTCCCTGGGATTCTCCAGGTCGAATTAAACTTGAAATGCTGTAAAATTACTGGGAGCTTGGCGTGGTAGTGCCCTTTGAGTTAACTTTTATGATCTCTGCAAACCTTTTGGTTTCAGGGGCATCCGGAGTCATTAAGATTGTATGTCTGTGCACCACACGCAGTTTTAAAAATTACTCGCTCCTTTTCATCTCCCTCTATATCGTTCAAGGAAATTTTGTTTTATGCATTCCAGATACTGCACCCAATCTACTGCAGCAGGATCAAACAGCTCCAGTATTCCAAAAAGGCACTTTGACTGTTCTTTTCCTTGCTGGTTTAGCACAGTGGTTAACAGCTAGCTTGTAATGCAGAACAACGCCAGCAGTTCAGGTTCAATTCCCGTACCGGCCTCCCCGAACAGGCACCGGAATGTGGCGACTAGGGGCTTTTCACAGTAACTTCATTGAAGCTTACTTGTGACAATAAGTAATTATTATTATTATTATTGTAGGTTGGGCTTGTCTGGACTTGTTCTGCAGCTCTGCAATTGGACTGTTTTTTGTGAAATTTTACAATCAATGTAATAATTTCAAGATTTGGCTCCACCAGTTAACTTATAAAACACAATGATTTATTGCACCTATTTACAGAGTACTTAAAACAGTCTTTCCATACATCACTCCGGCATCCATCTACTGGGATAAGGCACAGTACAGCCCAGTGAAATCCCAACTCCATCATTGATTGGACTGAGGCACGATCAATTTGATTTAAAGACGAAAGTTGAATCCAAACTGAGGCTTTATTGGTATCAGATGTGTGGCCTCCCACAGCAGCTGGCGAAATGGCTGCGAGCTGGAGGACACGCATATTTATATCCCGCCTCCTGGGCGGAGCCAGCAGGCAGGGGCCACATGCGAACCTGCAGTGCAGGTTCCACTGTACAACCTCTAATATACGTACAGCAGTGGTTTGCCACATTCACCCCCTGTTAAAATTGAGTCCGGCGCGGGTGGTGGATAACTAAATACAATTATGATTTTAATATTTACAGAGCAAAATAAATGTCTCTTGGCGTCCGGTGGACCGGTCAGAGATTCAGCCGGTCCGGGGCCTTGATGGTCCTTTGAGAGTGACGAAGTGGTGATGGCGATGTTGGTGCTGACCTGGTTCAGGGTGACTCATGGAGTGTGCCGAAATCCTCTTCATTGACAGGTGTGGGGAGGCAGAGGATGGACGATCCTGGGAGGGGTGGTGTTGGGAGCGACGGGGGAGGGGCGGGTGACGGAGGTGGTGTGGGGGTGGAACCTGCTGGTGCCAGGTCCCTGAGGGAGACCGTATCCTGGCGGCCATCGGGAATGCCACGTAGGCGCACTGGGGCTTTGCATGGAGCAAGTGTACCCTCTCCACCAACGTGTCCGCCTTGTGGATTCGCACATGTTTACGGAGAAGCACGGTTCCCGGAGCTGTGAGCCAAGTTGCGAGTGCTACCCCAGATGTGGACTTCCTGGGGAAGGCAAAAAGACTTTCATACGGTGTACTGTTCGTAGCAGTGCAGAGTAATGAGCGAATGGAATGTAGTGCATCAGGGAGGACCTCTTACCAGCGGGCAGCCGGGAGATTTCTGGACGGTAGGGCTAGCTGAACGGCCCTCCATACCGTCCCATTCTCCCTTTCTACCTGTCCGTTTCCCCGGGGGTTGTAGCTCGTCGTTCTGCTGGAGGCGATACCCCTGCTGAGCAGGAACTGACGCAGCTCATCACTCATGAATGAGGATCCCCTGTCACTGTGGATGTAGGCGGGGAAACCGAACAGTGAAGATCGAATTGAGGGCTTTAATGACGGTGGCAGACGTCATGTCGGGGCAAGGGGTGGCGAAGGGGAACCGGGAGTATTCATCGGTCACACTGAGGAAATATGTGTGACGATCGGTGGAGGGGAGGGGGCCTTTGAAGTCCATGCTGAGGCATTCAAAGGGGCGGGAGGCCTTCACCAGGCGCGCGGTCCGGCCGGTAGAAGTGCGGCTTGCACTCCGCACAGACCTGGCAGTCCCTCGTGATTGTCCTTACTTCCTCAACGGAGTAGGGCAAATTTTGTGCCTTAATGAAGTGGTACAACCTTGTGACCCCTGGGTGACAAAGGCTGTCGTGCAGGGTCCGGAGTTGGTCTACCTGTGCGCTGGCACTTGTACCTCGGGATAGGGCATCTATGGGCTCGTTGCGTTTGCCAGGGCGATACCTAATCTCATAATTATAGGTGGAGAGCTCGATTCTCCACCGCAAGATTTTATCATTTTTGATCTTGCCCCGCTGTGTGTTGTTGAACATGAAGGCTACCGACCGTTGGTCAGTGAGGAGAGTGAATCTCCTGCCGGCCAGGTAATGCCTCCAATGCCGCACAGCTTCAACGATAGCTTGGGCCGCTTTTTCGACGGATGAGTGGCGAATTTAAGAGGCATGAAGAGTGCGGGAAAAGAATGCCACGGGCCTGCCTGCCTGATTGAGGGTGGCGGCAAGGGCGACGTCTGATGCGTCGCTCTCTACTTGGAAGGGCAGTGTTTCATCTACAGCGTGCATTGTGGCCTTGGCGATATCAGCTCTGATCCGGGCGAAGGCCTGTTGGGCCTTGGCCGTCAGGGGAAACTAGGTGGACTGGATGAGTGAGTGGGTCTTGTCTGCATAGTTTGGGACCCACTGCGCACAATATGAAAAGAACCCCAGGCAGCGTTTGAGGGCCTTGGGACAGTGGGGGAGGGAGAGCTCCATGAGGGGGGTGCATGCGGTCGGGATCGGCCCCAGAACTCCGCTCTGGACTTCGTAGCCGAGGATGGCTTAGCGGTTCGTGCTGAACACACACTTCCCCTTGTTGTAAGTGAGGTTTAGGAGAGTAGCGGTGCGGAGTAATTTAGCAAGGTTGGCGTTGTGGTCCTGCTGATCATGGTCGCAGATGGTGACATTGTCTAGGTACGGAAAGGTGGCCCGCAAACCGTACCGGTCGACCATTCGGTCCATCTCCCTTTGGAAGACCGAGACCCCGTTAGTGACGCCGAAGGGGACCCTAAGGAAGGGATGTAGATGGCCGTCTGCCTCGAAGGTGGTGTATGGATGGTCCGAGTTATGGATGGGGAGCTGGTGGTAGGCGGATTTCAGGTCCACCATTGAGAAGACCCAGTACTGTGAAATCTGGTTAACCATGTCAGATATGCATGGGAGGGGGTACATGTCGAGTTGCGTGTACCTCTTGATGGTCTGGCTGTAGTCCACAACCATTCGGTGTTTCTCCCCAGTTTTAACCACTACCACTTGATCTCTCCAGGGGCTGTTGCTGGCCTCGATGATGCCTTCCCGAAGCAGCCGCTGGACTTCGGACCTGATGAAGGTCTTGTCCTGGGTGCTGTACCGTCTGCTCCTCGTGGTGACGGGTTTGCAATCTGGAGTTAGATTAGCAAAGAGGGAAGGTGGGCCAACCTTTAGGGTCGCGAGACTGCACACAGTGAGGGGTGGTAAGGGTCCGCCGAATTTAAGGGTTAGGCTCTGGAGGTTGCACTGGAAATCCAGGCCAAGGATAAGTGCAGTGCAGAGGTTAGGGAGAACGTAGAGGCGGAAGCCGTGGAATTCTACGCCCTGGACTGTGAGCGTGACCGTACAGTACCCCCGGATCGCTATGCAATGGGATCCGGAGGCCAGGGAGATTTTTTGATTGGCGGGGTTAATCGTGAGGGAGCAGCGCCTTACCGTATCCGGGTGTATAAAGCACTCAGTGCTCCCGGAGTCCAGCAGGCAAGAGGTAACATGGCAGTCACTTTCACGCTGGTGGATGCGTTGGTCAGGTTATGCGGGCGAGACCGGTCGAGTGACATGGAGGCGAGCCTTGGTTGGTCGTCGGGTAATGGGGCGGCCGTTGAGTTCATATCTTGGAACGCTGGTGGTGTCCATGTGCTGAGGGGTAGACAAGATGGCGGCGCCCAGAGATCTTGGGGGTTACAAAATGGCGGTGCCCATGGAACGCATGTTGCGGGGGTGGAGCAAGATGGCGGCGCCCATGCAATGCACATGTTGCGCGGAGGGGAAGATGTGACGCCCACTGATCGCACATGGTCTGGGGGGGAGGAGAAGATGGCGGCGCCAATTGTCCGTGATTGGGGGGGGTGTGGGGATGACCACGGCCACTGAGCGGGCCTGGCACACCGCGGCGAAGTGGCCCTTCTTCCCGCAGGCTTTACAAATGGCAGCACGGGCCGAGAGCGTTGGCGGGGGTGCTTTTGCTGTCCGCAAAAGTAGCATCGGAGCCCCCGGGGTTTGCTGGCTGGCGTGTAGCGCAGGCGTATTGGGTGGGCAGTGCCCCCGCTGGGGCGGCTGCTTGTGAGGTCCATGAAGCGTAGGAGGGGTGGGCCGCGCGGCTGGGGGCATAGGACTGGACGTTGCACAGGGCGATAGTCATGGAGAGCGCTAGCGTTTTAGTATCTGCATGGTCGCGAGTGGCCCCTTCTAGGAGCCACTGACGTATGATATCTGACCCAATTCTGGTCACAAAGGCGTCCCTCATAAGGAGGTCTGAGTGTTCCTTAGCTGTAACATCCTGGCAGTCACAGTCCTAGACTAGTGGGATTAGGGCCCTCCAGAAGTCTTCTATGGACTCACCCTATAGTTGAGAACGAGTTGCGAGCGCGTGCCTGGCGAAGAGTGTGTTTGGCTTCTGCTCGTAATTGTCCTTGAGTCGAGTCATGGCTTCGGTGTAGTTTGGCGCATCCTGGATCAGCGGGAAGACTTTGGAGCTGAGCCTGGAATATAAGATCTGGATCTTCTGAGCCTCTGGAACAGGGGTTGGTGCCGCATTGATATACGCTTCAAAGCTAGCTAGCCAGTGCTGGAAGTACTTTCTGGCGTCGCTTGAGTGCGGATCCAGCTGCAGGCGATCTCGTTTAATACGGAGGTCCATCCTTTGAAACTGATACCAATAAATTGAGGCACGATCAATTTGACAAAAGTTGAATCCAAACTGAGGCTTTATTGGTATCAGATGTGTGGCCTCCCACAGCAGCTGGCGAAATGGCTGCGAGCTGGAGGACACACATATTTATACCCCACCTCCTGGGAGGAGCCATCAGGCAAGGGCCACGGGCGAACCTGTAGTGCAGGTTCTACCGTACAACCTCTGATATAAGTACAACAGTGGTTTACCACATGGACTAACAGGTCTTACGAGTCCTCCCTCAAAGAACATACCTTAAAGGGGCTAACTACTACAATAGGGTTTGTTTGTTCAAAGATTGAAACACTAGGGGGTATTTTCCACTCACGTTCTCGGGGGATGGGAACAGCAGCCGGGGCAGGGCGAGGGGGGGGGGGGGGGGGGGGGGGGTGCAGAATCGCATGGGAGTCCCAAAACGGCTTTAATGCTGGCTGGATTTCCCTGACCGATTATCCCCACTCCCCACCAATGATGTAATGGGAATCCAGACCTTAAAGTCAGGATCTCTATTTGCATACATTTTAACATAATTAGCTGGTAGAGGGTATGAAGATGGA
This sequence comes from Scyliorhinus torazame, assembly GCF_047496885.1. Lineage (NCBI taxonomy): Eukaryota > Metazoa > Chordata > Chondrichthyes > Carcharhiniformes > Scyliorhinidae > Scyliorhinus > Scyliorhinus torazame. The sequence goes on along the minus strand of NC_092723.1, from coordinate 55,872,743 downwards.
CTTTAGAGGTGGGATGTGTTGCCATTGTCATTGGCTGGTCGGGTCCAGATGGTAAAGATTACAGTGTTGTCGAAGTTTTTGTTTGTATTTCAGAAAAAAATAATAATATGAATAATATAGTCAGAATCAGGGGCAGCACGGTAGCATTGTGGATAGCTCAATTGCTTCACAGCTCCAGGGTCCCAGGTTCGATTCCGGCTTGAGTCACTGTCTGTGCGGAGTCTGCACATCCTCCCCGTGTGTGCGTGGGTTTCCTCCGGGTGCTCCGGTTTCCTCCCACAGTCCAAAGATGTGCAGGTTAGGTGGATTGGCCATGATAAATTGCCCTTAGTGTCCAAAATTGCCCTTAGTGTTGGGTGGGGTTGCTGGGTTATGGGGATAGGGTGGAGGTGTTGACCTTGGGCAGGGTGCTCTTTCCAAGAGCCGGTGCAGACTCGATGGGCTGAATGGCCTCCTTCTGCACTGTAAATTCTATGAAATAGTGTAATTCAGTACAAAATAATAGTTAAAATAAAAATTAAAGGTTATTAAAGGAGGGTTTCCTGACACAGTATGTAGATAGGCCAATGAGAGGCGAGGCCATATTGGATTTGGTACTAGGAAATGAACCAGGATAGGTGTTAGATTTGGAGGTAGGTGAGCACTTTGGTGATTACATTTACTTTAGTGATGGAAAGGGATAGGTATATACAGCAGGGCAAGAGTTATATCTGGGGGAAAGGCAATTATGATGCGATGAGGCAAGACTTAGGATGCATCGGTTGGAGAGGAATACTGCAGGGGATGGGCACAATGGAAATGTGGAGCTAGTTCAAGGAACAGCTACTGCGTGTCCTTGATAAGTATGTACCTGTCAGGCAGGGAGGAAGTGGTCGAGCAAGGGAACCGTGGTTTACTAAAGCAGTCGAAACACTTGTCAAGAGGAAGAAAGAGGCTTCTGTAAAGATGAGACATGAAGGTTCAGTTAGGGCGCACGAGAGTTACAAGTTAGCTAGGAAGGACGTAAAGATAGAGCTGAGAAGAGCCAGGAGGGGACATGAGAAATCTTTGGCAGGTAGGATCAAGGATAACCCTAAAGCTTTATATAGATATGTCAGAAATCAAAGAATGACTAGCGTAAGAGTAGGGCCAGTCAAGGACAGCAGTGGGAAGTTGTGAGTGGAGTCTGAGGAGATAGGAGAGGTGCTAAATGAATATTTTTTGTCAGTATTCACACAGGAAAAAGACAATGTTGTCGAGGAGAATACTGAGATTCAGGCTACTCGACCAGAAGGGCTTGAGGTTCATAAGGAGGAGGTGTTAGCAATTCTGGAAAGTGTGAAAATAGATAAGTCCCCTGGGCCGGATGGGATTTAACCTAGGATTCTCTGGGAAGCTAGGGAGGAGATTGCTGAGCCTTTGGATTGATCTTTAATCATCTTTGTCTACAGGAATGGTACCAGAAGACAGGAGGATAGCAAATGTTGTCTCCTTGTTCAAGAAGGGGAGTAGAGACAACCCCGGTAACTGTAGACCAGTGAGCCTTACTTCTGTTGTGGGCAAAGTCTTAGAAAGGTTTATAAGAGATAGGATGTATAATCATCTGGAAAGGAATAATTTGATTAGAGATAGTCAACATGGTTTTGTGAAGGGTAGGTTGTGCCTCACAAACCTTATTGAGTTCTTTGAGAAGGTGACCAAACAGGTGGATGAGGGTAAAGCAGTTGATGTGGTGTATATGGATTTCAGTAAAGCGTTTGATAAGGTTCCCCACGGTAGGCTACTGCAGAAAATACGGAGGCATGGGATTCAGGGTGGTTTAGCAGTTTGGATCAGAAATTGGCTAGCTGGAAGAAGACAAAGGGTGGTGGTTGATGGGAAATGTTCAGACTGGAGTCCAGTTACTAGTGGTGTACCACAAGGATCTGTTTTGGGGCCACTGCTGTTTGCCATTTTTTCAGTGGAGTTGTGGACAGTGTTGAAGAATGCTGCCAGTTACAGAGGGACATAGATAAGCTGCAGCGCTGGGCTGAGAGGTGGCAAATGGAGTTTAATGCAGAAAAGTGTGAGGTGATTCATTTTGAAAGTTGCCACCCAGGTTGAGAGGGCTGTTAAGAAGGCGTACGGTGTGTTCGCTTTTATTGGTAGAGGGATTGAGTTTCAGAGCCATGAGGTCATGTTGCAGCTGTACAAAACTCTGGTGCGGCCTCATTTGGAGTATTGCGTGCAATTCTGGTCGCCGCATTATAGGAAGGATCTGGAAGCATTGGAAAGGGTGCAGAGGAGATTTACCAGAATGTTGCCTGGTATGGAGGGAAGATCTTATGAGGGAAGGCTGAGGGACTTGAGGCTGTTTTTGTTAGAGAGAAGAAGGTTAAGAGGTGACTTAATTGAGGCATACAAGATGATCAGAGGATTAGATAGGGTGGACAGTGAGAGCCTTTTTCCTCGGATGGTGGTGTCTAACACAAAGGGACATAGCTTTAAATTGAGGGGAGATAGATATAAGACAGATGTCAGAGGTAGGCTCTTTACTCAGAGAGTAGTAAGGGTGTGGAATGCCCTGCCTGCAATAGTAGTTGACTCGCCAACACTAAGGGTATTCAAATGGTCATTGGATAGACATATGGACGATAAGGGAATAGTGTAGATGGACTTTAGAGTGGTTTCACAGGTCGGCGCAACATTGAGGGCCGAAGGGCCTGTACTGCGCTGTAATGTTCTATGTTCTAAAGTACCATGTAGGCTAGCTGTAAACGAAAAAACGTTCAAATTAAGGGTGTTTCATTCTAAATATATTTAAAACAAAATAATGATAAATAATTTAAAACGCTATTAACATTTATGACAGAAATACAAACAGTAGATGACGTGTCGTAACAAAAAAAGGGGAGCCCTTGAAAAGGCAATCACAATGCTAACATGAATTTTCAATGTGATATAGCACTCGTCATAGCAATCTAGACAAGAATTTTTTTCAATAAAGTGTTCATAAGGATACAATATTTTAATGACCCCTACTCAAAAATAAATGTTATATTTAGAAAAGTAAGGTAAGTAATAAAGGTGAAATAGTGTTAGATTAGCCTAAGCCTATTGTTTGTTTAACGGAGGTGAACAGTTGAAACAAGCTAAGCAATCACCTTTGAAGCCAGTGATGGTGCACAAACTGTGGGGGCTCTTCCTAGCAATATTCAACCCATTGTTGACGCTTTGGATACAGATGACGATCACAGTGATCAACATGAATGTACCGCGGAACAAGCAGAGACTGAGCAGAAACATGAATCAGGAAGCAAATTCAGTGATTTCAAAGAATACAATGACCTCGAAAACTGGCCCATAACAGTTGATAATGATTTCATACAGGATTGTTTAATGCAATTCATAAGTTTTTTTCAAAATAAAAAACCAGATGATGTATATACCGAATCAAGCAGGGTTTACAAGGAGAAAAACAGAAGTTTCTCAAACAAATATTTTGAAAAAAAATTGAAAAATGGCCAGACTGATGAGATCCTGGTTAGTTTACTCAAAGAGCAAAGGCTGTATATACTGTTTTGTTTGCAAACTCTTTTCTAAATGCCAAACATCACTTACAACAGGTGTGTTTTCTGACTGGATGAATGTACTCAGAACTCTGGAGAATCATGAAGACAGCATGGAACATAAGAGTTGTGTTGGATAACAAGAAAGTCAAATAAAAATACTGTGGATCAGCAACTTGAAGAACAGATGAGAGATACCATACAGTACTATTTTGAAGTACTGAAAAGAGTTGTTGCTGTTATAAAGTTTTTAAGTGAAAAAGGTTTGGCATTTGGAGGTCATGAGGAGAAGTGGGGCTCACCAAATCATGGAAACTTCACGGGGGCCATTGAACTTATTGCAGAGTTCGACCCATTTTTACATGAACATCTCGAGAAATGTAAAAATGAAAAAGTAAATGCTACTTAGCTATCCCAACCCGTGTATGAAGAATTGATAGAAATCATGGAAAATATGTGCAAGATGAAATTGTGAATCAAATCAACAACCTAGATACCAAATACTACTATTATTGTTGACTCTACGCCTGACCTGACACACGTTGACCAACTGGTAATTGTGGTTCGATACTGCTATAATGGAAAACCCTGAGGGAGATTTTTAATATTTTTACCGATAGAAAACCATTCATCCACGACATTGTTCAACAAAATACATAAAGTCCTGGGTGAACATAAGCTTTCACTTGAAAATATCCGTGGTCAGTCCTACGATAATGCATCTAACATGAAGGGCTCGGAGAAAGGGCTGCAAGCACTCTTTAAAAACATTAACAGGTACGCAGACTATGTACCATGTGCAGCCCATTCACTTAACCTTGTTGGAGAAAAGGCAGTGTCTACTGTACCTGAAGTTGTTGACTATTTTGGCATTTTGCAGGAGCTGTTTGGTTTCTTTTCTGGATTTCCACGAAGATGAAGGATTTTAAACACACAGGGCAATTTACATTTTTCTCTAAAGAGCTTAAGTGTAACTAGATGGTCTGCACACTATAAAGCAGTCTGGGCAATTAAACATGGCTATATGGGTATTTTACAAACTCTCAAACATTTTTGAAGACTCAGAAGAGAAGCCTGAATGTAAACGAGATGCAAAGAATTTATACCACAAGTTGGTAAAGCTGGAATATGTTATTTTAACAGTCGTTTGGGAAGAAGTGCTGGAGTGTTTCAACAAAACAAGTAAGAAACTCCAAACCCCTGGTTTTGATGTATTTGAAGGTTATCTTCTGCTATCATCTTTACTTCCGTTTGTTAAAGAACTCAGAGAAAATTCAGCCGTTAAGATTGCACTCTATGAATCAGAAGCAAAAGGTTTGTGTGAAGATATCACCTCAAGTTATTCTGATGCTTCCAAATGCATTGTTACAAGGAAATTTTCAGATGGAACAAGTGGTATTGCTTCTTTGAGAGGAGCTGACAAATTTAGGTTAGAAGTTCTATATCAACTCTATGACTGCTTGATAATCCAGTTACGCAAGAGGATTGACCCATATGAGCAAATTGCAAAAAGGTTCAAGTTCCTCTCAGAATTGGTGAACAATTCTGAAATTGATGAGGACAGTATTAAACTTATAATATCGAATTACAATGATGATATTGACCACAAATTAGTAAACGAGTGTTATCAGTTCAAAGAATATTTGCACCTTAGGAAATCCCAGAACACAGAAGAAAACACGCCATCTAAAATGCAATGCGCAAAGGTTCTTCAGCTTATTTGTGAACAACACCTAATTGAAGTGTTCCCCAATATTACTACTGCGCTTAAGCTGTACTTGACAATGCCTATCACGAGCTGTGAAGCAGAAAGGAATTTTTCAAAGCTATCATTTATAAAGAACAAATTTTGGTCTACCATGACTGAAGAGTGCTTAAATTCTTTATGCATATTGTCTCTAGAAAATGACATTGCAAGGAAGCTTTCATTTGACAAAACTGTACGTGAATATGTTGCTAGAAAAAACAGAAAAAAAGAGTATCTTTTAAAACGTGTTTCATGTAGTATTTATTCTCATAAGTGTCTAAATTAAAAGATTATATTGACTGTGGTCTTTTCTATGTTTTATTTCATCATTCTATGATGCATCATGCATGTATATAACATTTCCCTAATTTTCATCCCCCCATAACTCGAAAACTATAAGGCATAGGACATTTTTATTCACACCAGTGACTTTGACATGTGAGATAATCCAGTACAACAATTTTAATCAAAATCTGAGATGTAGTGGTTAAATTTTTTAAAAATTTGTGGTGATCTGTCGTGGAACAACCCCATTGAAGAAATAACAGTGGTTACCCAGACCTCGTTGCTGATTGCGAAGGAGCCCCCATAACAGTTCAAGCTTCAGGGCCCCAAAAATGTAGATCCGCCACTGTAGGAGGGTAGTGTTGGAGAGGGATCAACCGGGGTGGAGGGGGCGCTTAGCGTTGCCGAACTTGCAAAACTATTATTAGGCAGAAAATATTGCAATGGACAGGAAGGGGCACTGGAGGAGCAATTGGTATGGTGGGGATAGAGGCAGCCTCGTGTAAAGGGACCAGTTTGAGGGCATTAGTGCTGGTGCCCCTTCCATTCTCACCAGCCAGATACTGGTATCAGCATTGAGGGTGTGGAACCAGTGCCGATAGCATTTTAGAATGGAAGGCGTGTTCCTATGGTTGTCGATTTGCGGCAATCACCATGTCTCTATTTGAAAATGCCTCCAATGAAAATATATTTAAAAAATAATTAGCAGACCCCATTTTAAATTGTCCATTCATGGTGTGCCATCACGACAGGTCCCCCATGACATTCGGATGATGAGCAGAACACGACAGTAGTGCACAGGTGAGTACAGTCCCCACGGGGGGGAGAGGGTCATACCTGAGCAGTGCTAGGGGGGTATTCCGTGTGGGGTGGGTTCTGTTTCAGTGTGGGGGGGGGATGTTTCAAATTATATGCTTGTCAAGAAACCTAGATTTCTTGGTGGTGCCCACCACCGTTATATTGTGGTTTCTAGTTGAAGGCACAAACTAGAAGGTCCGATCCAACCGGTGGGTTTCAACGCTTTGCGTCCCGAGAAGATAGCCGACTACAGAGATTACAATCTCAGCAGTGAAGATACTCATCACTGATTCCCATTTTAATCCTCATTATTTTGATCCTTCCCTTCCCAACTGTGTGTGGGTAGAGGGTGGGGCAGTGAAAGGGGGAATAATCAGATTTGCAGACTGTTGTTTTATTAACGCCATTACATATTCATCTCTTTTCTGAAACAGTTATTAAGTTTTACTTACAAATATGGTGCCAGTAAGTCTTTGGAACAGTCAAGGGTCAAAGATCTCAGCAAATATATATGAATTATTGGTTAATTCACTTATGTTGGGGCATCAGGGCCTGTGGGGCTGGAATTGACCATACAGTAGCCCACAGTAGCCCAGGGTGTCATAACATCACAAGCATATCTGTTAAGGTGGAGTTGCTCTTCAGAGGACTTTGGTGCTTTTTGTTGTTGCTGAGTAAAGAGAGTTTTACTCAGTACCTAACACTGGTTATGCCTGGTTATTGAATGTGATAAAAGTACTGGGAATAAACAGTAGATGAGCATTCCTTTTTCTCAAACGATCATTCTCCATTGTGAGTTTAACATTCATTCCCCACTCGAAGAAAGGTTCAATGAATGCTGCTCAATAAAATACATTTGCTTATTTACTTTATCGTTGTTACCCTAAGGGTTAAAGTTGTACAAAATACATTGTGCCACAATAGGGTCAGTGCAATACATCCAAATTGTTCTTTTGTGGATTCAAAACTGAGCAAGCAGTGAACATTTAGCTCAATTTTTACAACACCTTCAGAATTAATTTGTAAACCATTAAATGGAGCGGAGAGCATGAGAAACCATCAGCAGTATTTTATTACTTTAGTGACCATGATAGAAGTAAATGCTGTATTTGGAAGAGATGCTGCTCTGGAAAAGATGCAGGTGAAACTATTTCAGGTCGTTCAATCTGGAGTCCAGTATCAATGGGCACAATTCTCCCAAAACATTTCTACGTTCATTTGTGGCAGGTTTTTTCAGGGAGTTCTCCGCCGACTCTGCCGGCAAGTTCCTCACCGCTATTCAATGACACTTAGTCACTTTTTTGGGTCCTGGGGTGTTTCTAACCGGTTTAGCTCACACTTTTTTTGCACTTGGGAGCTGATCTCAGAGATCTGGCTGCCATTTTGAAACTGAACTTGAAGGTCCCCCACACACCCCACCCATGGGCAATATCACCCCCCCCCCCCACACATGGGCACTATCCCACACCCTCTAAGTGAGGTCACCCCGCTACAGGGTCCCTGGGGGCTCCCCTCTTCTGGCCCCACACACCCACTTACAGGCCCCTCCCTTTCCAGGACCCCCACCTGTCACCCCTCTCAACCTCTAGGAGGCCTTTCTTTACCTGCCCTGCACACCATCACCCTTCAACACCCCTCCCTCCACCCTCCTTTCATGGACATGGCCCCCCCTTGAGCCTGGTAGTGCCACACTGGCACCTGGGCACTCTTGCACCCGGGCAGTGCTTCTGCCAGATTAGCAGTGCTACCTGGGCACCTTGACAGAGCCAGGGTGGAAGTGACAAGGTGCCAGCTGGGTAGTGCCAAGGTGTCCATGTTCCAGCGGAGGACCAGGGAACCACCCTGTAGTGACCCTGACCACCCAGGGGTCTTCAATGGCTCAGGAGACCATTCCGCCTGTGGACCAATACTGAATGGTGCCCTGTTGCAGCCTGGCTGCGGAGGCTGATGGATCCCGTAAGGCTGGTGGATATCAGGTACGTTCGCCGAAGTTAAAACTAGCTTTGTTTGTTCACGCCCCTTGTGGCCGTATTTCTGACTCTGACGCCTCATGGGACTTGGGTGGATCCCGCGAGGTGTGAAGACTGCCAGGAAGCCCACGTCAGGTCTCTCCCAGCATTCACCGACTGCACCGCGCTCAAGTGAGAGAGCAACGCGGCCGGTGAATCGCGCCCCAATGTTTTCACTGCAATAAAAAACAGAAAGCATTGGAAATACTCAGCAGGTTTGACAGCATTGTAGAGAGAGAGGCACCATTAACTTTTCAATTCTGTGACCTTACGTTAGAAATGATGATTTTACTGTTTTGTGATGAGTAATATCATTATTAATATGACAAAACATATTGAACTTAAATTATAAGGCAGCATTAGCAGTTCTGCATTTATTCTGCGGGTCCAATGGACAATTTTACTGCACAGAAGATCATTTCCCATATGTGAAAATCAAAATAATGCTTTTGACATGACTCTCAAGTGGAATAACAGCACACAGAATCACAAGTTTAATTTGGAGAGATTCTCTGGTTGTCCCAGGGTTGATGGCTGTATAATAAGCAGTTCCCTACCCCAATGTTGACGGGGTATTCTGGACCTTTTTTTCTATTCTTAGAAGTATTGTCACTCATTCCTACTCATGATTTTTGTTTTATTTATTCTTTTACGGGGTGTGGGCGTCGCTGGTTCGGCCTGCATTTATTGCCCATCCCTAGTCGCCCTTCAAAAGGTGGTGGTGAATTGCCTTTTGAACCACTGCAATCCTTCAGGTGTAGTACTGTGAAGGAACGGCGATATATTTCCAAGTCAGGAGGATGAGTGACTTAGAGGGGAACCTCCAGGTGATGGAGTTTCCAGGTATCTGCTGCTTTTGTCCTTCTCGGTGGTAGTGGTCATGGGTTTGGAATGTCCTGTCTAAGAACCATGGTGAGTTACCGCAGTGAATCTTGCAGATGGTGCATACGGCTGCCACTGTTTGTCGGTGATGGAGGGTTTGAATGTTTGTGGAAGGGGTAGCAATCAAGCTTTGTCCTGGATGGTGTCGAGTTTCTTGAGTGTTGTTGGAGCTGCATTCATCCAGGCAAGTGGAGAGTACCCCCATTGCACTCCTGACTTGTGCCTTGTAGATGGTGGACATGCTTTGGGAGGTGAGTTACTTGCCGTAGGATTCCTAGCCTTTGACCTGCCCTGGTAGCCACAGTATTTAGATGGCTAATCGGTTCAGTTTCTGATCAATGGTAATCCCCAGGATGTTGATTGTGGGGGATTCAGCGATGGTAATGCCATTGAATGTCAAGGGGTGGTGGTTAGATCCTCTCTTGTAGGTGGTGATCATTGTGTGGCACAAATGTAACTTGCCACTTGTCAGCCCAAGCCTGGATCCTGTCCAGGTCTTGCTGCATTTGGACACGGACTGCTTCATTATCCGAGGAATCGCGGATGGTGCTGAACATTGTACATCCACAAACATTCCCAATTCTGATCTTATGATGGAAGGGAGTTTATTGATGAAGCAGCTTAGATGGTTGGGCCGAGACCACGTCCCTGAGGAACCTCTGCAGTGATGTCCTGGAACTGAGATGATTGACCTCCAACTACCACAATCATCTTCCTTTGTGGCAGGTATGACTCCAACCAGCAGAGTTTTCCCCCTGATTCCCATTGACTCCAGTTTAGCTAGGGCTCCTTGACGCCATACTCGGTCAAATGCTCTCTTGATGTCAAGGGCAGTCATTCTCACCTCACCTCTGGCATTCAGCTCTTTTGTTCAGGTTTGAACCAAGGCTGTAATGAGGTCAGGGGCTGAGTGACCCTGGCGGAATCCAAACTGCTCTTAAATAATGTATCTGTGACTCAAACACAGAGTCTGGACTACTGTTGCTCCATCGCAAACTATATGTTCAAAGTTTAGTGGATTCACAGAACTGTTTCAGCCTTTGAATCCTCCCAGTGTTAGACACACGCCCTTCCCGATTCCCAGCGTAGTTATTTATTCCAATGGTGGAATCTCTTTTCCTTTTTTAACACGAGCTGAAAATGGATGAAGCACACAGTCAGTATTTGTAAATGAAAAGATGAGTCAATGTTGCAGCTCTCATCCTTTGTCAGTACTAAAAGCTGAAGAATAAGTAAGGACAGGTATGCTGGGCCAAATGGCCATCTCCTGTGCTGTCTCACTGTATAGTTCAGCAATTATCTTGTCATAGACAGCCACATACACTGACAGTAAATTACTAGAGTCTGTAATTAAGCAGACTGAAAGACAAATTTACCAATGATTTAAAGGATATTTAAAGTGGCATAAGTACAATTTTGGTTTTATTAATTGGACATGGGTGTCGCTGGCTGAGCCAGCATTTCTTGCCCATCGCCAGTTGTCCTTGAACTGAGTGGCTTGCTCGGCCATTTCAGACGGCATTTTAACAGTCACCCACATTTCTTTGTGGATCTGGGGTCACATGTTGGCAAGACCAGGTAACGATGACAAATTTCCTCCTTGAAGGGCATTAGTGACACCAGATGGATTTTTACAACAATAGGCAATGGTTTCATGGTCAACATTCGACTTTTCATTCCAGATTTTCTTTTTATTGAATTCGAATTTCACCATCTGTCATGGTGGGATTTGAAGCCAGATCTCAGAGCATTGTCCTGGGTCTCTGGATTACTAATCTTGGTGATGCCACTACACTATTGCCTCACCCAAATCAATAATAGTCATCATTATTGTCACAAGTAGGCTTACATTAACACTGCAGTGAAGTTACTGTGAAAATCCCCTAGTCGCCACACTACGACGCCTGTTCGGGTACACTGAGGGAGAATTCTGAATGTCCAATTCACCTAACAAGCAGGTCTTTCGGGACTTGTGGGAGGAAACTGAAGCACCCGGAGGAAACCCATGCAGACAGAGGGAGAACGTGCTGACTCCGCACAGACTGTGACCAAAGCCGGGAATCGAACCCGGGTCCCTGGCGCTGTGAAGCAACAGTGCTAACCACTGTTTTACTGCTTCCCAAGGGTTGGTTGAAAAATTAATGGTTGTGCTTTGAAAAGCTTGTTAGATGTTAGATGAAAGAGAGCGAGGATGAATGTGTGTTACCTGAATGCGAGGAGAGAGTGGTATACCCCAAGATTGCATGTTCGGTCCACTTTTGTTCTTGACATACTTGATTCGAATTTATAAAGAGGTACTGCCTTGAAATTTGAAGACCACACAGAAGTAGAGGATCTGGTGAGCAGCAGGAAGAAATATGAAAGACTTCAGGAAGACTTGAATGGCTTAGTAGAACAGGCAAGCTGATAGAAGATGAAATTTAGGGTGGATATATGTGGAAAAAGGAATGGTAGTGTGTACTCTGTGGAAAGAGTGCAGAGGTTCAAATAAACAATTCCTTGAAAGGTGCAGGTAGATAAAGCAAGAAAAAAAACCATGAGCACTTCGGTTTTTATAAGAAGAGGCATAACGCAGGAGTAAAATGTGTTTAAGCAACTGGGCCGTCTGTATAATTTTAGGTGACACATGATAGGCAAAAGATTAAAGTCTCAGAGGGCAAAGACTGATCAGGCAAATGGCATGAGGAGGGAATGGAGATAGGAGGACTATTCCCACTGGAGTAGAGAGGACTAAAAGGATACTTAACAGAAGATTTTAAAATTCATTATAATTATTTCCAACAGTTGGTTCTATTAGTTACTAAGGGATTGAAGAAAAAGATTAATGGAAGATTGTACATGGAGGGTTGTTGGAGAATGGAATACTTTGCCACAGTGAGTGATTGAGGATTATCCATTAAGTAAATATTTGAGGAGTATTTGAAGCAGAGAAGCTGGGGAACACCAGGAGATTATTACGGTTTGGGGTAAGGTTTTGGAAAGCTCAAGCAAAGAGCTGGCACAGATATTATAAAGCCCCCTCCCATGGTAGAAACAGCTATGAATCTATGATCTTGCTGGTAATAAGCATTAAAGGGAAAAACATACAAACATGGAAATTAGAGTGTTTCAGCAAGATGTCATTTGATAGTTAATAGAGTAAAAATTTGTGTGGGCATGTGTGTCTGTGCGCGAGCGTCTGTGCATGTGTGTCTGTGCGCGAGTGTCTGTGCATGTGTGTCTGTGCCTGTGAGTGTGTGTGTGTCTGTCAGGAGTTGGTAGACCATGGGAGTCAGAGTAATTGTGGCCAATAAGGCCTTTCAAGATGTTGTGGAACCTTTCCCTTCACAGGAAGGTTTTTCAAATATTCTTTGTAAATGAAATACCTTACAGATAATGGCCCATGCATCACCATAACCATCCCTGGGTATTTCCTGTCCCATGGGCAAGACAAACCCAGCAGAGGTTGCAGCACAGTGATATACAGTAAGGAGGGAGTTGCCATGGGTGTCCTTAACATCGACTCCGGACACCATGAAGTCTTATAGCATCCTGTGAGACATGCGCACGGTAACTTCTTGCTGGGTTACCAAGTACCCTTAAGCTGATGAATCGCTATTCCTCCATGTTGAACACCACTTGGAGGAAGCTTTCTGGTTAGCAAGGGTGCAGAATGCACTCTGGGTCGGAGTCTCCAATGTCCATCGCCACTACTGACCATGCTGAGTGAGTCCTAAAGGACATAACTGCTAGACTGGGACTGCGGAAGGTGGTGAGGGAACCAACAAGAGGAAAAAACACACATGACCTCACCCTCTCCAACCTGCCTGCTGCAGGTGCATCTGGCCATGACAGTATTGATGGAAGCGACCACTACACAGTCCTTATGGAGATGAAGTTCCATTGTTACATTGAGGATTGTGTAACTACAACCATGCTGAATGGGATAGAACAGATTTAGCAAATTAAGATTGGGCAAATTGTGGGCCATCAGTACGAGCAGAATTGTATACAACCACAGCCTGTAACCTCATGGCCAGACATATCCCCACTCTACCATTATCACCAAGCTCGGGGTTCAAACCTGATTCAATGAAAAGTGCAGGAGAGCATGCCAGGCAAAGCACCAGGCAGACCACAAAATTAGGTTTCAACCTGGTGAAGCTACAACACAGGACTAATTTCCTGCAACATTGCATAAGCAACAAGCGATAGAAAGAGCTAAACCACACATTCACACCACACAAGTGGATCCACTGGATCCACAACCAACAGATCAGATCTATGATCTGCAGTCCTGCCACATCCAGCCGTGAATGGTGGTGGAAAATTAAACAACTCACTGGAGGAGGAGGCTCCACAAATATCCCCATCCTCAATGAGGGGGGAAGCCCAGCACATCTGTGCAAAAGATAAGGTTGAATCATTTGCAACAATCTTCAGCCACAAATGATGAGTGGCTAATCCATCTCAGCCTCCACGGGAATTCCCCAACATCAGAGATGTCAGTCTCGGCCAATACGATTCACTCCACGTGATATCAAGAAACAGCTGAAGACACTGGATACTGCAAAGGTATGGGCCCTGACAATATTACGGAAATTGATTTGTGCTCCAGAACTTGCTGTACCCCTAGCCAAACTGTTCTAGCACGGCAACAGCCTTGGCATCTACCCGGCAATGTTGAAAATTGCACAGGTATGTCCTGTACACAAAACGCCGGACAAATACATCTTGGCCAAATACCACCCCATCAGTCTACTCTCGGATCATGAGTTAAGTATGGAAGGGGTCATCAACAGTGCTACCAAGTGGCACTTGCTTACCAATAACTTAGACTCACTTGGACTCAGTTTTGGCTCTGTCCGGTTCACTCAAATCAGGACCTCATTACAGCCTTGGCTCAAACATGGATAAAAGAGCTGAACTCCATAGGTGAGGTGAGAGTGACAGCCCTTGACATCAAGGCAGCATTTGACTGAGTGTGACATCAAGGAGCCCTAGTAAAATTGGAGTCACTGGGAATCGGGGAGAAAGCTCTCCACAGGTTGGAGTCATGTCCAGCAGAAAATAAGGTGTTTGTGGTTGTTGGTGGTCAAAGGTCAATCATCTCAGTTCCAGGACATCACTGCAGGAGTTCCTCAGGGTCGTGTCCTTGGTCCACCTTCTTCAGTGCTTCATCAATGATCTTTGTTCCATCATAAGGTCACAAGTGGGGATGTTCGCTGATGATTGCTCAATATTCCACTCCATTTGCGATTCCTCAGATAATGAAGCCATCCATGTCCAAATGCAGCAAGACCTGGACAATATCCAGGCTTGGGCTGAAAAGTGGCAAGTTACATTTTTGCCACACAAGTGCCAGGCAATGACCATCTCCAAGAAGGGAGAATCTAACCACCTCCTTTTAACCTTCAATGGCATTACCATCGCTGAATCCCTGCATATAAACATCCTACTGTTTACCATTGACCATAAATTGAACTGGATGAGTCATATAAATACTGTGGCTACAAGAGCAGGTCAGAGGCTAGGAATCATGCAGTGGTTAACTCACCTCCTGGTTCTCCAAAGCCTATCTACTATCTCCAAGACACATGTCAGTAGTGAGATGCTGTATTCTCCATTTGCCTGGATGTGTAGCTCCAACAGCACTCAAGATGTTCAACTTCATTCAGGACAAAGTAGCCCACTTGATTGGCATTCCAGCCACAAACATTCACTCCCTCCATGATTGACGCATAGTGGCAACAATGTGTACCGTCAGCAAGATGCTCCACGGAAGGTTCCTTAGACAGCACCTTTTAAACCCACAACCACTACCATCTAGAAGAACAAGGGCAGTAGGATCGCCGCTGGATTGCTAGCCTCTGACCTGCTCTTGTAACTAATGTATCTATATGGTTCAGTTCAGTTTCTGGTCAATGGTATCTCCCAGGATGTTGATAGTGGGGGATTCAGTGATGGTAATGCCATTGACTGTCAAGGGATGATGGGTTAATTCTCTCTTATTGGAGAACGTCATTGCCTGGAATTTGTCAGCCCAAGCCTGGAGATTGTCAGGCCTTACTGCATTTACACATGGACTGGTACAGTGTCTGAGGAGTCATGAATGGTGCTGAACATTGTGTAATCATCAGTGAACATCCCCACATCTGACCTTCTGCTGGAAGGAAGAGTATTGATGAAGCAGCTGAAGATGGTTGGGCCTAGGACACTACCCTGAAGAACTCCTGCAGTGACGTCCCTGGACAGAGATGACTTACCTCCAACAACTACAACCTTTGAGCTGGGTAGGATTATTTACAGGCCAGGGAAGACTGAGTACCATATTACCCGGAGGGCTGATGCTAAACTAATTTGTCTCTTTACACCAAGGAAAATCCTTCACCCACTCTTGGATAAAGTTGAGGGTGAAGTTGAGAACATGTTACAGCAATGGGTTATCTCACAGTAATTATGTTGACAAAATGGTGTTCAGGAATGGTGCTGATATCAAAACCAAATGGTTCAATTAGAATTTGCATGGATTTAACTCTACTAAACAAATTAATGGAAAGTGAGATCCACCCAATGGCCTCAGGTATAAGAGTCTTGCCAGATTTGGCAAGAGTACCCTATTCACTAAATTTGATGCAAACAATGGAGTTTGGTAGTTGCCTCTGGTCAAGGAATCCAGACTGCTGACCAACTTTACAACAGCATCCAGTCACTATTCTTTAATAGAATCCCATTTGAAATTGCGTCCATTCTATAAATTTTCACCTCAAACCCTAGAAGGCATGGAAGGAGTCATATGCCATATGAAGAACATGGCTCCATGAGAGAAGGGCATGACCATAGAATTAGAAGAATCCTGAAGGTTTTACAGGATGCAGGTCTAACATTGACTGAAAAAAGTAAGTTCACCAAAGCTATGATTAAATTTCTAGATCACATTGTACAAGCTTCTGGAAGAGCACTCGACCCACAAAAAATAAAGATGATGAGAGATTTTCCACAACCCAGGAACATTTCAGAGATTTCGTCAGGATAGTCAACCAAGGAGGCAGAAGCCAGCAAACCTTCAGAGCAGTTGTTGAGACAGGATCGACAGTGGCGCTGGAATGTGAACCAGAAAAATACTTCCAAGAAAATCAGAAATCTTCTAATTTCCTCGAAAATATTAGCATATTTTGACCCAGAACTACTGACCTTAGTATCAGCTGATTCATCATCTATAGGTCTGAGGGGAGTACTAGGTCTGAGGGGAGTACTATTTCAAGTCCAGAGAGATGGTAAACATAGAACAGTTACAACACCTCAAGGTCACTCATAGACATCGGGAAAATATATGCTACAATTGAGAAGGAAGCATTGGCAGCAACATGGACATGCAAAAAATTCTCAAACTACGTAATGGGATTGTGGTTCAAAATTAAAACAGATGTGAAGGAACCAGTCACTCTTTGCACATGAAAGAGATTGCAAAGATGCTGCCTAGAATTCAACGATTAAGATTAAGATTGAGCTATGACTCCATAGCAGAGTAGGTTTCAAGGAAGTACCAGATAACAGCAGATACACTATTGAGGATACCGGTTAAATGAACCAATCTAGAGGATTTGCATTTTATTGAGGAGAATGAATCATAAAACAAATCTCATTACTGAACACCTTCCAGCTGCTGAAAAAAGTTCCAGGAGATAAAACAAGCACAGCAGCAAGATGAGAAATGTGTCCAGAAACAAAAAGTGTTATCTTGAAAGATGGCCAGTCTATACTTCTAAAAATCCAATGCTATCAAATAGAGCAAGCATTTCACAGTCATGGATGGTCTCCCAGTTTTTAATGACACAATACTCATAGAAACATAGAATTTACAGTGCAGAAAGAGGCCATCCAACCTGCACCGGCCCCCTGAAAGAGCACCCCACCTATGCCCACACCTCCATCTTTTTTTTAAAATAAACACTTTATTGAGGTGTTTTTGGTATAGTAACAACAACAAAATAAACAACGTACATGAAACCATAAACATAGTGCAAAAGCCATTTACCTCCCGTACAGGTTCCACCTTTATTGACCCCCTACTCTTATCTAAACTACTCCCCCCACCCCCCCCCCCTCCATCTGCTGACGATTAATTTTCCGCAAAGAAGTCGCCGAACAGTTGACACCTTCGGGTGAACCCTAACAGTGACACTCTCAAGGCGAACTTGATTTTCTCCAAACAGAGAAAGCTAGCCATGTCAGATAGCCAGGTCTCCGACTTCGGGGGCTTTGCGTCCCTCCATGCTAATGATATCCGTCTCTGGGCTACCAGGGAAGCAAAGGCCAGAACGTCTGTCTCTGTCTCCTCCTGGATTTTCAGGTCTTCTGACTCAGCGCAACCCTTGTTTTTAATACCGTGGATATGACGTCCGCAAATCCCTGCCAAAATCCCCGAAGGTTCGGACATGTCCAAAACATGTGGACATAGTTCGCTGGTCTTCCCGCACATTTTGCACACCTGTCCTCCACCCCAAAGAATCTGCTCATCCGGGTCACTGTCATGTGAGCCTGGTGAACAACCTTAAATTGTATCAGGCTGACCATGGCACATGTTGCGGACGCGTTGACTCTACTCAACGCGTCTGCCCATAGACCATCCTCTATCTCACCTCCCAGCTCCTGCTCCCACTTGCGCTTCATCTCCTCGGTCTGTATCTCTTCTGACCCCATAAGCTCCTTATAAATGTCCAAGACGCTCCCTTCTCCTACCCACCCCCTGGAAACTACCCTGTCCTGAATCCCCCTTAGTGGTAGGAGCGGGAAGGTTGACACCTGTTTACGAAGCAAGAGGGTAGCCAGGGAAATGGTTGGCCCACTGAAGGATAGGCAAGGGAATCTATGTGTGGAGCCAGAGGAAATGGGCGAGGTACTAAATGAATACTTTGCATCAGTATTCACCAAAGAGAAGGAATTGGTAGATGTTGAAGAAGGGTGTGTAGATAGCCTGGGTCACATTGAGATCCAAAAAGACGAGGTGTTGGGCGTCTTGAAAAAATTAAGGTAGATAAGTCCCCAGGGCCTGATGGGATCAATCCCAGAATACTGAAGGAGGCTAGAGAGGAAATTGCTGAGGCCTTGACAGAAATCTTTGGATCCTCACTGTCTTCAGGTGATGTCCCAGAGGACTGGAGAATAGCCAATGTTGTTCCTCTGTTTAAGAAGGGTAGCAAGGATAAACCAGGGAACGACAGGCCGGTGAGCCTTACGTCAGTGGTAGGGAAATTACTGGAGAGAATTCTTCGAGACAGGATCTACTCCCATTTGGAAGCAAATGGACGTATTAGTGAGAGGCAGCATGGTTTTGTGAAGGGGAGGTCTCACTAACTTGATAGAGTTTTTCGAGGAGGTCACAAAGATGATTGATGCAGGTAGGGCAGTGGATGTTGTCTATATGGACTTCAGTAAGGCCTTTGACAAGGTCCCTCATGGTAGACTAGTACAAAAGGTGAAGTCACACGGGATCAGGGGTGAGCTGGCAAGGTGGATACAGAACTGGCTAGGTCATAGAAGGCAGAGAGTAGCAATGGAAGGGTGCTTTTCTAATTGGAGGGCTGTGTTCCGCAGGGATCAGTGCTGGGACCTTTGCTGTTTGTGGTATATATAAATGATTTGGAGGAAAATGTAACTGGTCTGATTAGTAAGTTTGCAGACGACACAAAGGTTGGTGGAATTGCGGATAGCGATGAGGACTGTCAGAGGATACAGCAGGATTTAGATTGTTTGGAGGCTTGGGTGGAGAGATGGCAGATGGAGTTTAATCCAGACAAATGTGAAGTAATACATTTTGGAAGGTCTAATGCAGGTAGGGAATATACAGTGAATGGTAGAACCCTCAAGAGTATTGACAGTCAGAGAGATCTAGGTGTCCAGGTCCACAGGTCACTGAAAGGGCAACACAGGTGGAGAAGGTAGTCAAGAGGGCATACGGCATGCTTGCCTTCATTGGCCAGGTTATTGAGTATAAGAATTGGCAAGTCATGTATAGAACCTTAGTTAGGCCACACTTGGAGTATAGTGTTCAATTCTGGTTGCCACAATACCAGAAGGATACGGAGGCTTTAGAGAGGGTGCAGAAGAGATTTAACAGAATGCTGCCTGGTATGGAGGGCATTAGCTATGAGGAGCGGTTGAATAAATTTGGTTTGTTCTCACTGGAATGACGGAGGTTGAGGGGCGACCTGATAGAGGTCTACAAAATTATGAGGGGCAAAGACAGAGTGGATAGTCAGGCTTTTCCCCAGGGTAGAGGGGTCAATTACTAGGGGGTATAGGTTTAAGGTGCGAGGGGCAAGGTTTAGAGTAGATGTACGAGACAGGTTTTTTACACAGAGGGTAGTGGGTGCCTGGAACTCGCTACCGGAGGAGGTGGTGGAAGCAGGGACGATAGTGACATTTAAGGGGCATCTTGACAAATACATGAATAGGATGGGAATAGAGGGATATGGACCCAGAAGTGTAGAAGATTGTAGTTTAGTCGGGCAGCATGGTCGGCATGGGCTTGGAGGGCCGAAGGACCTGTTCCTGTGCTGTACTTTTCTTTGTTCTTTGAAGGAAGTCCCGCACCTGCAGATACCTGAATTCATTTCCCCTCGCCAGCCCAAGCTTTTCCTCCAACGCCCTCATACTCGGAAAGCTCCCCTCTATGAACACATCCCCCATCCTCTCAATCCCCGCTCTCCGCCATACCCGGAACACCCCCATCCATACTCCCCGGGACAAACTGGTGATTATCACAGATTGGGGCCCAGACCAATGCTCCCACTGCTACCACATGCCGCCTCCACTGGCCCCAAACTCTCAGGGCTGCCACCACTACTGGGCTGGTGGAGTACCGCGCTGGCGGGAGCGGCAGAGGCACAGTTACCAACGCCCCCAAACTGGTGCCCTTACATGAAGCCGCCTCCATACGTTCCCATGCCAACCACCACCCCCCCGCCCCCCCAGCACCCACTTCCTGATCATGGCTATATTAGCCGCCCAGTAATAGTTCCTAAATTTAGCAGCGCCAGCCCGCCCTCTCCCCGACTCCGCTCAAGCATTACCTTCCTTACTCGCGGGTTGTTGCCCGCCCAGACGAAGCCCGTGATCACTCTGTTGACCCGCTTAAAAAAGGACCACGGAATAAAGATGGGGAGACACTGAAATACAAATAGGAATCTCAGAAGGACCGTCAGCTTCACCGTTTGCACCATCCCAGCCAGAGACAACGGAAGCGCGTCCCATCTCCGAAATTCTTCCTTCATTTCGTCCACCAGCCGGGCCAGATTTAATGGCCTTCAGACCCTCCACTATCTCTTCCAACCCGATCGGGGCCCCCAGCCCTTCTACCCGCTACCCGTCCACCTTTGGGAAATTCAGCCCCTCCAAGAAGTGCCTCATCGCCTCCGGCCCCGTAGGGGGTTCCGACCTGTACAGCATGCTGTAGAAATCCCTAAACGCCTTATTCACCCCTACTGAATCACCAACCAGGTTCCCTTCTCCATCCTTTACTTTCCCTATCTCCCTAGCTGCCTCGCTCTTCCTAAGCTGCAGTGCAAACATTCTGCTGGCCTTTTCTCCATGTTCCTAGATCACCCCCCTCGATTTTCTCAGCTGCTCTACCGCCGTCCCTGTTGTCAGCAAGCTAAACTCTGCCTGTAACCTCCGCCGTTCCCTGAAAAGCCCTGCCTCTGGGGTCTCCGCATACCTCCTATCGATCTGTAGTATCTCCTTTACCAGTCAGTCCGTCTCTGCCCTGTCCACTTTCTCCCTATGGGCCTGGATCGAAATCAGCTCCCCCCTGACCACTGACTTCAGTGCTTCCCAGACTACCGCTGCTGAAATTTCCCCCGTGTCGTTGACCTGCAGGTAGCTCTGAATACATTTCCTCAGCCGCTCGCACACCCCTTCATCCGCCAAAAGTCCCACATCCAACCTCCAGTGCCGGTGCAGGTTATTATGTTTACTAACCTGCAGGTCAACCCAGTGTGGAACGTGGTCTGAGATTGTAATCGGCGAGTACCCCGTGTCCACCACCCCAGTCAGCAAGGCCCTGCTCAAAATAAAGAAATCAATCCGGGAATACACTTTATGCACGTGTGAGTAGAAGGAGAACTCCTTCACTCTCGGCTGCCCAATCTCCATGGATCCAACCCCCCCCCCCATTCAGCTCCATGAACGCTCTTTGTTCCTTTGCCATTGCTGGCACCCTGCCCGTTTTGAAGCTTGACCGATCCAAGCCAAGGTCCATAACTGTGTTGAAGTCCCTTCCCATGACCAACCTGTGCGAGTCCAGGTCCGGTATCTTCCCCAGCATCCTCGTTATAAACTTCACATCATCCCAATTTGGTGCGTACACATTTACTCATACCACCTGCACCCCCTCCAGTTTCCCACTGACCATAATGTACCGACCTCCCATGTCCGAGACTACTCTACGCGCCTCAAACACCACCCGCTTATTGATCAGGATCTCGACCCCTCTAGTCTTTGAATCTAGTCCCGAGTGAAAGACCTGACTGACCCAGCCTTTCCTCAGTCTAACCTGGTCCGTTATTCTAAGGTGCGTCTCCTGAAACATTACCACGTCCGCCTTCAATCCCCTAAGATGCGCGAACACACGTGCCCTTTTGACCGGCCCATTTCACCCTCAAACATTCCAGGTGATCAGCCTAGTTGGGGGGCTCATTGTCCCCCCCCTCCCCCCTCCGCTGATCAGCCATCCCCTTTTTTAGGCCTGCCTCCAGCCCGTGCTCCGCACCTCCTCCGGTCCATCCACAGGCAGCCCCCGCCCCAACCTCCTCTCTGTCCCTCAGCCCAAGTCCCTCCCTCATCAGCAGAACATTCGCCCCCCCCCCCCTCCCCAGTAACAATACCCTGTAACCCAACCCCTTTACTCAACCAAACATATGCACCCCCCCCCCCCCCCCCCCACTGCGCTTCTGAAGACTAGCTTGGCCAGCTAGCTTGGTGGCCCCCACCCCTGGTGCCAGATAATCTCCCCACCTCCCCCCCCCGCTCATACAAACAAATTCCAACATCAAACAATCCCCACACAATTGCCCAACAGAAAAACACAAAGATCTAAACAAGTACACCTTCATCCCCAACAGTGCAAACGAAAACCGTAACTCACTCAGCTCTACCACTGGTTCCAAATCAATGCCAACAGCATCACAAACATCTTCCATGAAATGCAAAACGAGAAACTTTTTACAAAAACAGAGAAACAAAAAGAAAAAACAAAAACATGAACGTTGCAGCCAAGTTCAAAAGTTCTCAATCCATCACCAGCCCTTTCTTTTTCGCAAAGCCCAACGCGTCCTCAGGCGACTCGAAGTAGAAGTGCTGATCCTCATGCTTGACCCAGAGACGGGCTGGGTATAACAGTCCAAATTTCACCTTTTTCTTAAAATGGATAGACCTGATCTGGTTGAAGCCTCCTCTCCTCCTGGCCACCTCTACACTCAGGTCCTGGTAAACTCGCAGGATGCTATTATCCCATTTACAGCTCCCTGTCTGCTTGGCCCATTGTAGAATGCGCTCCTTATCCGAGAACCTGTGCTTGCCCTCTGGGGGGGTCTCCCATTCGCGCCTTCCTCGCGAGTGCTCTGTGAGCCCTATCCACCTCCAAGGGCCGGGAGAATGCCCCATCCCCCAGCAGCTTCACAAACATGTCTGCGATGTGTGTCCCAACGTCCGTTCCATCGGACCCCTCCGGGAGCCTGACGATTCTTAGGTTCTGCCAGCGGGACCTATTTTCTATGTCCTCCACCTTCTCCAGGAGCTTCTTCTAATGGTCCCTCAGCATCCCCACCTCGAACTCCACCGCAGTCTGATGTTCCTCCTGCTCAGCCAGTGCCTTCTCCACCTTCTGGATCGCCCAATCCTGGGCTTCCAATCTATGCTCCAACCGCTCAATCGACTCTTTTATCGGGTCCAAGCAGTCCCGTTTCTGCGTAGCAAAGCCTTCCTGAATGATTTGCATCAGCTGCTCCATAGACTGCTGGGTCGACAAGCCAGAGGTCCGAACCTCCGCCATGCTGTCTTCTGTTGCAGCTACAGCCAAAGCCTTCTCTATCTTTTTGTTAATGCCCTTATGAACACTTCTAGTCCTTCTCTCCATGCACCGAAGTGGGAATTCAGTAAACAATTGCCACTAACATCCGTTTTACAATTCAAGTCCGGTAGAAAAACGGGGGAAAGGTCCAAAAGTCCGACCAGAGCGTGAGCCACCAGATGTGAGACTTACTCCTCCAAAGCCGCCACCGGAAGTCCCCCACACCTCCATCTCATACCTGCAACCCACCTTGATAAGTGTGTATCTGTCAGGCAGGGAGGAAGTGGTCGAGCAAGGGAGCCGTGGTTTACTAAAGCAGTCGAAACACTTGTCAAGAGGAAGAAGGAGGCTTATGTGAAGATGAGACATAAAGGTTCAGTAAGGGCGCTCGCGAGTTGCAAGTTAGCGAGGAAGGACCTAAAGAGAGAGCTCAGAAGAGCCAAGAGGGGACATGAGAAGTCTTTGGCAGGTAGGATCAAGGATAACCCTAAAGCTTTCTATAGATATGTCAGGAATAAAAGAATGACTAGGGCAAGAGGAGGGCCAGTCAAGGACAGTAGTGGGAAGTTGTGCTTGGAGTCCGAGGAGATAGGAGAGGTGCTAAATGAATATTTTTCGTCAGCATTCACACAGGAAAAAGACAATGTTGTCGAGGAGAATACTGAGATTCAGGCTACTAGACTAGAAGGGCTTGAGGTTCATAAGGAGAAGGTGTTAACAATACTGGAAAGGGTGAAAATAGATAGTCCCCTGGGCCGGATGGGATTTATCCTAGGATTCTCTGGGAAGCTAAGGACGAGATTGCTGAGCCTTTGGCTTTGATCTTTAAGTCATCTTTGTCTACAGGAATCGTGCCAAACGACTGGAGGATAGCAAATGTTGTCCCCTTGTTCAAGAAGGGGAGTAGAGACAACCCTGGTAACTATAGACCAGTGAGACTTACTTCTGTTGTGGGCAAAATCTTGGAAAGGTTTAAAAGAGATAGGGTGTATAATCATCTGGAAAGGAATAATTTGATTAGACACAGTCAACACGGTTTCGTGAAGGGTAGGTCGTGCCTCACAAACCTTATTGAGTTCTTTGAGAAGGTGACCAAACAGGTGGATGAGGGTAAAGCAGTTGATGTGGTGTATATGGATTTCAGTAAAGCGTTTGATAAGGTTCCCCAAGGTAGGCTACTGCAAAAAATACGGAAGCATGTGATTCAGGGAGATTTTGCAGTTTGGATCAGAAATTGGCTAGCTGGAAGAAGACAAAGGGTGGTGGTTGATGGGAAGTTGGGAAGTGTTCAGACTGGAGTCCAGTTACTAGTGGTGTACCACAAGGATCTGTTTTGGGGCCACTGCTGTTTATCATTTTTATAAATGACCTGGAGGAGGGCATAGAAGGATGGGTGAGCAAATTTGCAGATTACACTAAAGTCAGTGGAGTTGTGGACAGTGCGGAAGGATGTTACAAGTTACAGAGGGACATAGATAAGCTGCAGCACTGGGCTGAGAGGTGGCAAATGGAGTTTAATGCAGAAAAGTGTGAGGTGATTCATTTTGGAAGGAATAACAGGAAGACAGAGTACTGGGCTAATGGTAAGATTCTTGGCAGTGTTGATGAGCAGAGAGATCTCGGTGTCCATGTACATAGATCCCTGAAAGTTACCACTCAGGTTGAGAGTGTTGTTAAGAAGGCGTACGGTGTGTTAGCTTTTATTGATAGAGGGATTGAGTTTCGGAGCCATGAGGTCATGTTGCAGCTGTACAAAGCTCTGGTGCGGCCGCATTTGGAGTATTGCGTGCAATTCTGGTCACCGCATTATAGGAAGGATGTGGAAGCATTGGAAAGGGTGCAGAGGAGATTTACCAGAATGTTACCTGGTATGGAGGGAAGATCTTATGAGGAAAGGCTGAGGGACTTGAGGCTGTTTTCGTTAGAGAGAAGAAGGTTAAGAGGTGACTTAATTGAGGCATACAAGATGATCAGAGGATTGGATAGGGTGGACAGTGAGAGCCTTTTTCCTCGGATGGTGATGTCTAGCATGAGGGGACATAGCTTTAAATTGAGGGGAGATAGATATAAGACAGATGTCAGAGGTAGGTTCTTTACTCAGAGAGTAGTGAGGGCATGGAATGCCCTGCCTGCAACAGTAGTGGACTCGCCAACACTAAGGGCATTGAAATGGTCATTGGATAGACATATGGACGATTGTGGAATAGTGTAGATGGGCTTTAGAGTGGTTTCACAGGTCGGTGCAACATCGAGGGCCGAAGGGCCTGTACTGCGCTGTAATGTTCTATGTTCTATGTTCAACCTTTTTTCTCACTTAGGGCAATTTTGCATGGCCAATCCACCTAACCTGCACATCTTTGGACTGTGGGAGGAAACCAGAGCACCCGGAGGAAACCTACACAGACACGGGGAGAACATGCAAACTCCACACGGACAATCACCTGAGGCCGGAATTGAACCCGGGTCCCTTGGTCATTCCAAGAGTATTTCAGCTTGCTATTCTCCGAAGAATTCACCAAGGTGACTAAGGGATGGCATAATGTTGAGTGAGAACCCAACAATCAGCCTAGTACCCAGGCATTACTTGTTCTACAGAAGGAATTATTTCTAATTGTCTTACATGTGCAGTGAACAGCTAGCAGCAAAGAGCACCACTGTCACCTTCTACTTTCCCATCAAGGCCGAGGGAGTGCCTGGAACTGTTTGAATTTAAAGGCAAGACATTCCTTATTGTTTTTGATTATTACTCAAGGTGGATTGAAGTGAACAGATGGCACAGGATCACAGCAGAAGCAGTAACTTAATTTCTGAAAATAATTTATGCAACACATTGTGATGTCTGACAATGGGCTGCAATCTACTAATGAAGTATTCCCAAACCATCTCCCCTCGATATCCCAAAGTGAATGGATAAACCGCGAGATGTGTATGGACCATCAAGGGGTGAATTCTCTAGCGGGCAGGGGTTCTCCGTTCCACCGGCAGCACATCCCCACCCGTGCGTTTCCCGGCGGCTTGGAGCGACCACAATGGAAAATCCCATTGGCCTGTGGCAGGAACGGAGAATTCCACTACCGAGGACGGCACACCACCAAGGTCCACGCGGCTGGGAAGTTGGAGATTTCACCTCCAAAGACTTCACAATGTAGAAAGACAATCTTAATTAGCTCTTCTGAGTTACCGAAATTCACTGCTCCCAAAAGGTTTCTCCCCATCAGAGATGTAAATAGGAAGGAAATTGAGAACCACTACTTCCAGTTTCGCAACAGAAACTAAAACCTAATCTCACCTTGCATGACCATGAGAAGGTAAAACTGCATGAGGAAGAAATGTGAAACAAACAGGCTCAAAACGTTAGCCCCAAACACAGAGCACGAGAGTTACCAGTGCTGAAGCCCAAAGGGAGAGAGTATGGTTATGAGAACAATGGAGAAAAGACATAATAATCAAAAGTGCTCAACAACCAAGATTATATGGGATTGAGATGGACCAGGGAACTAGTATGCTTGGAAAGAAAACCAATAGAAACTTAGGCTTACTACTTAGATCCTGATGTAGATGATGAAGAAGAAGCAAGACAGCGTTCCACAACCACTTACTAGAAGGACATGAATACCAACAGAAGGGAGAGTTCAGAATGTTGTTAAGGGAGTGGCTTATGGTAAATGACAAGTTGTTCAAATCCTCGAAGAGAAACCTGAAACAATTACCCTCAACTGTGTTTGCAATTTGTACGGTATGAGGAGAGGTATGAAATCCTGAAAATGATGTCCCCCAACTCCTTGTGATGATTTTAACAAAGTAAATGTTCATCAGGAAATAAAGAAAAAAAATAATCGAGAAGTACACTTAACTAAGACAATGACTTTACACAGTTCCAAAGAATCTTAACTTAACTCCTCCAAATCTGTTCTACAACATCTTATAAATTTTGAGATCTATAGAAATCCAGTGACCATGATCACACAATGCTTTTACATCTCCTGGGGTTGATTCCAAAGTTATGCAGCAGTTTGCTTTGAAAATTGGATTTCTTTCACGCACTGCTTCCTGGGAGGTAAATAGCTATTCTTGCTGTTGGCTGAGATTCAACGCAGTCCTTGTATAGGCTTCAGTCTCCCCTTAAATATGTGTTTCCCTTTGATTTCTCGCTTGTATTAATTTCTTTAAAACTGCACTCTCGCAGACTCAATTAACGTCATCTCCTTATTCTAGCTTTGAGAGTTTAAAAGAAAAGTAAACTCTCTTTATCCACCTTCGCTATGGTACTTTCCTTCACACCTTGCATTTCGTCCTTTGAATCCTTAACAACTTATTCAGATCTATTCATGTCCTGTACCCATTCTCATTAAATTGCCTTCGGTCAGTATCTATTTACAGTGTTGCAGCCTCATTAATATCTCAAATGCAGTTATGTTCACAAAGCCAATCTGGCACTGTCTTAATTATCTTACTCAGAAATTTCCACAGTTTCAAATATGTAACCAAAATATTACCAGCAAAATATATTCCAAAGTCTTGGATTTCCCAGATGTGTTTTAATGATCTTGGAATGAGACCAGAGCAAGACCAGGGAGATTGATCAATGCACCTCCGAGATTAATCCTGTGAAGTCTGAGATTTTGAAGGGGGCAATGTAAGAGGATGTAAATAATTGGGATGCGAGGGTGAGATATAGAGTAAAGGTCTCCAGTCAAAAGCACATGATTCTAATTTAATGATGATGTTATATCACATGATTGAGAACAGTGATCTGGATGGAGTAGAAGTTCCAATCTTGTGCAGAGGTCCCAATATGTATATAGCAGCTGTGGTTTTAACAAACTACAGTCTCAAGCAGCTTACTTTGAGAGAATAGAAAAGCCCCATAGAACCCTGTTGAGACCCCAACACATGGCAAAACATTACCTGCTGAGTATTTCAAGCATTCTTGGTCTTTCGTTTAGATTCAATATATGTAGTATATGCTTTTCTACTTGAATTTATTAGAATGGGCACAGTAATTGGCACTGTTCAATTCCATTCCAGCATGGGTTCAATTCCAGCTTTGGGTAACGGTCTGCTTGGAACTTGCACATTACCCGTGTCTGTGTGGGTTTCCTCCAGGTACTCCAGTTTCCTCCCACAATCTACTGATATGCAGGTTAGATGGATTGGCCATGCTAAAATTGCTCCTTACGTGTCCAAAGATAGATTTGGTGAGTTACGAGGTTATGGGGATAGCTGGGGCAGTGGGCCTAGGTAAGCTACTCTTTCAGAGGGTCAGTGTAGACACGATGGGCCAAATGGCCTCTTTCTGTACTGTAGGAATTCTATGGATTCTGCCTTTATTTTATCTTTCACAGTTAGATATTACTGACTCAAAAAATTTACTTTTATAAAAGATAATTTTGGCAGAGGTGGTGTTTACGCTGTGAGGCATCTATACAAGGAGGGAGGTGCGTGGTTTACGCTGTGAGGCATCTATACAAGGAGGGAGGTGCGTGGTTTACGCTGTGAGGCATCTATACAAGGAGGGAGGTGCGTGGTTTACGCTGTGAGGCATCTATACAAGGAGGGAGGTGCGTGGTTTACGCTGTGAGGCATCTATACAAGGAGGGAGGTGCGTGGTTTACGCTGTGAGGCATCTATACAAGGAGGGAGGTGCATGGTTTACGCTGTGAGGCATCTATACAAGGAGGGAGGTGCGTGGTTTACGCTGTGAGGCATCTATACAAGGAGGGAGGTGCGTGGTTTACGCTGTGAGGCATCTATACAAGGAGGGAGGTGCGTGGTTTACGCTGTGAGGCATCGATACAAGGAGGGAGGTGCGTGGTTTACGCTGTGAGGCATCGATACAAGGAGGGAGGTGCGTGGTTTACGCTGTGAGGCATCGATACAAGGAGGGAGGTGCGTGGTTTACGCTGTGAGGCATCGATACAAGGAGGGAGGTGCGTGGTTTACGCTGTGAGGCATCTATACAAGGAGGGAGGTGCGTGGTTTACGCTGTGAGGCATCTATACAAGGAGGGAGGTGCGTGGTTTACGCTGTGAGGCATCGATACAAGGAGGGAGGTGCGTGGTTTACGCTGTGAGGCATCTATACAAGGAGGGAGGTGCGTGGTTTACGCTGTGAGGCATCGATACAAGGAGGGAGGTGTGTGGTTTACGCTGTGAGGCATCTATGCAAGGAGGGAGGTGCGTGGTTTACGCTGTGAGGCATCTATACAAGGAGGGAGGTGCGTGGTTTACTGCACAGACTTAACACCCAAATCTTTCCATTAATTCAGCATTTCCATACTAACCTGCCATGCAGAAAATATATGCACTAGGCCGAAACCTCAACCTCAAGTAGGCTGACCAGCAATGGGAATGTGATACATTAGGGGCCTTGGCTGACATGAGAATTGGCTTAAATGCCAACTACCAATTGTAATTGCCATCAGTGTCAACCTGGGCTTAGTTGGTTGAGACCTTGGGCGTCATTCTCCGACCCCCCGCCGGGTCGGAGAATGGCCGTTGGCCGCCGTGAATCCCGCCCACGCCCCCGCCGAAGTCTCCGGTACCAGAGATTGGGCAGGGGCGGGAATCGGGCCGCGCCGGTTGGCAGGGACCCCCCGCTCAATTCTCCGGCCCGAATGGGCCGAAGTCACGCCCAGAAATTGCCTGTCCCGCCGGCGTAAATCAAAGCTGGTATTTACCGGCGGGACCAGGCGGCATGGGCGGGCTCCGGGGTCCTGGGGGGGTGCGGGGCGATCTGACCCCGGGGGGTGCCCCCACGGTGGCCTGGCCCGCGATCGGGGCCCACTGATCCGCAGGCGGGCCTGTGCCGTGGGGTCACTCTTTCCCTTCCGCCTCCGCCACGGCCTCCACCATGGCGGAGGCAGAAGTGACTCTCCCCACTGCGCATGCGCGGGAAACTGTCAGCGGTCGCTGACGCTCCCGCGCATGCGCCGCATTTCCGCGCCAGCTGGCGGGGCAACAAACGCCATTTCCGCCAGCTGGCGGGGCGGAAATCCCTCCGGCGTCGGCTTAGCCCCTCAATGTTGGGGCTCGGCCCCTAAAGATGCGGAGCATTCCGCACCTTTGGGCCGGCGCGATGCCCGTCTGATTGGCGCCATTTTTGGCGCCAGTTGGCGGACATCGCGCCGTTGGGGGAGAATTTCGCCCCTTGTCTCTTGAGTCAAAACTCCCACTCCAGAGCTCGAGCACAGAAACTTAAGGCAGGCATTCCAGCGCAGTGCTGAGATCCTGCTGACCTGTTGGCGTGCCATCTTTTGGATGAGATGTTAAAGTGAGGCTCTGCTCGGATGGATGCAAAGGCGCTGTTGCCAAGAAGAGCAGGGAGAGTTATCCCTCAATCGACGTCCCAAAAAAGGACTGTCTGCTATCTGTGGGACATTGCTGTGTACAGATTGGCTGAAGTGTTTCCTACATTACAACAAGCACTACACTTCAAAAGCACTTCATTGATTGTAAATTGCTTTGAGACATCTGGTAGTCATAAAAAGCAGTTTGCATCTATTTTTCCACTTTCTCCATCAGAACTGTGAATCTATCATTACTCTGGCCCCTGGTTGGCTTGAGGATGTATATAATTGCTAACTGCAATTTCAAACAATCAGATTGATTTCAAAATGAATCATTTTCTTCGGAACCAGCAGCCACAGACCATGCAAAATACAACGATCTTGACTTACTCAATTGGTGTCACAAGTTGTAGATCTGCTTACAATTGTAGACACATTTGTGACAAAAAGTGCATTCTTGTTTTAGCTTCTTATTCAGATTCTTTCTTATTAAACAGATCACATGGAAGATTAAAGATAGTCACAGCGCTCTATTTAAATGTTGATTCCTCAGCAGAGTGGCCAGATACAGAGCTAGTGAAAAGTGCCTTTTGAGTTTTTCTGTAAATGACAGGTGTATTTGTGTGAACAAACGCCCTATGTAATTGACAAACTGTGAAGGGCTGTTAACCTCCTGTAATTAAGACGGGTGTAGCTTTCTAACCTTCTTTGATTCTGTCTAACTTCAAAGGATGCTGAATTATCTCTCTCTGTCTGACTTTATTCTGGCTGTCAGTCATTCTGAACCCATTGGGAAAGATCAGGGACAGTTTTTTTGCCACATAGGTAGTGACTGTGTTTGTAAGATCAGTGTTATGTCGTGAGATAGCGCAGCAAGACATATGGGGCAGAATTCCCCGCCATTCGAATTCTCCGTTCCCACCGGCTGCTCGGGTTTCCCGTGGAGTGGCTTCAATGGGAAATCCCTTTGACTAACTGCGGGACTGGAGAATCCCGCCTCTGAGGAACACGTGGCTAGGGGAATAGAAAATCCCACCCATGTCGTTTTAGCATTTCAAGGAGATCAGTAAAGATTGTAAATATATTGCTCTATAGAATGCAGTTATTTTACCTCTTTTATTTTGAATAAATTATTCTGTAGGTTTTTAGCTTGAGCTTCAGTTTGATAAAATGTGCATTAATCTGCCGAGCGAAGTTCAGAAGATCATGTTGCAGTTCCTGACATGCACCATGGGTTCTCAATGCAATTTCTGGCACTTGTTACTGTTTTGTTATGCTCTTGACTAGCATAAGCTGCTTCCTTGATGTGCACTCTGACAAAGGAAGGTTCAGACTTGGAGATAGCTTTAACACGTTTATTAAACTGTTAACGATTCTCCTATTTGGATTCGACTTTCCTGTTAATCCTGCTATAGCTACTCAGACTAACTAACCAGTCTTCTGCTACAATCCACGTGGTGGGTGTGATGTGTTTCAATCAACTCTGTACTCACTAAGTGTCTCCACTGGAAAGAGAAAGATCATGTGTGCTGTGTCCTTTTATATATGGGTAGCCCCCTTGTGGTAGTGTCACCTCTGTGTGTGTGTGTCTTGACTGCCTATTGGTCGTGTCCTATCTTACTGAACTATTGGTTGAATGTCTGTGTGTCATGATGTCTCTGGTGCTCCATCTAGTGTCTATCTAGTCTAAGTGTATTTACATGAACCCTTGTGTATTTACAGTGATGCATATCACCACAGTTACATTACCAAGATACTGCTAATATAAAGACACATTTGAGTTTCTCGGAAACACAAACTTCACTTCGAGAGGCACTGACAATGAACTGGTCAAGGACAACTAATGTAAAAAAAAATTATAAATGAAGAACTTTAAATATGGTTTTACAATTTCTGTTTTCTTCATGGGTTTGAGGCAAAGATGTGTTTAGATCAACATTTACAAATTCAAATTTTATACTGAGCGATTGAATTTAGCCGTTCCTATTGCTAATATTGAATCCGCACCCTGTGACATCATTTTAAAAGTGTATATTCTTGTGAAAATCAAATTATATGAGGGATAATTTTCAGTTCAGTTGCCTGGGTGTTCTACCTGCCAGGGCTTCTCCCAGGTTATTACCAAGGTGAGGTTGATACTTTCCCCGGAAAAATTCAGGAAAATATCAAATTAATTTGCATAACTCCAAATGAATGTAACTAATGTCCCTTCTGTTAGCTGAGCTCAATAAGACGGAATTTTATAAATAATTTAAAAGACTAAAACATGGTTATATTTCAGACTTTGGAACTCCTTTCTAAACCTTAATAATGGTAATGTATTTTTTTCCCAGGATTTCTTTCCTATTTGTTCGTCCTTTATCTGTGTTTAATTTTGTTTTTGAGAAATGCAACAAGAAAAATGGTACAACTGCTCCATCTACAGGATTAGAAATGGCAAAATATCAAATGTCATGCTTCATTTGTCAAGAGTTTAATATTTAGCAGTTCACTCAATATGTAACGGAAGAAGTCAGGAGCGGTGTTTGACATTGTGAAAGGTGTACCCCTGAAGATCATCTCGTGCAGCAAGTCTGGCGGTAAATATGGACCTGCAAATGATTCAGGGTTCTGAAAATGATTTAGGGTTTTGAGGTAACAAACCTCAAATTGATGGAGATGTTGGTACTGACTTGGAAATGAGTGTGAAATGCCAGAGGAACTGGATTCACTTGGATCTCGAGGTGGAGTTGAAGATGACATAAAGATGGACATAGATTTCATCTTGGGTCCTTAACGTATGTTAATTGCTCCTGAAACAACAAACATTATGATGCAAGATGGTTTCTCTTTCTGGTGCGATTTAAAGGGTCACACACAAGTTACAGCTGAGGTGCTTTAGACTTGCCTATTCAAGGGCAATGCTTATGCACTGTCGCAATGAGTGGATTAATTTGGAGATTGCTGCTGACCATAGAAAGGGAGGGAACAAGCATTGACATGGGGACGGTTACTGCAGTGCACTTGAACTGCAATGTCAGAAGGATATGGTGAGAAGGAGACAGAGATGGGAAACTCTCAGAAGATGGGGGAGAATAAGGGCTCTCCATAGAAGACCCTGCCCAGTAAGTGTGTTCAGAGAGCACCCACCCGACTGAACACTGAATCAGGAGCAGTGCCTGAGGAGGCCACCAAGGAGCAGTGCCTCCCCCTTCACACTGACTGGAATCCACAAAGTTCACCGTCACGCTAACATTCTATCCGACACATCCGTCAGGAATTGCAGGTTGCCACACATAGATGCAGCAGGATGGTTAATGAGACAATGTACATCGAGCAGCGGAGATGTCATCATTTTCTCTCTCATTGGGAACACACGTCAATGCGGAGAAACATTGACATCCTGAGAGTTACCTCTCTCTGAACTTGCAGTTATTGTGCAACCACAACAAAAATGTATCTTGGTGTCCGTCTGTATTCCTGGCAGGACCTTTGATACTTCAATTCTGTCAATCCGCAATATTGATTGCTCACACCATTAGAGGAAGAGGCCGGGGATATGGCAAGGAAGGAACAGAACTGTGCCTGTGCTGAAGATGTGGGGCGAGATTCTCCACTCCCGCGCCGGTTGGGAGAATCGCCTGGGCCTCCAAAATTTCCCGGGACGCCGGTCTGGCGCCCTCCCGCAATTCTCCCAAGCGGCGGGAATGGCCCCGTCGGCCGGAGAATCGCTGGAGACACCCAAAATGGCGATTCTCCGGCACCCCTGCTATTCTCAGGCCCGGATGGGCCGAGCGGCCAGGCCAAAACGGCGGGTTCCCCCCGGCACCGTCCACACCTGGTCGCTGCCGTCGGGAACAGTGCGGGAATGCTGGGGGACGGCCTGCGGGGGGTGGGGGGGATCCGGGGGATCCTTCACCGGGGGTATACCTCAAATGTGGGATGGCCCGCGATCGGTGCCTACCGATCGTCGGGCCACCCTCTCTGAAGGAGGACCTCCTTCCTTCCACGGCCCCGCAAGATCCGTCTGCCATCTTCTTGCGGGGCGGACTCGGAGAGGATGGCAACCACGCATGCGCGGGTGACGCCAGTTATGCGGCGCTGGCCACGTCATGTATGTGGCGCCGCTTTTACGCAGCGACAAGGCCTGACGCATGTAGATGAAGCGGCCCCGATCCTAGCCCATTGTCGGGGCCTGAATCGGTCGGGATAGGGGCCGTTTCGCGCCTTCGTGAACCTTGGCACAGGAGTGGAGAATCCCGCCCGTGATTCCACTTCTACGAAGCCAGTGAGAATGCCTCCAGTTTGCAGTTGTCAGATGCTCCCACAGAGTTAAACATTGCTTTAACAAGGGAATCGCTTAGGCATGCACTGAATCCTTCTTTTCTCCATTCCAAGTGCCAGTCAGTAAAAGGGGCGGCAAACAAGGGAGACCAGCCACTGAACCAGTCCCAACGTCATCTCAGATGATGCACTGTCATGACATCATGTAACCTCCAGCAGCGCAGCGACATTCATCTCAGTGGCTGCACATTCTAAATTAGGCTCGGGGTCACAATCTGGAGGGTGCACCATTGGTCCGTGTCCACAGCTGACAGAGGAAGTGACAGCCAAGGTCTCTGACACTCGATGGACTGTTGGAGACCAGGCCCATGCTCAGCCCCAAACAGATGGAGAACCTCTGGACTCAGACCCTAAGAGACCAGATGGAGATGCTGAGACAGGCAGGGGAACAACAGAGAGAGAGGCCAGGTACAGACCGGACTGAAGGCTGGGGCTGGGGACGTTCATCCACATTTTATCTGCTGTCATGGTTCCTGTGCTCCATCACGCTAGCAGTGGATGCAGGGTAGCAGGGGCTGGGTGAGTGGGGCGTGGTACTCCATTTCTCTTGAGGATTCATGGAGATGCCATTGTTCACACAGAGAGGAGGATCACCAGTAAGGCACCTCAGTGGCTTCATTCCAGGACACTCTGAGGGTGCCCTGTTGCTCTACCTCCTCTTTGCCAATGGTCCCTTCGCCTCCAGCAGGTCAGGCGCAAAGAGGGTGCACCTGCGCCTTTGCAGGAGACCCTTAGCAGGCCGTGGGCCTTCTGGCTCCGGGCCACCATCAAACACCCACCAAAGTCCACATGGTCAACAGGGAATAGCTGTCAGCAGACTGACTGCACCACAGCTTTGGATTTCAAGGCTGCACCAAGGCACAACAATAGAAGAAGAAATATGAAGGCCTTTCGAAGGCCCTTCCCTGCCTCCCATGTCCCTGCACTTCCTCCCTGGCCCAGACAGCCTGCATCCCTCCCTGGCTCCCCATGTGACCCACACAATCTGGTTTCTTTGACAGCACTCCACTCTTCCCCACTGATTCTCCTTCCTGCATCCAACCTTCAGGCAGCTTGCCCTACTGGCAGCCGATCTCAAACATTGGGGTTGTGTTCATGAGAGGTCCCCAAGAAGGCTAAAGGAGGAGCTACTCACATGAAAGATGTGAAAGAAGTCAACCACGCCAGGTGCAGGCGACTTATTTGCAGTCAGAAATGTGAACTTTATAATTTCTGCTTGGTAGGGAACTTAATTCTTTAGATATGGCCTTTTAATGATCGTGCTAGCCATGCTAATACTTGCATAAGGATGCCGACTTCATCGGGACACTCAACCCAGCTTTAACCCACCTTTAACCCAACAATCTAATTGTAAAAGTTCATTTCCACCATCGGAAAACATATTTTTAGTCCCACGCCAAATTAAGTTACCCCCCCCACCGCCAGCCTCCCACCTGCTGGTGGGATATGAAAATTCTGATCAGATTATCCATTTCAGACTCCCCAACACAAATTATTCTTGGCCAATAAAGGCCAACTCCAAATATCTTCACTCACCAACCTTATTCTGCAAGACATCAATAAAAAACTGACGTAATCACCCTTGTCCACTCTCCTAGTGCCTGGCTTGCAGGTGACCTTGTCTGATCTCGTCCTTTTATGTCGATCTACCCAGTGCTGCAGTGTGACTGGTGGACGGCTGCTGCCTTCCATTTGGGGGGACTGCAGTTGTCCTCAAACAGCTCTGGGCCCTGAAGGCCCACAACCTGGACATTGACAGAATGGCAGTGGTGGGAACAAACACTCTCATCCTGCGCGAGGTTTGTGTACAGTTATGTCACTGCCAGTGTAATGAAGTGGTAATCTGAAGTACAGATTACTGGACTGTTCCATGAACCTGCATGTTGAAAACTGAGAGCTGCACTACGCGGCTGCACACCAGCATCTATGGATCTTGTAACCCCTGCCTGAGTTACCACTATAGCACTTTATCTTTTCCTGAATGGCCTTGGCAGTGCCACACAATCTGTGGTATTGTACCCAATGATTCTATCAACCATCTCTTCATGGGTGCTGAGGGGATGCAGGTATCCTGGCACTCTGCTGAAACCATGGGTTTCCAACCTCTTGGGTGCCACCTTCTGCAAATGAGAAGACAGAATCTCAATGGTCTGTGTACTAGTGTGCTTGGTGTGCCTGCTGCAGCTGTAGGCTGTAGAGGCATGAAGAGATGTGTGTGAGTGAGGTGGTATGAGAATGTTTGGAGTGAGACCTGAATGCTAGAGAGTGCTGCTGGGTGAATGAAGGAGGGCTGTATATTGAATAGCAACAGATACGGGTAGTGTGTTGGTCTGTGATCTACAGATACATTCACACACCCTGACCATCCATGTGAGATCATTAATTTGCTTTGTCACTGCTGCTATATCTTGAGTACGACATTCTAGGTATTAAAAGCTCTATCCACCTGCACTGGTATGTGCCTTTGGGCTGTGGGAAAGTGTGAAAATTGGAGTTTGGTGACAGAGGGAGTTCAGTGAGGAGGGAGTCAGGTGATCCTTTCCTTTTCTATCTTTCCTTGGAAAAAAGAGTGGCAGCCTTGCTGAAGAGGTCCTTAATAGACCCTAAACTCAGGAAATAAAAGTAAAGGGATTAATTTAAGGGTAAGCCATCGCAGGACAGCTTGACGATGTGGAAATGCTTCTCTTGTGAGATGTGGGAAGTCAGAGACATTTCCATGGTCGAAGGTGAAAACGTGTCCGGGAACTGTATCCAGCTGCAGCTACTGGAAATCTAGGATCTGGAGATGCAGCCGGAGTCACTGTGGGACATCCATAAGGTTGAGATCTTCATGCAAAACACATACAGTGAGGTGCTCATGCTGCAGGTAAAGAATGAATAGGCAGAAAGGAAATGGGTGACTGTCAGACAGAGTAGGTGGTGCAGGAGTCCCCTGGGTCCATCTTCCTCTCTGATGGGGTTTCTGTTTTGGATATTGTTTGGGGAGATGGTTTCTTTTGTAAGGGCCACGAAGAGTCCAGCACGAGTTTTAAGGATACAAAGTAATAACATTTATTTACTATAACATATATACAGAACAGTAGCAGTAACTTCCCTTGCTACCTACTCCTTCCTCCTGGTTCCTGGACTGGCCAGTTTATTTATACTAGGAGTTTCTCCGCCCCCCTCATTGGGGAAGCTCATACTCCCACAGGATTGTGGGATAGTCATTAGTCCCCAGCCAATGGTAAGTAGGCAGGTTATAACATCCCTCCCCCCCAAAGTCCAAGGAATCCACCGAAGACCCTGGCGAAGGAAGGTGTCGGACTCGTTTGGCAGCAGGCCGGACGCCATTTGCACGCGGCGCTGGATCAGGCGGCGTGTAACGAGACGGAGACCGGCGCTTCCGTGATGAACGGCGCGGTTGTACATCCACGGCCCGTGGACCCGAGGATTCCCCCTCTGATGCATCCTGTGTCTCCATCTCGGAGTCAGAGTCTGCTGCCTCCGTCATGTCAGCGTCTCTATCTCCATTCGGTCCCGTAACGACCTGCGCAGGCTTCGAGTGAGGCACCAGTGGAAGATTGTGAGGACTACCTTCCCTTGTCTCTGGTCTCTGCGGCTGTTGAGGTGAGCTCCGGGGGCGGGGAATCTTTTGAAGGGATGATCTTCTGGACAGATCGTGGTCTACATGTTTTCGCTGGAGACGACCCTGGGCTTGCACTTGGTAAGATATAGGGCCCGTTTGGCGAAAGATTACACCAGGAACCCATTGGGCACCACCAGCAAAATTCCGCATGAATACTGGGTTACCGGGCGCAAACTGCCGAATCGGACGATGCCGAGAAAATCCCTGTCCCTGCCGTTCTTGTGTACGGCGTACTTTTGCGCCAATGTCCGGGAAAACCATACTAAGGCGGGTGCGAAGTCTCCGGCCCATTAGGAGATCTGCGGGAGCTACCCCAGTCACTGCATTGGGGGTGGTCCTGTACGTAAACAAAAAGCGAGCCAGTCTTGTGTCCATTGATCCGGAAGACTGCTTCTTTAGGCCTCTTTTGAATGTCTGCACTCTGCCAACCCATTTGAAGCCGGGTGGTAAGGGGCAGTGCGGATATGGCGGATGCCGTTCATCTTTGTGAACCTAGCAAACTCCTCACTCGTGAATGGAGTGCCATTATCCGTGACCAGCACCTCGGGGAGGCCATGCGTACTAAACGATAAACGCATCTTTTCAATTGTTGCGC
The DNA here is from genome assembly GCF_047496885.1 of Scyliorhinus torazame. Lineage (NCBI taxonomy): Eukaryota > Metazoa > Chordata > Chondrichthyes > Carcharhiniformes > Scyliorhinidae > Scyliorhinus > Scyliorhinus torazame. Next base: position 55,833,611 of record NC_092723.1, on the reverse strand, counting down.
AGGACGTTGTCCCCTGCATCTTATGCACCTCTAGCCATTTGGACTGGGCGTCAATTAGTAGAAGGAACATGGATCCTTGAAAAGGGCCTGCGAAATCTGCATGCAAGCGTGCCCAAGGCCGCCCTGGCCATTCCCAGTGATGTAGGGGCGCGGCCGGCAGAAGCTTCTGATGCTCCTGGCAAATGGAGCAGTTTTGGGCCACCTTCTCAATGTCGGTGTCGAGGCCTGGCCACCAGACATAGCTCCGGGCCAACATTTTCATTTTGGTCACGCCTGGATGCCCATTGTGCAAGTCTGATAGTATCAGTTCCTGGCCTTTTTCCGGGACAATCACACGCGTCCCCCACAAGAGGATGTCGTCTTCCACGCTGAATTCTGACAGCTTGGAGGAAAATGCCCGCAACTCGCCTGGGAGCTGTCTATGCTGCCCACCATACAGGACTATGTGCCGAACCTTTGACAGGACTGGATCTGTCTGGGTCCACTCACGGATCTGTGATGCCGTGACAGGCAAGGTGGCCATAAAATTTAGGGTTGCAACCACCTCACCGGTCGTGGGGGTCGACATGGGGCCGGTCGATAAAGGCAATCGGCTCAGTGCGTCGGCATTTGCTATCTGCGTACCTGGTTTGTGCTCCAGAGAATACTCGTATGCAGCAAGCAACAAAGCCCAGCGCTGGATCTGTGCAGAACCAATGGGCGGTATTGGCTTATCCTCTCTGAAAAGTCCCAGCAGGGGCTTATGATCAGTCACGATAGTGAAATGGCGGCCGTACACGTACTGGTGGAAGCGTTTCACCGCAAAAACCACTGCCAGGCCCTCCTTCTCGATCTGCGCGTACTTTTTCTCCGCTGCAGTCAATGTGCGGGAGGCGAAAGCTATCGGTTGCTCGGCCCCGTTCTCTATCTTGTGGGACAGGACGGCCCCAATACCATACGGGGATGCATCACATGTGACGAGCAAAGGCTTTCCAGGATCATAGTGGGTTAGTAACCCAGACGACGACAATTGTTGCTTTACCCGCCGGAAAGCGGTTTCTTGCGGCTGACCCCAAACCCAGGTGTGATTTTTCTTTCTCAGAAGGTGCAAAGGGGCCAGCGTAGTTGCCAGATTGGGGAGGAACTTCCCGTAATAGTTTACGAGACCGAGAACGAAGATGCGAAGTGTCAGTCGGGGTGGGGGCATGTTGAATTGCACGCACCTTCTCTGCGACGGGGTGCAGACCTTCGCGGTCCACCCGATAACCTAGGTAGACTACTTCCTTTGCCTGAAATACGCACTTTGTGCGACGTAAACGGACTCCAGCCTCTGAAAGGCGTCTAAGGACAGCCTCCAGATTTCCAAATGTTCTTGCTCCGATGTCCCTGTAATCAAAACGTCATCTAGGTAGACAGCCACACGTGGTAAACCTCTCAAAATGCCCTCCATAACACGCTGAAAAATTGCGCAGGCAGAGGATACTCCAAAGGGCAACCGTGTATATTCATACAGGCCCCGGTGTGTATTAATCGTTACATATGGTCGGGAGGCAGGGTCCAGCTCCAACTGCAGGTAGGCGTGACTCATATCTAATTTTGTGAACGAGTGTCCACCTGCAAGTTTCGCGTAGAGATCCTCTATGCGAGGCATTGGATATCGGTCGAGTCGGGAAACTGTATTCACTGTAAGGTTATAGTCGCCACACAAGCGAACTGTGGCATCTGGCTTCATTACAGGTACAATTGGTGCTGCCCAGTCAGCAAAACGGACGGGCCTGATAATACCCAAACTCTCCAAACGAGTGAGCTCCCCTTCTACCTTCTCGAGCAAGGCGTAAGGCACTGGGCGCGCCCGGAAATAGCGCGGCGTGGCTCCTGGTTCAACTTGGATACGGGCTACGGCCCCTTTTATTTTCCCCAAACCAGGCTGGAATACATCTGGGTATCGTCCTAGTACCTCAGTCAACCCTTCAGAAACTGTTTGGAGGATGTGCTGCCATTGCAACCGCAAATGGCGCAACCAGTCCCGACCCAACAGGCTGGGCCCATGGCCGCGCACCACGATAAGTGGGAAACGCCCCTCCTGGCGTCCATAGACAACAGGGGTCATTGTAGTTCCTGCAATGTCCAGTGGTTCCCCCGTGTAGGTGGCCAACCTGGCCTGTGATTCAGTTAATGTAAGGGACTGTATACCCTGCTTGATGCGGTCGAATGTCCTCTGGGCGATCACGGAGACCGCTGCGCCAGTATCCAACTCCATCTCAAGCGGGTGGCCATTGACCCGTACTGTCACCTTAATGGGGGCGACACGGGGAGCTGCCACACAATGCAGCTGCAGGCAGTCGTCCTCCGTCTCCACGTCCTCAGGAGTAGTCGCCGCAGGTTCATCCACATGGAAGGTACGGCCTCTGGGCTGGTCCCAGTTATGGCCCCTGGGCTGGTCCCAGTTTCGGTCGGAACGACGACGCCTCTGGCGTCCCCAGGACCGCCTTCCGCGACGGGGTCGGCGCCTACAAGTCTGACACGGACATGGCTCCTCATCCATTGGCTCTGGAGAAGGCTCCCTTCGGGGAAGAATGTCCGGTGGCCACTGGCATCGGTCCGGACGTTACCTCGCACAAGGTATCGCAGGAGTGCGGGGAGACGTTTTTAGATGGAAAGGGTTGTGCCCCAAGGCATGTACTTCCATTCCCTGAAGCTCCTGTACTCCTCGCTCTGCGCTCTCTCGGGACAAGACTATTTGAATGGCCTGTTGAAAAGTCAATGTTGGCTCCGCTAACAACTTTATCTGGGTGGCTGCATTGTTAATACCGCAAACCAAACGGTCGCGTAACATTTCTGACAAGGTCTCACCATAGTCACAGTACTCCGCAATCCTGCGTAGCCTGGATAGAAAATCGGCAAGGGATTCTCCAGGGGTCCTCTCAGTGGTATTAAACCGGTAACGCTGGACTATCGTGGATGGGGTTGGGTTAAAGTGTTGCCCCACTATATTCACAAGTTCATCAAACGTTTCGGTGTCCGGCGCAGCTGGGTACGTAAGGCTCCTAATCACCCCAAACGTATGCGGGCCGCAGGCGGTGAGCAATATGACCACCTGGCGCTCGTTTTCGGTGATATTGTTTGCCCGGAAATAGTAACGCATCCGTTGTGTGTACTGATTCCAGCTTTCCAGCGCAGCATCAAAAACATCCAAACGTCCGTACAGAGGCATGGTATAATAGAAAACAACTTCCAACCTGTATCCAACAAAAATCCAGGGAGGTGGCTTCAGCAGTGTAGACAGCTATTCACTTTTACCTTCGTCGCCAGTTTTGTAAGGGCCACGAAGAATCCAGCACGAGTTTTAAGGATACAAAGTAATAACATTTATTTACTATAACATATATACAGAACAGTAGCAGTAACTTCCCTTGCTACCTACTCCTTCCTCCTGGTTCCTGGACTGGCCAGCTTATTTATACTAGGAGTTTCTCTGCCCCCCTCATTGGGGAAGCTCATACTCCCACAGGATTGTGGGATAGTCATTAGTCTCCAGCCAATGGTAAGTAGGCAGGTTATAACAGTTTCTTAGGGGAGCGCAGCAAGAATTAAGTCCGAGCGGCTCAGTATCTCGGGAGGGTGGGGGGGGGGGGGGGGGGGAGCGCGGTGGGGAGAGAATGGGAGAGCAACAGTAATAGGGGATTCTTTTGTAAGGAGAGAAGAGAGGCATTTCTGTGGCCGCAGATGTGACACCAGGATGGTATATTGCATCCCTGGTGCCAGGGTCAAGGATGTCACTGAGAGGCTGCAGGACATTCTGAAGGAGAAGGGTGAACAGCCAGAGGTTGTTGATCGACATGGGTACCAACAACACAGTTAAGAAGACGGATGAAGACCTGAAAGCCAAATATTGGGAGTTGGGAAATAAATTAAAATTAGGACCTCAAATTCTGAGATTACCACACTCTGCACTTACTCGGTCCGTTTCCCTCTATTTCCTCCCTAGTCATGTATCCATCCAGATGCCTCTTAAATGTTGCTAACGTGCCAGCTTCCACCATTGCTGCCTTTCTTTACCTATTGTAAATATGGCAGTCAATGAAGTTGCCCTTCTTCCTTTGGATCAATATTCTATTGCTCAGAGTTGCCAGGTATCAAATGATACCACCACAAGGTTCAACCGGCTAGCGATCAAAGAGCCAAACACCAGTTAGTTAGTTAAAGATCAAGGGTACTTTATTTACACACACAATTGATCATGCAACATAAACACTACTAGTTAAACTACACCTATCAACTATGACAACCTGTACTTAACTTCAGGCACCCAGCTTAGGTCAGAGGAACAGTGGCCATTGTTCGGATCTGTATCGGGTCTGTAGAAGTAACTGCTGCTCAGCTAGGCTCATCCGTCTGGTAGTGGGCGTTGAACTTGAACTTGCTTCTGGTGGTGCTGCACTTGGAAGTGGACTTTGCCGGAGCGCCAGGTCCAAGAGAGGCCGAACACATGGTGGACTCTCTTCTTATGCTTGGGGGTTTTCGCGCACTTTTGGGCGGTCCTTCAGTTTGGACCCGACTAATTGGGTGATCCCTGATCATTGCGTTCGATTTGAACCAATAAATGGGCGGGTGACATGATGGCTGGGCGTGTCGCAAGCCCCTAGTACAGGGAGTGGCGCCAAAATGTCTGGGGTTGTATCGGTCGCTCAATTATCAGTCCTTTGTCTGGCGGAGATGGGCCATCAAATGCTAATCGGTTGGGGGTTTCGATACCGTCTGGATTACTCACTCGCAAATATACATTCAGGCTCTGAGCCTGCCTGAATCTCGCATTGTCCATTTTTCCCGCTATGCTTTGCGACCTTCTCTGTTCCTGGTTGTAAGTGGCCATCCCAGATGGCTACACCACATCCTCTGGTAGCAGGTTCCAGGCACCCACCACTCTCTGCGTGAAAACTCCCTTAAACCTTCCCCCTCTCACCTTGAACCTCTGCCACCTTGTAATTGACACTTTCACCCTTGGAAAAAGCCTCTGCCTCCCAGAAAATCAATGGGCTACACAGAGGGGGAACAGTTCATGCCGGTTAAAACCTCTTCAATATTCTTTCCACAGCAATTACGTCCTCCCTGTAATTTGGTGACTAGAATTGCACACAATACTCCAGTTGTGGCCTCACCAGTGTTTTATGCAATTCCAACATTACATTTTTACTTTTATTTTCTATACCTCTGCCAATGAAGCAGATAATTCCATATGCTTACTTTACAACCTTGTCTATTTGAACTGCTGCCTTTAGGGGCCTGTGTATTTGTGCACTAAGATCTCTTGCTTCATCTACCCCTCTTAGTATATTCCCATTAATTGTTTAATATTGCCCCATGGTATTAAAACATATCAGGGGTGCTTTTTAGGCCACAGAGGCATAACCTGTTAGTTGCCTTGGCACTTCACTGGATTATTTCCCGTCCCTCTGTACCCTTTAGTCCCTCTGCACTTGCCTTTCCCACCCCCTCCCTGCCTGTTCTCTTCCCCCCCCCCCCCCCCACCCAGTTCATTTTTTAAAGTAACACTGAAATCAATATTATCAATTTCTTTTGTGTTGTCAGGATGTGTCGGCCCCCGACAGGTTGGATGAAGTGAAAGCAGGGTTTCATGGAGCATCTCTGTAAACAGATTTCAGCAAAACTGAAACCTGTTTTTAAGAAAATATTAAACAACTCTGTGTGTAAACAACAAACTGTGAGTGAATTCACCTATGCAGTTACATTTTCCAGTGACAACATGCATAAATTTGATTTAAAACTACAAAAATAATTGCACCATCAGCAGGAGCAAAGCGCATGCAGAGAAAACAAATAGAGTTAATCAGTTAGGCTCCAGGCGCCACCAAGGGATTTCAAGGGTTGTGATAGTTAGAGGTCACTGCTATTATCTCCATGCTGTTACGTAGTTACATTGCGATCATTAACAGAATGGAACAGGTCTAATCTCAAATTGCAATATGATCTCAAACTTTACTGTTTTTTGCGCATTCCAAATGTCAGTGAGATTGCTCATCGGGAAACGGCCTATTGACTCCTGATACTATAACTCATCTCCTTTTCTTCAAGTTGCAGAACCAAGGTGAACACCTATTGGAATGACACCATCAAGGGAGTAAAGAGAAAATATGAGATAAATCAGGGAGTAGTGATTCCTGAGGACCAAGGTGTGGTTTTAAAGGCCCTTGTGGGAGGAGCGAAAGGCCAGAGGCAGGAAAGGAATTCCCAGAGCCTGTCAAGCAATGTGATGGAATTGGAATGTAGTCTTATTTGTACCATAGGGCATTTAGGAAATCTGCACTTTTTGCATTCTAAATATGTAGAGAACTAAAATCAGTAATAAAACGGGATTGAGTTGAAATCTGAGTTTGACTTTTCAGATTCCAATATTTGATCATATTCTGAAATTATTGTATTTGAGTGGAGGTGCAACTTTGGAAATTATTGAGACCTCTTTGGCACACCCTCACTGGTACAATGTACACAGCGGTGGCAGCAAAAAGCTCACGGAGGGACGGTAGGAATCAATTAACAGTCAATTTAAGAAGTGTCATGTAGGCCTCAACATGAGCCACTGCAAGTATTTGGGCCTCGTCCATAAAGTCAACTGAGTAGCGTTATCAAAAAGCTTGTAGAAAGAAAGGCAGCAGCAGTACACTAACAATACACAGAACAATGATGTTTTGTGGATAGGTACAGAAAAACGTGATGTATGCTGTATTTGATTTAAATACATTTTTTCTGCTTTTATCCCGCTCCATACACTTTCAGTTTGTTATGGAAACTAATTCCACTAATTGGACGGCACGGTAGCACAGTGGTTAGCAATGTTGCTTCACAGCTCCAGGGTCTCAGGTTCGATTCCCGCCTTGGGTCACTGTCTGTGAGGAGTCTGCACATTCTCCCTGTGGGTTTCCTCCGGGTGCTCTGGTTTCCTCCAACAGTCCAAAGATGTGCAGGTTAGGTGGATTGGCCATGATATATTGCCCTTAGTGTCCAAAATGGTTAGGTGGGGTTACTGGGTTACGGGGATAGGGTGGAGGTGTGGGCTTAAGTAGGGTGCTTTTTCCAAGGGCCGGTGCAGACTCATGGGCTGGATGGCCTCCTTCTGCACTGAAAATTCTATGATTCCATGATTCTGTGATAATTGAGCCAATCATTTAAATAGTTTCTCCCAATTATGCAATGTTTGAAATGTTTTATAACAATAACTTTATTGTAAAAAGCAAAATAATTTAGCAAAAAATCCAAATAACAAACTCACTCAAAACAAATGAATAGTTAAAAAGGAGAAATGTATATTTACAACACTAAATTCAAACTCTTTAGTTACAAAAGCACACATTGGTCATACAGCTTTTTACAAAGGATTGGCCATTTTAAACAGGTTTAAGAATTAGGAATGATTATTTTTTACTAATAAAGCAACCCTTTTGAGTCAACAAACCCTATGCACATCACACATCAAAAATGTATAAAAATAAAAAAGCTTCATACTGTATTATAAAAAGGCACATGGAAAGAGCAAATGCTAGCGATCAGTTTGGGGTGTTGTCCTCCAGGAAGCTGTTTGGTGAATCCTCTGGTGTGATACTGTCCACTATAGAGGAGAGAGAGCACAAGCTGCCACTTCCAGAAGACTGGACCTTAGTCACAGATAGCAGGTGATCTAAAAAAAATTAATAACACCATAGGTAACAAACAACATTTGTTGATTAATTAATCTGAAATGTTACATCACGGAAACAGTGGTGTTTGAATTCTGACAATTAGAATGAGAGAATAAAAGATGCACTGGAGCCTGTGTCATTATTGCCGGTTGGAAGGTAGCCATTTCTTAAGAAATGCTATGATGTGGAGATGCCGGCGTTGGACTGGGGTGAGCACAGTAAGAAGTTTTACAACACCAGGTTAAAGTCCAACAGGTTTGTTTCGATGGCATTAGCTTTCGGAGCGCAGCTCCTTCCTCAGGTGAATGGAAGGAGGAAGGAGCAGCGCTCCGAAAGCTAGTGACATCGAAACAAACCTGTTGGACTTTAACCTGGTGTTGTAAAACTTCTTACTAAGAAATACTGCCAGACGTGGTACTAATGATGTAACTATTAAAGTCTGACCTGTTGTTCATGCCCAAAGAGAAGACATGTCTTCTTGGTTTAAAGTTTAAACAAAGCAATAAACCTTGATCAATTTGAATGACAATTGCCATGACTGACTGGGCTCTCCCTGCTCTCCCCGGTCTCTCTGTAGCCTTCGCTATGGTTGATCATAGAATCCCTACAGTGCAGAAAGGGGCCATTTGGCACATCGAGTCTACACAGTACCTCTGAAAGAATACCCTACCATGGCCCACTCTCTCGCCCTATACCCGCACCCCACCTAACCTGCACATCCCTGGACACTGGCTCTTCACAGTAACTTCATTGCAGTGTTAATGTAAGCCTATTTGTGGCAATGATACAGATTGTTATTATTATAATGGCCAATTTAGCATGACCAATCCACCTAACACACATATCTTTGGATTGTGGGAATAAACTGGAGCATCCGGAGGAAACCCACACAGACACGGGGAGAATGTGCAAACTCCACAGTCACCCAAGGCCAGAATTGAACACGGCTCCCTGGCGCTGTGAGGCAGCAGTGCTTACAACTGTGCCACTATGTTGCCCTGATCATCCCATCTTAGCCACTGCCTTTCTTGAAATAATTAATTTTACTGGTTCTTAGCTGGTGACTATGAGCTTGCTTCCCAGTGAGCTAGTCAAGGAATGTTGATGAAATCTATGCAGGGGTGATAATCTGGGCTGTTTTCCTCCTAACTGACCAGGGTGGTATGGACACTTTACAGCAGTCTTGTTAGCTTTACACACAGTTTTATGCGGTGTGAAATTTTGCCCTCTTTTAAAAGAATTCGAAAGGTTGCTGTGATGTGCGGAGAATGAAAAGCAAATTACAGCGCCTTATTAGAAAAGACAATGAGATGGTCGGCCATTGGATAGGAATGTGCCTCCTCGGACCCAAGCTAGCTCCAACCATGAAAGTGCAAATTATGTTTCCACTTCACTGATTTATTGGGGGGGATGGGGAGGGGTCTTAATGAACAAAATAACTCACAATATGGGATTTTTTTTCTACTTTGAGGTTAGCCATGAAACATCCAGTGTTGCTGGAGGTGATATAATTCTTCCTGTGGTTAAAAAAAAGAAAGATTTCCCCCACCAATCTCTCCTGGGCTGTACCTACCCCTGCGGTTGTTGTACGGGTTGTTGCAGTGATCAGAGGAGCTGTTCCACTCGGGGCTGCAGGAGGCGCTGTTGGATCCACACTCGCTGGGTACGCCGACCTACAATTGCAGGAATGGAAAAATGACCAGGGATGGATATAATTTACAAAGACTATTTATAGCAACACTCGAACTGCATTCGGATCTACAGTCTTCTGAACTCGCAGAGCCACAGTATTCCAAGTTTATTGTATCTTTTTTGTTTAAACAGTTGTTTGAAACACTCCCCACAGCCCCTGCGTGAAAGCTGCAATAAAATCAAGTGAATCGTTTCAGTTCCCTGAATGGAGCCTCTCGTGTAAATGGTGACATCCTGCCCCCCCCCCCCCGCTCCCCTCCACTGATGCACCTGCAGAATCTGTTAGCATCAATTATACATTTTGATCAACTTATTTCACTAAAATTACACAATGAATGTACTTTATTGGCGGTTAAAGCGCTTTGGGACTCTGCGGTGGTGGTGGCAGGCACTATAAAATGCAAGTCTTTCCCTCGCCCCTCGCCACGGGACACAGCCGTCACTTTGAGCGCCTTTTTAAACGAGTCTTTTCCACCCGCTGTCGATTTAAAATATTTGAGTGAATATTTCAAACTTGACCAAAACCCAGCAATCCTCCCATTTACCTATTTTGATATCAGTGTTATTCAAAGTAGCGGCGATGAGCTGATCGGGATCTGCATGCACAGTCAGGGACTGCAGAGATGAGACTTTGCTGAATTTTCAGAGCGGGGTTTCCAACATTACAGCAGTGGCAACACTTCAAGGATGGGGAGGGGGGAGTAGTTAATTTGGGTCGTGAAAGGCGCTGCATTATTTCTAAACTTCAGAAAGGAATGTTTGCCAGACAGCAGAACAATCATGAAGGCAAAGAAGGGACGCGCTATGCTTTAAACAAGAACAATTCACAATCCTGGGGATGGTGCCAGAGCAAAGCAGAGTGAGGAACTCCCATCAACTCATCCCAGACCATTGCCCAGGCTCCTGTCATCCCATCAACTGGGTGGCTTTGCTCTGCAGGGCTGTGAGGTTGACTATGCTGCTGCTTCCTGTGGCATTTTAGACTGGGACTGTCAGCTGCATCCGTTCAGTTGTGTGCGGGATACTTGCCACAAGGCGTGTGTTGCGGCTGCTCTCACTGTAGTGCAGCTTGTCCTGCTGGTTCAAGGTGCTGAGCAGGGCTTGGAGCCGCTCGATGTACTGGATGGCGCTGCGGAGGATCTCCACTTTGGGCAGCCTCTGGTTGGGGTTGAGCAGAGTGCTGCGCTTCAGAGCCTCGAACGCCTCGTTCACTTTCTTCAGCCTCCGCTTCTCCCTCAGGGTAGCCGCCTTCCTCCTGTCCAAGGTCACCGATTTCCTCTTGCAGCTTTTGCACGCCCACAGCAAGCACTGGCCGGGGCAGCCCTGCTGTTGCTGTTGCTGCTGCTGCTGTTGGAGCTCCGACACCGGGTACATGTGCTCTTCCAAGCCGGCTTCCAGTGACCTGCCATCGGCACACAAACCAGCCCCCAGCCGCTCCTGGTAGACCGGCTGCTCAAAGCCTTGCAAACGGGAGGGGAACAAATTTTCGTTGTCGAAAAAGCGTTGGTCTGTAAAGTAGTAAGGGTTGGTTTCGAATAGCTCCATTATCAATGGGGCTTTTTAGTCTCAAGTTATCTCAAGCACCAACTGCAGAAGAGTATGTCGACGCCAACTGTTAGGTGGCATTTAAAGTCTCAGCTGGCATGAAATCACTGAGATATATATAGAAAGCGCAGAAATTCTATCCCAACTCTTAGCTGTCGTCCTGCATCACAACTTCAATCTGATTTCACCTATTCCCAGGAGGGCGGGGGCGCACTGCCTCAAAGCTATGGCCAAATAAAAATAAAAAAGTCTTCGCTTTGGAATATATCAACACGCTCAGGTCGAAGTTGGAAACTCGCTTTGGTGGTTAAATAGCTCGTAATACAACACACCTGCCCAGGGCTTGTTCAAGTTTCCACGTGGAGGGATAAATGTCCTTCCTGACTCATCCGGGAGTAGATTTGGGAATTGCTGGAGAAGCTGGAATGGGTCAGGCGGGAGAGCCATTGCCTTTGGCTTAATGTTTAAACTCCCAGAAATAATAACACGGCCATTGTTTATTTACTGGAGAAACTGAGCGTGTATCGCTTATATTTCCTTTTCAGCAATAATCAGCATAGTTGGTCCAGTGGAACTGTTATCATAGTTTTCCAATTGCCCCCCTATTATGAACCTGTTGGAGATGGATTTTGCAGCATGCACGGGGGTTAACTGAATGGAATAGTTCGGAGCCGGCGCGGTAATGTTTGAAGTGCTCTCAGTGCTGAAATTGCTCTCTGAACATGTTTGGACGCACGTGGGTCTCGAGACACGGGCAGCAAAAGGTCAGCTGGAACCCGTTTTCACTTTCACCGGGCAGTCTTCACACCTTGTAAACTTTCACAGAAAGCCCCTAACTATTCCGGCGTCAGCATCCAGTTACCGCGCCCAGGATAGTCTTCATACGCACCAATCAAGAACTACTTTTTGTTTTCAAACCCTTTGCGATTCATTCCCTGCCCGAGGAGGATTAGATCCCTGTGATGCCTGGTGTCAAGTTAAACAGTGATGGATGATGGCGAATGTTAAAATAACACAAGGCCTCCATTGTGCCGATTATTAATGATGAACGTGTTGGAATCAGTCAGTCAGAGTCAGTCCCTGCCAACAGAGTGTTCCCTATTACTAGGGCTTCGAGCAGGCGCTGCTTTAATACACATCCACCATCTGACAACAGTAAATGTCTCCTCACAGCACAGGGGCAGACTTCACAACATCACATTCCTAAAAGTTTTGTGAAATCTATTTTTTCCAGTTCTGTCTTCTCCACTATTGTGTTTGCCTACACACCCACAGTCTGTGTCCTTCAAAGTCATTTATTGAATATCAGGCAAAGAAGTTACTGTAAATGCAATGTTTTACAATTAGTTCTGATTTTGAAACGTATTCTCCACCCCAAAATCAACTTCTTCAATCTACTAACGCACTTCAGACTTTATTGAAGTCATTTTAATGGGCAGACTGGGCAGCTCTTGTTTCTGAGACAATTAGTAAGATATTAAAGTACCTGGCAGACTGCACATTTAAAAAAATAGATGCATTTAAGGGGAAGCCCGATAAACATATCAGGAAGAAAGGATGTGTTAATTGGGTGAGATGAGGTAAGTTGGGAAGAGATGTGGAAAGTCGGCACTGGCACAGTGAGCGGAGTGGCTTGTTTTTGTGATGTGATTTCTATGTGGATTTTCTCAGAACTAAACTCTGTTAATCAGAACTTTAAAACTTATTGAGAATGAAGATTTTAAAGGGGCCCTTTTCGGGTCACTTTGGAAAACCTGTTACTTTGTTTACTGATATGGCACAATAATTTACAATCTTGTTGATGGCTACCATTGCACCACTTAATAACATCAAGACTGAGCTAGTGGTGTCTATCTCTTGGTGTCTCCCAAAGACACAAGCTCTTCATTTCAAAAGTAACTTAGACAAAAAACTTTAATTCGAGCAACCGGTCTTCCCTTATTCCAGACTTCTTTAAACATTCTGATAGCAGTTACGACAGGATCATAGGAACAGGAGTAGACCATTCCGCCCACCGAGCCAGCCCAACATTTAATATGATCATAACTGATCAGACATTTCAACGCCTTTAACACTCACCACCCCATAACCTTTTGTGTTACTGTAAATCTGAAATCTATCAAGTTTTGCCTTAAACATGCACAATGACTAAGCTTCCACAGATAATTCCAAAAACCCCTAGGTAAAGAAATTTCTCCTCATCTTGGTCCGAAGCAGCCATCTCCTTATTTTGAAATTGTGCTCCTGGTTTTAGACTCCCCAATCAAGGAAAACTTCTTACCTGCATCTACCATGTCTATTTCTTCAAATATTTGATAGGTTTCATTGAATGCCTACAGTGCAGAAGGAGGCCATTGGCCCAACGAGTCTGCATCCACCCTTTGAAAGAACACCCTACCCATGTCCACTCACCCAGCCCTATTCCCCTAACCTAACCTGCACATCCCTGGGCACTAAGGGGAAATTTATCATGGCTAATCCACCTAACTGGACTAATTTGGACTGTGGGAGGAAACCGGAGCACCTGGAGGAAACTCACACAGACACGTGGGAATATACAAACTCCAAGCAGACAGGCAGAATTGAACCCGGGTCCCTGGTGCTGTGAGGCAGCAGTGCTAACTACTGTGCCACCGTGCTGACTTTCAGTGAGATCACCTCTTATTCTTTGAAACTCGGGAGAAGACAGGTCCAGGTTGCCCATCCCCGGAACAAAGCTGGTAAAGCTTCTTTCCACTCCCTCTGTGGCAATAATATCCTTTTTGAGGCAGGGGATCAAAACTGCACTCAATAAAAAGTCCCGAAAGATGTGCTCATTGGGTGAATTGGACATTCTGAATTCTCCCGAACAGGCACTGCAGTGTGGCGACTGGAGGATTTCCACAGTAACGTCAATGCTAATGTAAGCCTACTTGTGACACTAATAAAGATTATTATTATTACTAGAGGATTTTCACAGTAACGTCAATGCTAATGTAAGCCTACTTGTGACACTAATAAAGATTATTATTATTACTCCAGGTGCGATCTAACCAAGCTTCTATACAATTGAAGCAAGACCTCACTACTCCTGTCCTCAAATTCTGTGGTGATAAAGGCCAACATTCCATTCGCCTTGCTGCGCCTGCACAATGAAATACCTGTGACTGTTTTTGCCACGGATTTATTATTCTTCGCAGTAAGATTATGCTTTCTCCAAATGAAATAAAGACTGACAAGTGCCCAGGACACAATGGTTTCCACCGCAGGGAGTTGGAGGACGTAGGTGAAGAAGTCGCTTTGACCATAAACTTCCAAAGTGCTCTTGATCTAGAAATTGCCCCTTTAGGTTGGAAAATTGCAAATGTTATTTTAAAAATGCGTGAAAAAAAAGTACAGGAATTTATAGAAATGTTCATCTAAGATCTGTAATGGGGAAGTTACTGGAATCAATCATGAAGGACAGATGTATTTTCATCAAAGGAATTTGATCTAATCAGAGGGAGTCAACATGGATTCACAAATGATAGGTCATGTCGAACAACCTAATAGAATTTATTTATGAAGTAACTAAAATGGTAAATAGGGAGATGCTTATAGATGTAATTAATATGCTTACATGAAGTTCCAGATAGTATTCAGTGACACTCCATACAAGAGACTATTAACCATTATTAAAGTGTGTGAAATTGAAGCCAAATTATTGACTTGGTTCAGAGATTGGCGAGTTGGTAGACTAGAGATAATGCTAACATACTCAAATTGGAAGGAAATGACTAACCAATGTCACACAAGGTATCTGTGCTGAGAACTCAACATATCAATATATTTATTAATGAATTATATAATACAATAGAGAACTATACATCAAAGTTTGCCAAAAACACAAAGATTGGTGGCATAATAAAAAGTATACATGGTAGGATAAAATTACAGAGACATTGATAGATTAAGTAAATGGGCCAAATTGTTGCAGATGGATTCAAATGCATATAAATGTCAGTTCATCTATTTTGGACGAAAAAATGGATAGAGATGAATATTTCTTAAATGGTGAAAACTGGGGATTGTGAAAACCCAATGAGGTATAGGGTTCCATGTACACATCATTAAAATGTCATAGTCAGGTTAAAAAGAAAATTAAAAAGCTAATGGAATGTTAGCCACAGGGTTAGGAGTAATTTATTAGCTTGGATAGAGGACTGGCTAACCACCAGAAAACAAAGAGTTGGCATAAATGGGTCTTTTTCTGGTTGACAAGATGTAACCAGCAGGGTGCCACAGGGTTCGGTCCTCAGGCCCCAATTATTTACAATCTATATTAATGACTTGGATACAGGGATAGAAGGCACTGTAGCTAAATTTGAGAATTACACTAAAATGGGTGGGATTGTAAGTTGTAATAAAGAAATAAGAAATGTACAAATGGATATGGATAGGTTAGGCGAGTGGGTCAAAATTTGGCAGATGGAGTTTAAAGTGGATAAGTATGACAATATTCATTTTGGTTGGAAAAATAGAAAGATAACCTATTATTTAAATATTCCTGAAGTATTGTGCACAGTTTTGGTCCCCATACTTGAGGAGAGATGTAGTTGTATCGGCGGCAATTCGGAGGAGGTTCACTAAATTGATTCCAGAGATGAGGAGTTTTATGAAGAGAGATGAAACAGTTTAGGCCTGTACTCTCTTGAGTTGAGAAGAATGAGAGGAGATCTAATTGAGGTATATAAGACGATAAAGGGGATTGACAAAGTAGACTTAGAGAGGATGTTTCCTCTCTTTTTTTTGAGGTTATGTATTGGTTTTATTCTGGGTGAAGTTTTGTTCTGAATTTTAAGCATAGCGATCACAAGAGGTTGAATGAAAAGCACCTCATTCTCAGACCGCTGATCCTCTTCAATAATCTCCAAAACTGCCGCCTTTTCTTCATTTCACTGAATTTCCCAATCTCAATCCTCTGAAGGAAGATATCAAGTAGCCAGTGTTGACCTTTTTGGTTTCACTAAAATTCGGTTCTATCTCCATCCCAACTGAATCAAATTTCCTTTTGTGAATTTTTGTTGGCTGACTGTAAAGAATAAAGTAACGTTCCGAGCTCAGTGTTCCCTCCAGCATTGCCCCCGGGCCCCCCTGCAGCACCTCCGGCTCCCAGCGCCCGGGCAGCGGCTCCGGGAGGAGCGGCCGCCGCCTCAGAGGCCGATCATCATACAGCTGGCTCACGGCGGACCGAGGATGTTTCCTCTTGAGAGCAGGAGATCATAGTTTTAGGATAAGGAGCAGCAGATTTAAAACAGAGATGAGGAGAAATTATTACTCGCAAAGGGTCATGAATCTGTGCAATTCACTACCCCAGAGTGCGGTGGATGCCGGGACATTGAGTAAATTTAAGGAGCTGATACACAGATTTTTATTTAGGAATGGGGTGAAGGGTTATGGAGAACGGCAGGAAAGTGGTGTTGACGCCGAGAGGATCTATGATCATATTGAATGGCGGAGTGGGCTCGAGGGGCTGAATTGCTTGCTCCTCGTTCTTATGTTCTTATAACTAGAGGGCTAGAATGCAAAGAGAAAGAATTTTGGAAATAGCTATCCAAAGCCCTAATTGGTAGACCACAACCAGATTACTGTTTACAATTCTGGACACTGGAGCTTAGAAATTATATTTTGACATTGGATGGAGTTCCCAGAGTGTCACCACAGAACTCCAAGGTTTAGATTATAAGGAAAGATTTCATAAACTAACCTTATATTCCTTGGAATACAGAAGGTTAAGAGGTGAATTGATTAAGATTTTACAATTGTGAAAGCAATTGATAGGGTAGATAGAGAGAAACATTTCTTGCTGGTGGGGAATTCTAGAACACGGCGACATTACCTTAGAATCAGAAACAGGCCATGAGTACAGAGGTTAGGAAATACTTCTTCGGACAAAGCGTGGCAACAGTGTAGCACTCTCTCCCATCAAAAATAGTAGATACAAGGTCAATTAGTAACTTTAACTCTGACATACAGACTTTTACGAGCTAAGAGTATGAAGGGATTGGAAGGAGCAAGGATACAGATCAGCCCTGGACCCATTGAATGGCAGCATAGAGCTAAAGAGCTGAATGAGCTTCTCCTGTGTATATCCCAGGATGGTGCTCATGGTATTTGGAGAACATTCTGCTATATACTGAAGAGTGTTGTAATGCAATAGAAAATGTATTATTCTACTGCCTGAGGTACAGTTTAAAGTGAATCGTTGCCTTAATGTCACCAAGTCGAAATCTAATAAAGTATTCTGTTGAGGTCAGTTAAGGTTGAATTGCAATTTGTTGGTGGAGTTTTCAAAAGGGAATATTTGTTCCAGAAAGAAAACAAATTTGCAATGATTGCCTTTTTTTCTCTTTTATACTTTAGACATTTTAAAATTTGATATATATTGGGCGAAACGCTCCGTTTGGGAGACTAAGTGTTGATGCTAGGACTGAATTGCATGTGGTTTGCGTCCCCATTAGGGCTGCTATTCGGGGAGCAATTCAGACCATGCTAATGGGCCAGTGTGAGGTCACTTGGTAAGTCCTCTGCCCTGAGAAGTTTCCAAAGGCTGCGGTGCCGGTATCCTCTGGCTTGGGTGAGCTTTGCTGATCCCCTGCTTCCTCTGCAATAGTGCTGGAATTCTGAGGAGTGCCAGTTCCTGCTGGGCTCCTGATTGAGTTAGGCCCTTGATGATGGAGTATGAGGGTGTCCAGAAGGGTGGCCTAGCTCCCAGATGACCAGAGGCTTTCTGAGGATTTAAAGGACACTGGCAGCACTCAGTAATGTGAACAGCCAGGAGTCTTCAGCAACAAAGGGGTGCGTTTAAAAGGCAGATTGCAGCAATGGAGGTCTGAAGCAGGCCACCCCGATCCTGAGGGGGTTACTCCGAGTTCACAGACTTGCTACCAAGTCACTACCCGCTACTGTCCCTGGCCCATTGTCGATTTTTGTAAAAACCCGTCTGGTTCACTAATGCCCTTTAGGAAAGCAAATCTGCTGTCCTTACCCCCTGGTCTGGCTTACATGTTAATCCAAATCCACAACAATGTGGTTGACTCTTAAAGGCCCTCTGAAACGGCCTAGCAAATGTGACAACACCCTGGACTAGAGCGCGGTCAATTCCAGACCCAGTTGACCCAGATTCGCAACACAGGTGAAGTTAGATTTTATTTAAAAGACCCAAGGCCCTTGGTTGAGCCCTATAAACTACAGTCACCAGCTTTGTAACTTTAAAACAAAATCTTTTATTATGTCCCAACCCCCCCCTCCTAATTACCGTCCACCCTTTACACACACTGATTTCAGAACAATAAAGCAGTCCTTTCACTCCAGTAAGCAGGAGAGAGAGAGTGTTCCTGTCACCTCCAAGGTTTAAATGCTTCTGGCTAGTTCTCTCATAAAGCATCAGACAGGAAACAATCATAGATCATGGATCATAGAATTTACAGTGCAGAAGGAGGCCATTCAACCCATCGAGTCTGCCTCGGCTCTTGGAAAGAGCACCCAACAAAAGCCCATGCCTCCACCCTATCTCCGTAGCCCAGTAACCCCACTTAACCTTTTTGGACACGAAGGGCAATGTATCATGGCCAATCCACCTAACCTACATATCTTTGGACTGTGGGAGGAAACCTGAGCACCCAGAGGAAACCCACGCAGACATGGGGAGAACGTGCAGACTCTGCACAGGCAGTGATTCAAGCCGGGAATCGAACCTGGGACCCTGGAGCTGTGAAGCAACTATGCTAACCACTGCGCTACCGTGCTGTCCACTGATGTTGTCAGGCAGAACACTGTCCCTGGATGACCCAAAGGTTGCCAGTTAGTCAATCGATCCAACTTCCTCCAGACCTTGGGCGAAATTCTCCTACCCGTCCCGCCACATTTCTGCTCCGACCGGCCGGCGGGAGTCTCCGTAACACCGGCCGGTCAATGGGGTTTCCCATTGTGGGGCAGCCCCACGCCGTCGGGAAACCCCCGGGCGCCGGCAAAATGGAGACTCCCGCCGGCGGAGAATGACGCCCCTGGTTCCCAAGATTCACTCGGTGCCAAGAGATCTGAAACCTGGGGCAAAATTCGCCCCCAACGGCGCGATGTCCGCCGACTGGCGCCCAAATCGGCACCAATCAGACGGGCATCGCGCCGCCCCAAAGGTGCGGAATGCTCCGCATCTTTGGCGGCCTAGCCCCTCAATGTCGGGGCTAGGCCGGCGCCGGAGGGATTTCCGCCCCGCCAGCTGGCGGAAATGGCGTTTGTTGCCCCGCCAGCTGGCGTGGAAATGCGGCGCATGCGCGGGAGCGTCAGCGGCCGCTGACAGTTTCCCGCGCATGCGCAGTGGGGAGAGTCACTTCCGCCTCCGCCATGGTGGAGGCCGTGGCGGAGGCGGAAGGGAAAGAGTGCCCCCACGGCCCAGGCCCGCCCGCGGATCGGTGGGCCCCGATCGCGGGCCAGGCCACCGTGGGGGCACCCCCCGGGGCCAGATCACCCCGCGCCCCCCCCAGGACCCCAGAGCCAGCCCATGCCGCCTGGTTCCGCCGGTAAATACCAGCTTTGATTTACGCCGGCGGGACAGGCAATTTCTGGGCGGGACTTCGGCCCATCATTGAGCGGGGGGTCCCGCCAACCGGCGCGGCCCGATTCCCGCCCCCGCCCAATCTCCGGTACCGGAGACTTCGGCGGGGGCGGGGGCGGGATTCACGGCGGCCAACGGCCATTTTCCGACCCGGCGGGGGGTCGGAGAATGACGCCCCAGGGATCTGAAACCTGGGAACACAGTGTCATGACAAGCAGACTGCTTCAACATTGAGTCTTCTGCTTAAAGGCGCATTCTAGTTATGGGTCCACAGACCAAACTAATAAAATAACATAAAAGAAATGGGAGCAAAGGAAGTAAACAGGAAGGACACAAGCCACACAGTTCAAACGTTCGGTAATAAATGCTGGCCCAGCCATGGACACTCATATAGCCTGAATGTATATTTCCAAGTCAAGGTCATGTATTACTTGAAGGGGAACTTGGAGGTGATGGTGTTCCTGTGCATGTGGTGCCCTTGTTGATAGAGGTTGTGGTTTGGGAGGTGCCAAATAGGTCTTGGCAAATTGCTGCAGTGTATATTGTAGATGTTACACACTGCAGCCACGGTGCGCCAGTGGTAGAGGAATGAAATGAGGAAACTGGTAGTTGGTTGTTAATCAAGCGGACTGATTTGTCCCGGATGGTCTTGAACATCTTGAGTATTGTTGCATTTATTCAGGCAAATGGAGATAATTCCATCACAATTCTTACTTGTGCCATATAGATAGTAGATATACTCTGAGGAATCAAAAAATGAGTTAGTTGATGCAGAATTCCCAGCTTTTGACCTGCTCATGTATCCACAATACTTACATATAGTTGGTGCAGTTCAGATTCTGATTCATGGTACCCCCAGGATGTCGATAGTAGGAGAACTGAACACTGCAATCATCAACAAACTTTCTCATTTCTGACATGGTGGAGGAACTGTCTTTGATGAAGCAGGTAAAGATGATTGAAGCTTGAACACTGCCTGAGGAACTCCTGCAGCAATGTCCTGGGTCTGAAGCGAATGACCTCCAAAAGATAC
The DNA here is from genome assembly GCF_047496885.1 of Scyliorhinus torazame. NCBI lineage: Eukaryota > Metazoa > Chordata > Chondrichthyes > Carcharhiniformes > Scyliorhinidae > Scyliorhinus > Scyliorhinus torazame. Next base: position 55,813,096 of record NC_092723.1, on the reverse strand, counting down.
AACCTTCTTCCTTTGTGCTGGGGTGATTCCAACCAGTGGAAGCCTTTTCTCTGATTTCCATTGACGACAATTTTATTATGACACTTTGAGGAAACATGTGGTCAAATACTGCCTTGACGTCACTCCTCACCTTTGAAATTCAGTTCTGTTTGGATCAAGACTGTAATGAAGTCTGGAGATGAATGGCTCTGATGAAACCCAAACTGAGCATTGCTGAACAGGTTATTGGTGGCTACGTTCACTTAATAACACTGTCAATAACGCCTTTCCATCACTTTATAGATGAGACTATGCAGATACGGTGATAAGTTTAATACAGGTTTTCATGGGGTTTGCAGTACTAGAATACTAAAAATGTCTACCTGCCTTTATTTGAAGTCAGTACCTTCCTAGAACAGTGATTACCATCTGGGTTGGTTTAAAATCCCTATCCATTGAAGATTTGAGAGGGATACCCAGGGATTTAGCGATAGATATCCACCCAAAAGCTCGGACACCTGACATCCTAAAACCTGTGACCAACCTTGCTGAAATTTAACTTGCTGAACTAGAGACAGGTGTAGAATCTGAAACAGACAGGCCAGCTTTAGCAAAAGTAGAGTTGGAACAGTGGAAACTAGGGCTAGGATTCCAAAGAGAAGAAAGGGAGAGACATGAATGGGTTGAGGATTGAGAGAGACAGGAGAGAAGGGAAAAGGAAGAAAGAAATTTCAAAAAAAGAAAAGGGAGGCATATTGAGCTTTCCAGCAAAAGAAACAAGAAAGGCAATTTTGGCAGCTCGAAATAAGTAGGAAAAGAGCCACTGTACCCAATGAAGGCACCGCTAGTGAGGGAACAGCTCCTTGCTCAAAACCGAGTCCTGAGATTTTAAAATTCTCATTATTGATACGAAAGTTTGATTCGGGAGATGTGGAAGCATTTTTCATATCATTTCAAAAGTTTTCAAAACAGCTGACGTGCCAATGGAGAGATGGGTCCTGCTACTGCAAAGGAATGATGTGGAGATGCCGGCATTGGACTGGGTGAGCACAGTAAGAAGTCTTACAACACCAGGTTAAAGTCCAACAGGTTTGTTTCAAATCACTGGCTTTTGGAGCACAGCTCCTTCTTCAGGTGAATAAAGAGGTGGGTTCCAGAAACATATATATAGACAAAGTCAAAGATGCAAGACGATACTTTGAATGCATATTCAAAATATCGTCTTGCATCTTTGACTTTGTCTATATGTATGTTTCTGGAACCCACCTCTTCATTCATCTGAGGAAGGAGCTATGCTCCGAAAGCTAGTGATTCGAAACAAACCTGTTAGACTTTAACCTGGTGTTGTAAGACTTCTTACTGTACTGCAAAGGAAATTAACAAATAAGGCCTATGAGCTTTATTCCCTATTGTCCAATGAGAGTTCATTGAATTATGAAATGACCAAGATGCTATCCTGGTGCATATGAGCTCATACCGGAAGCGTACTGCCAATAATTCTGAACTCTCTGAAGCAGCCTAAACAAACCTACATTGAGTTCAAAAAGGTCAAACAACTTACAGTTGACTGATGGGTATGGGTGCTTTAGAGTCCACCTATGAAAACTTTAGGGCGGTGATCCTGCTCAAGGAGTTTAAAAACTCACTTTTTTCCATAAAAACCCAAGTGAAGAAACAAAAATTTTCAAAAGCCAGGAAGTAGCAATTCATGCTGATGATTATGAACTTGTCTATGGGGGCCCTTGGCACCTTCCCACATCACCATTAGAAATTTGGAAATGACAGAACGTGAAAGGGTGATAAGACGATGAGCAACCCACGGGGGAGATGGGAAAGCTGAAAGTACAACGGGCCTTCCTCAGGCTGAAAGAGAAAGTGCCAAGATGATGATTAAAGCCCAAAAGCTCCAGAAGGCAGGTCACCTTGAAGCTGACATGCTGGCAGTTACTAGGGAAACCTATCGGATTTGTCGAGAAACATCTGGTCAGTGCAGAAAAGCGCAGATAGGAAACACAGCAGACAAGGCTGGGACACTAACCATGGCAGTAGGCCCCTGTAAAAATACAGCTCTGAGTGCAGGAGAGGTTAACACAATCTCTACAGGGGCTGCCCATTCACTTCTACTGGAGAAAGGCATGACCTTTCCGCTAGAGAGCGCTTTGAATGCCAAGGTATTAGTGACGACATCGGGGATATATACTCATACCTTTATTTCAGGTACACATGGAAAGTGATCTTATTTCATGGTGATAACTGAAGAGACCGGACCGAGTTTACCCTTGGACGGGGTCAAGCTGTTTCCTGGTTACAACCTGGTAGGTGAAGATGGTAGCTTCGCCAGTGGTTTTAGAGAGGTAGAACAAGGTCAGAGCAGTTACAGGAGAAACTTCCAGGCATTTCCACTGACTGTGTGGTGGCCCGGTCCATGGTCAAACAAACGGCAACACAGGAGACTGGACTGGCACTATGGATAGATGAACCTGAATAAACCTTTGGAAATGTAGAGCAGCCAGAGGAAGCGTTAAGCAAATCCTTCTTGGTCATGGCTCAGCAAGCCTAACATAGGCTACCTATACTGAAGCAGAGGGAATCTAGGGATGCTACTATTTTAAAAAATGAACTGCTGATGAAGAAGCGGGTACCTCCTCATAGACCCTGCTGACGAAGAGTGAACAATGGTCCGCCAGGTAGTGGTGCCGCTGAGATACAGTATGTAGATATTGATAATACCCCAATAACACAAAATTCCAATGGCTGGGCATGTTAGTCTGTATATAAGCCAGCATTTGTTCTGGCCAAACATCCGCAAGGATGAGGTGAAATTCTGTAGAACTTGTCACATGTACTAGGTTGTGAAGCAGTCTCCACTACGACTAGTTTGGGGTTTTCTTTCTAGGGGGTAGAGGACATTTGGGTTTGGTGTTCTGGTCCTGTCTAAAACTTGTCGGCCTTTCCGTCTCCTTCTTTAACACCCTGTCAGAGTTTCTTGGTACTGAACAGGAGCCTGATCCGCTGGTGGCCATTTTCGGGGTCTTGCACTCACTGGTGCAGACGGGGGCAAAGGTGGATGTCCTCGCTTTCGCCTTGTTGATACTCCGGAGGTGAGTTCTGCTGGGATGGAGTTCTCCCCTTCACCCAGTGTTTCAATGTGGCTGAGTGATCTAATGGATTTCCAAAACATTAAAAAGGTCAAATACACCACGAGAGGTCGGTAGATGGGTTGTACTCGAGATGGCAGCCATTCATTTCCTTTCTCAGAGAGTCAAGTCACTCTCAGCTGTTAGGGGGGATTATTAAATATTAGTTGGAGTTTTCTTTGTTATGAGTTATAGGTGTAAGGGTTAGGGGTTAGTAAGGTTGATAGTGGTTGAAATGTGTTATGTTTGTACTGTATCTATATATATTTAATGACTATTGTGGAGTTATTTTGCACTATTAAAAACCCTATTTTTGTGATAGTAATGTAAAAAAAAGCATGCACCCCTAATTTGCACGCTAGATTTTGGGCAACCCTTCAGCAATGTTTTGGTGGATTGTGTGCAGCCTCTGCCAAAAGCAAAAAGAAGCTACCAGTATATTCTCACCATTATGGATGTGACAACCTCCTCTAGAGGCCATTCCTCTAAGAACTATCTCTGCCAAGGTAGTGGTGGAAGGGCTATGTTATGTTATCATTGTTGTTGATTTTAGATGAGGTTAACCATGGTCGAGATTTACAGGTACGGCGGGAGGCAAAGTTGCTGGTAAACTCTATCTTCTATTGGACATTATGCTAACTATGTACAGTACGAGGTTAGCACAAGGCTCTACATAGAAATATCTCTCAGCATACTCAGCAACAGATACTCTGTTGCCATGTGATTTTACATCACTGATGATGTGGACTTTGTTTACATATTTCATATTAATCCTTTACACTACATCTCCGCTACCACCCCTGTCAAGTCTCCAACTATTAAGTACTTTATTTATATTATCCTACTACTTCCCCATCTTTCTCTGCCTTCATCCCTGTCCTTGTTCTCGGCTCTCTCAGAGGATGTAAAGGATTCAAGTTCTCCATGTTCTCTCTCGAACTCTTTAGAGTGGTAAGTGAACTACCAGAGACAATTGATTGTTCAGGTTGTCTTCCTGATCATCCAGATAGTTAGTCCATTCCACTGTATCTTCTTGTAGATCCAAGGCCGCTTGGTTTCTTCTCACCATTTCATTTTCAGTCTCTACAAGGTGCAATCACAGACATTGTGACTTTTCCCTGGCCTGACCTTCATGATTCTGGTCACAAATCCAGACTGATTCACCTGGTTGGAGGTCTGGAAAAGCATGCACTCTGTAGCGTTGATTATAGTTTATGTTTTGATTTGTACAATATTCGTCCTCCTTCTCCCTTTCCTCTCTATGTCTGCTGTTCTGAGACAAGATATACACGTGTGTGGAACAACAAGAAGTTGAGTCCACTGACATCATCCCATCAGATGTTCAGACATAGCCAAACCATTCTGAAGTGGTGTGAAATGGTAATTCAACAGTACTAAGTTGGTATCGCAAGTTGATATCGCCATTCTTCTTCAACAAAACCTTTGCCGTCATTACTCTTCTTTTAGTGTCTCCATTAGCTTTTGGAACCTAGATTTACTAATTGTGTAGGTGAATCCATTGCTTTCTCTGCTAGTTCCGAAGCTGTTCTGTACCTGGGAAACCTTTGTTGTCAGTTCTGTCACTTCTTGGCTTGATCTGGGCCTTCCACTTGGCTGACACACTCTAGTAAAGGTAGAATTTCCCCCATGCTTTCCCTTCACTGCAGCCTTTTCTCGAGTTCTGTTGGTGTTTTTTCTGCACGGTCCTTTTCCTGACTTTGTTTCTCTTGCTGTTTCTTCCAGTTTCTGTGCTCTTGGTACTTTTTCTGTCATGTTTTCTGCTGTCATCAGCTGTTATCATTGTGGTGGATCTTGGATGAGGTTAACCATGGTCTGGATTTACAGGTATTGCAGGAAGCAGGGTTGTTGGCAAACTCAATCTTCTATTGAACATTATACTATCTAAAGTACAGGCATAACATGAGGCTCCAGATAGAACTACATCACAGAATTATCTAGACTGTTCTATTTACATATTTAACATCAGCCTTTTATAATACATCCAGTCGGATCAGGGATACAAATTATATATTCGCTATTTTTCAAAAGGTCATGGGTAAGCAGAGCTAATCTGAGCCTATAACCCACAATCACAAGGGGCTTTAGAACAGTACTGCAGGACCCTGAAGTTGATCAGGGCACTGCAATGAATACCCTCATGACTGGGGCGAAGGATTGTGATTTCCTAGTTTTGCCACCAGGGACATTCGATGAGCGGACCAGCTTTAGCCCCTTTGAATTAGTTTATGGACACCAGGGGCGGGATTCTCCGCGAACGGCACAATGTCCACCGACCGGCGCCAAAAACGGCGCGAATCAGTCCGGCATCGCGTCGCCCCAAAGGTGCGGAATTCTCCGCATCTTGAGGGGCCGAGCCCTCACCTTGAGGGGCTAGGCCCGCGCCGGACTGATTTCCTCCCCGCCGGCTGGCGGGAAAGGCCTTTGGCACCCGCCAGCTGGCGCAGAAATAACTTTGCCGTGCGACGCATGCACGGGAGCTTCAGCGGCCGCTCACGGCATCCCCGCGCATGCGCAGTGGAGGGGGTCTCTTCCGCCTCCGCCATAGTGAAGACCATGGCGAAGACGGAAGGAAAAGAGATCCCCACGGCACAGGCCCGCCCGCGGATCGGTGGGCCCCGATCGCGGGCCAGGCCACCGTGGGTGCACCCCCTGGGGCCATATCGCCCTGCGCCCCCCCCCAGGACCCCGGAGCCCGCTCGCGCCGCCTTGTCCCGCCGTTCGAAAGGTGGTTCAATCCACGCCGGCTGGCATGGGTTGACAGCGGTGGGACTTCGGCCCATCGCGGACCGGAGAATCACCGGGGGTGGGCCCGCCGACCGGCGCGATTTCCGCTGACCGCCGTGGCGCGATTCCTGCCCCCGCCGAATCTCTGGTGGCGGAGAATTCGGGACACGGCGGGGGCGGGATTCATGCCGGCCCCCGGCGATTCTCCGACCCGGTGGGGGGTCGGAGAATGGCGCCCATGATGTGGGATCTTCCTAAACTGATCAAGGAGAGGTTTTTAAAGCAAAGGAAGGAATCTTTCATGTTAGACAACACATTTATGTTCCAAAAGTGGCCCAGGAGAGTCTTTCCTGTGGCCCAGAAGCACTTTAGAAACTTCCAGATAATCTTGTCAAAGCTAGAACCAAGGGGGTTATGGTGCACGGTGTAGCAAAGACCACAACCAGATCTGCCATGATCATATTGAATGGCGAAACAGGTTTGAATGGTTGAATGGCCTACTCCAGCTCCTAAGTCCCGTTTACTAGGTAACATCACAGCCAGAAGACCATGTGTTAGTGCTATTACCAAGACAGAATGTACCACTGAAACCAAAAAGAAAGTGCCGGAAAATCTCAGCAGGTCTGGCAGCATCTGTAGGGAGAGAAAAGAGCTAAGATTTCAAGGCCAGATGACCCTTTGTCAAAGCTAAAGGCAGAGAACGTGGGAAATATTTATACTGTGGAGTGAGAATGAAAGATGAGTCATAGCCCCAGAAACCCAGGGAAACGGGTTGCTAGTAGCCACAGAAAGCAAGGGGAAAGAGTGCTAATGGCAGTCCCCAGAGAGAACAAAAAGTGTGAAAGGCCAAACTGCAGAGAAACTAACATCACTGAACCACAATCACTAAAAGCCCGATTCAGTGGCCAGTAAAGAGTACTTAAAATAATTGAAGAGGTGAATTATTTAATTGACACCCCAGACTGTTGGAAAAAGCCACGGCTATCTCACATCAATATGCTGAAGCAGTGTCACAGCCGGGAAGAGGACAAACAAGCACAGGTCTGTCAGCCAGTCAGACATGGTGGGGTGTCAGGGACAGTGGCGATGAATTCGAGAGAGGATTGGACGATTCCCAAATCAATCCCCCTACCGTCCAGTTAGTCAACACCAAAATGTTAGGGAGATTAGACATTGTGCTCTCTTATTTAAACGCAGAACAGATTGTAGACCTGAGACGGATGCTCACAGTATTTTAAGAGTAAGGACAGATCAGCGTGCACAACACTTGCCCGGCATGACATAGATACAAGACAGACCCCCCCCCCCCCATAAAGCAAAATTCTTATCGCCTAGGTCCTGAGAAACTGACCCAGGTGTGGGAAGACATTCTGCAGAGGCTGGAGCACAACCTGATTGAGCCCAGCCGGAGCAACGCAGTTCCTCAGTTGGACTTATTTGCAGGGGCTGGTTTAGCACAGTGGGCTAAACAGCTGTCTTGTAGTGCAGAAGAAGGCCAGCAGTGTGGGTTCAATTCCCGTAACTCCCTCCCTGAACAGGCGCCGGAATTGGCGACAAGGGCTTTTCACAGTAACTTCATTGAAGCCTACTTGTGACAATAAGCGATTATTATTATATTATTATTATCATTCCTAAGCCAAATGGCTGAACCAAACTCTGCATTGACTACAGGAAAGTTAACAGAGCTGACTCCTAACCAATTCCTCATCTTGAAGACTGTATCAATAGAGTGGAAAACACCACTCATACAATGTTAAAAGGATATTGGCAGGTTCCGTAACTACCTGAGCTAAGGGAATCACGGCTTTTGTAACCCCAGTCGGTTTATTCAAGTGTTGAGATATGTCATTTGGATTAAGAAATGCTGCAGGCATCTTCCAAAGACTAATGAACCAAGAGGTAATAATGCCAGGCTTACCCAACTGTGTAGTATACCTGGATGGCCTATTATTACACAGTGATACCTTGAGGAATCACCTAGACCAGTTAGAAGCCCTATTTTGAAGGCTACAATTGACTGATTTAGTGGTAAATTTTGCAAAGACCAGTTTGCTTTAACTACCTAAGGGCATGTTGTGGGTCAAAGGCAGGAGTTTCCTAGAACAACAAAGGTGCGGACATTGATGGATTTCCCCATCTCCACAACTAAACGGGAAATCGTATGATTTTTGGAATGTGTGAGTTCTACCACACGTTTGTACCATACCTCAGCACTAGAGTCGCTTCACTGACACACTTGTTACAGAAATAAAGTGAAGGTATTGTGGTCAGGGAGGTGTCAAACAGTTTTTGAAAGGCGGAAAGCCATATTAACCAATGAACTGATGGCGACAGCTCCAAACTTCAACAAACCATTTAAAGCATCCGTAACCTAATATTAGTAACCTAAGATTCGGTGCCAACCTGCTGCAAAATGATGGAGCAGGCATTAAGAGACCAGCTGGGTACTTCTCCAGAAAGTTAAAGAGGCACCAAAAAAGATACTCCACTATGGAGAAGGAAAACTTGGGTGTTTCATTGGCTCTCAAACACTTTGAAGTATAATTCAAATATGGATGTAGAGAGGCCATCGTTTATACAGATCACAACCCCTTGGCATTTGTAAAGAAATTCAAAAGTCAAGACTATTTTGATGGAGCTCACTTTTAAAACCTTAACATGCAAAGATTACCTGCATTGCAGGGACAAATAATGTGATACCTGATGCTTTATAAAGAGTTTAACTCAGCTCCTCAACCTCATTTCCAAAATTTTAAAACAGCATAACTATAACAGCGTAAGGTTGAAATGTGAGTGTTTGAGGGAGAATCTTCTGCGTGTATTTTCTTTATTACAACCTTATAATGAAATGCTCCTGTTGTCACATTTTGGTGTGAAGGTGTCAAACACATGTGCTTTATGCGAAACAATGATTTTTAATTCACAAGCCGGAAACATGAATTGAACTTTTAAAAACAGACTTATTAAAAACACAGAAGCTAAATCACAAGAACTCGCAGTTCAAGATGCCTAACTCCAAGTGCATTACTGTACATTCCACATTCTAATTCGTTGGAGTGCAGCCAGTAAGGCTGTAAAACGTAACAAAGACAATGGGCAGGATTCTTCCATGCCACGCCGTATGGGAGAATCGGCGTTCGCGCCATTTTTACCCGCGGCGCTGGTCCGATGCCGGCGGCGATTCTCTGAGGAGCGGAGACTCGACGCCATTTGCGCCGGTGCGTTTGGTGCGGCGCCAGTCGCGGGCCATTGTCCGCAGCCGGGCCGTCGATTCTCTGGCCTTGATGGGCCGAGCGGCAGCGCGGAAACGGCAGAGTCCCGCTGGCGCCGTTCACACCTGCTCGCAGCCGGCAGGAACTCTGCGTGTAGGGTCAGGGGGGCAGCCTGTGGGGTGGGGAGAGGCGCTCCTTCACCGGGGGGGGGGCTCCGATGGGGTCTGGCCCACGATCGGGGCCACCTAGCGGCGGGCCGGCTTTACCAGCCCCAGCCCTATTTTATTACGAGGGAGGCCCCTGAACCCCCACGCCATGTTGCATCGGGGCCGGCATGTTGAATAAGTCTCCCGCGCATTCACGGGTTGGCGCGGCCTAACTGCACATGCGCAGGTTGGCGCGGTGCCACTGCGCATGCGTGGGTTGGTGCTGCCCCTAGTGCACACCAGGAAGTGAGGCTGGACCGGCGTGAACCACTCCAGCGCCGTGCTGGCCCTATCGCTAGTGCCCACCCCGTTTCACACCGTCGTGAAACGCGACGGCGTTCACGACGGCGTGGACACTCTGACCCGATGGGAGAATCGCTCCCAATTACTTAGGGGAGTGTGAAGAACTCACATCTCCATTCTCATTAGCAGAGTATCTATGACAATCACCTAAGGTATTCAACTGTTGGAGACTGGCCATTATGACTAATTACTTGGACAATGAGACCTTTGCTAAGTGAATGAAAAATGAAAATCGCTTATTGTCACAAGTAGGCTTCAAATGAAGTTACTGTGAAAAGCCCCTAGTTGCCACATTCCGGCACCTGTTTGGGGAGGCTGGTACAGGAATTGAACCATGCTGCTGGCCTGCCTTGGTCTGCTTTCAAAGCCAGCGACTTAGCCCAGTGTGCTAAACCAAGTTAACTTGCAGATATGAACTATTCAAATCACCTTTGGAATACATGGACATTGTATTTTTCTGCAATCCCCCTGGCAGTTGGAAAAGGCAGTTGCTGACAAGCCAACACTTTGTATGTTTTAAGCACATGTTTTCTCGGCAGAACCAAGGACAAACAACTTTGGGAGAAGACCTAAGTGGGGTCTATCCTGCATCCTTTTGTCTCCAACCTACCTAGTCAGCTTCAAGCTCTGTTTGCTGACTGAGATCAACCACTGAAGCCTGGCTACAGACATACATTTATTGAAAAAAAATCTAACCCAGTACTACTACCCCCTGAAGAACAACCAACTCAAGGATCTACATCTTCAAATTGGAAGAATTTAGATAATTGAATTCGGTCTGAAGCCAGTTGTCATGAATGTTCCTGGGAACAGCAGTAAAATGAATTTAACAAAACATAATTGGATGTAACCTTTCTAGCAACAGGTAGAAATCTGCCTAGAGACAGCAGTAGCCAGTATTTAAAAGACCACAGGAGATGTGTCTCTCCCAATAATGAGATTCTAAGGCATTTTAGGTAAGAATCCGATGTGAATAGCTTATGAGTAGAAATAGCTTACTTAGATGCTTGGGAAGATCAATGAGGAATACATATGATAATGTCTAGGGTCATTGGAATTTGATAGAGGCAGACAGCCAAATGCACAGAAGGCAGAATCAAACTGGAACAAAGGTATAATTGCCAGACCCTCAGAAGCAAGGGAGATCAGTTGACACCTAACAGTCTCAGAAGCAGACAAGCCAGTTTCCAGCTAGCAGCCTGAAGGTCAATTTTACATCTAACAGCCTCAAAGTCTTGGAGTCAAGGCAGTGCAGAAAACCTTCATAAAGGCATTTTAAATAGGCCCCTTGGACCAGCGAAAGATGTTTCCCAAAGATGATTGTGTGTCAACTATAAGCTGGTTTTGACATATAAACTTATTTAATGTGGATATTGTTTGGGGAAACGTGGAATTCTTAAGGTGTTCAGGGATTGTGGGTATATTTTGGAACAAGGGGTACATTCTACATAACCTGTGTCTGTTTAGTAATTCATAGACCTTAATTGGCTTAGAGTAGAATAATCCTGTGCATGTATATGTGTCTTTCTTTTACTTTAATAAACAGTCTTCAATAATTGTTACATGACGATTGGGCTGGTTATTCTCACTGGGGTTTCACTTGTCTCCTTGTATCATTCCAAAAACAAAACTATACACCTCCACAAACTGATGTTCCAATGTGGGATACTCCTGCAGATAACATCAGCATGCTTCGTGACACAGCCAGCTCACCAAGCTCCAACTTTAAACTCTTCATTTAATATTTTGTAAATGTTATTTTTAAATAGACTATTTGCTGGGTAAATAGATTGGGCTGTTTGTCCATAAATGCTACCTCCAGAATTTCACATGGAATAATATGTTTAATAATTTCATAGTACAGAACTGATGGATCATATCAGACAACATTTCCCTTCAGCTGTTCGCAACAGGCAAAATATTGACTGCACCCAACCAGCTTGTGTTTGAAAAGGTGAAGTCCAACATTAGATGTGATTCCAGAATTGGATCAACAATTTCTAAACAATCCTGATTGTGCTAAGAATTAAACTGACAACAAATTTAAGATAATTAGTCGAGCTTGAAATGTGGTTCACTTGCGCATCCTGGAAGCTACATATATTCACACACAGGGCCCTGTCCATTATAAACAGAAAGAACATGCCAAGAATTCTGCCTTTTTTCAACAAAACAAAAGTTTTGAGCACAACCATTCCCTGATTCATTCCTCATGGCAACACCTTAGCCAATCAGCATCAAAATGCCAGGTTTGTATTTAAACAAAAGCTAGGCAGTTAATTATGCCCTGGTGCATTCTCTATGGCAATGCCTCTATCAATCAGAGTCCACTTGCCAACCCATGAGCACTCTTCTCATGCAGTATCAATTATTGTCTCCTTTAGTATTGGCATTCTGATGAGTGCAAGATGAAAAGTGTTGATAGCATGTCTTTTGTTTCATCAATGAACAAAACATTGTCCATTTGATGAAAGTTTGAAAAACAAGGAACACAATTAAAACAGTTAGAAAGTTAGGTGTAATAAAGATAATGTGGTCCTCTTTTCCACCAAGGATGAAAAAAGGAAGTAACTTTGCCTGGAAATGCCACTGAAACAGTCAGCATAATTGTGTCAAGTGGCGACTGGAGTTTTTAACTACGGTAAGAGTGGCCTGCCACATCAGGGAATTTCTTGAGTGCTGCTGTTGTAGAAGTGACTTTAGCCTGCAACAAAATCAAGATGTCTAGATGTTGCGAAAAAGATAAGAATGAAGTATGACCTTCATTTAATGATGCTCAAATCCTGAGGTTATTAACCCTTCTCAGATTGGCTACTTTGGGTAATATATGCACAACATGTGCCAATGTTGTAATGCCAATGAGCTGCATGTTGCTTTTTAATTTATGTACATGGAATTTTGTGAAGGGTGTACAATGCATTATAATATGTGAACCAAATTCAAGTTATACTTTATATCTTGGTAAGCTACGTACAGAAATTTAAAATTGTACATGTTCCACAATTTATTTTGTAAGTAGAATGTCTTAAAATCAAATTGTCTAACTGGCTCCCACCCTAATGTTACTGTGGTGAGTGCTGGCTTTTCCAAGCCTTAATGCTGAAAGCGAATAGAGACAAATCACGAAACTAAGACTGATCTGAATGATGGCTCCATGATGCTGAAGATTCAAGCTCTTTTAGGAACTCTGTTTGAATAGGTGTTTGGATGCAGTCTTGATTCGAGGCAAGTGAAGCTAAAAGGTCCTGGAAAACTGACTATGCTGTCTTCCAACCAGAAATGTGTCACTGGCAACCCAGCAGTACAGTGGTGATCATGTGCTGTGCCGTAGAGTCCGAGAGAGAACATTTTTCTGCGAGGAGTCTTTTCAATTTTAGATGGATCATAGAGAAAGATCAAGTCCTCCTACCCACATGGAGGGCGGAGGAGAAAGCTTTGAATGAGTCAGCGGGCTGCTGCTGTTCCACAGCTCCATTTAGCTATTTACAGAGGGCTGAGTGCAGATCAGCTCTGTCGGACCTTCTGGCTATTAGAAGGTGTGTGCCAGCATCAAAAAGGAAGGTGTGAGAAACAGGAAAGGAAACTGAAGTTTCAATTCAGAAATCCTGTTTCTTTCTCCATCTTTAGTTTAGATTAGAATTTCCTCACTGTGATTAAGATTATAAACAATCCCATCATTGCAGAACTTTGTGACAGACACTGTTCCCCCTTCTGTTTTATTGCCAGCATATTACCAGGTCATTGTGGCCATATAATAAATCTTAGTAATAAGCAGGCTTTCCTAATAGGTACACTCTATTATTTGCCAAAGCTAAGATGCCACTGTTTTCACTGTTAGTTGCAAACAGGTCCAGAATAACATGCGTTGAATGGATCAGTGAGGTGTTGCTGTTTCTCATCCACCACAAAACCTCCCCACTCCTACAGCCCAGTTACCTCCAGCTACTTAAAATCTTTGACTTTTGACTCACAATGAGCCGCGCCACTGGAGATCTGCCATAATTCTTTAGTTGAGTGCCACTTATGAAAGAGTAACTTTTATTTACTCTATAGAAGGAACAGTTTGATAGGATGGAATTGATCCTTTGTCATTTTTTCATTCAGTCCGGTGGTGTAAAGATTATAATGATGCAATGGAAAAATAAATCCATAATGTGGTATGTAATTATAGCACATCCCACTACCATGGACATAACTGACCTTCCAGCTTGCTTTGGACTGAATGATTAATGGGCACATTATTATGCAGTTTACATGTTTCAGTATTAAGTTCCATATAAATTAATAGCTGTGATATGCTGTTAAAGGAATCTAAAGTGTTTCTGGGATGTGCTATAACTGTAAAGTAACACTCAAAGTATGTTGGATTTGCATTCCTAAAGCATCATGTATCAGTGCATGATAATATTGAGTAATGAGGTACTGCTACATTCTGGGCAGTAATTACCCCCCTTGTTTCTCCTACTTTTAAAAAAGAACTCTTTACTTCCTTTTACTTCCCTCTTAAATCTCTCTCTCTGCTCTACATATAAAAAACAATAATTGATGGGATGTAGATGTTGCTGGTTGGGCCAGCATTTGTTGCCCATCCTTAATTGCCCTTGAACCGAATGGCTTGCCAGTCCATTTGATATAGTGGGAGGGATTCTTCGTTCTTCCAGTTCAGTGTTTCTCATCGGCGTGTCGTTAGCAGGTGGTGGGATTCTCTACTCCCACCGCTTGTCAATGGGATTTCCCATTGAAGCTACCCCACACCCCCAGGAAACCTGCAGATGGGGGTGTGCTGCTGGTTGGACAAGAGTAGCCCAATGGCCGAGGATTTGGGGCCGGCATTTAATAGTCAGTCACATTACTGTGGGTCTGGAGACACATGTAGGCAAGACAAGGTAAGGATTGCAAATTTCCTTCCTTCAAGGGCATGATTAAACCAGCTGGGCTTTTAGAACAATATCATTGAAGACTTTTATCAAATTCAAGTTTTACTATCGGCCGTGGCGGGATTTGAACCCGGGTCCCCACAGCATTAGCCTGGGTCTCTGAATCACTAGCCCATTGGCAAACTACCATGCCACCACCGATATCAAACCAGGCCCCTTTCAATATACTCATAAGAAACTACCCCAAAAAGGGCAGCACAGTGGCACAGTGGGTTAGCCCTGCTGCCTCACGGCACCGAGGTCCCAGGTTCGATCCCGGTTCTGGGTCACTGTCTGTGTGGAGTTTGCACATTCTCCCTGTGTTTGCGTGGGTTTCGCCCCCACAACCCAAAGATGTGCAGGGTAGGTGGATTGGCCACACTAAATTGCCCCTTAATTGAAAAAAATGAATTGGGGACTCTACATTTTTTTTTTAATGATCCCAAAATGGCAGGATAACTTTGGTGCCATGTCCTCATCTGAAAGGAAGACAGGAACAGGTGTATGCCTTTCAGCCACTTGAGCTGGTTCTGCCTTTCACTTACATCTCTATCTACCAACTTAGGTGCGCTTTTCTGTTGTGTAGTGTCTTTTAATTTTCAAAAGTATTTGACAAGGTGGGACATAAATAATTATTGCACACAATTAGGACTCAAGAGGATTGGCGATAATGGCCGGAATTCTTCAGCTCCTGTGATTCACTTTTCCCGCCCGCCGCCAGTGCACCTCCGGGAATGTGTATCCCAGAGGTGTAGGGTGGCTTCAATGGGAAATCCCATTGACAAGTGGTGGGAGTAGAGAATCCCGCCATCAGCGAATGGCGTGTTGCTGAGTAACATGCCTCTGGGGCACTGGAGGATCCCACCCAATATATTATTGTGGATTGAGGATTGGTTAATGAACAGAGAAAAAAGAACATGAATTAGAAGAGCATTTTAGCTTGGCAGGCTGTGTGAAGTGCTGCAACTTGGGCCTCAGCTCTTTCACAATCTATACTCGTGACTTATACAGGAGGACTGAGCGTAACATATCCAAGTTTGTTAATGACACAAAATTAGGTGGGAAACTAATTGGTGAGGAGCATTCAGAGGGGCTTAGCCATGTTGGCTGAGTGGACAACAGCATGGCAAATGGAATACAATGTGTGAAGTATAATGTTTTCTACTTTGCTGGGAAAAATTAAAAAAATAATAACACTTTTTGAATGGCGAGAGATTGGAATATGTTTGCATTCAGAGGGACCTTGGGTGTTCTTATACATTAATCACAGAACGTTGAAGTGTAGGTACAGCAAGCAGTTAGGAAGGCAAATGGTATGTTAGTTTCTGATACCAAGGGATTGGCATATAAGAGTAAAGAACCCACATTACACTGATCTGGGGAGGTCACAACTGGAGTATTTTGTGCAGCTTTGCTCTCCTTACTGAAGAAAATACATAATTGCCTCGGAGAAGTGCAATGAAGGTTCACTCGACTGGTTCCTAAGATGAGAGGATTGTCTTATGAGGAGAGATTGAGTAGACTAGGCCCATATTCATTACATTTTGGGAAAATGAGAGGTGATCTAAATGAAACATATAAAATTTTTAAGCGACTTAACAGGGTAGATGTTGAGAAAATGTTTCCCCTGGATGGGGAATCAATTCTCTACTCCTGTGCGCATGGATGTTTAATCATTGCTTATGTTCAAGGCGGTGGTAGTTAGATTTTTGGGTATTAAGGGATCAGCGGGAAGCTGGAGTTGAGGCAGAAAATCAAACACCGTCTTGTTGAAAAGCAGAGTAGGCTCCAACTGTCAAGTGACCTACTCCAGTTCCTATTTCCCATGCACTTACATTCTTACATTATCACTACACCTTGGTACTGGTTAAAGTGAGGTTTGTCTGCAGTATATGTCAGTTAAGTGTCCATTTCATTCTGGGACACCTGCCTCGGATCAATATCTGTAATGAGAATGAAAGTTCTATTTATACAGTACCTGTCACATTCCTAGGATATCACAAAATATCAGCCAACCAATGAATTGCTTCAAAATGCAGTCACTATTGCTTTTTAGGCAAATATAATTAAACCTTGAGTAAACTAGTTCTGCCGTGGCATAATTTGCTTTGCTAAAATAATACCAGAATTACATAAAGACAAGCTCAGAGATTTAATCCCGGGATTCAACTCCGTGCCACCTCAGCAGAGGTGCATTAAATGACAGAGCTGCATTAAGAATTCTTGGATACTGGGCATTAAGAATATTTGGATTTACTCCACCCTCCCTGCACAATTGCATGCACAGACCCTCCTCAAAACACGCCAGCTATCAAAACACTATTCTAAAGGTTTCTGGAAGTTCTTCCTCTGCAGTCTTCCTGCTCTGTTGTGGAGCCCTGACAGTGTCTTCCACTCTTTCCTCTCTCCTCACAGGGCTCTTCCATCACGTTTTTATACTGCAGAGGCCATGTGCAGGCATCAAGGCACTGGGAGACACAACAGTTAGGTGACTAACCCACTACCAAGGACCAATTTCCAATCACTTGCCATTAATGTAATCAGCAGACAGTACTCTTTGAGGTTCATGGTAAGCTTTGCTTAAAGCTGCGTGAAACTGTTCTCAATTATTGGTTGTTGCTTCTTTGGTCAGAAGTTTTAAATGTTGCTCATTTTATACTCTATACCTGTGATCATAGTGGCATCACCAAATAGGCTTTGTGATTCCAAGGATGCAGGCGTCATTAGCCGATACTGGCATCTATTTCCCATGCACAGCTGCCTAAGGGAAGGTGGTGGTGCAATTATTCTTTGCAGTGGGTTGATACAACTATTAGGGTTGGGCAATAAAAGTGCTGGCCTAGCCAAAGATGCCCATATGCCATTACAAAGTAAAATAAACTGCGAGGCTACTTTTGAAGCAGGTTAAGAGTCGAGAGATAGACTGGCTAAGAATGGGAAGTTCTGCCCTAAAGGACATTAGAGGACCATTTTTTTTAAATGACAATCTTGACTGGTACTAGCTTCTTATATCCATGATTTTCTAAGTTGAATTCAAGTTTGAAACTGCTCATATTCCCTGTATTATGAGCCGAGGTCTCCATATTATTGGTCCGGTAGCATGACCACTTTGTTAGTGTACCCCCATTATTGATGTTAAATATATTAGCAAAAGGAAGCAAAGTATTTTGGGGGCATTATGTGCTGTATGTTATGGTGAGTTTGGGGATTATTCTCTGTACTTTTGTCTGGATCAAAACATTTCATTTGTTTTGGAACTTATCATTCTATGATCAGTATAATGTGTGGTCCCTCACTTTATAAGCTTTTGATAATAACAATTAACCTGTATAACACAGAACAATTCAAGGTAAGGAAAACTAGCAACTACTTAAAAATCATAACCCTTAACAGACAGAGTTAGATTCTAAAACGTGATGCTCTTTCAAGGCGGACTATACTTACTACTACACTGACGACTGAGAATAGTGTAGCCTAGCCTTGGATCCTGTTTTTAAATGTCAGGCTATATTTGTACAATAAGAATGACTCCAAAGTGCTCAGTATATTGGATACTGTACAATGGAAATGATTGGAATTTGTTTGAGAGAATGGAGCTCTGTGTAATAAGGTTTCTTGCTCTCTCTTGTAAATCTCTTACATTTAATCTTACATAGAATTATAGAATTTACAATGCAGAATCTATACAGCCTTTCGTCAAGACACCTCAATTGCCAGAAACTATCTGTTTCTAGCTGCTAGATTCCATCCTTACATAATACTAAATACTTTTGACAAATCCGTTTTCAATCTATTCTCTCCTAATGAGAGTAACCCCAGTTTTTCTGGTCTTTCTTTGCATTTCTCCACATCAGTCTTCACCCTAGGGATGAAAACCAAAGCAAAATACTGGGGCAGCCCGAATTCGGAAATAAAAACAAAAAAGGATGCTGGACATACTCAGTATTATGATCTGGTACTTGACCGGTAGGAATGATGCACAGTAGAACGTTTAGTCCTTGACTAGTTAAAATGTTGTATTATGCAAGAAATGATAACTATAAGAAATATATTACAAACTACTATACTGATAAATTATCCGAGAGCTACTGCAAGTATGACTATCCACTAACACGACTATCTCCCAATTCCTCGAGGTACAGGGTCACGTGGTAGATTTACACTGTCAGCTGCTGGTCGGAGGTCGTTTACATCATTATATACATGATTGCTTATGCATATCATCACATGCCCTTTCCTTTGGAAATGTAAGTATTTACATTCATGACTTTGTTTTACAATATAATATGATATGCATAATTCTTTGGAACATTTAACTATTTACGGTCTATCACAAATTCAGTCTCGCAGGTTTCTGCCATTGTCTTGTTGACCTTCTGAGCATTGGTTGAACTTGTGACCGTGTTTCATTTTCATTTGTTGTTGCAGATGTTTCTTGTTGTTCTTCTTGAATTTGTGCATTTTTACTTTGTTCTGGCTCTGTCTGCTGAGATGTTTCTTTTTCAACTGTCTTAGGATTGCTCACAATGTCTTCTTGTGGTTCCATAACAAAAGGTTCCTGAACCTTCAGCAAGGCTCACCTGTTTCTCCTAAAGCCTGTTCTGTCATCAGTGATGAATAGATACAAATGAGGACCTGCCTGTTGCAGTACCTTAACATACTTCAACCATCGCTGTTCTCTTCTGGATCTTACAGTCTGACTATGTTGCAATGGTTGGAGCCTTCTTGCGGATCTTTCGTAGTATCTCTTTTGCCTCCTTTTTTGAAAAATAAGTTTCCTCTCTAATATTCGATGAACTGGTTCTTTTGGCAGTTGGTATTGAAGCTTTCGGCTCTGTGTGCAGTTTTCCGCCATGACTTGAATATTGCGGTTGATGCCTGGCCAATAAACTGTATCCTTAGCTCTTCGCTTGCACTTTTCTATTTCCAAGTGATCTGCATGAGGTTTTTGAAGAATAATTGACCTTAATGATTGTGTGAATTACAATCCTTTGATATTGAAGCAAAAAACTATTGGCATCACTTAATTCTACCCTAACATTATAATAGCTCGAGCAGGAACCTTTAGGCCATCCCTCGTGGAGATATTTTATGGCCTTTTGTAAGACTATGGGCGAGATTCTCTGCCGGCGGGATTCTCCGTTTTGCCGGCAGCCCGGGGGTTTCCCAACGGTGGGGGAAACCCCATTGACCAGCCGGCGTAATGGAGAATCTCACCGGCGGGTCGAGGCTGAAAAGTGGCATGGCGGGGCAGAGAATCCAGCCCTATATCTTTGGTCGTTTCTTCCTTTATCAGCCTTGATTTGTTATCAGATACTGTAAGGGATTCAGTGACAAGATTCACATGGCTGGGCCATCCAGGGTCACTTCTCCTTGATCCCCAGCACAACCCGGAGCACCAGCCTGGGGAAGACGCCGACTTTTCATCGCTGCTCCCTCCATCATCGCAGAGGCTATCACCTTGGAGGGAGATTTTAGCCCGCACTTCACACATGCTGCAGCACATTAAGTGGAGGCTGGGACTCCTGAGGGGGTGGATGGTTGGAGGGCTGCCCGATCCCAGGGAACAGCTGTCGTCTGGAGAGGTGTCGTGCTATTGAAAGTATCATCCCATCACTGGTACAGATTCAGACGCAGAGCCGGAATTTGCAGGAAGGGGTGTCAGTAACTTTCCAGCGCCTGCAGGTACAGCTGGAGGAATCCAATTACCTTCAGGCACAGGAGATGTTGCCGACACTGAGTGGTACTCAGGCCAATGCTGGTGAGTGGCATCTGCAGTGGAAGGCCTGGGGCAAGAAGTCAGGGCCAGTGGTCAGGACGTCCAAGGCTTGGGAAATATTGTGTGGTCGGTGTCTAAGGTGCAGGACAGGGGAGCTCAGTCACAGGCAGGCAGGTCCCAGACCCACATGGACATTGCTGTGGCACTCCAGAGCTTGGTCCATTCACAAAGGTCTGATCTCCGGGTAAGCATTCTCCAAGGCGGCCTTCAGGACGCGCGACAACGCAGAATCGCCAAGCAGAAACTTATAGCCAAGTTCCGCACACATGAGTGCGGCCTCAACCGGGACCTGGGATTCATGTCGCATTACATTCATCCCCCACCATCTGGCCTGCGAAATCCTACCAACTGTCCTGGCTTGATACAATTCACACCTCTTTAACCTGGGGTTACCCCATCTCTGGATCTGAAAAGATTTAATCACCTGCTAATGGTCGCATTCCAAGCATTGTTTGGAATCTTTGAATTTGTCCATATGTTTTGGTCATGCCCGGCACTGTTGGTGTTCTGGAGAGGAGTGGCGGGAGCAATATCTCAGGTGGTGAAAGTCCGGGTCAAGCCAAGCTGGGGGCTAGCAATATTTGGAGTAGTGGACGAACCGGGAGTGCAGGAGGCGAAAGAGGCCGGCATTCTGGCCTTTGCGTCCCCAGTAGCCCGGCAAAGGATCTTGCTAATGTGGAAGGAGGCGAAGCCCCCCAGCCTGGAGGCCTGGATAAATGATATGGCTAGGTTCATAAAGTTGGAGAGGATTAAGTTCGCCTTGAGAGGGTCTGCGCAGGGGTTCTACAGGCGGTGGCAACCGTTCCTAGACTATCTCGCGGAGCGTTAGAGGAAGGTCGGTCAGCAGCAGCAGCAACCTTGGGGGGTGGGGGGGGGGGGGGGGGGGGGGGGGTGGGGACGTCCTGGGAGTGGGGGGGAGCGGGGGGGAAGGGGGGACTGCCTGGGAGGATGGATGAGCAAGAGATAACATGAAGGGTTGGGGAAATTGGCACGTACGGGTGAGGGCCAGTGTACAAAGCTGTGTAAATATATCATTTTGCCATGTATATATCTTGCTCTGCGCAATTTCTCGTTTTTTTGTTACGGGGGGGGGGTTATTGTTTGTAAGGGAGAAAAATTGTGTTAAAAAACTTTAATAAATATATTTAAAAAAAAAAAAATTGTCTATATATATGTTTCTGGAACATACCTCTTCATTCACCTGAGGAAGGAGCAGCGCTCCGAAAGCTAGTGACATCGAAACAAACCTGTTGGACTTTAACCTGGTATTGTAAGACTTCGTACTGCATTCACAAAGGGTCATGGCTGAGGGCGGCGAGAGCATTGGCCGGGTGCTGACTGACCTTAGCTAGTCACAGAAGCACATGTCACAAGCACAGAAGGATATGACTGAGGCAGTGAGGGATATGTCTCACTCACTGAGGGCCAAGTTCTTGTCTCAGAGCTCCATGGCTGAGGGCATTGAGATCATGGCTCAGATGAGGGCTGATAAGTCGAGGACTAGCAACGCTAGGTGATGTTGGAGCCTCTGAAGCTCACTCCAGCCTTACCTCCATCCCATAGAGGAGCTCGGGGGCTAACAAGCACCCCTAGGGAGGAGGACGTAATGAGGCCCATGCCAGTGCCTCCCACAGGACAGTTGCTGGAACACCTCAACCCTTCTGGATCCCTCCATCTGACACTGGTGCAACTCAAGGGCAGCGGGCAGAACAAGGTGGCAGGTCGTCACCTGAAAGTCAGCCGGGCCCATCCAGGCCCAGGTCCTCCAGAGGAAGGCCGCTAAGTGCATCACAGGTCAGAGGGCAAGACATGCAACAGGCTGCCTCAACTTCTGATATACTGTCTGGGGTAAAACCACAAGGAACGGGAACGTACGTAAGATAAGAACATCAGACAACACACTGAGTTGGTATGGGTGTAGCACATAATAGTTAGGGGTTAGGGCACAACAATGTATACACTCACCATTACACACTTTTGCACCAACAGTCCGACCTGCCTCTAACCTCTGTCTGATGGATGTTAGAGATTGTCTGGGCCTGGGTCTGGGTGCAGAGGATCTGCCTGGTTTGGAGTGCTGTGGTAGGGCTGGGGCGGGGTCGGCCCCCTTGACACATGAACGTCCCACCTGGGGTCATCCTCAGCGAGAAATAGCAGGGCATGGAGCCAGGAGTATGAGCCCGCCTTGTATGACAGCTTACTCAGTTAGTGAGCTCTAACCATTCACCATTTCCCTCTATCCCCCTACCTTTCCCCCCTCAAGATATATGGGCCCGTGAGATGGAATGGCCAGCACACATGTAGGGATTACCCGGGTAGACAGTGGATGTGATCCAAAAGGCAGGAGTCAGACTTTGTCAAACAATGGGGAGTGCCAGAGCTCGTCTCACATCGAGCCGTCATCATCCTCCGTCCCATAGACAAGACCCGCTGATACTGCCTGCCTAGGGCCACCACCCTGTGGTGATGCTGTTAGAACCCTCAGAGGGGGAGGGGGAGCTCTGCTATTGGGAAGGAATGGAAGGCTAGGGGCATGGTAGAGTGGAGGACTGAGGAAGAGGGAAGATAGAGTGAAGGACTAAGGAAGTGGGAAGAGGTGAGTGGTTATGGGGAAGGTTTCATTTTGACGTGGGGGTGACTGGAGAGGTGGGACTGGGCAGCAGAGCTGCCATTGGCAAGGTCTCTTAGTTGGAACACTTGGAGTGTTGAGGTTGTCCCTTTGTGCGGCCCTGCGGCACATATGGGCAGCCTGCCATGCCAACCCAGCTTTCCATGGCTCCTCCTTGTTAGATGAGACCTGGTATTCTTCCTCCTCCTCCACCATGTCTCCCCTCTGCTGTGCGATGTGGTGTAGGGTGCAGCAGGCCAGCACGATGCGCAGGATCCTCCTCGGGCTATATTCGAAAGCCCCAACAGAATCGTCCAGGCATCGGAAGTGCATCGTGAGGACGCCGATGCACTATTCAGTGACAATCCTCATTGGTGCATGGACATTGTTATAATGGTTCTCTTCATTGGTCAGGGACCTCCGCAGAAGTGTCATCAGCCATGAACTCAGCAGGTAACCCTTGTCGGTCAAGAGCCAACCCCTCACCCGAGGGAATGCCTCGAAGGTGCAGGGAACCTCAGCGTGCGCCAGGATGTACGCGGGTGCATGCTGCCTGAGTAGCTGGTGGACGCACACAAACTGCATATTCAGGGAGTGGAAGTCCTTCCTATTGATGAAGGGTCCCTTCTGTTGAACTGATGCTTGGAGGGGGACATAGGTGGCATTGATCACCCACTGACCAGGGGCATGCCAGCAAAGGCAGCAAATCCTGCTACCAGGGCGTCCTGGTGAGCCAGGTCCAAGTTAATGTTGATATACCCCACTGCCCAGGTGCATAGGACATCCATTACAGTATGGATGTACCTGTGTGAAGACATTTGCGATCTCCCACACAAATCCCCACCCGTGTCCTGGAATGATCGAGAGGCATAAAAGTTCAAGACAACCATCACCTTTCTGGCCAATGGGAGCGGTTATCCTCCTCCATACCCCTACAGTGTCAGGTGTGCCACCATCTGGGCACTGTCTCCTTGGTGAGACGGAGTCATTGGTGGTGCAGGCAATCTGGCAGTTCCTCGAAGCACAGGCACTGATGGTAAATACGTGGCCTGACGCGGCGCCTCCTTCGCACCTCCTCCTCGGCCTGTTGAATAGCAGGCATTTGAATCTCATCGGCTGGTCCCTGCTCTTCTGCGACAGCTTGCTCTTGCGCAGGGTCTGTCTTGAGTTGTCCCTGGTCCTCCAGCCTCCGTACATCTGCAACATGGGGGTGGAGAGGGGAGGGCGGGGGGAGGAGACAGAAATGTTAGCAAGATAAGTATTCCTTTCACCATTTGAAGAGGTAGAATTCTGAACGGACTACAGAAGATACAAAATGGATGCCACCTGATATAAAATGGACTCTGTCAATGTTCTTGACCCTATGTTATTATCAGTGTCTGCTGCTGAAGTAGTAAAACTTTGTGCAAAACAAGTGATCCACAACCAGATGCATCCGGAGAGACAATGAGCCGTTGGCAAACTGCCCAATGTCTGTATTCTTAGCTACTTGTAACTGACAAAGGGGCCCCAAATTAAAGAACTAGCAAGGAATGAGGAAGGACATGTTCAATGTGGCTGGACTATTGACCCCATGACTTTATGTAACCGTTATCTATGTAATGAATTGATCGGGTAAGGCAATTTGCCAATTAGAGGCTATAGGAGCTAACTTGTAGCCATTTATGGCATTGAAGATGAATGTTATGAATTGTGGCGCGAACAGAATTGATTGGGTATATGTAAATGCGAATGCAAACTGATCCCGCTTTCCTTCTGTATATTAACCCAGTGCGACCTCAGCTCAGGCGAGAAAAGGTGCTGCACAGACCGTGGGGGTCAAAGGCCTTTTCTCCCAGAGCTCTGAAAATTAATAAATTGCTTCTTTACTCACTCAAAGGTTTATTCGTGAATATTTTCACCGACACCATCCAAAGCCACCAGGTTGCATGGTCAGCCTAGTTGTACAGCAGTGCCACCCTTAACATATGTTAACATATGATGGGAGTGAGCACGGGAAGTGCGAAGTGCGTGTCTGCTGGGAGCCTTGCTGCAGTGTGATGTGGGGCCTGGGTGTAACACACAGGTTGTGACAGAGAGCTGGTCAGGTTTCCTTCCCGGGGGCAGGGAGGATGAGAGCAGGGCACGCGGTGGGCAGGCAAGACTTGGAGACAGCTTGCGATCCTGCAGAATGGGCTAGCTGATAGTGTCACTGTTGAGGCCCCTGACCCAAGGGGAGCAGTTTGCCAGGGAGGGTGCCAAAGGCCACACTGCATGTCTATTGTTTCGAGTGAGCTCTGCTATTCTCCTGCTTCCCCTGCAGTGGGGCTGCACTTCTGATGTGTGCACTGAGGAGTGTGCCACTTATTGAGCTTGGCCACCTCCAGTCAGCAGTGTGAGCCACCAGGGATCTGTAAGTAGCACCAAAGGCATGCATTTAAATAACAAACTGCTGCAATGGTGGTCTGAGCGTATCTAAGGAAGGATGTGCTGGCCTTGGAAAGGGTGCAGAGCACATTCACAAGAATGATCCCTGGAATGAAGAACTTGTCATATGAGGAACGTTTGAGGACTCTGGGTCTGTACTCGTTGGAGTTTAGAAGGATGAGAGGGGATCTTATTGAAACTTACAAGATACTGCGAGGCCTAGGTAGAGTGAAAATGGAGAGGGTGTTTCCACTTTTAGGAAAAACTAGAACCAGAGGACATCATCTCAGACTAAAGGGACGATCCTTTAAAATAGAGATGAGGAGGAATTTATTGAACCAGAGGATGGTGAATCTGTGGAACTCTTTGCCGCAGAAGGCTGTGGAGGCCAATTCACTGAGTGTCTTTAAGACAGAGATAGATAGGTTCTTGATTAATAAGGGGATCAGGGATTATGGAGAGAAGGCAGGAGAATGGGGATGAGAAAATATCAGCCATGATTAAATAGCGGAGCAGACTCGATGGGCCGAGTGGCCTAATTCTGCTCCTATGTCTTATGGTCTTATGAGCCATGCCATCCCGATCCCAAGGGGGGCACCCTAAGTCCATGGGCATAGCATAGAATAGAACAGAATCCCTACAGAAGGTGAAAAGAAGGCTATTTGGACCATTGAGCCTGCACTGACACTTCGAAAGACCATCCCACCTGTGTCCAATCCCCACCCTATTCTTGCAACTTGACTCTGAGGAGCAATTTAACACGTCCAATCCACCTAACCCGCACGTCTTTGGACTGTGGGAAGAAACTGGAGCACCCGTAGGAAACCCATGCAGACACGGGGAGAATGTGCAAACTCCACACAGACAGTTACCTGAAGTCAGCATCGAACCCAGGTCCCTGGTGCTGTGCTAACCACTGTTCCACCGTGCTGCCCATCTCCAAGTCGTTCTCTAATACTCCCCTCGGCCCGGTAGGCCACCCTCCAGCAAACCTGACAAACTTTGAGAGTTTCCGTCCCTTCTCGCTCCCCCTCAACAGCCATGGCACCCAGGTCCCGCTTGTAAATACTTTCACTGATTTGTAGCCGCATGACCTCAGCCTGAGAGGGGCGGAGCATCGTGGAAGGGTGGTGGATGAAGTGTCCAACCTGCGCATTATAGTAAAAATCCATGCAAATGAAGGTTTTTGCATGAACCCGCCGGCACGGGGTTTGACCCTCACCCACACTGCCAGACGTGGCCGGAGCATCTCAACAGAATCGACTCTGGGCAAAAATCGCAATTTTTCCATTGCGCGGACTCACCGCCCAATCGCAATCCTCGCTGCGGCGGCGGGAAGTGGAGAATTCATCCAGTATGTTTGCTGTGAAAAAAGGAATAAGCTTAGAATAGAATATTTTGAAAAATGTTCTGAGCTCTCGTTGTTGCTGCCTCTTTAATTGCCTTGTTTAAATCTTTGCCAGTGACATACAGCAGCAGACTTTGAGCAGCTGTGCCCTGAATAACTTATTGTGAAGAAATGCCCAGAACGTGGCCACATTAGCCAAGGAATTTGATGCGTCCATATCACACGTTGTGCCTAATGCCTAGAATAATAACAGTTTCTCCACTTACTAACTGCCAGAAAGAGCTTCTGTATTTGTTCCTTGGGACAGGTGCTGCCTTCAGTGAAATAGTGCTGGCTCCTTCGACTCTGCGCTTCAAGTTTTTACTCTGATAGCGGATTAATCTTTTGATGAGATCTCCGCTCCTATAAAGAGATTTTGAAAGCCATAAGCACTTTGGCATTCGGAGTGTGCAAGCAATTGAACCCTGAGCATTAATGATTTCACCAGGGAGAAACTCTAAAGATCCTTTTAAAGATGTTGTTGGGTTAGATTACAAAGTTTTAACAATCCCATCACTTGTGCCCCAACATTTAGCTGCTGGGATTTAAGTGAGAGTAATAACCTGCTTTAGATTGTTCATGGTTGGATTGCTGAATCACTGTTTAGGCCATTATTAAATTAATAAATGGCTGATAGTTAGACTGGAAAAGGAAGCCTAGAGTTATTTACAGGATTATTATATCAAAGAACAGTCACACTTTCCCAATGTTAATGAAATATTTACATTCAAGATCTCTTTCAGAGTCTGAAGGATTTATTATTTATTTTTGTCTACAGTTTGTTTTGGATACAAAGTCATGCTGGCATAATAATCACACTGACAATATATATACTGCATCATTAATGCGATACATTTCATTTTTCTCGTCCAGTGCAGTCTAGTCTGCAATGGGGTGTACACCATATTGAATTCGAAAGTGATCAAATTTTTTTCCAAGACACAGAATTCCTTCAACATTGTAGTAACACCGATAGAGTTTGCAAGCGGGATTCTTCGTTTCATTGTCGCCAACACAGAATTCTTGGACTTCCATGACAGAAAAACTGGCGCCGAACTTTGATTGATTCCACTACTATTGAGGGGCTAACACCGGTGCCACGTGGAACACAATCGATTCCAAAAAACGGTGCGGGATTCGCTGGGTCCGTGATTGACACTCGGGAGGCTGATAAGCTGCAGTCGCACACACACATTACACTCTCTATACACATATATCAGCTAACAAGATGGCACTGGTTGTGCTGGAGTGCGCACATACAGCTGAAGGGTCAGCTGGGGCCAGAGAGAACCTAGGGGGGGCGCCCTGGGGCACACCTATACGACCCGTGGCCCTACATTGACAGTGGGCTGTTAGCGGCGTGTCCAGCTGCATGTTCTGTGACCATACACCCTGACCCCCCCCCCACCCCCCGCTACTCCCCCCGGTCCTGGCAGAAGCCCCCCAGCCAGCAGCACGAATGTCAGCACACTATGGAGATGTTGGACACTTTCCGTATCCCCTCTCTATCCCTCAGCAGCCATGACGGCAGTTTCAGATTTTTAAAAGCACAAGTGAACTACGCCATCGGGAACTCGATCCATCGGAGGTGGAGAATTCAGGAGGTCCCGGAGAATGTCGGGTCAGGCCTGCGAATGATATGAAAACGGTGTTTTCTGTATGCGCGTTCCGGAGTGCATTGGTGACACTGCCGAGGTGACGGAGAATTGTGATTTGCTGTCTAATTGGCACCAGCCGCGATTTTGGCATCAGAACCTATTCTCCGCCCAATTGGATTTTGCGATTTCGGCGTCGGCAAACGGAGAATCCCGCCCTATGTTTTTGCTTATAAAGTAAGAACAAATCTTGGGCGGAATTCTCTGACAATGGGGCTATCTCCTCGCGCCCGTTTTCTAGAAAGTCCAGAGTGATTCTCCATTTTGAAGGGGGCCTGCAGGGCCCCGGAGTCGTCCATGCAGCTTCGGCTGCTGATATGGGGCCTGTACTTCCGGCCGCGGGTCTGCGCAACATGGCTGACCCACAGAGCGGAACGGCCCCCACAATATAGGCCCCCCCACCAGGGTGGCCGCGGACCGAGTCCGCAGCCGCCACTCCGAGCTCCCGCCGGGTGAAACCATGAGGGAACCACGCCGGCGGGAACTCGGCCAGTTGCCGGCAGAGAATCGCCGCAGGGGCCTCTTTCAATGGCCCTCGACCAGTGCCGTGCCGACCGCGCACATGTGACTGGCGGCGATTCTCCGGTCCTTGAAGAATCGCAGGAAGGCATCGGACCTGATTGTGGGTCTGACGTCCCATTCTCCGCCCCCCCCCCCCCCCCCCGCCGAGCGCGCTTGTGGCGCGGAGGCTCGGCGAATCCCACCCCTTATATTGAAAATTTCCCCTTACTGCTTCATTAACAATTCTTTGTCACCAAATAATGATAACTTGAACTGCTCATTGAAATTAAAAGGAAATGTAAAATTACGAGGTTCTAAACTTCTATTTTTTTCTGTCAGAAACAGCAACTCCTTCTCTCTTCAATCATGTGATAGCATTAGGATAGAAGTAATATCGCTGGCCATTATTGCATGATAATATCTCCTGCTTCCTCTTGGATGATCACTCGCTAACAGGTATGATTGTCCACCTAAAAAACTCTATGGGACGGGTCTTGGGTTCTGTGGGTTCTTGTGTGGCTGATGAGCCCGATCCTTGAGCCGCATAGTCAACCGCATACTTGCCAGGTGTTTCCGGGAGGTGGGATCAGCCCTTGGACTCTAGGTATCTGGTATTCCTTTTTCAGGCTCCTTTTCCTGGCCTCCTCTTGCAGTCAGGTGACTTCGAAAAATCGTGTCCCTTCAATCAAGAGGTTTCTCCAAGTAGTTTTATTCTGCGCAAAGGTCTCCCAGGCATTGACGCTTATGTTGCATTTCTTGAGGTAAGCATTCAAGGCGTCTTTGAAGTGCTTTTTTTGTCCTCCTATTGCTCGGAAGCCTTCCATGAATTGGGAAAAGAAGATTTGCTTTGGTAGTCAGGACTCTGACATCCTAAGCACACGGCCGTCCAAACGGAGTTGGTTTTGGAAGAACTTGGCCTCAATGCCAGTGCTCTTGGCTCCTTCAAGGACACTGATGTTAATACGCCTGTCCTTATTCAATAAGCAATTGAAGAAAACAGTGGTCTCCTATTTTTCTGGTCACTGGACATCTCTAGCCATCTCAGATTAATCAGCCTAATTGGTCGGATATGGCAGCTCTTACTAGACTGGTAATATCTGCAACAGTTCATCTTAGTTGCTGTGCCTTTCAATGGACATTTAGAACACAGAACATAGAACATTACAGCGCAGTCCAGGCCCTTCGGCCCTCGATGTTGCGCCGACCTGTGAAAGCACTCTAAAGCCCATCTACACTATTCCCTTACCGTCCATATGTCTATCCAATGACCATTTGAATGCCCTTAGTGTTGGCGAGTCCACTACTGTTGCAGGCAGGGCATTCCACGCCCTTACGACTCTCTGAGTAAAGAACCTACCTCTGACATCTGTCTTATATCTATCTCCCCTCAATTTAAAGCTATGTCCCCTCGTGCTAGACATCACCATCCGAGGAAAAGGGCTCTCACTGTCCACCCTATCCAATCCTCTGATCATCTTGTATGCCTCAATTAAGTCACCTCTTAACTTTCTTCTCTCTAACGAAAACAGCCTCAAGGCCCTCAGCCTTTCCTCATAAGATCTTCCCTCCATACCAGGCAACATTCTGGTAAATCTCCTCTGCATCCTTTCCAATGCTTCCACATCCTTCCTATAATGCGGTGACCAGAATTGCACGCAATACTCCAAATGCGGCCGCACCAGAGTTTTGTACAGCTGCAACATGACCTCATGGCTCCGAAATTCAATCCCTCTACCAATAAAAGCTAACACACTGTACGCCTTCTTAACAACCTCTCAACCTGAGTGGCAACTTTCAGGGATCTACGTACATGGACACCGAGATCTCTCTGCTCATCCACACTGCCAAGAATCTTACCATTAGCCCAGTACTCTGTCTTCCTGTTATTCCTTCCAAAATGAATCACCTCACACTTTTCTGCATTAAACTCCATTTGCCACCTCTCAGCCCAGCACTGCAGCTTATCTATGTCCCTCTGTAACTTGTAACGTCCTTGCGCACTGTCCACAACTCCACCGACTTTAGTGTCATCTGCAAATTTACTCACCCATCCTTCTACGCCCTCCTCCAGGTCATTTATAAAAATGACAAACAGCAGTGGCCCCAAAACAGATCCTTGTGGTACACCACTAGTAACTGGATTCCAGTCTGAACATTTCCCATCAACCACCACCCTTTGTCTTCTTCCAGCTAGCCAATTTCTGATCCAAACTGCTAAATCTCCTAGAATCCCATGCTTCCGTATTTTCTGCAGTAGCCTACCGTGGGGAACCTTATCAAACGCTTTACTGAAATCCATATACACCACATCAACTGCTTTACCCTCATCCACCTGTTTGGTCACCTTCTCAAAGAACTCAATAAGGTTTGTGAGGCACAATCTACCCTTCACAAAACCGTGTTCACTATGTCTAATCAAATTATTCCTTTCCAGATGATTATACACCCTATCTCTTATAAACCTTTCCAAGATTTTGCCCACAACAGAAGTAAGGCTCACTGGTCTATAGTTTGTGCTCAGCCCACTATAAGAGTGAGGTAAACATATACCTTAATAGGGAAAATGAGCAGTCAAGTTCCCTGAGGGGACAATGTAGAAAAAAATAAAGTCAATACATTTGCTTTCAATAAATCCACACTGAAATGTAACAAAGATATGGCTTGGTGTTGTCACATCAACTCAACATTTTCTTCATGGGCACAAAGCTGTTTACTTTCACAGCACTGCATTGGCAGTACTGCCAGAGCAGACCATTGAACTCTACTTCCACACATCCGCTTCTATTGAAAGAATAGTTATCAACAAGAAATAGATCTTCAGACGCCTGTGATCTAGTCTCACCAAGTTATCAAAAGTAGACCATATTTCCTCATTGTCCAGATGTAGATCTTTTGAGAAATATTCTGCTTTTCTACTCTTACAACCAAAGTGAATAACCTCACACTTTCCCACATTGTACTCCATCTTCCCACTCACTTAACCTGTCTATATCTTTTTGTGCCTCTTTGTGTCTTCCTCACAGCTTACTTTGTATCATCAGAAAACTTAGTACTTCGCTCTCTCTTTGTCTGAGTTATCAATATAGACTAAATAGCTGAGGCCCCAGCACTGATCCTTAGCTACAGCCTTCCAACTTTAAAATACCCCATTTATCCCTACTGCCTGCTTCCTGTCTGTTAACCAATCCTCTATCCATGCTAATATATTACCTCCAACTCCATGAGCCCATATATTGTGTATTTTGTAATGTGTGGCACATTATCAAATATGCTTTAGAAATCTAAATATACCACATCTCCTGGTTCCCCTTTATCTACCCTACTTGTTACATCCTCAAAAACCTTAATGAATTTGTCAAACACAATTACCCTTTCTGTAAAACCATGTTGACATGCTCTAATTGTGCTTTGCTTTTCTAAGTGCATTGTTAAGACTTCCTTAATAATTGATTCCAGCATCTTCCCAATGGCTGATGTCAGGCTATCTTGGGTATAGTTCCCTGTTTTCTCTCTCCTTTCCTCTCTTGAACAGCCATTTGCTAATTTCAATCGGCTGGGACCATTCCAGAATATGGAGAATTTTAGAAAATCATATAGCCAACTCATCCACTCTTCCTCCAGTACTTTATCTCTGCTGATATCAATTATCTTAATTTCCTCATCCTTTTTAGCCCCATAAGTTACCCTCTATTTCTGGTCTGTAATATTGTGAAGACAGACACAAAATATATCCGTTCAACATTTCTGCCATTTCCTCATTCCCCATGGTAATTTATCCTGTCTCTGCTTCTAAGAAACCAATGTATAGTCCTGAAGGGGTGTGGGTAGAACATCCTCCTCTCCTGTCCCCTCCTCTCATCTTCTCTCTTTTCTCCACTCATCTCGGGCGAAATTCTCCGGAAACGGCGCGATGTCCGCCGACTGGTGCCCAAAACTGCACCAATCAGACGGGCATCGCGCTGCCCCAAAGGTGCAGAATGCTCCGCATCTTTGGGGGCCGAGCCCCGACATTGAGGTGCTAGGCCGACGCCGGAGGAATTTCCGCCCCGCTAGCTGGCTGCAACGGCCTTTGGTGCCCCGCCAGCTGGCGCGGAAATGACATCTCCGGGCGGCGCATGCGCGGGAGCGTCAGCGGCCGCTGGCAGTTTCCCACGCATGCGCAGTGGAGGGAGTCGCTTCCACCTCCGCCATGGTGGAGACCGTGGCGGAGGCGGAAAGGAAAGAGTGCCCCCACGGCACAGGCCCGCCCGCGGATTGGTGGGCCCCGATCGGGGCCAGGCCACCGTGGGGGCACCCCCCGGGGTCAGATCGCCCCGTGCCCCCCCCCAGGACCCCGGAGCCCGCCCACGCCGCCTTGTCCCGCCGGTAAGGTAGGTGATTTAATTTATGCCGGCGGGACAGGCAATTTATCGGCGGGACTTCGGCCCACCCGGGCCGGAGAATCGAGCGGGAGGGCCCGCCAACCGGCGCGGCGCGATTCCCGCCCCCGCCGAATATCCGGTGCCGGAGACTTCGGCAACCGGCGGGGGCGGGATTCACGCCAGCCCCCGGCGATTCTCCGACCCGGCGGGGGGTCGGAGAATGTCACCCCTCTTCTTTTTTCTTTTCTCTTCTCCTCTCCTCTCCTTCTCCTCGCCCCCTCAGCCAGGAAACACAGAGCACGTGAGAATTAACAAGTTAACATTTCAGCTGCAACCCTTCCTCACTTCTCTTTGTGTTCCTGATTAGTTTCAGTTATTTCCTTGTTCTTTACAACTTTACTAATGTTCTGAATTATGGGCCCTGGGCTTTTCACAAAGATTTCTTAATATTTTAAAAAGTCGTTTCTCTCTGTTCATTCGCAGTTGTTCCTTTGGAAACTTTCTCTGTTTCCAGTTTTTCAGCCAATTTATTCTCCAATTTGTAACTTTGCTCTTAAGCTAATAAATACATAATAATAATAATCTTTATTATTGTCACAAGTAGGCTTACATTAACGCTGCAATGAAGTTACTGTGAAAATCCCCTAGTCACTCCGGCGCCGGTTGGGGTACACAGAGGGAGAATTCAGAATGTCCAATTTACCTGTCTTTCAGGACTTGTGGGAGGAAACCGGAGCACCCGGAGGAAACCCACCCAGACACAGGGAGAACGTGCAGACTCCGCACAGTCAGTGCCCCAAGCTGGGAATTCAACCTGGGACCCTGGCGATGTAAAGCAACAGTGCTAATCACTCTGCCGCCCCTCTTTAACAATACACTTTAACAATACATCCCTAGCGAGTTACTTTACCTAGCATTTGTGAGAATCGCAATTTATATTCTCATTCTCTGATCATTTATATTGTTAAAATGTTCCAAAAACCTATCTATCACTTGGCTTTTCTATGAACCCTGGGGATTTTGATATAGCAAATGTAATTTTCAAAGTTGCTCCTGAATTTCGTCCTTTATTATTGACTGCAGTATTTTCCACAGTACAGGTCTCAAAAGAACGAGCCTACAATTCCCAGGATCATGTGTTTGACCTTTTCAAAAGAGAACACTCATATTAATTGTTTTCCAGTCTGCAATCAAGTATCTTCTCAGTTTGCTTTTAACTGTAGTTTCCTTGTTTGATGCCTCCTGTGGTTTACTATTCTCATGTGCATACCATCTGAACCTCATACTTTATGAACCTTTAACCTGTATCAGGTAGTTTTTACAATAAAGTGAAATCTTGACATCTTTAATGTCTTTTCTTTTTTTGCTATATGATGGCAAAACATCTTTCTTCATATTCTTCATTCCAGTGAGATAGCCACTTAGGCACCAAGGGGATGCACCATGATGATAAATGTTAGATTCAGCTGATCTGGTTTCTCATTAAAATTATAATTAAATTGAAGTGAGTACATAAATTGTTTTTGAAAAGATTTGGGAGTTGTTCTCAAACAGTATGATTGCGAATTTGGAGAAATTTTGTACACTAAGATGGGAGTTTTCAAATGACTTCAATAGTGGCGAGAAGGGGCAAGGTGGAGACAGCAAAATACAGCACTTGGCAGTTGCAGACGTCAAGAGATTCCCTTTGTGAGAGTAGAGCAATTTCTTCTGCGATGGCAATTTCCTTCACATCCACTTTAGGCTACTGCTGCGACACATGCTGATCCCCTTGCTGCCTTTGACAAGGCCTCTCTGTAATACGTAATGGCATAGTGTACACCTCAGCACCGTGACCCCGACCTCATGATGGCCTCCCTCTGCTCACAGCACGCCTCCCGAATGCTAACCCCGCCATCCTGTCCTGCACCCCTTCATTCCCCCCACTCCAGCACCAATCTCTGCCCTGCCGCTCTCCCAATCGTGGCAGGGAACGTCTCCAAGTTCCCCTGCCGCTGCTCCTGCCTCTGACAGCTGCTCAGGCTGTCAAGGTAGTCAACTGCGGGAAGGCACACATCGAAAAAAAAATTGTTAACAAAGCCCTACAGTTAAATTCCGTTGGACCTTTACATCCACAGCCTCACCAGATTTGTCGCCCTTTCCTGCCCTCTCCATAAATATTAGGCCTCTGTGTTCAATTGCTGCATGTTGTGATGAAGAAGATAGTTTTGCCTTTGCATCTCAATGGGCTTTGGATCTGTAATAAATACAAACAATGTGTATTTCTCTGAAGTTCTTTTAAATACAATCTTAAAAAAAAAAATCAGTTTCACAAACAAAATACCACAGATTTTTTCAGCTGTCACAGCGCTCAAGCTACAGAACAAGTGGTGTCATGTTGGGGTTGGAGGCTATAACCCTGGAAGTTTACAAATAATCCAGCTCATGTTACTATACCACACAGGCTAGTGTAATGTTAGAACAGAATGGACAACCTTCTTCACACTTTCACTGAATTGTCTCTTTGAAGGGTTGCTGTGGGGGATATCAAATCCTTTCCCCGTGTGATTGATTTAGTCCTCCCATTCGAAAAGTTCCAGTAAAAATTGTTACCTCAGGTCATAAGCACAATTCAACCCGTTTAAAAGAACCACAAATCTATAATAATCGTTATTAGTGTCATACGTAGGCTTACCTTAACACTGCAATTAAGTTCCTGTGAAAAGCCCCTAGTCGCCACACTCCGGTGCCTGTTCAGGTATACTGAGGGAGAATTCAGAATCTCCAATTTGACATTTTACTGCTTTGTGGATGGTCTCCCATGTTCAGTCTCCATAGACTTAACCTCATCCAAAGCTCTGCCACCTGTACATCCTAGCTCGCACCAAGTTCCATTCACCCTTCATTCCTGGTGCCCTTGGCCTGGTCTGGCTCCAGATCAGATAGAAAATTTTCACCCCATCCTACCTGTGCGAGCTCCTCTAGACAAACAATCCTCTGAGTGGGTGGCATGGTGGCACAGAGGTTAGCACTGCTGCTCACAGCACCAGGGACCAGGGTTCGCTTCCAACTATAGGTGACTGTCTGCGTGGAGTGTGAAAGTTCTCCCCTTGTCTTCGTGGGTTTCCTCTGGGTGCTCTGGTTTCCTCTCTCAGTTTAAAGATGTGCAGGTTAGGTGGATTGACAATGCTAATATGCCCCTTAGTGTTCAAAGATGTGTAGGTTAGGTTGCGGGAATGGGGCGGGGGAATTAGGCTTGGGTAGGGTGCTGTTTCGGAGGTTCAGTGCAGACTTGATGGGCTGAATGGCCTCCTTTTGCACTGTAGGGATTCTATGATTTTTGTCAAATTGTGGTGCCTTGTGTATCCTGATTTTAATCACTCTACCATTGGCGACTGTGTCCTTAGTTACCCAGCTCTCATAAACATTTCTGCCTTTGTACCTACTCTCTTAAGATGCTCCTTAAACATTTTCTCTGACCGATCTTTCGGCAATCTCCTCATACAATTGGGGATCAAATTTTGTTTGATCACACAAAAGCATTTTAGAAAGTTTTTCTACATTGAAGGCACATATTAGGCACATAATTGTGTTACTGCAGTTGTATAACATATCCCACCTGGCAAAAGTCGAATGAGCTGTCAGTTAAAATCATCCAAGAGACTTAACCAATCACGTCCAACTTCCTGCCACCATCTTTAATTTTCTGAGCCGGCAGCTCGGATATCAACTGGAGGTCTGAAGGGTCTCTCCTTAAAGATGTAAATTGGGATTCGATAACAAGATTAGTACTGTTATAACCTGCCTGCTTACCATTGGCTGGGGACTAATGACAATCCCACAATCCTGTGGGAGTATGAGCTTCCCCAATGAGGGGGGGCGGAGAAACCATTAGTAAACTCCAAGTATAAATAAGGCTGGCCAGTTTGGAACCAGCAGGAAGGAGTGTGCAGCAAGGGAAGTTGCTGCTGCTGCTGTTATATATATATATGTTATTGTAAATAAATGTTATTACTTTGTATCCTTAAAACTCGTGCTGGATTCTTTGTGGCCCTCACAAAAAGTATCCAATTGCTATTTTGACTTATAGCCTGATCGCAGTTCTTGTGATTTTCTTGTCCGGTGAAGGTAATGGGAAAAGAGTCAGTGTTAGCAGGAGCCCAAAGATTTTAATTTATCCATTTTTCCTTAGTTTCATTGTGTGTTCACGAGTTGCAGGATGCACGTCCAGGCCGCATGAGGAAATGTTAGGCCCTCCCTGTCCGGGGCTTTCCCCCTTGCCAATTGCGAGGCCTTCCTGAAGCACGTCTCCCCACGGCTCATTCATTTCCAGGGATGGTTCCTGCATTTCCTCAGCAGGAATTTCCACCTGCTGTTCCTGCAGCTGCTACTATTTTGCCAGGCACCTGGCCAGAGCCGATGCAAATAAAACACGCAAGTTCATTTGGCTGGAATTATGTCGCTGTGGACCTGGGAGTTTGTTGAGGCTCCTGCCTACCCGATTCCCACTTTGGATTCTGACGTCACATTGGTCACTACTTCACATCATAATCCCTGTAAAAATCCCATAGAGTATACTATTAAGACCTCTGTTTTAACCAATGCAGTTTGTGCAAAATCAAAAACACTTTGAAAAATATCTAGCCGCTCTGATAAACAATTTAAAGAGGAAACTTTGTTGATTGGTGCTCCAAAACAGGAAACACTCAAGCAATTAGTGAAGACCTACCTTGAACAGGATTTACTGAGAAATAATTCATGTAAAAGGTACTGTGCTGATATTTATTTGAGATGTAGGGTCTTTCAAACGCTGGACTGTTGTTATGAGATGTGATATGACACTTCTCTGATCCCTGTATAATTTCCTGTGACAAAACCAACAGCTGCTGGTTGCAGGGTGTATGTTGCTATGACTGATTAATGTTGACCTGAATCTTGAGCACAGTGTGCCTGCCATTTATTTCTCCCATCTATCATGTTTCATTGTACATCACATTCTTTAATCAACTGGATAATATGAGAAGCTTCAGTTTATTTTCCTTAATTGAAAGGCCAAATGTTGTGAAGTACAGGTCCAGCTTTCAGATGTCAGTGAATCAAAGGAGAAGCATGGGCGATTCAAACAAATGTCAGGAGGCTGATTGTCTTCACACCTGCCATTAGAACATGTACTTCCAGTAGGAGTCGCCAAGGCTCCTTCAACAGCACCTCCCATTCCCCCAGTTTGCGTCAGCTCAAAGAACAAGGGAAGCAAGCACACGGGAACGCCACCACCTGTAAGTATCTCTCCCAGACACACAAAGTCCAGACATGGAAATATATTGACACTCTACCATTGCTGCTGACCCATCCTTGACCTGCCACTTCCTACAAACATCACTGTGGGGTGCAACCCAAGAAGACAGCTCATCATTCCCTTCTCAAAGACAGTTAGGGGTAGGTAATTAATCCTGGCCTGGCCAACGATGCCCACATTACATATAGAATAAAAAGGCATTGGATGGCAATCAGAAGTGGAAGTCCAGTCTGTTATTTTCTTTCCGAGTCAGGGAACTCTGAAACCTCATCAAGTGCACTTCCAGTTGAAATTGTCTAACTCAGCCTGGACCAGATTAAACCTGGGACACTCCAACGCACTTTTAATTCATTGGGCAGAATTTTCCGATGTGTCGGCTTCGGTGAGAAAACCGGAGAGAATCTCGCCGACATCATTGGCAAGAAAAATTGGCGTATATTCAGCCAATTTTATAATGTTTTCCCCCCACGCGTTTCACGTGGTAGTTTGCCTCTGATTCGCTCGCCCCAGTAAAACATAATCTCTGTAATCAATGAGGCGCTCCTTTCAAACGCCTCCCCAGCCCTTGTTCCATGTCCATTCTCAGGGCTGGCTGCCAGCCAGGAAGACAAGCCCGTGCCGTGGCTATTTCACGGAGGGAGCTTTGAGATGGTGCCGAGCAGAAGCGTGACATCCTCTACCCGCGATCAGCCAGGCGTCCAGCCAGTAAGGTCACAACCCCGCCTGGAAGGCTGTGGCCATGCTAGTGAGCACCAGTTCACACCATAAGAGGACAGGGCTACAATGCTGAAAGATGAATGACCTTCTTCATGCAATCAGGGTAAGTCTGTCTTCCCATGTGTCCAGCCACACCCCTTAACATAGCTAGCATACCTCCACGGTGATCTCTCTCCCAGCCATCTAACGGGGCCCAACACTTGTTATGCCTCCCTCCCTCCCTGTCCCCATTATCTCCCCCAGTATCTCCTCTCCTCCTCACATCCGTGCTCCCACTCACCTACCACGCATGCCAGACTTCATTACTGTCTGTCTCACTACAGGACAAACCTGAGCACAACTAGTGTGAGTTGACACAGCCTGCTGGAGTCATGCCCAAGCTCAATGCCCTAACCCCATTTTAAGAAAGAATTGTTGAGTTTGTTGGTGAAGAGCAGGACCGCGCTTGTGCAGAGAGCGAGGTGGGGGCGAGAGACTAACGTGAGAACCCTCAACAATTCCAGCCACGGGGTGAACCTCGTGAGAATTAACTTTCTTCTATCAGTCTGTCCCTGTTATTCACTAATGCCACCTCGCTTCCCTCACAGGTCAATCAGTCAGTCAGCTCGTAGCCGAGCAGTTCTGAGAGAGACATCTCAGATACGAGCATCGAAGAGGCGTCACAATTGCCACCCACACCTTCCATCGGCGCAACTCACACCTCATGGGAATAACTAGTAGGCAGACTTCTGGATAACTCACTGGTGAGCGCCTCACAGCTGATGATCCTCAGCAAGAGGAGGCAGGGTCGTCCTCGAGTCCCAGCATGTGGAGGGATGCCAGAGGCCAGGACTCTGCTGAACCCCAATCATATGACATTCCCCTGGGTTCAGACACCCCAGAACTGTTGGAGCTACAAAGGTAGAGTCGCAAGCGTCATGGAGGGATGTCAGCCTGCTTCCTCGGAATGCTGGGCTGATTGGAGGAGTCCCATCACCATCTGTCCAAAGAGATGATGCCGTCATTCCAAGGAAGCGGGGCCAACACTGCGAGGCTGGAGTCCACGGTTGCGACCTGAGCACAGGATCCATGGTCCAGGTCATGTACTCCATCTCCGAGGGCGTGAGCTCCATGGTGCAGGGCATCAGATGCATAGTGCAGGTACTAGTGGAAATCTATGAGTGTCTGCGCCACACGACAGTGGTGCTTCTGGATCTAACTCCAGCTGCCCCTCTATCCCATAGTGAAGTCCAAGGGCCCCTGGGCACCCATAGCGAAGGGGATCAGAAGACTCACTGCCCAGGAGACCTTGGGTGTGTCAACACCAATGGACTCCACCCTCCTTGTGCCCAACACCTCCCACACTGCACACCGAGGAGGGTGGCAGTAAAAAACCCAACCTGCCTGAATGCAGGTCCGGACTTTCAATCTCCCAGCCCACCAGGGGACACCCGCCATGGTCATCTCAGGCAGCAGGCCGTGGAAGTCAGCAGGCAGCCTCATCCTCAGTTGTGGATCCTGGGGATACACTTGGACGTAGCGGGAGGGTGAGGAAGACAAAGAAAAGGTAGTCACATAGTGGACACTGAGGCATGAATAAAGATAAGTATTAGAACCATCAAATGTAATAAGCATCATGTTGATAATCCATAACGTGCCTCCCTGCTGTCATGTCAGTGTGGCGTGCTCTGGCAATCCCCACACAATGATGGCACATCCTCCATCTTCCCTGAGAGGATGGAAGGCCAATTGTTCACCCCTCTCCCACTGTGACGATGCTGTAATGCCGAGCTGATCTTGGCACTGCTCCCCACCCCACCCAGGCCCCTCCTACCACTACCCTGACCGCTCCGCCCCCCTCCTTGCAACCCCCTCCCCCGGGAAACTCTCAGGCCTCTCAGTTCTACCAGCATTCCCTCATCATGAGGAAGCTATCGGTGTAAGTTCATGAGAGTCTGCCCAGCTTCTCAGTAGGTGGAGACAGACTTCGGACCCCTGACTTTGGAGAGGCAGTAGCAGCTGAGATGTGTCATTCAGTGTCTCATCACCCCCAGTGGTAGGTCACACTCAGGTCTCTGTTGCCCCATGTTGACCTGTGATATTTATCACACCCACCTGCTTCCTGATGCCACTCCAGAAGGGCAATCCCTCTGAGGGATGATCTCTTAAACTCCAGCAAGGGGGACCCAAGAAGTGCTAACTACAAACCAGGCGCCAGACCTCTTGAAGACCCAAGACTGCCACTAAGGCCCGTGAGCTCCCTCCCCCCCCCCCCCCAAATGCCGAGGCTCAATCCCCCCACACCTCACTTAGTTGGTTTCCCCATGCCCTCTCCGGTGACCCCCTCCATTAGACACTGTGGAGGATAACGTCAGCCCACGTATTTACCTCCATGCAATATCCCCTTTGGAGGTGAAGTCATTATTTTAGCTATCCACCCCGAAGAAT
Source organism: Scyliorhinus torazame (assembly GCF_047496885.1). Classification (NCBI taxonomy): domain Eukaryota; kingdom Metazoa; phylum Chordata; class Chondrichthyes; order Carcharhiniformes; family Scyliorhinidae; genus Scyliorhinus; species Scyliorhinus torazame. Next base: position 55,771,482 of record NC_092723.1, on the reverse strand, counting down.
TGCCAGGCAACTAGAAGCTGGCAGCTGTCTATTACTGATCAGCCAAACTAGAGGCCTAGGATTGCCAAAAGACCCAGGCCACGGGTGAGAGAGAATGATTTTGGGGATCGCAGTCATTGTCTCATTTTTATATAGCTTTTGGAAATCATGCCGATATTACGTCACATCGGCATTCAATGAGTATTCAGAGAGGGGGAAGTCCCGCTGTGGGGAGGGGGGAACGTCTTGCTAATGAGGTGCTAATGCATTTAAACAAGGTTCCCGACCTTCTTGAGCAGGAACATTGTTGCGTCACGCACGAGGGGCGTGGAAAATTGTGAAACGGGCTCACACCGGCGAGGATCCGGTTTTCCGACTCTCACCAGATTTTGCATCTGTGTTGTCACTTACGCTGACAGCTCACAGCTCAATGCCGAAAAGAATTTGACGTCGTCCACCTGCTCTTGGGGGTCTTTGGACTTTTTTGGCGGGGGAATGTAATAGCCCGCACAAGGCCTACGGCGTGGGAATGATTATCCCCGGGGATCTGGCAGAGTATGAGCTCTCCCGCTAGGGGTGGGGGATCTGTATTAACCTCTGTATAAAAGCTCAGCCAGTAAGGCACCAGTGAGGAACCCGGTAGGGATCTACTGGGCTGTGTATTTATCTTGCTGTAAATAAAACTTTGTTTATTTTACTCGGTGTGGCTTACCCATGTTCTTATTAAAGGATGAAACAATAAAAGGACTTGCACAGAGAGGCCCTAGTTTAGTTCAGGGAGGGGTTAAATATTAAACTGGATAGCCTGCGTTCTTTTCCTTTCCAACAATGTGCTTCAGGTGTCTAGGAATGGAAAATGGATGGCAGTTCAATTCGGTTGAAACTCCTTTCATGTTTCGCCTGATGAAGTTTCCAGGGCTGGAGCACAAGGGGCATCAAAAATGCCAACCTCCAAGAGGTGGGTGCTCCATTGGTGTATTCTGCATTTCCCAATGATCTAGCATGAAGAAAGCTGTCAATCACACCCAAGGGTGTCCAAAGTAGCAGTAGATGTTGGTAGCTGGGTATGGGGCATATTTCAGGAATCCAGATGAGTGGTGAGTTGTCAGTTTATTTTCCCCACTACCATTCTTACCCTCCTGTGAATTTCTCTAATGTCTTTTGGGAGAACGAGATAGAACAGCATCAGTCCCAGACTTGCCACACTGACCAAGATGCGTTTGATCGGCTCACTTGATGGTACTTGCACAACTCCCTCAGCAGACAGAAGTGAACTTTGATAGACTAGGGCAGGAGATCGAATTATGCCATGAGGATACCTGGATGTCCGACTGGCCCTAATATTGGGTGCTTGCTCAGAAGCGCTCGAGTCACAGTATGGTCTTAGCCTCGAACTTGGATTAGTAATTGATACAACACTTGTATCACACAAGATACAACAGAAAGGGGTTCAAGGCTGATAACGGGCGCATGGAGCAGAACAGACTGTAGATAGGATTATAAAGGTGTAGAGGGTAATGCAATCGCTAATTCTGTTATTCATCCTTCTGGAGATGCTATTCAGATATCCAAACAGACCACTTCACTTGAGTTCAGCAAAACTCAATGTTGTGGCAGATTCAGAAATAAGGCGTGCATTTTATTAAAATAAAAGGACAATTGGCAAGCAGATAGTAATGCAAAGGAACCATGGTCTTTATTTCTAATGCAGAAACAGTACAAATAAATATTTGGTACAAAGTCAACCAACTTCGCCCTTGGCATAAAATCTTGATTTTAAAAGGTTTTTTTTGTGCTAGCAAAGTCACATTGAAATGCAAATACTGTGTGGCTTATGTCTCTCCGGTTCCTAAAGCCACCTACATGTTTGAACCGTACGCAAAATCAAGCGTGTAATATTGTGTACCAAGGAACCTCCCTAATTGCCAGTTTTATTCTTTAATGGAACCGGTGCTCTTCAAAGTTCGAAAAGTGTAAATTTGGACAGTCAGCTACTTGCTGTTAGTGGTGAGGGGTTCTTTTAAATAACGTGACATTTAACCACAGCCATTCTGTCAGACACCAAGCATTAATCTTCTTGTCACATGTTCCCCCATAGGGTACGTTTTGGATATTGGCTTTGAACCTCAGACCACCAATTACCGTTTAAAGTTATCGACAACACAAATCAAATGCTTCAGAATATTAGTGCTGCTACAATGTTTTATTCTTTAACTCTTTATTCGCTGCTGCTGATTACGTGAAGGCCACACAGAGGAAATGCTAAATTGCTGCGCAGAATGGAGGAATGCAAGTGCAGAAATCTGAATATGAATCGTGATAGAACTTATGAATTGGTGGGTTTTAAAATTCATTCAAGGGGTGTGAGCTTCACTGGCTAGGCTACTGTTTATTGCCCATTCCTAATTGCCCTTGAGAAGATGGTGGTGAGCTGCCTTCTTAAACTTCTGTAGTCCCTGTGGTGTAGGTACACTCCGTGTTGTTAGGGAGGGATTTCCAGGATGTTGCCCCAGTGACAGTGAAGGAACGTCGACATATTTCCAAGTAAGGATGATGAATGACTTGGAGGGTAACGCCTTGGTGGTGGTGCTCCCACGCGTCTGCTTCTCTTGCCCTTTTAGAAAGCAGTGGTTACCAGCTCACCATACTCGGTAAACATCTTATCCAGTGAATACCATTTGGAAAAACTAAGTAAGGGGTTAAGGTTGAAGAGGATAGGAGAGGAATGATTAAATCAAAGGGCAATGATTTTAACACCAAGGGAGGGATTTAATATTGGCAATGGAGGTCTTACCCATTGGCTGCAGAACTGGCAGGAGTCCCATGTTGCCTCCATTGGTGAAGGCCCACCACAATTGATGGTCCAGCAGTGGGCCTTCCCTAGGATTTAAGACACTGGGGTGGAATTACCACCCCCAAGAGTTTCCAGCCAATCAAAGGCTGGCAGCTGTCTATTGCCAATCAGCACAAACAAGAGACCTTGGATCGTCAAGAAACCCAGGCCACCGGTAAGTGAGGATGGTTTTTGACTGTCGCAGGGGTTACTGAGAAAGACTGGTGTCAACCAGCTGAGCTGATAATCACAGAGATTTAGTCATTAGCTCAGGCCTAGTGGGTGGTCTTCCAAGATCATATACTGTCAACCATGTAGGTCAATTATTCTCCAATGTTGTTCACTAGCTGAGGGATGCTCAGAAGAAAGAGCATGGCAGTGGCTCTCAGTTGGCCCTCTCCTTAATTCCCAATGATCCCATGGCAAGATTTTATTTTTGGGCTTCCTGTGTGGAAACTCCACTGTCCATCATTGGTTGAATACCAGCGGCGGTAGGATGAAGGCTTTAAGTGGGTATGAGGACCTCGATCCGCATCTGGGTGGGAATGCCATCTCCAAGCTTTTCCACACCGAAGTTGATATGGACAGAGGCAGGAAGGTGGTGGGGTCTGTGTCACACACCCTCCCACCTGACTAAATGCACTCCCTGCCTCCAAACCTGCCACTGTGGGGATGGGGGTGGGGGGGGGGGGGGGGGGGGGGTGGTGTGTGGAGAGTTCAATAAATTCCACCCAAAGTTTGGGTTTAAGATTGCACGGAGATGGTAAGATTGAAGGAGGGAACGCCAATTGGGATTGGTACCAATATTGAAAGATGCTGGTCGGAATTATCCAGTCATCGGGATTCACTTTTCCCACTGGCAGCGCACCCCTGCCAGTGGGTTTTCCGGTGGCGTGGGGTGATATCAATGGGAAATCCTGTTGACAAGCGGCGGGAGGATAGAATCCCGCCACCAGTGAACGGCCCACGGCGCGTGGCCGAGAAAGCTGGAGATCCGGAGAATCCCACCCGCAATTTTATGCACAGTTGTAAACTCCCCTTTATACCAAGACAAGAAGATCCTTTGGCATAATTGTTAAGTGAAAGGACAAAAGGTAAGGCTGGCTTGAGGATTCAGTTATAGGTCTCATGTATGTTTCTAATTTAAATCTTGCAGATGTGAGTCTAAAGTGGAAATCCCATTTCATACACCAATATAATCCCTCACAGAAATTAACAGGAGGAGGAAAATAACCTACTATTATCACCACCTCCCCAATCACCCCCCCACCCCCGGCCCCATCCTCATCCCGTCCCACAATCTCCTGTTAGTTTCAGTGAAATTTTGAACAGCTGTAGATAATCCCGATTACATACAGGGTAACCAAACTTGTTACATTAGGGTTACATCAGAAGGCCTTTGCCTGCTGAACTGCCAACACAGGTGCAGTATGTCGTCCAGGCACACATGGTGTGTAAAAATCACCCAACAGGCAACAGATGCACATGTAAAGAGTCAGCACTCACAGGACTTGACATCAGCTTGACTTACAATGATTAACTAGTCATTAATTGTGGTGGAAATCAATGCCTGCCCACTGTGGAAACAAAAAAACTGAACTCTTAGAAAACTCACTGCAATAAAAGGTGGCTGGTTTATTGAAATAATCTCAAAGGGGCACCAGCTTTGAGGGGTGTTCAATGCCAGAAGACCCGTGTCTACTTTTGTCAATAGCCACACGCATGTGTCACTGTGATGTGTTTCAATGTGGTTTCAGAAAATAACAAGCATGCATGTAACCAAAAGCTTTGACAAAATACTCTTTTTAAGTTAGCAACACCCCGATTAAAGGTCAGGCATCAAAAGCCCAAACTTTGGCAAGAAGAAGTAGTATCATCAAATTGAATCATTGATATTAGCCTCCTCTTGATTATCTTTTCTGATGCTATCGGGCTGGTTTGAAATGTCTGTGTTGATGATATCAATGACACTGGCTTCAGGGGTTACTGAGAAAGACTGGTGTCAACCAACTGAACCGATAATCGCAGAGATTTAGTCATTAGCTCAGGCATAGTGGGTGGTCTTCCAAGATCATATAATGTCAACCATGTATGTCAGTTATTCTCCAATGTTGTTGATCTTTGTACCTTTATTTTCAAGCTAGTTCATCCAGTGTTATCAGTACCCAACATATGATCGCCAAATCTAAAATAATACAGACCAAAACAAAGATATGGAGGGTAAAATGTTGACTGTCTGGTTTTTAATAGCATTGATGGTGAGACTGTCTCTTATAACCAATACTTTTTGCTTATAAATATATAAATACTGGCTACTGGAAGATTGAGGAAAGATACTTGACACCAGAGGGCATGTTACCAGGCTGTCATCTAACCGTTCAAGTCAAGCAATAAACACGCACAGAAAACACAGTCAGTTTATACTCATGACAAGGACCCTGGGATCATTTATAATATTAAGAAAACATAAAATGCCGGATAAACTCAGCAGGTACACCGGCATCAGTGGAGAGAAACAGAATTAATGGACGCGATCTTCCGGAAAAAATTGCAAGTGCTGTAGTGAGCGGGAATTGCCGTGGGTTTTCCGGCGCTCGGCCCAGCGAGGCCGGCAACGCTATTCAATGTTGATTGGTCCACTTAACGAGGCCCCGCGGGCTTCCCGTCTGAATGCCGGCTCGCCAGCTGATTCGTTGGGACCGCGCTCGCCAGCCCCCCGCTAACAACGCCGAGCAGCACTTAAGTTGCACTTGCCCAGCCAACTCCATCCAGCTTGCAACAGTTGTGTCGCGGAGGCCGGCCCCAAGATTCGAGGTTGCTGACCTGGGGAGGCTTCTGGATGCGTTGGGGCCAGGAGGGATGTCCTGTTCCCCCGAGGGTACCAGAGGGTGAGCCACAAGGTAGCCAGTGCTGCCTGGGTCGAGGTGGCGGCAGCTGTCACCTTGGGCAGTGTGACCAGGAGGACTGGCCTCCAGTGTCGGAAGAAGGTCAGTGACCTACACTGGACAGCACGATTCAGTAGACACCAACATCCTACCCTCCAACCCCCCAAAGGAGCATCCCCTACAGGTGAGCCCTAACCCTCACTCTATCCACCCCTTCACCCCTCCCTCCACCTCAACCCTCCCTTCACACCTGCCCCCTCAACTGTGAACCACATGTGTGGCTAACGATGCCCTCTCTGTGTCCCCTCAGGAAAAGCTCTCCCAAAATCGGCAGGAAAGGGCCCAGACTGGTGGTGGGGTACCAGACTTGAGAATCCTCATCTCCTTCGAGGAGAGGGCCCTGGGGGTGACTGGTGTGGCCGAGGACAGGGCGGTCACCCACGCGGAGGCTGGCGGACGTCACAGAGGTGAGGAACCACCAGGCTCCACCCGGAGGACCTGTCAAACGTGAGTACTGATTGCCTTACTGACTGACCCATCCCTCCCACTGACCACATGTCCATTCTCCCGCAAGTCCAGCAGCTGATGGCGCTGGCCCATCCAGGGCTGCCCCCTCTCCTGAATCCGAGGAGAACACCTCGGAGTAGAGCTCCGAGGATGCAACTGTTATAGGCGTGGCACGACTATCATTCCCACCCTCGACCATGCAGATACACACATCTCGGTGGGAAATGTTAGTGGTCAGGCTTCTGGGGCACAATCTGGTGAGCACCACGGTGCTGCTGATGTACATCTGATGGAGGCAGGAACCCTCAGGAGAGACAGCAGTTGGAGGTCTGCTGAATCCCAGCTGGGTCCCAGCCTGATGCTGAGCCTCTGGCACAGAGTTACCCGGAGTTGATGGGGACAATAGGGACCAACCTGGACGTCTAGAGGTAGATGTCAGCGTCACTCAAGCAGATCCATAGCTGATTGTAGGAGTCCCAGTGGCTATGGGTGCAGGGGATGGCACCAGCAATGAGTGGCACCGAGGCCAACACTGCTAGGTTGGCGGCCGTAGTAGAGAGCCAGGTGCATGACGTCGGCACCATGAGTGAAGGTGTCCAAGGCGTTGCGCAGTCGGTGACAGCCATGGCTGAGGATCTCGGCAGAACATCAGCCTCACTGGGGGATGTCATCCAGTACCAGGCCCACATTGATGTGGTTCTGCGGGACATGTCCCGCTCTCAGATGGGAATGGCCGAGGCACTGCGGAGCTTGTCCCAGTCTCAGGTGGACATGGCTGAGGCACTGCAGAGCATTTCCCGGTCACTGGGGGATGCATCCCAATTACTGAGAAGCATCGCCGAGGGCATCGACACAATGATGCGGACTATGGGGAACCACCAGGGCTGGCAGAGTCTGATGACGCGGGGCAACCGAGGCCCGAACCAGCTGCCCCTCCATCCCAAGATGAACCCCAGGGCCCTATGGGCACTGACCGGGAGGAGAGGGTGCTTAGTGCTAACCCAGACCTGTCCCATGGGGCGGCAACGGTGGCCACCAGCACTCCCGAGTTCCACACCACTGATGAAGCCGGGTCTCGGGGTCAGCACACAGGACAGGGCGGCACGGCTGTGCATGTTCCGTCGACAAGTGAGCCGGAGCCCTCCGGCCCCAGAGCCCCCAGAGGACGCCCACCAGGGGCATCAAAGGCCACTGGACAAGGTAAGCCGCTGGCTGCCCCCACCTCAGATGTACATCCTGGGGAAACACCAAGACGTAATGGTAGAGCTGGGAGGGCTAGGCACATTGAGCATCACTGAGTGCACCGGGGAAGGGGTTGGGTTGGATGTGGGGAGTGGGTGGGGCTGGGGGGACGGCACTATTGGGATGGGGTATTGTACAGCACATTAAACAACTTTTTGCAGAAACATTATGGTGCCTCGGTCACTTTCTTCCACAATGCGGGCTGACCCCCAGACCCTTTGCCTATCTCTCCAGGCAACCCCTCCTCCCCATGGAATCCACCCACCATCCGGGAGTGGTCACGTCCCGGGAGCTGTGTGCCAACCCCTGGATGGTCGGATGCTGGCTGCTGTGTGTGTGGTGTTGATTCCTACATAGTGTCCAGGCATCAAGATTCGATTGGAATGCTGGGCATTTTCTCCCACATGCTACATGGCCCACCTACCCATGGGAACCAGCTTGGCTTGTGTCAAGTGCTCACATAACCATGATTGCCAAGTCCCTATTAGCGACAGCCTTTCAGCCGTGCAGCCAGAGGCCTCAGCAGTCAGTGTGGGCTATGGGTGATCGGTGGAGCAGACTGACCGGGACAAGGGTTGCCCCCGGAATGGAGTTGGGATCCAGGAGTTGGCACGGTGGTTCAGCAAGCATTTGCCCCACCAGTTGCTCCCCAGCACCTCGACCCACACCCTCCCATAGCGGCCCACACCTGCAGAGGGTCCCCCACCCGCTGCCGAGCACTGGGGTGGCACGCCCGGCGCCCCCGGTTTCTTTGCCTGTGCACAAAGATGCCTACTCCCCTCGTCGGCTCCCCACGGAAGTCCTTCCGCCAGGTTCACGTTTTTCAAAAGGAGTACTAATCGGTGCCAGCGTGACCACTTGCTGGGGAGGCTGGTGAATGATAGGAGGCCGTTGGATGACGGGTGGCTCTCGTTAATTGTATGGAAATGGGGCTTAAGTGGTGATAATTTGTTTCTTGCCACGTTATGGTGGGATTCCGATTTTGCCTACGGGAGCGGGCCGGTTGCATCGCAAACTGTTTGGCGCATGGCGTGGTTCCCATTTTTGGCCTCTCCCGCTACTCACTGGCCTCGTTACGCTTGAGCGTGAGTGTAACGAGGTCGGAAGATCGCGCCCACTGTCTCAATCTAATGACCCCTCAACAGAACTGAGATCATTTGATAGACTTTAGCCCATTCTTCAGTGCCTCATTTTTTTTAACATCATAATTTGTATGGTCTATGTTTGTATGTGTGAGGATGTTATCGCGTTGGTCTACTTCTCCCATCCCTGGCTCTGCAATGCTTCCAGCACTGGTCGAATTCTGACTGGAGCATCCACAATTTTCAGTATTCCGCGATTGGCAGTCATGCCCTCAACTGCCTGGATTCTAAGCTCTGAAGGTTCCTTCCTAAACCTCTCTGCCTTCTTTCCTCCTTTAAGATGCTCTTTAAAACCCACCTGTTTGATCAAGATTCCGGTCATCTGGTCTAGTATTTCTTTATATGGTCCAGTGTCAATGTGTTGCCTGATAACACTCCTATGAAATGTATAGGGAAGTTTTTATCACATTCAAGGTGCAACATAAATATAAATTGCTGGCGTTCTGACGTAGTTGTTGGGATTCTTGCCAGGAGAGTTTTACAAACATATAAAACTGCTGGACAAGGAAAGACCACCTGGTTCATTCACCCTGTCCCATACGGCCATGCTGTAGCTGGGCATCAGGGTTCCCAGTGCCATCCACAAGGCCTTTTTAGGGGCAGAGAGATGCCCCCGTCCATTTCTAGGGAATTCATTTCCCACCCCACTGACGTACTGGAAAACTGAACTGACTGAGAGACCTGTCGTCCAGCACCATGCCTGTTCTTTTGTTACAAAAACAGAGAACGGTAGAAGTTCTTTTTTTTTTACACAAAGGGTAGTGGGTGCCTGGAACTCGCTGCCGGAGGAGGTGGTGGAAGCAGGGACGATATTGGCGTTTAAGGGGCATCTTGACAAATACATGAATAGGATGGGAATAGAGGGATACGGACCCAGGAAGGGCTGAAGGGCCTGTTCCTGTGCTGTACTTTTCTTTGCTCTTTGTTGTTTGTTTGTCCTCAGCACGTCAGTCAGCTCCTATGAAGAGAGAAAAGAAAAAGCTGGTGGGCAGAATGGAATCCAGCCTGCCATGGTGGAAATGGTGGCTGGACCCAGTTAACCACAGGAGAGGCCACAGATTGATTTCTCGGCGGTGAGAAAACCTCTCTCGATTATTTTGGAGGCAGGAAGAGGTCAATGCAGGAAACCTGCTGACTGGCTGGGTGTCAAGTAGGCTCATTGATAAGCAAATTGACATCCAGGTATACCTGAGCCCAGTGGAATTTCTTGGTGGGAGGTGATTAAATGGGAGTCCAAGGGCTTTCCCGTGTTTTCTTTAGGAAATCCTATCATAATTGCCAGAGGCCTATCGGGAGGTTCCTTTCTGATTGAAGAACCAGGCATTGGGAAGTGAGGGGCCCCATGCTCTTGCCTCTGGCACCTTGTTCCCACTGTCCTGTAAAACATCCCCGCAAACCCAATCCCACCCACACTCGCCTGGGCCCTGGAATCCAACAACAATCCCTGGCCAAGTCCCTGGAGCAAAACAGGCAGTAGCCATCACTCTCGCTGGTCCTGCCAGCCTATATTAACCGTCTCTCTGGGTCACGGATTCTGAGGAAGGTCTGACGCTGGCTAGTTAATTAACTGGTATTTCGAAATTTGCTCAGGCCTCCCAGAGTTTTCCGCTGGTTCTCCAGCTGGGAGATGGAACCTGCCTCGGGATAATTAACTTCTGCCCAATATTTCAGGTCAGTGGCCGACTACATATTTCCTTTTAACATTTTCGTTTTATTTTTCAGATTTCCAACATCCATAGTGTTTTGATTTTAGCCGTGATTGAGCGGGAAAAGGTTAAGGTCTGCTTTTGGGTGCGTTTGGCGGGGTGTTTCCCGATGGCTGCAGCCCCATTCATTATTTTACAATCTCAATCAACTCACTCTTTAAAATTGTTTGGTCATACAGAGCTTGAGCATTGCTGAAAAAAGACACACGTTATCAAAACCTTTTGTCTTGCACTAACAAGGACAATTCGGAAGAGTAAAAATGTAAAGTGAATAACAATTTATTCTTCATGAGAAAAGAATGCTGGTTTGTTGTTGGCTAGGGGATGCTGATTGGTAGAAGAGTTTCCATGGAGAACTCACCAGTTAGCTGATGACTCACAGTCAACTGTCAAGCATCATTTAAATTCAAACCAAGTAGGTTTACTCTGATTGGTCAAGGTATTGCCCTATAAGATCATAAGAAACAGGAGAAGAATTAGACCATTCGGCCCATCGAGTCTGTTCCACCATTCGATCATGGCTGATATATCCCTCATCTGTTACCTACAATACGACAGACAAAGAGCTGAATGGTGAAATCAGCCAGAGAACCTCCTCCCTAGAACACATGAACGAGGAGCAGGAGTAGGCAATTTAGCTTCCAGACTCTAAACGCCTTCAATGTCATCATGGCTGATTCCATCATGGCCTCAACTCTACTGTCCTGCCCATTCTCCATAACCCTCCAACCCATTAACAATTAAAAATCTATTTAACGCCTCCTTAAATTTACCCACTCTCCCACCATCCACTGCACTCTAGGGTAGTAGCGAATTCCACATATTCAAAACCCTTTGGGAGAAGTAGTTTCTCCTCCAATCTGTTTTAAATTTGCTACCTCTTATTCTAAGATTATAACCTCTCATTTTAGAATGCCCTACAAGAGGAAGCATCTACTTTACTTCATCGTCTACTTTATCCATACCTTTTAGCATCTTGTATACCTTAATTTGATCTCCCCTCATTTTTCCAAATTCTAGAGTATAGACCTAAACTGTTCAATCTCTCCTCATACGACAAACAAATAAATAATTGTTCTCTTTACGTTTGGTATTCTTGTGAAATATCTTGATGAGTGCAAGATGAAAAGCTTTGACAACACGTGTCTTTCCTCAGCAATACTCAATTCCCTAAGCGTTAATTCTTTGAGATTAAGACCCAGCTCTCTGAACACATATATTTTATGATGTAATTATGCAAACTTATCATCAGACAAACAATAATAGAATTCAGTATACCCTAAATTCTTAATCTCCAGAAAGTAACAAATGGAGACCAGGCATTTCCACTTGAGATGTAGGAGGAGTATTGTTCAACTTGCTCTGGGTTGTGTTATGGGCCAGGGTTTAGAGAACCCCAAAGTGTATCATGGAGTTCACCTGACCCACAACTTTTAATAGATTGTGGTATGGGGAGCACACAGCCCACTCTACAGGTGTGGTACAGCAGAAATGGAAAAGTAATTTTTAAAGCAAAACAATGTTTATTCTATGAACTCAAGTTAACCTTTTTAAAACATAGTGAACATCTTAGCAACCATTAATTCAAATACAACTCCCAAAGAATACAACACTAAGTAATCCTTTAAGCTTTCCTTTTAACATCCATAAGACTTAAAACACCGTTTACCAGAAGCACATCAGGTTAAAGTCACTACTGTTATTAGTTTTAAATCACCAGGATCGATTTACAGTCTTTAGATTACAGAGAGAGATTCATACATCTTCTGGCTGTGACTGCAGCTATCCAGCTCTGAAAACGAAACTAAAACACATCCTGCAGCCTGCTCAAAAACGAAAGTAAAAAGCTGACAGACAGCCCAGCTCCACCCACTCTCTGACATCACTGCAGTAGTAAACACACATTTCTTATAGGTACTCTCACTACAGATATTTATATACACACCCATTTCTTAAAGGTACTCTTACATGACAGTTGTCAAACATCACTGAGTGATAAAACATAGGAAAGATTTAACTAAGACTCGCAAACCCACCTCAGTACCAAGTAAGGGATGATATGTGGGAGAGAGAGAGCTAAACTGCAGAAGATTTTAAATTGCAAGGTTGGGAATGAGTGCCTTTAAAATAGAGTTAAATAAATAAAGAGCCGTTTGTGAATTAGATTATCATAGAATTTACAGTGCAGAAAGTTGATTGAAAGTTATTATGAAATTAACCAAATTAATCTGCTGGACAATCAAATAGGATGGAACTCCTGAAAGCCTGTTATAAAAATAAACGGGTTAAAAGTGGGAAACTGTTTCCAGTTGAGGAGAGTTTGCTGTTAGCTGTTTGCTGTTAGCCAAAGAAAAATATTTATTACCCGAACATTTTTATTTCATTTTTTGAATTTTTCATTTAAGGGACAATTTAGCATAGCCAATCCACCTACCCTGCACATCTTTGGGTTGTGGGGGTGAGACTAAACAGACAGGGAGAGAATGTGCAAACTCCACACGGACAGTGACCCGGGCCTGGGATCGAACCGGGCAGCAGTGCTAAATACCGCGCTACCGAGCCGCTCACCCAAAATGGGAGGATCAAACTCTTGACTCAGTTATAGAAATCTCCACATTTGGCATTGAAGTAACCACTTGAAATTTAGATAATAAAGTTAATTAGGTTAAAAAATTACCTTATTTTAATTCTTTTGAACAGCAATCTCCACCTCAGCCTTAAAACGGAAGCCAGCACAATCTATACTCTGCAATGCAAGTTGGTAAATGGCAGCAAGACACGCATCTAACCATTTATGTAGTTTACTTTGATAGAGGAAAAGTGTTTAAGTTCCTTGGTTTATATTTAATTTATAAAAATCTGTATCTTTTCTGATGTTTATTCACGTTAAATCTATTTAAAATACGGAGTCCCGAGAAAATTGGCCGATGGAATAGATCGATCCCACCATTAGATTTTTCAGTTCAAACATTACAGGAAAGAAAGATGTGTAGACCGATGTCACAAGGAGGCATCTTCTATCTGGGTTAAATGTAAAAATAATTCCAGGTGGAAGTCAACCTCTAGCAAGCATGCAATATTCAATGTGGGCACTCCTCAGCTATTTCCATTGCCAGACATGCGTCCATGCATGAAAACGGTCAGTGTTTGATTGTTCCCAGATATCTTAGGCACTATCAGGAAGCTCAAGATGGGATCTTGAACTGCAAAGCTGGCTTAGCCTGATTTTAGCATGAAACACAGTTCCAGGAAAGCAGTTGAAGTGTGTGCTAGGAATGGCCACCTCAAGGATCATTGAAGCTCTGAAGGCAAATTTAATTGCTGGCTTGCGCACATTAAAGGGTTCACGCCTCATTTTGCTACTCACTCTTTAATTAGTGTCCTTTTTCAACATGCAAACAGCAAACACTAAACAAGTCATTGCCGAGAGGTTTCTAGTGCCACTTAAAACCATGCCCAACTTTCACTGTTCATTTACTGCTGCAAGTAGAATGCACTTGAAGAGGACTTTGGAGACACTTGAGAGATGCTTTGAGACTCGACAGTTCGGTCAGATTCTATCACCATTTTTCCAAAGATTGACTGAGGACTTCATCTAAAATTAATGAATGCCGTGAGACTTGGCCTTATTGAACACCTTGTAAGAGTCAGCAGGAGGAAAGGAGTGCTTGAACATCAGGTTCTTGCCGGGCATTACCTTTGGTTTGGATGAGTAATGGGAGGAGGATATAAGCTCGGGCAGAGCAGCACCAGCTGTTTGAGGAGAGTGGGTCAGGAATGTGAAGTGAACTCCTCCCCCACACCCTGCAGATACAGGGCACCTCTTCTCCTCTGAACCTCATCCATCAGAACCTGAAGTGTTATATTCAAGATCCTGTGTGTCCTCTCCTTCAGTCCCTGAGCCAACTCATAATATTACACAGTTTACCAGACAGCACATCCAATACCTTGAGTGCAAATGGGCTCAAGGAGTCCACAAGTATGACAGAAATTACTTCTAATCAGCACTTGAGTGCTAACTATGGGCGGGATACCCCGTTGCCCGACGCCAAAATTGTTACGGCGATCGGGCAGAGAAGCGATTCAGACACCGGAATCGAGGCCGTCGCTGGTTTGACAGCAGTTTGCGGTTATAAGGCCCCTCCAAACTGGCGTCATTGTGAGGTACGCCGTGCACTGTCTCAATGCCATTAGTGCCTCATTGGCCAGCCCACTTGTGATGCTCTGCCCCAATGGACCGAATTCCCGACGATGCAGGCCATGTGTGCTCACACAAATCATTAACCCGGCGTAGTGGCTGTGGACTGTGTCCAGTGCCGTCACACTCAGCCGGGATCTGTGCCGCTTGCCGTGGGCTTCTGCGAGGGCTAGGTGGGGGGTGGCCAAGGAGATGGGCTGTGGGATTGCGGATGGCGGGTTGGGTCTGTGCATGGCTGGCGGCGCCATGTTGTGAGGCGCGACTGCTGCAGGTCGTCAGCCGTACGCATGTGCGGCCCGGGACCCGGCCATTTTCCGGCCATTTTCGATCCGAGTTTTGGTTGGCACTGGTGCTGATGCCGGTGCTAGCCCCTCACCGGTACCGGAATCGGTGAGAGCTCGTTTCGCCGCAGAAATGGAGAATCCAGCCCATATGTGTCTGTTTTAGTGGCCCCAGGCACGATTAAATCAAGGTAATCAATCATTAGCCCCAAAATTGCAACAGACTTTCAAACAAACACATCATATTAGCTTTGGATTTTCTGTTACGAGGCTAAGCTCCTTTATTTTTGCAAATATGAATTTTCAGTTTTCAACTGACTGGAAATTTTGCAGTTTGAACTGAGACAGAGCAAATTGCTTAAAAATGGAATGCCACATTGTTAGGTGATAATGAGAAACAAACAAATCACCCACAGGGAGTGAGAGTCATTTGCTTTAATCTAGAAACCGATCGAAACTCTTAACTGTCTCAGGAAGAGACATTAAAAATGCAACGAATTGGAGATTGAAACAATGGCTGCCACAGACAGACCTACCCAAAACCTCTTGGAAATACACAATGGGTGAAGTATTTCAAGGCAAGTCTGCCCAGCCACTAGAGAGAGATTGCAAGGGACACAGGACGTGTCAAGAAATTCTTCAGAGAGGAAACAAGATGAGGGCTGCTCTCTCTCATTTGGAATAGGCATGTCAAATGGTTCCAGAAGTCAACTTTACCAGAAACCTACCAGCATACCAAGATCTCATAATAATTGCAACATCTTCTACATCTGACCACATCCAAGGGACCGGCTAACCTATTGGCTGTAGCATTTAAAAGCTATGCCTTGTGGCCAAATGGACAACAGCCTGAAAAGCTAGGCCAGTTACAGAATTGGACAATCAAAATTAAACAGCAGCCAACAGCTTGAGCATCCAGGTCTGATGGGAATTTGGACAGGCCAAGTTTAAACACAGACACCGGTCAGAGGCGAGCAAGGGCAAGCTGGACCTATCCTCGAAGCTGGGACAGGAGGTGCTCGACCTTGCCCAAATAGGGACATTGTTTTGTGTATTTGCCAATATTGGCTAGACACACCGGCATCTCAGTTGCCATATGTGGAAAGATCTACGTGCACTCTGTGCACCTGAGCATGGACACCTAGTGGGGGCTCTTGGTATCTTCCATGAATGGAATTGGAAATCCCATCGGGTGCAGCAACTATCCCCCACCTCTGCCCCCCCCCCCCCCCCCACTCCCCTCCCCAACCCAGTAACCTCTTTGGCTGAAAGCCAGAGAACCTACCAGAAGGGCATGGAAAAGAAGGGGGTATAAGAAGAAACACCTGCAGGCCACCCCTAGCAAAGACGTAGCCACCTAGCAAAGACACAATGAAGACGAAGAGGGCAGTGAGACCCACCTTCGCAAAGGAGATCCTGAGTTCAGAGGCAAGATCTTCAGAATTGGCAGAGCTCCGCGAAGACGAAGAGTCATACCTGACAGAGCAGCCTGGCCAAGCTCAACTGTACGGGTAGTATCAGAGTCTGAGATAGACAGTCCAATGTATTAATAAGTTTTATTAAGTGTTAACTGTTGTTTTTTTTTAATAGAGTTTTGATAATAAGCTTCTTTAATAAAATCGAGTTGAACCACAAATCGACTCTTGTCCTCTGCTCGTCTCATGAGTAAGAGTACCTGGGTTAACGAGTTTTAGTATGAACTGGTCAAAGTGTCTAATGTTATAGACAACAGCCTGGACAGCTTGGGAGGAGGGGGGTTGCCAATGACTGCATGAGGGTTGAATGCTTGACTGTGTGTTTTTATTATTTTTGCTCTTTTTTTAACTCATGGAAACCTTGTTTGATTGGCTCCTTAAATAGATATATATGTATATATATACATTCTGATTTAGAAAAGGCATAACCTCTTGAAAGTCAGTTCATCCCTCCTCAGCTGGTTGGAACACCACTTAGTGCTTGTTTTTACCCTTCCATCTGAATGAACCTGTGGTAACTTGAAACCAGGAAGAAGGTAGCAAAGTGCGTTGTTTAAAAAAAGGAACTTCTTTATATAAATAAGTAATGAAGTTTGATAATAACAGTAAGTCAGCCGCACAGTAGTTACAGTGTTGACTCTGAAAACAGGTGCACTAGTAAAACAGATCTTGCTTACAGGCCACCCTCTTGCAGACTGAAAAACTCGACAAAACCAACACATGCTCAAAACCCTCAACAGGCGCCAAAGAAACAATCACGTAGGAGAAAGGTTCATAAGAACACTCTGGACTTAAAATGACACGCTGAAACAGACCCCATTGTTGTTTTATACTGACAATAGTAGATTTGGGGTAGGGTCAGTGCATCACCAAAAATCAAGATGAATTAGGCTTCTCTCACCTCATGCCCCTTCTACTTGAATCCATACATACCAGTAGTAAGTGGTTTATGTTGATAGTATTTTGATGATCTGGGTAGCATGTCACTGTTAGCTCATAAAGATCAACAATTTTTAAAAATTTTATTTATTTAAAATTTAAAAAAATAAATAAAATAAATTTAGAGTACCCAATTCATTTTTTCCAATTAAGGGGCAATTTAGCATGTTCAATCCACCAAGCCTGCACGTCTTTGGGTTGTGGGGGCAAAACCCACACAAACACGGGGAGAATGTGCAAACTCCACACGGACAGTGACCCAGAGCCGGGATCGAACCTGGAACCCCGGCGCTGTGAGACTGCAGTGCTACCACTGCGCCACCGCGCTGCCTACAAAGATCAACAATAACTTATATTTCAATAGTGCCTTTAACATAATTAAATTACACAATGCTCTTCACAGGAGCATTATAAAACAAAGGTAAAATGGATCCATTTCCTCTCACTGTACCACATTGGGCGGAGCTGCTGTTCTACCAATCCAGGTCTCTCAATGTCATTCCCAATGTTAATAGCAGAGATTGAGGAATCTGTATATCATAATGAGAGAAAGAGTTCCTGCTTATATTGCAATAACTTGTGGCAGGAGCCGGTTTGTTGCAAACAAACATTAACATCATTGGAAACACACAGTGCGATGTTTACAGGTTGGCCGCCATCTTACTATGGAGTACAGCACTGGCGTTGCCCACCAGTTGATTTGCAGGAGGAAGGGGCAGCTACCCCCAATACTACATTTCCTCCCCCTGTTGTGCATTTTCTCTACTACTTGGTCTTTTCTGTGGCTCTGTTCCAATTAGGGCAATCAGTGAATTTGCATTCTTTCTATATTGTCTATGTCCGAATGCTTAGAGTTGCCAGGTATCGAATGATACCACCACAAGTTTCAACCGGCTATCGATCAAAGAGCCAAACACCAGTTAGTTAGTTCAAGGTCAAGGATACTTTATTTACATACAATCAGTCATGCAACATAAACACTACTAGTCAACTACACCTATTACTAAGACAACCTGTTCTTAACTTCCGGCTTAGGTCAGGAAACAGTGGCCGCTGTTCAATTCTGGATCTCTTGGGTTCGAAGTGGTAACTGCTGCTCAGCTGGGCTCATCCGTCTGGTAGTGGGCGTTGAACTTGAACTTGCTTCTGGTGTTGCTGCAGTTGGCAATGGCCGTGACTGGGGTACCAAGGCAAACTCTTCTTTTGTACTCGGGGTGTTTTCACGTTCTTTTGGGCGGTCCTTCGATTTGGGCCTTACTAATTGGGTGATCCCTGGTCACTCTGTTTGATTCCTTAACCAATAAGTGGGCGGGGATCTGGATGGTTGGGCGTGTCCCAAGAGGTCATTGACCCCGTTGTTTGCATTTCCCTTGGACAGGGAGTGGCGCCGAAATGTCTGGGCCTGTCCCGGTTGCTGGAGTACCAGTCCTTTGTATTGGGGGAGATGGGCCATCACCTGCTAATCGGCCTGATTAACATGCTAATGGGACGGAGTTTCAATGCCGCCTGGACTTTGCTGACAAATATGCATTTCAGGCTCTGAGTCTGTCTGATTCTTGGCTTGTCCATTTTACCCACCAGTCTTTGCGAGTTGCTCTGTACTTAGTTGGAAGTGGCCATCCCCGATGGTTACACTCCGACCTCTTGATCCTCAACGTGAAGCATGAAGGATCACAATACTGGGTCTTCTTTGCTCTCTTGGGATGCCGGGTACCCTTAACCAAGGACAGGTTCTACTCTACTCTGTGCTATGGGTCCAAAAACATTTACCTAATTTCCCTAAACAACACATGTCTAAGAATTTCTAGGGGGCCATTTAACATTCAGAAAAAGGGGGACCTCTCACAGCCTCTAACTAGACTACACTCATGCTGCTATTTACAATCAAAGGGCTTATCTTACAATATAAAAAATATCTGATAACAGCAACACATTTCTGCCTATGACTGACATTCATACACAGAAAATAAACTTTATTAACAAAAACAACAACCTCAAAATTTATTAAAGAAATAAAGTTCAGAAGGAGTGTGGGGTTTGCTGGAGTCCGAGAAAAGGGGCTCTAAATGTGTATACTTGGGGGCGGGAGGCTCTCTGTCTCCATTTCCACAATCTAATTGTCTGAATGACACTGTACAATATGGTTATTACTAGTAAGGCTTCCACTGTGTAGGACAGTGAATACCACTTGATGAGGTTCTCACACCATGTGGGGGGTATCGGTGGCTGGGTGTGTGTGCGGTGTAGTGTCCGGGCTGGGGGTGTTGTGTTGGGTGGTCGTGTTCGGGGCCTGTGTGGTGAGGGGGTAGAAGTGGGTAACACATGCAACTGGACTGTTCCAGCGACTATCATGATGCCGATCATCAGGGTCGTTTTCATCTTGTTTCGGTTTTCCTTCACCGTTGAGTGTCTCCGTATCTCTCTAAGGGAACAAGCATAGTGTCTGTTATCATTGTGTTGTTTAACATCTCGTATGTCCGCCTGTGTCTCCTTAACGTCGATTTTTCCATTATAATCGTCACCATATGTGACTCCCGCATTTTGTTTTTAAACAACCATTTGCGGAGACAAGACATCCCCAAAAACTTTCTGTGTCACAGCGCGAGCATTCTCGCAGCCTGTGGTCGATGAGCTGAGTGGGCGGACAAATACTCTGTCCTCTGCAAACTTGTTTTTCCAACCAAGTGTTTCTTACATGTAAATAGTATGTGGGGGGATAGCAACTGAAGAGTTGCCGGGAAGGGCAAAAGTAGTGGCAAAGAGCATTCTTTAAACCACAGGACTCAAAAAAAACCCAGAAAAAGAGTTTTGAAACCAAGTAGTCGAATGGAGTGGTGCGTATGATCCACGGCAGGGCAAGAATGGGTGGGATCCCCGTGTAGGGCGATGATCAATGCCGTCACTCCACTGCCTGAGTGACCTTCCAAGAGCGGTATGAATTTGTAACGATATGGATTCCAGACACACTTGTTTCACTAACTGCCATGTGGCGGCAGACGAGTAATTATGGCTGCATCAAGAACTTTGGTGTGAGGCCGAAAGAATAATCTGTATCAAGAAATTCAGTGAGATCGACACAAATAGTTGCACAAAGAAGAAACATTCAACATTTAAAAAAATAACAAATTAAAGAAAGAAAAGCGGGCAGGCTCCATCAGGGTATAGGACACTGTAAATCTCCATCGGTTCCTGACTCTCATCATCTGGACAGCTCAAGATTCCATTTCAAAAAGATTTGCAAAGGGGTTACCATGGTGGGAGTCAGACTTGTAGCTGTCACCATCACCCGGGTGCCAAACTCTTTCATGGAGTTTGCGTGCTAACGCGGCGTGTGCCGATGTGGGGACCATTTGCGTCATTTCTCGTCAAGCGACAGGAATTGTTACGGTGCCAGTGCTTCATGGTCATTAGAAAGGTTGTCAGGGGGGTGTCGCTATCGTCGGGTGGTGGGCCAGGTTCTGGATTGGGAATATAAATTGTTTCAAAGGGGCTGAGAGTATCGTGGTCGGGGTCTTTGGGCCTGTAGTGACTGGGGCCTGGTTTGAGGGATCTTTGTTTGGGTCTCTCAGAGGCTTTGGTCTTGCTGTCGCTGTTGCTGGCAGCCAAATCAAGCATCAGGCTGAAATTTGATTCTGGGGGCATGATCAAGGTCTTGTCTGTGGACGTGCTGCTGGTGCTGGGGGAGAGGGAACTCAGGTTGTCAGTGGGCAGGTCCTCAGAGTCTGACATTGCCAATGAGAGGTGGTGCGAGTGGCTGCACTGCGATCCATTAACCTTAAGATGATTTACATGGAACTATCCTGATTTTCCGTTTGGAAACTTGATTTTATAAACTGAGGGGCTATCTTCGTCTGAAATTGAATAGGGTCCTGCAAATTTAGGGGAGAGGAACGAACTAGGGTTGTACAAGGTGATCATTACTTGCTGTCCGACTGTATACTCTGTCAGGTGTACTGTTTTGTCAAAGCAGGCCTTACTCTGCTTTCGTTTAGCGCCTAGTCGAACAGCTGCAGTGAGCTGTGCTGCTTTAATATTCTCGACCAAGTGCTGGACTGCTTTCTCATGGGTCAGGGCGGTGGCTGCGGGTCTGGCCAAATCAAGTCCGAATAAGTATTCGGTACCCTTCATGGATCGTCCAGTCATGAGGGTATGGGGGGTATATCCTGTAGAGCTCGACACTGTGTTTCTAATAAACATCAGTGTGAATGGGAGCACTGTGTCCCATGTTGTATTGTGCTGCTGCACCATTTTCCTAAGGGTGGCCTTTAGCATCCGATTCATGCGCTCCACAATGCCGCTGGACTGCGGGTGATAGGCAATGTGGAACTTTTGTTTAATTCCAAATATCGTCATTACTTTTTCATGACCCTTTCCGTAAAGTGGGACCCTTGACCGATTCAATACTACGGGGGAGTCCCCATCTCATAAAAATTTGATCTGTTAAGACCTTTGCGGTGGCCTTGGCTGTGGATGTTCTCAATGGGAATGCTTTGACCCATTTCGTAAATGTGTCTATCACCACTAACACATACTTGTAACCATTCCTGCAGGGGGGAAGGGGACCAATATAATCCAATTGGAGGTTTCTCATCGGGTCATTTACAGGGTGGGTGTGTCGTAGCTGGGCTTTTCTTGCATTCCTATCGGGGTTGTTTTGAGCACAAATTAACAGTTGTCGCCGAAGTCGGTTTTCAACTCGGGCCACCAGCAGAGGGGTCGGAGGTGGGCAAGGGTGGATTCAATCCCTTGATGTCCATGTCCATCATGGAACTTGCAAATGATCTCATTTCTGTCCTGGGTGGGGACTACATAAACTCCATCTTTTAGAACGATTCATCTTCTTTTTGTGCCTGGGCTAGGTCTTGGATGTTGGTCTGTGAGACCTGAACTGCGTGTACTGGGGCACTCTCGGGGGGTTGCCAAAATCGGCCATGTCGTGAGCCTGCCTTTGCTAGGGCATCAGCTTTCACATTACCGGGTGGGGAGGAGCGATGGTGACTTCTTACTTTGATGATGCCGTATTCCCTGCCTTTAGCTGACTGAAGGATATGTTTGAGTAGTGAGGCTGAGGGTAGAGGTTTTCCGTCCGCGAAAATAAATCCTATCGATTCCCACAGGGGCAGGAATTCCGTAAGGCTGTTGCAGACGTACAAACTGTCCGAACATATGTCTGCAGGGGTTGGGAATGAATCGGGGTGCTGGACAATGTAAGCAATGGCCGCTAACTCGGCTGCCTGCCAACCTAAGTGTCCAGGCAACTTTAAAGCTATCTCTTCTAAAGCGCGTCCCTGCGCGTCCTCTACATAAATGCCACAGCCTGTTATCCTTTTTCCCTCAAGGACTGTGGAGGATCCATTTGCATAAATTCTCAGGGCTTTCTCTGTGGGTTGGCGTCCGATACCTGTCTTTCTTGGCACCGACTTTGGAACAAAGGGTCCTGTTGTGTGTTTTGGGGCTATGATCTCGCACTCATGTGGGGTCCCTGAATAATGCAAGTTATCGGCCAGAAACGTGTGCGTTTTGGTCCGTTTTACAGTGATCTCGCGTCCCTGTAGGAGTAGGATCCATCGCGCTGCTCCAATTTGGCTTACTGTGCCATCTTTTAGTCTGCCGTCTAATAAAAGTTGTGTCGGGGTGTGCTCGGTAAAATGGTTACTGGGTTGAGTCCGGTTATGTACGAGAAGTACTGTACCGCCCAGAAAACTGCTAATAGGTGCCTCTCGCAGGCTGAAAATCCTTGTACGACCAGATCTAAGACTCGTGAGGCATAGGCTACGGGTCCCAGACGATCGTGCCTTTCCTGCAGGAGTACGGCCGAAAGGGTGCGATCTGTGGCCACTACCTCTATCGCATACGGGGAGTGGGGATCGAGGGCTTACAAAGCGGGGGCTGTGCTCAGGGCGCGTTTTAATGCATCCATGGCACCCATGTGCTGTGGGATCCATTTCCTTGGTGCCTGTTTCTTTAGTAAATCGGAGAGTGGGGCTGCCTTTGTGGCGAATAGATCGATATGGTTCCGACAATAACCAACCAGTCCTAAAAATGACCGGAAGGCTGTAACGTTTTGGGGCAAGGGCAAATTTACAATGAAATCAATCCATTTGAGTTCTATTTCACGCTTCCCATGTGTGATGACTGTACCTAAATAAGTGACCTTTTCTTGAAGAATTTGGGCTTTCTTGGGGTTAATTTTGCATCCAATCGTTGTAAGGAGTTCTAGTAATTCAGAAAGAAGTGAGAAATGATCTTCCTTTGTGTCAGTCTGTAGGAGCAAGTCGTCCACAGACTGAACAAGGCATTCAGGGCGGGAAAATTTAGATAATCCGTTTGCCAATTGTCTGTGAAAAATGGAGGAGGAGTTGTGGAAGCCTTGTGGAAGGCACGTCCACGTGTACTGCTGTCCCTGGAAGATGAACGCAAATTTATACTGGCATGCTTTGTCCAGTGGTATGGACCAAAAGCCACTACTGATATCTAATACTGAAAAAGATTTTGACTGGAGTCCCTGTCTGAACGTGGTCTCGGGACTCATGGCAACGGTGGGGGCTGCTAGAGGAGTCACTTTGTTCAATTCTCTGTAGTCGATGGTCAGTCGCCATGATCCATTGGGTTTTCTTACTGGCCAAATCGGGGCATTATTTGTCGATGCAACGGGTTGAATCATGCCTTGCTTCAATAAGCTTTGAATTACTTTTGCTATCTCTCCCTCGGCTTGCTGGGGGAAGCCATACTGGTTCTGGGGCTTGGGATCGGGACCTGTAATGTTTACAACACCTGGGATTTTACCGCAGTCGTGCTTGTGCTGGGCAAATGCTGACTTAGTCTTTTCAAGACCTCCCTAAGTGCTTTGTCTGTGGTAATGGTTTGTGGATCAAACCAGTACTCTCCCACTGAGCTGATTCTATGGGCATAATCTCCTATGTGAGCCTGGCGGGGGTTTGTGCTACTCTAGCCATTTTGCAGATGCATTGGTTAACTGGGTCGAATGAGAGGTTGTGTGTACTCATGAAATCGATACCTAGAATGTGTTCTGCTTCCTTGGGCAAGTCTACTGAAACAACCAAATGTTTTGTCCTAATATTACTGAACTGTACGTCCACAGGGGCTGTGATGTGTCCCTGCTGGAGGTGACCTGTAAAGCCACTAAAGGTAATGGTATCCGTAGTGGGCCAAATCTCTTCCTGGAACATGATGGAAAAGTTTAACGTGGTTCGGGACCCTCCTCTGTCCCAAAGGAACTCTACGGGTTGTCCCCGGACTGTGCCTGTGACTACCGGTCTTCTGGACTTATCCCAAAGGGTATCGCAGACCCAAGTTGGGGAGCCCGAACACCGTCAATCAGTGCCACTCGTGGCCGAATTATCTGGTCGGCCACTAACGCTGTGAATGGGTTGGGTATTGTTTCTGGGAGGCGTTTTGGTGCTAATTCCTTTGCTGCTGTGGGGGGGGGGGGGCATTGCATTCTCGAGCATAATGTTCTTCATTGTGTCCACAATTATAGAATTCCTGTGTCTTGGGGTGCTGCGCTGTACCTCTGCCTTCATTTACCCATGCGGGGTCTTGGTGTGCCCTTACAAGGTTCATTGTGGCGTCTACTCTCTCATGTTCTGTCTTTTTCTGTACTGACTGTTCCCAAGCTCTGGACCATCGTTTCAGAACCCATACTTCATTGTGTGCTGGGTCTGAGGGGTCATAATTGGCGCAAGCCTTCTGTCCTGCCTCTGGGGCGTGGGACACTAACGTACGGGTCCATTTTCACGGTATTGTCTGCTGATAAATGGGCGCGGGCTAACTCACCGAATACTGCAGTTAAATGGGTCCAAAGGTGTCCAGCAAATGCTGTTGGATGCTCTCCCTTTTTCTGCCTGCACCGGTTGAGTCCGTCTACCAGATCTCCTCTGTTATATCCTATGGCGTCTAAAATGTCCGTTTTCATTTCTTGGAGGCTACCTCCTCCTACATTTTGTGGGTCGGGAAGGACTGAACTAACTGAGGGGTCGAAGCACATAATGATGAGCTTAACCTGCTCCGGCTCGTCTAAACCGTACATCAGGGTTTGTTGTTTTACAAACTCGAAAAAGTGATGTGGGTCCGATGTGGGGTGGAAAGTATCTATCTTCTCACGGGCATCTCGTAACTGGGTGATCATTAATGGCGTGGTGTACACAAAATCGGGTTGGCCTTCCGTGGTCACCCTGCGCTGTGTGGTGATGGGGTTCATTGGGTTGGGTGCTGCCTGTGCAGTCGGTGGTTCGGGTGCTTTTCTTTTCGGGGCCTGGGGCCTCTATTTTGATTCACGATCTCACTCACGTACCATTGGGCCGTTTCACTGAGTTCCTGCCAATCGGGGCCGTCTTCCTGGTCTAGCTGTGTGCCAAAGGTGTCTCTAAACCCATTTTGAACTGATAACAGGGATTGCAACCTTGCAATTTGCTGCCTGCATTTGGCATGGTCCACCGAAGTCTGCCTCTGTTCCGTGGTGGAACTGTGAAGTGCTCGGAGGGCTGCTTTTAGGTCCTCATATTGTTTCTTTAGCTGCTGTACCTGATTCTCTGTTTCTTCTCTTACCAGTACAGCACGCTGTGTGTCCTGCTAGGCCTTATCATACTGGATTTGGAAGCTGCTAAGGTGGGCGAGACAGGATTGATGTTCCCTCTCGACATCATCCATTTCCTTGTCCTTCGCTACTAACTGCTCCTGGAGCTGTACATTTAATCTCTCGCATTCACTTAAATCTCCCTCTCTACTTTTCTCCTTCTCCTCTAGCTGCTTGCGTAGTCTCTTCACGACCTCCTCTGTGCCTCGCAATTGTGCCAGACAGGACACGATTGCCATTGGCTTACGAATCTTAGTCAAACTCTGTTTATGGATCTCGGTCAGGCTGTCCCACCAAGTCTGTCCTATACTGCCAGGACCTGTGTCTTCATTCGCGCAAAACTCAAACCATATGTGCCATCCTTTCCCTTTTGGGTACTTCCTGACCTCTTCTTCCCATACGGGATACTGTTCTGATCTATTGGTCGCTGCGACCTCGGGCTCTTGTGAATGCATTGCCTTCCTGGCCATCCCTACAAATACTCTTCTGAATCTTACCGGAAATTTGGAACAAGGGGGAATAAAGCGGTGGTGCAAACACGGGTACGGCTCAAGCTATTTTTTGGTTTACGCAATTCCCGAAAGTTTCACGCAACAAAATCTATCGAGTTTACCTTATATCCTGAATTCTGGAGGTTTGATCGATACTGGTCTCGCTTGTGGTTTCTTTACTTTACCAATTTGGATTCTAATTCAAATGATTTTGTGGGTTCTCTCGGAGTGACACGGTCACTTCTGGGTCGAGTCCCTTCAGATGTCGCCAATAACTGTTGTGCGTTTTCTCTACTACGTGGTCTTTTCTGTGGCTCTGTTCCAATTAGGGCAATCAGTGGATTTGCCTTCTTTCTATATTGTCTATGTCCGAATGCTTAGCGTCGCCAGGTATCGAATGATACCACCACAAGTTTCAACTGGCTATCGATCAAAGAGCCAAACACCAGTTAGTTAGTTCAAGGTCAAGGGTACTTTATTTACACACAATCAGTCATGCAACATAAACACTATTAGTCAACTACACCTATTACTAAGACAACCTGTATTTAACTTCGGGCACCCGGCTTAGGTCAGGAAACAGTGGCCGCTGTTCAATTCTGGATCTCTTGGGTTCGAAGTGGTAACTGATGCTCAGCTGGGCTTATCCGTCTGGTAGTGAACTCGAACTTGCTTCTGGTATTGCTGCAGTTGGCAATGGCCGTGATCATGGTACCAAGGCCAAAAGAGAGTGAACATATGGCGAACTCTTCCTTTATACTCGGGGGGCTTTCGCGCTCTTTTGGCCAGTCCTTCGATTTGGACCTTACTAATTGGGTAATCCCTGATCACTCCGTTCGATTCCTTAGCCAATATGTCGGCGGGGGTCTGGATGGCTGGGCGTGTCCCAAGCGGTCATTGACCCCATTGTTTGCGTTTCCCTTGGACAGGGAGTGGTACCGAAATGCCTGGGACTGTCCCGGTTGCTGGAGTACCAGTCCTTTGTGTTGGGGGAGATGGGCCATCACCTGCTAATCGGCCTGATTAACATGCTAATGGGATGGAGTTTCGATGCCGTCTGGACTTTGCTGACAATATGCATTTCAGGCTCTGAGCCTGTCTGATTCTTGGCTTGTCCATTTTACCTATCAGTCTTTGCGAGTTGCTCTGTACCTAATTGGAAGTGGCCATCCCCGATGGCTACATCCCGCTTAAGTTTTTTTTCCAAACTACACAACATTTGTAATGGCTCTGGGCTTAAACTTCTCCTCCACCACAGATTAAGTCTCTGAGGTGCTCTGCGGCGATAGTCACAGTGACGCAACTCTACCAGGGGAGTTTCTGGAACAAGAAGAATGGGATCTTGAGTCGCAGAAGAAGATGCACCTTTGGAACTGGGTGGTTCTGCACTCGGCAGCACACTGGGTGGATCAGGAACAGCAGCTGCAGCGTGACCACACACCTCAGAGGTTGACAGCAAAACATTAATCACAGGTTGATTCTGCCTTTGTTGGGTTGTTTCTCTTGTTCCCATGTGATCCGCACGGCTCCGCATTGCTTTGTCCTCACCTTGAGCTTGAAATGATAATGGACCTGTTTCTGAAATGATGGCTCCTGGAATCCAGCATGGTCCACTTCCAAAGTTAGGCACATACATGGGGTCACCTACTTTGCAGATACACGCCCCGCTGCGAAGGTCATGGTTCAGTTTCTGTGCATTTTGTTTCTGTCTCCCCTCCCCTCCATATTGGAAAACACCAAATCCAAACATGTTCGCAAGCAGCGTTTCATCAGCAGCCCTGCTGGCGTGGAGCCTGTAATAGTCTGTGACGTTGTGCAGTAACTCAGAAGGAATTTGGAAAGGCGAGACTTCAAAGTATCTCCAGATAACTTCTTCATACTGGCTTTAAAGATCTGGTCAGCTCTTTTAGTGAGACCATTTAATGAAGGATGCCTGGGAGCAGTCTTTATGTGTCAGACGCTGTTCAGTTCTGTGAATCTCTGAAATTCTGCGCTGGAGGCAGCTGTTCCATTGTCAGAGACAATGATCCCAGGCGAACCAGGAGAATCCAGTCTCTCACTCATTGCAGCTGAAGTTAGCATCTTTACCTTGTAGACACCAAGCCACTTTGAATGTGTGTCGATGAGTAACAGCAACATGGGGCCTAGAAAGAGTCCCACATAGCCAATATTTAGTCTGACCAAAGACGGCGCACCTGAGCTGAATGAGATTGCTTCAGGTGCTGCTGGCAAAGAATTTTTTAACCATGTCCTCACTGTCACTGTCTAACCCTGGCTACCAGACATAGCTACACGCCAGCTTCTTCATCCTTGATGTGCCTGAGTGTGTGCTGGGGAGTTCTACCAAGAGTGACTCTCTGCCCTGGGAATGGACCACGACTCTGAAATCGCACAGCAAGATTCCATCCTGGCAACTCAGATCATTGCTTCTGTCATTGGACACAACGGTACATGGCCAACAACTGGCCCGATTCTCCCCAAAAATTTCAAAGTTAATTTGTGGCGGGTTTTTCAGGGAGTTTCCCACTGGCTCTGCTGGCGAGTTCCCCACCGCTATTAAATGACACTAAGTCAGTTTTTGGGCCCTAGGAGTTTCTCACTGGTTTAGTCCACACTTACAATTTTTTTTTTAGCACTGGGGAACTAAACTCAGAGGTCGGGCCACCATTTTGAAAGGATGCCCCGATCTCTAAGTGAGCCTGTGTCCCCCCCCACACCCATGGGCAATGTCACCCCTCACACACATGGACACTACCCCGCACCCCCAAATGAGGACACCCTGTTTGGGGTCCCTGGGGGTCCCCCCGCCATCCCCCTTACAGCACCCCCTTCCTTTTAGGAGCCCGACCCATCACCCAACCTCCCGGAGGCCCCTACTTATCTGCCCTCCACTCCCCCACCCTTCAACCCCCCCCCCTCATTTCATGGGCATGGCCCCCTTGCCCTCTGTCCCTTGGCATTGCCCCCCTTGCACTCAGGCACGCTTGCACTGCCACCGTGGCACCCAGGCAGTGCTCCTTCTAGCTTGGCAGTGCCATCCAGGCACCTTGACATGCCAGGGTAGCAGTGCCAAGGTGCCAGCTGGGCACTGTCAAGGTGCCCACCATCCATGGGGAGGGCCAGGGAGCCACCCTGCAGTTACCCTGACCACCCTGGGGTCTCCGATGGCCCAGGAGACTCCCCAGTGCCATTTCACCTGGTCCACATTAGTTCGGACCAGCACTGATCGGCGTCCGGCTGCAGCGTCCCTGGGGAGGCCGAACAATTGAAGGAGGCTGGTGTATCCCGCACAGGGAGGTTGTAAGTAGGTTTACGACCTACATACGCGAGCGTCATTTTGTCTTACCCTTTTGGGGCGGGGTTCCAACTCCGACGTCTCGTGAGATTCCAGTGAATTCCAGGAGGCACGGAGCCTGTCGGGAGGCTCGCTCCAGCCTCTTCCAGCATTCTCTGGCTGCATTGTGTTCAAGCGAGAGCCCAACACGGCCGGGGAATCGCGCCCAAGGGGCGGGATTCTCCGAGCCTCCGTGCCGAAATCGGCCAGGGTTTTTAACTTTTGACAGCACTGTCTTTCTGCTGGTCGAATGTTTGCTCTGTTTAGCGCTGTGAAGGTGATGAATCCAAGAAATTTAAGAACAACCCTAAGCCTTGTGGAATAGGTGTATTGGCAGGACCGCTTGGAACGAAAGACAGCTAGCTAAATGCGTCTACATTGGCTATATGAGAGCCAGGGTGGTACATGAACGTGTAGTCATAGATTACAAGAGGAACACTGCCAACTGGGAAGACTGCCAGGTAAATTCTGATGGCCTCCTGATGGACTACAGGGATGTGTGTTCCTCCTTTTTGCTCATACCTTGGCCCACAGAGGGAAAACACCCCACCCCTCCCTGATGGCAATACTGGTGCCAATGGCGCCACCCGCCTTCACCACCATTCTCTGACCCCTTCACCAGTGCCTGCCTGGCCCTGGTGCACACAGACCTCACTTACCTGAGGGCACATGGCCATCGACGAGCCCTCTTCATGCACGTGCAGCCCCAGCCATTCATGCTGGCGATGCTGCCGAGCTGCAGGCTCTCTGATTGGCCAGCAGCTCTTGGGGGCGGGGGTGGGGGGGGTGGGGGTGGTGGCAATGGGTAATGTTCTTTCTTAATGGTGGCAGCTCCAGGGACAACCAATTAATTGTTAGCTGCTGACGAGATGTACTCCCGGCCCTGCTGTCCGCTGAATCTGTTTAACTTGCCCCCTCACCCCGCTTTTGGCTCCAGAAGTGAGAGCCCTGCCGCCTCCCTACAATACAACCCATTAACTCACTTCTCTCTCCACATTTGTTGCCTGACCTTCAGCGTACTTCCAGCATTTTCTGTGATTATAATTGATTTCCAGCACGTGAGCTATTTTGCCTTTTGGTTTGGTAAAGCTACCTGAGTGTTGAAAGTTTTAAATCCGAGACGGATAGAATTTAATGAGACATGAATATTAGGGGCTCTAGAACCAGTAAATGGAGTTCAGAAGCAGATAAACCATTCTCTAAACAAATGATGGAACCAACAGGAGGGGCTGTGTTCTTCTGAAGTGGACCAGGGAGGGATAGAAATTGGAGGCATTGCTTTAGAGCAGGGAGAAAGGAGATAGCCAGCATTAAGTGAGAGTCTGGGGTGGGGGTGGGTGGGCGGGAAGAGTGACAGTGGTAGGAAAGAACGCTGAAGGAGGGAAGGAAAAGGAAGTGGGGATAAAAGGAAGGGGATAAAGTGATAAGCCATTCAGCCCCTCAATCGTGTTCCAGCATTAATTAAATCATGGGTACTCTGAATCCTGACTCCATCTATTCTCTTAGGTTCCATAACCCTCAATATCCTTGTCCAAGGAAAATCTGACAACCTCAGTTTTCAAATGTTTAATTGACCTGGCGTCAGCAAGATTTTGTTTTCGGAGGGAGGTGGGTTTTTCAGATTTCCACTAGCCTCTTTGTGACAAAATGCTTGCAAAAATCATCCTTTAACAGCCTAGCTCTGACTTGAAGGTTATGCCCCTTGTTTAGGACTCTGCCACACTCAGTAAATGATTCCTGGGCTCAAAATGAACCCCATTGATTGATTGAAATATGGCACAAGGTTGCAAACCGCACCTCCATATAAAATAAGGCAGGAATGGGGAGGCGCAAACCGTGAGTACCTTTCTCCCAGATTGCCACAAACAGTGCCTAGAAGATTGACTGCTGATCCAGGGAGATGCTTGGAGAACCCAGAATACTTGGCACCCCAACTGTTCAACAAGGCTTGGCCTTTCCTTTTAACAAAAATGTAGAAAGTACTTTGATCTGTTTGCGTTGACGATATAATGTAAACCAGGAATACGCTGCAGATTTTAAGAATATTTTTGGTACGAGGGTGATGAATACTGATGGCATGCTCACATTCATAGACTTATTATAGCCAGCTGCTGACCACAAAAGTTAGAACTTGCCCAAGCCTGCAATGGTTATATTTAGACTTGTGAGTGCTCGTGGAATCACTGCAACTGTACACTCTGTCAGTGAGTTTGTCGGAAAATATTCAATTTTATTTTAGAACTTGGCTTTAAATAAAACAATGCTGGGAGCCGTTGAACTCTTCAGGAGGAAAGAAAAGCAATACAAACACTTGTTTTCCCGTTTTTACCTGAGACTGATTTGAAGCAGTTGGGCTGTGTGAATCTAGAAGATAACTGAGAGTCCAGATTGAACAACCTGGGTATCTTATAGTGAGGGTAACATGAAAGTCACACCCAAAAATGTATCTGAATCGTGCTTAATAATGTCCGAGCATCCTCACAGTCTCATTGGAATATGCCCAAACACAAGATGGGTGTAATTATTCAGTGGAAACAATTAATTTGAGCACATCAGCCTCAGCATGTTTAATCACTTATGATCAGGCAGCCTTTTCAATCTTCAACATAACCTATACCATACAAAGATGCATACAAAAATAAAGTGTGGGTAATTTGATTTCTTATAAATGTTCAAGTAAAGCGCTGATGAGCAATTTTTATTATTATTTTCTGGTGGAGTAATACTGCCTTTTCCACATATTTCTAGTTGTTAGGAAAACAAAGGCTGTTCCAAGGCATTTATATTTGTATTGGTAAACTTTAGAAATAAGCTATAGTGTTAAGTGGGTATAATTAGATTTTTCTGTGTAAGGAAGGTTAAAACCTATGATTAGATTC
Organism: Scyliorhinus torazame; assembly: GCF_047496885.1. Taxonomy (NCBI): domain Eukaryota; kingdom Metazoa; phylum Chordata; class Chondrichthyes; order Carcharhiniformes; family Scyliorhinidae; genus Scyliorhinus; species Scyliorhinus torazame. The sequence continues at coordinate 55,738,995 of NC_092723.1, read as the reverse complement.
ATGCTGGACAAATTGTGTTTGCATGTGTGTGGGTTGGTTTCAACTCCAACTGCACTTCTGTTGTGCTTAGAGAGGGTTACAGTGTCAAGAGTAAATAAAAACAGGAGCATGTGATCATTGTTTAGCAACTGAGAACATTGTAAAGTAGTTTTTTAAAAATAAATTTAGAGTACCCAATTCATTTTTTCCACTTAAGGGGTAATTTAGCGTGGCCAATTCACCTACCCTGCAAATCTTTTAGGTTGTAGGGGCGGAACGGGGAGAATATGCAAACTCCACACGGACAGTGACCCAGAGCCGGGATCGAACCTGGGACCTCGGCGCCATGAGGAAGCAGCACTAACCACTGCGCCACCATGCTGCCTAAAGTAGTTTTTAAGCTGCATTTGTTTGCAGTTGAAGATAGCTCACTGAGGAGTGAACATTTGTGGGCAGCATGGTAGCACAGTGGGCAGCACGGTAGCACAGTGGTTGGCGCAGTTGCTTCACAGCTCCAGGGTCCCAGGTTCGATTTCCGGCTTGCGTCACTGTCTGTGCAGAGTCTGCACGTTCTCCCCGTGTCTGCATGGGTTTCCTCCGGGTGCTCCGGTTTCCTCCCACAGTCCAAAGATGTGCAGGCTAGGTGGATTGGCCACGCTAAATTGCCCTTAGTGTCCAAAAAGGTTAGGTGGGGTTACTGGGTTATGGGGATAGGTTGGACATTTGCGCTTAAATGGGGCTCTTTCCAAGGGCCGGTGCAGACTCGATGGGCCAAATGGCCTCCTTCAGCACTGTAAATTCTATGACCTCTCAACTCTGCCAGAGGATAGACTGGGCAGCACAAGAGATCTGCAAAGAGACAGACTTCCCAAGGAACCCGATACACTCCAGTTAACCAGGGAATTGCGATATGAAGGATGTTTTTAAGGAGTTTGAAGTTAAGAGAACAGTATTGTTTAGGGGAATTCAAGGGAGAAGCCAACAAATTGTTGTGAGTGAAAGAGACAGCTGCAGTAACCAGAGCTAAAGTGGGAAAGCAGACTTTGGAGGTAAATCAAAACTTTGATGCTATTTAACTACAGTCTGGGAATTGATAGTTGAAGCAATTGTGAACAGTTGGTACGACAGGCAAGACAAAGATATCCTGAAGATGAAGTTGTAAAACCTGGATGCTAGATTCTTGGGATGTTAAAAGTGAAGCCGAATCTTTGTTTGAAAGAGTAATTTGGAAAACCCAGAATGCAAATTCCTGATGGAAGGCACTGATGTGGAAGACGATTTTAAAGCGTGTATTTTGGGAGTGGAGTTTGGAAACTCATGCGACAATCATTTTGGGGGATTTTGAAGATACATCTGCAAACACTCACTTGGGTTCAGAGTGGAGTGTGTATTTGACCACAACCAACTTGTGTTCTTCAAGAGACTTTGTGTTACTGAGATCATTGTAGCTGAAGATACATTTTGTAATCCATGTTAACCTTAAAATCTGTGTATTTTTTAAGCTAAGAGGGGGATAAAGGAATTTGTATCATAATTCAACTTTTCATGTTTAATAAATGTTTGTATTCTTGTTGTTAAAATTAACTAGCAGTCCTGTGACACTGTTCCTGCATGTTTTCTAAAGGCAAGTAAATGTTACGGTCTTTTAAGCAAAGGTTCCATTCCGAGATCTTCCGGTTCAGTTATAACATCAACTGGGATCAGAACATCATGGAACACGCTGGGCCACGAGGTTACAGACTGTGGATGAGCCGGATTCTGCTGCTGATTGCCTTCCTGAACACACAGTCCTGAGTTGCTAGATTTGTTCGAAATCATCCCATTCACCATAATGGCAGTGCCAATGCAATGGAGGATACCCTCAATGTCAAGATGTCTCCACAAAGACAGATGCAGCTTCAGCAGGCAGATTGGTGAGGATGAGGTCATGTATGTGTTCCCACCTTGTTGGTTCTGTCACCAACTGCCATAGACCAAGTCTAGCAGCTATGTCCTTTAGGACGTAGCCAACTTGATGCTACTGAGCCACTCTTGGTGACAGACATTGACGTTCCCCATACAGAATACATTCTATGCCCTTGCCACCCTCAGTGCTTCCTCCAAGTGGTGTTTGACTTCATTGGCTGAGGGAGTGCGGGGGGTGTGTGTGGGGGAGGGTGGCGGGGGGGTAGTGGGGGGGGGGGTGGTCACAGTATGTGGTAATCAGCAGGAGATTTCCTTGCCCATGTTTGACCTGATGTCGAGTACCCCCTCCCAATGGTATAGCCCTGTACTGTATATCCTCACAACAGACTGACATCGTCATACTCACGGGATCGTACCTTATAGATAAGGCCACAGGCGCCACCATCAACATACTGGGTTTATCCGACAATCAACAATGCTTTCATGATCATCATTAGATTTTTATTGACTTCACATTTCACCATCTGCCATGATGGGATTTGAACACGAGTCCCTAGACCATTAGTCGGGGCCTCTGGATTACTAGTTCAGAGACAATATCAACACGCCACAGTCTCCCCAATTTGGAAGTGTGTGTTTGTAATTATTTTATTATGGTATTAATTCAAACTGGCAGTAATCACTCAACAGGGGAAGAAAGGAACATGGGATCTGAAAAAAAATACATTGGTTGATTTCATTGACTCAGCATTGTTTTTAGTTGGGGGGGGCTTTTGTTAACTGATCATTTTAGATACGATTGTTTCATTGTACAGTCAATAGTTTCTTATTGGAAATGTATTTTACCTGTTTTTCCCCACATTTAAATTAGGATGTAGCAATAGATTAGGAAACTGCAGCAAAGGTCTGAAAGGAATGGAGCAGAGAAGAGGAAAATCTGATAATGGGGAACCATTAATATGAATACAGTGGAGGTGGTAATTGTGGTGAAGGGTTCGCAACACAATAGACGCAGCTGCTGAAAGAATCATGTAGTATGGCAATTCATCAGAGGTGATAATCAGAGCATAATTAATACTGTCACTGTGCAGTTATAATATTACAAATTATTCAATTACCTATTTCAAAGGTTACATATTTATGCCTTTGAGTGAGTTTAAAGACTGTTTGAAAATGGCTCCAATCTACCAGACAAAAGTGTGGATTTCAGACTGGGTCTCCCCTTCCAAGAAAACAAAAGGCAATCCTTAATTTAGTTAAGGGTTCACTGTGATCTCGCCCAGGAGATAATGATGTTTTGTTGATGCACCATTGGAAGAATATAAATTGTGCCTTGACTGAGTCAAAAGCTAAAAACCACATGTGGGAGAAAAGGTGCTTGAACTGCCAATGACTGACTTTGGGGATGACTTAGACATTTTGACCAGATGCTATGGCACAGTGGACATCTTAACCTGCTGGCAAGAGTAATACAAAAAGGCTGCAGGCTGCGAGATCTGCAGAGAACCATCTTGAAAAAGATTTAACCCAGGGCATCACAGAGAAAGGTATCTCGAAACAGACTGGGCTTCTGTTGTAAGTAACTAGGCAGCCACGAGTGTTACTTCTGCAGAACTGGAAGAGAGGAATATTCTCCTCCTTGTAAACCTGGATTCCACCTGCTAAGCTCGCCCATGTTGTAATATGCCTTCAATGATTAGCAGCATGACATCATTAGAAGGAAGTATGTCATGCAATCTAGTTTTAATGGCACTTTTGCCTGTGAACAGAACATAGCTCTGATGTCTGATGTGTTGGGTAGGCTGTCGGAGGTGAACTGCACTTCATGCAGTGTAGCGAGAGACAGACCTCCAACACTTGATAAAATGCAACACGATTTTATTCAACATCCAAACTATTATACATGTTCAACTGTGGGTCGACACTATGCTGACTTGACTGGAGACCTGACACTAGCCTGACCAGACTACCTTAGCTACCACATGGTATAGGCACTGGCTAGCTCACGAACTCTGACTGTCTCAGAACGGGAAAACTGGTGCCTCTGGCTTTCTAGTGGCCGTGTTGTGTCTGGTGATTGGCTGCTTTATTCTGTGTGCTTACTGGTCGCCCTGTGTGTCACTCACTGCCTGTCTGCACTCCATAATGTACATGGATGTATATTATGACAATGTCTTCACACATCGTGCCCATGTATATCTGTTCTCATGTACCTAGCCTTAACACATGAACCCACAACATGTTTATCCCACCCCTTATGAATGATTGGTGCCGTTTTATCATTAGAGCCACACAAGAACCTGTTAAAGCAATCTCTGGCAATTTAACAGTGGAATCCATTGCAGCTGCAGAGGCAACTCTACAACCCCATGGCCTTCACATCAGACAATGTAACACTTTCACTTCAAAATATATCAGATTTGCACCTAATATGGACGAATCTTGACTTACATTTATAAGTATCGTTTTATCTTAATTTTTGACTAATCTTTGCGTGTGTTGGTAACTTTATATTTTCTTTGGTAACTTCTAGAGCAATAGAGTGAAAGAAACAAACCCTTTTTGAAGTAGATAGGTTTTGCTGTGTTTTAAATTAAATTTCTCACTTCATTGGTGAGAAAACACACAGACACACACATTGTTCAAGGGTGACTTGGGGAAATACCGTTTAAAGAATCCTTCCAATACGTTAACAGTGACCCAGAGCCGGGGTCGAACCTGGGACCTCGGCGCTGTGAGGCAGCAATGCTAGTCACTGTGCAACTGTGCTGCCCCTTGATAGCACTGTTGATGACACCTTCTGTCACTTTGCTGAGGATCAAGAATAGACTGATGGGATGGAAATTAATCGAGTTGGATTTGTCCTGCTTTCTGTGGAAAGAATATCCCTGTGCAATTTACCACATTGGCAGGAGACGCTGGTGTTGTAGCTGTACTGGAACAGCTTGAGTAGGGCATCCTCTATATGAAGATACGACTTTGTCTCCGCATGGATTGTGTGGTGGTCACTTCTACCAATTCTGTCATGGACAGATGCACCGGCAACAGACAGATTGGTGATGATGAGCTCAAATAGATTTTTCCCTTTTGTTGGTTCCTGCACCACCTGCAACAAACGCACCCTCAAAGCTATGTCCTTTAGGACTCAGTCAACTCAGTCAGTGGTGATGCTACCAAGCCACTCTTGGTGATGGACATTGAAATCTCCCAGCCATTCTGTGCCCTTTCTACCCTCAGCACTTCTTCCAAGTGGTGCTCAACATGGAAGAGTACTGATTCATCAGTTGAGATAGGGAGTTGGGGTGGGGGTGGGCGGTGGCAGTCGGTGGCATTCAGAAGGTGGTTTCCTTGCCCATGTTTGGCCTGATGCCAACATTTCTTGTGGCTGTTTGATTTAACTGAGTGTCTTTTCAGAGGACATTTAAAAGTCAACCACATCGCTGTAGGCTAGGCCAGACCAGATAAGGCAAACCTTCTCTTAATGAAGCAGATGGGTTTTTATAACAATGGTTTCATCCCCAACATTAGGACAGCACGGTAGCACAAGTGGCTAGCACTGTGGCTTCACAGCGCCAGGGTCCCAGGTTCGATTGCCTGCTGGGTCACTGTCTGTGCGGAGTCTGCACATTCTCCCCGTGTTGGGGTGGGTTTCCTCCGGGTGCTCCGGTTTCCTCCCTCAGTCCAAAGACGTGCAGGATAGGTGGACTGGCCATGCTAAATTGCCCTTTATGTCCAAAAAGGTTAGGAGGGGTTATTAGGTTATGGGGATAGGGTGGAAGTGAGGGCTTAAGTGGGTCGGTGCAGACTCGATGGGCTGAATGGCTTCCTTCTGCAGTGTATGATCTATGTAATTATTGAGTCTAGCTTTTTTTTAAATTCTAGATTTATTATTCGAATTTAAATTCTACCTGTTGCTTTGGTGGGACTCGAACACATGTCCCCAAAACATTAGCCTGGACCTCTGGGTTACTAGTCATCAGGGGCTGTTTAGCACAGGGCTAAATCGCTGGCTTTGAAAGCAGACCAAGGCAGGCCAGCAGCACGGTTCAATTCCCGTATCAGCCTCCCCGAACAGGCGCCGGAATGTGGCGACTAGGGGCTTTTCACAGTAACTTCATTGAAGTCTACTTGTGACAATAAGCGATTTTCATTTTCATGTGACATTCCCGTGATGCCATCGCCTCCTCACATAATATAGACATTATAGGTAGAGGTTTGTCACGGGCTGCATTGATCTGTCCACGATCAGTTCCATTCTATTCAATAGATATGACATATAATGGATGGCTTCCTCCCCTACATGTCCCACACAACACCCCACCCCATCCCATTTAGCGCTACTGTCTTGATGGATTTGTATTTCAGTGATTTTCTAGTCAAGCACTGTAGGTCTCCACAATAAGGATCTCAGCATGTGGTAAACCACAGGCACATATTCATACCCTTCCAATTCCTGCCACAAACCACTGGACTTTCAAAGCACTGAACCACCACCCAACCCCAATTTGTTTAATCTCTTGAGGAAAATGAATAAACCAAGGTAAAACTTTGAAGAAGGGAAAACTCTCTGGCCAAAGGCAATAAAGCAAGTGCCACGAGATGTTGAATGTCCTCAAGTGGATGGTCAGGCTCAGTGAATGCATCTTCACCTGACATTTCCTACCCTCCACTCCACTAACCTTTCATGATACTCAATGCACCACGTCCCTCACGCATCCCTCACCCATCACCAGCCCCTAGCACACCGAGATTCATGCCTAATGTCCAAATACTCCACCTCACCCTCACACATGAACCAATGCCGCCCGCCTCACGCACACCTCTCACTGCATCTACATACTTTCAGATGTTCAGCTATGTCAGGAACATCTTCTAAATGCACTGCAACGCAATCACTGATATTTTTCCCTCTCTCACAGAAGGAAATGGCACACGATAGAAGGAAGCAGTGCAAAACCAGCATGTAAAAAGGATGACTGCATCACTTGAGACAAATGGAGGAGATGGTTCTCTACATTATGGGACTAGCTGCAACACGGGCTGTTGCATCCAGTGTCACCGAAGAACATTGAGGTTAATGGTATGTTTCTGCCTTATGCCCTTTCTCAACTTGCACCTGGGGCTGGGTTAGCACAGTGGCTAAACAGCTGGCTTGTAATGCAGAACAATGCCAGCAGCGCGGGTTCAATTCCTGTACCGGCCTCCTCAAACAAGCGCCGGAATGTGGCGACTAGGGGCTTTTCACAGTAACTTCATTGAAGCCTACTTGTGACAATAAGCGATTATTATAATCTCATCCTCATCTTCCTGTCTACAATGAACCTCTTTCTTCCCACCCTATCCTTCTCCCTCACCCAACATTCTTCTGATTGTCATCTCTCAGACACCCAAGAGCAACAGCCTTCCCAGTTCCAGTAGATCCATAGGAGGAGATATGAACACCACATCACTGATGATCAGGCACCTGATACTCTGAGCCTCCTGCTCATAGAATGATGCTGCACATACCTTGGCAGCGAGTGCAGAGGTGCCATCAGCAGGTGATGAGTACCCAGCATGAGTGGGCTGCATCAAGCCCAGGGGTTGCTCGTTTGCTAGCCCACTGGAGGGTGAGGTTTCAGGCCTGCCCTCCCACACTGGACTCAGATGGAGACCTTTTTAGACCACTGTGCTGGATAAAGCTGATGGGCATGCTTACTGGGATGCTAGGTACATTCTCAGGCCTGCCAGATAGCCTGCTCTCACCCCCAATGAGCATTGAGGTGCCGAGTCCAAGTTGGCACAGGGTATGCTGCAGAGCGTACCCTTTCCACAGCCTCTGTTCCATCTCCCTGTCATACTGCAGACCCAGAATTAGTGCAACTGCTTCAACCGCCACCCCCCCCCCCCCACACCCCCAAGCCTGTGTATGACTGTTCACCTGATCCTCTGCGCTCCCACTGAGAAAATAGCAACAGTCCCTGTCAAATTCAGAAACTCACTACAAAACCCTCTTTGCATTGACAGAAGTTCTTAAGAACACTTTACTTATAAATTGGGATCCTGGCCCTTTAAGTGGTGATAATACTGAGTCATTCTTTCAGCTGAATGCATAGGTCTTCAATCAAATTGATACAATGGACCTGCATGGTCCAAATTCTGGGCAATGAATGACACATTAGCTTGTCGAGTTGTGTGACAGAATAACACCAGTTTGGCTGTTTCTGTCACATATTGGAGACTCCTGCATTGGCACATGCTGAGTACTCCTGCATTGTCACATGCTGGCGTCTCCTGCATTGGCACATATTGGAGACTCCTGCATTGGCACATGCTGAGGACTCTTGCATTTGCACATATTGGAGACTCCTGCATTGGCACATGCTGAGAACTCCTGCGTTGGCACATGCTGAGGACTCCTGCATTTGCACATATTGGAGACTCCTGCATTGGCATATGCTGAGGAGTCCTGCATTGGTACATGCTGGCGACCCCTGCATTGGCACATGCTGGGGACTCCTGCATTGGCATATACTGGGTGCTGTGTTCTGTGTGATGGCCATTGTAATGATGTACACAGAACATCTAGTTGTTTAACTAGAAAGATGATTTACTAACAAACCCGTGGAAAGATAACTAACAGATTACTATACAGATAATGATGTGGAGATGCCGGCATTGGACTGGTGTGGGCACAGTAAGAAGTCTTACACCAGGTTAAAGTCCAAAAGGTTGTATTGATACACTAGCTTTCAGAGCACAGCTCCTTCATCAGGTGAATTCGAAAGCTAGTGACTTGAAACAAATCTGTTGGACTTTAACCTGGTGTTGTAACCTGTATTCTTACCGAATATAGACAATAACTACTAAATGAATTCAGTGAATTCTCCTGGAACTACTCCAACTGCGACTATCCACTTGTACGTCCTACTACCAACTGGCAGGTATCTCAAGTCACATGAAGGATGTCTACATCACCAACTGGTTGGAGGTCGCATTACTGTCTAAAGACAAAACTGTGCACAGGCATATCACCACACTGGGGACTCCTGCATTGGCACATGTAAGGGACTCCTGCATTTGCACCCTTTTCACAAGAGCACGCCATCCGTGTCAGAGTCACTACTGGAGCATCACACAACTCTGGAAGAGCATTACCTTCTACAGCACTTCAAGATGTGGCATAATGGAGATGAATTTCCTGTAATCTCGTAACATACAATTGTCAAGCCATAAAATGATTAAGAGCAGCCAGCAGCTATTGACTTTTCTCTTAAATAGCCTTTCCGAAAGCTGATTAGCCATGGCCAGTTTTCATTACAGACCCATTCACCATGATAGGTCTTTATTAGTCGGCGTCCTAAGAAACTTTTAAATAAACATAGCAACAGCGGATTGTTAGAAAGCCCCCAAAATATTCAACATTTCTCTGCTAATTACTCGTATCAGGTTATCTTCTCACTCCCAACCCTTTAGAATTCTACCCGCACATAATAATTCATTATCATGCCACACACATAATGAACTTACATAACATTTTCATGCATCTCAATTGATACCAAGCTTTTGCACAACTAATTGCAGTTTCTCTTGGTTTTACATCTTATCTTTCTGCTTACAATTCTACAGTGCTTACTCATGACCAACAGAAGTTCTGACCCTGCGTCATGCAAACAATTCAAAATGTGGTAATCACAGAGGAAACATTCCCGCCAGCTCCTCACTTCTTACCAGCTCACAACTTTATTAGTGTTCTTTCAGTGTTTCCTGATCCAGTCAGGTATAACTTATTTGAGTGCCTAGTGGTAATTCCTGTCTTAAATATTTATTGAATAAGTATTGAAATTTTACACCCACCCATCCACAGAAGATTCTGAATGTCAAAAACAATCAGTTCTGTGCAGATAATACAAAGAGGTCTTTGAAAACTGGAAAGGACATTCAGGAATGAATGGACTGAGAGGGAAATAGTTTAAAATGATGGACTTAATAAAGAAGGTGCAACAAGCACGCCTTTAATTTTGAGAATGTGGAGAACGTCAGCCATTCACTGTAAGCAGACAGCAGGAACATATGGTTTACTCATTACTGAAGCTCCGAAACAATGAGGTCATATAACTAACAAGCAACTGCTGGGGTTTAATGCAGGGTTGGTCTCTGCATAGTTCCATCAAGGATTTTCACTCGTTGGATGGGGTTGTGTGGTTAACAAATCAGTGCAGTGGCTCAAATCACAGGAAATTGCTTGTCTCTTACATAATGTTGACAGCTTGAATATTATGTAATATGGGCAAGTTTAATTGGAAGAATTAACTCCATATTAAGCCCTCGTTTAACTTCACGTTTAGCCCAACCAGTCTGATGGCCATACAAGGTGATTAAATCACATCTAAAATCTCTTGTATATCGGTAATAAGACATCCATTCATTCAACTTGCAACCACTCTCAGATTGACTGAGGCCAGTCAATCCCGCCCTTTGTTTACTCATAAAGCAGTGAATTATTGACAGAGCACAGGTCATTTCCTTCCCATTGGTTTGGTTTCTTTTGGGTGTCATAATATATACCAGTATATCATGGTGCAGACACACCACACTGATGGACACACAAACTGTTAATGACTCAATAAAATAGCGTTGCACTATTTCAAGTGTTGGTGACCTGTATGTGTTACACGGATCCAGAGCGCCCAACACAACATTAGGTATTAGCGATGACATTTTTTTATTCCTGAATTTCTAAAGGGAAAGGAAAGTGTGCCTAATTATTTGTGAATCACTTTGCAGAAGAGATAACACATTTCCAACTCATGGCATCATTATATTTGTGCAAATGTTGTGATCGGCTTGGCTTAATAAAGGGCTGTCAGCCTCGGCACTCAGTAACTGAGCAAAATGTAAAAACAATGTGCAGAAAGCTGCATTTGTGGCACACTCACCTGCCAAATCCTTTCTGGCTGGCTGAATAATTTCTGCAGTAAATCAATGAGGAGAGTGAGATAGTGAATAATGTGCAATGTTAGTTTCCTGAGAGCGTTTCTTCTCTTAGATTAACTGGTAGGTACATAACTGATGAGTTGGCAAATCCAATTACTAACACAGGCAGTTTGCACCCCTGACATATCTCTTATATGAAGCAGTTTATTATTGTCAATATGAAATATATATTGCTGCACAAAACAATCAAGCAGTCCGGTTGGACTGTGAATGAAAGTTTGACTTTTCTTCACAATTATCTTCTTCAAGACCCTTTAAAAAAAAACATTTAAGCTATTATGCTAATGTTCTCATTGGGGACTCCAAGAAAAGAGTCGCTGCTTTGACAAGCACTAAAGAGTTACTTAACAATGTTGTGTAGAATAACTCCTCACTGCGGGTCTCCTAGCGATGTCACCAGTTTAATTAAGAGATAAACAAAAATAGCAAGAACAAAAAGGATAATTATAATCCTTTGTAACAATTTTCTTTACAAATGGCCCCTGAAGTTAATACGATGGTTCATTTAGGAATGTGATTCATCTAACTATATGAAATTAAGGCCAGGCTTATACGGCCCTCCGCGCAGTGTGTTTTCCAGTGGTGGAAGCAATTCGCCATTGGTTGCTGGCATGATCTGTCGGTTCTGCTGAAGTCAAAGGTCATTTGCATTGCTCGCGCACCCTGGCACCAGGGAACCCGCCACTTTTGGCGGGTCTGGAAGATCCTGTGCTGTACTTTTCTTTGTTCTTTGTTTATCTCGCTGGTGGGAAGGGTCGGAAAATCCTCCCCCGAAGTATTTCTTCCTGCTTTGTTGGATATTTGGGAAAAGCGCTATTAGAATAGAATCATAAAAGGTACTTATTTAATTATGATACAACGTAACGGAATGCAATCTGAAAAAAGAAAGACTTACATTTTTATGTCATCCTTCACAGCCAATAAAGTTCTTTATTTTTTAAATGTTGTAATTTGCACTCAGCGAGGTCCCACAGACAATGGGCGTGATTTATCAGCTGTTCACGCCGGCGGAAAATTACAGTTCCACTCCGGTGCACGGGTCTCGCTGCGATGAGGGGTGCTGTCTACGGGAAATCCCATTGACAATGGCGGGACCGATAGATCACGCTGGCGGGTTGTCTCTGCTGCTGATAAACATGCAGCGGGGTGGTGGGAAAATCCCGCCCAGCATTATGATAATGACCAGAAACATCTAACTGAGAGGTGAGCGTGATACCCATTGAGCCACACCTGATCCTTATAAAACATAAAATAATATTGTATACTATACCATAATAGATACCTGGTTGGGAGTTGCAAATATGTTTTTGAACAGTGTGCTGAGAATTGAATTTGATGCCTCAAAAGCTTCTTTTTTTCATTTTCTGAGAGCATCTTCCTGGGTGTACATTTGGACCCATTTTTGTGGACCCATTTTTACCAACCGGCCAACCTCCGGGACCCAACTCGGCCGATCTTCGCAACCCATGGCGGCCAACCTTTGCGACCCACCCCGGCCGACCTTCGCGGCCCATGCTGGGTGACCTTCGCGACCCACCATTTTCTCTTACCTTCTTTGCTGCTGACAAAATGGAGGAATCGCAATCGCTCCCAAAGCACGTGATGTCAAAGTTCGGGGGGCGTGATCTGCTCTCTGCCTCCCTTCAGGCAGGAAGATTACATAGAATTTTTTTTTAAATCTGCATCTCCGATTGTGCAAATTGGCGGGCAACAGCCACAGCAGCCAGCTTTTCTTTCACAAGTTCGAGGGGGGTTTTATTTGATAAAGTTTAACAGGAAAAAAATGCAGAAACTGAAAATGTTTACATCCTCTCGAAATTGGAGGTTCACCACATTTCCCTAAACATTACAATTAAAAATGTAAAAAAATAAAAGACACTTAAAAATCAATTAATTGATAAAGCTTCCAAATACAGCCTGCAGGCACTTTGTTTTGGAATGTTTAAAAATCAAGATTTTGGGCAGCACGGTAGCTTAGTGGTTAGCACAATTGCTTCACAGCTCCAAGGTCCTAGGTTCGATTCCTGGCTTGGGTCACTGTCTGTGCGGAGTCTGCACGTTCTCCCCGTGTGTGGTGGGTTTCCTCCGGGTGCTCCGGTTTCCTCCCACAGTCTAAAGATGTGCAGGTTAGGTGGATTGGTCATGCTAAATTGCCCTTAGTGTCCAAAATTGCCCTTCGTCTTGGGTGGGGTAACTGGGTTATGGGAATAGGGTGGAGGTGTGGTTTTGAGGAGGGTGCTCTTTCCAAGAGCCGGTGCAGAATTGATGGGCCGAATGGCCTCCTTCTGCACTGTAAATTCTATGAAGATTTAAAAAGTTGACATCTCTTGAAGTTACAGCTGCAGTGAAATCATCGTTGGATCACTCACCATTCTTGGAGGGCAGCACGGTGGCGCAGTGGGTTAGCCCTGCTGCCTTAAGACGCCGAGATCCCAGGTTCAATCCTGGCTCTGGGTAACTGTCCGTGTGGAGTTTGCACATTCTCCCGTGCTTGCGTGGGTTTCGCCACCACAACCCAAAGATGTGCAGGGTAGGTGGATTGGCCATGCTAAATTGCCCCTGAATTGGAAAAAATGAATTGGGTACTCTAAATTTAAAAAAAAAGGAAAAAAAAAAATTCTTGGAGTAAGAGCTTCAAATTTCAGAAAGCAACCAATCACATCATTCTCCCCGAACTTTTTGCAGCTGGCTTTTAACAATGCCAGCTGCGAATGGCCTTCAAAAAGGCTGCGATCAGATTTTTAAAATTGCGGCCGCACTGTGCACGCATGGCCGCTCATCGGTGCGCATGCGCAAAACTCTACACATGCGCACCGATGAGCGGGCACTCATGCGCAGAGCGACCACATTTTAAAAATATGTTCATGGCCATTTTGAATGCCGCTTGCAGCCGGCATTATTAAAAGCCGGCTGCTGCGGCTGTTGCGCGCTGATTTGCGCGCTCAGGAGCGCCGTGACAGATGGCTCCGCGACCTCCCGACACCTACCCGTGTCCCACTCGCGGGTCGCACCCCTGACTTTGACAATGCCTGATTTAGACCAATTAGAATTACGCTTCATCTTCTGTGCCTGCAGTTTGCACTGATAATGACTGATGACAAGAAAGTCCCAGTTGCCAAGAAGGGCTTCCAGAAAACCCAGACGAAGACACCAACAAAGAACAGTGTGAAGAGACGGAAATTCAGTGAAGAGAATTACTTCATCGGCAGATACACTGTGGTAAAATGGCCAAGGCCTGAATCTTAGGCCCGATACAGAATTTAAATTAAAACCATCAGAACGACAGACAGGCCTGATGGGAATTCAAACACCCAAGCTCAAATATACTGGACAGAGACAGATAGCCGGGGCAAGTCTGGGCTTGTCCTGTAAACAGGAGATTGGAAGATAATCGGCCCCATTCAAATGGATTGACTGTTGTGGATTGCCCAGATGAAGCCAGACTTTCTCGCACCTAGATTTCACACCATTACCTTAAATGGGATAAGGTTACGTGCTGATAATGCACCTGGGGATGGTACCTTGTGGGGGGGGGGGGGGGGGGTTCCTGATGTCCTACAGAGTTGCAATCGGCTCTCTGTTGAATGATGCGACCCCCGCCCAGTGACCTCATTGGCTGAGGGCCAGAGAAACCTCTGGAAGGGTACGAAGAGGGGGCTAAGCAGAAGTCATCCAAGGACCCTCCCCAGGGAAGGCACAACACGGATAAAACTCGACGGCAGACCAGAGAACGGGCGGAAGAGGTGGGCGAGACCCACCTTCACAGAAGAGGACCCTGAGGCGACTGAGGCTCAGAGGATTGGACCCACAGCTTGATCAGGTTCATCGGCACAGGTGGTATTAGAATTTTGGGCAGATAATATTTGGGAAAATTATTGTGTTTGTGAATAGATTTGGGTTGAATTGAGAACCTGTGTTTGTCCTTTATTAATCTCGGAAATCAGGGCACCTGGGTAAAACGGATAAATACTAAACTGGTCGAAATGTCTGATAATTTACACACAACAACAGTGATGAAGCATGTTTACCCTGGCGGTGGCATCTCATTTCATTTCATTTCTTCCAAGGCCATGAGCATCATGAACTCATTCATCAATGATATATTGAGTGCATCACGGGCAAGGCTTCCCGGCTGGACCATTACGTCAAGTGCAACACCATCAGCTCCTGGGAGATCCAGACCTCTTTGCACCTGCTCCTGGCTGGGGAACTGGCCAAATAAACCGTGTAAGAGGGAACAAAGGCGGTGACCAAGTACACCAACTCCAAGTAAAATTAAACTTGAAGGGCAATGGATGTGGCTCTTGTTTAACAATGTTTAACAAGCTGGACATTTAATTGTTTAAGTTGATAGGCTTGCATGTAGTATTTGTAATGGAGTTTTTACTTTCCCACTTCCTACTCCAGCTAGTTCAGTCTTGTGGTGTGATCGATACTTTCCATGACTTGATCAGCTTTATTTTTTATTTAATTTTAAACTAGCTTGCACTCCGTTTCCTCTTCTTGGTGTTGTTTCCCATTGGGATACAGTTCCCTGGCCAATGCTCCTTTCACAAGCAACTCTCCTTCATGTACACCACCTCGACTTTGGGGTTTGAAAGGCTGCCGACCATCGGTGTCTGACTCTATCCTCACCCGGTAACCACACAAATACATATGCATCCAGAGTTAAGCTGACGATGATTGGAGTAGGAGCCCTGGGATATTGGAATCAATGGTGCTGTTTCAGTGGTTATTCTAATACCAGCATCGATGGGACCTTATGGTGGGCCTCACTTAACAAACTAAGGCATCTGTAGAGCTCTGTTTAAACTGTTGTGAACAAAGTCACTCCACAACAAAAAGAAAATTGGAAATGTTTGCCTGATATCCAGTATAGGATGAACAGAAGTTTCCTCCAGTTAAACGAAGGGAAGATCAAAGCCCAATATTTAGTTGAGGACATTTTGATCTTGTTTGGTGTCGCTGCTGTCATGATATTCAAGAGAACATCACAGCATATAAACACATACATAATGATAGACAGAGCAACGGACCAATTAGCACACATAACACGACAGCCAATCACAGACAAGAGCATACACAGTACAAAACAAGAAACACGACACTTCCTGGGCAGTCCATTAGGAGACGGCACAGGGCAAGGATCTCAAAGCCAGACACTCACACAGTCACCAGGTGCTGAGTACCATGTTTGTTGTCTAAATAGTTTAACAGAATAAAACTGAGTTGTACCGTGTTGGTTCGTCTGTATCTCAGAGCACCCAACACTTCATGGTACCAGAAGTGAATCGGAACCTACCCACAAATCTGCCATCCTGTGCCATGGACACCGTCAACACACCACAGCCATTGCAAGTCGCTGGGAACCTGGGCATAAATTGGACGCACTCCAAGCAGCGCTTCGAGCTCTTTATGGAAGCCAATGAAAAACAGGGCGCCTCGGACAAAAGGAAGATTGACATCCTCCTCACCACCGCAGGTCAGCACGCCATCCATGTATACAACTCCCTGGTGTTCGCGGAAGGCGAGGCCAAATCTAAGTATAACACGGTCCTCCTCAAGCTCGACCAACACTTCAACGTTGAAGTCAACGAGAGCTCTGAGAGGTATGTCTTCCAGCAGTGCCTGCAAGGTAGGGATGAGCTCTTTGAGTCCTTCCTGACGCATCTCCGCATACTCGCGCACTCCTGTGGTTACGACACCACCTCAGAGTCCATGATCCGGGACCAGAGCATTTTTGGGGTTGCCTCCGGCAGCCGATGCCAGCAGCTTCTAAAAATAAAAGGCCTGACCTTAGCATCTGCAGTTGAAGCCTGTGTCCTGCATGAGAACGCGACTAGCCACTATGCCCAATTTCAGGCGACCGAATCGGCGCGGAGGGGGTCCTACGCGACCATTTCGGAGAGCCAAGCGACCCATGAGGCCGAACGGGACCAGGCGATCGAGTTTCTCCCGGCCCGCGGCCCGGACGAGGGCGGCCGTTTCGCGCGCTTTTCGAGGCCTCCCGCGCTTGTGCGCGCCAAAACCTACGGCAACACTGAGGGACGTGATGCGCAGGCGTGCTCAACGCAAGACCAAACTGCGCATGCGCAGTGGCGTAACGAACGCCATGACGTCACGATGTGCGGCAACTGTGGAGCTGCACATTTAAAAGGGCAATGTCCCGCAAAAACCCGACAATGCCTACGCTGTGGCAAGGTGGGCCACTACGCTGCTTTCTGTCGAGCGGCTCAACCTGTTGATCTCCCACATCTCCAACAACCTCGCAGGAACATGCGGACCATTCAGCCTCCACATTACGACATCCAAACCGATGACACAGATGACCAAGACGCCTTCCGGGTTGCGGTCATTGATGGGAACCGGGTCAACACAATCAATCTGGGCGATGACTGGAGTGCCACCCTGATGGTCAACTGATCGCCGATCACTTTCCGCCTGGACACTGGCGCCTCCGCCAACCTCATAGCATGGTCAGCCTTCTACGTCATGAAGGTCAGACCACCAATACGGCCGTCCCGGTGCAGAATGGTCGACTACAACGGGAACGTTATCCCGGCTATGGGATCCTGCCAGCTCCAGATGACACACAACACACACACGGCCACACTCTCGTTTGAGATAGTCGGCTCATCGAAGGACTACCTGCTGGGCGCACAGGCATGCAAGGCTCTCCACCTCGTGCAACGAGTCCACTCTCTCTCTCCAGACGGCACATCTGACTTCCCGGATGCAGAGTTCAACGCACAGCTCCAATCGCTCCTCGCCCACAACCAGGAGGCATTCGAGGGCATGGGAACACTGCCATACACCTACCGAATTCGCCTCAAACCGGACGCCATCCCTGTCATTCACGCACCTCGCAGGGTTCCTGCGCCACTTAAAGACCGTCTCAAGCAGCAGCTGCAGGATCTCCAGGACCAAGGGGTCCTATCCAGGGTCACGGAGCCCACGCCGTGGGTCAGCTCCATGGTGTGTGTCAAGAAGCCCTCCGGCGAGCTCCGTATCTGTATTGACCCCAAAGACCTCAATAATAATATCATGAGGGAACATTATCCCATACCCAAACGGGAGGAGATCACCAGTGAAATGGCCCAGGCAAAAATATTTATGAAACTGGATGCTTCTAAGAGGTTTTGGCAGATCCAACTCGATCCCTCCAGCCGAAAGCTATGCACCTTCAACACCCCCTTCGGCAGGTTCTGCTACAACCGGATGCCATTTGGCATCATCTCGGCATCCAAGGTCTTTAATAGGATCATGGAGCAGATGATGGAAGGCATCGAAGGGGTGCGCGTATATGTGGACGACGTCATCATCTGGTCCACCACACCACAGGAGCACATGTATCGTCTCCAACGCGTTTTTGCCCGCATACAGGAAAACGGCCTGCACCTCAACCGAGCCAAGTGTTCCTTTGGCCAGACCGAGTTGAAGTTCCTGGGGGACCATATCTCCCAGTCAGGTTTCCGTCCGGATGCAGACAAGGTGAGCGCCATCACAGCCATGCTGCAGCCGGCCGACAAGAAAGCAGTCCTACGCTTCCTAGGCATGGTCAACTTCCTGGGGAAGTTCATTCCCAACCTTGCCTCCCACACGACGACTCTGCGCCACCTCGTCAAAAAGTCCACAGAGTTCCAGTGGCAACACACACACCAGCTGGAATGGGAGGAGCTCAAACGCAAACTCACCACGGCACCAGTGTTGGCGTTTTTTGACACGTCTCGTGCCACCAAAATCTCAACTGATGCCAGCCAATCCGGCATTGGAGCAGTGCTCCTGCAGCGGGATGACACGGCATCATGGGCCCCAGTTGCCTATGCATCGCGGGCCATGACCCCCACAGAGCAGCGCTACGCGCAGATCGAAAAGGAGTGCCTGGGCTTGCTAACCGGTTTAGACAAGTTCCATGATTATGTATATGGTCTTCCCCGGTTCACTGTCGAAACTGACCACCGCCCCCTGGTCAGCATAATAAACAAGGACCTGAACGAGATGACCCCCTCGCCTCCAGCGCATCCTACTTAAACTCAGGAGGTACGACTTCCAACTGGTCTACACTCCAGGGAAGGAAGTCATCGTTGCGGATGCCCTATCCAGAGCAGTGAGCACGCCGCCAGATGAGGAGGGGTTCGTATGTCAGGTCGAGGCGCAGGTGGCTTTCACATCGGCAAATCTGCCGGCTGACGACTCCAGTGTGGCCCGTATTCGGCGAGAGACTGCGGCTGACCCCCTTCTACAGCGTGTGATGCGCTACATGACGGGAGGGTGGCTCAAAGGGCAGTGCCCACAATTCTACAATGTCCGAGACGACCTGGCCATCATTGATGGTGTCCTTCTGAAGCTGGACCGGATTGTGATTCCGCACAGCATGCGCAAGCTGGTTCTCGACCAACTACACGAAGGCCACTTGGGGGTCGAGAAATGCAGACGGAGGGCCCGAGAGGCAGTATACTGGCCGGGCATCAGTGATGATATTGCCAACATGGTGCTCAACTGTACAACCTGCCAAAGGTTTCAGCCGGCACAACCTCCTGAAACGCTTCTGCCGCATGAGCTGGTGACGTCCCCCTGGGCGAAGGTGGGTGTCGACCTGTTTCACGCGCTCGGCAGGGACTATGTCATCTTGTTGACTACTTCTCAAACTACCCTGAAGTCATACGCCTGCACGATTTGGCGTCATCTGCTGTCATCAGGGCCTGCAAAGACACCTTTGCTCGCCACGGCATTCCGATGACTGTCATGTCGGACAATGGGCCCTGTTTCGCCAGCCAGGAATGGTCATTGTTTGCTGCCTCGTATGGCTTCACACACATGACGTCCAGCCCTCTGCACCCCCAGTCAAATGGAAAGGCGGAGAAGGGTTCACATTGCCAAGCGGCTCCTCTGCAAGGCTGCTGCTGCAGGGTCGGACTTCTGCCTCACCCTGCTGGCCTATCGCTCGGCCCCACTAGCCACTGGTCTCTCACCAGCACAGCTGCTGATGGGTCGCGCCCTCAAAACCACTGTGCCTTCCATCCTGGCACCAACAATAGACCATGCTCCGGTACTGCATAGGATGCAACTGCAGCGCGGTCGCCAGAAGCGATCGTATGACACACGGGCAACTGATCTTCCCGCCCTGGCCCCTGGAGACGGCGTCCGCATCCACCTACCAGAAGGTGGCTGGTCAGCACCTGCCGAAGTTCTCCGACGCGTGGCTCCCCGCTCGTTCCTGGTACGCATGCCTGATGGATCCGTGCGTAGGCGCAATTGCTGGGCTCTTCGCCTACTTCCACGCTCGCAACGAAACCTTACACTGACGCCGTGTCCTCCAGTGGTTCCTGATAGCAACTTCGTGGAGCTGCCTGCTACCATGCCCCTTCCGTCGCCGCCCGTGGCTAGGCCCGCACCTCAGTCGGTGGTTCGCGACCCACCCTTGAGGCGGTCAACCCGAATTCGTTGCCCACCTACTAGACTGGACTTATGAGACTGTTTACACGTTGAACTCTTGCAACCACTGTTTTAACATGTCTATGTTTTTCTCGTTACAGGCATTCGTTTTATCATTCCACATTTCCACGTTGTTTTCTTTTTGTTCTGGTACAACCTCGTTAGCATGTCACACCCGACATCGTCCCTTGTATATAGTTAAGCCCCATGTACATGCTGTAAATATTACACGCACACACACATTTAGCTGCACTCAGGACACATTTCTATTTATAACCACGTCGGCACATAATCTTGTAAAAAAGGGGGATGTCATGATATTCAAGAGAACATCACAGCACATAAACACATTCATAATGATAGACAGAGCAACTGACCAATTAGCACACATAACATGACAGCCAATCACAGACAAGAGCATACACAGTACAAAACAAGAAACACGACACTTCCTGGGCAGTCCATTAGGAGATGGCACAGGGCAAGGACCTCAAAGCCAGACACTCACACAGTCACCAGGTGCTGAGTACCATGTTTGTTGTATAAGTAGTTTAACAGAATAAAACTGCGTTGTACCAGCTGCAACCATGTTGGTTCGTCTGTACCCCAGAGCACCCAACACTTCAGCTGCTGTCATGATATTCAGGTAAACATTATGGTACAAACATACATACATACTGATGGACAGATCAACGGACCAATCAACACACACACAACACCACAGCCAATCACAGGCAAGAGCATACCACTACAAAACAGGGAAAACGACACTTCCCGGGCATTCCAGCAGGAGACAACTCAGGGCACAGAGCTCACAGCAAGCCACTCAGACATCCACCATGTGCTGGGTGCCACTCCAATATAGTATTAGGAATAGGTCCACAGATTCTAGGGTTATCATTGAACATCAGTAACCAGTTTACCACTGTAAATAAATGTTAGTAATAAAACTGAGTTGTACCATTCGCAACCGTGTTGGTTCGTCTGTGTAGCAGAGTACCTAACCCATCAGCTGCCACAGTCTCTGGGCTGAATTTTACCAGCTCCCAGCGGGTGTGTTTCTCACACAGTGAGGAGGGGGCAGGTGGGTGGGGCACGTAAAACAGGGTAGGTGTCTATCCCACCACCTTCCCACCCACACCAGAGTTGGCCCTCATAATACGGCATGGGCTGGGGGGGGTGGGGGTGGGGGGGGGGGGGGGGGGGGTTGGAGGTGTGTGGAGGGGAGGGGGCTGAAATCAGCAGCCATGTTTAAATGCATAATTAGAGGCAACTAGGCTTGTTATCAAACTGATTGACCCTGGTGATGCACTGCCCACGACATAAAATGTTTGGCACGGGCAGCAGAGCAGGGCGGGAAGTCTGTTTTTTTACCTTAGGTGCACAAAGGGTGGGGCAGAAGGGGAGGGGGAGCTCTTCGGGGACAGCCTCCCCTGTTAGTTTGAACCCCTTCCTCTCCCGCTGCTCAGGTTGAATCCTCCCCCCCATCTCCCCGTTTCCTTCCCAGCCATTCCCTCCCTTAAACTCACCCCTTCCACTGTCCCTCTCCCTAATACACCCAAACTCTCCCAGCCCAATACTCTGGATTTACCTGCTCTGGGGAGCCATTGCCTTGGGTTCCATTTTTCTCCAGCAGCCCTGTCAGTGGCCGCTGATGCCTTCCTGGCACTGTGAGGGCTGATGGAGCTGCCAGCTAATGGGATTGGTCAACAGCTCTAGAGGTAGGTGTTCTGCTGCAATGAGAGGTGGAAGTCCCAGTTGGACCTGATTAGTCCTCATGTAGTGCTTTATGGTGGCGGGCGGCTTGACGTGGATAGTGTCGGTTCTGTCGATGTGGTTACCGGGCAGTGTGTCGTCTGCAACATTTGTATTATTCAGCCCTTTATTGCCTACCATTGACCCTATTTCTGTCCGTCACAACTGCCTGACTGCTCATAGCCTTGCTGCTGTATTTGATGCTGAGATGTGCTTTCAGCCACATACCTGTTCCATCATCAAGGCTACCCATTTCCACCATGTAACATCGCTCGACTCTGCCTTAGCTCAGCTGCTGCTGAATCCCTCATTCATGCCTTTCCTACCTCTGGATCTGACTATTCCAACATGCTCCTGGCCAGCCTCCCATATTCCACCCGATATAAACTCAAGTTCATCCAAACCTCTGCTTCTCAGGTGCTAACTTGCATCACGCCCCATTCACCCATCACCCGGTCCTCACTGACTTACATTGTCCCCTATTTGCGCAATGCCTTGATGTTAAAATCCTGATCCTTGGTCTCAAATCCCTTCAAAGCTTTGCCCCTCTCAATCTCTCTCACTCCCAACCGGCTGACATATTTACACTCCTCTAAACCTGGCCTCTAGAGAATCCTCCACCACTTCGCCATTAGCGACCATGCTTTCAGCTGCCTAGGCCCTAAGCTCTGAAATCCCTTCCCTAAACCTCTCCACCTGTCTATGTCTCTTTGCTCCTTTAAGATTATCCTTAAAACTCTCTCTTTGAGCTTTTAAATCATCTGCCCTAATGTCACCTTATGTGGATTGGTGTCATACTCTGTTTGATACTTCTGTGAAGTTTCTTGGGATATTTTGCAACGTTAAAGGTGCTGTGAAAATGCAAGTTGTTGAAAGCAACAAACATTTAATCACAGAATCAAATTGTTGGTGTCAAATGTGTGACGAGGTTCACAAACCCACTTCGAGTCACTCGGCCTGTGAAATTAGGCAGGCCAACGCGTCTCTCCGCCTCAGTTAGTGCTTTGTAACTCGTTCCAATAATCTGTTGTTCCAGGTTTATTTGACACCACACTGGTTTTTACGTTTGGGATTTAAAGGGAAGCGTATCAAAAGTTTGTGAACTTTTATTGCTGCTATTGGAGGAATTAAAAAAAGACCCTCATTCCTGAGGAAGGAAGTGCTAATTGTGCTTTCTTGGAGCACGTTATTATAAATGACCATGGAGCACCACAAAGTGGAGAGCAGAGGTATTGCAGTGAAACATTGCATTCTCGAGAGAGAAATATAGCTGGAAATTTAGCTTGGGAGAGGGCAGGCGATCCTGGAAATGCAGAGCAGGTCTGTCAGCAGCTTTTTTAAAAAAAGGCACATTAGCAGTCCTCACTTAACAAGGTACCCTATTGTTTTTTCTTACCTGTCCTATATTCATGGCATTTTCTATTTTGCTTGAAAAAAGCTTTCCACATTCAAGTTCAGTGGATAAACAAGGAAGCCCCATTTCCTTGCTCTGAGGTAGTGATTCTGAAAGAATCCTAATGCAGATTTTGGTTCAGTAATGGCTGCAGCTTATGTACAGCACATGGGTTCCCTGAAATATCTCTGAAGCATTAGACCGAAGGAAGGCCCATGTCAAAAGGAAGTTCTTCAGATCTAATGTAGTCAATGAGGAGCCCCGAAAAGTTGAGTTGAAAGTGGTTTATTTCCTGCTCACAATTAGGATGTACAGCAACGAAGCAGCATTCCAAGTCCCAGCTGGGACCATCCTGAGGTGCTGGCTCCCTCTCGGGCCGGCTTTCATCTTGGACAATTAACGAGCCCTGCTGTTGGGCCTCCGCCCCTCAGAGGGGGAGCTCGTATTCCACGAGCCCCACAGGGAGATCGATCGGGTCGTCCCCCTGGAGGGTTGTAACAATATCATACATCAGCCTAATTCAGGAAGTTAATTTAATCTCAGATATTGGGAGCTACAGTAGAAATTCCTACTAGTTATGAGTTTGACAGTACAAGTGTTGAATATTATTCTCGCCAAAAAGAGGGGTTAGAATTAATTTCATCTTGAAAGGGTCTGTGATATCGCTGCTGGAGAACGGCATGCCCAGCGTCAGCGTTACACAGCGTTACACAGAGCCATTCAGGTACAGCAAGGTACAGAACTACATCTAACAGCAAAATACTGCAGATGCTGGAAATCTGACATATAAAAATCAAAAGTGCTGAAGGTGCTCAGCAAGTCTCGCAGCAGTCAAGAGGTAAACAGAGTTAACGGAGGCGATTCTCCAGCCACATTGCACCTGACGCAAATTCCGCTACTTCGAGAGAATCACGGGAGAGCCCTGAATGGGATTTACGTCAAGAACCTGGGGCGTCATTCTCCGATCCCCCAGAGGGTCGGAGAATGGCCGTTGGCCGCCGTGAATCCCGCCCCCGCCCCCGCCGAAGTCTCCGAAGGGAGAAAAGTCAGCAGGGCGTTAATGTCGCCGCTGCCGCGGAGAATGTCACGGGTCTGCGCAAGGCAGCCGATTTTCGGCCTGCCGATATTCTCCCTTCCGGATGGGCCGAAGTCCCGTCGACGTGATGACCGTTCACGTCGACGTGAATCAAACCTCCTTTTCATCGGCGTGACCCGGTGTTCCAGGCTCACGCCGACCAGCGTGGAGGTGAGTGACGGCCTGGGGGGTTGGCTCTGGGCAGGAAATGGCATCGCCGCAGTCTGATTGCGTGAGGAGAGGTGTGTCTCGGGTTGTGTGTGTGTGTGTGCGGCGGGGGTGGGGGGGTGGTTAGAGTAGGCTGGGCTTCGGGGGAGTGCCGGGAGAGGGGTCCGTGCCGGGGAGGGGGATGGGGGGGGGTCCGTGCCGGGGTGGAGGTTGGGGGGGGGGTCCGTGCTGGGGTGGAGGTTGGGGGGGTCCGTGCTGGGGTGGAGGTTGGGGGTTGGGGGGGGGTCCGTGCTGGGGTGGAGGTTGGGGGTTGGGGGGGGGTCCGTGCTGGGGTGGATGTTGGGGGTTGGGGGGGGGTCCGTGCTGGGGTGGCGGTTGGGGGGGTCCGTGCCGGGGTGGAGGTTGGGGGGGGGTCCGTGCTGGGTTGGAGGTTGGGGGTTGGGGGGGGTCCGTGCTGGGGTGGAGGTTGGGGATTGGGGGGGTCCGTGCTGGGGTGGAGGTTGGGGGTTGGGGGGGGTCCGTGCTGGGGTGGAGGTTGGGGGTTGGGGGGGGGGGGTCCGTGCTGGGGTGGAGGTTGGGGGGGGTCCGTGCCGGGGTGGAGGTTGGGGGGGGTCCGTGCTGGGGTGGAGGTTGGGGGTTGGGGGGGTCCGTGCTGGGGTGGAGGTTGGGGGTTGGGGGGGGGGGTCCGTGCTGGGGTGGAGGTTGGGGGGGGTCCGTGCCGGAGTGGAGGTTGGGGGGGGTCCGTGCTGGGGTGGAGGTTGGGGGGGGTCCGTGCTGGGGTGGAGGTTGGGGGCTGGGGGGGGGGGGTCCGTGCTGGGGTGGAGGTTGGGGGTTGGGGGGGGGTCCATGCTGGGGTGGAGGTCGGGGGTTGGGGGGTGTCCGTGCTGGGGTGGAGGTTGGGGGTTGGGGGGGTGTCCGTGCTGGGGTGGAGGTTGGGTGGGGTCCGTGCCGGGGTGGAGGTTGGGGAGGGGTCCGTGCTGGGGTGGAGGTTGGGGGTTGGGGGGGGTCCGTGCTGGGGTGGAGGTTGGGGGGGTCCGTGCCGGGGTGGAGGTTGGGGGGGGGTCCGTGCTGGGGTGGAGGTTGGGGGGGGGGGTCCGTGCTGGGGTGGAGGTTGGGGGTTGGGGGGGGGTCCGTGCTGGGGTGGAGGTTGGGGGTTGGGGGGGTCCGTGCTGGGGTGGAGGTTGGGGGGGGGTTCCGTGCTGGGGTGGAGGTTGGGGGGGGGGTCCGTGCCGGGGTGGAGGTTGGGGGGGGGTCCGTGCTGGGGTGGAGGTTGGGGGTTTGGGGGGGGGGTCCGTGCTGGGGTGGAGGTTGGGGGGGTCTGTGCCGGGGTGGAGGTTGGGGGGGGGTCCGTGCTGGGGTGGAGGTTGGGGGTTGGGGGGGGTCCGTGCTGGGGTGGAGGTTGGGGGTTGGGGGGGGTCCGTGCTGGGGTGGAGGTTGGGGGTTGGGGGGGGTCCGTGCTGGGGTGGAGGTTGGGGGTTGGGGGGGGTCCGTGCTGGGGTGGAGGTTGGGGGTTGGGGGTTCCGTGCTGGGGTGGAGGTTGGGGGTTGGGGGGGGGTCCGTGCTGGGGTGGAGTTTGGGGGGGGTCCGTGCCGGGGTGGAGGTTGGGGGGGGTGTCCGTGCTGGGGTGGAGGTTGGGGGTTGGGGGGGGTCCGTGCTGGGGTGGAGGTTGGGGGGGGTCCATGCCGGGGTGGATGTAGGGGGGGGTCCGTGCTGGGGTGGAGGTTGGGGGTTGGGGGGGGGTCCGTGCTGGGGTGGAGGTTGGGAGGGGTCCGTGCCGAGGAGGGGGATGGGAGGGCAAGTGAGTTGGTCCACCTGGCCAGGTGCCAGCCTCCAACAGTTGGACCCATGCGGTCCATGCCACCTGGCTGGGGGGAGGAGGGGATATGGGCAATGATGACATGTCGTCGTTCCCCTCCCCCCCACCAGGCCGTCATGTTTTCAGATCATCCAGCGATGTTGGCCGCCGTGGTGGCAGCCGCTCATGTCTATGTTGCCCTGGATGAGGAGGTGGAGGAGGAGGAGCGTGCCAGAGATGCGGCGCAGGCTGCCGCAGAGGGGCAGGCGGCAGCCGCCCAGGCTGGAGGGACACCTGACCGACAGGACGAGGAGGGGGAGGAGGACGTCGCGGCCCCACGGCAACGGAGGCACCCGAGGGCGCCCCGTGTGTACCGGCCCCGGCAGTCATACCAGGACCTCACGGACCGGGAATGCAGGAGGAGACTCCGGATGAGCCGGGAAACCGTGGCACACATCTGCCACCTGCTGGCACACCTGTCACCGCGTGGCACTGGGGGGGGACACCCTCTCCCCGTGTCCGTCAAGGTTACGGTGGCCCTGAACTTTTATGCAACGGGGTCATTCCAGGCACCGAGTGGGGACCTGTCCGGCATATCGCAGACATCGGTGCACCGGTGCATCCGGGCAGTGACAGATGCCCTATATGCCATGGCGCACCGCTACATCCGCTTCCCCGTGGACCGGGCCAGCCAAGATGCCCGGGCCGTGGGCTTCTCTGCCGTGGCCGAGTTCCCCATGGGCCAGGGCGCGATCGATGGGATGCACGTCGCCATGCGGCCACCTGCAGATAACAGGGCCGTGTTCAGTAATAGGAAGGGGACCTATTCGATGAACGTACAGGTGGTCTGCGACCACCGCATGATGATCCTGCACGTCTGCGCCCGTCACCCAGGCAGTGTACACGACTCATTCGTGTTGTCGCGGTCATCCATCCCCGGCATGTACGAGGGACGCCATCCCCGGCTGAGGGGCTGGTTGCTGGGCGACAGGGGCTACCCATTGCGATCGTGGCTGATGACGCCTATACGGAGACCACGCAATGAGGCGGAGAACCGCTACAATGATGCCCATGTAGCGACAAGGGGAGTGATCGAGAGGTGCTTTGGCGTGCTGAAGATGCGTTTCAGGTGCCTGGACCTCTCTGGGGGCGCCCTCCAGTATCGGTCAGATAGGGTCGGCCGCATCATTGTGGTGTGCTGCGTCCTGCACAACATAGCCCAGCAGAGGGGCGATGTGCCGCAGGCAGAGGAGGGCGGAGTGGAGGAGCAGCAGGAAGAGGCGCAGTCCTCCCCAGATGAGGGGGATGGGGGCAATGGTCAGGGCAGACGGGGTAGACACAGGCGGGTGGCTGTCCACCGTTACCGGCTGGCCCAGCGGGCACGGGACAGACTGATAGACGCCCGCTTCACTGACTAGATGGGCGTGGGAATCGGGTAGTATGGCCACAGACCGCACACCATGGCAACAGCCGACCACCCACACCCCCCACCCATCCACCCACCCAGCACCCTCACCCCCCTCCCCAACCCCACCCACCCCACCCGCATGCACCCCCCCCCACATTGCCGATCCACCTGCGGCACAACGGGCCGGGCTCACACAGTTGCGAGTGGACGCGTGTCTATCGCAGGCCATGGAGGATGATGACAACCCGCCCTGCGATGAGCTCCTGGCTCTACATCATTGGACTATGTCTGACCCATGGCCACAGTACCACCATCCACCCGGACCATCCCTGCATGCGGCTGTGACACTGCAGCGCACGGTCCCGTCCTCTGCCCGGGGGATGTTGATGGCGGCCCAGGGGGAAGGGGGCAGACTCACCTGGGGCTGAGGTAAGACCACCCCTCACACACACACTTGCGCTCAATGTACATGACACCCCCCGCACACTTTGGACAGAGCACAAAGGCAGCTTCGGTAGGTGTAACATTGACTTTAATAACGAAAGGAGTTCATGCACGTGCCCTAGCCCCTAAAACTCATCTGTGCCCTGCACCCGTGCCAACTTACTCAGTGTCTAATTGTTTGGCCTTACGTGCCCTTTGACTACGTCTACGTGGTTCCCCAGACGGTACAGCAGAACTGGAGGTGGACTCCTGTGATTCCTGCCCTCTGACACTGGATCCCTTTGGCGGCCGTTTCCTGGGGCGTCCTGGCCTAGATGGGCCAGGCTGCGGCCTGGGCGACTGGGATGGCGAGCTGCCAGCCTGTCCTGCCCGTTGCCCACCCGATGCACCTGGGACGGAAGGGGGGGAGTCCGAGGTGTCGCGGTGTACCGGGACCTCCCCTACAGAGGGAGCCGGGACGGACCACACCACCTCCTCCTCCCTCGGGGTGCCCGATGGCCCCCAGGCCTCTACATGGGTGGGGGATGCGAACGGTCTGGCCATCCAACGCCCCCCCGACATCTGGCGCTGCCAGTCCTGGAGGCCCGTGCTGGTATCGACAGGGGTCTGCAGGTTTGCAGCCATGGAGCCCAGGGGGTTGGCAAACCCTGTCTGTGGCAGTGCGACGCCGGCTCGCACATGGCCACTGGCGCCGATGCCCTCAGCGATGGCCTGCAGAGACTGGGCCATGGCTTGCTGAGACTGGGCCATGGCCTGCTGAGACTGGGCCATGGCCTGCAGAGACTGGGCTATGGCGTTGAGCGCCTCTGCCATCTGGCGCTGGCACTGGCTCATGGACTCCTGTGAGAGGGCAGCCATTTCCTTGGCCACAGACGCCGCCTGCACGGAAGGCCCCAGGCCTCGCAAACCGTTCCCCATGTCTGACACCGTCGCACCCATTGCCTCCACCGCGGACGCCACCCGTGCGGTGTCAGCCTGGGTGGCACGCATGACCGGCACCACTCCCAGCTCCTGGACGCGGGTGGACTCCTCCACCTGCGACCGCAGCCGCCGCAAGCCGCCCGTCACCCTCTTCGCTCGTCTCCGGGTCGGTGGTTGCATCGGATCTATGTGTGGGTGTGGTAACTGCAGGAACCCGGGATCCATCTGGGCGGCAGATGTTCGCTTGGGCTGGGCTGCCCTCCGACCGCCCGGCTCCTCTGCTGCTCCTACCTCCAGTTGCTGTACCGGGACGGCTGTGTTGTGCACACCAGTGAGTGTACCAGACGCCTCATCACTAAAGTGCCCAACCGTGGTGAGTGTTTCTGCGATGGTGGAGGGTGTTGGTGACAGCAGTGGCGTTGTGTCGTGCTCTGAGTCCCACTCTGAGTCCATGGCACTTTGGGGTGGGGGTTCGTCTCCACCCATCCACTCTGACTCACTGTCCGGTATTTTGTCTTCCTGGGTAGTGCTGTCCCGGGTAGGGGTGTCCTGGGTAGTGCTGTCCCGGGCAGGGGTGTCCTGAGTAGTGGTGTCCTGGGTAGTGGTGTCCTGGGTAGTGGTGTCCTGGGTAGTGGTGTCCTGGCTCGGATGTGACGGGGGCCTGTGGCTGCCCCCCTCATCGCTGGGTGGTCGCTCCCGCACGTGACGGGGGTGTCGTCTCCCTGTTGCTCCAGGTCTCTCCGTCTCCTGTGGTCTCCGAGGGGCATCCTGCGGGCGTCGCATGCTGGAGGGTCCGGGTCTCTCCGTCGCCCGTGGTCTCCGAGGGGCATCCTGCGGGCGTCGCATGCTGGAGGGTCCGGGTCTCTCCGTCTCCTGTGGTCTCCGAGGGGCATCCTGCGGGCGGTCTGCATCTGCGGGGATGGGTGCCTGGACGTTTGGTCCTGCGATACACAATGAAGCATGCATGGTTAGACATCAGGCAGTGATCAGGTGATACGGGGGAGGGGGATATAGGGGAGGGGGGATATGGGGACGGGCTGTCGGTGGCTCACTTGCTACTACGCCCCCGACCTCTGCATCAGCAACCCCCGGTCCTCAGGTCCACCAGCCAGTTCCAGGGCCCTTTCCTCGTGTACGGTCAGTGGCCTCTCATCAGCGGGGCCTCCTCCAGTCCTCACATGCTCCCTATTGTTTTGTGCGCGCTTCTCCTGTGGGTGGGGTGGGGGGTGGCAGGGGTAAAAGGCAACACTGTTAGGCAGGTATATGAATGCACACCATCGGTTGCGCGTGCATTGCAGAGGTTAAGGTTAGGGCTATATTCACTTGGGGATATGGGGAGGGGGGATATGGGGGAGGGGGGATATGGGGGATATGGGGGAGGGGGGATATGGGGGATATGGGGGAGGGGGAATATGGGGATATGGGGGAGGGGGGATATGGGGGATATGGGGGAGGGGGATATGGGGGATATGGGGGAGGGGGGATATGGGGAGGGGGGATATGGGGGAGGGGGGATATGGGGGAGGGAGGATATGGGGATATGGGGGAGGGGGGATATGGGGGAGGGGGGATATGGGGGATATGGGGGAGGTGGGATATGGGGGATATGGGGGAGGGGGATATGGGGGATATGGGGGAGGGGGGATATGGGGAGGGGGGATATGGGGAGGGGGGATATGGCGGATATGGGGGAGGGGGGATATGGGGGATATGGGGGAGGGGGGATATGGGGGATATGGGGAGGGGGGATATGGGGGAGGGGGGATATGTGGGATATGGGGGATATGTGGGAGGGGGGATATGGGGAGGGGGGACGTGGGGATATGGGGGAGGGGGGATATGGGGGAGGGGGGATATGGGGGAGGGGGGATAGGGGGAGGGGGGATATGGGGGAGGGGGATATGGGGGAGGGGGGATATGGGGAGGGGGGATATGGGGGATATGGGGGAGGGGGGATATGGGGAGGGGGGATATGGGGGAGGGGGGATATGGGGGAGGGGGGATATGGGGGAGGGGGGATATGGGGAGGGGGGATATGGGGAGGCTCACCCTGCCTGCTCTGACGAGGTCGTTCACCTTCTTGTGGCAGTGGGTGCCTGTTCGTGGTGTCAGGGCCACAGCGGTGACGGCCTCTGCCACTTCCCTCCACAGACGCCGGCTGTGGCGTGGGGCAACTCTGCGGCCGTGCCCCGGATACAGGGCGTCCCTCCTCTGCTCCACCGCGTCCAGGAGTGCCTCCACATCACGTGACTCGAACCTCGGGGCTGAGCGACGGCCAGCCATCCAGTCGGGTGTTGCGGTCGGGTGTTGCGGTCGGGTGGGGGGGAGCAGCGCGGCCTTATGAGCCGCCACGCCGTGCAGCGCGTATGACGCTGCACGGCGTGAACCACTGCGCAAGCGCGGATCCCGTTACGTCGCTGCTAGCCCATTTCGGGCCGGAGACTATCGACCCATTTTTCCGACGTGACGTAAGTCGGATTCGCGCCGTTTTTTGCGCCGATCGGCGGACGTTCCGCCGATAACGGAGAATTTCGCCCCAGATTACAACTCATGTGCATTCATTTTAATCTAATCAGCGTGATTGAGGTTAAACTCAGCAGCCTACTGGTATTAACCTGCACCCCCCTCCCCCCAGTGGGGCGCAAATCACTACTAATCCTTAAAAGCCGGCACCGAGCTCCTGGGGCACTGAGGGTGTGAGCATCCTCTCTACATTTACCTTCAAGGTGCTGGGGGTGGGGGAGTGGGGATGGGGGGGGAAAAGTCTTTCAGGGTAGGTGGGGACTCGGGTGCAGGGGGGGGTGCGTTGCCTGGACTGGAGGCGTTCAGGTCGGGAATCTTTCCCGGATGGGTGTAGTGTGGCAAGTCTTCCTTCTGTAGCCTTGAAAAACTTTAATCTCTCCCAACATGTCATTATCAATGATCTGTCAGATGAGACAAACGGTATTTCCTTTGATGTGTTGGAAACCTTTTAAGTTATTTTTTCACATTCAATTTAATTTCAGTTTATCTTTTACAAGCCTTTGAGCATGCTAAGAAGCCCAAAAGCTTTGAACTCATTGTTTACATTCAATTACACGGCCCATGACCTTTTACAAGCTACTTGCTTGACAGGTCTAGGCTATTCAAAGGAGGGTTAGCTTTGTTTGTTTTTACATCTCTTCATGGTGTATTAACTCTGAAGTGCTTCCTCTTTTGACAGGTGTTGATTCTAACTGTATATTTTACATTGAGGCTTTTCTTTGTTCTTAATGCTTACTAAAAAGAGCAGATGTTGTTTCCAAACCCAGTTTTTTTATAAAGAGGCTGTTTCTTTGTTCTGAAGTGCTTCCCAGAAAGACCAGGTGCTCTGTCTGAGTGCTTCCCCCTGGCACCCTCACAGTTCCAACCTAAGTAGTGTCAACCTGGCAGTGCCAGGTTGCCACTGCCATGATGCCAGGGGCAATGCCAGGTTGCAATTGCCAAGGGGTGGGGCCTTATGGGGGGACTGAGGGGATGAAGGGGGAGGGACCTGTAGGGGCCCTGAAGGGGGCCTTTGGCATATCCATAACAGGGCATCTCTCACTTGTGGGAGGGCCTTGCCAGCGATTAGGGAAAGAGAGGGACCTTGCCAGCGATTTGGGAGAGGGCTTTGCCAGCAATTGGCGGGGGAGAGGTGGGGGGCTTTGCCAGCAATTGGGGGGGAGCTGTAGTGTTATTCTGAGATTCTTTAAAAATGTCACTCTGCGGATTTGGCCTTGCTGGCTTCTTCGGGTTTCACGGAGCGGATTCACCCTTGGCTCCAAAAACATTTCTGAGTGTGAATGGATTGCTATCTGGATTGCACTGATCCACCCGCCGGCCACCACACTTAGAAATCCTGTGTGGGGAATTCCGCACAACGTTCCTGTTGAGGATGACTCTTCTTCGGAACTGAAGGAAGGTAGAAATGTGATGTGCTGTTGAAAGGGGGAGGAAGAGCAAAAGGGGAAGTCTGGACTCATTACCCACACTTCTGCTCTGACCCCTTCCCCAGAAGCCTTATAGAGGTTTTCCCTTGACCCCACCAGCATCCGGATTCAAAGGATCATCCTCCATCTCCAGCATGAGCCATCACTAAATACATCTTTCCCTCCACTATTTGCGTTCTAAATGGACCATGCGCTCTGTGACACCCCTGGTAAGCTCTTGATCACCCCAAAACCTCGTCCCCTTCCCACAGCACCTTCCCATGCAATCATAGGAGTTTGTCATCCAAGTCCTTTTACCTCCTCTCTGTTCAAGGATCCAAACACTCCTTCTAGGTGAAGTAATGATTGACATTTATTTCATTCTATTTATAATATTTCATTCGCTGCTCACAGTGCAATCTCTTCTATAATATGGGTGGGGGGAGGAACCAAATGCAGATTGGCTGACCACTTTGTGGAACACCTCAACTCTGTCCTCAAGCATGACCCTGAGCCTCCATTCTCTTGCCATTTTAGTTCTCCACCTTGCCCTCATGCTCACATCTCTATCCATGACCCATTGGAGTGTTCCATTGAGCCTCAACACAAGCTGGACGAACAATATCTGATCTAATTGGGCAATTCCCCCTGCTCCATGGCCTCGCGAAGGGAGCAACTGCTCCCTCAATTGCCTCCGACCAGTCCTTTTACATCTTTAGCCGATTCTGCCGAAGCTACCCCTTAACCAACCCCATCCATTGCTCCACTGTCAACGTTCTGGACAACAACGACACTCCCGCCTCCGCCATGCTTTCTGTACCTGCGCCACGCAAACCCTCCACCTCCAGCACCATTGCCTTATCTGACTTCTGTCGGTTGCAGTAACCCGCTGCCGTTCCACCTCAGAGGAGAATTCAGTTTCCACCACTTGTTCCACACAATTTCAGACCACAGAGCCTGTCAATCGGGCAGAAAGGGCCGAAACCAAAACCTTCAAGCAGGAGCCACCCTGTGTGCAACCGACCAGCATGTGGCCACCATGGGAAGTTGGGCAATGGTTCATCCAATCTGCTAGATTTGAACCTTATCCTTCAGCCACTGTTGCACACAATTCCATGCGTGTTGTTTCCATGCCTTCAGATCTACTTTCTACTTTCAACAGTTGTTTGCAGAATTACTCCTCATTTTCGTTTTGCAGGAATGCAGCAAATTGATGCACTAAACCTGCCATATTGAAGTTCAACATTAATTACATTGCCTATTTGGTGAAAACAAAATTGAACAAAATACTTCCCTTAAAGAAGAGACATGGGTTTGAAACCTCTTTTATAAGATTCCACTCTGTGCAGCATTTTTCTATATATATACTGTTATTTCTCTTCCCATACCTAGTGGCACACAAGGCTGATGGTATCCCTGGCATCAGGGACAGGCGCCAAGGTCAGAAGGCCCCACTGTCCTGGCCTCCAACGAGGCCAGGGGTTCGGGAAGTGGGGGTGGGGGGGTGGGGGAACTTGCGGGGGCAATGCCATCTAAGGCAACCATGTTGCTCATTGGACCAAGTTGGGCATGCGGGTATGCACCATTCTAACATGTCAGCCTTTCACCCCCTGCAGACAATGAATGTTGGAATACAACCAGCAATGGTGGCATTCCTGCTAGTCACCGTAGCCCTGGGCGATGCCGTGTGGCTGTCCAAGCTGGAGCTGCTCGTGGAGGAGGAAGCTGCAGCAGTGGAGAGTGCAGCAGCGGAGCCTGCTGTAGAGGAACAGGAGGTAGCCACTCAGGATGGAGAACCGGTTGCCCAGCAGACGGAGGAGGAGGAGATGCCGCATGAGGTCTCGTGTGGCACCGCCTGTCATTCGGGGACCTGCCAGAATGGGCATGCCACCAAAGGCTGAGCGACATATCTACGAGATGATGGCACACCTGGCACCGCTGGGGCGATGGGGGAGGACACAACGCCTTCATCCTGGCACACTCGATGATTCCTGACATGTTCGAGACGCCCCTCTCCGACTGGAGGTTTGGCTCCTGGGCGACAGTGGTTATCCACTGGAGGGGCCCTCCAGTATGATGGTGAGAGGATCGCCTGAATCTTGGCGGCCTGCTGTGTCCTTCACAACATCGCACAGCAGAGGGGCGAGGTTCTGGAGGAGAAGGAGGAGCGGCAGGCATTGTCCGATGAGGAGGATGTGGGTGAGGACGAGGATGGGCAGGGCATGGGGCCCGGGCAGGCAAGGGAGATCACACGACGTGTGTGCCAGGGCCAATGTGCACCGGACGCTCTGATCGCCTTCAGGTTCACCAACTGGGGAATTCCTTCCATGATACATACCTGCCATACAACGGGGTGGGGGCCCTGGGGTGGCAGTAACAGCGGGTCTGGTCCATGGGATGGAGAATGATGACAATCCGCTCTGTGTTTAGCTCTGGTGATCCACATCATATGCCAATGTCTAACTCCTGCTGACGGTAGCACTTTTCACCGTTCACCTGGGTGATCCCTGCATGCGAGCTGGTCATTCCACCACACGGTTCCATTGAACGCCTGGGGTGAGGACGGTGGGGATGATCAGGGGCGGGATGTGGAGCCCAGGCCACCCACAAGGTTCACCCAGTACCCCCCCCCAACCACCCCTCACACCTGTCTGACAGAGCACCGAGGCAGGTTGTGGCAATGGGAACAATTGTTTAATGTGAGCAAATATTTACAGATTTGTGCCCTAACCCCTATAACTAAACTTCCTATGGAATCCGTCTTCAACACTCTCTCAGGCAGCGCATTCCAAACCCCAACAACTCTTCTGAGTAAAGAATTTCTCCTCATCTCACTCCTAGCTCTCGCTGAAATTGTGACCCCTAGTCACTGACATATACCAACTAGTTGAAACAGAATATCCTTCTTTACCCTGTCAAACTTGTTCAGAATTCTGAACACCTCAATAAGGTCACCTCTTAACCTTCTCTGCACCAAGGAGAACAAGCCCAATTTCTCCAATTTTTCCTTGTATCTAAAATTCCTCATTCCTGGTATAATTCTAGTAAATCTCCTCTACACTCTCTCCAAGGCTTTAACATCCTCCCTTAAATACGTTGCCCAGAACTGAACACAATACTCCAAATGTGGTCTGACCAATGATTTGTAGAGATGTACCATCACTTCCTTGCTTTTATACTCTATGCCTCCATTTATAAACCCAAGGATGCTATAAGCCTTCTTAACAACTGTATCAACTTGCCTGGCCACCTTCAGAGAATTATGCACTTGAACCCTGAGGTCTTTCTGCTCCTGTACTCCCCTTAAAGTTGTACCATTGACCCTATATGGTCTCCCTATGTTTCTTCTACCAAGATGCAGTACCTCACATTTCGCTGCATTGAAGTTCATCTGCCAGGTGTCTGCCCATTTGGCCAACTTGTCAATGTTCCTCTGAAATTGCTCAGCATCATCCTCACAATTCATTATTCTCCCTAGCTGAGTATTATCTGCAAATTTCAAGATTTTGCTCTCAACACCCACTTTAGAAAAATCAAGGATCTCAGCACTGAGCCCTGGGGAACACCACTTTCAACTTTTCTCCAGTCTGAGAAATTCCCACTCTCTATACCTACCCTCTATTTCCTATCTCTTAGCCAACCTCTAATCCATGCTGTCAAGGACACATAAGTCCCAAACATGTTTAATTTGCTAACCAACCTGCCATGTGGCACTGTATCAAACTCTTGCTCAAAGTTCAAATATGCAACATCCATGGCACAACCTTCATCCACTGCCTGTGTCACCTCATCAAAGAACATAATTAAAATTGTCAGACATGACCTGCCCTTGACAAAGTCATATTGACTGTCTAGTAGTAACTTATTTTTCTCAAGTGTATATTTATCTCATCCCATATTATAGCCTCCACCAGTTTTCTCACTATTGATGTCAAGCTGAGAGGTCTAAGTTTCATGGGTTATCCTTTGCCGTTTTCTCAAACAACAGCATCACATTTGCAAACCTTCAATCTCCAGGACTAATCCTGTGTAAATTTCAGTTTATGGATCCGTAATATACTCCCTTACCTCTCTCAGCAATCTAGGATGCATCCCATCGGGCCTGGCGACTTCTCTACCTGGAGTGCTGACATCCTTTTTAGCACCTTTTCTTTATCTATCACTGTACTGCTCGGTTGCTCAACACCCACATTTTCAACAGAGCCAAGTACTCATTTAGAAACAGTGAGTGGTTTGGCTGGAAAGTTGAAACAGTCTTGTGCTTCACAGACAGTCTCTTCCAGCATGCAGGCAGGGGAGGGGCAAGCTGTAAGGCCCCAGATACAGGAACTGATGACTTTTATCAAGGAGGAATTTCATAAACAGAGGAAAGAAATGCAAAGTACTCATTTAGTACCACTGCCATACCCTCCACTTCAGTGAGCAGTTTACCCTGCTGGTCCCTTATGGGTCCCATTCCATCCTTGACAGAAATCTTTGGATCCACACTGTCTTCAGGTGATGTCCCGGAGGACTGGAGAATAGCAATGTTGTTCCTTTGTTTAAGAAGGGGAGCAAGAGTAATCCAGGGAACTTCAGGCCAGTGAGCCTTACGTCAGTGGTAGGGAAATTACTGGAGAGAATTCTTCGAGACAGGATCTACTCCCATTTGGAAGCAAATGGACGTATTAGCGAGAGGTTTTGTGAAGGGGAGGTCGTGTCTCACTAACTTGATAGAGTTTTTCAAGGAGGTCACAAAGATGACTGATGCAGGTAGGGCAGTGGCTGTTGTCTATATGGACTTCAGTAAGGCCTTTGACAAGGTCCCTCATGGCAGACTGGTACAAAATGTGAAGTCACACGGGATCAGGGGTGAGCTGGCAAGATGAATACAGAACTGGCGAGGTCATAGAAGGCAGAGAGTAGCAATGGAGATTGGAGGGCTGTGACCAGTGGTGTTCCACAGGGATTAGTGCTGTTTGTAGTATATATAAATGATTTGGAGGAAAATGTAACTGGTCTGAGTAGTAAGTTTGCAGACGACACAAAGGTTGGTGGAATTGCAGATAGCGATGAGGACTGTCAGAGGATACAGCAGGATTTAGATCGTTTGGAGACTTGGGTGGAGAGAGGCAGATGGAATTTAATCCGGACAAATATGAGGTAATGCATTTAGGAAGATCTAATGCAGGTAGGGAATATACAGTGAATGGTAGAACCCTCAAGAGTATTGACAGTCAGAGAGATCTAGGTGTACAGGTCCACGGGTCACTGAAAGGGGCAACACAGGTGGAGACGGTAGTCAAGAAGGCATACGGCATGCTTGCCTTCTTTGGCCGGGGCATTGAGTATAAAAATCGGCAAGTCATGTTGCAGCTGTATAGAACCGTAGTTAGGGCACTGTCATGTGAGAGTACCTTTAAGAAATGGGTGTTTATAAATGGGTATGTCTATAAATATCTGTAGTGAGAGTACCTTTAAGAAATGGGTGTTTACTAATGCAGTGATGTCAGAGAGTGGGTGGAGCTGGGCTGTCTGTCAGCTTTTTACTTTTGTTTTAGGCTGTTTGCTGCAGGGTGTGTTTTAGTTTTGTTTTCAGTGTTGGAGCTGAAGCCAGACCAAGCAGGTGTACTGCTGTTCTCTCTGCCATCAAAAGACTACCTCTTGATCATTTGGTGAATTCAGAATTATAAATGTTCTCAGCAGTGAATGTAAACCTAATGTGCTTCTGGTAAAAGGTGTTTTAAGTCTTATGGATGTTAAAAGGAAAGCTTAAAGGATTACTTAGTGTTGTATTGTTTGGGGGTTGTATTTGAATTAATGGTTGCTAAGATGTTAACTGTATGTTTTAAAAAGGTTAACTTGAGTTCATAAAGTAGCATTGTTTTGCTTTAAAAATTACTTTTCCAGTTCTGCTGTACCACACCTGTAGAGTGGGCCGTGTGCTCCCCATACCACAATCTATTAAAAGTTGTGGGTCAGGTGAACTCCATGATACACTTTGGGGTTCTCTAATCTTGGCCCACAACACCACACTTGGAGTATAGTGTTCAATTCTGGTCGCCACACTACCAGAAGAATGTGGGGAGGCTTTAGAGAGGATGCAGAAGAGATTTACCAGGATGTTGCCTGGTATGTAGGGCATTAGCTATGAGGAGAGGTTGAATAAACTTGGTTTGTTCTCACTGGAACGACGGAGGTTGAGGGGCGACCTGATAGAGGTCTACAGAATTATGAGGGGCATAGACAGAGTGGATAGTCAGAGGCTTTGTCCCTGGGTAGAGGGGTCAATTACTAGGGGGCATAGGTTTAAGATGCGAGGGGTAAGGTTTAGAGGAGATGTACGAGGCAAGTTTTCTACACAGAGGGTAGTGGGTGTCTGGAACTCGCTGCCGGAGAAGGTGGTGGAAGCAGGGACGTTTAAGGGGCATCTTGACAAATACATGAATAGGATGGGAATAGAGGGATACGGACCCCGGAAGTGCAGAAGATTTTAGTTTAGACGGGCAGCATGGTCGGCACAGGCTTGGAGGGCCGAAGGGCCTGTTCCTGTGCTGTACTTTTCTTTGTTCTTTGTTTGTTCTCTGTTCTTCACTAATCTTTTACCAATAATATTCTTGAAGAACATTGTGCTATTTATTTCAGCACAGCCTGCAATCCTTCCCTCATGCTTCCTCCTAGCCTCCTAGCCTCTTCCAGGCTTCGCCTCCCTTCTCCATTTGAGATGCTCTTCCTGATTTCTATTGCTATTATTATTCCGGCATGTATCATATGACCCTTTTTTCTTCCTTATTATATCATCAACACCCTTAGTCATCCAAGGTACTCTAGCTTTGGGTACCCCGTATTTATTTCTCATGGGTACGCACCTAGCTTGCAACCTATTTATCCCTTCCTTTGAAAGTCTCCTATTTTATATCCACTGATTTATCCACCAAAATGCATTTCCAATTAACCTGCTCCAGTTCAACTTTTAGACCCCTAAAATTTGCCCTTTTCAAGTCTGGAATCTTAATCCCTGACTGATTTTTATCCTTTTCCAACTAAATATTGAATCGTGTTATATTATGACCACTACTTCCCGGTGGCTCCCCCACTCTGATATTCTCCACCTTCCCTGCCTCATTTCCTAGGTCTAGATCCAGCACAGCTTGCTCCGTGGTAGGACTGGAAATGTACTGCTCCAGAAAGTTCTCCTGCACACACTGCAGAAATTTCTCTCCTTCTGTGCCCCACACTCTAGGCAACATGGTTTTGTGCGGGGAAGGTCATGCCTTCCCAACTTGATAGTTTTTTGAGGAGGTGACAAAATTAACTGATGAGGCTGAGGCTAAATTGTCCCATAGTTATGTGGGGTTGCTGGGGTGGGGGGGTGGGCTTGGGTAGGGTGCTCTTTTGGGGGCCAGTGAAAACTCGATTGCGCGGGTGGCCTCCTTATGCACTGTAAATTCTATGATGCTATGAAAGGCTGTGGATATCATCTACATGGACTTCAGTAAGGTGTTTGACAAGGTCCCTCATGACATTAAAAGTAAAGTTGCATGAGATTCCGGGTGTGCTAACTAGATGGATAAAGAACTGGCTTGGCAGGAGGTGACCAACAGGAGACCTGTAATTAGTGGTGTTCCACAGGGATCAGTGCTGGGACTGTTTGCAATATATATAAATGATCTGGAGGAAAATGTAGATGGTCTGATTAGCAAGTTTGCAGTTGACACTCAGATAGGTGGAGTTGCAGATAGTAAAGGGGACTGTCAGAGAATACAGCAGAATATAGATAGATTGGAGAGTTGGGCATAGAAATGGCAGATGGAGTTTAATCCGGACAAATGCGAGGTGATGCATTTTGGAAGATCAAATTCAGGTGTGAATTGTACAGTAAATGGCAGAACCCTTAGGAGCATTGTCATACAGAGGGATCTGGGCATTCAGATCCATAGTTCCATGAAAGTGGCAATGCCGATAGATAAGGTGGTCAAGAAGGCATACAGCATGCTTGCCTTCATCAGCCATGGCATTGAGTACAGGAGTTGGCAGGTCATGTTACAGTTGTATAAAACATTAGTTAGGCCACATTTCGAATATTGCGTGCAGTTCTGGTCGCCACACTACCAAGAAGGACGTGGATGCTTTGGAGAGAATGCAAAGAAGGTTTACCAGGTTGAATAAACTAGGATTATTTTCGTTGGAAAGACGGAGTCTGAGGGGAGACCTGATTGAGGTCTACAAAATTATGTGACATATAGACAGGGTGAATAGTCAGAAGCTATTTCCCAGGGTGGAATACTCAATTACAAGGGGGCACAGGTTCAAGGTGAGAGGGAGAAAGTTTTGGGGAGATGTGTGGGGGAAGTTTTTCACATAGAAGATGATGAGTGGCCTGGACTGGGCTGCCAGTGCAAGTGGTGGAGGCAGGCATGATAGCAATGTTTAAGATGTATCTTGATAGACACATGAATAGGCGTGAATGGAGGGATACAGACCATTTGGGCAATAAGTAGTAGTTCTAAATAAGGAATCTGGATTGGTGCAGGCTTGGAGGGCCAAAGGGCCTGTTCCTGTGCTATAATGTACTTTGTTCTTCCTTTGTTCTTCTTTGTTTTGTTTCCAGTCTACCTTAGGGTAATTGAAATCCCAAACTATCACAACCTTACTTACCCTGCCGGTTTCCATAACCTGCCTACAAATGCTCTCTTCCACTTCCTCCCCAAATATATGGAGGTCTACAGTAAATACCAGACAAAGTCACCGCTCCCTTCCTGTTTCTCAGCTCCAACCATATAGATTCAAATTCAGGAACCGCATCTCATTCAAGAGCTGTGACATTATCTTTGACCAAGACTACTACACCTCTTCCCTTTTTACCCACTCTGTTTCTACTAAAAACCTTATAACCCGGAATGTTAAGTATCCAGTCCAGTTCTGGCTTGAACCATGTTTCTGTCAATGCTCCTATGTCATATACCCCTAGGGCAATTTCTGCTACCAGTTCCCCAGTTTTGTTCACTCTACTCCATGTATTTGCATATATAAAATTTAACCCTGCTCTTATCTCTTTCTTGCCCTTTGGAAAGCGACCATTTCTTTGTCCACTGTCAATACTCAAGCCTCTGTCACTTCTTTTTCCCTATTCCCCATCTTCTCTCTTTTGCCCTCACTGGTACTTCTAAAACTAGGCCTATGAGTCAACCCGCCCCCTGCCTTACAAGTTTAAATCCACCCGCACTACTATTTACTCTCTCCGCCCGAAGATTGGTTCCATTTCAGCTCAGATGAAGCCCACCTCTTTTAAACAGCTTTCTGCTTTCCCAAAACTGATCTCAATGACCCAAAAATCTAAACCCCTCCCTTCGACACCATCCCTCAAGCCATGCATTTACCTCCCTGATCTGCCTTTGCCTAAATGATAAAGCTTGTGGCACAGGCAAGTTGAGTGGTATTGAGGGGCGGGAACATGGAATGTTTCCTGTTGCGGAGGCTGGAGGGGCCTCATTAATTATGCACCCAGATGTTTCACGCCATATTCGATCGAAGGGACGGCCTGGATGGTGCGCAGTCTGGAAGGTACCCCACATCACTGACCCTCTATTGAAGGAAGAAAGTGGACCTTCTGAAAATGAAGTTTGATCTCCAAGAACATTCTGAGTCTGGAGGATGGATCCCTTCCGGAAAACCAAATCTGGAATGCCCACCTGAAGATGCTCCTCCGACCCACTGCTGTGATATTCCCAGTTCTGGGGGGGGGGGGGGGGGGGGTGCGGCGGGAGGGAGATTTTCAGCTGCATCGCATTAACAGGATGCAAATGAGGTTCATGCTAGCCTCTGGTGGGTTTTCCTACCTATATGGTAGGCACTAGTGGAGGGTACAGCTGCAAATTTATGCCGGTGACTCAAAAACAGCTTCTTCCCTGCTGTTACCAGACTCCTAAACGACCCTCTTATGGACTGACCTGATTAACACTACAACCCATGTATGCTTCACCCGATGCCAGTGTTTATGTAGTTACATTGTGTACCTTGTGTTGCCCTATTGTGTATTTCTTTTCTTTTCATGTACTTAATGATCTGTTGAGCTGCTCACAGAAAAATACTTTCTACTGTACCTCGGTACACGTGACAATAAACAAAATCCAATCTGATCCAACCGATTTATGGCCCTCCTGACATATTCTCCCACCATGATTCCCTCAAACATTCTGGCGGAGGTTTGGAAGAATTCCGCCCAATAGGGCGACATAGTGGCACAGAAGTTGGTACTGCTGCCTCATAGCACCAGGGACCCAGGTTCAATCCTGGCCTTGGTGGCTGTCTGTGTGTAGTTTGCACATTCTCCCTGCGTCTACATGGGTTTCCTGCAGGTGCTCTGGTTTCCTCCCACAGTACGAAAATGTACATGGTAGGTGGATGGGCCATGATAAATTGCCCTTGAGTGTCCAAAAGGTTAGGAGGGGTTACGGGGATAGGGTGGGGGAGTGGAACTAGATAGGATGCTCTTTCAGAGGGTTGGTGCAGACCCGATGGACCAAATAGCCTCCTTCTGCACTGTAGGGATTCTTCTTTGAAAGTCAAACCTATAGGGATAAAGAAGTAGTTG
The DNA here is from genome assembly GCF_047496885.1 of Scyliorhinus torazame. NCBI lineage: Eukaryota > Metazoa > Chordata > Chondrichthyes > Carcharhiniformes > Scyliorhinidae > Scyliorhinus > Scyliorhinus torazame. Next base: position 55,695,239 of record NC_092723.1, on the reverse strand, counting down.
AAAAATTGGATCATGAACTGGTTAAACATAGGGATTGTTCTCAGACTGCCAAACCATGTCCCTCAGAGATATGACCCTGTTGCAGGCCCGTGCGGTCTGGTCATGTCGTGTGGCATGACTTTCCAGTTATAAGAGGGCATAGGCTGGTGCTCAGAGATTCAAATGGCAGCATTAGCATCAAAGTAGTGTCAGACACGACTTGAGCATGCTCTGCATATTGCTACGGATGTGAGGTGCATATATGCAAATATAATTAGTAAGGTGGTGTTGCTCTCTTTGGTTGGCTCTGAATATGGCGGTCAATATGGTCGCCTTCCTTAATTCTAATTACGTTTGCTTTCGAGTCGCCAGGTATCGTTCGATACCGCCACAAGGTTCAAACCCGAATACTGATCAAAGAGTTGGTACACCAGTTAGTTAGTTCAAAATCAATACTATTTATTTACACACACAGCATTATCTACTCATGCACAAAATACTACAGACTAAACTATCACTACTGCTAAAGCCTATACTTAGCTTCGGGCGCCCACTCAGTCAGAGGAACAATGGCCGTTGTTCGGTGCTAAGGCTGCTGGGGTCGAAGTGGTAGAGGGGGACAGCTAAGGCCGTCTGTCTGGTAGCGAGCGTTGACCTTGGACTTACTTGCTTCTGGTGCAGCTGGTGGACGGGTCTCTCCGCTGTGAGAGCCGAGTCCAAGAGAGCGATTCTCTCTTGGGGCCTTCTTCTTATACCCGAAGGGGGCTTTTGGGCGGGCCTTGAACTTGGCCCCAATCAATTGGACCGTATCTTGATCACTCGTATTGATCTTGACCAATAAAGGGGTGGGTGCCCTGATGGCTGGGCGGGTCCTATGTCGCCGTTGGCCTTGATTTGTTTACGCTTTCGGTTTGGGGAACTGGCGCCGCGAGCTCTGGAGCCAGATCGGTTACTTAAGTATCCTCCTTTGTTCCCAGAGATGGGCCATCCATATGCTAATGGGCCTACAGTTTTGGTCTCGTCTGGGAGCTGTTTCTCCAATATGCAGACAGGCTCTGTGCTTGCCTGCTTTCTTAGCATTGTCCATATTTCCCTGCAATCTTTGCAAACATCCATTTTGTATTCTGGAAGTGGCCATCCCAGATGGCTACAGTGGCTTCCACTGCAATTCCGACGAGAAGTATGTCCAATCCATGGACATCATTTTCAATGCTTCAGAGGAGGAATGCTTGCTGCCAAGCTCAATTGTGCCACTTGTATCTATCTCTTCTGTTCCATGAATCACTGTTACCAAACATCACAAAATATCTGTCTCCTTCGGGCTATCTGAAGATATTAAGTGATTTTCATTTCATTTCATTATTAAGCGACAGCTAATTAACGGAAAGAACATCCTGTTGACTTGAACACATAATCTCAGTTCTTATAAATGATGTCTGAGATTCACATGTCACCCTTGTTGCATTTTATGCTTTCTGGACTAACACAGCCTGGGAGCAGGAATCTTGTATAGAATTCCCTCAACCTGTTCTCCAAGCCATTCCGCTGCCGAGGTTAGATTCTGAGGGGAATGAGCTGACAAGCGATGGCCATAGTGCTTGCCTTTATTAGAGTGTGGCTGAAAACCCTCCCCTCCGGAGAACACCAGGTAGTGGCCCCCGCAGTGACTTGTAAATCTGCTGAATGTATATTCATACTCCCAAAATGAGTGCTAATGAAGTTGCTGGCCCCCCTAGGAGTACAGAAAAAGCTCTTTAAAATACAGTGCTTTTTTTTTGAGCTCTTAAATGGGCCGATTTGTCGAATCTGATTCCCAAAGGTCACTTTCTGTTGCACTCGGAGGCTTATTCATGTGCAGTGATAAGAATTAGAGTTCGAATGAAGTGTAGTGGAAAAGTGGATGAAAATGTTAACTAATATAAAAATGCCCTGTAGAACATAGGATAATATAATCAGGATTGTATATGTCAAATATTATCAGTAACCCCTCGTGAGTAGCTAATGCCTTTTGATATTTTGTTTTATACAACTTAATGAAGCTGAATGCATGGAGGTTCTGCAATCTGTTCTAACTCGGAACGACTACTCTTATCTCTTGTTTCTGCACTCTTTGCTTGAAAATACATCATTTGAATTTTTAGATTCTTTGTTTTAGAAAATTGAAAAATTGACTCTGGCTTATCAGAAGTAGACTGAAAGGTTGAGCAGATTCCCATGGGCTCAAAGAACAAAGAACATTACAGCCTTGGAACAGGCCCTTCTGCCCACCAAGCCTATGCTGATCCAAATTCCTTATTTAGACCTACTACCTATTGCCCAAAAGATCTTTATCCCTCCATGTGTCTATCAAGCTACATCTTAAACGTTGCTATCGTGCCTGCCTCCACCACCTCCACTGGCAGCGGGTTCCAGGCACCCACCCCCCTCTGGTTGAAAAACTTTCCCCGCTCATCTCCCCTGAAATTTTCCCCTCTCACCTTGAACCTGTGCCTGTGCCCTTGTAATTGAATCTTCTACCCTGGGAAAAAGCTTCTGATTATTCACCCTATCTATATCTCTCATAATTTTGGACCTGAATCAGGTCTCCCCGCAGTCTCTGTCTTTCCAACAAAAATAATCCTACTTTATTCAACCTCTCCTCTTAGCTAACACCCTCCAGACTGTGGTGATCTTTGTGAGGGGTTTCCAGGATGGAAGGCATAGTGATCAAAAAGATACACCAAGCTCTCTTGAAGAACTAAACTAATTTTATTAATACTTCTAAATTTGAGTTTGACACTTATTCTGAATAGCGAACATGTAAGAATTAAACTATACTCATTAACACTATCTTTATCTACTAATTATAGTTATTATCTCTTAACTAACTCTGCAATACACTGCAAATCTTATTTTCTTCAGCTCCAGTCTAATCTCTTTCCCTTAGCTTAAGAGCCAGTGCAATTTATAGTACTGTTCCTTAGCTTCCTCGAGTGGCTAAGCTTAACATAACATTAACTCTTCACATGCTGTACATTTGTATAATGTCACATCCCCCTTTCTTTGAGAAAAATGTTGTCTATACATGTTCTTGTTTATAGTATTATACAGTATGTCAGCAGCAATAGAACTAATGTTAGATTAACAGATTTAACCTATTTGGAGGTTTCCTATGTCTTGTAGACCTTCTTAATGTTACAACAGTGTTATTTGAATTATCTGGTACATTTGACAATATAGCTTTTGGAAAGTCATTTGTAGGAAATATGAATTGTGAGCATGAGTATGGTAGCTGATTCTGTGAATGTAACAGGTTGTTTGAGTTTCAAGTGGTCTCTGCTGTTTCTATGAAAAATCTTTCCAGATTCTGTTCTGATCACGTATGATCTTGGTGTGAGTTCATTGAGTACTTGCAATGTCCATCTATTCACCTTCAGGATTACGAATGCGTACAATATCACCTTCTTTGAGTGTAGATAGTGGTTTGGCGTTTTTATCACAATACTTCTTTTGCTTCCTCTTCAGTTGCTACGTTTTGTTTTGCACGACTTGCTCATCTTTGTTTGGAACTATTAGAGTTGGTAACATAGTACGTATTCTTCGTCCCATCAACAGTTGTGCTGGAGAAAGCCCCTACACAATGGTGTAGCCCTGTATGCTAATAGTGCTAAGTCAAAGTCTTTTCTGTACTCCATAGCTTTTATGAGAAGCTGCTTCACAATGCCCACCCCTTTCTCAGCTTTTCCTTTTGCCTGTGGGTATAGTGGGCCAGAAATTACATGTGTGAAGTTATAGTCATTGGCAAATTGTGACTAATCCAGGCTGTTAAAACACTGACCATTGTCTGTGACAACAGTAACTGGTCTGCCAGGTCTGGCAAATACACTTTTTGTTGATCTGACAACTGAATGCGTGTTGAGTCGGATAATTTGATAACCTCCGGAAAATTTGAGTAATAGTCAATAATTATCAAATAATTACAGCCTTGAAAGTAAAATATGTCCATGGCGACTTTTGTCCATGGTTGAGTAACTAGTTCACTTTCCATCAAGGTCCGCTTACATGTAGTTGTCTATATCCTTGTAGATTCCCGGCCAATACACCGATTACCATGCTCTTCTTCTACATTTCTCAATGCCTTGATGTCCTTCATGGATTTGTGCGAGAATGTCTTGTCTAAGACATGGTAGAATTACAATGCGGTCCCCTTTTAATAGAAAGTCATCTATTGTTGTAAGGTCTTCTCCGATGTTGTGAAAGTTTGTACATTTCCCTTTAGGCCAGTCAGTACATAGATATTGTATCACTTGCTGAAATGCTGTATCTCGGTGAGTTTCTGCTGTGATTATTTGTCGTTTGGAATCTGTGACAGGTAGCATTGCTGTGATGAAGTTGGCTTGTGCTTCAATACTGAGTACTACGTCAACAATTTTGTTATCCTCGTGCATTGTGACTCTGGATAACATATTTGCAAATATTAAATCTTTTGAACCAGGGCAAGAGTTGGCAGTGTGAATTCTCTGCATCGGGTTTAGCTGGATACATGCATCAACTCCAATTTGTGTCATCCACAATTTCAAAATCAAAGTGGAATTTTAATGTCATCACTCTGAACTATGAGGTAGCATGAACCTTTTGTTGTTATTTCATTTCCATTACAGGGCAAAATTCTCCGGAAACGGCGTGATGTCCGCCGACTGGCGCCCAAAACGGCGCCAATCAGACGGGCATCGTGCCGCCCCGAAGGTCCGGAATGCTCCGCATCTTTGGGGGCCGAGCCCCAACATTGAGGGGCTAGGCCGACGCCGGAGGAATTTCCGCCCCGCCAGCTGGCGGAAACGGCCTTTGTTGCCCCGCCAGCTGGCGCGGAAATGACATCTCCGGGCGGCGCATGCGCGGGAGCGTCAGAGGCCGCTGACAGTTTCCCACGCATGCGAAGTGGAGGGAGTCTCTTCCACCTCCGCCATGGTGGAGACCGTGGCGGAGGCGGAAGGGAAAGAGTGCCCCCACGGCACAGGCCCGCCCGCGGATCGGTGGGCCCCGATCGCGGGCCAGGCCACCGTGGGGGCTCCCCCCGGGGCCAGATCACCCCGCACCCCCCCCAGGACCCCGGAGCCCGCCCACGCCGCCTTGTCCCGCTGGTAAGGTAGGTGATTTAATTTACGCTGGCGGGACAGGCAATTTATCGGCGGGACTTCGGCCCATCCGGGCCGGAGAATCGAGCGGGGGGGCCCGCCAACCGGCGCGGTGCGATTCCCGCCCCCGCCGAATATCCGGTGCCGGAGACTTCGGCAACCAGCGGGGGCGGGATTCACGCCAGCCCCCGGCGATTCTCCGACCCGGCGGGGGGTCGGAGAATGTCGCCCATAGTCTGCTAATCTGCAATGTGTCTTTCTATATTTTGGATGGGTTGCTACTTTGCCCAAATCCGATTCTGTTATCAGATTAGTGTGTATGTCAGTGTCCAATTTAAATTGTACCTCTGATCCATTTATGATCAAAGTTTCTATCCAATCTTTATTTCTATCGGATAGTTGCCTGATTGGTTTGTCAGCAGTATCGCTTCCATTTGTTTTAGTGATTGCTTCTATTATGAAGTTGTCCAGTGAAGTAGGCATCGTGAGATCAATCTTTGATTTTAATTTTTTTTCTTCTTCTTCCTTGTTTTGTGTAGTGTTGACTTTTTTATGCTGTTGAAATGCCTTTTTTAATTGATTCTGGTTTGTTGTTGTGTTAAATCTGCATTGTGTAGCAAAATGATTGAGTTTGTTACATGTTGTACACCTTTTTCCAAATGCAGGATAGTGTTGCTTTAAGTGGAAATGTCCACAGCATGTACATGTCATCACGTTGGTGATGTCATGCATAAACCTCTCGTGCGCATGCGCAAATCGGTCAACTTCTAGTTTCAAAGTGCGCATGTGCGAACGGATCCTGTACAAGCACAGAAGGTCGAATGTCCATTTGGCATTGTTTTCTTACCTGCGCCTGCGCAAACGACTACCTGCGTCAGTGTAATTTGTTTTAAACTGTGCCCCAGAGGCAATGGCGCCAACCACATTGCTGAAGTTTGCACCTTTTTCACTGGATCTGAAATCAGCATATTCATTGGTGGCTTGCTCACTTACTTTACAGAGATTGATGGCTTCTTCTAAAGTTAAGTTAGTAAACGTTCCCGCATTTGATCTTCAAATATGCCAAACACAATTTATCATGCAGAACTGATTCATAATCGAAGAAAAATTGCAGGATTGCGCTCGGAGCCTCAAATCAGTTACAAAAGAGTCAAAATATTCCCCTGTAGGCTGCACCCATCCCTCATACACCTCATTGACCTGTTTTGCAATGAGAGTTAAATGTTTCCATTACTTTCTCATACTTATTTTTAGCTTCATTTCCTGAGAAATCAAATGAGTTAAAGAGTTCAAATGACTGCGGACCTGCCAGATTTAGTAGGAGAGCTATTTTCCTCGAGTCAGGAGCTGATTCAAGTGCAGAGGCAGAGAGACTTCAAACTGCTGCTTGAAGTTTTTCCAATTTAAACTTAGTTTACCAGACATCTTGAAGTTACCTGGCTTTTGCACAGCATCCATTTTGGTCCCTATTTTTCTTTGTAGATTTTCAGATGTGTAGTGATGCGCTGATTTATTGTGTTTCTTCTTTCTTACTGCTTGCTTTTCTGGAATACACTGTTGGTACCATGTGGTGATCTTTGTGAGGGGATTCCAGGATGGAAGGCATGGTGATCACAAAGATACACAAAGCTCTCTTGAAGAACTAAATTAATTTTATCAACACTATTAAATTTGAGTTCAACACTTATTCTGAATAGCAAACATACATGTAAGAATTAAACTAAACTCACTGATACTATCTCTATCTACTAATTATAACTATTATCTCTTAACTAACATGATGAATCTTATCTTTGTCAGCTCCAGTCTAATCTCCTTCCCTTAGCATAAGAGCCTGTGCTATTTATAGTACTGTTCCTTAGCTCCCTCTAGTGGCTAGGCTTAACATAACATTAACTCTTCACATGCTGTACATTTGTATAATGTCACACAGACCAGGCAACATTCTGGTAAACCTTCTTTGCACTCTCTCCAAAGCATCCACGTCCTTCTGGTAGTGTGATGATCAGAACTGCACACAATATTCCAAATGTGTCCTTACTAAAATTTTACATGACTGTAACATGACCTGCCAACTCTTGTACTCAATGCCCCGGCTGATGAAGTCAAGCATGCTGTATGCCTTCTTGATCACCTTATCCACCTGCATTGCCATTTGCATGGAACTATGGACCTGAACGCCCAGATCCCTCTGTATGTCAATACTCCTGAGGGTTCTACCATCTACTGTATAATTCACACCTGAATTTGATCTTCCAAAATACATCACCTCGCATTTGTCGGGATTGAACTCCATCTGCCATTTCTCTGCCCAACTCTCCAATCTATCTATATTTGGCTGTATTCTCTGACACTTCCCTTCACTATCTGCAACTCCACTTATTTTAGTGTCATCTGCAAACTTGCTAATCAGACGATCTACATTTTCCTCCAGATCATTTATATATATTACAAACAACAGTGGTCCCAGCACTGATCCCTGTGGAACACCACTATTCCCAGATCTCCATTCTGAAAAACTCCCTTCCACTGTTACTCTCTGTCTCCTGTTGCCCAGCCAGTGCTTTATCAAGTCAGTGCTGTTGATTAAGGATCGCATTTGAGTTGCTGGGGTGACCAATGATCCTGTCCTTCATTGAGGGCGATGCCTGGTTGATCTCCATTGTTCCCTCGTGATGATATTGCTGAGGTTGAGAGTCTGCCTCCCAACTCTAAGTCAGAACCTGATTTACCTGACATTTTTCACAAAGACTGATGGGCTAAGCTAAGACAGAGAAAATAAAACATTTCTGGCAGGTGGAATCTGCGCAGTCTTCATGGAAGTGGATGTGACAACAACACAAGCAGCTCTGACAGTCAAGATATAAATACCTTGTGAGTGATCAGCAACCTTTGCTTGTGAAATATGCACCCCATCCCACCTGTCAGTTCAATAACATTAACCGCCTGCTGTACTTGACAACGATGCAACAGATAGTGAGACAATGGGTGGAGTTTTTAACTAAGTGCCAATTCAGGTGAGAAAAGTGACGTGTGGACCGCCAGCTCCACTGCTGGCTTTTCCCCCTCCATATCTTTTGAGACTTAGTTAATAAAATGCTGGAGGCACGTCCCATGGCATCATGCTAGCGGGGTGGACTCTGAATGGGCCCGTCCCGCTAGTGACCTTGCCCTTCAAGAGATTGGGGCATCAATTTTAAAGATTCAACAAAAGATTCCCCTCCTCCACAGCGCAAAGAGAACCTCAAGGACACGGGGAACCCTCCCCTACGCAGATGGGGAACCCCCTTCTCTTACACACACAGTGATCCAACTCCCCCATGAACACAGGAACGTGCCCACCAGTAACTAACACGGGGAACAACCCCCCCCACCCCATGGGCACCCCCCTCGCAACAGACCTCCTAGTGGAAGCGTCTTCCCGGTACTGCCCCCCAGCAGTACCTATGGCATTGCTCTTGGCACTGCCCCTTGCATTCCCCCTGGCACTGGCAGGGCAGTACCAACTGCTTAGAAACTGCCAGGGGAGAGTGCCTAGGCAGCCATCGTACTGCCCGGGTGTGACCCTTTCCCCAATGGGTCTGTACTTATTTGTGAGCCCCTGGTGGGGATTGTTCACCAAGTTCCCATTTTATATTGTTTTTTTAAATAAACTTAGAGTACCCAATTCATTTTTTCCAATTAAGGAGCAATTTAGTGTGGCCAATCCACCTACCCTGGGCATCTTTGGGTTGTAGGGGTGAAACCCACGCAAACACGGGGAGAATGTGCAAACTCTACACGGACAGTGACCCAGAGCCAGGATCGAACCTGGGACCTCGGCACCATGAGGCGGCAATGCTAACCACTGCGCCACCGTGCTGCCTCGCATATTATATTGTTAACCCTGCCGATGTGATGTGATGCCAACGGGGGTGGGGGAGGGGTAAATTCCTACGTGGGGGGACAATGCAGCAGAGAGGCCCAATAAGTATATGGTAATGGTGTTCTTGACCTTTCATGGCAGGAACCCCATTGTGTCATTGGAAGGGGCAGGGACAATCGAGCGTGGAAATCTCGTGAATGTGAAAGTTGTTTTGGGATTCACCATCGATTGTCCTCTACCTCCCATTCACACCTGCTAAAAAGAACAGGAGCAGGCCCTTTGGCCCTCTAAAAACAGAGCGTAAAATCCATCCCAATAAAACAAGCAGCATAAAAGTAATTTTAAAATATTTACTATTGGTTTACTTTAACTGAGAACTCATCGAGCAAAAATTGGTGGAACTAGCTGTTCAAAAACCTCAAAATATGCTATTTGAATTTGAACCAAAATTATGAGAAGCTTGCGATGAGCTCCATTTAGCCAATAAGGTATACCGCATGCGCGGTTGCCGTCCTCCCCACGGCCGCCCCGCAAGAAGATGGCGGATCGATCTTGCAGGGCAGCGGAGGAAAGGAGGTCCTCCTTCAGAGAGGCTGGCCCGCCGATCAGTGGGCACCAATCGCGGTCCAGACCCCTTTTGAGCCCCCCCCCCCCCCCCCCCCCGGTGCAGGAACCCTCCTCGCCCCCCCCAGGCCGCTCCCCCAGCATTCCCGCGCTGTTCCCGCCGGCAGCGACCAGGTGTGGATGGCGCCGGCGGGAACCTGTCGTGTTTGGCAGGCCGCTTGGCCCATCCGGGTGCGGGCGTCGGGATGGCGTGGCGGGACTCGCGCGGCGCCCAGGCGATTCTCCTACCCGGCGTGGGGGGGAGAATTCCGCCCCAGGTGTCTGCTTTTTCATGTTAACTGCAATCTGGTGGTGTTGGTTTCATTTGGACGTTGTCCGTAGTTCTTTCAACCAAAGGTGACGTAGTTTTCGGAGGTTGACTCAGTGTTGAAGTGCCCTCAACTGGTGTACAGTCTTCCACAGTTGTTTCTGGTACTGTCAGATTCTCAGGAATATCTAGGTCTTCACTTGGCACAGTTTGTTGTGGCCTCTTGGTGACTCCACACCCCAACGGCGAAATCGCGGGCAGCGCTGGGGCGGATAATCCAGTTTGGTGCCGTAATCGGGACCGGCGCTGGTTCAGCGATTCTCCGGGCACCGGAAATCGGCGTCACCGGGGAGTACGCTGCACCCATTGCCAGAGGCCCGCTCTGCCATTCTCTGCCTCCGACCGGCAGAATTAACCTGCTATTGCCGGTCGGGATACTCGCGTGGCGGCTGCGGACTAAGTCCGCGGCCGCCCTGGTCAGGACGATCGGAGGTCGGGGGGCTGTGGGACCTTACAGGCGGTCAGGGAATGATTATGCGGAGTTTGAGGGTCGGGCGTGCGGACAATTTTTCGGGGTCTCTTTTTCGGGTCCTGCGCCACAATCCAAGTCCGCCATGGAGCATGCCACAGCTGCAGCAAATGCTGCGAGTTTTACTTCGGGTCCCTGCTAGCGCCCTGCAGGGCTATGAATTTGTTTCACTTTTCTTCCAGGATTTTCAGGAGTAAAACTCCACCGTTGTGATGCCGGTGTGGGGACATAGCCTCAATAATGGAGAATTCAGCCCTATGTCTCTGAAAAACTAGTTCTAGTTGTTAAAAGTTGAACAGCGTGTTTCTTCCGCAGTACATCGAGTTTGAACGGTTTAAGAGATTGATCCTGTCTGTGCTAAGACAACGGCAGGTATCCATTTCTCACTGGTAGTATAGTTCCTTGCAAATACCTCCTGGCCTTTCTGTAAAACAGCATGTTTAGCCCTGCTCTCATGGCGCAAAAACTGACTGTTTCCTCTCAACAATTTTTCATGCCTTCGGCGGCTTCAGCAAATCAAATGCTGTGTGTAAATAATATTTTACCATGAGTAATGCCAGGGAACTTTTGGTTGTCGAATGTGTTGTATTCGTCGATGTCATTAGGAATCGGCTTAGTTGTTTCGACAATGATCCTTACTCACCAGTTGCCTTCAATGAATGCTTCATTGTCCGAAAAAACCTTTCACTCAGCCCATTTGTGGCAGGCTGATAAGGAGTGGATTGGATGTGTTGGATTCTGTTTTCCTTTAGATAATTGGTGAATTCTTGTGAAATGAACTGTGGCCAATGTTTGCTAAAAAATTGTTCAGGGTAACGGAATCTTGTAAAAATCCCACTCAGTCTTTCTATTGCTCTCTCCGAGGTCGTAGTCTTCATCATGGTGACGTCAGATAATTTTTAGTATGCATGTACCACAATGAAAAACATTCACCTTCGAATGGTCTGGCATAATCTACATTAACTCTTTGACATGGCCCTTCTGGCCATTCCCATAGGTGTAATGGTGCTAGTGGCAGCACGTCCCGAACCTTTGCACAAGCCTAACACATGCCTGCTTTCTACTCGATTATTCTATCGAGTCCTGGCCACTAACAATAGCTTCATCCTTACTATCCCAAAATGACCTTCATAAAGTTGGTTTTGGACACATTTAATTAACACTGGCGGAATGATGACCCTCATTCTCCAGAAGAGACTAACGGCCTGTACAGATGTATCGAATCTTCGGGTAACATATTACTCCAACTCCAGATTTTCTCCCAGGGTCTTGCCACAATGTACCATGTCCATAACTTCTGAAAGTAGTGGATTATTTCTGATATACTTCTTAGCTTGTCCTGTGGTTACAGGAGTGACTTATTTGATATTATCACTCAAACTATTCATTGATGACACGTTGGTGAAGGTGGTCTAGAAAGTCCATCATCGGTCCAATGGAGATTTGATTGACGATATTTTATCGTTTATATATGTGCTGACAACATCAATGCCCATCTCTGCATCCGGCTCACTGCTAGGGATGGAATACTGGTGTGCGGCCCAAGTATCATCATCAGTGGTCTATGACCTGTTAGCAAAGTAAATTTCCATCCATGTAGGTATTGGTAAAAATGTTTGATTCTGAAAATGATGGCTGGAATTTCCTTCTCTATCGGTACATAGTTAATTTATGCTTTGTTCAAGGATCTTGATGCAAACGTTATTGACGTCTCTTCACCATTGGGTATTATGTGAGAAACCACTGCTCCCACCCCATAAGGTGATGAGTCATAAGCCAGTTGCAAGGGTAATGTTGGATCAAAGCGTGTCAGAGCTTTTGACTTTAGTCTTGCTACTTTAGCTTGTATGAAGGCCTTCTCGCACTGATCCCCCCATTTCCATTTTCTACTTTGACACAATAAATTGCGTAAAGGCTTGAGAATAGTTTTTTAAAAATATATATTTTTATTCAAATTTTTACATATTCACCTATTCTTACAGAGAAAAGAAAAACAAAGAACACATCAATAAACATCTTACAACTATATCACAAATTCCCCTAATATACAAACCCCCCATTATGCAATACTAAACACAGCAGTAAACACAAAGTACACCCCCCTCTCCTCTCCCCCCCCCCCCCCCCCCCCCCCCACCTCTCCCTGGGATCCTGCTGCTGCTGACCACCTCCTAACGCTCTGCTAGCAAGTCTAGGAACGGTTGCCACCGTTTGAAGAACCCTTGCACAGAACCTCTCAAGGCAAATTGTATCCTCTCCAATTTAATTAAACCTGCCATGTCGCTGACCCAGGCTTCCACGCTTGGGGGCCTCGCATCTTTCCACTGTAGCAAAATCCTCTGCCGGGCTACCAGGGACGCAAAGGCCAGAATACCGGCCTCTTTCGCCTCCTGCACTCCCCGCTCATCCGATACCCCAAATAGTGCTAACCCCCAGCTCGGCTTAACCCGGGTGTTCACCACCTTAGACACTGTCCTCGCAAAGCTCCTCCAGAACCCATCCAGTGCCAGGCACGCCCAGAACATATGGGCGTGATTTGCTGGGCTCCCCGAGCACCTCCCACACCTGTCTTCCACCCCAAAGAACCTGCTCAGCCTCGCCCCTGTCATATGCACTCTGTGAAGAACTTTAAATTGTATCAGGCTAAGCCTGGTGCAAGAGGAGGAAGAATTAACCCTACCCAGGGCGTCCGCCCACGCACCCTCATCTATCTCCTCCCCAAGCTCCTCCTCCCATTTACCCTTTAGCTCCTCCACTGAAGTCTCCTCCTCCTCCTGCATCTCCTGGTAGATCGCCGAGAACTTGCCTTCTCCAACTCACACCCCTGAGATCACCCTATCCTGGATCCTACGTGCTGGAAGCAGCGGGAACTCCCTCACCTGCTGTCTTACAAACACCCTTACCTGCATGTACCTGAAGGCACTTCCGGGGGGAAGGCCAAATTTTTCCTCCAGCGCCCCAAGGCTCGCAAACGTTCCATCTATAAACAAGTACCCCATCCTTCTAATTCCCGCCCTGAGCCAGCTCAGGAACCCTCCATCCATTCTCCCCGGGACGAACCAATGGTTCTCTCGGATCGGGGACCAAACCGAGCCTCTACCTCACCCTGTGGCGTCTCCACTGCCCCCAAATTTTCAAAGTCGCCACCACCACCGGACTCGTGGTGTACCTTGTCGGTGGGAGCGGCAGCGGTGCTGTCACCAGCGCTCTCACACTCGTGCCCACACAGGACGCCATCTCCAGCCTCTTCCGCGCCGCCCCCTCCCCCTCCATTACCCACTTGTGTATCATCGCCACATTGGCAGCCCAGTAATACCCACAGATTAGGCAATGCTAACCCTCCTCTGTCCCTACTCCATTCCAGAAACACCCTTCTCACCCTCGGGGTCTTTTTCTCCCACACGAATCCCATGATGCTCCTGCTGACCCGCTTAAAAAAGGCCTTAGGGATCAGGATGAGGAGGCACTGGAACACCAAAAGGAACCTCGGGAGCACCGTCATTTTGATCCGACTGCACCCTACCCGCTAGGGGGTGTGGCAGCATATCCCACCTTTTAAACTCCTCCTCCATCTGCTCCACCAGTCGCGTCAAGTTGAGCTTGTGTAGGGCCCCCCAGTTCCTGGCCACCTGGATCCCCAGGTATCGAAAACTCCTTTCCGCCCTCGTCAATGGAAGCTCACCTATCCCCCTTCCCTGCTCCCCTGGGGGTACCACTAAGAGCTCACTCTTCCCAACATTGAGCTTATACCCGGAAAAGTCCCCAAACTCCCTGAGGATCTGCATCACCTCCGGCATCCCCCCACTGGGTCCGCCACATACAGCAACAGGTCATCGGCATACAACGAAACCCGGTGTTCCTACCCCCGCTGGACCAGCCCCCTCCAGTTCCTGGACTCCCTCAAAGCCATAGCCAAAGGCTCAATTACCAATGCAAATAGCAAGGGGGATAGGGGGCACCCCTGCCTCATCCCCCAGTACAGCTGAAAGTATTCCGACCTCCTCCGATTCGTGGCCACACTCGCCACCAGGGCTTCGTAAAGTTGCCTAACACAACTAATGAACCCTTCCCCGAACCCAAACCTCCTCAACACTTCTCAAAGGTACCCCCATTCCACCCTATTGAAGGCCTTCTCCGCGTCCATCGCCGCCACTATCTCCGCTTCCCCCTCCACTGCAGGCATCATGATTACGTTAAGGAGCCTCCGCACATTGGTATTCAACTGCCTTCCCTTCACAAAACCCGTTTGGTCTTCGTGAATCACCCCCGGGACACAGTCCGCAATTCTGGTAGCCAACACCTTCGCTAACAGCTTCGCGTCCACGTTGAGGAGAGAGATTGGCCTATACGACCCACACTGTAATGGGTCCTTGTCCCGCTTCAAGATCAGCGAGATCAACGCCCTGGATATCGTCGGGGGTCGGGCCCCCCCCTCCCTCGCCTCATTGAAAGTCCTCACTAGTAGAGGGTCCAGCAGGTCCATGTACCTCCGGTAAAATTCCACCGGGAACCCATCTGGCCCTGGGGCCTTCCCCGCCTGCATACTCCCCAGCCCCTTAGTCAGCTCCTCCAGCCCTCACCAGTGCCCCAAGCCCAGCCACCTGCTCCTCCTCCACCCTTGGGAACCTCAGCCGATCCAAAAATCGACACATCCCCCCCCTCCTCCGTCGGGGGCTCAGACCTATACAGCCCCTCATAAAAGTCCCTAAATACCCCATTTATTCCCGCCGCACTCCGCACCGTGTTCCCCCCTTTATTCCTAACTCCCCCAATCTCCCTCGCTGCCTCTCGCTTCAGAAGCTGGTGTGCCAACATCCGGCTAGCGTTCTCCCCGTAGCCATGCACCGCCCCTTGCGCTTTCCTCCACTGCACCTCTGCCTTCCTGGTAGTCAACAGGTAGAACTAGGCCTGGAGGCTTCGTCGCTCCTTGAGTAGTCCCTCCTCGGGGATCTCTGCATACCTCCTATCCACCCTTAAAATCTCCCCCACTAATCTCTCCCTCTCTCTCCTCTCCTTCCTCTCCTTGTGGGCCCTAGTGGAGATTAGCTCTCCCCTAATCCCCGCCTTCAGCGCCTCCCAGACCACCCCCACCTGCACCTCCCAATTATTGTGAGCATCTAGATAGCTTTCAATGCACCCCCGGATCCGCTCGCTCACCTCCTCATCCACCAGCAAGCCCACATCCAGGCGCCACAGTGGGCGCTGGTCCCTCTCCTCCCCTAGCTCCAGCTCCACCCAATGCGGGGCATGGTCTGAGATGGCTATGGCCGAATACTCCGTGTCCTCCACCCTCGGGATTAGTGCCCTGCTCACAACAAAGAAGTCTATCCGGGAGTAGGCTTTATGGACGTGGGAAAAAAAAAGAAAATTCCCTGGCCCGCGGCTTGACAAACCTCCATGGGTCCACTCCCTCCATCTGGTCCATAAACCCCCTCAGCACCTTGGCCGCAGCCGACCTCTTACCGTCCTGGACCTGGAGCGGTCCGATGCTGGATCCAGTACCGTGTTAAAGTCCCCCCCCCCCATTATCAAGCTCCCTGCCTCCAGGTCCGGAATCCGGCCCAACATGCACCACATAAATCTGGCATCGTCCATTGTCTGCCACGATGTTCAGCGCCTCAAACGACACCCGCTTCCCCACCAAAATCGCCACCCCTCGATTCTTTGCATGCAACCCCGAGTGGAAAACCTGCCCTACCCACCCCTTTCTCAGCCTATCCTTATCTGCCACCCTCAAATGCGTCTCCTGGAGCATATCCACATCTGCCTTCAGTCCCTTCAGGTGCGCAAACAAACGGGCCTTCTTGACCGGCCCGTTCAGGCCTCTCACGTTCCAAGTTATCAGCCGGATCAGGGGGCTTCCTGCCGCCCCCCACGCCCCCGCCCCCCCCCCCCCCCCCCGCCGATTAGCCATCCCCTTTTCTAGGCCAGCCACGTGCCCGCGCCTCCCGCCCTCTCCATTCCTCCTAGCGGCAGACCCCCGCCCCGACTCTTTCTCCGAGCTCCAACTCCTCTTTGGCCAAATGCAGCAGCAACCCAGTCCCCCCCCTCACCTCCCCCCCACCCCCCCTCCCCCAGCTAGGTCTCCCCCTAGCTGCATTGCTCCCCCATAGCACTCCCGAAGTCAGCTGACTCCTGCTGACCCCGGCCACTCCCGCCACTCCATCGACCCCCCAGTGTGGTAGTCTCCCCCCCCCTCCTGTCCACCAGTGGGCGCTCCTCTCCAACACCGTCCTTCCCCCCGGCCCCGCTCCCTTCATTCCCTAGCACGGGAAAAAGCCCGCGCTTTCCATCAAACCGGCCCCGCCCCCTCTGGCGCAGTTCTCTCTTGCGGCCTAATCCCAGCTCCCCCACCTCGGCATCCCATCTCCCCTCCCCCACAACGGGGCCCCGTCTTTCCAACCACCGACGCCCACACTCTCACAAATCCCCCACTTCGAACCATTTCACCCTACCCCACCCAGCACCCAAGGAAATAGTACAGAACAGAACAGAACATCCCCCAACATCCCCCAAAGCACAGTAACCATAGTAACCCCCCGCGACATCCCCTCACAACTGGCCCTCAGTCCGTGTCCAACTTTTCGGCCTGGATAAAGGTCCACACCTCCTCCGGCATCTCAAAGTAATGGTGCGGGTCCTTAAGCATGACCCACAGTCGCGCCGGCTGGAGCATCCCAAATTTCACCCCCTTCCGATGCAGAACCGCCTTAGCCCGATTGTACCCGGCCCTCTTCTTGGCCACCTCCGCGCTCCAGTCCTGGGGCGGGATTCTCCGACCCCCCCCGCCGGGTTGGAGAATCGCCGGGGGCTGATATGAATCCCGCCCCCGCCGGTTGCCGAATTCTCCAGCACCGGATATTCGGCGGGGGTGGGAATCGCGCCGCGCTGGTTGGCGGGCCCGCCCCCGGCGATTCTCCGGCCACGATGGGCCGAAGTCCCGCTGCTGGAATGCCTGTCCCGCCGTCGAGGATCAAACCACCTCTCTTACCGGCACGACAAGGCGGGGCGGGCGAGCTCCGAGGTCCTGGGGGTGGCGTGGGGCGATCTGGGTGCCCCCACGGTGGCCTGGCCCGCGATCGGGGCCCACCGATCCGCGGCGGGCCTGTGCCGTAGGGGCACTCTTTTCCTTCCGCCTTCGCCATTGTCTCCACTATGGCAGAGGCGGAAGAGACCCCCTCCACTGCGCATGCGCGGGGATGCCGTGAGCGGCCGCCCGGCAAAGTCAGTTTCGCGTCAGCTGGCGGGGCACCAAAGGCCTTTCCCGGCAGCTGGCGGGGTGGAAATCAGTCCGGCGCGGGCCTAGCCCCTCAAGGTTAGGGCTCGGCCCCTCAAGATGCGGAGGACTCCGCACCTTTGGGGCGCTGATTCGCGCCGTTTTTGGCGCCGATCGGCGGACATCGTGCCGATTGCGGAGAATCCCGCCCCTGGTATATACGGACCTCTGCATTCTCCCACCTGCTGCTCCACTCCTTTTTTGCCCATCTTAGGACACACTCCCTGTCCACCAAGCGGTGGAACCGCACCAATACCGCCCTCGGCGGCTCGTTAGACTTGGGCCTCCTCGCCAGGACTCGGTGGGCCCCATCCAGCTCCAGGGGCCTCAGGGAGGCACCCGCGCCCATCAACGTGTTCAGCACCGTGACCATGTATGCTCCAGCATCCAACCCCTCCACTCCCTCTGGGAGACCCAGAATCCGCAGGTTCTTCCTCCTCAACCGATTCTCCATGTCCTTGAACTTCTCCTGCCATTTCATATGCAGCGCCTTGTGTGCCTCTACCTTCACCACCAGGCCCAATATCTCGTCCTCATTCTCCGAGGCCTTCTGCCGCACCTCCCGGATGCCGCCCCTTGGGCCTTCTGGGTCTCGACCAGCTTGTCGATCGAAGCCTTCATCGGCTCCAGCAGCTCTGCTTTCAATTCCGTGAAGCAGCGCTTGAGAAACTCCTGCTGCTCTTGCGATCACTGCGCCCACGCTGCCTGGTCTCCACCCGCCGCCATCTTGATTTTCCTCCCTCGCACATTTCGCTGCACCAAAATCACTTTTTTCACCGCTCCTCTCCTGGTCCAATCCATACAGTGCCGGGGAAATCATACTGTCACCTTCCCACACTGGGAACCGTCGAACAAATGCCGCTGGGGCCCCTCAAAAGAGCCCAAAAGTCCGTTTCTGGCGGGAGATGCCGAACGTGCGACTTAGCTCAGCATAGCCGCAACCGGAAGCTCAAGGCTTGAGAATAGTTACTAGATTAGGGACAAACCTTCCATAATAGTTTAATAAGCCCAAAAACTATTGAAGTTGATCTACGTTTTGAGGTTCAGGTGCCTCAGTCATGGCTTTTATTTTGAAGGCAATTTGTGCAGTCCCTTTACATCTATGACGTGCCCCAGGCATTCAATAGAAGATTTGAATAATTTACATTTATCCTTTCGTATTCATAGCCTGAAATCCTCTAGTCTCTGGAGTGTGGCATCTAAATTGTGAAGATGCTCTTCTTCATTCTTTTCAGTAATTAAAATATCATCTAAATAGCACTGGACTCCGTCTAGTTCACTTAGGGTTTGATCCATGGCACATTGAAACAACACAGCATGGAGGTGATACCAAATGGAAGTACTTTATATCTGAATAGACCTTTGTGTGCCATGATTGTCAAATTTCATTTTGAATCTGGATCCAAATTTATCTGAGGATACATAGAAGATGGGAGCAGGAGGAGGCCTTTAGGCCCTTTGAGCCTGCCCCGCCGATGAGCTTGACTAAAGTCAATGTTACTGAGATGCTGGCCTCCAACCAGCAAATAAATAATCATTTAAAGGCAGAGGGTAATGCTCTGCACACAATATCCGATTGATAGTGACTTTAAAATCACCACATATGCGTACCGAAACATCTTTCTTCATCATAGGTACTATCGGCGTGGCCCAATCACTTGCATCTTAAAAAGTAAGAAAGGGCATACTGCATTTGTGACAACAGTATTGAATCCCTGGCAAGAGTATCTCATCATCAGGATTGTTTTGAAAATGAAATGGTTGGGTGATTGATAGATATTTTTTCTTTAAACACTCCTGTTTCATTGTCGGATGGTTTCATTACTGTGCTTTCTGTGTGGTCCTGCACACTGGCCTATCACCTTTGGGACCTGTCATAATATACATCTATGTATACAATGGAGTGCAGACAGGCAGTGATTGCCCGCTACCAAAACGAGAAGCGTTGACCAGCGAGATGGCTCATGCCAAACTCTTTACGAAGCTGGATGCCGCCAAGGGGTTCTGGCAAATACAGCTGGATGCATCCAGTCGCAAGCTGTGCACATTCAATACCCCGTTCGGTCACTACTGCTGCAACTGGATGCCTTTTGGCATCATATCAGAGGTATTTCACCACATCATGGAACAGATGATGGATGATATCAAGGGGGTGCGCGTGTATGTTGACGATGTCATAATCTGGTCCACAACTCCTCAAGAACACATCGATCGCCTCAAGCAGGTATTCCACAGAATCCATGAGCATGGCCTCCGACTCAACAGAGCCAAGTGCTCGTTCGGTCAATCAGAATTCGTCACCCGCCACAGAGACTAAACTTATAGACTGAACGTTTGCACAACTTATCGTTTTGACCTCTGTAAATATTGTTGTTACCGTTTCATCTGCCCTATATCTGCGACACCTTCCTGTGTACATAAGTCCATTTTAGCACATTCTGTATATAGTCACGCACATATACACATCCACACGCACATGTACCTTAATATTTATTATCTCAACACACACAATATAGAAAATAAAAAGGGGGGGAGATGTTATAATATACATCTATGTATACAATGGAGTGCAGACAGACAGTGATTGACACACAGGATGACCAGTAAGCACACAGAACAGAGCAGCCAATCACCAGACAGGACACGACCACTATAAAGCCAGAGGGCACCAGTTTTCCCGCTCTCTCGGGACCTAGCCTCTGAGACAGTCAGAGCTCATGAGCTAGCCAGTGCCTACACCATGTGGTAGCTACGTTAGTCTGGTCAGGCTAGTGTCAGGCCTCCAGTCAAGTCAGCATAGTGTTGACCCACAGTTGAACATGTACAATAGTTTGGATGTTGAATAAAATCGTGTTGCATTTTATCAAGTGTTGGAGGTCTGTCTCTCGCTACACTGCATGAAGTGCAGTTCACCTCGACCCAGTCGACCCAACACATCATGGTACCAGCTGAGTAATGCTGAAAATTTGACGGACCTACCTTGAGTGAATCAGCGCTGACCAGCAAACAGCCATCCGGTGACATGGAAAACGTCCGCCCTCCTCCGCAGCTCCGCATCGCCGGCAACCTTGGTGCAAATTGGATGATCTTCAAACAAAAGTTCCAACTCTATCTCAAAGCCACTGATCTTGAGGCCGCATCGGACGCGAGGAAAATCGCACTATTCCTCTCCACAGCCGGGGATATGCCATCCACATCTACAACTCCCTTACATTCGCTGAAGGCCTACTGAAGTTCGACAGACACTGCGACATTGAGGTGAATGAGAGCTTTGAATGGTACGTTTTCCAGCAGACGCTTCAGGGTAAGGATGAACCTTTTCAATCCTTTCTGACCCATCTCCGCATCCTCACGCAGTCATGTAACTATGACTCAACCACTGATTCCATGATCCGGGATCAGATCATTTTACGGGGTCCACTCCGATTCCCTTCACCAGCAGCTCCTGAAAGTCAAGCAGCTGACACTCACCATCGCCATCGAAACGTGCGTTCTCCACGAACATGCTAACTATCGGTACTCCCACATCAGGGCGGCAGAAACGGCAAAGCTAACCTCCCATGAGGCGGAACGGGTGCAGGCCATTGCACAAATGCAGGGCCTAAGCATCGACGAGAGTAGCCATTCCGCGTGCTTTTCCCGGACCCCTGCGCATGCGCACCACGACCGAGGGGACGGCGAGACCGACGACCAGACTGCGCAGGTGCGTACGTTGTTCGACCGCACTGCGCAAGCGCGATGGCGCACAGAATGCACTGACGTTGGCGTCATGACGTGCCCGAATTGTGGCTCTGTCCATTTAAAGCTGCAATGTCCGGCAAAATCACGACGGTGTCTACAGTGTGGCAAGCTTGGCCACTACGCAGCCCTTTGCAGATCTGCTCCACTGCCCAGCATCCACGATCCCAGCCACGGCACAGAAGCATCTGTTCAATACAGTAGGCAATGCCAGACTCCGACCCCGACAGCCCAACAGATGCTGATGCTGCGTGCCTCAAATCTCCATATCGGGTGGGCATCATTACGAAGCATGCGCTGTCTTTCTCCAAGACAGCGAAGCACCTCCCGATCCTCAGCGTGAATCCCGACGACGAGTGGTGTGCTGTCCTCACAGTCAACAAGGCTCGCAACCGGTTCAAACTGGACACCGGCGCATGGCGAACCACATCTCCAAATCCGATCTCAACACCATCCGCGTCAGACCAAGCATTCTTCCACCGGCCTGCCAGCTCCTTGACTACAATGGCAATGCCATAGCTGCCAGTGGCTCATGCCAACTCGGAGTTTCCAATAAGTCATTTAAAGCGACACTGCAATTTGAGATCGTGGGACCTGACAGAGCCTCCCTGCTCGGTGCTCGGGCCTGCAAACTCCTGAACTTGGTTCAGCAAGTCCACACCATCTCATCCTCACAGGCGCCGGCCTCACCTGATGGGAACTTCCAGGCTGAAATTGATGACATCATCACGCAGCACCACAGCATGTTCGACGGAATGGGCACACACCCATACCAATACAAAATCCTGCCCAAATCAAACGCCACCCCTGTGATCCACGCACCACGTCGGGTGCTGGCACCCCTCAAGGACCGCCTCAAGCAGCAGTGACAGGACCTCCAGGACCAGGGCATCATATCAAAGGTCACAGAACTCATGGAGTGGGTCAGCTCCATGGTCTGCGTCAAGAAGCCGTCAAGGGAGCTTCGAATCTGCATCGACCCCAAGGATTTAAACCGCAACATCATCAGGAAACATTACCCGATACCAAAACGAGAAGCGTTGACCAGCGAGATGGCTCATGCCAAACTCTTTACGAAGCTGGATGCCGCCAAGGGGTTCTGGCAAATACAGCTGGATGCATCCAGTCGCAAGCTGTGCACATTCAATACCCCGTTCGGTCGCTACTGCTGCAACTGGATGCCTTTTGGCATCATCTCTGCCTCAGAGGTATTTCACCGCATCATGGAACAGATGATGGATGATATCAAGGGGGTGCGTGTGTATGTTGACGATGTCATAATCTGGTCCACAACTCCTCAAGATCACATCGATCGCCTCAAGCAGGTATTCCACAGAATCCATGAGCATGGCCTCCGACTCAACAGAGCCAAGTGCTCGTTCGGTCAATCAGAATTCGTCACCCGCCGCAGAGACTAAACTTATAGACTGAACGTTTGCACAACTTATCGTTTTGACCTCTGTAAATATCGTTGTTACCGTTTCAGCTGCTCTATATCTGCGACACCTTCCTGTGTACATAAGTCCATTTTAGCACATTCTGTATATAGTCACGCACATATACACATCCACACGCACATGCACCTTAATATTTATTATCTCAACACACACAATATAGAAAATAAAAAGGGGGGGAGATGTTATAATATACATCTATGTATACAATGGAGTGCAGACAGGCAGTGATTGACACACAGGATGACCAGTAAGCACACAGAACAGAGCAGCCAATCACCAGACAGGACACGACCACTATAAAGCCAGAGGGCACCAGTTTTCCCGCTCTCTCGGGACCTAGCCTCTGAGACAGTCAGAGCTCATGAGCTAGCCAGTGCCTACACCATGTGGTAGCTACGTTAGTCTGGTCAGGCTAGTGTCAGGTCTCCAGTCAAGTCAGCATAGTGTCGACCCACAGTTGAACATGTATAATAGTTTGGATGTTGAATAAAATCGTGTTGCATTTTATCAAGTGTTGGAGGGCTGTCTCTCGCTACACTGCATCAAGTGCAGTCCACAACGACCCAACCTCCCCAACACATCTGGACCTAGGTTCAGTTCAAGTTCAGGGATGAAAAGTCCCTTCCGTCCATTGCCTGGAAGGTGTTTATGTGAAAATGAGTTTGGATGCTTTCAGTTATAAATCGGCCTGCAGCTAATTTGACACCATGGACCTGACACTAACCCAGAGGTGGGTTCTGGTTGGATTGACGAGGCAATGATCAGGGCGGTCTGGTGGCATAGTGGTTAGCACTGCTGCCTCACAGCATGAAGGACCCAGGTTCAATTCCAGCCTCGAGTGACTGTGTGGAGTTTACACGTTCTCCCCTTGTCTGAGTGGGTTTTCACCAGGTGCTCCGGTTTCCTCCCACAGTTCAAAAGATGTGCAGGTTGTGTGGATTCGCCATGCTAAATGCCCCTTAATGTCCAAAAGGTCAGGTGGGGCTACAGGGTTGGGGTAGGGGCGTGGGCCTAGCTGGGCTGTTCTTTCCAAGGGTCGGTGCAGACTCGATGGGCCAAAGACCCCCTTCTGCACTGCAGTGCTTCTACAATTCTATGAATAGCGAAACCTGTTATGTACATCGAAATGCCTGATTGCAATACAGCAAAGTAACTGTAATATTTATTCTATGTTTTGCAAATCACAAACATATAGGATCACCTCAGAATCTTCAAAGACATCCCAGAATCATTGCAATTCAGAAGGAGCATGTATCGATTCTGCACCGGCTCTCTGAAAGAACATTCTACTTAATCTCACTCCCTCTCTTATCCCTTTTCAGATTACAATCCAATTTCGATCTGAATACCTCGATCAAACCTGCCCTCACCATCCTCTCAGGAAGTTCACTCCAGACTCCAAACACCCCCTGGGTGAAAAACCTTTTCCTCACATCCCTTTAAGTCCTTTCATCCATTATTTTGAATCTGTGTCCTCAAGTCCTTGATGTTCTCTTGAGAGGGAACGGTTTCTCACCCTGTCCATACCCCTCAGCATCTTGAATATCTCTATCGTCTCTTCTCAGTCTTCTTGTCTCCAAGGAAACAGACTCTACCTCTCTAATCCATCCTCCTGGCTACCAATCATTTATCACTAGAATCATTCCTGTGAGCTTTCTCTGCGCTCTGTCCAATACACTCATTCACTAGTTGTGGATGTTGCTACCCTTGCCAACATTTATCGGCCATCCCTAGTTGTGCTGGAGAAGGTATGATAGAACTACTGCAGGCCAATGGATTATATAATGCCATAGTTTAATGGCACTCCACTTGAAGAAAGTTAGGTGCGGCTACGGGGATAGGGTGGAGGTTGGGTAGGGTGCTCTTCCCAAGAGTCGGTGCAGACTCGATGGGCCGAATGGCCTCCTTCTGCACTGTAAATTCTGATTCTCTGATTCTCTGATACTGTTGGGCACAGTAAGGAGCAGGAAGGAGGTAATCTTCCCCAGCAATGTGAAGAAACTGTTATGTTCTGTATTGCGGCCATGGTAAAGATGCACACGGAACATTTAGTCCTTTCACTAGTAAGATAGTCTATTTACAAAACCAACATTTGTAAAAATAACTAAAGAATGGTAGTGAATAAGTGAATTCATCTGGAGCTACTTCTAATGTGACTGTCCTCCAGTACGACTTACTACCAACTGCTGACCTGTGGAGTCACATGGTGGCCCACCGACCCCACCTGCTAGTCAGAGTTCGGAAATCCAACAATGTATGAACATACATTGCTATGCATGTGCATATCACCACAACACCTGCTGCTGTCACCAAAAAGGCATGGTTACAGGTCGCTGTGGAAGTCAGCAGCAGGAATACCGAGGCCCGTATCTGGATCCCTGTGCAGGAGCAGGTTTAATGGCCTGGCCAGGGCAGGAAAGGTGAGTACAGTTACAGAGTCACCTATCTCCTGTAATGCACACATCCAACTCTCTCACTCTGCCTTGTGAAGCCTATTCCATCACACCAATCCCCATACCCATGGATGATTGAAGAGTAGCTATCATTCATCTACCACTGGCACTCAGCCTGATGGGCACTCTCACTAGATGGAGTGGATTTATCAAGTAAAGACATGCCTGACAAACACTTATGGGTCTGGCATTCTCCTGAAGAAGGAGAATAAAGCACAGGATATAAGGCAGCGGGAGAAGAATGGAAGTGACTTGATGCAGATTGTACAGCTGACATAATCAGAGGAAGAGGCTACAGAGATCAGTGGTGAAACTGTAACCTTAGACCAATGGAGATGGAGACACTGGGATTTTGTGGCACCCTCATGATAGTGTTAACTACTCCAACTGGATCTGATACAAAACGCAATGATATTGGCATAATGCCTGCAACAAGTGAAATCTGATCATCCTAATTAGTAACAACATTTTTACATGGTGATGATTAATTCATATCCATCTCCTCTCGTCTCCAGGGCCCAACGCGCCATTCATCACAGGAAGAGGATGAATTATTTCATTCGCAACATCAGGTTAAGTCATCCTTCAACTCCTCCATTATTCAACTCTCAGCATGGTTTCAATGAGCTGCTCTCTTCAAGACCTCACATGTCCATTAGCAGGGAATACACATCAACACTGATTCTCTCACATACGTTTTCACATCATCACCATCCCGTCTGTCAGGTTGCTTGCACTCCATCCTCTGGCCCTTCTAGGAAGGGCTCACCACACATAGGGGATATGCCATCTCACCCGGCCTCTCCTCCATACCCTCCGACCACATGCCCTTCTTTCGACCAAGGTCAAGTTGGCACACAGCAGAAAGGAAAGATCACAGACCATGGTAGGAATGACCGATGTCATTACCCTCATTGATTTCGAGGAGGTTGCAGCCGAGCTGGCTGGGGAGAAGAGGGGATGCCCCTGTGGGGAAGGGGAGATTGGCCTCTCCCAGCAACCTGGCACAGATCTCAGCTCCATCACTTCATCAAACCCTGACAATTGAAGGAATCACATGCTGTCTTATATCGCTTATGCTCATCACTGGGAGCTGGTTTAGCTCATTTGGCTAGACAGCTGGTTTGTGATGCAGAGCGAGGCCAGCAGCGTGGGTTCAATTCCCATACTGACAGAGGTTATTCATGAAGACCCTGCCTTCTCAACCTTGCCCCTCGCCTGAGCTGTTGTGATCCTCAGGTTAAATCACCACCAGCCAGCTCTTCTCCTCAAAGGGGAAAGCAGCCTATGGTCATCTGGGACTATGGTGAATTTACCGTTACCTTTTATGCTCATCGACTGAAACGCTCTTCTCTATTTTCTAGACACCAACACTTCAGGGCCCACAAGGCAGCTGAGCAGCAGTCCGAGCCCTCAACTGCATCCTCCACCAGCACAGAGACACACACCTTGGTGGGGCACAGCTTCAGATTGGGTTGGGCTCACCTTCTGGAGACCTCCTCACTGATACAGTAGGAGGCAGGGCAGCCCAGGTCTCCAGGGCTTGGAGGGCTGCTGGAACCAGGCACCTACAGTCTGAGTCTCAATCACAATCAGATGATAAACTTCTGGAAGCAGCCACCAACGCAAAGTTGTATGACAGGTGGGCAGAACATCAAGGCAGTGATTTGACAGTGCACTAAGTGACCATGGGAAGTTTGGAGACCACCATGGAGACCTTGATCCAGCAGCTCTGGCTGGATTTGTACTCAGCTCTGCACTCCATCGTCACACACCCTGTTGGGCATCATCAGGATTTCGGGGACATGGGGACGAGGCAACTTTTATAATAATAATAATCTTTATTAGTGTCACAAGTAGGCTTACATTAACACTGCAATAAATTGACCTCCCTCCAGGTGCACCATCACCTGCAGAAGTCAGGCTGGGGCCCTGAGGCGCACATAGCCTGATGAGCATTAGCCTGACACCCCGGAGCCCCCTGTCAAAACACTCCAAGGAAGACTGGATGGAGGATTTCGGAGATGGCAGAGAGCAGGGATCAAGAGGATGGAAGATTTATTTATAGATCAGAGCTTCCCCTGTTTGAAGGATTTGGAGGAGAAATTTGAACTGCCAGCAGGGAATGGGGTTTAGGTATCTGCCTTACGGGATTTTTTGAGAAGACAGGTTCCGACCATTCCGCTTCTCCACCACCGGGAATACAGGACAGGGTAGTTTCCAGAACTGGGGTGGGAGAGGGGAAGGTATCGGATATCTACAATGGAGTCGGAGGAAACTCAGACAAAGGAGCTAAAGGGCAAGTGAGAAGATGAGCTAGGGGGAGAGATAGAGGCGGGTTTGTGGGCGGAAGCCTTAGGCAGAGTTAACACATCCTCATAATGTGCCAGGCTCAGCCTGATACAATTTAAGGTAGTCCACTGGGCACACATGACGGTGGCCCGGATGAGCAAGTTTGTTGGGATAGAGGACAGCGGGAGGGCCAGCAAATCATGTCCACATGTTTTGTGCATGCCCAAAGCTTAGAGGATTTTGGCAAGGTTTCGCTGATGTCATGTCCACGGTACTTAAAACAAGGGTGGTGCCGAGTCCAGAGGTGGCGATCTTTGGCGTGTCGAAAGAGCCGGGGGTCCAGGGGGCGAGAGAGGCTGACCTTTTTGCCATTGCCTCCCTGGTAGCCTGGAGACGGATACAGTTGTGGAGGGACTCGAAGCCCCCAAAATCAGAGACTTGGGTTAGCGGCATGGCTGGGTTTCTCAGTCTGGAGAAAATAAAGTTCGCCCTAAGAGGGTCATTGTTAGGGTTCGTCTGGAGGTGGCAGCCGTTTATCGACTTTTTCGGGGAAAATTAAATGTCAGCAGAGGCAGAAATCTAGGTGGGTGGGGGAGGTTTAGGCTATTGTTTCTTTGTTGGGGACATGAGGAACGTGTCAGGGATGGAAATGTCTTAGATACTATGTTCATGTTGTTGTTATTGTTATTATTATAAAAACTATAAATACCCTAATAAATTGTTTTTTGAAAACACTCCAAGGCTGTGCAGCCACTTACATTCACCTCTGCCTGTGACCCCATGCAGTCCAGCTGCTCAGGCTGTCATGGGCGCTTCTGCCCCTGAGCAGCAGATCCTGATCAGGCCAGCGCTTGAACCACCAGACTCCCTGAATACTGTGCACAAATCTACATTATGTGCTTGCGATGATCAAACACCAGTTGTACATTGATGGCATGGTCGCCCCTGCAGTTAATAACCATTAGGAGCTGCTGCCATGGAACCCATATAGCCACATGGGTGCACTCTCTTTTACTCTGAGCTCTCGGGAAGCCTGAGATGGCAACAAAGCTGGTGAATCTCTCAGCCTAACTATCTTTTTCTGGAGCAAACATGATATATTGAAGGGCCTTCCTGTTAAGGGCATCTGTGACCTCCTTTATGCACTGTAGGGCTGGATTCTTCGTTTGGGAGAATAGGTTCTCCCCCCAGAATGGAATTCTTTCTGATTTGTGCTGGCGCTAGGATTGATACCCAGCAGTGGTTCCCTCCTCCTTCCCATATTTATGCATGGCAGGGAACTTTCAGGATTCCGTCGCAATCCCAGTATCAGGCCTCCATTTTGAGTGGGCGGCCCAATACTGAGGTCAAACAGCGGATCCCACTCCCCCCACAACATAAATCCTGCCCCGACCCCCACTGACAGGTAGGGGCATCCTGCCCACCTCACCATCACAGGAATGGCACATTACCCCCCCCCCCACAACAGCATGCATGAGGCACGTGGGTTTCCCGATCCCCCCACCGACCCCCCCCCCCAAAATCAGGCACCAACAGTGACCACCCCATCAGATCCCTCATCAGTGACCCCCATATGAGTGACCCCCCTATATCACAGTACCTCCCAAATCAGAGACCTCCATAATAGAGACCCAATCTCAGAAAACCCCAGTATCAGAGATCCCCCATATCAGAGATCCCCCATCAGAGACCTCCACATCAGAGACCTCCCATCAGAGGCTCCCATATCAGAGACTCCCATATCAGAGACCTCCATCAGAGACCCCCAAATCAGAGACCTCCCATCAAAGACTCCCATACCAGAGACCTCCACATCAGAGACCTTCCATCAGAGACCCCCATATCAGAGACCTCCACATCAGAGACCTTCCATCAGAGACCCCCATATCAGAGACCTCCCATCAAAGACTCCCATACCAGAGACCTCCACATCAGAGATCTTCCATCAGAGACTCCCATATCAGAGACTCCCATCAGAGACTCCCATATCAGAGACCTCCATATCAGAGACCTCCACATCGGAGACCTCCAGCAGTCATCCCTGTCTGGAAGCTAAAGAGCAGTCCAGGCAGAAACAGTGAAAAATCACTGCTTTTTCACTTACCAGTCCCTAACACCTGCTGCCTCAGACAGAAGTGTTGAAAACAGCAGCTGTTACTTCATAGAAAGCCAGAGCACATCACAAAGCTTTAAACTCCATCAGATCCTTTGATCTGCAAGGCTTCTGTTCACTTTCAAAGAGAAATATGTTTAAGTAAGCTGTAACTGACAGGGTAATAGCTTCCAGTCGGCAAGGTGTCTTGATTGTTTATTTTCATTTCCCTTCATGTTTGAATGCATCTCACATATGTTGCTGTGAAGCTAACCACAACATTTATACACAATTAGGAGATAAGTGCCTTCACGTCCTTCTTTTCTCAGCAGAAAGTACTCAACTTCTTTTGATGTGGTACAGACATGTCAGTCATAGTTAGATGTTTATAAACAATGTAGTTAGCTGCTAAGTTGTCTGAGGCAGCATTTGTAAAGAAGTGAAAAAGCAATGATTTTTCAAAGCAGTGTTTCTTCCTGCACTGCTCTTTAGCTTTCAGCTGGTGGTGATTGATGTGCTGTGGGGGGGCCCTGATATGGAGGTCACTGATATGGGGGTCTCTGATGGAGGTCTGATGGGGTTCTCTGTTGAGGTCTGATGGGGGTCTGGGTGTGGGCAGGACTTATGCTGTGGGGGGGAGGGGACCCATCAATGGACTTTGGGACACCAATGTTTAACACTTACCCCTTGACCCACCAAGGGTCATGCTTGAAAATACTTGCACTCATCCACATGAATCCCAGCCGAGAGGGTCAGAGCATCATGGAGGCGTGGAGAATCGGGCTTACAGCTTGTTAATC
Organism: Scyliorhinus torazame; assembly: GCF_047496885.1. Taxonomy (NCBI): domain Eukaryota; kingdom Metazoa; phylum Chordata; class Chondrichthyes; order Carcharhiniformes; family Scyliorhinidae; genus Scyliorhinus; species Scyliorhinus torazame. The sequence continues at coordinate 55,664,773 of NC_092723.1, read as the reverse complement.
AGATGCAAATTGGTTCAGATATCCCATTTGCACCCTCCCACTGCCACCGATGGGGGAGTAGAGCAACGGAACGGGGTGCCGATCCCATTATTTGCTCAATGCTCAATTTTCTGCTGGATCAGGAACTCCGCTACTGGTAGCAGGTGACATAGAATCCATCCTGATGTGTTGTAAACTGAGAGATACCACACAGGTTCCCTGTCGATCCCTGGTAAGACCCAGAGACAGAAATTGAGTGCTATGGTCAGTGTTATTGACAGGAGGAAGCCTACAGGGCAATAGGGGTTACTGGCAGGAGGAAGCCTGCAGGGCATTCGGTCATCATGGAAAATGTGGCACACGTGATGTACCAGATCTCAGGACAAATACAGATGTTCATAGCATTACCACCCACTCATCTGTAATAGGAAACTATTCTAAGTTAAACCCTAGGCCTGGTGACTCACTTCTGTTGTCTGCGTCTCTCCTCCTGACCCTCCTACTCACGTTTTGGCTCCTCTTGACCACATCCCTTAGATGTGGCTTCCTGCTGGAGCTGGGCTCGGCATTGTCCTTTGCCTCCTCCATTGCATTAGGACTCTGGCAAAGACAGCATTGAGTCTTCAATCCATTTGACCTTTCACCTTCTCTCTGAAATGAACCATTGAAGACGATATGGAATCTGTGTGGGTTGAGTTATGAAACACCACGGTGCACAAAACATTTGTGGAGTGGTATACATGGGTGAAATTCTCCGGTATCGGCGCGATGTCCGCCGACTGGCGCCCAAAACGGCGCAAATCAGTCGGGCATCGCGCCGCCCCAAAGGTGCGGAATGCTCTGCATCTTGGGGGGCTGAGCCCCAACCTTAAGGGGCTAGGCCCGCGCCGGACGAATTTCCGCCTCGCCAGCTGGCGGAAAAGGCCTTTGGTGCCCCGCCAGCTGGCGCGGAAATGACATCTACAGGCGGCGCATGCGCGGGAGCGTTAGCGGCCGCCCACGGCATTCCCGCGCATGCGCAGTGGAGGGAGTCTCTTCCGCCCCCGCCATGGTGGAGACCATGGCGAAGGCGGAAGGGAAAGAGTGCCCCCACGGCACAGGCCCGCCCGCGGATCGGTGGGCCAGGCCACCGTGGGGGCACCCCCTGGGGCCAGATTGGCCTGCACCCCCCCCCCCACGACCCCGGATCCCGCCCGCGCCGCTTTGTCCCGCCGGTAAGGTAGGTGGTTTAATCTACGCCGGCGGGACAGGCATTTTAGGAGCAGGACTTCGGCCCACTGGGCCGGAAAATCGTGGGGGGGGGGGGGGGGGGGGTCGGAGAATCTTGCCCATAGTTTGGGTGAGTCAAACTAGTCACTGTACAATAGAGGAGGAATTTCTGGAGTGTATACGGGATGGTTTTCTGGACCAATACGTTGAGGAACCAACAAGGAAATAGGCCATCTTGGACTGGCTGTTGTCCAATCAGAAAGGATTAGTAGGCAACCTAATTGTGAGAGAATCCTCGGGTTTGATAGTTTGATAGAATTCTTTATCAAGGTAGATAGTGAGGAAGTTGATTCTGAGACCAGGGTATCGAACGTCAATAAAGGTAACTATGATGGTATGAGGCATGAGTTGGCAATGTGACTGGGAAACATTACTGAAAGGAAGGACAGTTGCCAGGCAACGGGAGGCATTGAAGGAACGAATGGGTGAATTCCAAAAGTTGTTTATTCCTATTTGGCGCACGAGTAGAAAGGGAACTGTGGCCAAACCATGGCTTGCAAGGGAAAATAGAGATAGTATTAGATTCAAAGAAGAGGCATACAAGTTAGCACGAAAATGCATCAAGAACATTCAGGAAGGAAGACCAAGGGATTGATTAAGAAGGGGAAAATACAATATGAAAATAAGCTAGTGGGGAACATGAAAACTGATTGTAAAAGCTTCTATCGGGAAGTAAAGAGAAAAAGATTGATAAAAGCTAATGTAGGCCCCTTACAATCAGAAATGGGGGAATTCATAACGGGGTACAAAGAAGTGGCTGAGGAACAAAATTCGTATTTTGCTTCTATCTTCACAAAGGAAGACATGAATAATGTACCGGAGGTTCTGAGCAACACAGGTTTTAGCGAGGAGCTGAAGGACATTAGTAATAGTAAATAAATGGTTTTAGGGAAATTAATGGGAATGAAGGTGGATAAATCTCCATGGCCTGATAATCTTCATCCCAAATTACTTAAGGAAGTGGCCCAGAAATATCCATTGGCAGTCATTTTCTAAAATTCTTTGGACTGTGGAATGGTTCTTACAGATTGGAGGGTAGCTAATGTAACCCCGGTATTCAAAAAGTGAGGTAGAGACAAAACAGATCAGTGAGCCTAACGTCGGTAGTAGGGAAGTTGCTAGAGTCCATTATTAAGGATTTCGTAGCACAGCATTTGGAAAGCAGTGGTTTAATCAGACAAAGTCGGCATGGATTTGTGAAACAGCAGTCATGCTTGACAAATCTATTCGAATTCTTTGAAGATGTAACTAGTAGTGTTGACCAGGGAGACCACCCGGTGGATGTGGTTTATTTCGACTTTCAGAACGCTTTTGACAAGGTTTCACACAGCAGATTACTATGTAAAGTTAAAGCACATGGGTAATGTCTTGAGATGGATAGAAAGCTGGTCAGCAGACAGGAAGCATAACGTTGGAATAAATGGGTCTTTTTCCTATTGGCAGGCAGTGATTAATGGGGTACTACAAGAATCCCCAACTGTTCACATTATATATGAATGATTTTGACAAGGGAACTAAATGTAATATTTATAAATTTGCAGATGATACAAAGTTGGGTGGGAGGGTGAGCTGTGAGGAGGATGCAGAGATGCTTCAGCGGGATTTGGACAGGCTGAGTGAGTGGACATATGCAGGGCAGTGCAGAGTAACCTGGATAAATGCGAGGTTATCCACTTTGGTAGCAAAATTAGGAAGGCAGGTTATTATTTAATGGGTGTGAATTGAGAGAGGTGGATACTCAGTGAGACCTTGGTGTCCTTGTGCATCTGTCATTGAAAGTAAGCACGCAGGTACAGCAGGCAGTAAAGAAGGCAAATTCACAGCGTGAGGATTTGAGTATAGGAATAGAGGTGTTTTACTATAATTGTATCGGGGATTGTGAGGCCACACATGGAGTATTGTGTGCAGTTTTGGTGTCTTGATCTGAGGAAGGATGCTCTTGCTATGGAGGGAGTGCAGCAAAGGTTTACCAGGCTGATTCCTGGGATGTCGGGACTGTCTTTTGAGGAGAGACTAAATTGGTTAGGGTTATATTCATTGGAATTTAGAAGGGTGAGTGGGGCTCTCAGAGAAACCTATAAAATTCTAACAGGATTAGACAGGGTAGATTCAGAAAGAGTGTTTCCAATGGTGGGGAGGAGTCCAGAGCTAGGGGTCATAGTTTGAGGATACGGGGTAACCATTTAGGATTGAGGTGAGGAGAAATTTCTTGACCCAGAGAGTGGTGAATCTGTGGAATTCATTACCACAAAAAGTAGTTGAGGAGAAAACATTGTGTAATTTCAAGAAGGAATTGGATATAGCTCTGGAGGCTAAAGGGATCAAGGGATATGGGGTGATGGCGGGATCAGAGTGTTGAACCCGATGATCAACCATGATTATAATGAATGGCGGAGCCGGTTTGAAGGCCCTCCTGCTTCTATTTTCTATTTATGTATGTTTCTATGTAAGACAAAAATGATTAAAAGGTCGAGAAAGTAAAGCTCTGAATATGAAACCCATGGGAAATATAAGGATCCACAGTTTTTCCTGTCCTACTGCATGGTGGCTGATGGAGTGTTGTCCCTGAGATGCTAGCAGTCACATTGAGGTGACCAAGATGACATCCCAGAAATGTAACATTTGGAGCCCTGTGTGGGATGATAAGGTGCAAATGAAATGCGTGGCCCAGAGTAGCTCTGTGCTCCAATGTCTGATGTGGCACACTAATAACCAGTCAGTTGCTTATGGTCAATGAGCCCTTTGACTAGTTATAAATGCCAAATCTGATGAATCTTTGATGGAATGCCATATATGGTGCAGCTGTGCCTCCTTCACTATTGTCTGTATATTCCTAGGCTTTATTTTTTAAATGAAATGACTGTGATGTGAAGCCATTGAGTTCTGAGTATTTCTTTAACAGTGCTGCAGTAATCCAGGAGACAGGAATATAAAGGTTAAACCAAATGTATTTTAACTTGAAAGTTAAGCTGTACCCACGGCATACAACACTCGTGCCCCAGCCCGGGACTAACTGGAACTCTCAGTCCAGGTCTGGGACAGTATTTAAAAGGCTCGATAACGAGTCCCAACTGGATGGGTCTCAGCCCATTATTCACCCTCACCGAGCCTCATGGGGCGATCAAATTCCTCATGATCCTCGTGAGAGTTATCACAAGTGCTAATGAAGACATTGGCTTTCAGTAGCTTTCTTGCAAAGGGGGTCTTCCTCCTTTCTAACTACACTGGCTGTGATTCATTCTTGCAGCACCAACAAGTGAGAGGGTGCACCCTAAGAAGGGGCCCTTTAGCCCAGCAGTGCACTCCTACCACACTGCCTCAGTTCCCTCCCGATCAGATTCACTATTTCTTTCGAATTGAGTGAACGTCATTATTTGGATTGGACTTGGATTTTGTTTATTGTCACGTGTACTGAGGTACAATGAAAAGTATTTTTTGCGAGCAGCTCAACAGTTCATTAAGTACATGAAAAGAAATGGAAATAAAAGAAAATACATAATATTGCAGCGCAAGGTACACAATGTAACTACATAAACACCGGCATCGGATGAAGCATACAGGGTGTAGTGTTAATGAGGTCAGTCCATAAGAGGGTCATTTAGGAGTCTGGTAACAGCGAGGAAGAAGTTGTTTTTGAGTCTGTTCGTTCGTGTTCTCAGACTTTTGTATCTCCTGCCCGATGGGCAAAGTTGGAAGAGTGAGTAAGCCGGGTGGGAGGGGTCTTTGATTATGCTGCCCACTTTCCGCAGGCAGCGGGAGGTGTAGATGGAGTCAATGGATGGGAGGCAGGTTTGTGTGATGGACTGGGCTGTATTCACGACTCTCTGAAGTTTCTTGCGATCTTGGGCCGAGCAGTTGCCATACCAGACTGTGATGCAGCCAGAGAGGATGCTTTCTATGGTGCATCAGTAAAAGTTGGTTAGAGTTAATGTGGACATGCCGAATTTCCTTAGCTTCCGATGAAGTATAGGCACTGTTGTGCTTTCTTGGTGGTAGTGTCGACGAGGGTGGACCAGGACAGATTTTTGGAGATGTGTACCCCTAGGAATTTGAAACTGCTAACCATCTCCACCTCGGCCCCGTTGATGCTGACAGGGGTGTGTACAGTACTTTGCTTCTTGAAGGATACAGGAACATGGTGGTCCTTCACTTTTACTTCTAGATGGAACTTGTGAATGAAAAATGAAATGAAAATCGCTTACTGTCACAAGTACGCTTCAAATGAAGTTACTGTTAAAAGCCCCTAGTCGCCACATTCCGGCGCCTGTTCGGGGAGGCTGGTATTGAATTGAACCGTGCTGCTGGCCTGCCTTGGTCTGCTGTCAAAGCCAGCGATTTAGCCCTGTGCTATACCAGCCCCTTGTCGCTCCCTCACTCACTGTCCATGTGCCAGATATATACCTTGATCCTCACGATGTGAAGGTAAAGCTTCCTCCTGGTGTCTTCCAGCCTCCCTCAATAATACTGGAACCCATTGTTGTTATGGTGGGCATTCCTAACCTACATCCACCTTTGTTATGTATTTCCAGCTACCATCACCATTCCATCGATACCAAGTCCAATGACAGTGACTGTGAGACAGGCCTGCACACCAAGCTGTGCATTTGTCCTGTGGAGTACACAGCCCTTGCCCCTTCCTGCCAATGGAGTACAACATGTTCCCAATGTTTTCTCCTGCTGCATGGCCGTAGCGCGCCTGGACTGCCTCCTGACTATGTGAGGTGCCCAGAGCCCCTGGACTGATTGTAATTTGTGACTCCTTCCCACATTTCCACAGAGTGTCTGCATCTGTGACTCTTGACTGCAAACCACTGAGCAAGGAACCTGGATCTCCACAGAGTATCCCCTTGTCATGAGGACTAAGAACTACAGTGTTTCCTCCCAAACCATGTCCCCACCGCCCCCCGCCTGCACACCACCAAGCCCATTCTGGAGTCTGTGTGCCTTCCCTTTCCAGCCAAAGGTGTGATATCCCTTTAACCCCTTTGTCTGTCAGCACTTCACATACCCTTGTCAGACACCAACTTCCCGAGCTTCTTTCTGCCTTCCATTGTTTCTCATCCTCTTCCACGTCCTTATATTGTGCCCCCTTCCCCCCGCCGCCTCACTGCTCTTGCACAACCTTTCTTACTCATTGTGCCCACCCTTGTTTTTGTCCACCCCCCACCCCCCCAGCCATTTTACAATAATCTTTATTTGTGTCACAAGTAGGCTTACATTTACACTGCAGTGAAGTTACTGTGAAAAGCCCCTAGTCGCCACATTCCAGCACCTGTTCGGGTACACCGAGGGAGAATTCAGAGTGTCCAAATGACCTAACACCATGTATTTCGGGACCTGTGGGGGAAACCTTAGCACCCGGAGGAAACCCACGCAGACACAGGGAGAAGGTGCAGACTCCACACAGGCAGTGACCCAAGTCGAGAATTGAACCTGGGACCCTGGCATTGTGAAGCAACAGTGCTACCCACTGTGCTACCGTGACGCCCTTGTGTACAGCCTTCTTTCCCCGTTGCCCCCCTTGTGTTTGTCATCTCCACCCTCCTCTCAGCCGCACCCGGTCACAATGCTGAAAGTGGAGATCTGCCTGAGTACCACTGCACCGCAGTGTCCTTGTGGACAACACTGACAAAGAGCAGGAGCAGGCCAAACGTATACGCCAGCAGTGTGGTGTACATCCCAGCAAGAGTGGTGCAGTGTCACGGCAGATCTGCTATGTAAGTTGTACTCACGTTAACGTCACCAGCGAACTGAGTTCGCTGCATGCAACTCATTTTGAAACAGTTTGAGGCTGACGTTATTCTGCCGCTGGCACAGTTGAAAGACGTGAGGAGGTTCCAGCAAGCAGCTGCTTGAGTGAGCATTCATGAACTTTAAATGAATGAATATGGCGCTCACGTCAAGAGGCAGCGGGATAACCAGCCTGCCATTGACCCGCCATCGGAAGAATGACAAACTGTTTCTATCCCAGCAGGTTTCTGATGTTTTGCCTCTCGCTAGGCTCACCCTGACACTCACCCAGGGTGTGGTGGGAAAATTCGCCCCATGTTATTTTTCTTTTACTTTCATACAAATAGTTTGATACTTTTAAGATAAACTTTTAATTAGAGAAAAGAGGGATGAGGAAGAGAGTGATGCTTACCGAGCGGTGCTGAGAGTTGTCTTCAATGTTTTCAGAGTTGCAACTTTATGACCTGATCTGAGGAGGGTGGTGTTCAATTGTCAAAAGTAAAATTTTCTCCTCTTACTGTTAATTACTGCTAATTGCTGTTGATTGATACTTTGCTCTTTGTCTGACTTGGTGGGCGGGATTCTCCGAGCCCGCGCCGTGTCGGAGAATTCCCGGGGGGGCCGCACGAATCCCGCAATGCCGCTCCGGTGCCGGGACGCGATTCTCCGGAGAGCGGGGTGTGGGGATGACCTTGGCAAGATGTTCATCTTCATCGATGATGTGTTGAAGGCTGCGAAGAAGATGTTGTAGTTTCTCCGTTCCGGTTTTTTGCTGTGGCGCAAAAAAACACACCAACCTCCTCAGAAGACAAACAAGGGACACAACCGAGAGAGTACCCTTCGTCGTCCAGTACTTCCCTGCAGCCTTCAACACATCATCAATGAAGATAAACATCTTGCCAAGGTCATCCCCACACCCCCACTACTTGCCTTCAAACAACCGCGCAACCTCAAACAAACCATTGTTTGCAGCAAACTACCCAGCCTTCAGAACAGCGATTATAACACCACACATCTCTGCCATGGCAATGTCTGCAAGACGTGCCAGATCATCGACATGGGTACCACCATTACACGTGCGAACACCACCCACCAGGTACGGAGTACATGCTCATGCGACTCGGCCAACGTTGTCTACGTCATATGCTGCAGGAAAGGATCTCCCGAAGTGTAGTACATTGGCGAGACCATGCAGACGCTGCAACAACGAATGATCGGACATCGTGCTACAACCGCCAGGCAGGAATATTCCCTTCCAGTCGGAGAACACTTCAGCAGTCAAGGGCATTCAGCCTCTGATCTTTGGGTAAGCGTTCTCCAAGGCGGCCTTCAGGACGCGCGACAACGCAGAATCACAGAGCAGAAACGTATAGCCAAGTTCCGCACACATGAGTACGGCCTCAACCGGAACCTTGGATTCATGTCGCATTCCATTCACCCCCCACCATCTGGCCTGGGCTTGCGAAATCCTACCAACTGCCCTGGCTTGAGACAATTCACACCTCTTTAACCTGGGGTTACTCGCTGGATCTGTAAAGAACTTAATTACCTGCAAATGCTCACATTCAAAATATCGTCTTGCATTTTTGACTTTGTCTATATAAATCTTTCTGGAACCTACCTCTCCATTCACCTGAATTCACTTGAAACAAACCTGTTGGACTTTAACCTGGTGTTTTAAGACTTCTTATCGTGCTCACCCCAGCCCAACGCCGGCATCTCCACATCAATCTTGGAGATGAGTGAGAACCAGTGTTGGGGCAGACTATGGATGTCCAGGGACACGGTCATTTACCTTTGCCAGGTACTGCAGGAGTTGACTCCACATTTACTTGGAGGCCACGCACTGTCTGTCACCCTGAAGGTCACAGCTGCCTTAATCTCTATGCCAGTGATTCCTTTCAGGACTCCACTGGTGACTAATGTGGCATCTCCCAGACTTCCGGACATAAATGCGTCAGGGAGGACGCAGAAACACTCTTCGTGAGGGTGCATCAATTTTGATCAGGACAAGGCTAGCCAGGAATCCAGAGCCATGGGGTTTGCCCAGATTGCTGACTCTACCCCCCACCCCCCACCCCACCCCTAAGTGCAGGGAGACATTTATTGCACACAAATGGCTCTTCATTCCGCATGGCATCAAGGAGTCACCTTTATAAATGCAAGGGCTTCCCCTCCCTGAATGTCCAGATTACCTGTGACAATGCCAAGTGCATCCTGAAGGTGTGTGCCAAGTTTCAAGGGAGCATCAATAACAGCTACACCCATGGCTGCTCTCAGATGCTGGAGGTGTTTGAGGAAGCACATTGGCTACTGGATTGGCTCCTCAGGGACCCCTCGGGACATGGTTCAGTTTGCCTGTGTGGAGGCCACAGAATGCAGCAGAGACCGATATAATGAGGCTCATGCTGCAACTTGCGCCTCGGTGGAGCAGACACTGAAGATGCAGGTACAGTGCCTGTACCGGTCAGGTGGAGCTGTCCAATTTAGCCCTCAGAGAGTGTCACATATCGTTGTGTTCTGCATCCTCCAGAACCTGGCATTGCAACGGGGCAACAAGCTGGCAGAGGAGGATATGGATAATCGGCACATATCTTCTGATGAGCAGGAGGTTGAGGAGGGTGCCGAGGGGGAACCCATGGATGAGGAAGAAGAAAGCCGTCAGGAAGTGGCAAGGGCTTGATTGAAAAGGAGGATAGCCTTCCTGCTTCACAGATGACTGGGATGAGGGTGGACACAAAAGTTTTGTCATGGGAGATGGCCCTTCCTCACTGATTTGTGGCAATGTGATCCCAACTCTGCTCGTGCTCCTGTCATGGGAAGTGTGCGGTTGACCCTCGACCAAACGATACAGGAGGAGGATGATGACTTGCAGCGGGGACAGAGCATTGGTCCCCAAAGAGCTAATGCAAATGTCTGACTCAAGCCTGGCTAAAGAATGTTCGCAGACTCCCAGTGACCAGGGTAACATCAGGGTAATGACGCGGGTTCAGACCCACCTCTCCTGATGCAAGTTCCTCCTCAGTTAGGGCTGCGATGAGGATCTGTGTGTGCCACTGGTGCCAGAGGAACAACTCTCACAAATGTGTAGCCACTGGGTTCCTTGTGCTACAATTATTCTGAACCAAATGACTGGGTTGAGTGCTGGGCCTGACATCTGGGAGGGGGTGGGGCATGGGAAGGTGACCTTCGTTACCAGCATAATACTGGCATGGCTATGTCCTGTCATGGGTGAGGGAACACCAACCAATGACCTGACATCCTCGCAGACTAGTGATGAAGCATCCTGTGGATGGCCCTGTCTATGCAGCAGGTAATGGAGCAATGGAATGTTAGCAGGGAAGCACAAGCAGGGAGGCAAAAATGAGCTTTAATATATTACAGAGTTGTTCAAATACTTACATACGTGCTCACTATGTGCAAGCGGCTAACTACACCTGTGCCATGCTGTGCAACTACAATTTACCAACTTTTCTAACCCTAAAGCTAAGTTTTGGTGTATACCCAGGATCCACAGCTGAGGTGGAGGTGACCTGCTCTCTGTCACACCCTGTTGTCTGGGGGGCCCCAGACTGCCTGCAGGCTAAACAGGTATGGGAGCTGGAACTGTGTCAATCACAGGAAGAGGGGAGCCAGAAGGCTGGATACCCCTAGGGTCTACTGGGTCGATGACCCCGGACTGTGAACCAGCCAATCCTCCTCCATATGGATCCTTGGGGGTCCCTGGGTTCTTCTGCCCTGGGGCAGCTGGAGTGAGATCCAGAAGACCTGCCATCCTATGGCGCTGGCACTTGTGGATGCCCACAATTGCCTGAACCATGGAGTTCATAGAATCATAGAATCCCTACAGCGTAGAAGGAAGTAATTCGGCCCATCGAGTCCAAACTGACCCTCTGAACGAGCACTTTACCCAAGTCCACTCCCCTCTTATCCCCATAATCCCTTAACCTAACCTACACATTGTTGAACATTAAGGGGCAATTTATCATGGCCAATCCACATAACGTGAACATCTTTGGACTTTAGGAGGAATCTGGAGCACCCGGAGGCAACCTATGCAACACAGGAAGAGTGTGAAAACTCCACACAGACAGTCACCCAAGGCCAGAATTGAAACTGGCACCCTGGCGCTGTGAGAGGTCAGTGCTAACCACTGTGCCATCATGCCGCCCCTTATCCCTGAACCATGCAGTTCATGACCTGTGCAATGCTGTGAACATTCCACACCATGGAATAAACTTTTTGCACCAAGGTCTCCCTCACAATATTGGTTTAGCTTCCTCAGCGTGTTGGCACAATCTCCTCGGACATTAGGCCACGGAATCCGCCTTGCAATCCGAGGAATGTAGCAGACATCCCTACTTGATGTTTCTGACTTTGGTTTTGGAGCTCCCGCTGCTGAGGGACGACCGAGTCCAGAGTCTCGTCATCTGACTGAGGCTCGGCAGACTCCTGGCCTCCAGTAGTCCTCTGCGTACCTGCTGTGGAGCATCATAAGTGAGGTGCTCAGCACTTAGTAACCCAGAAGCATGTCCGCTAATAATTTCCACCAAGGTGTAACTTTTTGCGCTGGTAGAGAGTGTGGGTGACAGCTGTGACACCTCTTCCATGGGAACGGCGGAGAACACGTCGGAGCTGCTCTCTTGGCTGCTGTCCAATGCCGTACCTACGGATGGACCAGGCTGCTCCACTGTTCTCCCTGCAAGGGAAGAGGGAGAGCATTGGTGCATGGCCGGGGCAAAAGAATTTGAGAGTGAGAACTCGTGTTAGGTTGATGAGATGGATGCATGTGTTGTGGATCTTTACTATTTCCTCGTGTGCCCAAATTGCCCTCAGCGCAAAGTTTGTCCACTTCCTCCCTGGCAAATGGAAGGCTCGCTATGGAATGGCGAGCGGATTCTTAATTCGGATTTTCTCTACCCACCTTTTTAGTTTTTGTGCTTTTCATTTTTTATTGTGAGCTAGCATGTCCTGCAAGGAGACAGATGGAAAACAGGTTGTGTGCTGGTTCAGATGGCAATGATGCCTGGCATGTGAGGTCGGTAAGTGGGAGTTGGTATGTGGTGAGGAGACGAGCTGTCGGGAAGATAAGAAACCGTGTGGGAAGGCAAGTGGTGTGGTCCCACGGGTTGGCAGTGAATGATCTCCCAGAGGGTGTGCGATGGGTGTATGAGTGGTGACAAATGAGAAGAACGACTTACCCTAGCTGCACGGAGAAGATCTTTTTTTTTTCCGCACCAGATATCCATCTTCCTGTGCAGGGAGCTGGCAATTACCAGCACTTCCATCAACTCCCTTGTGGGCTTAATAACCATGCTGGGTGGTCTTCGCCCCGCTTGAGGGTAGAGGATGTCCTGCCTCTGCTCCACCCCATTCAGTATTCTGGTGAGTGCTCCCTCAGAAAACTTTGGGCAGCCTTCCGAGTGGCCATATCCTTGGCTAGATGTGGAACAAGTGCAGGGGAGGCAGTTAAATCATGTGCTGAGCTGATTGAAGTGCTCAAGTGATACCGGCGTTGGTGAATCAGAGGCAGCCCGTTCTGGGCGCCGCATGAAGCTTATGCAAAAGTTATTTTTTTCAACGTGCCTAGAAATACAGCGCTAATACTTGCCGACTCTGCTGGCGGGCTAGTCACTGCATTTCTCACCCGAAGAAACAGGAAATTCAGCCCATCGAGTAGGAACGATCAGGTCATTTTCAGTTTGTCAGGTTGTAACTAATGGATTTCCACAAGGAATGGTGGCCCTCAGCCATTTACAGTCTTTATCAGTGACTGAGAGGAGGGGTACTCACTGTCTGTGTGGAGTCTGCACGTTCTCCCCGTGTCTGCATGGGTTTCCTCCGGGTGCTCCGGTTTCCTCCCACAAGTCCCGAAAGACGTGCTGTTAGGTGAATTGGACATTCTGAATTCTCCCTCTGTGTACCCGAACAGGCGCCGGAGTGTGGTGACCAGGGGAGTTCCACAGCAACTTCAATGCAGTATAATATATCCAGGCTTGCTGGCATTCCAAAGCCTGGTGGGAAAATAAGCTGCGAGGAGTAAGCTGTAGACTGGTTAAGTGATTTGGAAAGATGATGAGAGATGGATCATAGGCTGGAATTCTCTGTCCATTCACGTTGATGGGGTTTCCCAGCCCTGCTGCGGTGAATGGAATTTTGGTTGAGCGCCAAATTCTCCGTTCTCTCTGGCAGCGATGGCAGGGAATCCCAGCCATAATGTGGGGAACTGTGAAATTATCCTCTTTGGAGGGACAATGGAAAAGCAGACTGGTTTTTTTGAACATTGTAGTCATTTTCAGTATTGAGAGGAATTTTGGGATCGTTATATAGAGGCCAGAGAGATCATTACTCAGCAGGAAGAATTAGGAAATCTGCCTAAGCTGATAGCCATCTCCAGCGGCGAAAAGAGGGACGCATTTTTTTCGCACCTGCCAGATTATAGTTCCTTCTCTACAGGACGTCAGCCACCATTTCACATGAAAAACTCAGAAACCTTCAACTTCCATTGGACCACCCAAAAAACCAAGAGAGAGAATCATTTCAGGTCTGCAACATTGCTTTAACTTACAGGACTGGCTAAGAATACATGACTTTTTTCTTAGCCATCTAAGTGCATACTTCATCTCCAGAACTCATCTTTTCTTGTCTATTTGAACGTCTGTGTGTTTCAGAGATTGGGGGTGGGATTCTCCATTGGCTGATGCTGGAATTGGGAAACATGATTGGGCAGAGAATTCGGTGACAGACGGAAATCGAGGTTGGCGGCAGGTGCCAAACGGAATGCCATGCTCTGGTCCCTTGACAGCAGCATGAATGTATTCTATGTCGCATGCCAGCGTGAGCATGCAAATTGTAAACTAAAAGCCATTGGCATATCATTAATGGGCCCAACCCGGCATTTTCAGGGCCTTCCACGATGCTCTGTCTCTGCCAGGAATTACCAATGGCGAGGTTCACTTGTGGTATTTCAAATTGGGACACAGATAGTGTGGCTGCTGAGGGCGTGGGAGGGGATACAAACTGTGTCCAACATGGATATAGTGTGCTGACAGTTGTGCCACTGGCCGGGAGCATCTACCAGGGCTGGGGCGAGTAGGGGGTGTGTGGCTAGAAGGTGGGTCATGGGGTGGGGTGGCCAGGCACTGACCGTCATTGCCGCAGCCTGCAAGGCAGCCATGTGGCTGCACACAAGGAACTTAGTGCGATGGATCATTTGCGTGCACCCTCCAGGCCACCCTCTAGGTACGCTCCTGCCGCAGCCAACCCATCGACAAGATGGACGTGCTCCAGCGCATGCACTGCCATCACCTTGGCTGGGATGAGGGTCGGCATGCATTGGGATTGCACAAGTTCTACGTGGCACTGATGCCAGCCCATTAATGGGATCTGAATTGTTCCGGGACTGGCACGGTCTTCGTCCACGTAGAACACTTGTAATTCAGTCCCGGCGTCGGCACTTAGGGCTGGATTCTCCGTTTGCCGATGCCGAATTTGTGTTTGGCAATTGGCCAGAGAATCCGTTTCTACGCCAAAATCGGGGAGGTGCCGTTTTTCAGATGCTCTGTCCCCTCAAAAACGGCGTAATCGCTGAGTATGCCGCACGCCATTGGGACGGCCTCAGGAAGTCACCTGAAGCTCTACCCAATGCTACGCCCCCGATGGGCCGACTTCCCGACGGCGTCGGTCACGTGTGCTCACAGTATTCGGGGACCTCGCGTGGCAGCTGCAGACTGTGTCCAGCGGCGCTACAGTGGGCGGGGGGAGCCATTCCGCTGCCCGGTGGGCTTTGGCGGATGCTGGGGAAGGGGTGATCAGGGATGGCGAGAGCGGTTACAGGGGGGCACTATCTGGCAGGCCGGGTCCGCGCGCGACCGCGCCATGTTGTACCTCGCGACCGCCACAGGTCGTCGCCCTGCGCATGCACGGCCACGGACCCGGCAATTCTCCATCTGTATCTGCTGGTGATGACGGGGGCTTATGGGGCACGGCTGCTCGCCCCATCACTGGGCGGAGCATCGGTGCGGGGGCGGCGCTGACGTTTTGGTCGTAAGATCAGACACAGGCTCCGGACATAGCCTCAAAATCGGAGAATCCAGCCCTTAGTCTCTCAAATGGAGAATTTGCCCCCGGAACTTTTATTGTGCTTACGTTCCTGGTGTTGTATAAATAAACATTTGCCCTTTCCTTTGATTTAAACTTGCCATAAATTCTGTTTCATGTCTTTCTTTAAAACCACAGCACTCAAAAGATTCAAAATGCTTCTTCTCAAATATATAGTTTGTTGTGGTCAACCGAGGGGTGAGGACAAAGGGGAAAGGTTGTGGGCAGCACGGTAGCATTGTGGATAGCACAATTGCTTCACAGCTCCAGGGTCCCAGGTTCGATTCCGGCTTGGGTCACTGTCTGTGCGGAGTCTGCACATCCTCCCCGTGTGTGCGTGGGTTTCCTCTGGGTGCTCCGGTTTCCTCCCACAGTCCAAAAGATGTGCAGGTTAGGTGGATTGGTCATGATAAATTGCCCTTAGTGTCCAAAATTGCCCTTAGTGTTGGGTGGGGTTAATGGGTTACGGGGGATAGGGTGGAGGTGTTGACCTTGGGTAGGGTGCTCTTTCCAAGAGCCGGTGCAGACTCGATGGCCGAATGGCCTCCTTCTGCACTGTAAATTCTATCTGTGAAGCCGCTCCCTGTTAACAACACATTGACGTAGTTGCAACCTCCTCATATTCTGTGCACCACTTTGTATTGCAAGCTGGTTAATAATGTTGTGAACTGATGTAGCAACTACAGTGACACATAAGTTTTGCTTTTATCACCCACCCCCCAATCAAACTCCAAACAGACATCCATCTGGTTGACAGTAAATGAGCTTGCATCATGCAGTCAGGTTGCTTTACAAGATTTACCAACAGTTTGAGCAGAGCATTAAGGATCGCGAACAACCAATGTGCTTCTGGCTTTGTCATTGTCATTTATTTCATGGAGGCTAGCACTCCCTTGGTGGAACAGGACGAATAATGAACCAATAATTTTAATAACTGTAGCGCAGTTAGTGCTCAGACATCAGTTCTGTATTTGCCAATTGTATATTGAACAGCCCAGTGAATTATAGCTTGAATAAATTCCAATTTTAAACATCCATAGGGCACAACACAGAAAGGTTTGGGGTCAGATATGGACACAAAATGGGTGTGACACTTGTGTTGTCAAATAACCTGCTTAAGGTGTTGGCTTATGTCTGAAAAGAGTGGCTAATTATATGACCGGACTAAGGATTGAACCGTACTCCTGACTCAGTCACTATCTTCGGGAGAGGTGGGCAAGCAGTTATTATTGGAGTTGAATTAAAAAGATGCACCATGCTTAATAACAAACACGCGTGGTTTAGGCGACAGTCCAACCAGCAAAGATTAACCTCTTCAGCAACTCCTATTGGTCTATAATGTTGGGATATGCTCCACATGTTCAGGGAGTTTTGTAGTTACTTTAACATCTAGTTCAATGTGAAGTGAGATAGGATTGCCTGACCCCGTCAAAAGGGTTTTTCATTTAATTGTCATTAAACCTTACCACTGGATGGCAGCAAACAGTTGAGCAATACAGCCAGAATTCCTTCTTTATATTCCACATTTATATTCCATGAACAATGTTGGAATAGTGAAGAATGAAGCTGAGAGATATCTAAGTGTCTTTGTGGACTTGATGCTCATCAACTCCATTTTGTCAATACATCTTTAATTATAAAAGCCCCTCTCAATGTTAACTCTTTCTCATAAATGCCCCTCTTAACTTTGAGAGTTTCTGATGAAGTTTCAAGTTATATTTCATTGGTGACTCTCTGTTACTGGATCTTACCTGGATTATGACACGTCCATTTATACTGATAAGTTGCTAAAATCACTGCTGTTTAACAACATTACAAAATGAAATTATATTCAGGCTGTAATGAAATGATTGACTTGGCAGAATGACTTGTTCAGCTACACTCAGCCTAAGGAACATTTATTCACGTGCATCAGAAGAGTGACAGCTAGAATGGTTTGTACTGATTCTGGGTGAGCCATTATTCACCATTCATTGAGGTAACATATCAGATAAGTATAGCAGTAATTTCAGAAGTGCTATCATGCAGTGCATGCTGAGTGAAGATGGTGGAGAGACGTAATATTCTGCACTGTTCTCTACATAGAACATAGAACATTACAGCGCAGTACAGGCCCTTCGGCCCTCGATGTGGCGTTGACCTGTGAAACCACTCCAAAGCCCATCTACACTATTCCCTTATCGTCTATATGTCTATCCAATGACCATTTGAATGCCCTTAGTGTTGGCGAGTCCACTATTGTTGCAGGCTGGGCATTCCACGCCCTTACTACTCTCTGAGTCAAGAACCTACCTCTGACATCTGTCCTATATCTATCTCCCCTCAATTTAAAGCTATGTCCCTCATGCTAGACATCACCATCCAAGGAAAAAGGCTCTCACTGTCCACCCTATCTAATCCTCTGATCATCTTGTATGCCTCAATTAAGTCACCTCTTAACCTTCTTCTCTCTAACGAAAACTGCCTCAAGTCCCTCAGCCTTCCCTCATAAGATCTTCCCTCCATACCAGGCAACAATCTGGTAAATCTCTGCACCCTTTCCAATGCTTCCACATCCTTCTTAAAATGCGGTGACCAGAATTGCACGCAATACTCCAAATGCGGCCTCACCAGAGTTTTCTACAGCTGCAACATGACCTCATGGATCCGAAACTCAATCCCTCTACCAATAAAAGCAAACACACCGTACGCCTTCTTAACAACCCTCTCAACCTGCGTGGCAACTTTCAGGGATCTATGTACATGGACACCGAGATCTCTCTGCTCATCCACACTACCGAGAATCTTACCATTAGCCCAGTACTCTGTCTTCCTGTTATTCCTTCCAAACTGAATCACCTCACACTTTTCTGCATTAAACTCCATTTGCCACCTCTTAGCCCAGCGCTGCAGCTTATCTATGTCCCTCTGTAACTTGTAACATGCTTCCGCACTGTCCACAACTCCACCGACTTTAGTGTCGTCTGCAGATTTACTCACCCATCCTTCTACGCCCTCCTCCAGGTCATTTGTAAAAATGACAAACAGCAGTGGCCCCAAAACAGATCCTTGTGGTACACTACTAGTAACTGGACTCCAGTCTGAACATTTCCCATCAACCACCACCCTTTGTCTTCTTCCAGCTAGCCAATTTCTGATCCAAACTGCTAAATCACCCTGAATCCCATGCCTCCGTATTTTCTGCAGTAGCCTACCATGGGGAACCTTATCAAACGCTTTACTGAAATCCATATACACCACATCAACTGCTTTACCCTCATCCACCTGTTTGGTCACCTTCTCAAAGAACTCAATAAGGTTTGTGAGGCACGATCAACCCTTCACAAAACCGTGTTGACTATCTCTAATTAAATTATTCCTTTCCAGGTGATTATACATCCTATCTCTTATAAACCTTTCCAAGACTTTGCCCACAACAGAAGTAAGGCTCACTGGTCTATAGTTACCGGGGTTGTCTCTACTCCCCTTCTTGAACAAGGGGACAACATTTGCTATCTTCCAGTCTTCTGGCACCATTCCTGTAGACAAAGTTGACTTAAAGATCAAAGCCAAAGGCTCAGCAATCTCATCCCTAGCTTCCCAGAGAATCCTAGGATAAATCCCATCCGGCCCAGGGGACTTATCTATTTTCACACTTTCCAGAGTTGCTAACACCTCCTCCTTATGAACCTCAAGCCCTTCTAGTCTAGTAGCCTGAATCTCAGTATTCTCCTCGACAACATTGGGTGCGATTCTCCCCTACCCGGCGGGGTTCCGGCTTAATGGAGTGGCGGGAGCCACTCCGGGGTCGGGCCGCCCCAAAAGTGCGGAATTCTCCGCACCTTTAGGTGCCAAGTGCTCACCTTGAGGGGCTAGGCCCGCGCCGGATTGGTTTCCGCTCCACCGGCTGGCGGGAAAGGCCTTTGGCGCCACGCCAGCCGGCGCCGAAAGGTCTTCGCCGGGCGACGCATGCGCGGGGGCGTCAGCGGCTGCTGAATTCATCCCCGCACATGCGCAGGGGAGGGGGTCTCTTCCGCCTCTGCCATAGTGAAGACCATGGCAAAGGCAGAAGAAAAAGAGTGCCCCCATGGCACAGGCCCGCCCGCGGATCGGTGTGCGCTGATCGCAGGCCAGGCCACCGTGGGGGCACCCCCCGGGGCCAGATCGCCCTGCGCCCCCCCCAGGACCCCGGAGCCTGCCTGCGCCACCTTGTCCTGCCGTTCAAAAGGTGGTTTAATCCACGCCGGCGGGAGAGGGTTGACAGCGGCGGGACTTCAGCCCATCGCGAGCCTGAGAATCACCGGGGATGGGCCTGCCGACTGGCGCGGCGCGATTTCCGCTGCCGCCGAATCTCTGGTGGTGGAGAATTCGGGACATGGCGGGGCGGGATTCACGCCAGCCGCCGGCGATTCTCCGACCCGGTGGGGGGACGGAGAATCGCGCCCTTGGTCTTTTTCCTGTGTGAATACTGACGAAAAATATTCATTTAGCACCTCTCCTATCTCCTCGGATTCCACGCACATCTTCCCACTACTGTCCTTGACTGGCCATACTCTTACCCTAGTCAGTCTGTTATTCCTGACATATCTATAGAAAGCTTTAGGGTTATCCTTGATCCTACCTGCCAAAGCCTTCTCATTTCCCCTCCTGGCTCTTCTTAGCTCTCTCTTTAGGTCCTTCCTAGATAACTTGTAACTCTTGAGCGCCCCAACTGAACCTTCATGTCTCATCTTTACATACGACTCCTTCTTCCTCTTGACAAGTGTTTCGACTGCTTTAGTAAACCACGGTTCCCTCGCTCGACCACTTCCTCCCTGCCTGACAGGTACTGTTGCTCTTTTTAGCCTTAGTTTTATTACCTCTGATTATGTCACCTTTGCTCACGAGTCGCCAGGTATCTTTCTGATACCGCCACGTGGTTCAAGCTCGAGTTATGATTAATAGGTCAGCACACCGCTTCGTAAGATTGAAATCAACGGTCATTTATGATATACAACAATTAATGCTTACACAATAAACCAACTATCTATATCAAAACCTACCACTACTGGCCAATACTTAACTTTAGGAAGGGCCCACCAGGTCAGGGAAACGAATGGCTTATCGAATCGGACCTGGCCTGCGGGATTCAAAAGGCTGATACGGGTCGATGGCTAGGAGTCTTTATTGGGTGGCGATCGCTGGAGTCAAACTTACGGTTCTTTGTTGAAGGTTCTTGCGAAGGTCGCGAGCAGGCGAAGAAGGGAGAGAGAGAGAGATCTGAACTTGGCTCCTCACTTTATAGGGTCCCGGGGCTTCCCGCCTCTCGAGGCGGCCCTTGACCCTGAGTCCCAAGTGATTGGACTTGTTCCCAATCACTGGGTTCGATATGCTCCAATAATGGGGAGATTCCTCGATCGGGGGGTGGTCGTTCACCTGTCTTTGTTTCGGCCACTGCAGGCGCTGACAGGTCTGGCCCGGCATTCAATTGCTAATATGTTGTAATTGTTCCCGGGGATAGCCGATTAAACTGCAGATGTCTGGGTTGATGTGCTGCTAATAGTCCTGAGTATCGATCTGGGCCGACTTCCCCAGAGCCGAATACGCTATTCTGTCTGCAACTGTCCGTTTGTGTCCTGTTGGCTGCTTTTCCCATCAGCCTTTTCGGTTAGCCATTTTAAATCGGGTTTTGGCCAAATTAATATGGAATCAGCCATTTTATGTGGCTATAGATCCTCCTTGTGATCCGAACGCGAAGCGTGAAGGGTCACATAAATGTTGTCCTTTCCGTCCCCTGACCGGGTGGGATACCTCCTACATGGCCACTATTCTGACCCTAGCTATGCACAAAAATTTACCTAAACAATTCTTGAGGGCGCTATGTCAGGCAGGGGCATGTATCTAAAAAATTGGAACCTCTAATTTAACCTAAATACACTCATTAAGCATTGCATCATCCTATCTCTCTAAAACATACAACAGTCATAACATTCCATATATTCTTTCCTGGCTTGGCAGTCAAGCTCAGGATCATACATTTTTTCTTGTTATAAGGCAGTTTTGTACATCTTTTATTTACAGGAAAACGCAAGTGCTTGTTCTTTATTTTTGTATTATAGGTCGCGGGGGACTGGGGTCTGGTCATACCCGAACATAGGGGATTGGATCCGATATACCGGGGTTCGAGCGCGGTACGCTCTCCTTCTCCATTTGCGGAGGCGCATCGTCTGTACTGCACAGCAGAGTATTGCCAGCGCTAATAGTGCTTCAATAACGTACGACAGGGAGTACCAAGTTATGAACTTGGCACACCAGGATAGCGCAGCGTGGCTGGTGACTGGGCCCTCGGTACTGCGGGGCAGTGAAACATTAACGGCAGGGGGGTTTGAAGTAATGGGGTCCGCGTTCCCACGCAACCAAATGTTCAGTATAAAAATCTTGATCACGATGAAAGAAGTCCTCATCGCTGTCTTCTTTCTTTTTCTGTCTTTGTGTTCTCTGTTTTCTCCGGTCCTGGAGCTTCTGTAAAACAAGCATCGTATCTGTAACTACCTTGGTATAATATCAGGTATGTTAGTGTGTCTGTCCTTCGGGGCCAATTATTCCCTTATAATTGGTCACTCTATGTGACTCCCTCATTTTCTTTTTTTCAAAACAAATGTTAGGACACGGCACACTTCCCAATGGTGGACCAGTGCTAAGTTTATCATCCAAATGTTCTAGGATGTAAATAGCATTTGGCAGCAACCCAAAGGTTGCCTAAATAAATAAAACTGTTTTTGAAAGGAAAAGGTCGAATGAGGTGCGTATGGGCTGCGACGGGTAAGATTTGGATGGAGTCCCCGGGTAGGACGGCTACCAATACCGTATCTCCCCTACCCGAGCGTTTTTGACCAACGGGGGGGTCCCCAGGCAGGGCGGGTCTCACGCCGTTTCTCCACTGCCTGAGCAACCGACAAGAACGGGCAAAAAGGTAGTCATCATGGTGGGGTTGCTGCTGTGATTCTCCCGTCAAATCAGATCAGGCATCTGGCCTTGAACCAGTACCAGCTGAAAAGCTAGTGCTGTGCTTCTACCATCGAATCAGAACGGGCGTCTGGCACTTGGACCCGTACCAGCTGAAAAGCTAGTTCCTCTGAACGGGCGTGTGGTCTGTTGACCAGGTATCTGCAGATAAGTTGGTACCACTGATCAAGCGTCTGGCCGCGGTGGGTCTCTGAGGCAAGTCCTCAGAGGTTTCGGCAGAACGGGCGTGTGAGAAAAATTCTCCTGTCGGACAAACAACACTTAAACAAACATACAAACAACGTAAAACATCCTGCAGGTTCCATCAGGAAGGACAACACTTTTCATCAAGTGTCTCCTTTAAATCATCATGTGGACCCCTCAGTTCTCTGTTGCGAACAGGGTCGCAAAGGGGTTGGCGGATTGGGGGTCTGACTCGGGGTCGTCCCCTTCTCCCGGGTGCCAAATTCTGGAGTGAATTAATGTTGAGAGGGCTGGGTGGTGTGAGTTGGGGTTGCTTTCGTCGTTGCGGATGAGTCTGTAGGAGTTGTCGTGGTGCCAATGGCGTTCATCAAGTTGTGTGGGGACAAAGTCGGGGTCGTCCGTGTGATTCGATGGTCGGTGGTGTGGTTTGTTTAAGAAAGTGATGAGGAAGGGATCACTGGAGTCGAACTCGGAGTCGTTGGGTGTGGGACCAGGATAGTAGGGAGGCGTGCTGTGGCTGTCGTCGGAGTCACAGTCGCTGTCTCTGCTGCTGCAGTCGGGGGGCGACCATTTTGTCCACCCCCGCCGCCGTCTTGTGACCCCCCAGCCATGTGCGATGTATGGGGGTGGCCATTTTGTTCATCCAGGGACCTCCCAGTTTCACGGTGGCAGGAGGTCCTCCCGGACGCTCTCCATTCCATCCGGTCATTATTATGTACGAGCACTAATCAAACGCCTCATGAGCGTCTCCTTGTCTTCCCTAGAAGGTCCTCCTCTGGGACGTCGCTGCCGACCTGGCTGGCGGCCCCAGGACCCATCCTGCTCCGAAAGCATGTGCGGGCACATAAGGCGGACCTGTTGGTCAAAAGGGTTCACCTCCTCCATGCAAACCCCCAGTACGCCTACGTGGAGTACCCCGACGGCCGACAGGACACGGTCTCCCTACGGGATCTGGCGCCCGCCGGCAACACGCACACCCCCCCGACACCATCACCCCAACCCCCCCCCCTTCCTACCACCGCCGCACCCCGCGACCGCCCCCTTCCCAGGAGGATTGGTCCCCCTCCCCTCAGCACCGACCAAGAATCAAGCCCGAGCTGAAACCGTACGGCTCCTGGAGGTGACTACACTGGTACAAGCACCACCACCACCGCCGGGGCCGAGGCGATCGACACGGACGACCAGACCGCCCGACCGACTCGTGGCGTCGATGTAAAACAAATATGGACTGTTCACAAGAACATTTTGCTTTTCTTCCTATACCCTCTGTATATAGTTGCAACAGGACGAAATTGTCCAATACTGTATTGCCATGTGAATGTTTTGTCCTCCCAGGACCAGCCCTGTAAACCCTTACCACCATACGAAGCATCACCCCGCCGGGTTCATTTTTGACAAGGGGTGAATGTGGTAGTATGTATTGGGGGTCATGTGGGACTGGAAGCCCTAATGTCATTGGCTGACAGATCCCGGATCCTGGTTGGCCGTTGACCTCAAGCTCCGCCCTGAAGGCGGAGTATAAGAAGCCGGAGTCTTCCCCCGCAGGCCAGTTTACTATCGAGCTGCGGGGGAACAGACACGCTTAATAAAGCCTCACCGACTTCACTCTATTCGTCTCATGGAGTCTTTGTGCGCTACAGACTGTGATGTCCCGTCTTTGTAAGAGAAGGGTCCATCTAGCAGCACGGATTTGGCTGTCGGTACCGTCTTTAAGTCGTCCGTCTAGTAAAAGTTGGGTGGGGGTGTGCTTGGTCAGAATGGTGATGGGGTTCAGTCCCGTAATGTATGAGAAGTACTGGACTGCCCAGAAAACTGCGAGTAGGTGTCTCTCACAGGCTGAGAATCTCTGCTCCACAGCATCTAAAATTCGAGAGGCATAAGCCACGGGTCTTAGCTGGTCGTGCCATTCCTGCAGGAGCACGGCTGAAAGGGTGCGGTCTGTGGTCGCTACCTCTATTGCGTAAGGGGAAAGCGGGTCGTGAACTTGTCGTGCGGGGGCGGCTATGAGCGCCTGTTTTAATGATTCCACAGCATCCGTATGCTGCGGAAGCCACTCCCAGGGGGCTCCTTTCTTTAAGAGCTCTGAGAGGGACGCTGCCTTGCTGGCGAAACCGTCAATGTGGTTTTGGCAGTAGCCAACCAGTCCTAAAAATGACCGGAGGACTGAAACGTTTTGGGGAAGGGGCAATTTAGCGATCGAGTCAATTCTTTTGTGCTCGATCTCGCGTTTGCCGTGTGTGATAACAGTACCCAAATATACCACTTTCTCTTCCAATAGCTGGGCCTTTTTGGGGTTTACTTTACAGCCAATGGAATGTCGTAATTCCAGGAGTTCAGACAGAAGCTCAATGTGCTCTTCCTTTGTGTCTGTCTGCAGTTGTAGATCATCTACATACTGTACCAGACATTCGGGGCGAGAAAATTTCGCTAGTCCATTTGCCAGCTGTCGGTGGAAAATGGAGGGGGAGTTGTGGAAGCCTTGTGGCAGGCATGTCCATGTGTACTGCTGCGTTCTGAAAGTGAAGGCAAATTTATACTGGCATGCCTTTGCCAATGGAATGGACCAGAACCCATTACTGACGTCCAAAACCGTGAAATATCGGGCATGGAGTCCCTGTTTGAGCATGGTCTCGGGACTTGTTGCTACGGTGGGGGTTGCTACGGGGGGTGACTTTATTGAGTTCCCGATAATCAATGGTCAAGCGCCATGATCCGTCAGGCTTCCTTACTGGCCAAATCGGGGCATTGTTAGTTGAGGCTACCGACCTTAGGACGCCCTGCGCTAATAAACTTTCTATAACCTTTAGGATTTCTCCCTCTGCTTCTAGGGGGAATCCGTACTGTTTTTGGGGTCTAGGGTCCGGACCTGTTATTTGTACGGAACCGGTCATCCGTCCACAGTCGTGTTTGTGGGTCGCGAATGATGCCCTATTTTTTTGCAGGACTGCCCTAACCTGTCGGTCCGTGCTGAGTGTGGTGGGGTTGAACAAAAACTCGCCTACTGCGCTAATTTTGCTCATATAATCCCCTATATTGAGCGTTGCGGGGGCTCTAGCGGATTTCGCCATCTTCCAGACACACTGGTTGACTGGATCGAAAGAGAGGTGATGAGAATTCATGAAGTCGATCCCCAAAATGTGCTCTGCTGTTGGGGGCAGGTCGACTAACACTACGGGGTGTTTTGTATTAATGGTTCCGACTTGGATGGGTACAGGGGTTGTGATGTGTCCCTGCTGTGAGTGGCCTGTGAAGCCACTGAGGGTGATAGTGGCTGTGGTAGGCCATGTGTCCTTACCAAGGGTGGAGGAATTTAAGGTTGTGCGGGACCCTCCTGTGTCCCAGAGAAGCTCGATCGGCTGTCCCCTAACCTTTGCTGCGACTATGGGTCATCCTGACCTATCCCAAAGGGTATCGCAGACCCAGCTGGGGGAGCCTGTACACCGTCAGTCCATTCCGGTCAAGTCTGTCTGATCGGACTGGGCGCTAACGCTATGTATGGGTTCTGCTTTTTTCTTATTGATAGTGCCTGTCTGTTGGGCTCTCTGTGGCTTTTTAGGGCCATTGCATTCTTTGGCAAAATGTCCCAATTGTCTGCAATTGTAGCATTCTTGCGGTTTTGCTGGGGGGCTGCTCTTCCCCTCGTTTACCCAGGCGGGGTTGTGAAGAGTGGTACTTACTGCCTGCACGTCTGCGGCGGCTTGCTTTTCCTCGGGGGTTCTAGCTGCGGGTTTACTGTGAGCCGCTTGTTCCCCAACGCGGGACAATCTTTTGACCACCCACTTCTCATTCTGAGCCCCCTCCGAGGGGTCATAATTATTACAGGCATTCTGTCCTGCTTCCGTGGCATGGGAGATAAGGGTGCGGGTCCATTTGGCCATATTGTTTGCGGACAAATGGGCACAGTCTACATTTCCGAAAACGGCTTCAAAGTGAATCCACAAGCGTCCTGCGAACGCTGTGGGGTGTTCAGACTTTTTCTGTCTACATTTATTTAGAC
Source organism: Scyliorhinus torazame (assembly GCF_047496885.1). Lineage (NCBI taxonomy): Eukaryota > Metazoa > Chordata > Chondrichthyes > Carcharhiniformes > Scyliorhinidae > Scyliorhinus > Scyliorhinus torazame. Next base: position 55,638,531 of record NC_092723.1, on the reverse strand, counting down.
CGTCTACGGGGTCGCCCCGGTTATACCCGATCGCATCCAGGATCGCGGTATGCATTTCTGCAAGGGTGCCTCCTCCTACATTCTGTGGGTCGGGGAGGGCTGCTGCGACCGATGGGTCTAAGCTGAGGACCGTGAGCTTTACCTGCTCTTTCTCATCCAGGCCGTACATGGTCGCCTGGTGTTTGACGGTGGCAAAGAAATGGTGTGGGTCTGAAGCGGGGAGGAACGGTGTGATTTTAGCACACGCGTCCCGTAATTGGGTCACTGTGAGGGGGGTGGAATATAAGACTTCCGCCTCGTCTGTTGTGGTGGTGCGGTGGGTTGTTACAGGGTTCATGGGAGCCTGTGTGGGGGGTGGGGGTGCTCTCCTCCTTTGGAGCTTTCCCAGCGCACATGTTCCCTGAACATATCTCTCCGCTGTCTCTTGCAGTTCTTCCCAATCTGGGCCGTCTTCCTGTTCTAAACTTTCCCCAAAGGTGTCTTGGAATCCCTTTTGCACAGAAAGCATTGATTGCAGGTCTGCAATTTGCTTTCGGAACTTTGCATGGTCTAAGGTACTCTGCCTTTGCTCCGTGGTTGCAGCGTGGAGCGGTCTCAAGGCTGCCTTGAGATCACTACATTGCTTCTGTAGCATCTCCACCTGCTTCTCTGTCTCTTTCTTAACCAGGACGGCACGCTGCGTGTCTTGATAAGCCTTCTCATACTGGGATTGAAAACTGCTTAAATGCGCCAGACAAGACTGGTGACCCCCTTTGGCGTCAGCCACCTCTTCGTCTTTGGCTTCTAACTGTCTTTTCAATTCCAGGTTCTCTTTTTCCATCTCGCATATATCGATTTTACTCATACGATGTATGCCTTCTATTTCTTTTCGGAGCGCCCTGATGACCTCCTCTGTGCCTCGCAATTGTGCCATGGAGGACACGATTGCCAACAGCTTGCGCGCTTTCGCTAAGCTTTTCTTATGAATTTCACTCATGTTCTCCCACCAAGTATGCCCTATACGTCCGGGACCTGAGTCGTCATTATTCCAGAAACCGCTCCACACGGGCCATCCTTTGCCCTGCAGAAATTTGCCAATTTCCACTTCCCAAATGGGACACTGTCCCACTTTAATGCTGCTGATCGGTGCGACCGCAAAGTCTTCGGGGTTCATGAGGCGTTGCATTGCCTGCATTGCCTGCATGGCCATCTCTCTTATCTGCTCGCTACGTTCAAATTTGGAACAGGGGGCTAAGGTGGTGTCAGAGATGCGGGTACGGCTTGCGCTAATTTCCAAAAATAGTTTTGACGCAACAAAAATCTATCAGTTTTACCTTATAACCCTGTTAGTTACGCATGCATACACACACTTCCGAATTGTGAATTATTAACCAGAACCGCTTGAACACTTGTGGTTTTTCTTTTGTTTTTGTTTCCAATTGGATTCTATTCAAATTGTTGGGGTTCTCCCGGAGTGGTTTTCCACTTCTATGTCGGGTCCCACCAGAGTTGCCAATTATGTTGCTCTTTTTAGCCTTAGTTTTATTACCTCTGATTACGTCACCTTTGCTCACGAGTCGCCAGGTATCTTTCTGATACTGCCACGTGGTTCAAGCTCGAGTTATGATTCATAAGTCAGCACACCGCTTACTAAGATTGAAATCAACGGTCATTTATTATATACAACAATTAATGCTTACACAATAAACCTACTATCTATATCAAAACCTACCACTACTGGCCAATACTTAACTTTAGGAAGGGCCCACCAGGTCAGGGAAACGAATGGCTTATCGAATCGGATCTGGCCCGCGGGATTCAAAAGGATGATACGGGTCGATGGCTAGGAGTCTTTATCGGGTAGCGAACGCTGGAGTCAAACTTACGGTTCTTTGTTGAAGGTTCTTGTGAAGGTCGCGAGCAGGCGAAGAAGGGAGAGAGAGAGATCTGAACTTGGCCCCTCACTTTATAGGGCCCAGGGGCTTCCCGCCTCTCGGGGCGGCCCTTGACCCTGAGTCCCAAGTGATTGGACTCGTTACCAATCACTGGGTTCGATATGCTCCAATAATGGGGCGATTCCTCGATCGGGGGGTGGTCGTTCACCTGTCTTTGTTTCGGCCACTGCAGGCGCCGACAGGTCTGGCCCGGCATTCAATTGCTTATATGTTGCAATTGTCCCCGGGGATAGCCGATTAAACTGCAGATGTCTGGGTTGATGTGCTGCTAATAGTCCTGAGTATCGATCTGGGCCGACTTCCCCAGAGCCGAATACGCTATTCTGTCTGCAGCTGTCCGTTTGTGTCCTGTTGGCTGCTTTTCCCATCAGCCTTTTCCGTTAGCCATTTTAAATCGGGTTTTGGCCAAATTAATAGGGAATCAGCCATTTTAGTTGGCTACAGTACATACTTTTCAAGGACACGCGGTAGCTGTTCCTTGAACAAGCTCCACATTTCCATTGTGCCCATCTCCTGCAGTTTTCCTCTCCATCCGATGCATCATAATTGCTAAGTGGTGTTATCGGACAGGGCAGACAATTGCATTTACTTTTTGCAGTACTTTACAGCACAAATGCATTTTTTTTCTCAAAATGCATGTGACAGTAAATTTTGTTGATAAAGCTTTTGGTATGAAGGAAGGGACAATGTGAAGATAAACAGCATGCAATCTCATTATTTCAAAGGTGAAATTCATTCAAATTTTATTGCGGCTCATGTCCACAGGTGGTTGTCCAAATCACTTTCATCCTGGTCAATGTTCGTCTTTCCAGATGACATCCTTTCTGAAGATGGGTATGAATTTGGAGGAGGAATAGGCCTTTTGAGCCTGCTCCGCCATTCAAAAAGATTATGGCTGATTTTAATGTCGACTCCACATTCCTGCCTCCGCCCAATAACCTTTCACCTGCCTTGCTGACCATGAACCTCTCTACCTCTGCCTTAAAACTATTCACAGACTCTACCTTATTATGGGCCAGGGTTTAGAGAACCCCAAAGTGTATCATGGAGTTCACCTGACCCACAATTTTTAATAGATTGGGGTACAGCAGAAATCGCAAAGTATTTTTTAAAGCAAAACAAAGTTCATTCTGCGAACTCAAGTTAACCTTTTTAAAATATACAGTGAACATCTCAGCAACCATTAATTCAAATACAACCCCCAAAGAATACAACACTAAGTAATCCTTAATAAATTCCCAAACAACATCCAGAAGACAAAATACCCTTTTAACACAGAGATCAGGTTTAAATTCTCTAATGAGACCAGTTATCACTTTGAAGTCACCCAAATGAACACTCTTTAGCTTGTAGAGAGATCCATGCACATCTGCTGGCTTTCACTGAAGCTTTTCTCTCTGAAAACTAAGCTAAAACCTCACTCTATAGCAGCCTGCTCAAAAATGAAAGTAAAGCAGACAGACAGCCTAGCTCCACCCACTCTCTGACATCACTGCAGTAATACACACCCATTTCTTAAAAGTACACCCACTACAGTTATTCTATAAAAAACACCCATTTCTTAAAGGTACTCTCAAATGACACCGCCCCCAAGAAAAAAAAACCCATGAACTTCAAGATGGTTTCATTTTTCAGCTTTTCACTATCCTTTATGAAATGCACACAGTAAATATACTTTTTCATTTCAAAAAAACAACACACGCAAACAGGTATAATAATATAGTCCATTTTTTTTCTACTTCCTCCAACTGGAATCCCTCTCGATTGACAGTCTCTTTGAACAAGAAAGTCTCTACATGGTCCATCCATTTCTCTATGCCGCGGCATGTCTCTTTAAAGTCAGATACTTTAGTTCAATCTGATCACAGAGTCCCTTGAAATTCTCCAACACAGGAGCATTGGTTATCACAGCTTTCAGGCAATCAAATGCCTGTTGAAAATCCGTTGTCCGCTGAAATATTCGACGTTTCTTCAGCAAGTCCATTAGTGGAGCAACCACGCTACAAAAAGTTTTCACACATGTTCGATCAAATCCACTCATTCCAAGAAATCGCATTATTTTCCTTCGTGTTGAGGGTATTGGAAACTCCTCAATAACTGTTGGTTTCACATCCCGTGTGACCATTCGACCCTGTCGAATTGTATGGCCAAGGAAAATGACTTGGGCTTTTCCAAATTCACTTTTAGCTAGGTTTATCATCAAACCTGCCTCCTGAAGTCGATCGAATAACTCCATCAGATGTTTCAAATGTTCTGTCCATGTCTGGCTGAAAATTACCAGATCGTCAATGTATACCACACAATTGGGTAATCCTGAAACGACTTTGTTAATTAACCATTGAAATGTGGCTGTGGCGTTTTTTCATGCCAAATGGCATAACTTTGAATTGGTATATACCATCTGGAGTCACAAAAGCTGAAATCTTCTTCGCCCTTTTGGATAAAGGTACCTGTCAGTAGCCTTTAAGTAAATCCAGTTTGGAAATAAAAATTGATTGTCCCACTTTCTCAATGCAATCCTCCAAACGTGAGATAGGATAAGAGTCCGTTCTTGTAACTGCATTAACCTTTCTATAGTCCACACGCAACCTTTGGGTGCTGTCTGGTTTAGGTACCATCACTATGGGTAAGCTCCATTGGCTGCAACCCACTTCAATTATGCCATTTTTAAGCATACTCTCAATCTCTTTGTTCACCTGTGCCAATTTTAAAGGGTTAAGTCTGTATGGATGTTGTTTGATTGGAACAGCATTTCCCACATCTACATCATCTATAGCCATTTTAGTACTTCCCAATTTATCTCTACAAACTTGCCCGTGAAATCAATAACTCTTTCAGGTCAGTCCGTTTTTCCACTGGAAGGTAACTCAACAATTTATCCCAATTTTTAAGAACATCCTCATTTTACAATTTAATTTGAGTTATGTCAAATTCACAGTCATCTGGATTTGGTTTGTCACTTTGAGTTAGAATCATTAAAACCTCCTTTTCTCTCCCTCCCTTTCAAAGTACCTTTTAAGCATATTCACACTCGGTGAGTTTTCCTTCTATCTGGTGTTTTTACCACATAATTCACCTCACGTAATTTCCTTTCAATCTGATAAGGTCCACAAAACCTAGCTTTTAAAGGATCTGTCTGTCAGACATAACCAGCAGACAGACGGTGAGACATGAGGGGATGCACCTGAGACATCAGGAGATGCACATGCGGCACATCATCTCTCACCACCCAGCATCAGCACAGGTACATTCACACCGGTGGCCAGTACCATGTCGGGAGAGTTGTTTGGGCATAGTAGTGACTGCACTTCATGCTCACATGGGCGATTGAAGGACTGCAGGGTACACAGGCCATGCTGAGTCCGAGGAAGATGATGAGGCGTCCTTAATGCAGCAGATGCTGGATGTGCAGCAGGATGCCTGGGGAGATCTGTTGAAAATCTATGAGGATTCCTGGGCCATGGTCTCTAACATGGAGGAGTCCTTGTGCATCATAAGTGCTGCAGTGACCCTGAGATCCAAACACGCAGCCTCATCCATTGAAAGATTGGCAACGCTCATGGAGAGGCAGCTCTAAGAGTGCACTGATGAGCTACTGGGGTTGCGTTTGGGCTTGCAAGCCCACACAGAGGAGGCCAATGCCTGTGTGGGACAAGGAGGTACCAACCAATGGCAACCATGGTTGACCGTTCTTCATTGGTGACCAAAGAGGTGAGAACTCACCACAGATTGGCGGAGGAGGCGGCCGCCATCTCTGTGAATGCTTCTCATGGAGCCCTGTACGAGGGTGCCAGCTCCTCAATTCTCTGCCAGGCATCCCAGGAGTCATTGGTGACTGAGGTGTAGTGATACAATGGCTGTGTTGTAATTTGCCGACTGACCACTAGCAGTCTCATTAGCATATAAGTGAATGTTAGAGTCAGGTGACCTCAGACTGACTAGGGAGTTGGGAGATTATAATAATAAATAATAATTATTATTATTAGGTTGCTTGTGCATGTTCATACTGTTATTCATCTGTTGTTTTGTATATATTTGACCCACAGTTAATGTTAATCAATCAGTTATAGCTTTAGCTACAAGTGTTCCTGTAATATAAATCAGGCCATCTGACAAGAACATTACATGGTACCAGGTTTGAAACATTGAGAAAAAACAAGCCTGCTATGAGGTCCACAGAGATTTGAAGATTTTGCAGACTGCAGGAATGAACTACATGAAGTTGTTGAAGCTGCCAATAAATCTCAGACTTCATGGTAATGTGGGCAGCAACTGACGTGTGTTTAAACAGCAATTTAATCTGTTTCTTACTGCAGTAAATTTAGGAGATAAATCAGATTTGCGTAAGGTAGCGATGCACCTAACAACAACAGGGGCTGAAGCAATTGCTGGGTTTGATATGTTTAAATTTGAAAACGAGGAAGATACTAAAAATTTTAACAAAGTAATTCGAAGATTTGATGCACATTGTTCCCCAAGAAAGAATGAAATTCATGAACACTATGTGTTTAGATCATGTTTACAGAAGTCAGAAGAGTCCATAGATCATTTCATCATTGATTTAGAGTTAAAAGTGAAAACCTGTAATTTTTCTGTGGTGGAATCTTCCATGATTCAGGACCAAATTGTGTTTGGTGTGAATGGAAATAAGCTGAGAGAGCATTGCTGAGGGAATTGGAGCTGTCCTTGGAACAAACAGTTAAGATTTGTCAGGGTCACAAGCTCGAAGCATCGCACCTGACTCTAAAATGTTTCTCAGTAATGGTGGCGTCTTCTTGGAGGAAACCACTCTGGTTGTCGCCCTTTTTCCAAAAAGGCGGCAAACTTCCAAAAAAGGCGGGAAAGGTCCTGCAGCTCCTCACACACCAACAAACAGGTTAAAGAGCAGGACAAAGTATTTCTGTGTAAAAGATGACTTGGTCAAAGGCAGAAATTAAGGCAGTGCTCAGCGTTAGGCAAGTTTTGTTCCAGATGCAAAGGAAAAAATCACTTGCTCAGAATTGTTCCTCCAATCTGAATCCCAAATCAGTCAGCACAGTGGAAGACACAGTCTCCAATAATGAAGCAACATTGTTTGTTGGAGTAATAACAGAGATAAAATAATTTTTTGGAGACATCAAAATACTTCTCCAGCACTTAAAGAAAATGCAAATTGATGCTCCAATTAAAATAAATGTGGTTGATGAGGACAAATGGCTGCTACCACTTGAAGTGAATGGTACAGTGGTCCAATTGAAGTTTGACACTGGTGCCAAAGCCAATTTAATCAGCAAGACCGATTTAAAAAAGCTAAAAATTCCAGCCGATTAGAAGAAATCATAATGTATCTCTGAGAGATTATAATGGTTCAAGCATTGAGTGTGGTGGGGAAGAACATAATTTATTCCATCCCATTCCGTATTGTGCCCAAGGGCTTGGATTCATTATTAGGTGATCAGTCCTGTGAAGAATTAGATCTATTCACCTACAAGGTACAACTGAAAGCGGATGCAAAACCTGTGATACATGCACCAAGAAGAGTACCTGCACCTCTTTGGGATCACCTCAAAAAGGAGCTAGACAGAATGACAACATTAAAAGTAATCAGAAAGATAGAAGAACCTCCCTATTGGGTAAATTCCTTGGTATGTGTAAAGAAAAAGAATGGCGACATTCGCGTATGTATGGGTCCCAAAGATCTTAGCGAGAATACCAAACGAGAACACTACTAAATACAAAAGCGTGAGGAAATCACACCTGAGATGGCTGGTGCACAATTCTTTATGAAACTTGGCGCATCTCAAGGTTTCTGGCAGCTAAAACTGGAGGAACAAAGTGCAAAATACTGCACTTTTAATATGCCATTTGGACGGTACTGCTCTTTGAGAATGCCGCTTGGCATAATTTTGGCATCAGAAGCTTTTCACCATGCCATGGAGCACATTATCAAAGGCATCGAAGGTGTACACCGTTTAGGGCTCAATCATAGAAGAGCACAATACAATGTTGCTTAAAGTTCTAACAAGCGCCAGGTGAAATGGGCTGAAGTTCAACAAGCAAAAGTGCCAATTGAGAGTAACTGAGGTCACATTCCTAAGTGACAAGCTGTAATTTTCTTTACTCCACAACAGACTGGTATTGGGTGTCACAGATAACTGTGGGTGTCCCTTTCTTGCAGGTTTTCAAACCACAACCAGGAGGCATTGCACTGGGACAGTATTCAAGAGAGAGGGAACACGTCTCACTGTTTATGCCTAACCAATGGGTTTGTCCTTATGCCGCGCCAGTTACCTTGACTGCCACTTATGCCTGTGTTAGTCTGTCTCCTGTTGGTGGTGAAATGCAACTTCACAAGAGAGAGAGAGAGAGAGAGAGAGAGAGAGAGAGGGACCACTTTTTATCCCTAACCAGTAGCCTCTCTTGAGGGAGTGTGTTCGAAGCACTCAGATTCCTTTTGGGTCCTCGACTACGGAATTATGTCCTGGCAATTATTGTGACTCAACCAGAGCAGACAGTGAAAGAAAGGTGAGACTACAACAATGGTAGATTTAAAAATAAATAATTTATTCAAAAAAATTAGGCCCTCCACAACTCAGACTATACCACACAAACACCGGTTATAAAAATACAATGAGACGCAAGAAACTAAACGGCATATCGAAAATTCTTACTTTTACACAAATTTACTTAAACACACACAAACATATATATATATATATATATACACTCATCCTCCCCAACCTCGGCAATCTATCCTAAGTGGGGGTTTCCGTGGGCTGAGAGAGTATATTCAGCGTTCCCAGGAAGAATAGTTAAACCGGCATGGATGTCTCTGGCTCTTCTTCAAAAACTGACTGGTCTGCTTGGCTGCTGGGCCTTGATCCTGATGTTCCTTCGATCTTGTAGTCTGATAGAAGCCTTGTAGCAAGTGAAGAGAGAGCAAAGCAAGAGAGCGAGAGCGTCTGAGTCCCGTATTTTTAAGGGCAAAAACCTAAATGGAGTTGACTGGCCCCTCCCACAGGTGAGTTCCAGGACAAAGGCCTGCTAATTGCTGGCAGGATGAAAATTGGTTTGGTCGGTTTTTCTGCAAAAAGTTCCATAATATCTCCGGAGACAGCTGATCTCTTGCAAATGGTTCAAGTGGACGTTGGGGACAACTTTAATCACTTTCCCATGCGTATAGTGTGATTTCATCTGGCCAGGGCAAAACTGATTTACATCCCATTGTTTCTCTTGGAGTGAATTTGGGCCATTTAGATCTTCTTACATAATTTTTCCGTTGGCCCTGTCATAACTCATGGCCCTGCTTTGTTCCTGTCTGATATGAGTCTTCAGGATGTATATTCTGCTGTCTGCCTGCAGACCTGGAATCTGTTTTCTGTACAGCATTTGTCCTTTTAAAATGGAATGTATCCTTTCCAATTTTGCCCAGTTTTGTGCAGTTTATTTTTGTTCAGCTGATGAGTTGTTATAACTTACAAAGCTCTCATTGCATGGCATTGAACCTGACGAGGATAAAATCCAAGCAATCCTCAACATGCCAAAACCACACGACAAGAAAGCCACCTTAAGAGTGATGGCTATGATCAATTTTATAAGGAAACTGGTTAAACCCACGCAGACACTGGGAGAATGTGCAAATTCACACGGACAGTGACCAGAGCCGGGATCGAACCTGGGACCTCAGCGCCGTGAGGCAGCTGTGCTAACCACAAGGCCACCGTGCTGCCCGTTCTCACATTTTTTGACCAATCTAAACAGATTAAAGTGTCAACAGATGAGTCCAAAGATGGTCTAGGAGCAGTTCTTCTGCAACTCCAGCATGTCGATTGGGAACCAGTCATATATGAATCACAATCCATGATGACAACAGAGCAGAGGTATGTTTAAATCAAAAATGAATGCCTGGGATTAGTTGTAGGCTTGGAGAAATCCCAGGGCTACGTGTATGGCCTTCCAACTTTCACAATTGAGACAGATCATCGTCCTTTGGTTAACATCATCAAGAAGAATCTCAACCAGATGTCTCTACACATTCAGAGGTTGATGATGAAGTTGCAAAGCTATAACTTCAATCTCATCAATATGTCAGGCAAATATTTGTTCTTAGCAGATGCATTATCGAGAGCGCCGATACAAAATATTAGTAGTGAAATTGCTGAAGATATAGATCTGCATGTCAATCTTATTTTTGCACTACTACCAGTATCAGATACGAACTATGTGACATCCAAGAAGAGATGAGGAAGGATCAAACTCTTGAAGAGATGATGATGCCCAGAGGTCAATGTGTGGAGTTCTACAATATAAGACCTGAACTCCATATTATTAATGGAGTGATAATTTGTTTGAACACTATAGTTATACCTCAATCTCTTTGCAAGGATGTATTTAAGAGGATACATGAAGGACATCTTGGAATTCAGAAGTCACAGCTCGTGACTCTGTTTACTGGCCAGGTATAAACCAGAATATTGACAGGATGGTCAGCTGTTGTGAGACATGCCAGACACATTATTGCTAGCAAACAAGAGAACCTATGCAAATATCTGATTTACCTACGGTACCATGGCAGAAAGTAGCTGTGGATCTCTTTCACCTACGAGGGAACGATTAATTAATTATCATGGACTATTTTTAAAACTATCCCGAATTGTCTCGATTGTCAGGCATCATAATGGCAAGCAGTGTAATACTGCACACCTAGTCAATTATTGCTAGACACGGAATTCTTAAAGTCGTTGTGTGTGACAATGGTTCTTGTTTTAGCTGTAAAGTGTGGCAACACTTCGCATTCACATATGATTTCAATCACGTCACGTCAAGGCCATTGCACCCACAAGTCAATGGTAAAGCCGAAAAAGGTGTACCTATTGTCAAGCAATTATTGTGAAGGCAATGGACAGCCAATCTGATCCATATCTCGAACTATTGAGTTACAGAGCATCACCATATTCACATGATAGATCGCCAGCAAAGTTACTCATGAATAGAAAGTTGTGTTCCACACTTCCATATTTGGAAAAGAAGTAGGAGAATGCAGTGGTACTGCAGGAAATGTAAAACATTAAAGCAAAACAAAAGCAGTTATGTGATAGAGGGCGGGATTCTCTTTGCCTGACGCCAATATCGCAATCGGGCAGCGAATCCCTGTTTACAACTGGATCGGGGTGTTTTTTCGGATGCTCCGCCACCTCCAAAATGGCGCCAGCAAGGAGTACACCGCACGCTGTTGGGACGGCCTTAACCCCTCCCCCCGCCGATGTTCCTTCCCCATGGGTCGAGTTCCAGATGGCGTGGGGGACGTGTGCTCTCAGTTTTCGGGAACCCTGCGTGATGGCTGTGGACTGTGTCCAGCACCGCCACAGTTGGGGGGGGGTAGCCGTGCTCCTGGCCGGGGGTCTTCGGCGAGGGCTGGGGAGACTGGTGGGGCTGGCCTGGGGTGGCGAGAGAGTGTCCAGGGGGGCACTATCTGGCAGGTCGGGTCCGCGCGCAGCCGGTGCCATGTTGTACGGCACGACCGCTGCAGGAAATTCTCCAGGCGTTTATATCGGGAAGGCCTTGTGTTTTACGTGACGTGGCTGCTAGCCCTTCACCGGTTGGAGCATCAGTGCAGGGCGGCACCGACACTTTCTCAGGACATAGTCTCAAAATCGGAGAATCCAGCCCAGTGTGTCCAAAACTTTACCACCTCTGAGCAGTGATGACATTGTGAGAATAGGATTGCAGCAATTGGTCAAGAAAAGCCATTGTACTTGGAGAAGTGGCACCTCGTTCCTACAATGTACAGACAGAGGATGGGTTGGTTTTAAGAAGAAATCGTCTCTTGAAAACCAGAGAAGACTTTCACAGCAACGTGATGGATGATGAATCTACATCAGAAACAACGTCAGCTGTAGTGTCAGGTAGTTCAGCAGTTCCTGAGCATGCGAATGTCATGGAGAAAATTGAATCTACAAGTTCTGAGCAGCAAGGTCAAACTTTGAGATCAACCAGAGCAGATGGAAACCTGATTGACAAAATTTGTGGATTTGGACGATTTGTACATACCGGGCGGGATTCTCCCATTTGACGGCAGAGTGTCCACACCGTCGGAAATGCCGTTGCGTTTCATGATGGCTTGAACAGGCCGCTGGGAGTACCGATTCTGACCCCTATAGGATGCCGGTATGGCACTGGAGCGATTCACGCCGCTACAGCCTCCCATCCCGGCGTGAACTGTGTGCCGCGGGATCCGCGCATGTGCAGTGGCGCCGGCGCCAACCCACTCATGCGCGGTGGCCTCTCTCAACACGTCGGCTCCGATGCAACATGTTCAGGGGCTGGGGCGGAAGAAAATAGGCCCGGGGAGCGAGAGTCCGGCCCGCCAATTGGTGAGTCCCGATCGCGGCTCCCCCCGGGATCGGAGCCCTCCCCCCCCCCCCCCCCCCCCCAGGCCACCCCCCAACGCTGCGCGCAGAGTTCCCACCGGCTGCGACCTGGTGTGGATGGCGCCGGCAGGACTCTGCCTTTTTAGAGCGGGCACTCGGCCCATCCCAGGCTGAGAATCGGCGGCCCGGCCACGTACAGCAGCCCGAGACCGGCGCCGCACAAAACGTGCCAGCGCCAATGGCGCCGATTCTCCGCGTGCCGGCATCGGGGCGGTGTGGCCCGGTTGCGGGGATTCTCCGGCCCAGTCCCGGGCTGGGAGAATCCCACCCACTATGCTTGCTGTTCTTGTGTGCATGTATAAATATATATGTATATATATACATACAATATATTATATGTATATGTATATATATTTGTTTAACCAGTTTTGAAAATGAATACTGTTGGACTCACAGGCTAATGATATCACATGTAAATATACTGATGATAATGTATTAATTTATTCCTTCAAAGGAAAGGGGATGTAGTGATACCATGGTTACATTGTAATTCACTGACTGACCACTATGAGTCTCATTAGTATATAAGTGAATGTTAGAGTCAGGTGACCTCAGGCTGACGAGGGAGCTGGGAGAGATGTTGCTTGTCCATGTTCGCACTGTTATTCCTCTATTGTTTTATATATTTGGCCCATAGTTAATGTTAATAAATTGTTTATAGCTTTAGCTGCAAGTGTTCTTGTAATATAAATTAGGCCATCCAACAAGAACATCACATGAGGGTTGTCCGGTTCAAGAAGCGAACCCTCCTAGGCGATGCTTGCTCAGGCCCTGCTGACCAGAGGACGATGGCCAAGGCCATCTGTGACAACAGGGCAACAAGTACGGCAACCCGACTCGAATGCCACTTGTCTTGATATGCAGGCATGCAGATAATAATATGCAGACAGGCACAAACAGGCAGCTAATGAACACAGAGAACAGGACATGACCAATGAGCAGGCAGGACACTCAGGGGTGGTATCTCACTATAAAAGGCACGAGGTACTCACACTCCGCCTCTTTCAATTGATGAACATCTACAGAGTGAGTCAGGGTGTATGTACAGTATCACACCTCCAGCACGTGGCTAAGAGCTAGTCAGGTTCAGCCAGACAGAGTAACCACACTTAGGTTAGCAGAGAGTCGAACTCATAGATAACTGTGCTAACTGTGCTACTGGTTCGATAAATCAGATTGAACTAACTTCAAAGTCTGGAGTACCTTTTGGTTAAAGCTGTATCCAGTTGCAGCCTGTGTTATCCCAGAGTACATAACACATCACCACTGTCAGCAAGGGGAGGGCACCCGGAATTATGACCCTAAAACGTAAACTGAAGATAGACTAGGCACAAGCAGGGGTACACAATAAGTGCTATTAATTAGTTTGAAATCAAGATGTTTATGATCCGTGTGGATCAACCTTCTTTTTGTATATCTCTGAATTCATCACTTGAAATTTCATACTGCACTCAAGCCAGATGTGTTCTGTTTGCAGCATTGGTGTCAGACTAATCATTTCCTGACAGAGATGTCGGGGTATCAAATATTATTTGTTGGGAGTGGCCTACTTGAAAGGTGAGTGTTGTATGTCTGGGTTGATGGTGGTGCCCACTGGCACTGCGGGAAGGAAGGGCATGCCAGCCTATCAGGGCAGCAAGGTGGCACAGTGGTTAACATTGCTGCCTCACAGCGCCAGGGACCCGGGTTAGATTCTGACCTTGGGTGACTTATTTGGAGTTTGCACATACTCTCCATGTCTGCATGGGTTTCCTCCGGATGCTCCGGTTTCCTCCCAGAGTCCAAAGATGTACAGGTTAGGTGAATTGGCCATGCTAAAATTTCCCAAAGGTTAGGTGGGGTTATGGGGATAGGGGCTGGGGATTGAGCCTAGGTAGGGTGCTCTATTGGAGCAAAGTGCAAACTTGATGGGCCGAAAGGCCTCCTCCTGCACCTTAGGGATTCAATGATCTGAAGAACTGCTGAATCAGTGCACCCCTGGTGTACCTGACCCCCTGGAGATTCCACACTGCATCCTCTCATTTTTGCCCTCAGGCTGACTGGCATCAGCATTGCAGCCCTCGTCTGTGTTCACATCTGTGGCTGGAGCTGCTGCATCATCATCCTCCTGTTCAAGAGGCTTCCCCTTGGAGAAAACAAGATTGCGGAGATCGCAACAGACTACCACAATGAGCGACAATTGCTCGGGCGGGTACTGCAGGACAACCCCAGATTGGTCAAGGCATCTGTACCTTATCTGCAGCAGGCCAATGGCCCTTTCCAGCAGTAGATACATGGCAATGGCTGTGGGCTGGATTCTCCGATTCTGAGGCTATGTCCCCAGGCCGGCGAGGGACAACGGCGTTTTATGCCAGAAGAAATGGCGATTTCGGCATCGGCGTCGGCGACCGGAGAATCCAGCCCTGTATCCCTCCTCTACATCTGTCCTGGGTCACCTGAGAGGCATCGACAGCCAAATTTTCAATGCGTAACTGCTGTTGCCAATCAACCACCCGTTTAGACGAAATGGAGCAGCGAAGACCCTGGGCAACTGTGAATAACAAACGACGTATCAATCATGGGTGATGTAAAATTTTACCCATCGTTTTCTCAATGATGTGTAAATTGTAAATTGTAATGGTTAGATAAATTCAAATCTATCTGAGGTAGGTAATAAAGCAATTTTAATTAATCTTACTTAATCAACTCAATTTTAATTGCAAAGTAAAAAACCTCACCATCAATCTTTCTTCAATTATTGAGATTCTCTTTTGACCGAAAACAGGATTTCATTGGCAAAGCTTCCTCTAACAAGTCAGGATGGCAAACAATTCGACAAGTTTTAACTCTCTTAGGGTCTGTCGGAGACTTAAATCATGTTCTCCTGAAAAGGCTGCTCATTCGGAATGCTGCATTCATGGACAGGAAACTGGAAAAAATGTGTTTTAACACATTCTTTCCACAGAGGGAATACAATGAAGGTTTACCAGACTGATTGCTTGGCTTGATGGGCCTATTTTCTGTGTATCTATGACAGGCATTCTTCTCTCATCTCTGTCCTTCAACTCTCCTCTTTCTCTCTTAGACGGGCAGCATGGTAGACGCAGGCTTGGAGGGCCGAAGGGCCTGTTCCTGTACTTTTCTTTGTTCTCTATTCTACCCTAAGTTTTCTTGTCTCTCCTTTTTTATTGAGAAACTATATTAATTGCTCATCTTCACATTTACCTATCAAGCTGCAGGCAGCCCACCCTCCATCCTTTGGAATCCTGACCGTGTTGGAAGTCCCACAGTCTCTTGTTCCAACACACCTATTCCCCAATAACTCAAAAACTGTCCTTTACCCTTTTATCTTCCTTCCTCTTAAAATTTGTAAGCTTTTAAATCAGGGTTTGCCACCATTTGACCAGCAATCTATCATTCTCTTTATCTTCTAACCTAAAACTTGTTGGTGCCCTGCATTTTTATTTTTTGTGTGATGAATGTAAGAAATTGGTATATATATTGTATTATATGTATTTGTTGCAGTAATGTTTAAAAGCCTGGGTTAGGGTGTGTATATATATCTGCTGCAGTAAAATATTTTTAAAATACTGGTTTAAAAGACAGACTTTGAGGCTGCGAAAGGTGCAATTAAGATGTCGTACAAATACGATCATTATTCTGTCAAGCCATGTCGATGTTTACAAAGAGAGACCTAATGGATTTTTGTCATGTTTCCTGGGAAGTAGATAATTAGAGACATTGGGCTGGATTCTCCGTTTTTGAGGCTAAGTGTTGGCGCCAATGGAGAATCCATGGCGTTCCACGACGGGAAAATTAGCGCAAAATCCTCACCGATTCCAGTACCAGTGAGGGGCTAGCACTGGCGCTGCGTAGAACACCCGCAAAGCGCACAGAAAATAGCTTGAGAATCGGCGGGACCAGGGCCGTACATGTGCAGGGCTGACGAGCTGCAGCCGCGCACGCCTACACCCGCACCAGTCACGCTGGAAAACATGGTGCCAGCCGTGCTGGACCGTGTATCCGCTGACCCTGAGTCCACAGCCCACCTCCAGGCCACCCCCACAACTATCCGCCAGCCCTAGCAGAAGCCCCTACAGCCAGTGGCACAGATCGCAGCAGGTATGGCGGCACTGGACACTGTCTGAAGCCGGCATACAAGGCTCCCGACCGCTGGGCCCACAAATGGCCCACGGAATTGGGATCAGGGCCAATTGGAGGCGGAGCGTTGCGAGTGGGCTGGCTGATGATGCACCAATGGTGTTGTGACTGCGTGTGGCATGTGTCCCAATGATGCCAATTTGGAGGGGGCAGAGAATCGCCAATCAGCGTCAAACCGGTGCCTGTCCCGATTTCGGTGTCGGGGGCCATTCTCTGTCCGATTGCCGTTCTTGATTTCGGCATTGGGCTACGGAGAATCCCACCCATTGTGTTTAAACTTCATTTTAGGTTATGGGATTTGAATGGGGCAAAGCTGTTGTAAGTAATGGGAGGTGCCAGGGCTGTAGCAGGGAGTAATTTTAGTTAGAGTTTGGAAGCCATGAGCTGAACAACAGTTTTTGCAAAAGGCTATCAGATTCATCATTAGTCGGACAGAGTGGGATTTGGAGGCTGTTTACTGAAAGGATTTCACTCTCTTTCTTCATGCACTCCTTCCGGAAATTGGCAAGTAATCCTGTGTTTTGCTAATTTTATTTAAAAATGAGTTTTGACCTGTGATGAGATTTTCTTGATTGGAGATAAAGACGGTATCGTTTGGGAGAAGAAGTGTTTCATTTTGTTGTTCAGCATTGTTTAACAAGTAATTGTGAGATATATATCTGTGATGTAATGTAGTGAAATACTGTGTTAAATAATATTTGTTTTAACATATCGTATCCCTATTTGTGCGTGGAATCACTCCTAGAGTAAAGTATCCTTTCCTCACTGTTTTATAAATTTTAAAAATGTGATTGAGGTTCCTGTCCAGTGTCTTAGCAAATTTGGGGATCTGGGGCGAAATTCTCCTACCCGCCCTGCCACATTTCTGCCCCAACCGGCCGGCGGGAGTCTCCGTAACACCGGCCGGTCAATGGGGTTTCCCATTGTGGGGCAGCCTCACGCTGTCGGGAAACCCCCGGGCGCCGGCAAAACGGAGACTCCCGCCGGCGGAGAATGACGCCTGGTCTGAGATCATAATGTTTGCCCTCTACCTCGGTTTTGGAATACAAAAAGCGAATGTTATTTTAGCTTCTTTAAGCTGCAGTTCATTTGTAGCCCTGAAACAGACGTTTTCAAGTTCAAGTCCCAGTCTAGCACAAACGTCAAGGCTGACACTCCAGTACATGGGGAATGCTGCACTTTCTATGGTGTCTTTCAGATGAGATGTTAAACTGGGGCCCCATTTTCCCTGTAAGGTTGACATAGAATATCCCATTGCATTATTCAAAGAAGAGTAGGATGCTTATCCCGCGTGCCCAGGTGTTCTTCAATTAAAATCAGAAAAACAGCTTACCTGAACACTATCATATTGCTGTGGGAGCTTGCTGTGCATCAATTGGCTGCCAGATTTTCTATATTACAACAGTGATTATACTTCAAAAGACATTTATTGGCTGTAAAGTTTGTTGAGACAGCCAGTGGTTGTAGAAGGTGCTATACATTGGCAAGTTATTTTTATCTTCCTTGCACAGATACCCCTATAATTTCATTCAGAAAGCCATCAGTTAAACTCAAAGCTGCAGGGATTCGGGAATGGGTGAGTAACTGGCTGGAGAGCAGGAAATAACCGGCACAGAAAATGATTTGGAAGCACATTGCAGGCAGATGAGGCGGCTTCTTTAATGTTTCTGATTGAAGATCTTCCATTAGAAGGGACAATGTGATGGGATAAGGCAATAATGAGAAACTATAGAAATAGAGAACCATTGAATATGTCAACGAATATAGGAAAATAGCAGGGAATCATATCTCTGTCATTTTATTATCTCACATCCCCCTACCTACACACAACACAAGATTCTTGTTGTCCTCTCTGCCCCTTTATCCTCACTCTTTTCTTTTTTAACAACTGGTCATCTGTAACATCTCCCAGATCTGCGGGAGGTCATTTAACTGAGATGTTAACCCCTCCTTCCCCTTGCCACAGATGCTGTCTGAACTGATTGGTGTTTCCAGCTTTGTTCAATTTCTTATAGATTTCCAGGATATACAGGTTTCTTTTAATTTGTAACATTTTATTGTTAAACAATCAGTACTTTTTGGTGGAGTGCAGGGGTGGAACTACTGAATGGGGTTCTGGGGTGGGGATCCAGAGATTTGTGCTGGAGTCACTGCTATTTCCAATTTACGACGTATGAGGAGAGATTGAGTCAGTTGTATTCACTGGAGTTCAGAGGAATGAAGGGGTATCTCAAATAAACTTAAATATTCTAACAAGACGAGGCAGGGTAGTTGCAAGAAGGATGTTCCCGATGGTGGGGGTTTCCAGAACCAGGTGTCACAGTCACAGATATGGGGTAGACCATTTAGGACAGAGATGAGGAGAAATATCTTCACCCAGGGAGTGGTGAGCCTGTGGAATTTGCTATCACTGAAAGCAGTTGAGGCCAAAACATTGTGGGCTGGATTTTCCGTTTCTGGGGCTAAGTGCTGGCTCGAATGGAGAATCCGCAGGAGGTTTACGCAAAAAAAATTGGTGTGAACCCTTGACCGATTCCGGGACCAGTGACAGGTTAGTAGCGGCGGCGGGTGAACCTCCCGGCTCCCCGCCGAAAATGGCCGGAGAATAGCTGGGTCCCTGACCGCGCATGTGCATGGCTGACGACATGCAGTGGTCGCGTCGTACAACATGGCGCCGGCCATGCACGGACCCGACCCGCCATCTGCGACCCCACAGTCCACCCCTGACCACCCCGCTGGCCACCAGTCCCCCCAGCTCTCGCGGAAGTCCCCCCCTTCCCCCGGCCAGCGGCACGGATCCCACACCAGGTTCCCAACGGCTGAGATCACACGTGTCCCGCGCCGTCAGGAACACAGCCCATCGGGGGCGGAGCATCACGGGAGGGCCGGCCGATGACGCACCAATGCTGTTCCAATGGCGCCTAGCTGCGACGCGATGAAACCATTTCCGAGGAGGCGGAACATGGCTAACCAACGTCAAACTGGTGCCGGCCCAGATTTGGGTGTCAGAGCCGATTCTCCTCCTGATCTTCGATTATGATAACGGCGTCGGCAACAGAGAATCCCGCCATGTATATTTTCAAGAAGAGTTAGATATAGCACTAGGGGCGAAGGGGCTAAAAGGATTTGGGCGGGAAGGCGGTATCAGGCTATTGATTTGGATGATCAGCCATGGTCATAATGAATGGCAGAACAGGCTCGAAGGGCTGAATGGCCCTTCCTGCTCTTATTTTTTATGTTTCTATGTTAATATGGAATCTAAAAGTCAATGCAATTCGGCCAAATTTGTTGATAATAACTACCTAAGAGAGGCAGTAGTATTGGGTATCACTGTTCAGAAATTAATGAGTGAGGTCGGCAAAATTAATAGGTGGGCAGAACAATAAATTGAAATTTAATGAAGACTAGTAAAAATTATGGTATTCCAGAATACAAAATTGATGTATGAAGGTTTTGGAATGCTGTTGAATAGCTCGGCATCGAAGTAAACTTGAAGCCTCTCTGCGCAACCAATACAGAGCAGCAATAAACACAGCAGAATTTCAAGCAACATAGCCAGAATAGTAAAATATAAATTAGAGGAATTCAGAATCCAGCAGACCAATCGAGTACTGTTGCAGTTAGGGTCACCAAGAAACAAAGGCCATTCATCCACTGGAGAAAATGCCATTCAAAGCACAAGTGTGTCAATAGTCAGAGATATGAGGAAAAACTCGAGGCGGGTATAGAGTGAGATATGCCCAAGATAGGAGGATGGGAAGGGTAAATTGTGAATATTACTTTTTAAACTGTGAAGGTAAGAAAATGATCTTTGAAATCTTAAACACACATAAATCCCTTCAATCCCAGGCCTTAATGCTGGATCCAGTGAATTCCTCTTTCTCCACCTGTCGATTCTTTCTTGCTTGGGAGAGGTACACAACTACAGTCTGTGACACAAGAAGAGTCATATGGACTGGAAAAGTTAACTCTATTTTCTCTCTCCACAGATGTTGCCAGAGCTGCTGGGTTTTTCACACCCTTTTCTGATGTTTGGTTACGCTGGGGTGATGCTAGCGGAGAGTCTGCCTGGAACTCTGCTCCTTTGGATTTACCAGTCGCTACAGATTTGGCCAGCTCTTGTTGCTCTTTACTCCACATCTACTGAGAGTGGAGCAACCCTTTTAAAAATTGTTGAGTATGGGTGTAAAATAATTTCAAGGCCATGGAGGGGGGCGGGGTGGGGGGGAGGGGGGGGGGGGGGAGGTAGGGATCACTGGATCAACATGTAGCTCTAGTCAGAGTGATCAACCATCTGAACCTTCAGCGACAAGGTAGTTTTGGCAATGAACATTACCGGATTGAAACTTTGCTATTCAACACTGCCTTCTGTTCTGTGTCTCTGCCTCCTCCTTATATGATACTGCCTACTGCCTCAGTTGAGTGCTTCTTTGGACCTCTGCTGCCTGTAATAACTAATCTTTATTGTCTCTGCTCCAAGGCCCAGAGTAATTATAGCATACCATTTGCTATCAGATTACTGTCGTCTTTTACCTGAGTAATGCAGTTGTTTTTTCTTATTAACATGAACCATTTCTCAAATATAAGCATCAGATTGGAACCTTCTTAACCTTTTCTCTTTTAGTCCTGAACCTGCATTTCTTTCACATTTTCATTCTCTTTGTTCTGAATTTTAAGTTAAGAATGGCACGGTTAGTTGTAGAGTAAAGAACTCTCTGTTTTTTCCAACAATAGGCCTCCACCCAGATTGTAGGTGAACACCTCAGAGTGACCACTGCAACATTTGTTCCCACTTGCCACACCAGGCATCCTGTGTCTTTGAGTGAGATTGGTGGTAAATGGGGGAGGTTTATCCACTGAGACGGCCTGAACTCTGACAGGAACCCTGACGGTCAGGTAATGGAAGGAAATGTTACTAGTCAGCCTGAGTTGCATTTAAACCAATTCCCAAGATGAGAGGCAGGCATCAAGCCCCTAGCCCCATAATTTTTCATTGTTTAGATGTTATACCTGCTTTATAGCCCCAATGGAGATGCTGGGATCAGGACCAAACGGTTTCCCATTACCTCCTCAGAATATGAACGGCCCCTTTAAGGGGCGGGGCTTCTCCATAACAAGGAGAGCCCCACCTCACATAAAAATCCCGGCCTAGGTGCAGGTCAGGGAAGGGACCCTTAAGGGAGTGGACGAGATTGGATTTGTACCGTAATAAACCTTGTTCGTTAGTCTATCATCTATACGTTCTGCTCACCGCGGATTCAGCAACCTGTATGTTGGTCATGTCACTCTTCCCCATTGTCTGCTAATTCTTTCTGCAGTAGAGTTCGATCGCACTTGAAAGTAGGTTTTCTTCTGTGAATTAATTTTAATAAGTCAAGAATGCAATAACTACATGATTAAGTTAATAAGAGAAGGAAAATTTGCATAAATCTTAGACTATTTCTGCCGTGAATCCACACAGTGCACTGCACAATGATTGTCCTGCATCCTTGAATATGGTAAGCACTCTGACCCAGAGGATATGAATCAATGAAGCTTTATCTGCCAACATATCATATACTCAGCAAAATACAAATGTGCTTTGGGTTTCAAAAAAATGGGCTCTGCCTTACATTCGCCTTAAGCAAAAACTATTTCCGCTGCATATTTCACACATCAGTATTTTAGCTAGACTGACCGTGGCCTTGATTTGAGCTGAATATAGAAGAAAATATTTTTAAAACAAATCAACAAGAGTGGTAGCCAGGTGTTTAACATTCAGGTGAGCACCAATAACCATCATTGAAAATACAATAGCCAATTGCCCCATCGAGTCTGCTCCACCATTAGATCATGGCTGATATGTTCCTCATCCCCATCCTCCTGCCTTCTCCTCATAATCCCTGATCCACTTATTAATCAAGAAATCCCCTTATTAACCAAGAACACCAGATATGTGCTTGAGGTGCTGTTACCTACAGGGCTACAGACCAAGGGCCGGAAGGTGGAAGTAGACGGAATAGTTCTTTCTTAGAACATAAGAATTAGAAGCAGGAGTAGGTAATGTAGCCTTTCAAGCCTGCTACACTGCTCAATACGATCCTGGCTGATCTCATCATAGCCTCAACTCCACCATCCTGCCCATTCCCTGTGACCCTTCAAACCATTACTAATTAAACATATGTCTAACTCCTCCTTAAATTTACTCACTGTCCCAGTATCCACCGCACTCTGGGGCAGTGAATTCCACAGATTTACGACCCTTTGGGAGAAGTAGTTTCTCCTCGTCTCTGTTTTAAATTTACTACAGCTTATCCTGAGACTATGACCTCTCGTTCTAGAATGTCCCGCAAGAGGAAGCATCCATTCCACCTCTACTTTATCCATACCTTTTATCATCGTGTATACCTCAATTTGATCTCCCCTCATTATTCTAAATTGTAAAAAGCATTGGCCTAAACTGTTCAATCTCTCTTCATGCGACAAACCTCTCATCTATGGAATCAATCTAGTGAACCTCCTCTGAACAGCCTCCAATGCCACTACACCTTTCCTCAAATAAGGGGACTAAAACAGTGCGCTATATTCCAGGTGCAGTCTCACCGATGCCATGTATAATTGCGACAACACTTCTTCACCGTTATACTCTATTCCTTTAGCTATAAATGCCAACATTCCATTCACTTTCTTTATTACCCACCATACCTGCATACTAGTTTTCTGTGACTCCTGCACAAGGACACCTAGATCCCTCTGCACCGGAGCACCCTGAAGTCTCTCCCCATTTAGATAATAAGTTGCCTTTCTATTTTTCCAACCAAAACGGATGACCCCACACCTATCCACATTAAATTCCATCTGCCACATTTGGACCCACTCACCTAACCTATCTATATCCATTTGTAAGTTTCTTATTTCCTCATTGCAACTTACTGTCAAACCTATTTTTGTGTCATCTGCAAATTTGCTTTTCAAACCTTCCATCCCTGTACCCAAGCCATTAATATAGATTATAAATAGTTGAGACCCAAGGACCAAACCCTGTGGCACCCCACTAGAAACATAGAAAAAATACAGCACAGAACAGGCCCTTCGGCCCACGATGTTGTGCCGAACCTTTGTCCTAGATTAATCATAGATTATCATTGAATTTACAGTGCAGAAGGAGGCCATTCGGCCCTTTGAGTCTGCCATTTTAAATCGGGGTTAGCCATTCTAATTCGGGAGTTAGCCATTTTAACTGGCTACGTTCCCTCCTTGTAGAACATAGAAACATAGAAAAAATACACATGGAAACATAGAAAAAATACATAAACAATACTAATTACATCTTGCCATCCAGAAATAGACTCACTTGTCCTGACTCTCTGTCTTCTGTCCGTCAGCCAGTCATTTATTCGAGCTAATAAATTACCCCTAAACCATAATTGTTTAATGCTGATGGATTTGTGATTTTACTGAATGGGCAGTTTAACAATAAGTCAGAGGCAATCGGCAAATTTAAAAATTATGTCAGCGCATACAGAACTTGTGTTTTATTTGCAAACAGACAAGTGATTAATTCCAAAATTAAATACCATCCACCCTGTAGTCTCAGATGCAACTCCTCTCTATGTGAAACCCAACTCCATCTGATTTTTTAGGATATATCTTCTAACTCATCACCCACATTCCTGAAGTGAATACAAACAAGTGACACTTATTGTGAAGACAAGACTTTTTTGAGAATTGTGCCACTGGCGGTGTGGTTTAAATGTTTTGTTCCAGTAAACAATCACCAGTTCTTGACAGCTCTGAGTTTAAACTTGACTTTGATGCCTGCAATCAGAAAGCTTCAGTGATTTCACTGGCACCTGCAGAACAGCAACTTATTATTTGAAATCGTGAATTGATTTAATTTAAAAAACACACGATAAAGATTGATGCACTCATATTCCTAAATTATAAATGAAAAGATGTCATTGTAAATAATGCCACATTGCAATGTGAATATAGATTTAAAAACAATAATATATAATCAAATCATTAAGGTTCAAGTAGGTAAATTAAACGTCCAAATAGATGTTTGAAGCTGGCTGTAATATATGAAGTTTCTGTCATCTTACATGTCAATGGGACTCTTTGCATGCAAACAATAGAACTATGTACCGATTCAGGTTTAATTGCACGTACCCTACATAATTTGCCAACTTTCTCGATACGCAAAGCTGGGTTATTTGGCATGAAAAATGTAACAAGGTTTTGAATTGGGTCAGTCAACATTAAACTGTAACTAAAAAAAATGTTTAAGTGCATTTTGAGGTAAAATTTCATTGTGCTTTGTGCCCCCAGGTCCACTGATATTAACTTGAATCAGGGCTGAAAGTAAAACTTTTCAACTTCTTGAGCATTTTCAGTCATCGCACTGGAATTGTTATTTGCCTCGATCTGTTGATTGGCTGTGTTGGGAAAAAAAAGGTAGTTTTAAGGGATTTAAATTTGTATTTGTAAAGATTAGGAATAAGGTATAGTTTTAAGTGGGCTTCATTTAATGTTTCTGAGGAAGAAAGGGTAAAACCTATGGTTAGACTCATACCGGACAAATGGGGTGTTGACGCAGGGTAGGATTCGTGAACTCTCACAACAGTAAAATTGGTGCTGAACCTGAACTGATTCAGCGACTGTGGAGAGGCTAGCACCGGCGCCACATAGAATACAATCGGTTCCAATGAAAAACGGTGCATGATACAGATTGTATCGATTGTATGCTTGGGAGGCTGACAAGCTGCAGCTGCATATACACATTACACTCCCCACACGCACTCATCCCAGCCAACAAGATGGCACTGGTTGTGCTGGAATGCGGCCATACAGCTGATGGGTCAGCTGGGGCCAGAGAGCACCGAAGGGGGGTGGCCTGCGGTGACACTTACACGACCGTGGCCCTAACTACACACACGGCTCTCAGCGGCATGCACAGCTGCATGGCTACCATGCAGGCCGTGGCAATGGTGTTCCATGCCCGTCCACCCCAATCCCACATCCCATCTCCTGGCCACCCCTCACTACTCCCCCTGGTTCTGGCAGCAAACTATGGTGATGTTGGGCACTTTCCATATCCCCTCTCTCTCCCCCTCATCAGCCACGATGCCGGTTTCAGCTTTTTAAAAGCACAATTGAACCGCGCCATTGGGAACGCGGCCCATTGGAGGTGGAGCATTGCAGAGGTCCCGGAGAATACCGGGTCAGGCCCGCTAATGATATTCAAACAATGTTTACTGTTAGTGCATTCTGGACTGCATTGATGGCGCTGTCGAGGTGACAGGGACTTACGATTTGGCGTCATATTGGTGCGTGCAGCGATTTTGGCGTCGGAACCTATTCTCCACCCAATACCGTCCAAGGTGTTTGTATGTGTGGGGGTTGGGTCATTTACAACTGTGATTCTATTGTTCTTTGAGAGGGTTTCAGCATGAAAAATAAATAACAGCACAGAAAAGGTAGAAGTCATTGCTTAGCAACAGGGGGCTACTTGCCGGAGGGAAGGAATTTTCTTTGTTCCTAGTTTCAGCTTAATTTGTTGGCAGTTGGAGACAGGGCACCGGGGTGCGAACATCTCTCAACCCTGCCAGGAGATCCTGGACAGGAATAGAGAGCTGCAAAGAGGCAGGCTTCCAAAAGAACCAGTTACTGTACTTAAAACAGGGAATTGAGACAGAAAGAATATCTTAAGACGATTGAAGTTAAGAGAGCAGAGACCAAAGTATTGTTCAGAAAAATTCAAGGAATAGTTCTGATTTAAAGTGACAATTTCAGTAACCAGGTTTAAAGTGGGAAAGGAGACTTCGGAGGTAAATCAAAATTTTGATGCCATTTTAATTGAATCTGGGAATTGCGAGTTAAAGCAATTGTAATAGTTTGTACAGCAATCAAGACAACAGAATCCTAAAGGAGGTGATGTAAAACTTGGATACTGGACTTGCTGTTAAAAGTGGAGCAGAAGGTTTGTTTAATGAAGTCATTTGTAAAAACTAGACTGGATTTCAGTATGCAAACAACGAATGGAAAGCGTATTGTGATATAAAACCTCACAGTGTGTTTTGAGAATGGAATTTGGAAAAGCATGTGGCAATTGTCTGGGGGAATTCTGAGGAGAAATCCATAGACACTAACTTGGGTTCAGAATGGAGTGTGTATTTGACCACAGACACTCTGGGTGGGATTCTCTGTTGCCCGATGCCGATATCGTAATCGCTGATCGGGCAGAGAATCCATTCCAACGTCCGAATCAGGGATGGCACCGGTTTGACGCTGGTCAGCCATGCTCCATTCCCTCGGAAGTGGCGTAATCGCATTGCACGCTGCACGTCGTTGCAACACCATTGGCGCATCATCGGTAGGCCCTCCCATGATGCTCCACCTTCGATAGCTGAGTTCCCGACTGCGCGGTTGAAGTGTAGTCTTATCGGAAAACCAGCATGGCTGCGGACTGTGTTCAGCACTGTCACATTCGGCCGGGATCCGTGCCTCTGGCTGGGGGGGCTTCAACGAGAGCTGAGGAGACTGGTGGGGGGTAGCCAGGGCGTTGCCTGTGGGGCTACAGATGGCAGGTCGGGTCCCCGCCCGACCACTGCCATGTTGTATGGCGCGTCGCTGCAGGTTGTTGCCGCGCGCATATCCAGCCATTCATGGCGTGGGAGCCGGAAGTTTCACCCGGCGCCGCTGCTAGCCCCTCACCGGTCCTGGCATCGGTGGGGGTTTGCCGCTGATTTTGGCATCGTAAAACGCCTGAGAATTCTCCGTTTCAGCCAGCACTTAGCCACTGAAATGGAGAATCCAGCTCTCTGTGTGTTTCAAGGGACTTTGTGTGACTGAGTCTATTGTATCTTAAAATGTACTTTGTAATCCATGTTAATCTTTAAATCTGTGCGGACCTGTTCAGCAAAGAGGTGAAGAAAGGAGTATTGTATCATAACCCAATTTTTCATGTTTATATCATTATTTTTCTTCTTGAATTAATTAGCAGTCATATGACTCTGTTCCTCCACGTTTAATGAGAAAAGACAACGGTTATTGTCAGGATTCTGCATTTCAGAGACCAGGGGCGAAATTCTCCCCCAACGGCGCGATGTCCGCCGACTGGCGGCAAAAACGGAATGCTCCGCATCTTTGGGGGCCGAGCCCCAACATTGAGAGGCTAGGCCGACGCCGGAGGGATTTCCGCCCCGCCAGCTGGCGGAAATGGCGTTTGTTGCCCCGCCAGCTGGCGGAAATGGCGTTTGGTGCCCCGCCAGCTGGCGCGGAAATGCGGCGCATGCGCGGGAGCGTCAGCGGCCGCCGACAGTTTCCCGCGCATGCGCAGTGGGGAGAGTCTCTTCCGCCTCCGCCATGGTGGAGGCCGTGGCGGAGGCGGAAGGGAAAGAGTGTCCCCACGGCACAGGCCCGCCCGCGGATTGGTGGGCCCCGATCGCGGGCCAGGCCACCGTGGGGGCACCCCCCCGGTGTCAGATCACCCCGCGCCCCCCCCAGGACCCCGGAGCCCGCCCACGCCGCCTGGTCCCGCCGGTAAATACCAGCTTTGATTTACGCCGGCGGGACAGGCAATTTCTGGGCGGGACTTCGGCCCATCCGGGCCAGAGAATTGAGCGGGGGGTCCCGCCAACCGGCGCGGCGCGATTCCCGCCCCCGCCCAATCTCCGGTACCGGATACTTCGGCGGGGGCGGGATTCCCGGCGGCCAACGGCCATTCTCCAACCCGGCGGGGGGTCGGAGAATGACGCCCCAGAGGTTACATTCTCCAATAAAGGGGCTATGTCCCCACTCCAGGGTCAAAACACGGGCATTTCACTCTGCACTTTCTTCAATTTACTCTGGACTTTCCTGAAGAAAGTCCAGAGTGATTCTCCTTCCTGAAGGGGGCTAGCAGGGCCCCAGAATACTCCACGCAGCTCTGCCTGCTGATACGGGGCATTGCACTTCCGGTCGGGAGTCCGCGCATGGCGGCGGCCCGCGACATGGCGGACTCGCACCGCGGAGCAGCCCCAAAACTATTGGCCCGCCCCAGAGATCCCGCGCACCCGCATATCGATGGACCCCGATCGCAAGCCTGGCCATCACTGAGGACCCCCCGGTGAAGAATCCCCAGTCCCCCCCTCAGGATGGCCGCGGACTGGGTCCGTAGCCGCCGTCGACCGTTTCCGACAGATCCGCCGTTACTGCCAAGCCAGGATCTGGGGAGGAGTAGGTTCAGATGCGAAGAGGTGGGGGACAGTGGAGTGCAGGGGGGTTGGACAGAGAGGGGGTGGTTGGCCGGGGGTGGGGAGGGTGTGTGGAAGTGGACGGGACGTTTGGCCTGCTGGTGGCCAGTCCGCTTAGTCGATAAACCTGGAGGCGATTACATCGTCTCTTGCACGGTGGACCTGGTGCATGCGTTGTCCAGCTTCCTGTGGCTAGCTGAGCCCCATTCCCTGCCCATCCTGGCCCTCCTCCACATTCTCCTCATTGGACAACGCCTGGCATTCATCCTCCTCCAGCATGTTGTCCCTCTGCTGTACCATGTTGTGGGGGATGCAGCAGGCCACCATGATGTGAGAGACTCTCCTGGGGCTGTGTTGCAGAGGCCCTCCAGAGCGGTCCAGGCACCTGAACCGCATCTTCAGGATGCCGATGCACTGCCCGATGACACTCCTGGTCGCCGAATGGGTGTTGTTATGCCAGTTCCCCGCATCAGTCTGGTGCGGCATATTGGGTGCAGACATGCATGATCTCCAGCCAGTGGTTACACACAAACCGCACATTGAGGGAATGGAATCCCTTCCAGTTTGTTAAGGGCGCCCCCGTCATGCGGCGGACAAGTGTCCCGTCGATCACCCCCTGGACCTGGGGCATCCGAGCGATGGCGGTGAATCACCATGCCCGGGCATTCGAACTGGGTCAGTCCATGTTCAGGTTGATGTATTATGCCACCCAACGAATATAGGACCTCCGTTACGGCATGAATGCGTCTGTGCATGCATGCCCGCGAGATCCCAGTTTGGTCCACACTTGTCGCCTGGAAGGGACCAATGGCATAAATGTACAGGGCGACTGCCATCGTAATGGCCAGGGGAGCAGGTATCGTACTCCATACCCCCTTGGCCTGATGCACCATGATCCTGCAGATATGCCGTGGGGTCTTCCTGCTGAGCCGAAAGATGGGCACTGCCGGTATTCATTGGGCCTGATGCGACGCCTGCTTCCCATCTCCTCCTTGGCCTATTGAACGGCCGGCTCTCCATCCTCACCAGCTGGCTCCTGCTCCTCTGGGACAGGCTCCAGTTTTGCAGGTTCCTCCCTGATCAATTCCTACTTGTGCATCCGCAATGCATTTACCATGGCTGCGATGCTAGACTGATGCAAACCATAAGATAAAAGCAAATTACTGTGGGTGCTGGAATCTGAAACAAAACCAACAAATGCTGGACAGTCACAGCAGGTCTGACAGCATCTGTGGAGCAAGAAGGGAGCTAGCATTTCGATTCTGGATGACCCTTTGTCAAAGCTAGAGAGAACTGGACATAGAGTCAGATTTACACTGTTGTGCTGGGTCGTGGAGCGGTGGAGCTGGATAGGGAGCCAGCGATAAGTGGAGATTGACAAAGATGTCATGGACAAAAAGATAAAAGGGATGTAAATGAGGGTGATTAAGATGAAGAAGGGTGCTGATAGTGACAGAGAACGAGATTAGAATGTATGAATAGCAGAACAAAGGTGAGCGATGTGTCAAAGAGCAACTAGGAAGAGATGGCTCAAGTGGAGTACAGGAAAGGGAACAATGGTGAGGCAAAAACAGAATGGAACAAATTTAAATAAATGGATGGAAATAAAAATGGGGTGAAGATGGAGGAGAAAGTTCACTGTCTGAAGTGGTTGAACTCAATGTTAAGTCCGGAAGGCTGTAATGTGCCTAATCGGAAGATGTCGTGCCGTTCCTTCAGTTTGCGCTGGGCTTCACTGGAACATTGCTGCAGGCCAAGGACGAACATGTGGACGTGAGAGCAGGACGGTGAGTTAAAATGGCAAGCGTCAGAAAGGTCAAGGTCCTGCTTGTGGACGGACCGGACGTTTTCTGCAAAGCGGTCACCCAGTCTGCATTTAGACTCTCCTTATGCAGAGTAGACTGCATTGGGAAGTGCATGTGATGCACTGCCTCACTTGAAAATAGTGTTCAGGTCCTAGGATAGTGAGCAGGGAGGTAAAGGGGCAGGTGTGACATGTTCTGCAATTACTTGGGAAGGTGCCGTGGGAAGAGGATGAGGTATTGGGGGTGATGGAGGAGTGGACCAGGGTTTTTCCCTCTGTTTTTCCCTCATTATTGCCCCCCCCCCATACTCATTTGGGCCATCTGTTCCTAGTTTCCCTTTGACGCACCACTCACATTAGTTCTGCCATTCACAGATGCCAACCCCATGCCTGGTTGGTTGCCGAACTCCATTATGTACAGGGTGAAGAGCAGAAATGTTAGCATGGTGCGTACTCCCATGCCCAGCCAAGTACAACAGGCTACCCTGTGGCCCTGGATGGCACTGCAGCCCTTGCCCCCATGTTATGGGCCAGGGTTTAGAGAACCCTAAAGTGTATCATGGAGTTCACTTGACCCACAATGTTTAATAGATTGTGGTATGGGGTGCACAGGGCCACTGTACAGGTGTGGTACAGCAGAAATTGAAAAGTAAATTTTAAAGCAAAACAATGTTTATTCTATGAACTCAAGTTAACCTTTTTAAAACATACAGTGAACATCTTGGCAACCATTAATTCAAATACAACCCCCAAAGACTACAACACTAAGTAATCCTTTAAGCTTTCCTTTTAACATCCATAAGACTTCAAAACAAAACCTTTAACAGAAGCACATCAGGTTAAAGTCACTACTGAGAGCAGTTATTAGTTTTAAATCACCAAAGGATCGATTTACAGTTTTTAGATTACAGAGAGAGAGACTCATACACCTTCTGGCTGTGACTGCAGCTATCCAGCTCTGAAAACAAAACTAGAACACACCCTGCAGCAAACAGCCTGAAATGAAAGTAAAAAGCTGACAGACAGCCCAGCTCCACCCGCTCTCTGACATCACTGCAGTAATAAACACCCATTTCTTAAAGATACTCTCCCGACAGATATTTATATACACATCCATTTATAAACACCCATTTCTTAAAGGTACTCTCACATGGCACCTCCCCCCCAAGAAAAAAAAAATCCCATCAACTTCAAGATGGTTTCATTTTTCACTTTTTCATTATCCTTTACGAAATGCACACAGTAAATATACTTTTTGTTTAAAAAAAAACAACACACGCAAACAGGTATAATAATATAGTCCATTTTTTGATTTTCCTCCAACTGGAATCCTTCTCGATTGACAGTCTCTTTGAACAAGAAGGTCTCTAGACGATCCGCCCATTTCTCTACACCTCAGCATTTTTCTTTAAAGTCAGATACTTTAGTTCAATCTGATCACAGAGTCCCTTGTAATTCTCCAACACAGGAGCATTGGTTATCACAGCTTTCAGGCAGTCAAATGCCTGTTGACAGTCCGCTGTCCACTGGAGTTTGTTACGCTTCCCGAGCAAGTCCGTCAGTGGAGCGACCACACTGCTGAAATTCGATACAAATTTCTGGTAAAATCCACTCATACCAGGAAATCGCATTATTTCCCGTCATGTTGAGGATATCTGAAACTCCCCAATAACTTTTGTTTTCACATCTTGTGTGACCATTCAACCCTGTCTGATTGTATGTCCAAGGAAAGTGACTTGGACTTTTCCAAATTCACTTTTGCCTAGGTTTATCACCAAACCCGCCTGCTGAAGTTGATCGAATAATTCCATCAGATGTTTCAAATGTTCTTTCCATGTCTGGCTGAAAATTACCAGATTGTCGATGTATACCGCATATTGGGTAATCCTGAAATGACTTTGTTGTACGTTAACCGTTGAAATGTGGCTGGGGCATTTTTCATGCCAAATAGCATAACTTTGAATTGGTATATACCATCTGGAGTCACAAAAGCTGAAATCTCCTTTGCCTTTTCGGATAAAGGTACCTGCCAGTAACCTTTAAGTAAATCCAGTTTGGAAATAAAACCTGATTGTCCCCCTTTCTCAATGCAATCCTCCAAACGTGGGATAGGATAAGAGTCGGTTCTTGTAACTGCATTAACCTTTCTATAGTCCACACACATCCGTTGGGTACCGTCTGGTTTAGGCACCATCACTATGGGTGAGCTCCATGCCATTTTTAAGCATACTCTCAATCACTTTGTTAACCTGTTCCAATTTTAAAGGGTTAAGTCTGTATGAATGTTGTTTGATTGGAGCAGCATTTCCCACATCTACATCATGTATAGCCATTTTAGTACTTCCCAATTTATCTCTACAAACTTGCCCATGTGATATCAATAACTCTTTCAGGTCAGTTCGTTTTCCTCTGGAAGGTAACTCAACAATTTTTCCCAATTTGTAAGAACATCCTTGTTTTCCAATTTACTTTGAGGTATGTCAAATTCACAGTCATCAGGATTTGGTTCGTCACTTTGAGTTAGAATCATTAAAATCTCATCCTTTTTCTCTCCTTCGCTTTCAAAGTACCTTTTAAGCATATTCACATGACACACTCGGTGAGTTTTCCTTCGATCTGGCGTTTTTACCACATATTTCACCTCACTTAATTTCCTTTCAATCTGATAAAGTCCAGAAAACCTTGCTTTTAAAGGTTCACCTACCACTGGTAACAACACTAAAACTATCTCCACTGGCAAAACTACGAACTTTGGATTTCTTGTCCACGACCCGTTTCATCACATTTTGTGCAACTTTCAAATGTTGTCTAGCCAATTCACCTGCTCTATTTAACACAGTAAGAAGTCTTACAACACCAGGATAAAGTCCAACAGGTTTGTTTCGATGTCACTAGCTTTCGGAGCGCTGCTCCTTGCTCAGGTGAATGAAGAGGTATGTTCCAGAAACATATATATAGACAGATTCAAAGATGCCAGACAATGCTTGGAATACGAGCATTAGCAGGTGATTAAATCTTTACAGATCCAGAGATGGGGTAAACCCAGGTTAAAGAGGTGTGAATTGTATCAAGCCAGGACAGTTGGTAGGATTTCGCAGGCCAGATGGTGGGGGATGAATGTAATGCGACATGAATCCCAGGTCCCGGTTGAGGCCGCACTCATGTGTGAGGAACTTGGCTATAAGTTTCTGCTCGACGATTCTGCGTTGTTGCGTGTCCTGACGGCCGCATTGGAGAACGCTTACCCGGAGATCAGAGGCTGAATGCCCTTGACTGCTGAAGTGTTCCCCAACTGGAAGGGAACATTCCTGCCTGGTGATTGTCGCGCGATGTCCGTTCATTCGTTGTCGCAGCGTCTGCATGGTCTCGCCAATGTACCACGCTTCGGGACATCTATTTAACAGTTCACTAAAATTTGACACGTAATCCAATAATGTAAGTTCCGATTTCTCACTCACCAATTTTTCCTTCATTAATTTCAGGGGTCCTCTTACCTCATGACCAAAAATTAGTTCAAAGGGACTGAATTTGGTTGACTCATTAGGTGCACCTCAAATTGCAAACAGTACGAATGGAATTCCTTTATTCCAATCCTCTGGATAATCTTTACAATAAGCCCTCAACATTGTCTTTACTGTCTAATGCCACATTTCTAACGCTCCCTGTGATTCTGGATGGTACGCAGTTGATTGAAATTGTTTTATTCCTAAGCTATCCATAATTTCTTTGAATAACCTTGAGGTAAAATTTGATCCTTGATCTGATTGTATTTCTGTGGATAGTCCATATCTAGTAAATAATTGAAGTAAATCCTCCATAATCCTTTTAGCTGTAATATTATGTACTGGAATGGACTCTCGAAATTGAATAGATACATCCATTATCGTCAAAAGATATTGATTCCCACTTTTCCTTTTAGGAAGCAGTCCTAGGCAATCAATTAGGGCCCTTGTAAAAGGTTCCTCAAATGCTGGAATGGGTATTAAGGGTGCTGGTCTAATCACTGCTTGGGGTTTCCCTATCACTTGACATGTGTGACATGATTGACAAAATTTAATTACATCTTTATGTAGTCCAGGCCAATAAAAATGTTTCTGGATTTTAGCTTAAGTTTTCCTTATTCCCAAATGACCTCCCATTGGTACCGCATGTGCAACTCGCAACACATCCTTTCTACACCCCACCGGCAATACTACTTGATGAACTTCTGCCCACTTTTCATCCGCCTGCAAATGTAAAGGTCTCCATTTTCTCATCAAAACATCACTTTTACGATAATAATACTCTGGTATACACTCCAATTCCTCTTCTCTGTATGCTTTCTGATACATCCATTTTATTTCTACATCATTCTGTTGGAACTCCGCCAATTTTCCTGAACTAAAAATATTCGCCTCATTCTCCACCTGTTCTTGTTCTTTTTCAACCATCTGATCAAAAATCGTTTCTGATAATTGCACGTCAACTTCATCTTCACTCTTTGATTTCTCCTCTTGTCTTAACCTGTGACTTTGCGACCTTGTTACTACACAATCCGGAAAAATCCCAGGATATTCGTCCTTGAACACTTCAGTTGTCTGATTTTCCACTGGCTTATCAACCACCATAGGCATCACCTGCGATCCAGCTATATCCTTACCCAAGATAAACTGTATTCCTGAACAAGATAGTTTTTCTATTACTCCTACTACCACTTCACCACTCTTCACTGGACTGTCCAACCTTACCTTATATAATTGAACACTACTCCTCTCACCCTGAATTCCACATATTACCACCTTTTCTGGCAACATTCTTCCCAAACTACATAACTCCTCATCTCTTACCATTAAAGTTTGGCTAGCTCCCGTATCTCTTAAAATTGTGACTTCTTTACCTGCTCCTCCTGATACACATGAGTAAACTTTACCCACACAAGTAAATTCTTGAAAGAGATCTGGCACATTCTTATCAATCATCTCTTGATCAGGCTGTACAATATTTTACACCGCCTTCGCTTCACTTGGGCTTTCCTTTACCACTTTAACAAACCCCACTGTCTTATCCTGTTTTACCACATCCGTCTGATAGCGAGCGTTGAACTTGGACTCGCTTCTGGTGTTGCTGCGATTGCCGATGGCCGTGACCGGGGTACCAGGGCCAAGAGAGAGCGAACATATAGCGAACTCTTCTTCTTATACTCAGGGGGTTTTTGCGCTTTTTTGGGCGGTCCTCGGATTTGGGCCTTACTAATTGGATGATCCCTGATCACTCCGTTCGATTCCTTAACCAATAAGTGGGCGGGGATCTGGATGGCTGGGCATGTCCCAAGCGGTCACTGACCATGTTGTTTGCGTTTCCCTTGAACAGGGAGTGGCGCCGAAATGTCTGGGACTGTCCCATTTGCTTCAGTACCAGTCCTTTGTTTTGGTGAAGATGGGCCATCAAATGCTAATCGGCCCCATTAAAATGCTAATTGGACAGAGTTTCAATACCGTCTAGACTTCTTGCTTGCAAATATGCATTTCAGGCTCTGAGCCTGCCTGAGTCTTGGCTTGTCCATTTTACCCGCTAGGCTGTGCGAGCTTCTTTGTACCTAGTTGGAAGTGGCCATCCCGAATGGCTACACTCCGTCCTCTTGATCCCCAACGCGAAGCATGAAGGATCACAATACTGGGTCTTCTTTGTTCTCTGAAATGCTGGGTACCCTTAACCAAGGACAGGTTCTACTCCACTCTGTCCTATGGGTCAAAAACATTTACCTAATTTTCCCTAAACAATACATATCTAAAAATTTCTAGGGGACCATTTAACATTCAGAAAAAGGGGAACCTCTAACTGTCTCTAACTAGATACACTCATGTTGCTATTTAACAATCAAAGAACTTATCTTACAATACAAAAATCCGATAGCAGCATCACATTTCTTCTTATTGCTAACATTCATACACAGAAAAATAAACTTTATTAACAAAACAACAACCGCGGTATTTATTAAAGAGAAAGGTTCAGAAAGAGTGTGGGGTTTGCTGGAGTCTGAGGAAAGGGGCTCTAAATGTATATACTGGAGGGCGGGAGCCTCTTATTCTCCATTTTCGCAATCTAATTGTCTGAATGACACTGTACAATATGGCTATCACTAGTAAGGCTTCCACTGTGTAGGACAGTGAATACCACTTGATGAGGTCCTCACACCATGTGGGGGTATCAGTGGCTGGGTCTATGTGTGGTGTAGTGTCCGGGCTGGGGGTGTTGTGTTGGGTAGTCATGTTCGGGGCCTGTGTGGTGAGGGGGGGGTAGAGGTGGGTAACGCGCGCAACTGGACTGTTCCAGCGATGATCTTGATGCCGATCATCAGGGTCGTCTTCATCTTATTCGGGCTTTCCTTCACCGTCGAGTATCTTCGTATCTTCCTAGGGGAACATCATAGTATCTGTTATAATCGTGTTGTTTAATATCTCGTATGTCTGTCTGTTTCTCTTTAACGTCAATTTCCCATTATAATCGTCATCATATGTGACTTCCTCATTTTTTTTGCAACCATTTGCGGAGACAAGCCGTCTGGAAAAAAATTCTGTGTCACAGAGCGAGCACTCTCACAGCCTGTGGTCAATGGGCTGAATGGGCGGACAATTTCTCCGTCTTCTGCAAACTTGTTTTTCCAACCAAGTGTTTCTGACATGTAAATAGTATGTGGGGGAATAGCAACCGAAGGGTTGCCGGAAAGGGCAAAAGTTGTGGCAAAAAGCATTCTTTAAACCACAGGACTAGAAAAGAACAGCAAAAGAGTTTCGAAACCAAGTAGTCGAATGGGGTGGTGCGTATGATCCACGGCAGGGCAAGAATGGGTGGGATCCCCAGGTAGGGCGGTGATCAGTGCCGTTGCTCCACTACCCGAGCTTGGCTGACCAAATGTACGGGGGGTCCCCAGGCAGGGTGGAGATAATTGCCGTTACTCCACTGCCTGAGTGACCTTCCAAGAGCGGTAAGAATTTGTAACTATCTGGGCTCCAGACAAACTTGTTTCACTAACTGCCATGTGGCATCAGAAGAGTAATTATGACTGCATCAAAAAGCATCCGTGAGGATGACACACAAAATCATACAAGAGAGAACGAACAATATTTAAACACAAACTAAACATAAAAGCGGGCAGGTTCCATCAGAATACAGGACACCGTAAATCTCAATCGGTTCCTGACTCTCATCATCTGGGCACCTCAAAGTTCCATTTCAAAAAGAATTTCAAAGGGGTTACCATGGTGGGAGTCAGACTCAGAGTGATCACCATCTCCCGGGTGCCAAACTGTTTCATGGAGTTTGTGTGTTAACGCGGCGTGTGCCGATGTGGGGTCCATTTCATCATTCCTCGTCAGGCGACAGTAATTGTCACGGTGCCAGTGCTTCATTTTCCGTAGGGAGGTTGCAAGTGGGCTGTCGCTATCGTCGGGTGGCGGGTCAGGTTCCGGTGTGGGCAAATAAATTGTTTCAAAGTGGCTGAGCGTATCGTGGTCGGGGTCTCTGGGCCTGTAGTGACTGGGGCCTGGTATGTGGGATCTTTGTTCGGGTCTCTCAGGGGCTTCGGTAGTGCTGTCGCTGGCAGCCGAATCAAGCTTCAGGGTGAAATTTGATTCTGGGGGCGTGGTCAAGGTCGTGTCTGTGGACGTGCTGCTGCTGCTGGGGGAGGGGGAACTTGGGTTGTCAGTGGGCGGGTCCTCATTGTCTACCATCGCCAATGAGAGGCGGTGCAAGTGGCTGCACTGCGTTCCAAAAACCTGAAGCTGATTTACATGGAACCATCCTGATTCACTGTTTGGATACATGATTTTATCAACTGAGGGGCTTACTTTGTCCAAGATTGAATAGGGTCCTGCAAATTTAGGGGAGGGGAATGAGCTGGGGTTGTATCAGGTGATCATTACTTGTTGTCCGACTGTATACTCTGTCGGGCGTACTGTTTTATCAAAGCAGGCCTTACTCTGCTTTCGTTTAGCACCGAGACGAACAGCTGCAGCGAGCTGTGCTGCTTTAATATTCTCTAACATGTGCTGGACTGCTTCCTCATGGGTCAGGGCGGTGACACGGTGCTGGCCAAATCAAGTCCGAATAAGTATTCGGTACCCTTCATGGGTCGTCTGGTCATGAGGGTATGGGGGGTATATCCTGAGGAGCTCGACACTGTGTTCCTAATAAACATCAGTGTGAATGGGAGCACTGTGTCCCATGTTGTGTTGTGTTGCTGCACCATTTTTGGTTGAGGGAAGGGCAAGACTGGCAACTAAATATCCCAGGGTATAGATGCTTCAGGAGGGATAGAGAGGGAGGTAAAAGGGGTGGAGGAGTTACATTACTCGTCTGAGGTGATATCACAGCTGTGATTAAGGAGGGCATGATGGAGGTTTCGAGCACTGAGGCAATATGGGTAGAGCTAAGAAATAGGAAGGATGCAGTAACATTGTTGGGACTTTACTACAGGCCTCCCAAAAGCGAGCGTGAAGTTGAGGTACAAATATGTAGACAGATTATAGAAAAATGTAGGAGCAATAGGGTGGTCGTGATGGGAGATTTTAACTTCCCCAACATTGAATGGGACTCATGTAGTGTTGGAGGCGAAGATGGAGCAGAATTTGTAAGGAGCATCCAGGAGAGTTGTTTAGAGCAGTATGTGAATAGTCCAACTCGGGAAGGGGCCATACTGGACCTGGTATTGGGGAATGATCCTGGCCAGATGGTTGAACTTTCAGTTGGTGATTACTTTGGGAATGGCGATCACAATTCCGGAAGTTTTAGAATACTCATGGACAAAGTCGAGAGTGGTCCTAAAGGAAGAGTGCTAAATTGGGGAAAGGCCAAGTATAACAAAATTTGGCAGGAGCTAGGGAATGTGGATTGGGAGCAGCTGTTTAAGGGTAAATCCACATTTGAAATGTGGGCGTCTTTGAAGGAAAGGTTGATTAGAGTGCAGGACAGACATGTCCCTGTGAAAATGAGGGATAGAAATGGCAAGATTAGGAAACCATGGATGACGGGTGGAATTGTGAGACTAGCTAAGATGAAAAAGGAAGCATACATAAGATCTAAGCGACTTAAAACTGATGAAGCTTTGGAGGAATATCGGGAAAGTAGGACAAATCTCAAATGCGCAATAAAGAGGATCATGAAATATCTTTGGCTAACAGGGTTAAGGAAAATCCAAAAGCCTTTTATTCGCATATAAGGAGCAAGAGGGTAACTAGATAAAGGATTGGCCCACTCAAAGACAAAAGAGGGAATTTATGCGTGGAGTCAGAGGAAATGGGTGAGATTCTTAATGAGTACTTTGCATCGGTATTCACCAAGGAGAGGGACATGACGGATGTTGAGGCTAGGGATGGATGTTTAAATACTCTAGGTCAAGTCGGCATAAGGAAGGGGGAGGTTTTGGGTATTCTAAAAGGCATTAAGGTGGACAAGTCCCCTGGTCCGGATGGGATCCCAGGTTACTGAGGGAAGCGAGGCAGGAAATAACTGGGGCCTTAACAGATATCTTTGCAGCATCCTTGAGCATGGGTGAGGTCCCGGAGGACTGGAGAATTGCTAATGTTGTCCCTTTGTTTAAGAAGGGTAGCATGGATAATCCAGGGAATTATAGACCTGTGAGCTTGACGTCAGTGGTAGGCAAACTGTTGGAGAAGATACTGAGGGATAGGATCTATTCACATTTGGAAGAAAATAGACTTATCAGTGATAGGCAGTATGGTTTTGTGCAGGGAAGGTCATGTCTTACAAACCTAATAGAATTCTTTTAGGAAGTGACAAAGTTAATTGATGAGGGAAGGGCTGTAGATGTCATATACATGGACTTCAGTAAGGCGTTTGATAAAGTTTCCCATGGCAGTTTGATGGAAAAAGTGAAGTTGTATGGGGTTCAGGGTGTACTAACTAGATGGATAAAGAACTGGCTGGGCAACAGGAGACAGAGAGTAGTGGTGGAAGGGAGTGTCTCAAAATGGAGAAAGGTGACTGGTGGTGTTCCACAGGGATCCGTGCTCGGAACACTGTTGTTTGTGATATACATAAATTATCTGGACGAAGGTATAGGTGGTCTGATTAACAAGTTTGCAGATGATACTAAGATTGGTGAAGTTGCAGATAGTGAGGAGGACTGTCAGAGAATACAGGAAAATATAGATAGATTGGAGAGTTGGGCAGAGAAATGGCAGATAGAGTTCAATCCAGGCAAATGCGAGGTGATGCATTTTGGAAGATCTAATTCAAGAGAGGACTATACGGTCAATGGAAGAGTCCTGGGGAAAATTGATATACAGAGAGATTTGGGAGTTCAGGTTCATTGTACCCTGAAGGTGGCAACGCAGGTCGATAAAGTGGTCAAGAAGGCATACAGCATGCTTGCCTTCATCGGACGGGGTATTGAGTACAAGAATCGGCAGGTCATGTTACAGTTGTATAGGACTTTGGTTAGGCCATATTTGGAATACTGCGTGCAGTTCTGGTCGCCACATTACCAGAAGGATGTGGATGCTTTAGAGAGAGTGCAGACGAGGTTCACCAGGATGTTGCCTGGTATGGAGGGTGCTAGCTATGAAGAAAGGTTGAGTAGATTAGGATTGTTTTCATTGGAAAGACGGAGGTTGATGGGGAACCTGATTGAGGGCTACAAAATTATCAGAGGTATGGACAGGGTGGATAGCAACAAGCTTTTTCCAAGAGTGGGGTTGTAAATTAGAAGGAGTCACGATTTCAAGGTGAGAGGGGGAAAGTTTAAGGGAGATGTGCGTGGAAAGTTTTTTACGCAGAGGGTGGTGGGTGCCTGGAACACTTTGCCAGCGGAGGTGGTAGAGGCGGGTACGATAGCATCATTTAAGGTGCATCTGGACAGATATATGAACAGGCGGGGAACAGAGGGAAGAAGATGTTTGGAAAATAGATGACAGGTTTAGATAAAGGATCTGGATTGGCGCAGGCTGGGAGGGCCGAGGGGCCTGTTCCTGTGCTGTAATTTTCTTTGTTCTTTGATCTTTGTTCTTGGTACCGACTTGGGAACAAAGGGGCCTGTGCTGTGCTTCGGGGGTTATGATCTCGCAGTCATGTGGGGTTCCTGCATAGTGCAAATTATCAGCCAGAAACGTGTGCGTTTTTG
Source organism: Scyliorhinus torazame (assembly GCF_047496885.1). NCBI lineage: Eukaryota > Metazoa > Chordata > Chondrichthyes > Carcharhiniformes > Scyliorhinidae > Scyliorhinus > Scyliorhinus torazame. The sequence goes on along the minus strand of NC_092723.1, from coordinate 55,596,910 downwards.
TCCGTCTTATAGTGATGTCGCGTCCCGGTAGGAGTAGGATCCATCGCGTTGCTCGAATTTGGCTTACTGTGCCGTCTATTAGTCGGCTGTCCAATAAAAGCTGTGTCTGGGTATGCTTGGTCAAAACGGTTACTGGGTTGAGTCCGGTTATGTACGAGAAGTACTGTACCGCCCAGAAAACCGCTAATAGGTGCCTCTCGCAGGCTGAAAATCCTTGTTCGACCGGATCTAAGACGCGTGAGGCATAGGTTACGGGTCCTAGACGTTCGTGATTTTCCTGCAGGAGTACGGCCGAAAGGGTTCGGTCTGTGGTCGCTACCTCTATCGCATATGGGGAGTGTGGATCTGGGGCTTGCAAAGGGGGAGCTATGCTCAGGGTGCGTTTCAATGCATCCACGGCACCCGTGTGCTGTGGAAGCCATTTCCATGGGGCCGGTTTCTTTAGTAGCTCAGAACGTGGGGCTGCCTTTGTGGCAAATCCGTCTATGTGGTTCCGACAATATCCAACCAGTCCTACAAATGTCCGGAGTGCTGTAACGTTTTGGGGCAAGGGCAAATTTACAATGGAATCAATGCGTTTGAGTTCTAATTCACCCTTCCCAATGTGATGACCGTACCTAAATATGTGACTCTTTCCTGAAGGATTTGGGCTTTCTTGGGGTTAATTTTGCATCCAATCGTTGTAAGGAGTTGTAATATTCAGAAATAAACGAGATGTGCTCTTCCTTGGTGTCAGTCTGTTAGAGCAAGTCATCCATATACTGAACAAAGCATTCAGGGCGGGAAAATTTAGATAATCCGTTTGCCAATTGTCTGTGAAAAATGGAGGGGAAGTTGTGGAAGCCTTGTGGAAGGCACGTCCATGTGTACTACTGTCCCTGGAAGGTGAACACAAATTTATACTGGCATGCTTTGTCCAGTGGAATGGACCAAAAGCCATTACTGATATCTAATACCGCAAAACATTTCGACTGGAGTCCCTGTCTCAACATGGCCTCGGGACTCGTGGCAACGATGGGGGCTGCTGGAGGAGTCACTTTGTTCAATTCTCTGTAGTCGATAGTCAGTCGCCATGATCCATCGGGTTTTCTTACTGGCCAAATCGGGGCATTATTTGTCGATGCAATGGGTCGAATCACGCCTTGATTCAATAAACTTTGAATTACCTTGGCTATCTCTCCCTCGGCTTGCTGGGGGAAGCCGTACTGTTTCTGGGGCTTGGGATTGGGACCTGTAATGTTTACTACACCTGGAATTTTGCCGCAGTCGTGCTTGTGCTGGGCAAATGCTGCCTTATGGCCTTTCAAGACCTCTCTAACCACTTTGTCTGCGTAATGGTTTGTGGGTCAAACCAGTACTCTCCTACTGAGCTGATTCGATGGGCATAATCTCCTACTGTGAGCATGGCGGGCGCTCGTGCTGCTCTAGCAATACTCCATATGCTTCGGTTAACTGGGTCGAATGAAAGGTTGTGCACGCTTATGAAATCGATGCCTAGGATGTGTTCTGCTGCCTGGGGCAAGTCTACTAAAACAACCAAATGTTTTGTCCTAATAGTACCGAGCTGTACGTCTACAGGGGCTGTGATGTGTCCCTGCTGGAGGTGACCAGTAAAGCCACTAAGGGTAATGGTATCCGTAGTGGGCCATATCTCTTTTTGCTACATGATGGAGGAGTTTAACCTGGTTCGGGACCCTCCTGTGTACCAAAGGAAGTCTATGGGGTGTTCCCAGGCTGTGCCTGCAACTACCGGTCTTCCAGACTTATCCCAAAGTGTATCGCATACCCAAGTTGGGGAGCCAAACACCGTCAGTCAGTGCCATTCATGGCCAAATTATCTGGTCGGGCGCTAACGCTGTGAATGGGTCAAGTATTGTTTCTAGGGAGGGAGTTTGGGTGCTGATTCCTTTCTGCTTTGGGGGGGCATTGCATTCTCGGGCATAATGACCCTCGTGTCCACAGTTATACCATTCTTGTGTCTTGGGGTTTGGCGCTGTACCTCTGCCTTCATTTACCCATGCGGGATCTTGGTGTGCCCTAACTGGATTCATTGTGGCATCTACTCTCTCATGTTCTGTCTTTTTCTGTACCGACTGTTCCCAAGCTCTGGACCATCGTTTCAGGACCCACACTTCATTGTGTGCTGGGTCTGAGGGGTCATAATTGGCGCAAGCCTTCTGTCCTGCCTCTGGGGCGTGGGACACTAATGTACGGGTCCATTTGGCCGTATTGTCTGCTGAAAAATGGGTCCGGGCTAACTCACCGAATACCGCAGTAAAATGGATCCAAAGGCGTCCAGCAAACGCTGTTGGATGCTCTCCCTTTTTCTGCCTGCACCGGTTGAGTCAGTCTACCGGATCTCCTCTATTATTTCCTATGGCATCTAAAATGTCCGTTTTCATTTCTTGGAGGCTACCTCCTCCTACATTTTGTGGGTCTGGAAGGGCTGAACTAACTGAGGGGTCCAAACCCATAACTATGAGTTTACCTGTTCCGGCTCGTCTAAACCATACATCAGGGTTTGTTGTTTTACTAACTCGAAAAAGTGATGTGGGTCCGATGTGGGGTAGAAAATATCTATCTTCTCACGGGCATCTCGTAACTGGGTGATGGTTAATGGCGTGGTGTACACAAAATCGGGTTGGTCTTCCGTGGTGACCCTGCGCTGTGTGGTGATGGGGTTCATTGGGTTGGGTGCTGCCTGTGCAGTTGGTGGTGCAGGTGCTTTTCTTTTCGGGGTCTGGGGGGCTCTATTTTGATTCTCGGTCTCGCTTACGTACCATTGGGCTGTTTCACTGAGTTCCTGCCAATCGGGGCCGTGTTCCTGGTCTAGCTGTGGGCCAAAGGTGGCTCTAAACCCATTTTGAACTGATAGCAGGGATTGCAGCTTTGCAATTTGCTGCCTGCATTTGGCCTGATCCACCGAACTCTGCCTCTGTTCCGTGGTGGAACTGTGGAGTGCTCGGAGGGCTACCTTTAGATCATCGCTCTGTTTCTTTAGCTGCTGTATCTGATTCTCTGTCTCTTCTCTTAACAGTACAGCACGCTGTGTGTCCTGGTAGGCCTTATCGCACTGGATTTGGAAGCTGCTAAGGTGGGCGAGACAGGATTGATGTGCCCTCTTGATATCGTCCGTTTCCTTGTCCTTCACTGCTAACTGCTCCCGGAGCTGCACATTTAATCTCTCGCTTTCACTAATATCACCCTCCCTACTTTTCTCCTTCTCCTCAAGCTGCTTGCGGAGCCTCCTCATGGCCTCCTCTCTGCCTCACAATTGTGCCAGACAGGACACGATTGCCATCGGCTTACGAACCTTAGTCAAACTCTTTTTATGGATCTCGGTCAGGCTGTCCCACCAAGTCTGTCCTATGCTGCCAGGACCTGTCTCTTCATTCGCGCAAAGCTCGGACCATAGGGACCATCCTTTCCCCTTTGGGGAATTCCTAATCTCCTCTTCCCATATGGGACACTGTTCTGATCTATTGGTCGCTGTGACCTCGGGCTCTTGTGGATGCATAAGGCGTTCCATTGCCTTCATGGCCATCCCTACAAATACTTCTGACTCCCAGGAATTTGGAAGAAGGGGAATAAAGCGGTGGTGCAAACATGGGTATGGCTCAAGCTATTTTCCGGTTTACGCAACTCCCGAAAGTTTCACACAACAAAATCTATCGAGTTTACCTTATATCCCTTTATTAGTACACATGCAAATTACACACTTCAGAATTCTGGAGGTTTGATCGATACTGGTTTCGCTTGTGGTTTCTTTTACTTTGCCAATTTGGATTCTAATTCAAACACTTTTGTGGGTTCTCTCGGTCACTTCTGGGTCGAGTCCCGTCAGAGGTCGCTAATAACTGTTGCCTTTTCTTTCTACTATGTCTTTTCTGTGGCTCTGTTCCAATTATGGCAATCAGTGAATTTGCCCTTCTTTCTATGTTATCTATGTTCGAATGCTTAGAGTCGCCAGGTATCAAATGATACCACCAGAAGTTTCAAACGGCTATCGATCAAAGAGCCAAACACCAGTTAGTTAGTTCAAGGTCAAGGGTACTTTATTTACACACAATTAGTCATGCAACATGAACACTACTGGTAACTACACCTATCGACTAAGACAACCTGTACTTAACTTCGGGCACCCGGCTTCGGTCAGAAAACAGCGGCCACTGTTCGATTCTGGATCTCTCGGGATGGAAGGAGTAACTGCTGCTCAGCTGGGCTCATCCGTCTGGTAGCGGGCGTTAAACTTGGACTCCCTTCTGGTGTTGCTGCACTTGGTGACGGCCATGACCGGTGTACCAGGGCCAAGAGAGAGCAAACATATAACAAACTCTTCTTCTTATACTCAGGGGGTTTTCGAGCTCTTTTGGGTGGTCCTTCGATTTGGCCCTTACTAATTGGGTGATCCCTGATCACTCTGTTCGATCCTTAACCAATAAGTGGGCGGGGAACTGGATGGCTGGGCGTGTCTCATGTGGTCACTGACCCCCGTTGGTTGCGTTTCCCTTGAACAGGGAGTGGCGCCGAAATGTCTGGGACTGTCCCGATTGCTCGAGTACCAGTCCTTTGTTTTGGTGAAGATGGGCCATCAAATGCTAATCAGCCCTATTAAAATGCTAATTGGACGGAGTTTCGATACCGTCTGGACTTGCTTACGAATATGCATTTCAGGCTCTGAGCCTGCCTGAGTCTTGGCTTGTCCATTTTACCCGCTAGGCTGTGGGAGTTTCTTTGTACCTAGTTGGAAGTGGCCATCCCGGATGGCTACACTACCTGCTGTTGAGTGCTTGCTCAGTCTTGTCAAGTTAAATGAAGCCATTAAGTGGACCACTGAACTCCGAAATAGCACAACTGACATTGAATCACTGGCGTCTGCTGATTGACATCATGGTTTTCCGGCTCTACACACCTTTGATGGTTGTTCACTGCATGCTTGGCAACGCCCTCAGTAACATGGTCCTGACACAGCCTGACTGAATTGGCAACAAAGGTGTGCATCTACCAAGGGCACCATTTTGGAAGTCGATGGATGTTTCTAACACCCAAAAGAGGGCACAAACAATCATAATTTCTCATCCCATAATTCTCTTGTTTCTCCCATTCTCTCTAATATATCGTGTCAAATATCTATTTCTCTGTCTTTACCTTCTTTCGCCCAGTGTTAAATTCTCCATATTCGTTTCACAGAACCCACATTTCATATCTTCATCTAATTTTCCTCAGAATTATTCAGATATCACTTCATGTGAAGTAATTAAATTACTTAAACTATAATTAGCTCGTAAAAATGACGAGCGGGTACAGTATGCTTTCCACAGGGAAATACAATTGGGCAATCTTGCTCCTGCAAACTCCAATGCTATCGTGACATGACCAGCTATTCTGTCACGGATGCATCAATCTATCCGTCAAACATATTGAAAATGGGCTGTGTCTATTTGCTTGGAGAGACTTTGATTCTGCTTGGAGGGAGCATTCCTTGATGAATTAATCCTTAATGAAGTTATTGTCTCTGGTGTATTAGTTTCATCGTTATTTAAGTCTGTGCTCTACTTCCAAAAATGCAGAACCTAGTTTGACAACCTTACTTGTGAGAATATAGAGACCTTCAGAGACTTCACTGCATTAAACTAAAGTCAGCAATGAGCCTGCCGCTTATTAATTAAGCAGCATGCGTTGCATGATTTCCTTCTGATGACTTTGCTTGACAGGTTACATTTATTTTTGGCACCTCTGCATTTTTCATAATTAGATTTGATGACTGATATTCTCTGCTTCATTGTGGGTCAGGGGGGATGGCGTGAATGCTGAAAGGTCAGCCTGCATACCCCTGCAAATATTAAGGGAAGTTCAGGAAATGAATGTCTAACGGCATTCATCACGTACAGTATCAAATGAGTGGAGAATGATGGAAATGTGAATGACTCAGTCTGAACATGTCAAAACAAAAATGATTGCTAGAAATGAAAGACAGAGTTTGCATTTATATAGCACTTTTTTATGACCTTGGAGCTTCCCAAAGTGCTTCACAGTTAATTGAGTACTTTGTGGTGCGGTACTCCTTATAACACAGGAAAGCAGCAGCCAATTAGCACGCAACAAGCTCCCATAGACAGCAACGTGGTAATAGCAGATAATCTGTTTTTTAAATTATGTTGGTTTTGGGATAAATATTGGGCAGGACACCGGGATAACACTCCTGCTCTTAAGGTCAACATGTGGATGATTGTATAGCTCTTGGTGTGCTAATGAGTTTTCTCGTGGAGATGTTTAAATCCGGCCTTTCCCTCAATTCCTCATGTATGGATTTCCGATCATAGTTTTGCAATTTAAAGTAGGAAGCCTCAACGAAATTGCAAATTGGAACGTTCACCGATCATAAGTTGCTCATCATCTAATGACCCCGTTCTAGGGAAGTGGGGAATAGCCATGCTGAAGTAGTGCAGAAAACATAAAGAAAAGTATGAAGTGTTAAGTGTGTCAGCCAAATCCTTGTAGAGTCTCATCATTATCTACAATACCATAGAGCCATTAAAAGGCAAAGCAAAGGAGATCATTTGGTCCATTGTGTCAGAATTAGAATTCCTACAGTGCGGACGGAGGCCATTCGGCCCATCAAGTCTACATCAACCCTTCGAAAGAGCACCCTACCTAGGCCACCCCAACCCTGTACCCATAACTCCACCTAACCTGCACATCTTTGGACACTAAGGGACAATTTTGCATGGCCAATCCACTTAATTTGCCCATCTGTGCACTTAATTCTTGTACGAGCAATTCAAAGCTAATCACATTGGTTGCCTCTCCCCATGTGCCCATGTCTTACTTTACTTGAAAAATATATCCAGTTTACTTTCGAAAGATGTAATCAAGTACTTTAGTTTTGTGAAACCCAATGGTACCTCATCTTCTGAATAGGCACGTTACAGCCTTCCAGACTTAACATTGAGTTCAACAAATTCTGACTGTGAACTCTCCTCCATCTTCACCCCATTTTTATTACTGTCAATTTTCTTCACGGCTTTCATCAATCCATTTTTCCCTCACGATTGTCCCTCCTCCCCCCACCCCACCCCACTTGGTCCCTCTGTTCCTTGTTCCTGGTTGTCCTTTGGCACACTGCTTAACTTTGCTTTGCCATTTACAGATTCTGATCTCTTAATGTGCCACTATTAACACCCTTCTTAGCCTTGGTCACCACCATTTACATTCCCTTTGTATTTCTGTCCACGGCATCTTTGTCAATCTCCACCTATCGCTGGCTCTCTATCCCCTCCCCCCCCGCCCCGCCCCTCCAGTACAGTAGAAATCGGCCCCCATTTCCAGTTCTCTCCAACTTGGAGAAAGAGTCATCCAGACTCAAAACGTTAGCACCCTTCTCTCTCAACAGATGCTGTTAGACCTGCTGAGATTGTCCAGCATTATCCGTTTCTGACTTTATTTTAAAGTTCGTCATCCTTTGCATCTTAACGATTAGCTCTCCTGCGTCTTCTGTCATCAATGAAGGGACGCTTAAGCAATATTTGGTAGTCTCTTCGGACTTGAGCAATCAATGAAGGAATGGCCCATTTTCTCCAAATAAAAACGATTTGCTTCTATTTAATCAAATTTGCATTAATATCATTAAATGAAACAAAGGGCATGATAAATGCAGACAAATTCAGAATTTATGTCTGATCTCCACTGCAATGATGCAATTATCTTGGTTCATGGGTTAATCTTTTCAAAATTTGTTGACAATTTCCCCCGTAATAATTGCCCTGGCATAATTCAGTGGTTAAATTCATTGTATGTTTCGTGTTACAAATGGCTGATGTTGTGTTCCATGACATTAAATGAGAAATTAAGTGATAATTCGTCATTTGGTTGACATTTTCCATGTTGGTTTCCAACTGTACCAACTAAAGAAATATTGTACAGTATCAGAGTTTGTAGAACTATTATCGTCCATCATACTGTCTTTAAAAACAGTTCAAATTTCATTTCTAAAAGGGTGCATTCTTTTATTGACTGAGAGAGGAAAGAGTTGGAAGAGAATTAATTTATTTTGTTTTAGTTCGACTCGAATAGAATCTCTACAGAACCTCTGCAGAAGGAGGCCAGTAGGTCCATCGAGTCTGCACCGACCCTCTGACAGAGTACCCGACCTAGGCCCACTCCCCTTTCCTATCCCCATAACCCCACCTAACCTGCACATCTTTGGCTTGTGGGGGAAAACCGGAGCACCCAGAGGAAACCCACACCAATCTGGGGAGAAAGTTCAAACTTCACACAGTCACCTAAGGTCAGAATTGAACCCGGTTCCCTCATGGCGTGAGGCAGCAGTGCTAACCACTGTGCCACTGTGCCACCGTGCCTCCCTTCCCTTGTGTCACAAGGAAGTATATATTTTGACATGGATGTTATTAAATTATATGATTGACACCTGCGTCACAGACAAGGCCCTTTCTGACCACCCTTAAAATTGCCTCCCCATGCACATCCCCTACACTTTTCTATTCCATTTCCCTCTGAATCCACCACTTGTCTCGCAAGTCATTTGCAAATTACACCATGATTTAGCCTGTGACCATACATTCAGTACATAAGTAAAAAGGGAAAGGTGGTTTACAAGGGAAATTCAAGATAGCGTTCGATCCAAGAAAGAAGCATGCAAATTGGTTAAGAAAAACAACAGGTCTGAGGATTGGGAGCAGTTTAGAATTCAGCAAATGAAGGCCAAGAGATTGCTTACGAAGGGGAAAATAGAGTAAGAGAGTAAGCTCGCAAGGAACAGAAAAACTGACTGTAAAAGTTTCCATGAAGAGAAAAGAAATTGGTGACAACAAATGTCAGAAACAGGGAAATTTATATCGACAAAGAAATGGTTGAGCAACTAAATACATATTTTTGTTCTGTTTTCGCAAATGAGGACACAAGTAAGATACCAGAAATGTTGGGGAATGCAGGGTTTAGTGAGTGGGAGGAACTGAAGGGGATCACTATTAGTAGAGAAGTAGTGTTGGGGAAATTGATGGGATTGAAGGTTAATAAGTCCCCAGATCCTGATAATCTACATCCCAGAGTACTTAAGGACGCCCTTGAAATAATGGATGCATTGGTGGTCACCTTCCAGGATTCTATCGACTCTGGAACAGTTCCTACAGATTGGAGGGTAGCTAATGGATTGGATTGGATGGATGGATTGGATTGGATTTGTTTATTGTCACGTGTACCGAGGTACAGTGAAAAGTATTTTTCTGCGAGCAGCTCAACAGATGTAACCCCACTATTTAAAAAAAGGAGGTTGCAAGAAAACAGGGAATTATAGACTAGTCAGCCTGATGTTGGTTTTAGGCGATTTCTACAATCCATTATCAAAGGTTTTATAGCAGAACACTTAGAAATCAGTGGCAGGATCAGACAGTTAGCATGGATTTATGAAGGGGAAATCATGCTTGACAAATCTACTGGAATTTTTCAAGTGTGTAACTAGCAGAGTTAATGAGGGAGAGCCAGTGGATGTGGTTTATTTGGACTTCCAGAAAGCTTTCAACAAAGTACCACATAAGAGATTATTGTATAAAATCAAAGTGGATGGGATTAGGAATAGTGTATAGAGATGGATAGAAAACTAGTTGGCAGACAGGAAACAAAGAATAGGAATTAAGGGGTCATTTCCAAATGGCAGGCAGTGACTCGTGGGGTAACGCAGGGTTTGGTGCTAGGACCTCAGCAATTCACAATATATATAAATGATTTGGATGAGGGAACAAAATGTGATATCTCCAAATTTGCAGATGACATAATGTTGGGTGGGAAGGTGAGCTGCATAGAGGGTGCAGAGATCCTTCAGTATGATTTGGACAAGTTGAGTGAGTGGGCAAAGAATGGCCGATGCAGTATAATTCGGAAAAGTGCAAGGTTATCCACTTTGGTAGCAAAAACAGAAAAGCAGAATATTACCTGTATGACAGTAAATTAGGAGAGGAGAATGCGCATCAAGGCCTGGACGTTCTCGTACATAAGTCACTGAAGGTAAACGTGCAGGTACAGCAGGTGATAAATAAGTCAAATTGTATGTTGGTCTTCATAGCGAGAGGATTAGAGTACAGGAGTAGGGATGTTTTGCTGCAACTAGACAGGGCCTTGGTGAGGCCACACCTGGAATATTATGTGTAGTTTTGGCCTCCTTGGCCGGGATTCTCCCCTACCCGGTGGGGCGGGGGAACCTGGCGTAATGGAATGGCGGGAACCTCTCTGGCGCGGGCCGCCCCAAAGGTGCGGAATTCTCTGCACCTTTAGGGGCCAAGCCCTCATCTTGAGGGGCTAGGCCCACGCCGGAGTGATTTCCGCTCCGCCGGCTGGCGGGAAAGGCCTTTGGCACCACGCCAGCTGGCGCCGAAAGGACTTCGCCGGGCGACGCATGCGCGGGAGCGTCAGCGGCCGCTCACGGCATCCCCGCACATGCGCAGTGGAGGGGGTCTCTTCCGCCTCCGCCATAGTGAAGACCATGGTGAAGGCGGAAGAAAAAGAGTGCCCCCATGGCACAGGCCCGCCCGCGGATCGGTGGGCCCCGATCGCAGGCCAGGCCACTGTGGGGGCACCCCCCAGGGCCAGATCGCCCCGTGCTCCCCCCAGGACCCCGGAGCTCGCCCGCGCCGTCTGCTCCTGCCGGTAAGGTAGGTGGTTCAATCCACGCCGGCTGGCGAGAGTTGACAGCGGCGGGACTTCGGCCCATCGCGGGCCAGAGAATCACCGGGGGGAGCCCGCCGACCGGCGCGGCGCGATTCCCGCCGCCGCCGAATCTCTTGTGGCGGAGAATTCGGGACACGGCGGGGGCAGGATTCACGCCAGCTCCTGGCGATTCTCCGACCCGGTGGGGGGTCGGAGAATCACATCCCTTATCTGAGGAAGAATGCTCTTGCTCTAGAAGAAGTGCAGCAAAGATTTACTAGACTGACTCCTGGGATGATGGACTGACGTTATGAGGAGAGATTGAATCGGTTAGGAGTTGGAGTATCACACATAGGTACTAACGACATAGGCAGGAAGAGTGATGAGGTCCTGTTAAACCTGTGGTGTAGGAGGGAGGATTTCAGCTTTCTGGACCATTAAGATCTCTTCCGGGGCAGGTGGGACCTGTACAAGAAGGACGGGTTGCATCTAAACGCTGGGGGCCCCAATATCCTGGCTGGGAGGTTTGCTAGTGTCACTCGGGAGGATTTAAACTAGTATGACAGGGGGGAGGGAACCAGAGCGTTATCTTAGAAGGTGTCATAACTGAAGGGGAAATAGAGAACAAAAATAAGAGAACAACATCACCCTTAGGTAGAGCAAATAAGGGAGGTCAATGCAAGACTGAGGATTTTGTACCTTAATGCGCGCAGAAACAAGGTAAATGAGCTTGTTGCGCACATTGAAATTGGCCGGTACGATGTTGTGGGCATCACAGAGACGTAGCTGCAAGGGGATCAGGGCTGGGATCTAAATATACACGGCTATGTGTCGTATCGAAAGGAGAGGCAGATGGGCAAAGTGGGCGGGGTTGTATTGTTCGTAAGGAATGAAGTTAAATCAGTAGCAAGGAGCGATATCGGATCAGAAAGCATAGAATTTCTGTGGGTAGAGTTGAGGAATTGCAAAGTAAAAAGACCCTGATGGGAGTTATGTACAGGCCCCCTTGCAGTAGTCAGAATGTGGAGAGAAAATAAATCAGGAGCTAGAGAAAGCATGTAAAAAAGGCAATATCACAATAATCATAGGGGACTTCAATATGCAGGTGGACTTGGAAAATTAGGTTGATAGTGGATCCCAAGAAAAGGAATTTGTGGAATGTTTAAGAGATTTTTTTTGGAGCAGCTTGTGGTAGAGCCCACTAGGGAACAGGCAATTCTGGATTTGGTGACGTGTAATGAGGCAGACTTGAATAGGGATCCTAAAGTGAAGGACCCCTTAGAGAGCAGTGACCACAATATGATGGAATTTCCCTGTAGTTTGAAAGGAAGAAGCTGGAATCAGATGTAACGGTATTACAGTTAAATAAGGGTAACGATAAAGACATGAGGGAGGAGCTGGCCAGAGTTGATTGGGATAGGAACCTAGCAGGGAAGACATGGATTAACATAGATTAACATAGAACATACAGTGCAGAAGGAGGCCGTTCGGCCCATCGAGTCTGCACCGACCCACTTAAGCCCTCACTTCCACCCTAACCCCGTAACCCAGTAACCCCATCTAACCTTTTTGGTCACTATGGGCAATTTATCATGGCCAATCCACCTAACCTGCACGTCTTTGGACTGTGGGAGGAAACCGGAGCACCTGGAGGAAACACACGCAGACACGGGGAGAACGTGCAGACTACACACAGACAGTGTCGGCAGGGAATTGAACATGGGACCCTGGCGCTGTGCAGCCACAGTGCTAGCCACTTGTGCTAGCCACTTGTGCTACCGTGCTGACCAAGACAGTGGAACAGCTACGGCAGGAGTTTTTGGCGGTTATTCGGGAGGCACAGCAGAAATTCATCCCAAGGAGGAGGAAACATGCTAAGGGGAGGACAAGGCATCCATGGTTGACGAGGGAAGACAAGGACAGCATAAAAGCAAAAGAAAAATCATCCAAAGTGGCGAGAATTAGTGGGAAGCCAGAGGATTGGAAAGCCTTTAAAAGCAAGCAGAGGCCAACTAAAAAAGCAATAAGGGGGTGAAGATGAAGTACGAGTGCAAGCTAGCTAGTAATATAAAGGAAGATAGGAAAAGTTTTTTTCAAAATATAAAAGGTAAGAGAGAGGCAAAAATACACATTGGACCACTGGAAAATGTGGCTGGAGAAGTAATAATAGGAAACAAAGAAATGGCAGACAAACTGAACAGTTACTTTGCAACAGTCTTCACGGTGGAAGACACCAGTGGGATGCCAGAGCTCGAGGAGAATCAGGGGGCAGAGGTGAGTGCAGTGGCCATCACTAAGGAGAAGGTTCAGGGGAAACTGAAAGGTCTGAAGGTGGATAAGTCACCTGGACCGGATGGTCTACACCCCAGGGTTTAAAAGAGATAGCTGAGGAGATTGTGGAGGCATTGGTGGTGATCTTTCAGGAATCACTGGAGGCAAGAAGGGTCCCAGAGGACTGGAAAGTGGCTAATGTAACACCCCTGTTTAAGAAGGGAGGGAGGCAGGAGACGGGGAATGATAGGCCGGTTAGCCTGACCAATTATTGGGAAGATTTTATAGTCCATTGTTAAAAATGAGATCTCGGAGTACTTGACGTGCATGGTAAAATAGGACTGAGTCAGCACGCCTTTGTCAAAGGGAGGTCATGTCTGACAAATCAGTTAGAGGAGGTAACAAGGAAGTTAGACAAAGGAATACCAGTGGACGTGATTTATTTAGATTGCCTTTGACAAGGTGCCACATAAGAGATTGTTAAATAAGTTAAGAGCCCAAGGTGTTGATAGTAAGATCCTGGCATGGATAGAAGATTGGCTGACTGGCAGAAGGCAGAGAATGGGGAAAAAGGAAACTTTTTCAGGATGGCAGCTGGTGACTAGTGGTGTGCCTCACAGGTCTGTGCTGGGACCACAACTTCTCACAATATAAATTAATGATGTGGAAGAAGGAATTGAAGGCACTGTTGCTAATTTTGCAGATGATACAAAGATCTGGAGAGGTGCAGGTGGTATTGAGGAAGCAAGGGGGCTGCAGAAGGATTTTGACAGGCTAGGAGAGTGGGCAATGAAGTGGCAAATGAAATACAATGTGGAAAAGTGTGAGGTTATGCACTTTGGAAGGAGGAATGGAGGCATAGACTATTTTCTAAATGGGAAAATGCTTTGGAAATCAGAAGCACAAAGGGACTTGGGAGTCCTTGTTCAAAATTGTCTTAAGGTTAATGTGAAAGTTCAGTCGGCAGTTAGGAAGGCAAATGCAATGTTAGCATTCATGTTGAGAAGGCTAGAATACTAGACCAGGGATGTACTTCCCAGGCTGTATAATGCTCTGGTACAACCCCATTTGGGTATTGTGAGCAGTTTTGTGCCTCGTATCTAAGGAAGGATGCGTTGGCCTTGGAAAGGGTCCAGAGCAGGTTCACAAGAATGATCCCTGGAATGAAGAGCTTGTTGTATGAGGAAAGGTTGAGGACTCTGGGTCTGTACTCGTTGGAGTTTAGAAGGATGAGGGGGGATATTATTGAAACATACAGGATACCGCGAGGCCTGGATAGAATGGATATAGAGAGCATGTTTCCACTTGTCGGGAAAACTAGAAGTAGAGGACACAATCTCAGACTTAAGGGACAATCCTTTAAAACAGAGATGAGCAGGAATTTCTTCAGCCAGAAGGTGGTGAATCTGTGGAACTCTTTGCCGCAGAAGGCTGTGGAGGCCAAATCATTGAGTGTCTCGAAGACAAATATAGATAGGTTCTTGATTAATAAGAGGATCAGGGGTTATGGGGAGAAGGCAGGATAATGGGGATGAGAAAAAGAACAGCCAAGATTGAATGGTGAAGCAGACTCGTTGGGCCGTGGCCTAATTCTGCTCCTATGTCTTAAGGTCTTATGGAGTTCAGATGAATGATCGGGGATCTCAAAGAAAATTCTAACAGGACTAGACAGGGTAGTTGCAGGAAAGATGTTCCCTTGGCGGGAGTGTCCAGTGCCAGGGGTCAGAGTCTGAGGAAACGGGGTAGACCATATAGGACGGAGGTAAGGAGAAATTTCTTCACCCAGAGAGTTCTTTACTACAGAAAGTAGTTGAGGCCAAAATATTGTGTGATTTCAAGAAGCAGTTAGACGTCGCACTTGGTGCTAAGAGGATTAAAGGATATCGGGGGAAGATGGGATTAGGCTATTGAGTTGGATGACCAACCATCATCTGAATGAATGGCAGAGCAGGCTCAAAGGGCCAAATGGCCTCCTCCTGCTCCTATATTGTACATTTCTATGTACCATATTTCTGGTTTAGCACAGTGGGCCAAACAGCTGGCTTGTAATGCAGAACAAGACAACAGCGCGGGTTCAATTCCCGTACAGGCCTCCCCGAACAGGCGCCACAATGTGGCGACTAGGGGCTATTCACAGTAAAGTTACTGAAGCCTACTTGTGACAATAAGCGATTATCATTATCATTATTATTATTATGTTCTCAACAATTCTCTCTCTCCTCCACCTTTGTAGCCTTTAAAATCTTTATCATGACTTACCTTCATCCTTCCCTTAGTTGGTCTCCATGTTCACTACCACAAATCCAAGGAATGTAGATTTGATCTGGTACCCAGCTGGATGAGCCAAACATTGCGAACTCTGTCACCTCCTCCATCAACAGCTACTAAAATAAAAACAGAAAATGCTTGAAATACTCAGCAGGTCAGGCAGCATCCAAAGAGAATGTCATGTGAGAGTACCTTTAAGACATGGATGTTTAAGCAATGTACCTTTAAGAAAACAGTGATGTCAGAGAGTGGGTGGAGCTGAGCAGTTCAGTCATTTTGAAGTTTCAGTTTGGAGGAAAAGAGCTTGGGGAGTGTCTGTGTTTTGCAATGAGCTGGATGTGCTGTGATCTCTGCCATGATTTTTGATCAGATGGTTGAAAAAGAACAAGAACAGGTGGAGGATGAGGCGGATATTTTTAGTTCAGGAAAATTGGATTGGATTGGATTTGTTTATTGTCACGTGCACCGAGGTACAGTGAAAAGTATTTTTCTGCGAGCAGCTCAACAGATCATTAAGTACATGAGAAGAAAAGGGAATAAAAGAAAATACATAATAGGGCAACACAACATATACAATGTAACTACATAAGCACTGGCATCGGATGAAGCATACAGGATGTAGTGTTAATGAGGTCAGTCCATAAGAGGGTCATTTCGGAGTCTGGTGAAGTGTGGATGAAGCTGTTTTTGAGTCTGTTCGTGCATGTTCTCAGACTTCTGTATCTCCTGCCCGATGGAAGAAGTTGGAAGAGTGAGTAAGCCGGGTGGGAGGGATCTTTGATTATGCTGCCCGCTTTCCCCAGGCAGCGGGAGGTGTAGATGGAGTCAATGGATGGGAGGCAGGTTCATGTGATGGACTGGGCGGTGATCATGACTCTCTGAATTGGCGGAGTTACAACAGAAAGATGTAGAAATAAAACGATATATCAGAAAGCATATACGGAAGAGGAATCTGAGAGTATAACAGAGTGTTATTACCGTAAAAATGATGTCTTGATGAGAAAATGGAGACCTGTACATATGCAGGCGGATGAAAAGTGGGCAGACGTTCATCAAGTAATATTGCCGGGAGGGTATAGAAAGGAGGTGTTGTGAGTTGCACATGAGGTACCATTGGGAGATCATTTGAGAATAAGGAAAACTCAAGCTAAAATCCAGAAACATTTTTATTGGCCTGGACTACATAAAGATGTAGTTAAATTTTGTCAATCATGTCACACATGTCAAGTGATAGGGAAACCTCAAGCAGTGATAAAACCAGTGCCCTTAATACCCATTCCAGCATTTAAGGAACCTTTTATGAGGGTCATAATTGATTGTGTACGACCGCTTCCTAAAACAAAAAGTGAGAATCAATATCTTTTGAGTATAATGGATGTGTCTACTAGGTTTCCAGAGGCCATTCCGGTACGTAATATTACAGCTAAAAGGATTGTGGAGGAGTTACTTAAATTCTTTACTAGATATGGACTACCCACAGAAATTCACTCGGATCAAGGATCAAATTTTACTTCAAAGTTATTCAAAGAAGTTATGGATAGCTTAGGAATAAAACAATTTAAATCAACTGCGTACCATCCAGAATCGCAGGGAGCGTTAGAAAGGTGGCATCAGACATTAAAGACAATGTTGAGGGCATATTGTCAAGATTATCCAGAGGATTGGGATAAAGGAATTCCATTCATATTGTTTGCAATTAGGGATGCACCAAATGTGTCTACCAAATTTAGTCCTTTTGAACTAATTTTTGTCATGAGGTAAGAGGACCACTTAAATTGATTAAGGAAAAATTGGTGAGTGAGAAATCGGAAATTACACTATTGGATTACGTGTCAAATTTTAGGGAATGATTAAATAGAGCAGGTGAATTGGCTAGACAACATTTGAAAGTTGCACAAAATGTGATGAAACGGGTAGCGGACAAGAAATCCAAAGTTCGTAGTTTTGCCAGTGGGTATAAAGTTTTAATGCTGTTACCAGTGGTAGGTGAGCCTTTAAAAGCTAGGTTTTGTGGACCGTATCAGATTGAAAGAAAATTAAGTGAGGTAAATTAAGTGGTAAAAACACCAGATTGAAGGTAGACTCACCGAGTGTGTCATGTGAATATGCTTAAAAGGTACTTTGAAAGGGAAGGAGAGAAAAAGGAGGTTTTAATGATTCTAACTCAAAGTGACGAACCAAATCCAGATGACTGTGAATTTGACATACCTCAAATTAAATTGGAAAACAAGGATGTTCTTAAAAACTGGGATGAATTGTTAAGTTACCTTCCAGAGGAAAAATGAACTGACCTGAAAGAGTTATTGATATCACATGGGCAAGAGTGTAGAGATAAATTGGGAAGTACTAAAATGGCTATACATGATGTAGATGTGGGAAATGCTGTTCCTATGAAACAACATCCATATAGACTTCATCCTTTAAAATTGGCACAGGTTAACAGTGAGATTGAGAGTATGCTTAAAAATGGCATAATTGAACTGGGTTGCAGCCAATGGAGCTCACCCATAGTGATGGTACCTAAACCAGATGGTACCCAATGGTTGTGTGTGGACTATCGAAAGGTGAATGCAGTTGCAACAACGGACTCTTATCCTATCCCACGTTTGAGAGATTGCATTGAGAAATTGGGCAATCTGCTTTTATTTTCAACTTCCGGACGTGGAAAGAACATTTAAAACATCGTATGGAGTTCTTCGATCAACTTCAGGAGACGGGTTTGGTGATGAACCTAGACAAAAGTGAATTTGGAGAAGCCCAAATCACCTTCCTTGTGGAGTTTCCGTTATCCTCAAGACAAAGGGAAATAATGCGATTTGTTAGCATGAGTGGATTTGATCGAACAGTTGTGCAAAAGATTTGTGGTGTGATTACTCCACTGATGGAATTGCTGAAGAATCGTAAAAAATTTCAATGGACAGCGGACTTTCGACAGGCATTTGACTGCCTGAAAGCTGTGGTATCCAATGTTCCTGTATTGGAGAATTGCAAGGGGCTCTGTGGTCAGATTGAACTAAATTATCTGATTCTGAAGAGAAATGCCGAGGAGTAGAGGAATGGATGGATCGTGTAGAGACTTTGTTCAAAGAGACTGTCAATCGAGAAGGATTTTGGTTGGTGGAAGAAGAACAAAGAAAAATGGACTATATTATTATACCTGTTTGCGTGTCTTTTTTTTTAAACAAAAAGGTATATTTAATGTGTACATTTCTTAGTGAATGGTGCAAAAGTGTAAAATGAAACCATCTTGAAGTTGATGGTTTATTTTTTTGTCTGGGGGAGGTGTCATGTGAGAGTACCTTTAAGACATGGATGTTTAAGCAATGTACCTTTAAGAAAACAGTGGTGTCAGAGAGTGGGTGGAACTGAGCAGTTCAGCCACTTTGAAGTTTCAGTTTGGAGGAAAAGAGCTTGGGGAGTGTGTGTTTTGCAATGAGCTGGATTTGCTGTGATCTCTGCCATGAAAGACTATCTCTGGATCATTTTGGGTGATTTAAACTCATAATAGTAAAGTCTTTAACCTGATGTGATTCTGTTTAAAGGAGTTAAGTCTCTTGGAAAGTTTGAAGGAACATTTTGAGGGATTATTTACTGTTGTAATATTTTCGGAGTTATCTTTGAAGTAAGGGGTGTTAAGAGATCCAATGTTTATTTAAGATGTTCAGTTGAGTTCATGGAATAAACATTGTTTTGTGTTTAAAAACCCACGTGTCCATAATTGTAATCCCACCCCTAGTGAACAAGCCGTGTGCTAGGAAAAGCAACAAATACATCAAAGGGGGAGGTTGGTTGAACTCCATGATACATTTTGGGGTTCTGAAAAACATTGCCAAATCTGTCAACTCCTCCATCAGCGGCTACTAAAATAAAATACTCAGCAGGTCAGGCAGCATCCAAAGAGAGAGAAAACAGTTACTACTGAGAAGTACTGTAATACGGTGATCTAGTTCCAAGTCAAGACGGCATGTGACGACTTGCAGCGGTACCTGAAGGTGCTGGTGTTCTCATGCACCTGCTGTCCTTGCCCTTCTAGATGGTAGAGGCAGCGGGCTTGGAAGGTGCTGTTGAAAGAGGTTTGATGAGTTGCTGCAGTACATCTTATGGTGCACACTGCTGCCAACGTACATTGGTGGTGGAGGGAGTGAATAGTTATGTTGATGGATAAAGTGAGACCAAGTGGATTGTTTTGTCATGGATGGTGTCGAGGTTCTTGAGTGTTGTTGGAGACTATTCAGTTCTTCCCCTGACTTGTGCTTTGCAGATAGTAGATGGGGAGAAAGGAAACAAATGCCGTGCCAAAGAATTCCCAGCCTCTGGCCTGCACTTATTGGATTTTGGCACTGTATTTATATGGTTCATCCAGTTAAGTTTCTGGTCAATGATAACTCCCAAGGTAGTGGGGGATTAATGGATGGTGATGCAATGTCAATGGTAGATAGTTCGATGCTGTGTAATGAGACAAGATTGATTAATGATCTCATAGTTAGGGATCCTCTTGGAAGGAGCGATCACAATATGGTGGAATTTAGAATACAGATGGAGGGTGAGAAGGTAAAATCAAACACTAGTGTTTTGTGCTTAAACAAAGGAGATTACAATGGGATGAGGGAAGAGCTATCTAACGTAGACTGGGAGCAAAACAGTTGAGGAACGGTGATAAACCTTCCAAGTGATTTTTCACAGTGCTCAGCAAAGGTTTATAACAACAAAAAGGAAGGACGGTAGAAAGAGGGAAAATCGACCGTGGATATCTAAGGAAATAGGGGAGAGTATCAAATTGAAGGAAAAAGCATACAAAGTGGCAAAGATTAGTGGGAGACTAGAGAACTGGGAAATCTTTAGGGGGCAACAGAAAGCTACTAAAAAAGCTATAAAAAAGAGGAAGATAGATTATTATAGTAAACTTGCTCAGAATATAAAAACAGATAGTAAAAGTTTCTACAAATATAAAACAAAAAAAGAGTGGCTGAGGTAAATATTGATCCTTTAGAGGATGAGAAGGGAGATTTAATAATGGGAGATGAGGAAATGGCTGAGGAACTGAACAGTTGTTTTGGGTCGGTCTTCACAGTGGAAGACACA
This sequence comes from Scyliorhinus torazame, assembly GCF_047496885.1. NCBI lineage: Eukaryota > Metazoa > Chordata > Chondrichthyes > Carcharhiniformes > Scyliorhinidae > Scyliorhinus > Scyliorhinus torazame. The sequence goes on along the minus strand of NC_092723.1, from coordinate 55,576,630 downwards.
AATAACATGCCAGTGACTGATGGAAATGAGGCTATGACAGGTGAGGACCTTGAGCTGGTTGTTATCACTAAGGAGGTAGTGATGGGCAAGCTAATGGGGCTAAAGGTAGACAAATCTCCTGGCCCTGATGGAATGCATTCCAGAGTGCTAAAAGAGATGGCGAGGGAAATTGCAAATGCACCAGTGATAATTTACCAAAATTCACTAGACTCTGGGGTGGTCCCGGCGGATTGGAAATTAGCAAACGTGACACCACTGTTTAAAAAAGGAGGTAGGCAGAAAGCGGGTAATTATAGGCCAGTGAGCTTAACTTCGGTAGTAGGGAAGATGCTGGAATCTATCATCAAGGAAGAAATAGCGAGGCATCTGGATGGAAATTGTCCCATTGGGCAGATGCAGCATGGGTTCATAAAGGGCAGGTCGTGCCTAACTAATTTAGTGGAATTGTTTGAGGACATTACCAGTGCGTTAGACAACGGGGAGCTAATGGATTTGGTATATCTGGATTTCCAGAAAGCTTTTGACAAGGTGCCACACAAAAGGTTGCTGCATAAGATAAAGATGCATGGCATTAAGGGTAAAGTAATAGCATGGATAGAGGATTGGTTAATTAATACAAAGCAAAGAGTGTGGATTAATGGGTGTTTCTCTGGTTGGTAATCAGTAGCTAATGGCGTCCCTCAGGGATCAGTGTTGGGCTCACAATTGTTCACAATTTACATTGATGATTTGGAGTTGGGGACCAAGTGCAATGTGTCCAAGTTTGCAGATGACACTAAGATGAATGGTAAAGCAAAAAGTGCAGAGGATACCAGAAGTCTGCAGAGGGATTTGGATAGATTAAGTGAATGGGCTAGGGACTGGCAGATGGAATACAATGTTGACAAATGTGAGGTTATCCATTTTGGTAGGATTAACAGAAAAAGGGATTATTATTTAAATGATAAAATATCAAAACATGCTGCTGTGCAGAGAGACCTGGGTGTGCTTGTGTATGAGTCGCAAAACGTTGGTTTACAGGTGCAACAGGTGATTAAGAAGGCAAATGGAGTTTTGTCCTTCATTGCTAGAGGGATGGAATTTAAGACTAGGGAGGTTATGCTGCAATTAGAAAAGGTGTTAGTGAGGCCACACCTGGAGTATTGTGTTCAGTTTTGGTCTCCTTACCTGAGAAAGGACGTACTGGCACTGGAGGGTGTGCAGAGGAGATTCACTAGGTTAATCCCAGAGCTGAAGGGGTTGGATTACGAGGGGAGGTTGAGTAGACTGGGACTGTACTCGTTGGAATTTAGAAGGATGTGGAGGAATCTTATAGAAACATATAAAATTATGAAGGCAATAGATAGGATAGATGTGGGCAGGTAGTTTCCACTGGCGGGTGAAAGCAGAACTAGGGGGCATAGCCTCAAAATAAGGGGAAGTAGATTTAGGACTGAGCTTAGGAGGAACTTCTTCACCCAAAGGGTTATGAATCTATGGAATTCCTTGCCCAGTGAAGCAGTTGAGGCTCCTTTATTAAATGTTTGTAAGATAAAGATAGATAGTTTTTTGAAGAATAAAGGGATTAAGGGCTATGGTGTTCGGGCCGGAAAATGGAGCTGAGTCCACAAAAGATCAGCCATGATCTCATTGAATGGCGGAGCAGGCTTGAGGGGCCAGATGGCCTACTCCTGCTCCTAGTTCTTATGTTCTTATGCTCTTATGTGCCACACAAGTGCCAAGCAATGGCCATCTCCAACATGGAAAATAAGAGGAGTAGGCCATTTGGTCCCTCTACACTGGGCCAGTCAATCAACTCGATCATAGCTGATCTTCTGACTCAGCGCCATTTCCCTACACCATGGCCAGAGGTTAGGAGACCAAAGCTGTGCACAATACTCTGTAGGGCTATAACTTCTTGCAGGATTCGTGACTTCAGTCGCTGGTGCATTGCACATGCACGGCGTGACAACCCAGAAGTGTGGTCGTTCAGGCAGGCATGCACGCTGAAACGGCTGCATTTAAACTCCTGCCCAATTTTTTTTGCATGCTTGAACTCCTATGCTTCTGAATGCAAAATCCAGCTGCAGCACTAACTTGGACCACGTACCCGGATATTTGGTGAGGTTTTACAACTTTTCATTAAAAAAAAATAATATTTTTATTCTCCTCCTTTTTCACATTTTTTCCAAAATTTGCACCCACCAACAATAAACAATAAGCAGTAACGAATATAATGTCAATCCCCATTTCAACAACAACATTCCCATCCTCCCACCCACCCCCAAACAACTGCCCTCATGTTAATATAAACAAATAACAAAAAGTAATCAGGAATCACCCATAGTCACCATTAATACATACAGTCCCCCTCCCCCCAACCCTCCCAACACCCCCCCCCCCCCACTAATGTTCGATGTTATCCAGTTCTTGAAATTGCATAATGAATAACGCCCATGAATTGTAGAACCCCTCCATCCTTCCCCTCAGTTCAAACTTAACCTTATCAAGAGTCAAGAATTCCAACAGGCCCCCCAACCACGCCAGGGCACAGGGTGGAGAGGTTGCTCTCCATCCCAACAGGCTTTGCCTTCGGGCGATCAGCGAGGCGAAGGCTACAACATCTGCCTCTGCACCCGTTTCCAACCCCAGCTGGTCCGGCCCGGGTCCAGTTTCACGTGCACCACTTTAGAGATTATCCTAAAAACCTCGCTCATCCTCGCCCTTGTGAGGTGTGCTCTATATACCACCTTCAGCTGTACCAGCCCCAACCTCGCGCACGAGGTGGAGGCGTTCACTCTCCGGAACACCGCATACCGGAACCCCTCCTCCACACCCCTCCCAACTCTTCCTCCCACTTTGTTTTGTTCCCTTCTCTTCCAAAATAGCTCCGTAAACCGCCGACATTATCCCCCTTCTCCTGTCCCCCTGTTGTCAGCACCTTCTCCAGCAATGTGGAGGCCGGCTCCACCGGGAAGCTCTGTACCTCCTTTCTGGCAAAATCTCGAACCTGCATGTATCTAAACATTTCCCTCTGCTCCAGCCCATACTTCGCTTCCAGCTCCTTCAATCCTGCAAACCGACCCCCAAGAAACAAATCTTTCAGTGTCTTAATCCCGTTCCCCTCCCATTTCCGAAAATGTCCGTCCCACTTCCCTGGCTCAAATCTGTGGCTCCCCCAAATCGGCATTTCCCTTGACCCTGCCCCCAACTCGAAGTGTTAGCGAAACTGCCTCCAAATTCTCAATGAATCTATTACTACCGGATTCCCTGAGTACTTCCCCGGGGCTATCAGGAGCGGCGCTGTTGCTAGTGCTTTCAATCCCGACCCCCTGCCCAAACTCTCCTCCATTCTGACCCACTGGGAATCAACCCCTCTGACCCAGCTCCGCACTTTCTCCACATTCGCCGGCCAGTAATAAAACATCAGGTTCGGAAGACCCAAACCCCCTGCCTGCCATCCGCTCTGTAGCAGCACCTTTTTAACTGTACAACTTTTTACATATGAAGAAAGTTTTCAGTCTAGCAGAGGCAGGAGACATCGGGAGACATTTATTTGGAAGGTTAAAGTTTTATATCATTAGTGTTTAGCATTTATAAATATGTTTAAAATGCAAATAAAATAAAAGAAAGATTTTTTAAAAAAACTTTGGTTTGTCGTGAGAATGTTAGGGTACTTTGCTGGATAAAGTGAGTTTGAAATCAGAGAAGGTGAAATAAATTTTAACCTTTGGTTTGTCTTGAGGATGTAAATTCCATTAAAGGAGCAATAATGGATAGTCTGCAGTTATCAGTCCCGATGAGTATGATTATCCATCTAAGAAACTCAGTGTTACTGGTCATGGGTTCTGTGGGTCCTTGCGTGATTGATGAGTCCGATCCAAGAGCCGCATCTTCAATCACTCACTTGGCAGGAATTTCCAAAAGAGGGATTGGACACTAAAGGCGGGATTCTCCCGAATCAACACGGTGGCCCGACGTTGGCGTAAAAAACGGCAGGAACCACTCCCGCGTCGGGCCGACCGGAATTCTCCGCACTGCATCCACTGCAGTGGATATAAACTGCATCCGCTGGTTCCTCCTTATCTATTTTGCTAGTTACATCCTTAGTGACTTCCAACAGGATTGTCAAATGTGATTTCCCTTTCAGAAATCCATGTTGGCATTGTCCAATCCTATTATTCTCTATCATTTATAACAGATTTTAGCATTTTCCCTACTACTGATGTCTGTAGTTCCATTTTCTCTCTAACTCTTTTGTTAAATAGTGGGGTTGCATTTGCCATGTTTTAATCTGAAGGATCCATTCCAGAATCTGTAGAATTTTGGAAGATCAATAGCACTGCATGCATTATCTCTATCGCCACCTCTTTCAACACTCCTGGATGTAGACCATCATCAGCTTCTGGGAATTTATCAACTCAATTCCATTAATTTTCTACAAATAATAATTTCTTTCAGTTCCTCATTTGCACTAGTCCCTTAATTCTCTCATAATTTTATGAGTTTTGTATCTTCCTCTGTGAAGCCAGGCACAATGGACTGAGTTCTCCATTCCGGAAACTAAGCGCTCCCGGCAGAGTTGAATCACTCCTCGTCTCTGCTCGCACTTGGAGCGACACCCAGCAGTGATTCACTCTCCGTTTCCATGCTAATTTATGCATGGCGGGGAGCTCGTCGATTCTTTCGGCATCCCAGCATTGGGCCGTTATTTTGACCGTTGGTGTCACGGACCTTTATCTGGCTGCACTCCTCTAAGGACCCATCACCCCCACCAGTATCCAAACCAATAAACTGGTTAGTGAATTAAATAGCCTCAGGGGGATCCATGTGCCAGGCCCTCCTGATTTATTGGCAGCCACCCAATATGTCTCTGCCTGCAATCTTTTACGCTGTGGCATTACCACCTCACTAAACATGCCTCCCATGAAATTCTTAGCCTCATGAATGCACCGCAGTGACTCCAGCCATCGCTAAAATTCTGAAACCAGAGCTCAAGTTTCTGCAATTGGTGACACGTAATGCACTTCAGCCACAGAAAGCATCCACAACTTCCCACATGCAACAGGATGCAAATTCCATATGAGCAGCCCTCCCACGCCGTAACATTACTTTCCAGACTAATTATTGTATACCTGAGACTAGGAAGGAGGTAGGAAGTAGAATTACTCACCAGCTACTCACCAATCAGCTCCTTCCCCATGCCGCCCTCTGAAATTTAAACCTTGCTAATGTAATAGTAATAAACCTTACCACCTAAATATAGAATGAGACAGAAGACTCACTAGTTTCTTAGTTCCCTTTTGATCGCTTCCTTTAGCTATAAACAATGACTTGAATTTTTCACACTTATTTAAACTAGTTAATTTAATTAATTCTAATTGATTCTAGTTAATTCTAAGTGTTCTATATTTACCAACCAATTAACTTTTTGGATTCCTGTGCTGCCTTTGTTTGATATTTTTTCATTTCTTCCCAAGCTCAGTGCACACTCCGACTGCCACTGTCTCTGAGTGTTGTTTTTCCCGCAGGTCCACCACCCTTCAAGCTTCCAAAAAATGGTGATAGGCCTAAAGCTTGGCAATCTATTTTTCTGCTGCCAAGCGGTGTTCCTCAGAGGTCCGCCTTTCTCCTGACTGTCATGATATCCATATTAACATATCATGGTGCAATCACATACACACACTGATGGACAGGTCGACGGACCAATCAGCACACACACAACATCACAGCCAATCACCAGTGAGAGCACACGCACGATAAAACAGGGAACACCACAGTTCCCGCTGATTCCACCAGGAGATAGCTCAGAGCACAGAGCTCACAGCGTGCCACTCAGACATAGACCATGTGCTGAGTGTCTCTCTAAGATAGTGCTAGGGCTGGGTCCACAGGTTAACTGGTGAAGTACGAACCACAGCCAGAAGTTAACAGTTGTTATTATACAGAATAATAAAACAGAGTTGTACCATCTACAACCGTGTTGGTTCGTTTGTATATCGGAATACTCAACACGACACTGACCTCCGAAGGTAATCTAGAAGAGAAGCTAACCATCTTCCCATGACAATCAATGGCATTAGCATCACTGAATCCCTCACCATTTTCACCTTGAGGGTCACCATTGACCAGCCATGTAACTGTATCAGCCATGTAAATACTGTGGCTACAAGTGCAGGTCAGAGGCTGCAGAAAGTAACTCACCTCCTGATCCCCAAAGACTGTCCACCATTTACTTTTTAAAAAAAAAAAATTTTTATGAAAGGTTTTCATAAAATATCAAGAACAAAATGAGAAAGAAAAAAGAACCCAACCGGGTTAAGTACAAAACACAATGTAAAAAAGCAACCCCCAAACCCCTCCCCCCCGTACATAAATAATAAATTAAAATTAACACCCCGACTTAACACAACAGGTGTATCCATCCCCTCAGACCCTCCAGTGTAAATAACATAAACAAAAATAAAGTAAACCCCCCCCCAAGCTGCTGCTGCCATTGACCAATGTCTATCGTTCTGCCAGAAAGTCTAAGAACGGTTGCCACTGCCTAAAGAACCCTTGTACCGACCCTCTCAAGGCGAATTTTACCCTCTTCAATTTAATGAACCCTGCCATATCACTGATCCAGGATTCCACGCTTGGGGACCTCGCATCTTTCCACTGAAGGAGAATCCTTCGCCGGGCTACCAGGGACGCAAAGGCCAGAATTCCGGCCTCTTTCGCCTCCTGCACTCCCGGCTCCTCTGCCATCCCAAATATTGCGAGCCCCCAGCCCGGTTTGACCCTGGATCCTACCACCCTCGACACCGTCCTCGCTATGCCCTTCCAAAATTCCTCCAACGCTGGGCATGCCCAGAACATATGGGTGTGATTTATTGGGCTCCCTGAGCACCTAACACACCTGTCCTCACCCCCAAAGAACCGGCTCATCCTTGTCCCGGTCATGTGTGCCCTGTGCAGCACCTTAAACTGTATGAGGCTGAGCCTTGCGCATGAAGAGGAAGAATTCACCCTCCCTAGGGCATCTGCACACGTCCCCTCTTCGATCTCCTCTCCCAACTCCTCCTCCCACTTACCTTTCAACTCCACAACCGAGGCCTCCTCCTCCTCCTGCATCACCTGGTAAGTTTCCAAGATCTTCCCCACTCCCACCCACCCCCCCCGAGAGCACCCTGTCCTGTACTGTGTGTGGCAGTAGCCGCGGGAATTCCACCACACGCCTGGCAAACGCCCTTATCTGTAAGTACCTGAAGGTGTTCCCCGGGGGGAGCCCGTACTTCTCCTCCAGCTCACTGAAGCTCGCGAACTTCCCGTCCACAAACAGGTCCCCCAACTTTCGTATCCCTGCCCTGTGCCACCCCGAAAACCCTCCACCTGTTCTTCCTGGGGCGAACCGGTGGTTCCCCCGTAATGGGGTCCACGCCGAGGCCCCAACTTCCCCCCTATGCCGCCTCCATTGCTCCCACATTTTGAGAGCCGCCACCACCACTGGGCTCGTGGTATACCTCCTTGGAGGGAGCGGCAGCAGCGCCGTTGCCAGCGCCCCCAGACTCGTACCCACACAGGACGCTATCTCCAGCCTCTTCCATGCAGCCCCCTCCCCTTCCATCACCCACTTGCGCACCATTGTCGCATTGGCGGCCCAGTAGTACCCACAGAGGTTGGGCAACGCCAGCCCCCCACTATCTCTACTCCGCTCCAGGAACACCCTTCTCACCCTCGGAGTCCCTCGCGCCCACACAACCCCCATTATACTCCTGTTAACCCGCCTGAAAAAAGCCTTCGGGATAAACACGGGGAGGCACTGGAACAGGAACAAAAACCTTGGGAGCACCGTCATTTTGATTGACTGCACCCTACCCGCCAAGGACAGCGGCAACATGTCCCACCTCTTGAACTCCTCCTCCATTTGCTCCACCAGCCTTGTAAAGTTAAGCCTATGCAGGGCCCCCCAGCTCCTGGCCACCTGGACCCCCAAATATCTGAAGCTCCTCTCCGCCCTTTTTAGTGGGAGCTCGCCAATCCCCCTCTCCTGGTCCCCTAGCTGAACTACGAACAGCTTGCTCTTCCCCATATTGAGCTTGTACCCCGAAAAGTCCCCGAATTTCCTAAGGATCCTCATTACCTCTGGCATTCCTCCCACCGGGTCCGCCACAGACAGCAGCAGGTCGTCTGCATAAAGTGACACCCTATGCTCCTCCCCACCCCGCACCAACCCCCTCCAGTTCCTCGACTCTCTCAGTGCCATAGCCAAGGGTTCAATCGGCAGTGCGAAGAGCAGGGGGGACAGGGGACACCCCTGTCTCGTCCCTCGGTGCAACCGAAAGTACTCGGACCTCCTCCTATTTGTGGCCACACTCGCCATCGGGACCGCATACAACAGCCTAGCCCACCTGACAAACCCCTCCCCAAACCCGAACCTCTTCAGCACCTCCCACAGGTACCCCCATTCTACCCTATCGAAGGCTTTCTCAATGTCCATCGCCACCACTATCTCCGCCTCCCCCTCCCTCGCCGGCATCATGATAACGTTCAAAAGCCTCCGCACATTCGCGTTCAATTGTCTCCCCTTCACAAACCCCGTCTGGTCTTCATGGATGATCTGCGGCACACAATCCTCAATCCTCGTGGCTAAGACCTTCGCCAGCACCTTGGCATCTACATTTAGCAAGGAAATCGGTCTGGAAGACCCACATTGCAGGGGATCCTTGTCCCGCTTCAGGATCAAGGAGATCAGTGCCCGGGACATCGTCGGGGGTAAAGCCCCCCCTCCCTTGCCTCATTAAAGGTCCTAACTAACAGCAGGCCCAACAGGTCCATATATTTTTTATAGAATTCGACCGGGAAACCGTCCGGTCCTGGTGCCGTCCCCTCCTGCATGCTTCCTATCCCTTTGATCAGCTCCTCCAGCCCAATTGGGGCCCCCAGTCCCGCCACCAGTCCCTCTTCCACCTTTGGAAACCTTAATTGGTCCAGGAAACGGCCCATCCCTCCCTCCTCCCATGGGGGCTCGGATCGGTACAATTCCTCGTAGAAGTCCCTGAAGACCCCATTGATGCCAACCCCACTCCGCACCACACTCCCTCCCCTGTCCTTAACTCCCCCGATCTCCCTAGCTGCGTCCCGCTTCCGAAGCTGATGCACCAGCATCCGGCTTGCCTTTTCCCCATACTCGTAGACCGCCCCCTGGGCCTTCCTCCACTGCACCTCCGCCTTCCTGGTGGTCACCAGGTCGAATTCGGCCTGGAGGCTGCGCCTCTTCCTCAACAATCCTTCCTCAGGCTCTTCCGCATACCTCCTGTCTACCCTCACCATCTCCCCCACCAGCCTCTGCCTCTCCCCCCGCTCCCTCCGCTCCTTGTGGACCCTAATGGAGATCAGCTCTCCCCTCACCACCGCCTTCAGTGCCTCCCATACCATCCCCACTCGGACCTCCCCATTGTCGTTGGTCTCCAAGTACCTCTCCATACTTCCTCAGTCCCGCTCGCTCACCTCCTCGTCCGCCAACAGCCCCACCGCCAAGCGCCACAGCGCGCGCTGGTCCCTCTCCTCCCCCATCTCCAAGTCCACCCAATGCGGGGCGTGATCCAAAATGGCTATTGCCGGATACTCGGTATCCTCTACTCTCGCTATCAGCGCCCTACTCAAAATGAAAAAGTCGATTCGAGAATAAGCCTGATGGACATGTGAGAAGAATGAAAATTCCCTAGCCCCCGGCCTTGCAAATCTCCAAGGGTCCACCCCTCCTATTTGGTCCATAAATCCCCTCAACACTCTAGCCGCCGCTGGCTTCCTACCCGTCCTAGGCCTGGAGCGATCCAGTGCCGGATCCAACACCGTGTTAAAGTCTCCCCCCATTATCAGGCCCCCCACTTCCAAGTCTCGGATCCGACCCAACATATGCCGCATAAAACCCGCATCGTCCCAGTTCGGAGCATACACATTGACCAGTACCACCCTCTCTCCCTGCAACTTACCACTTACCATTATGTACCTACCGCCATTATCTGCCACAATGCTCGACGCCTCGAATGACACCTGCTTTCCCACCAAGATCGCCACCCCTCGATTTTTGGCATCTAGCCCCGAGTGAAACACCTGACCCTTTCCTCAGTCTTACCTGGTCTGCCACCTTCAGGTGTGTCTCCTGGAGCATAACCACATCCGTCTTAAGCCCCTTCAGGTGCGCGAGCACGCGGGCCCGCTTAACCGGCCCATTCAGTCCCCTTACATTCCAGGTTATCAGCCGGATCAGGGGGCTACCCGCCCCCCTCCCCCGCCGACTAGCCATGACCCCCTCCTCAGCCAGCCACGTGCCCGCACCCCACACCCGGCCCGTTCCCCACAGCGGCATACCCCCGTCTCGACCCCCCCCACTCGCTCGAGCTCCTCCTTGACCTTAGCAGCAGCAACTCGATTTCCCTCCCCCCCTCCCCCCCACCAAACCCCCCCCCCGGCTAGGACCCATCCTAGCTGGTTTACTCCCCCCATTGCACTTCCGCAAGTCAGCTGACTCCTGCTGACCCCGGCCACTCCCGCCTCCCCTTCGACTCCTCCCATTGCGTGGCACCCCCTCCTCTCCTGCTCCCCATCGACAGGCTCTCCCCCTCCCCCCTCCGTTCTAAGCACGGGAAACAATCCCCGCTTCCCTGCCCCGCCCCCCCCCAGTCTTCGGCGCGGGAAAAAAGCCCGCGCTCTCCACCTACCAGGCCCCGCCACCAACTAAAACAGTGCCCAACCCGCCCCATCCACCCTCCCCAACCCGAAAGAGAAAAACACAGAGAAAAAGAAACCCAAAACAATGCAAAGGACCCCCCCCGCGAACCAAAAATAGGCATAACATATCCACCGCAGACCCCAATCGCCCATCCCGACCCTCAGTCTGTGTCCAGCTTCTCAGCCTGAACAAAGGCCCACGCCTCCTCCGGAGACTCAAAATAATGGTGCCGGTCCTTGTAGGTAACCCACATTCGCGCCGGCTGCAACATGCCAAACTTCACCCCCCTCCTGTGCAGCACCGCCTTCGCTCGATTGTACCCGGCCCTCCTCTTTGCCACCTCCGCACTCCAGTCCTGATATATCCGAACCTCCGCGTTCTCCCACCTGCTGCTCCTCTCCTTCTTGGCCCACCTGAGCACACACTCCCGATCGACGAACCGATGGAACCACACCAGCACCGCCCGCGGAGGTCCGTTAGCCTTGGGCCTCCTCGCCAACACTCTATGTGCCCCTTCCAGCTCCAGGGGCCCCTGGAAGGACCCCGCTCCCATCAGCGAGTTCAACATGGTGACCACATAGGCCCCCACGTCCGGCCCCTCCAGCCCCTCCAGGAGGCCCAGAATCCGCAGATTCTTCCGCCTCGACCGATTCTCCATCTCCTCGAACCACTCCTGCCATTTCTTGTGGAGCGTCTCGTGCGCCTCCATCTTTACCGCCATGCCTAAGGTCTCGTCCTCATTGTCAGAGATCTTTTGTCGAGCCTCTCAGATCGCCACCCCCTGGGCTGTCTGTGTCTCCAGCAGCTTATCAATAGAAGCCTTCATCGGCTCTCGCAGGTCTGTTTTAATCTCTCTGAGGCAGCGCTGGATACCCTCCTGTTGCTCCTCTGCCCACTGCCTCCACGCCGCCTGGTCTCCGCCCGCTGCCATTTTGTCCTTCTTCCCTCCCTTCTTCTGTTCCCTACCTCCTTTTTTGTCGCCCCGCTCCTAGTTAAAGCCATATACTGACGGGGAGCTTTTATTAACTCCTTCCCACACCGGGAAACGTCGAAAAAGTGCCCTTAGGGGCCCTGAAAAGAGCCCAAAAGTCCATTTTTGCGAGAGCCGCCGAATGTGCAACTTAGCTCCGCATAGCCGCAACCGGAAGTCTCGAGAGGGAATCCTTTTGGCAGTGTTCGCTTCACCAATCTGCCCCAAAACATCTGTGAAATAAGGTCTGAGAGTAAGTTCCAGACGGGGGCTGCCGAATGCGCAACCTACTCCTCCATGGCCGCCACCGGAAGCCTCGTCCCCGATTCTTCAATGGCCTTGGTAGATCTCTTCACAGTTGTTCCCTCTGCTGCTAGAATTCACCTTTATTAGAGGCCTTCAAGTCAGGTTGCAGCTTTAAGCTTGCCCTTCCTACGCCTGCATGCTGCAAGAGGCTCCACTCTCCCCTGCAGTTACAGACAAATCTCCTGTCCACCATTTACAAGGCACAAGTCAGGAGTGCGATTAAATAATCTCCACTTACCTGGATAAGTACGGCTCCAACAATTCTCAAGCAAATTGACATGATGCAGGACAAATCAGCCTGCTTGATTGGTACGCCATCCACCAATTTAGCGATTTTCTCCCTCCATCACTGACGTACAGCGGCAGCAAAGTGATGCAACTTGTGAAGGTTCCTTCCAAACCCACAACTTCTATCACCTAAAAAGAGAGGGGCTTCAGATGGATGGAAACACCTGTACCTTGATGCGCCATCAATTGCACAAAGACGCAGATTGGGTACAACTATGGCTTTATTACAGTCAGATGCGTGGCCTCCTGCTGCAGCTGGTGAAATGGCAGGGCAATGGAGGTCATGCATATTTATACAGTTCTTAGTGGGCGGAGCCAGCCGGCAGGGGCTACCGGCGAACCTGTAGTGCAGGTCCTACCTTACGTCCCGTAATACAGTGGTTCACCACATTCACCCCCAGTTAAAAATGAGTCCGGCGGGGGTGACGTGAAACTATATACAAATAGTGCAATTATGTACAGTGGTAGGGAAAAAAAAGAAAAAGTCCATGTTGACGGTCTGGAGTCCGTCAAAGGTTCAGCCGGTTCGGTGCTTCATTGGGAGCGACGTAACGGTGGCGGCGAGGCCGGTGCTGGCGGTGGTGGAGGTGGCACCGATGACGGTGGTGGCGGTGCTGATGCTGGCCAGTCATCGGGGAACTCTGGGAGCGTGCCGAAATCCTCTTTGTCCTCTTGTGCCGAAAAGAGGGGGAGGGGTGGTCTGGTGGGTCAATGCTGGCAGCGCGGTGGGAGGGGGGTGGTGTTGGGGTGGAACCTGATGGTGCCAGGTCCCTGAGTGAGACAGTATCTTGGCGGCTGTTGGGGACCTCCACGTAGGCATATTGAGGGTTGGCGTGGAGCAGGTGAACCCTGTCCACCAAGGGGTCCGCCTTGTGGAGTCGGACGTGCCTACGGAGAAGGACCGGTCTTGGAGCTGCGAGCCAAGCCGGGAGCGACACCCCGGATGTGGCCTTCCTGGGGAAGGTAAAAACATGTTCATGGGGTGTGTTATTAGTGGTTGTGCACAATAGTGACCGGATGTAGTGTAGAGCATCAGGGAGGACCTCCTGCCAGCGAATGGCTGGGAGGTTCCTGGACCGTAGGGCCAGCTGGACGGCCCTCCAAACCGTCCCATTCTCCCGTTCTACTTGCCTGTTTCCCCGGGGGTTGCAGCTGGTCGTCCTGCTGGAGGCTATACCCCTGCTGAGCAGGAACTGACGCAGCTCATCGCTCATGAATGAGGATCCCCTGTCACTGTGGATGTAGGCGGGGAAACCAAACAGAGCGAAGATGATGCTGAGGGCCTTGATGACGGTGGCAGACGTCATATCGGGGCATGGGATGGCGAAGGGGAATCTGGAGTACTCATCGACCACACTGAGAATGTATGTCTTACAGTCGGTGGAGGGGAGGGGCCCTTTTAAATCCACGCTGAGGCATTCAAAGGGGCAGGAAGCCTTCACCAGGCACGCATGGTCTGGCCGGTAGAAGTGCGGTTTGCACTTCGCACAGACCTGGCAGTCCCTGGTAACTGTCCTTACTTCCTCGACGGAGTAGGGCAGATTGCAAGCTTTGACCAGATGGTAGAATCGAGTGACCCCCGGGTGACAAAGGCTGTCGTGTAGGGCCCGGAGTTGGTCCACTTGTCCGCTGGCACATGTACCTCGGGAGAGGGCGCCTGGGGGCTCGTTGAGTTTACCGGGGCGATACAAAATCTCATAATTATAGGTGGAGAGCTCAATTCTCCACCGCAAGATTTTATCATTTTTGATCTTGCCCCGCTGTGTGTTATTGAACATGAAGGCAACCGACCATTGGTCAGTGAGGAGAGTGAATCTCCTGCCGGCCAGGTAATGCCTCCAATGTCGCACAGCCTCAAGATAGCCTGGGCCTCCTTTTCAACGGATGAGTGCCAAATTTCGGAGGCATGGAGGGTGCGGGAAAAGAATGCCACGGGTCTGCCTGCCTGGTTGAGGGTGGCGGCAAGGGCGACGGCTGATGCATCGCTTTCTACTTGGAAAGGAAGTGTTTCGTCTACAGCGTGCATTCCAGCTTTGGCAATATCAGCTCTGATCTGGGCGGAAACCAGTTGGGCCTCGGCCGTCAGGGGGAAATGAGTGGACTGTATGAGTGGGCGGGCCTTGTCTGCATAGTTTGGGACCCACTGAGCGTAATACGAGAAGAACCCCAGGCAGCGTTTGAGGGCCTTGGGGCAGTGGGGGAGGGGAAGCTCTATGAGGAGGCGCAATGCGGTCGGGGTTGGGCCCAAGAATTCCGTTTTGGACTACATAGTCGAGAATGGCTAACCGGGTCGTGCTGAACACAGACTTCTCTTTGTTATAGGTCAGCTTGAGAAGAGTGGCAGTGTGGAGGAATTTATGGAGGTTGGCATCGTGGTCCTGCTGGTCATGGCTGCAGATGGTGACATTATCTAAGTACGGAAAGGTGGCCTGCAAACCGTACTGGTCGACCATTCGGTCCATCTCCCTTTGGAAGACCGAGACCCCATTTGTGACACCGAAAGGGACCCTAAGGAAGTGGTAGAGGCAACCGTCCGCCTCGAAGGCCGTGTATGGCCGGTCCGACTTCCGGATGGGGAACTGGTGGTAGACGGATTTCAGGTCAATTGTTGAGAAGACCTGGTACTGCGCAATCTGATTGTCCACATCAGATATGCGTGGGAGGGGGTACGCGTCGAGCTGCGTGTACCGATTGATGGTCTGGCTGTAGTCCACGACCATCCTGTGTTTCCCCCCAGTTTTAACCATTACCACGTGGGCTCTCCAGGGGCTGTTGCTGGTCTCGATAATACCCTCCTTAAGCTACCGCTGGACTTCGGACCTGATGAAGGTCTTGCCCTGGGTGCTGTGCCGTCTGCTCCTTGTGGCAACGGGCTTGCAATCCACAGTTAGATTGGCAAAAAGGGAGGGGGGATCGACCTTGAGGGTCACGAGGTCGCAAACGGTAAGGGGGGGTAAGGGCCCGCCGAATTTGAGGGTGAAGATCTGGAGATTGCACTGGAAGTCCAGGCCCAACAGGAGTGCAGCGCAGAGATTAGGAAGGACATAGAGGCGGAGGTTACTAAATTCTATGCCCTGGACAGTGAGGGTGACTGTACAGAAGCCTCGGATCGGGACGGAGTGGAATACGGAGGCTAGGGAGATCCTTTGTTTGGCAGGATGGACCGCGAGGGAGCAGCGCCTTACCGTATCTGGGTGTACAAAGTTTTCGGTGCTCCCGGTGTCCAGCAGGCACGAGGTTGCGTGGCCGTTGATTTTTACCGTCGTCGACGCGGTGGCCTGGTTTTGCTGGCGAGATTGGTCCAGCGTCATCGAAGCGAGTTGCGTGTCGCCATCGGATGCTTCGGGTGGCGAGCGGGTGTGGTTCCGATCTCGGGATGTTCGGAGACCCTATGGGGGACAAGATGGCGGTGCCCATGGTGCGCACATTGCGGGGTCGGGACAAGATGGCGGCGCCCATGGGGCGCACGTGGCCGAAGGGGGACAAGTTGGGGAACCCCATTGGTCGCACATGGCCGAGGGAGGAAAAGATGGCGGCTCCCATTGTGCATCTGGCGTGGGGGAGGGGGCGATAGCGGGCACGATCGCAGCGACTGCGCGGGCCTGGCACACAGCCGCGAAGTGGCCCTTTTTACTGCAGGATTTACAAACGGCAGTGCGGGCCGGGCAGTTTTGGCGGGGGTGCTTCGGCTGACCGCAGAAGTAGCAGCGGGGACCCCCGTGCAGCGCAGGCGTATTGGGAAGGCAGGGCCCCAGCTGAGGAAGTCATCGGCAGGGTCCAGGACAGGTAGGAAGGGGTAGAAGGGTGGGCAGCGCGGCGGGAGTGGTACGATTGTACGTTACGGATGCGACCGTCATGGAGAGCGCCAAGGTTTTCGTCTCCGCCAGTTCAAGCGTGGCCCCTTCCAGTAATCGTTCTCGGATGCGGTCCAATGCAATCCCCGTAACGAAAGTATCGCGCATGAGGAGGTTCGCGTGATTGGTGGCCGTAACGGCCTGACAGTCACAGTCCCGGACGAGTGGAATCAGCGCGCGCCAGAAGTCTTTGATGGACTCACCAGGTAGTTGCGAGCGGGTGGCGAGTAAATGCCTGGCGAAGAGTGTGTTCGCCTTCTGCGCGTAGTCTTCTTTAAGGAGTTCCATTGCTTTTGTGTAATTCGTGGCGTCTTGGATCAACGGGAACCCACTGGAGCTCAGTCTGGAGTACAGGACGTTTATCTTCTGAGCCTCCATTGGCGCGGGGTCCACAGCATTGATGTAGGCCTCAAAACATGCTAGCCAGTGAGTAAAGTATTTTCTGGCGTCGGGCGAGTGCGGATCCAGCTGCAGGCGATCGGGCTTAATTCTGATATCCATTCTGTGGAAAATCTGACTGTAATAAATTGATGTGCAATCAATTGCACAAAGACGCAGATTGGGTACAACTGTGGCTTTATTACAGTCAGATGCGTGGCCTCCTGCTGCAGCCGGCGAAATGGCAGGGCACTGGAGGTCATGCATATTTATACAGTTCTTAGTGGGCGGAGCCAGCCGGCAGGGGCTACCGGCGAACCTGTAGTGCAGGTCCTACCTTACATCCCCTAATACAGTGGTTGACCACATACCTACAAGTTCCCCTTCAAGCTGCACAGCATCCATACTTGTAACTGTATCATCATGTGACAGCAGCGCACAGAAGTGAAAGGTCACAGACCTGAAACATTAATTCTGTTTTTCTCTCCACAAGCTGCTGTCTGGCCTACTGAATATTTCCAGCCCTTTTTGTTTTTATTTCAGTACCACTCAATGTGGTCCTGACAGATCTGATGATGTTTGGCTAAACCAGCTGGGATTGATGCTATGGAACTGCCATTTTAAAATTCCCCCACTTCTCCACCTCTTACCCACTCTTCTTTGACCAAGATTTTTATCACTCATCCAAGTATTGTCCTCTATGGCTGATCACCCAGCTTTCATTTGATTATGCTTTCATGAAGCACCTTGATTTTCGTTTACCTTAAAGGTATTACATAAATGCACATTTTTATAATTGTTCTTAGTTTCCAAAAGCAAAATCTCCTTTATGTTTTCTGCATAGTGTTAGGATCCCGGACGAGAATCCAACTATTTTCAAATTGTAAAACTATGAGGAAATGTTACTGAACCACAGGAGTGATAACACTGACAAATATGTATCTTTTATGTTCAACCAAACTTTAATTTAAATGCAGAATTAACCACATTAGCAACAAACAAATAGTCTTACAGTTAACACTTACAACAGACCTGACATAAAAGAGAAAACCTAAACTTACTTCCTAAATCTGCCACTATATTCCAATTAAGCAAACCACTATATTTCAAATACTACTCAAGAGTAAAGTTAACCATCAGGTTTATACTTGATTTTCTATGTGCAGAATCTTTGGGGAGAGAACCCTTCTGGTCCAAACTGAAACGTCTCTGTTCAGATGGGAGTTCTAGTGCCAAATTACTTTTCAGACAGACCTGGCTCTCCTATTAACTACATCATCTGTATCGAAAGCACAAGATGTTCTTTTGCCTCTTCTTTTGGTTCTGAAAACAAGCAGTGATTTGCGTCGACGGGACGTCATCCCAGCTGGGTGGGATGATATGTTGAGGTCTGCAGTAACAGTGTTAAGCCCAATAATAACATTGAAATTTATTATAAAATATACTAATGAGTCTTGCACCATTCCTGGGTGTCAACTTGATCACGTCATCAGAGGGGGGCTAGGGAGATAGCGTTTGCAAATCTCACCGGCGCTAATTTTGGTCTCTTGTGAGATTTAGCGGCCATTATGGGATTTGCACCTGAGGCTGACATGAACACTAAATCACAGCTGGTGTCTGGAACATAAGATTGTTGGGAACAAATGATTCTTTCTTTGAAGACATGATAATTTGATTGGAATAAATGTGTCACAGGAGGTTATATTCCATTCGCAAATTTAAGACAACTCCAAAAAAGGTTAGAGAGAAGACTAGAATAAATATCTTGACAGGGATTGGTTAGTGTATAGAACGTTCTGTCACAAATCTTGGTTGATAATGTCCACAAATTGTTCCAAGAAGGATTTGGATAATGGCTTGAATAAGAGGGATATTTCAGCGAGTGATCTGGGGAGGGGGTTGTTGGGTGTGAGCAGGAGAGTGAAGTTAGATTGGATGAGCTGGTAAGTGATATTTAAGCATAAGAATACAGACATTGTATTTGGAGGGATATCAAAGGCTGTGGGCAGTGAGCAGGAGAGTGGGATTTTCTGGTTCATCTGGAAAAAAAACACACTGGTACGAACTTGAGAATAATAGCCTTTTTCTCTTCCAGAATATTCCATGATTCTATGCCCTTTTTTTATCTTGCCTTACTTTAACATTGTTCACATGATGTCAGAGGCGGATTTACAGTTCGTGGGGCCATTCGCTCAAATTCATTTATTCACCTCCCAACTTCACACCCCTCCCGACCCCATCCACCCCACCCCACCCCACAAAACACAAAGGCGAAAGTCACAAAAATACACAAATCAATCACTGCTTTTTCACTTGTAAAATCCCGGCCGAATGAATAATTGCTGAATTTGGACCCAAGCTTACCTCTTGTCAGAATGACGGTGAAGATGGTCAATATTGCGATGTGTGAATCTTGAGGTGAGCAAACATGGAACTTGCTGAAGAGCAACGAGATGGAAAAATCAGCCAATGACATCACTGCAGTACAGGCCAGTGCAGTTCAGAATGAGCCAGTCCAGTGCAGGAGCAAATACTCCAGTCAACAAGATGCATACGCTGCCATTCAGTATATTCCAGAGTCTCATTCAGGTTCAAAAATAAAAGTTAACTTCCTTGACTTGTTTAGCCAGGATAAAACACAATGGGCGGGATTCTCCGAACCCCCGCCAGGTCGGTGAATCAGCGGGGGGGCGGCGTGATTCCCGCCCTGCCGCTCCGACACCAGCTGCCGAAATCTCCGGTGCTGTTTTTTGGGCGGGGGCGGGGATCACACCGCGTCGGTTGGGGTCCATTGGCAGCGGCCCCCACGGCAATTCTCTGGGCCCAATGGGCCGAGCGGCCACCAGTTTTCAGCCAGTCCTGCTGGCGTGAAATGGACATGGTCCATCACGGCGGGACCTGGATAGAAGGCCGTCTACCGGAGTCCTCGGTGGGCAGGAGGATCTGGCCCCGGGGGGTGGGGGGGGCCCCACGGTAGCCTGGCCCGCGATCGGGGCTCACCAATCTGCGGGCAGGTCTGTGCCGTGGGGGCACTCTTTCCCTTTGCGCCAGCCTCTGTATGGCTCCACAATGGCTGGCACGGAGAAGAAACCCCCTGCGCATGCACAAGAACACGCCGGCGGTACTGCGCATGCACGGGACCACAGCAGCCCTTCGCGCCGGTTGGGGTGCCGCCAACTCCTCCTCCGCCGGCCTAGCCGTCGGAAGTGCGGAGGATTCCGCAACTTCCGGGCGGCCCGATGCCGGAGTGGATCATGTCGCTCTTGGCGCCGGCGTCGGACCATCCGGCCAGTTGCGGGAGAATCCCGCCAAATATCCTTCATCAATTATCTACCCTCCAAGGGTCCTTCAAACATAAACATTATGTTATGGGCAGCATGGTAGCACAAGTGGATAGCACTGTGCCTTCACAGCGCCAGGGTCCCAGGTTCGATTCCCGGCTTGGGTCACTGTCTGTGCGGAGTCTGCACGTTCTCCCCGTGTCTGCGTGGGTTTCCTCCGGGTACTCCGGTTTCCTCCCACAGTCCAAAGACGTGCAAGTTAGGTGGATTGGCCATGATAATTTGCCCTTAGTGACCTAAAAGGTTAGGAGGGGTTATTGGTTTATGGGGATAGGGTGGAAGTGAGGGTTTAAGTAGGTCGGTGCAGGCTCGATGGGCTGAATGGCCTCCTTCTGCACTGTATGTTCTATGTTCTATTAGCTAGCTATCTATAAACATGTAAATGACTCTCAAGATCTATTATCAGAATACTTCATCTGCAAATCAATGATGACTTCACTTTTATGGCACCTTAATAACAGCACTATCAGATATATTGTCTGTATGCAACTCATCCCAGATTTTAATAACATTACTGCAAAAAAAATGACAATTTCTTACGTCCTTCGCAATAGTTATACAATCACTTATGTTGTGCATAATGTATTGACAATCGGTGATGGAAACCAAGACATGGCCTAATCACACATGAGACAGCATCAACCTAGACTATAAACTGGGTGAGTTCATTTTTACTTTCTGAACACTCACCCATTAGAGCGATGGTTGAATCCATCAGCAGCTCGATATGGGCTCTGTTTAAGATCTTGTTTGAAAGATGGTGCTTCTGAAATATACTTTTTACATTGCATAGAAGAGATCTGGGGGAAAGAATTTATTTGAGATGCAGACGATTCTCCATGGATGTAAAATCTTTAGCTTGGTAACAGGATAGGTGTGGGGGAGAGATGATTAATCACTTGTTGATTTAGTCAGAGTGTGAACCAGCAATTGTGAAGGATCACAGTCAGAAACACTTAGTTACTGGTAGGAGCCAGAGAGTGCCTTCGGTTTTTGCCAACAGTCAGCTTGAGGAGATTTAACAACACTGACTGTAAGGGATTCATATTAAATTTTTAATTCTCTTTGATTTGCTGTTTGCAATATCTTCCTGAGGTATTTCAATTATGTTTTATGACATTTTTCTGACGGCATTCATTTAGAGGGACCAAAGCCACACTAATTAGTAAGTCAGTGCATTTGCGTCAGCTAGGACGCACTTGAAGGTCATTTGAAAGCTGCAGAGACTGCATAAACAGATAGATAGTGGAAGGCATGCTGATGGCTTTATTTTATAATGTATATGAAGTTATGAAATGCTACATGAACATAACAAAAGGTATGTAAGTAGCAAGAAAGGAAGCATTCTGTTTTTGTGTATGTCATTTAGGGAAATTCCAGTTACCATTATTCTAACCTGCTGAACCGTAAAATGTAATGGAATTCATGACTGGGCCTTCTGCCAAATTTATGTTGTGACCTGCGATGCAGTTAGAAGGTCACAGTTGTTACTGGTTTCACTGGGGCTGGGGAAATAACCTCTGTGTGAAGCTGAGTGGAAAATGGTAGGGGATTGAGGTGACTGTCTCTTTAAGTCGGTAGAGTAGAGGAGGGTCATCTGGCTCAGAGGACCAATGGGGACCGAGAGCAGCTCCGTGCTGCTCCAGGGTAGCGAGGCCCGTGGCCTCCGTACCATTCCTCCTAGTTATCAATAAACTCTGTTCACACGAAGAACACCCACCTCGTCGTTGCCATGCCGCCACAATGGCAATGAGGACAAAATCGATTGTCGGGACACAGTCAAACTATGAGCATTCGGTTAAACTGACATCTGAAGGAAGCAAGACTTACCCAAATGCCTGTGGGGCAAACAGATAGTGCCAGCCCCAGAGGGACAGACGCAGAGCAAACTTGAGTTGGCTAGGGAAGTCAGAAATTTGGGAAAGTGTAGAAAAAAGGCAAACTGAGAAAAACAAAGAAAAAATAACCCTCAGGAGCAAGAGCTGTGATCCCAAGTTTAAGAAAAAGGGAACTGAAGTTAAAAGAGAAAAACAAAGAAAGATGAGCCCAGAGAGTAGAGTTAAAAGTAAAAAGGGAAAAATGCCCCAAGGAACTGCTGAACCTGTCTCAAAAGCAGAGGAAAAGTGAAGAGGCCGAGTCTCTAAACTCCCAATCTGAGCAGGACCTGTGGGGGAGGGGGGGGGGATCCTTGCATTGGTGGACTGCAGGCAGCGAGGGTCTGAGGTTTTTGGGCAGGGAAAACCTCCATCTGTTTAGAAAAGAAGTTTAAAATATAGCCCTGCGAGCATTGGATCTGTTGGTGAAATGACAAAAAAAATCAAACTGCACACCAGGAAAAAAAAGACTTTTTTCAGGTAGCTGAGAGGCTGAGAAGAGTACCGTGGAAATCGTTGACAAAGTTTATCTACCAAAAAGAAGAGGAAGTGAAACAGTTTAAGTGGGTGACCATAAAGGGGAGCTGCAGCTTCCCGCCAAAACTCCTGAAGTGCAGGAAAGCACCGGGAGAGCGAGAGAATGAGAGAGAGAGAGAGAATGAGAGAGACAGTAGCTGTGAGCAATAAAAGGTTTTGACAGTCTTAAAACGGTCATGCATTTAAAGTTGCACAACATTAATGCAACAACCCACCAGAAATAACAAAGGATAAGGGATAGGAAAGTCACAGCCAACACCAGATAGAGGGCATCTTTAAAAAACGGGTCGGTAAGCAAGGGGAAACCTCAGAGAAGGTAGTGAAGACCTTGAGGAAGAAGCAACGCTGGAGCTCAGAGGAGGAAATATGTCCACAAGGGAGAGGCAACACCAGACTTAGAGTAAGCAGCAAAAGAAACCCTGGAGAGTGTGGAGCAATGGTCAACCCCAACCCCAGAGGGGGGGCTGGAGGGTTGAACCAGTGGTTGACCGCCACCCGGTGTGTGTTTTGTGTTTCTTGTATCTTCTGTTGTTCTGGGAAAACCAATAGTCATCAATATATATTTTTCCTCCAAGGAAGGGGAGACTGTTAGGAATGGGCGCGATTCTCCTAGCCCGTGCTGGGACAGAGAATTGGCGCAATGCGTCACGCGCCCCGACGCCAGCGGCGATTCTCCTTTGCGCTGGCGCGTTTGGCGCGGTGCCGGTCGCGGGCCGCTGTACGTGGCCGGGCTGCTGCTTCTCCGGCCCATATGGGCCGAGCGGCTGCGCGGAAAAGGCAGAGTCCCGCCGGCGCCATCCACACCTGGTCGCTGCCGGTGGGAACTCTGCGCGAAGGGTCGGGGGGGGGCGGCCTCCAATGGGGTCTGACCCGTGATGGGGGCCCACCGATCGGCGGGCTTACCTCTCCACCCCCAGGCGTACTTTGTTGCGCGACCGGCCCCTGAACCCCCGTGCCATGTTGCGTCGGGGCCGGAGTGTTCAGTAAGGCCACCGCGCATGCGCGGGTTGGCGAGTCGCCACTGCCCATGCACAGGTTGGCGCCGCCCCCAGTGCGCACCAGGAAGTGAGGCTGGAGCAGCGGGAACTGCTCCAGCGCCGTGCTGGCCCCCTGTGTGGGACAGAATCGCTAGTGCCCGCGCCCGTTTCACGCCGTCTTGAAACGCGACGGTGTTCACGACAGCGCGGACACTCTGTCCCACGATTGGAGAATCGCGCCCGGGTTAACAGACCTTCCAATTAAATACTAATTTAATGTCAATTATCCAATAGAAGTCACTGATATATAAAGGGGATACAAGGTTACCGGGTTAATGTTGTGCAACGATTTGTTGGTGGAGATTTGTGTGTGAACTTGGATCAAAGAATTAAAGATGTTTCGTGGAGAAGCAGAACTTGTGTCTCCTTCACTCTACAGCAACGGTGGGTGGTGGGGGGGGGGGGGGGGTGGGGGCGGTGTATCTTAAAGGATTAAAGGAAGAGCTGAAGGCAACAAAACTGCATTGCTTTCCATCCCATTGTGTCATAATGAGACGTTCCTTGGAAGTTTTGGCCGTGAGATGCAAGGAAATGATAATCAGTCAGAAAAACAAGACACAGCAGAAGGAGATCTTGAGGGTAAAGAGAAAAAAGTTGGATAAACTCAACCAAAAACTGCAGTAAGTAGCAATGGAGTTCAACGTTTCTGACCTAGCTAATCTAAACAAAAAGCAGCCCAGCTACATCAAAGTCAAGAAAAGAAAAATAAGCACTATGCTGAAGGTGGAAGTGGCTAGGAAATCTATCAAAGTCAGTAAGAAGCAGTACAACATTCACCAGCCAGTGGTAAAGGAACTAGAGCTAGAGCTAGGAGAAAAGAAAGGGTGGGGGGGCGGCCCGTTGGGAGAAAACGTACAAACAGAACCCAACAACAGAGGTCATAAAATGGAACTTGAGTGGAGCTAAGGAAATCCCATTGTAAGTTTGTTGAGGGCAAGTTTGCTATGGACAAGGAAAAATATGACCTGAGAAAGATGTTTTTGGATTGGGAAAAGGTACATTTTACTGAAATAAGGTTGGATCTGGCCAAAGTTGACTGTGAACAGCTTCTTGCGTGAGCGTCTACAGTGGGGCAGTGGAGGACATCCAAAAAGGAAATGGGGAGAGTACAGGTCCAACGTGTTCTCGACAGGGGGAAATGTCGGAGCAGGAAGTTCAGGGAACCTTGGATGTCTAGGGCAATCCAGGACTGTATAAGGAAGAAGAGAAAGGCTTTTAGCAAGTCCAAAGGCAGAAATTTAACGGGGGCCCCAATGGAATATAGGAAGTGCAAGAAGGAACTTAAGAAAACGATTAGAAGAACAAAAAGGGGACAGGAAAAAGGACTTGCAAATAAGATTAGGGAGAACCATAAGATATTAGGGGAAGAGGTGGACCAGGGAAAGAGTAGGGCCCGTTGGAGACCAAGGGGGCAATCTGTGTGTGAAGCCGCAGGACATTACTAAGGTGTTAAATAATACTTCTCATCGGCCTGGACTCGGGAGAAAGAGGACGCAGGTACAGAAATCAAGAAATGGGACTCTGAGGATGTTGAGCAGTTTCACATAGGAAAGTTAGGTGGTTATGAAGGCTTTGACAGGCTTAAAAATAGACAAATCCCCAGGCCCGGATGAACAACATCCCAGGATGCTGTGGGAGGCGTTGCAGGAATTTGCATGGTGCTGATGCAAGTTTTTAATTCCTCTCTGGCCAGTGGGGGGAGGGGTGGGGGAGTGCGAGAGGACCGGAGAACAGCTAATGTTGTTCCACTTTTCAAGAAGGGTTTTGGAGAGAAACCAGGGAATTACGTCAGTGTTAGGGAACAATTGGAGAAAAGTCTGAAGGAGAGAATTAACTTCCACTTGGAAAGGCATGGGTTTGTTTGGGATAGTCAGCATGGCTTTGTCAGAGGGAGGTCATGCCTAACAAGTTTGATAGAATTTTTTTGGTAAAGTGACTGAGTGTGTGGATGAAGGAAGTGGAGTTGATGTAGTTTATATGGATTTTAGCAAAACCTTTGACAAGGTTCCATGTGGGTGACCGATTGAGAAGGTGGATGCACATGGAATTCAAGGAAACCTGTTGTGGTGGATCTGAAACTGGCTTAGCAATAGGATACAATGGGTGGTGGTCGAAAGCTGATGGAGTAACTGGAGGCCGGTGTCCATCGACGTACCGTAGTGCCGGGTCCCTTATTGTTTGTTCTATATGTATAAATGATATAGACAGAATGTGGGGGGAAAGATAAGTAAGTTTACAGGTGACACCAAAATTAGTAGTGTGGCTAGCAGTGAAGAAGAGGGTTGTGGGTTACAGAACAATATACATGGGTTGGTCAGATTACAGAGCAGTGCCACATGGTACTTAACCTTGATAAGTGCTCTTTGGAAAAATAAATAGAACAAGGGAGTATGTAATGATTGTCAGGACACCAAGAAGATCAGAGGAACAGATGGATCATGGGGTACCAGTTCCTTGGGGCATTTTCCCCTTTTTACTTTTGGCACTGCTTTCTGGGCTGTCCTTTCTTTGATTTTCTCTTTTAACTTCTGTTCTCCCCTCCTCCCTCCAACCCAACTCAACCCCTTCACCATTTTTGTCTGACCTGACCTACCTCCCCCCCCACCCCCCCACCCCCACCCCGCACCTGACCTGATCCGACCCATTCACCACCCTCTCTGGTCCAACCCATGCCAGTTTCTTGACTCATCTTCCACCTTAAGTTTCTGATACATATGGTTTAAATTGAATTTAGTGTGCTTGAAGCCACCTGCCAGTTTGGTGGATAAGTCCTCTATCCTGGGTGTAGGATGTTTATCTACTTGCGCAGCTCTGTTCACAGCCACGTTATAATCACCGCAGCTTCGGACTATGCAGTCCGGCTTCAACACTGGTATGATAGGTGCAGCCAATAATTACCCCGAGGTCTTCCAGATGCTTCAACTCCACTTCAACCTTTTGGTGCAGAACAGAAGGCACCAATCTGGTGTGTAAGAAGTTTAGTGTTTGCTTCTGGCTCTACGGTTTGGGTCAGCACGGTAGCACAAGTGGATAGCACTGTGGCTTCACAGCGCCAGGGTCCCAGGTTCCATTCCCCCACTGGGTCACGGTCTGTGCGGAGTCTGCACGTTCTCCCCGTGTCTGCGTGGGTTTCCTCCGGGTGCTCCGGTTTCCTCCCACAGTCCAAATGAGTGCAGGTTAGGTGGATTGGCCATGCTAAATTGCCCTTCGTGACCAAAAAGGTTAGGAGGGGTTATTGGGTTACAGGGATAGGGTGGAAGTGAGGAAGTGAGGTGCAGACTCGATGGGCCGAATGGCCTCCTTCTGCGCTGTATGTTCTATGTTCTACCTAGATCTTCAGTTTCGCTCCTTTTAGGGGGCTTTTCACAGTAACTTCATTGCAGTGTTAATGTAAGCCTACTTGTGACAATAAAAGGTTATTTTTATTTATTTATTTATTTTTTTTCTGCATGCTAACTCTCTCTGGAAAACCTTGTCCATGATGCTGAATATTTCGAGCCAATTTAGCCTTATTTTCTTCAGCCTAACCCACCCCAGGAGGTTTGGCCTTTGTCCTTGCAATACTTTAGTAACTAAGGAAGCCAGCAGTAAGGATTTATCGAACTGTGTATAGTACTCTGCCCATGGCAGTAACTCTCCCAATCCACTTCGAGTGAGTTCTACGATGACGAAGAACATTGACCCCATGAAAGGCCCTGCAAAATCGCATGCAGTCACAGCCATGGGCATCCCGGTCATTCCCATGGATGAAGGGAGGTCGCTGGTGGGAGCTTCTGATACTCCTGGCACACTGGGCAGCTGCATATAACCCTCTCAATGTTCCCATCATTGTCGGGCCACCAGACATAATTACAAGTCAGCATCTTCACCCTAGCGCCTCCCATCTGACCACTGTGTATGTCCTTCAGCAGGGACTCTTGACCTTGTGGTGGGTTTACTATGTGAGCTTCCTACAATATGCCCCCAGACTCCATGCTGAGCTCAGAGATCTTCTGGGCTAAAGACTGTAGGGCTACAGGAGGGGTCCCCTGCATTCCGCCACTCAAAAGCATGTTGTGGAGTTTTGCCTGTCTTCAATCCCTCTGCGTCCATGCTCGCACCTGAGCAGCCTTCACTGACAACCCATATATATTCCACAGGTCAGCAGTGGCTGATGAGTGCTTGGACCAGCTGTGGAATTGCCTCTGGAGTTGCCCTTTTGGAGGTGATCTGGCCTGACTGGCATTGCCCCTTGATGCAGACGGAGTTGAAAATGGAGAGTTGGCCAAACTATGGATGCCATTGTCCATGGACACCTGCAGCTCTTGCATCCCTTTCTCTGTGTGCTCACAGGCCAGTGACAGCATCATGACCCATTTTAAATCGAAGATGGTCTCCGCCAACAGCTTCCTCTGAGTGGCTGTGTAGTTTATCCCACAAACCAGCCTATCCCTCAACATTTCAGAGAGGGTCGGTTCAAACTCGCAATGCTCTGCCAATCGCCGAAGGCAGGTCAAGAAGCCAGTGACCCGATTCATTTGGAGACCCCCATTGCCATGTTAAACGTCTACTGTTGCATGATAACGGAAGGTTTGGGGTCATAAAGTACAGCTATCACTGCAACCAGCTCGTCAAACGATTTGGAGTCTGGTGTGGTCGAGTAAGTGAGACTCTTTATAATTCCAAAAGTCAGGGCCCCACTGGCAATTAGGAAGAAGAGTATCTGTTGGTCTTCACCCAAAATACCGTTAGCCTGGAAGAAGTACCTAATGCGTTCAGCATATTGGTTCTAGTCTTGCAGGCCTGCATTGAAGGTTTCTACTGGTTCTAGTCTTGCAGGCCTGCATTGAAGGTTTCTAGCTTGCCAAAAAGGTGGCATCTTGAACTTTTATGTCCACACAATCGTCTGGGGCAACTGGGCGGTTCTGCAAGCGAGCCCGGAGTCTCCTTTATCCTCATCGCCAGTTTAGTAACCGAGGAAGTCAGTGGTAGTAGAACAAGATTTTATCGAACTATGTGCAATACTTGTACTCCACAAAGCCCATGGAAGATCGACAGTCATTTCCCCTTGGTTCTCATGGGGGTCAAGACAACTATGATTAAAGGCAGCTGGGCTGACTGATGTTGGTAGGATACTGGTATCGACCTGTCCCCAGTATCTTCAATGCCTCCCCAGTGTAGGTGGATATGGTGGCTGTTGTAGTGCTGAGATTCCCTACAGAAACCTAAATGTTTTCTCACCCACTATTGTGGCAGCCATTCCTGTATTGACCTCCATCTTAAGAGGATGGCCTTTAATGACAAGAACAATCTCAGTGGGGCTGTTTTATTTAATATGACCATGTTGAGCTTATGTACTTTGGACTTCTCTTCGGGGTCTTCTTCAAACTGGTCCACTGGAGTCGGCAACATTTTTGGGGAGAACTTGGAGTAGTCTGCCTGACTCTGCATGTGGCTTGTAAATGCCCTTTTTTTATTACATCGGAAACAGATTCATTCCTTACACTTGCATCTGTTGGGGGGAATGCTCTTCCCCACAATGATAACAAGCCTCTAAACCTTGTGACCTAGTGTTGCTAACTTTGCCTTAGTTTAATTGCTCTGTTTTATCACCTTTGCCCTTGAGTCGCCAGGTATCCTTATGATACCGCCACGTGGTTCAAGTCCGAGTAATGATCAATGATCCAACACACCGCTTAGTAAGATTTATATCAAAGCACATTTATTATACACAGTAACCCCTACTCATGCACAAATTCTATGTCTAAGCTACTTCTTACAACTAACAGGCCTATACTTAACTTGGAACTGGCCCACCAGGTCAGGGAAACAAATGGCCTTTCGTTCGGGTTCTGAGCCTGCGGGATTCGAAGTTGGTACAGATTGGTAGCTAGAAGCACCTATCTCGTACCGAGCGTTGAAGTAACACTTACAGTTTTTGAGTGGCTGTTGAAGAGTTAAGCGAGCTGGAAGAGAGAGCGCCTTGAACTTGGGGCTCAATTCTTATAGTCCCCAGGGGCTTCCCGCCTTTTGGGGCGGACCCTGTACCTGGTCCCAAGTGAATGGACTTTGTCCCAATCACTTGGTTCGATTTTCTCCAATGCTGGAGCAGTTCCCTGATCGATGGGCGGTCTTGAGGTGGTCATTCACCTCCTTTTGTGTCGGCTTCTGCTGGCGCCGAAGAGTCTGGTTTTGCTTTGTGTGTCTAAATGTTGCTTATTGTTCCCGGGGATTGCTCATTAGTATGCAGATGGCTGGTGTTTTGTTATGCTGATGGTTGCTGGTATCGATCTTGTCTGGCCTTTCCAGAGGTAAATACACAGTCAACCTGCAGCTGCTCGTTTTTGTCCTGTTGGCTGACTTTCCCATCAGCCTTTGCCGTTCGCCATTTTAAATCGGGAGTTAGCCATTTTAAGTGGCTACACTAGACACCCGATAAGCTGGGATTTATGCAGTCCTTCCGCATTGACTCCGGGCAGGTTATTTTGCCCGCAAAGGAGTGCCCCTTAAAGGGGCTATGCTACCAGAGGAGAACTGGATTAGGTGAAATTCTCTTGGGTGGATTGTCCCCTGAGAGTTCTAGCAGCCAGGAGCACTGGTGATCAATGTCTACTATCCTTCTTTTTCAAAAATATTTTTATAAAGAATTTCCAATTTTAGCAATTTAACTATTAGACATATAAAACACATAATATTTGCAGAATGAGATGTTTATTATGTGCAATTTACATGTACCCCTTTCATTGGCCCTGCCCCTTTCCTTGCTCCCTCTTCCCCCTATTGTTAGTCGGGTTCCGTCTTTTTGATGTTCTTGCTCCTGCTGCATAATCTTGCTGCCCATGCGATGGTACTGTTTATCTATCACGATGGCAAAGTTACGGAACTTGCAGGGAACTCTCTCATTAGGGGGTCTTTCTAATTAGGGGATCTCTGGGTGGGGTTCTCTCTAACTAGGGGTCTCTGGTGCGGGGGTCTCTCATTAGGGGTCTCTGGTGGGGATATCTCTAATTGGGGGGTCTCTGGTGGGGGTCTCTGTCATGGTGGTCTATGGTGGGGGGTTGGTGGGGGAGTTGGATCGCCCTTGTACTGTGGAGGGGGCTGATGCAGAAAATCCCCAGGGGGGATGAATTCCATTGCGGGTTGGCAGCCCAGCCAGCAGATCTCAATACGGCATGGTAGCATAGTGGTTAGCATTGTGCTTCACAGCACCATGGTCCCAGGCTTGATTTCCGGCTTGGGTCGCTGTGTCGTCTGTGCAGATTTTGCACGTTCTCCCAGTGTCTGCGTGGGTTTTACCCGGGTGCTCCAGTTTTGACCCGCAAGACGCGCTTGTTAGGTGAATTGGACATTCTGAACTCTCCCTCTGTGCACCCGAATAGGCGCCTGAATGTGGCAACTAGGGGATTTTCACAATAACTTCATTGCATTGTTAATGTAAGCCATGCATATATTTTCATGGCAAAGGATTGTGACTCGCTTGCTGCTTTGCGCGCCCAGTGTGAGAGCAAATCAATTGAAAATCAGCTCCGGCGGGAGAACAATGGTGTCCCAAATGGAGAATCCTGCCCTGTGAGTTTGAGTGGAAGGCGTAATGATAAGTCTTAATTGTATCATTGTTATATGTTTTAAACACCATTTTCAGGAGCTTTAGGTCATGTCTAGGTTTAAAGAAGATTGCTGCGATTTTGCACCACATCCATCACGAGCGCAAATGGCAACATGGGCGCAAAATAATGTGAGTCTCCGGAAATGAGAACCTTGCCGGCGAGATCTCGTTTTCCATTTCCCCCTCGCCCTCCATTGAAGCAATGACGTTACCACCCAGGGAGGTCGGAAACCTCATTTCAATCCATTTAAATACAATTAGTGGCCTTTTCCACCATATCATTCTCAAACATTAGAAAGTCACACTGGTGAAGTTTATAACTGTTTTGTGAACCAGGTGAAGGGATATGCCTGGACAGCACCCAGGCATTGCCCCCTTGCACTGCCTGTGGGGCCCTCTTGGGTGCTCTGCTGGGGAGGGGGGGGGGCATTCACTTATCGGTTTGGGGGGTTCTCTTGTTCTTGTGGGGGGGATTCCCTGTGTCTATGCTTGGGGGGGGGGGGGGGGCTTCCCGTGTCTGTGGGGGAGGGCCCCAGTGTCTTGGGGGGGGGGGTGAGGTCTACGGTTCCTATGTTTGTGGGGTGGGGGTGCTCTGTGTGTGTGTTGTGGGGGAGGAAGTTCAGTGTTGCCTATCAGAGATCGAGGTGCTCTTTAAAAGCAGTGTCTCATACCCGCCCCACCAGTGGCAAGGCATTGGAGAGATTGCAGATATTTTCTGCACAGTCTTGGATTATCTGGAGAGAAAACCTGACTGTGTCGACTGTAAACTGTATGCCTCTTTCCTTGCAGAAAAGATTTCAGAGTTGAATCAATTTGTTTTTATTATCCCTATGAGTCACTTGGCTTGAAGATTTCCCTCATGGCCATGGAGAAGTTCAAACCAAGTATAACTTTCACATTAGAGATAGGCTGTTCTAATAAAAACTTTCAAAACTGAGATTGATAAATTTTTGCGAGGTGAAGTTATTACGGGTTATGAAATGAAGGCATATGGATAAAGTTAAAACACATGTTGGTCATGATTTAGAGGCTGGCAGATAAGGCTTGATTGGCTGAATAGCTGAATTCTGTCCCTGTGGACCTGCCTGTTGCAGTGTTCAATTTTTCAATTGATCTGGGTTTGATTATGTGAGTCTGTTTATTATTGATGCTCATTATGTTTGATTTGTTAAGCCCGGCTGTGGACTCAGAAAAGTAAACCAAAATAGAAAGAGCTGGACACTAAAGCTGAAGAATAAGGGGTGGGAGTAAGCTGGTGGGGGGGGGAAAGAGTGAGATGGGGGAGAGTGAGATGCAGGGAGTGAGAGGGGTAGCAAGGTGGGGGGGGGCGAGGAAGAGGGTGCATGGGGGGTGATGGGGAGCAAGAGTGGGGAGCGAGGGGGGGAGATTGGTGAGAGTGAGAGGGAAAGGAGGTGTAGTAAGTTCATGGAGGCAGAAGTCCCTTCACCAGAATTCCTTTTTTTTACAAAACCAACAGCTGAACAACCAGGTGCAGTCAGCTTGCAGCCCACACTGGGAGTGCAGAGGATCTGACACTCCCTGTTATAAACAGAGAAAGGAGTGCCTTGCTTGGGCCACTAGTCAGGGTACCCGTATTCTAATTGGTCAATCTCAAAGGCCTGGCCTAAGTCATGACGCCCTTCCCCCCAAAGTCCGAGGAGCCCCTGTGGTCCTCGTGACTCACGGGTCTCCTGCTTTGTTTCTGCGCCGAGTCCGGATCCTCCACTTCGGCCTCCGACATGTGGGGGGGGGGGGGGGGTGGGGGGGTGGTGGGTATAATGGTCAGGCACCCGTCATTTCCGATGAGAGCGCCTGAGGGACGGTTCGCCCCCTTCCTGCGGCTGCAGGGGGACAGCTGCGGCATCACCCATGGTGTCCATATCCGAGTCCGCTGTCATCACCAGTGGTGCCAGAGGGGCGTGAATAGTTTGTCAGGGAGGACTCTCCACGGTTCTCAGTATGCTGGTCTGAGTTAGATCTGGGGGAGGAAATGAATCTGAGGCCCGCTCCTGGTCCAGCAGAGGGCAGTAGAGCGGAGATGCTGATTGGCTGTTGCGGATCCAATTTGCATACGTCTGTTGTGCTCACCCTAACTTGAAGGTGGTTTGTGGATGAGCTGTTGTCAAGTGACACATAAACCCAAAACACTTCTTCAGTGTTTCCCTCCCTACCCCCTCCTCTAACCAAAAAAAAAAACAACTGCTGTAAAGATCAAGAGGGAGGCTCGAGGGCAGGTAGAAGTAGAAAGAAGTTGAACCGAGAAGTCACAGCCTGCAGGTAAGGGATTGGCTGGTGACTAGTAAGTAGTTTTTCTTTTATTTTCCCTCAGCTGTTATCGTGCGGGGCGCAAAGATTGCGGAGTGAGTGCTTGCTGAGAAGGGGAGAGAATAACAGGTAAGCTCTTTCTTTCTTTTTCTTTTTTATCTAGAGGGGATGGCAGGGAAGGGAGTGCAATGTTCCTCCTGCAGAATGTTTGAGGTGAGGGGTGCCGTCAGTGTCCCTGCTGATTTTATCTGTGGGAAGTGCACCCATCTCCAGCTCCTCAGAAACCACATTAGGGAACTGGAGCTGGTTGATCTTCGGATCATTCGGGAGGCAGAGGTGGTCATAGATAGAAGCTTCAGGGATGTAGTTACTCCGAAGAATAAAGATATATGGGTGACGGTGAGAGGGGCTGTGAGGAAGCAGTCAGTACAGGGATCCCCTGTGGTCGTTCCCCTTAGTAACAAGTATACTGCTTTGGATACTGCTGGGGGGACGACTTACCAGGGGTAAGCCATGGGGTACAGGTCTCTGGCACAGAGTCTGTCCCTGTTGTTCAGAAGGGAAGAGACTCCATAGTTAGGGGGATAGATAGGAGATTCTGTGGGAACGAGAGAGACTCGCGGTTGGTGTGTTGCCTCCCAGGTGCCAGGGTGCGTGATGTCTCGGATTGTGTTTTCGGGATCCTTAAGGGGGAGGGGGAGCAGCCCCAAGTCGTGGTCCACAGAGGTACCAACGACACAGGTGGGAAAAGGGATAGGGATGTAAGGCAGGAATTCAGAGAGCTAGGGTGGAAACTTAGATCTAGGACAAATAGAGTTATTATCTCTGGGTTGTTACCCGTGCCACGTGATAGCGAGACGAGGAATAGAGAGGGAGAGGAGTTGAACACTTGGCTACAGGGATGGTGCAGGAGGGAGGGTTTCAGATTTCTGGCTAATTGGGGCTCATTCTGGGGTCGGTGGGACCTCTACAAACGGGATAGTCTACACCTGGACCAGAGGGGTACCAATATCCTGGGCGGGAAATTTGCTAATGCTCTTCTGGAGGGTTTAAACTAGTTCAGCAGGGGCTTGGGAACCTGAATTGGAGCTCCAGTATAGAGGAGGTTGAGAGTAGTGAGGTCATGAGTAAGGTTTCAAAGTTGCAGGAGTGTACCGGCAGGCAGGACGGTGGTTTAAAGTGTGTCTTCTTCAATGCCAGGAGCATCCGGAATAAGGTGCGTGAATTTGCAGCATGGGTTGGTACCTGGGACTTCGATGTTGTGGCCATTTCGGAGACATGGATAGAGCAGGGACAGGAATGGTTGTTGCAGATGCCGGGGTTTAGAAATTTCAGTAAGCTCAGGGAAGGTGGTAAAAGAGGGGGAGGGGTGACATTGTTAGTCAAGGACAGTATTACCGTGGCAGAAAGGACGTTTGATGAGGACTCGTCTACTGAGGTAGTATGGGCTGAGGTTAGAAACAGGAAAGGAGAGGTCACCCTGTTAGGGGTTTCTATAGGCCTCCGAAAAGTACCAGAGATGTAGAGGAAAGGATTGCAAAGATGATTCTGGATAGGAGCGAAAGCAACAGGGTAGTTGTTATGGGGGACTTTAACATTCCAAATATTGACTGGAAACGCTATAGTTCGAGTACTTTAGATGGGTCTGTTTTTGTCCAATGTGTGCAGGAGGGTTTCCTGACATAGTATGTAGATAGGCCAACGAGAAGCGAGGCCATATTGGATTTGGTACTGGGTAATGAACCAGGACAGGTGTTAGATTTGGAGGTAGGTGAGCACTTTGGTGATAGTGACCAAAATTCGATTACGTTTACTTTAGTGATGGAAAGGGGTAGGTATATACCGCAGGGCAAGAGTTATATCTGGAGGAAAAGCAATTATGATGTGATGAGGCAAGACTTAGGATGTATCGGATGGAGAGGAAAACTGCAGGGGATGGGCACAATTGAAATGTGGAGCTTGTTCAAGGAACAGCTCCTGTGTGTCCTTGATAAGTATGCACCTGTCAGGCAGGGAGGAAGTGGTCAAGCAAGGGAACCATGGTTTACTAAAGCAGTTGAAACACTTGTCAAGAGGAAGAAGGAGGCTTATGTAAAGATGAGACATGAAGGTTCAGTTAGGGCGCTCAAGAGTTACAAGTTATCTAGGAAGGACCTAAAGAGAGAGCTAAGAAGAGCCAGGAGGGGACATGAGAAGTCTTTGGCAGGTAGGATCAAGGATAACCCTAAAGCTTTCTATAGATATGTCAGAAATAAACGAATGACTAGGGTAAGAGTAGGGCCAGTCAAGGACAGTAGTGGGAAGTTGTGCTTGGAGTTCGAGGAGATAGGGGAGGTGCTAAATGAATATTTTTTGTCAGTATTCACACAGGAAAAAGACAATGTTGTCGAGGAGAATACTGAGATTCAGGCTACTAGACTAGACGTGCTTGAGGTTCATAAGGAGGAGGTGTTAGCAATTCTGGAAAGTGTGAAAATAGATAAGTCCCCTGGGCCGGATGGGATTTATCCTAGGATTCTCTGGGAAGCTAGGGAGGAGATTGCTGAGCCTTTGGCTTTGATCTTTAAGTCATCTTTGTCTACAGGAATAGTGCCAGAAGAATGGAGGATAGCAAATATTGTTCAAGAAGGAGAGTAGAGACAACCAGGTAACTGTAGACCAGTGAGCCTTACTTCTGCTGTGGGCAAAATCTTGGAAAGGTTTATAAGAGATAGGATGTATAATCATCTGGAAAGGAATAATTTGATTAGAGATAGTCAACACAGTTTTGTGTAGGGTAGGTCGTGCCTCACAAACCTTATTGAGTTCTTTGAGGAGGTGACCAAACAGGTGGACGAGGGTAAAGCAGTTGATGTGGTGTATATGGATTTCAGTAAAGCGTTTGATAAGGTTCCCCACGGTAGACTACTGCAGAAAATACAGAGGCATGGGATTCAGGGTGATTTAGCAGTTTGGATCAGAAATTGGCTAGCTGGAAGAAGACAAAGGGTGGTGGTTGATGGTAAATGTTCAGACTGGAGTCCAGTTACTAGTGGTGTACCACAAGGATCTGTTTTGGGGCCACTGCTGTTTGTCATTTTTATAAATGACCTGGAGGAGGGCGTAGAAGGATGAGTGAGTAAATTTGCAGATGACACTAAAGTCGGTGGAGTTGTGGACAGTGCAGAAGGATGTTACAATTACAGAGGGACATAGATAAGCTGCAGTGCTGGGCTGAGAGGTGGCAAATTGAGTTTAATGCAGAAAAGTGTGAGGTGATTCATTTTGGAAGGAATAACAGGAAGACAGAGTACTGGGCTAATGGTAAGATTCTTGGCAGTGTGGATGAGCAGAGAGATCTCGGTGTCCATGTACATAGATCCCTGAAAGTTGCCACCCAGGTTGAGAGGGTTGTTCAGAAGGCGTATGGTGTGTTAGCTTTTATTGGTAGAGGGATTGAGTTTCGGAGCCATGAGGCCATGTTGCAGCTGTACAAAACTCTGGTGCGGCATTTGGTGTATTGCGTGCATTTCTGGTCACCGCATTGTAGGAAGGATGTGGAAGCATTAGAAAGGGTGCAGAGGAGATTTACCAGAATGTTGCCTGGTATGGAGGAAAGATCTTATGAGGAAAGGCTGAGGGACTTGAGGCTGTTTTAGTTAGAGAGAAGAAGAGAGAAGAAGGATAAGAGGTGACTTAATTGAGGCATACAAGATGATCAGAGGGTTGGATAGGGTGGACAGTGAGAGCCTTTTTCCTCAGATGGTTATGTCTAGCATGAGGGGACATAGCTTTAAATTGAGGGGAGATAGATATAAGACAGATGTCAGAGGTAGGTTCTTTACTCAGAGAGTAGTAAGGGCGTGGAATGC
The DNA here is from genome assembly GCF_047496885.1 of Scyliorhinus torazame. Lineage (NCBI taxonomy): Eukaryota > Metazoa > Chordata > Chondrichthyes > Carcharhiniformes > Scyliorhinidae > Scyliorhinus > Scyliorhinus torazame. The sequence goes on along the minus strand of NC_092723.1, from coordinate 55,539,648 downwards.
CCTGCCTGCAACAGTAGTGGACTCGCCAACACTAAGGGCATTCAAATGGTCATTGGATAGACATATGGACGATAAGGGAATAGTGTAGATGGGCTTTAGAGTGGTTTCACAGGTCGGCGCAACATCGAGGGCCGAAGGGCCTGTACTGCGCTGTAATGTTCTATGTTCTATGGTCCAGGTGCTTTTTTACTAAGTGTTCTCCCACACGTATCTCATACAACACAGGTCCTGTCCTGGCCTTTACCGTTCCTGCTACCCATTGGCATAATTTCTGACCCATACCTTTTCACCCATGTTGAACTGCCTTTCTCGTTGAGTGTTGTCATGGCCCCTGCATTGGGGCTCTTGGTGTCGTTCTACTCTTCCGCCAAAATTTGGGAATAGTAGACTCAGCCTGGTTCGAAGTCATCTGCCCATGAGTAGCTGCGCCGGTGCTATCCCCGTTGTGCCGTGTGGGGTTATCCTATAGTCGAATAGCCAGCGCGACAGTTTAGTCTCTACTGATGCTGCTGACTGTTTCTTCAACCCGACTTTTAGTGTCTGGACGGCTCTCTCCACCAACCCATTTTATGCCGGGTGATATGGTGCCGTCCTTATGTGCCGAATGCCATTTGACTTCATGAATTTTGTGAACTCCTGGCTGGTGAAAACCGATCCATTATCCGAAACTAACACCTCCGGGATAGTGTGAGTTGCGAACGAGATGCAGAGTTTTTCAATGGTAATTGGTGATTTTGTAGAGTTCATCTTTTAGACGTCCAGCCATTTGGAATGGGCGTCTACTATCACAAAAAACATTGAACCCATAAACGGGCCTGGAAAATCGACATGAAGTCGCGACCATAGTCTACCTGGCCATTCCTGTGGCAGCTGGGCTGCCGGTGGTACCTTCTGCCGTTGTTGGCATTCTTGGCACTGACCTACCAATGCCATTAAGTCTGTGTCCAGGCCCGGCCACCAGACATAGCTTCTGGCCAGCATCTTTATTTTTGAGACTTCAGGGTGCCCATGATGTAGTTCAGCCAGTATGGCTCGACGGCCTTGACTTGGAACTATTATTCGAGCTCTCCATAGCAGTATCCCGTCTTCCACAGTGATCTGCTGTCTTCTGCTCCAGTAGGGGCTCCGCCTGGACCAGTCTTTCCATCGCCTCCGTTAGGGCCATGTGTATTATTTTTGCTAAAACCGAGTCCCTTTGTGTCCACAAACAAATGTTTTGTGCGGCCACTGGGGGGTGTCTAGGAAATGTAGTGCAACCACTGATGTGTTGGGTGCTCTGGATCCGTGGAACACATACAGCTACCAACACTTAAAATAGTATAACACTATTTTATTAAGCTAGAAACTGTTGAACATACTTTAACTGTGGGCTAACACGTTGTTAGATTAAACTAAAGGCCTATGCCTGTCCTAACCATACTATCCACTCAGCACATGGTGAAGATCTGTGCTGTAAGCTGTAAGCTCTGTCCTTCTGAGAGGCTGCATCCCGAATGAGCAGGAAAACCGATGCCCTCTATCTTTATAGTGTGTGTGCTCTAACTGGTGATTGGCTGCGGTGTTGTGTGTGTTGATTGGTCTTGCTGTGTGTCCATCAGTGTGTGTGCCTGCACCACGATATACTGGTGTATATTATGACATGCCCCTTTTATTAAAAAAATGTATGTTTGTGACAATAAGTAATGTGTGGGGATAATGTTCCTAACTACGTGTGGGGTGCGAAGACATATTTACAGGACTGTGTAGCATGGTAGCATTGTGGATAGCACAATTGCTTCACAGCTCCAGGGTCCCAGGTTCGATTCCGGCTTGGGTCACTGTCTGTGCGGAGTCTGCACATCCTCCCCGTGTGTGCGTGGGTTTCCTCCGGGTGCTCCGGTTTCCTCCCACAGTCCAAAGATGTGCAGGTTAGGTGGATTGGCCATGATAAATTGCCCTTAGTGTCCAAAATTGCCCTAAAGTGTTGGGTGGGGTTACTGGGTTATGGGGATAGGGTAGAGGTGTTGACCTTGGGTTGGCTGCTCTTTCCAAGGACCGGTGCAGACTCGATGGGCCGAATGGCCTCCTTCTGCACTGTAAATTCTATGATATGTACATGTGAACTAAGCTATTTACATGGGAAGGTGCCTGGTGCAGAGAAGCAGTATGCAACAAGAGTAACGAGAACAACACTATATACAAACCAGGGAAACGATCAAACAAAGCAATGAAACAATTCAGAGAGTCCATAAATTCGAAAGGTTCATAAATTTAGTCTCTGAGGTGGGCGACGAATTCTGGTTGACTGCCTTAAGGGTGGGTCGAGAGCCGCCGGTTCAGGAGCGGGCTGGACTGCGTCAAAGTCAGGGGGAGGCAGAGTGACAGGGAGCTCTGCGTAGTCCGTGACAGGGTCAGCAGGAGGGCGAGACGACACTGGAGGATCACGTGGCGAGTGTGGAACGAGACGAAGGGCGCGTCGATTGCGGCGCAGAATAGAGCCATCCGGTAGACGAACCAGGAACGAGCGGGAGGCCACCTGCCGAAGGACAACAGCGGTTGCAGACCAGCCACCATCCGGAAGATGGTCGCGGACGTTGTCATCTAGAGCCAGAGCAGGGAGATCAGCTGCATGGGAGTCATGAGCCGCCTTGTGCTCTGCACGAGACAGCTGCATCCGGCGAAGGATCGGAACGTGGTCGAGGTCTGGGACATGGATGGACGGCACCGTCGTCCTCAGGGTGCGATTCATGAGTAATTGGGCTGGCGACAGGCCAGTGGACAGTGGGGCAGAGCGATAGGCCAGCAAGGCAAGGTAGAAATCAGACCCAGCATCGGCAGCCTTGCATAGGAGCCGTTTGACGATATGTACTCCCTTCTCTGCTTTGCCGTTGGATTGGGGGTACAGAGGACTGGACATCACATGGGCAAAATTATACAGCCTGGCAAAGTTGGACCATTCTTGGCTGGCGAAGCAGGGGCCATTGTCCGACATAATTGTGAGCGGGATGTCGTGTCGAGTAAAGGTTTCTTTACAGGCGCGAATGACTGCAGACAAGGTGAGGTCGTGCAACAGTATCATCTCTGGGTAATTCGAAAAGTAGTCCACGATCAGGACATAGTGCGTGGAACAGGTTGATGCCCACCTTGGTCCATGGTGACGTGACCAACTCATGGGGCTGCAGGGTCTCACGTGGTTGGGCCGGCTGGAAGCGCTGACAAGTGGGGCAGTTGAGCACTGTATTGGCTATGTCCTCATTAATGCCGGGCCAGTACACTGCCTCTCGGGCCCGTCGGCGGCACTGTTCCAGGCCAAGGTGGCCCTCGTGTAGTTGTTCCAGGACGAGCTGGCGCATGCTATGCGGGATGACAATGCGGTCCAGTTTTAGAAGAACCCCATCTACTACCGCCAGATCATCTCTGATATTATACAATTGAGGGCATTGGCCCTTGAGCCACCCGTCCGTTAGGTGGCGCATGACACGCTATAGCAAGGGGTCAGCCGCCGTCTTTCGGCGAATTTGGACGAGGCGTTCATCCGAGGCAGGTAGATTGGAGGCCGCGAATGTCACATGGGCGTCAACCTGGCAGACAAAACCCATTGGGTCACATGGAGTGTTGACTGACCTGGAAATGAAAATGAAAATCGCTTATTGTCACAAGTAGGCTTCAATGAAGTTACTGTGAAAAGCCCCTAGTCACCACATTCCGGCGCCTGTTCAGGGAGGCTGGTACGGGAATTGAACCGTGCTGCTGGCCTGCTTGGTCTGCTTTAAAAGCCAGCGATTTAGCCCAGTGTCCTAAACCAGCCCCTAGAGCTGGTTTAGAGCTGGAGAGAGCGTCGGCAATGTTGAGGTCCTTGCCTGGGGTATATACCAGCTGGAAGTCGTATCGCCGGAGCTTGAGAAGAATACGCTGGAGGCGAGGCATCATGTCATTCAAGTCTTTCTGTATTATATTGACCAGCGGGCGATGGTTGGTCTCGACGGTGAATTGAGGAAGTCCGTAGTCATAATCGTGAAATTTAACACCGGTCAGAAGGCCCAGGCATTCCTTTTCTATCTGCGCGTAGCGCTGCTCCATGGGTGTCATCGCACGCGACGCATATGCAACGGGGGCCCATGATGAGGCCTCATCACGTTGAAAGAGCACTGCCCCAATGCCGAATTGACTGGCATCGGTCGAAATTTTGGTCTCCTTTGCTGGATCAAAGAAGGCTAAGACCGGGGCCGGGGTGAGTTTGGTTTTGAGTTCCCTCCATTCGCGCTCGTGGGCAGGGAGCCATTGGAAGTCTGTCGTCTTCCTGACCAGGTTCCTGAGAGCCGTGGTATGAGAGGTGAGGTTAGGGATGAATTTCCCTAAAAAATTGACCATGCCCAGAAATTGGAGGACCGCCTTCTTGTCCTCTGGTATTTTCATAGCTGCGATGGCAGCTACCTTGTCCGCATCCGGCTGCACACCCAATTGGGAGATGTGGTCCCCGAGGAACTTAATTTCTGTCTGACCAAAAGAGCATTTGGCCCTGTTGAGGCGGAGGCCATGCTCATGTATACGTCTGAATATGCGCTGGAGGCGACTAACATGCTCCTGCGGGGTGGTGGACCAGGTGATTATGTCATTGACATAGATGCGAACAGCTTCAATACCTTCCATCATTTGTTCCATAATCCTATGGAACACTTCTGATGCAGAGATGATCCCAAACGGCATCCTGTTGTAGCAATATCTTCCAAAGGGGGTATTAAACGTGCAGAGTTTCCTGCTGGATTTATCGAGCTGGATTTGCCAGAATCCTTTTGAGGTGTCGCGTTTGGTAAAGAGCTTGGCGCGAGCCATCTCACATGTGATCTCTTTGCGCTTGGGAATTGGATAATGCTCTCTCATAATATTGCGATTGAGGGGCGTCATTCTCCGCCGGCGGGAGTCTCCGTTTTGCCGGTGCCCGGGGGTTTCCCGACGGCGTGGGGCTGCCCCACAATGGGAAACCCCATTGACCGGCCGGTGTTACGGAGACTCCCGCCGGCCGCTCGGGGCAGAAATGTGGCGGGGCGGGTAGGAGAATTTCGCCCGAGATCCTTGGGATCAATGCAAATTCTCAATTCGGCGGAAGGCTTTTTTACACATACCATGGAACTGACCCAGTCGGTCGGTTCCGTGACTTTGGAAATCACTCCTTGGTTCTGGAGGTCCTGCAGCTGCTGCTTGAGGCGGTCCTTAAGGGGTGCTGGGACCCTGCGAGGTGCATGCACCACAGGCGTGGCATTCGGTTTTAATAAAATCTTGTAGGTGTACGGGAGAATGCCCATCCCCTCGAAGACGTCGTGGTACTGGTTGATAATGGCATTGAGCTGCGCTTTGAAGTCAGTGTGCTGAAAGGCAGACGCCTTTCAAAGAGAAGGATGGCTTTGCGTGACCTGTGCGTCACTTCAAGTTGGCATGAGCTGCTGGCAGCAATGGCATTGCCATTATAATCTAATAGCTGGCAGGCTGATGGCAGGATGGCTGGTTTAACATGAAGGCTTTGGAGGTTGAGATTGGCGGAGGCACCGGTGTCCAGGCGGAATCGTATTTGGGACCGGTTGACCGTAAGGGTGGCACACCACTCATCGTCTGGATCGATGCTGTATACCGGTAGAGGCTGGATTCTTTGCTTCGATGACACCCTGTTTTTTGTAATGATATCGTCTCGAAAAGGGTCCTCGATGTCAATATCGGGTAGCAGGTCCGAATCGGGCTCGGTGACCGTGGGTTGAGTGGCCCGGACATTCCTGCGAGGCTGGCTGGAGCGACGAGAGTTGGCAGGCTGTGCTGATCTGCATAAAGAAGCATAATGGCCAAGTTTGCCACATCTCAGGCATCGTCGGGATTTGGCAGGATATTGCCACTTTAAATGGGCAGTGCCACAGTTGCCGCACGTTGTAGCGTCAGTACGCTCGCTGCGCCACCGCGCATGCGCGGCGCGGCCGTACGTTGTGCGCGCCTGCGTAGTACGTTCATCGACTTTGCCGTCCCCTCGTTCGGTGCACACAAGCGCGGGAATCCGCGAAAAGTGTGCAAAATGGCCGCCCTCATCCAGGCTGAGGCCCTGGAGTTGCTCGATTGCTTGGACCCGTTCTGCCTCGTGGGGACCTTGCCGCGCCGTTTCTGCCGCTTGGATGTGGGAATACTGACTAGTGGCGTGTTCATGTAGCACACAGGTCTCGATGGCAATCGCTAGGGTGAGCTGCTGTACCTTGAGGAGCTGCTGGCGGAGGGAGTCCGACTGAACACCGAAAACAATCTGGTCGCGTATCATGGAGTCGGAGGTGGACCCGTAATTACAGGACTGCGCAAGGATGCGGAGGTGGGTGAGAAAGGACTGGAAAGGTTCATCCTTACCCTGCAAACGCTGTTGGAAGACATAGCGCTCAAAACTTTCATTCACCTGGATGTCGCAGTGACTGTCAAACTTAAGGAGGACCGTATTGAATTTTGATTTATCTTCACCATCAGCAAAGGTGAGAGAATTGAAAATGTGGATGGCATGTTCCCCGGCTGTGGATAGGAAGAGAGTGATCTTTCTGGTGTCTGAGGGAGCTTCCAGGTCTGTGGCTTCAAGGTAGAGCTGGAAGTGTTGTTTGAATATCTTCCAATTGGCCCCTAGGTTACCGGTGATGGAGAGCGGCGGCGGCGGGCGGACGCTGTCCATTTTGCAGGATGGCTGTATGTTGGTGGAAGGCAGATCACTTGCAGGTAGGTCTAAGAAGTTCTAACATCCCTCAACTACTGGTACCATGATGTGTTGGGTGCTCTGGATCCGTGGAACACATACAGGCCACCAACACTTAAAATAGTACAACACTATTTTATTAAGCTAGAAACTGTTGAAAATACTGTGGGTTAACACAATGTTAGATTAAACTAAAGACCTATGCCTGTCCTAACCAGTCTATGCACTCAGCACATGGTGAAGATCTGTGCTGTAAGCTGTAAGCTCTGTCCTTCTGAGAGGCTGCATCCCGAATCAGCAGGAAAACCGATGCCCTCTATCTTTATAGAGAGTGTGCTTTAACTGGTGATTGGCTGCGGTGTTGTGTGTGTTGATTGGTCTTGTTGTGTGTCCATCAGTGTGTGTGTCTGCACCATGATATACTGGTGTATATTATGACAACCACCGTTTCTTCTATTCTGGGTACAAATGACGGGGTGTCTGATAAATGGCAGCCTGTTTAGTGCATCGGCGTTTACCATCCGTGTTCCCGGCCGATGCTCCAGTTGATATTGGTATGCTGCCAATAGTAGGGATTGATTGATCGTTGGATAGTGTTGGATTCGGGCTGAAGTTATTAGTGGCATCACTTTGACTTCGTTCAGCAACGGTTTGTGGTCTGTGATTATTGTGAATTTCCGCCCATACAAGTATTGATGAAATTTCTTCACTGCGAATATCACAGCCAGTCTTTCTTTTTCAATTTGGGCGTACGTTCGCTCTGCTGCTGCCAGCATCCTGGAAGCAAACGCTATAGGCCGTTCCTGTCCGTTTTGCCCTCTGTGTGCCAGAACTGCTCAACGTCATATGGAGACACGTCACACGTGAGCACCAAGTCTTTCCTGGGATCGTAGTGTGCCAAGACGTTCTCTGAGGAAAGCTGTTCTTTTATCTTCTTGAAAGCCCTATCTTGGCGGGCGGACCACTCCCAGGCTTGCCCCTTTTTTAGTAATTGGTGTAGGGGGTCCTAGATGGAAGCCCTGTTCTGTATCAACTTTTCGTAGTATGTCACCAGTCCTAAAAGAGACCTTAACTCCTGGATTGTGGTGGGGACCGGGCATCTTTAATTACCCTCACCCAATCCTCCAAAGGGTGTAGCCCTGACTTGTCAACCTACTACCCCAGATAAGTTACTTGGTGTGCCAGAAAAATTCATTTTCCCTCTTTAGGCTCACGCCTGCTGCTGAAAACTTTTTATGGACTTCCTCCAGATTTTGCATGTGTTCTGCCCTTGTTTTTCCCGTAATGAGGACACTGTCTAGGTAAATGGCGACTTGTTGTAACCTTTGTAATATATTCTCCATTGCCCTCTGGAATATCGCACCGGCTGACGATACCCCGAAGGGTAATCTTGTATACTGAAAAAGGCCCTTCAGGGTGTTTATTGTTGAGAATGTTTGGGACTCTTCGTCCAGCTTCAGCTGTAGATATGCATGGCTCATATCCAGCTTTGAGAATAAGAGTCCTCCAGCCAGCTTTGCATACAAATCCTTAATCCGGGGAATTGGGTATTTGTCCAGTTGTGAGTAGCGATTAATCGTTTGATTGAAATCGCCACAAAAACGGGCCGAGCCATCTGGCTTAAGGATAGGCACCACGGGTGCCGCCCATTCTGAAAACTGGACCAGTTTTATTATTCCTTCCCGCTCCAATCTTTTGATTTCCGTATTGACTATCTGCATGAACGTGAAGGGTACCGGTCGGGCCTTGTAGAATTTTGGGACTGCCTCTGGATCTACGTGTAATGTCGCCTTTGCTCCCTTTATTGTTGCGAGCCCTTCTCGGAAAACCTCTGGGTATCTGCACAGGAGTTCGTTCAGGCAACCATTTTCCAGCTGGAAAATGTTTACGCAATCCAGCTGGATCTCTTTTAGCCAGTTTTGTCCCAATAAGCTCGGTCCCGCACCCTTCACTACCATTAAAGGCAGCCTAACCAGTTGTTCTCCATAAGCCACAGGTACATGTGTTGTGCCCAACACTCTCAGTGGTTCCCCTGTGTATGTCCTGAGTTTTGCCGAGATCCTGGTTAGCGATAAGGGTTGGAGTCCGGTGCGAATTTTATTAAATAATGTTTCCCCTATAACTGATACGGCTGCTTCCGTGTCAACTTCCATTAAAATGGTTAATTTAATGGGTTTTGATTTAACCATTGTAGCGCACAAAGACTCCGAGAGACGAATAGAGTGAAGTCGATGAGGCTTTATTAAGCGTGACTGTTCCCCCGCAGTTCGGTAGCAGACTGGCCTGCGGGGGAGGACTCCTGGTTCTTATACTCCGCCTTCGGGGCGGAGCTAGAGGTCAACGGCCAACCAGGACCCGGGATCTGTCAGCCAATGACAACACGGCTTCACAGTCCCACATGACCCTTAATGCATACTACCACAACCATCATTACACAATTTATTTACTAAAAATTTAGAGTATTAAATTATTATTTTTTTCCCAATTAAGGGGTAATTTAGCATGGCCAATCCACCTAACCTTCACATCTTTGAGTTGTGGGGGTAAAACCCATGCAGACACGGGGAGAAGTGCAAACTCCACACGGACAGTGACCCAGGGCGGGGGTTTGAACCCGGGTCCTCAGCACCACAGTTCCAGTGCTAACCACTGTGCCACATGCCGCCCTGTTACACAATTTAGTTGTTCCTCATTGGAGGTAGTTGGGGCTTCTAAGGTATGCATTCTCCTGTACCCCGGCCTAGGCTGCAGGGGCTGCCGTCTGTCTGGTCCTAATTTTCCCTTGCTCGGGAGCGGTTCTGCGAGTGGGTCTGGGTTCCTTGGTATCTGAGTCATTCCTGAGGGTGGCTATGCAGTTGCCTTTCCCCAGTGGTAGTCCCTTAACTCAGTTTCACTGGGGTGTGCGTCTATCTCCATCGGAGTACCTTGTAACTCATGTGCTCAGCTCGCCGCTTTTTCTAAGGACAAAGCCAGCCTGTTTGCAATCCAGCTCGGCCTCTGCTAGCAGATGCTTTTGTATTGCTAAATTATTTACTCCGCACACAAACCGGTCTCGGAGCATCTCATTTAGCTTCAGGCCAAATTTGCAAGCCTCTGCTAATCGCCTTAATCTTGTTAAAAAGTTAGTGACTGACTCCCCAGTGTCTCGGATTGCTGAGTAAAACCGGTACCTTTGCAGGATCAGAGGTGGCTTAGGGTCATAGTACTCTTTTACTAAGTCCGTCAATTCCTGGAAAGTTTTCGAATCCGGAAAGGTGAGACTGCGCATAATGGCAAAAGCTGTCATCCCACATGCAGTCAGCAGAATTACCCCGTTGCTTTTCATCTGGAACTATGTCATTGCTCTAAAGAAGTACTTCAACCGCTCTACATATTGGCCCCAGTCCTCCACTGCAGGGTGAAAAGAATCCAACTTCCCAAATAAAGGCATTTTGCCTGTCAGTGGCTTACCCTCAATATGTGGCGGCTGCGAATGAGCAGGTTCCTTTGGGTCGTTCCGTTTTCCTCGTCGCCACTGTAATAAGTCCACGGAGGCAGAAGTTGCTTCACCAGAATTCCTTTTATTTTCAAAACCACCAGCCGAACAACCAGGTGCATTCCGCTTGCTGTCTACACCGGGAGTGCAGAGGATCTGGCACTCCCTGTTATATACACAGAAAGGGGTTCCCTGATTGGGCCACTAATCAGGGAACTTGTATTCTAATTGGCCAATCTCAAAGGCCTGGCCTAAGTTATTACAGGAGGGGCAAGCTAGGAAAAAGTGGGTGGCGGGGGGGGGGGGGGGGGGAGGGAGGAGGACCTCTTTGTCAGCTTGCTCCTGGGTCTGGCCAAGTTGTCCATTGACATGTTCAGGCAGTGAGAGGTTGCGGAGGTCGGCTAGCCCAACCATTTACCCTTCTACCATGAAGGTTCGCAGTCAGGTGGCCTTGGAGAGGGAGCACGCAGTTTCCACCTGCACATTTCAAGTCTTCTGGCACCGGTGGGCTCACGGGGGGCTGGGGTGCATCGGTAATTCCACTTTCATTTAATTAGTAAATTTTCCGTTTGACATTTTGTTTTGGTTACAATCATCCTTGTTGTTTCTTGTTTGATTTATTGATTATTGTTTTATTAAAAGAGCAGAGAAGCTCAGGTATCAACTCTGCACAAATCTGGGGCGAGATTCTCCGACCCCCCGCCGGGTCGGAGAATCGCTGGAGAAATGGAATTCTCCGGCACCGGATATTCGGCGGGGGCGGGAATCGCGTCGCGCCGGTTGGCGGGCCCCCCCACGATTCTCCGGACCGGATGGGCCGAAGTCCCGCTGCTAAAATGCCTGTCCCGCCGGCGTAGATTCAACCATCTACCTTACCGGCGGGACAAGGCGGCGCGGGCGGGCTCCGGGGTCCTGGGGGGGGCGTGGGGTGATCTGGCCCCTTGGGGTGCCCCCAGGGTGGCCTGGCACGCGATCGGGGCCCACCGATCCGCCGGCGGGCCTGTGCCGTGGGAGCACTCTTTTCCTTCCGCCTTCGCCACGGTCTCCACCATGGCAGAGGCGGAAGAGACTCCCTCCACTGCGCATGCGCGGGAATGCCGTCAGCGGCCGCTAACGCTCCCGCGCATGCACCGCCCGGAGATGTCATTTCCGCGCCAGCTGGCGGGGCACCAAAGGTCTTTTCCGCCAGCTGGCGGGGCGGAAATTAGTCCGGCGAGGGCCTAGCCCCTTAATGTTGGGGCTCGGCCCCCCAAGATGCGGAGCATTCCGCACCTTTGGGGCGGCGCGATGCCCGACTGATTTGCGCCGTTTTGGGCGCCAGTCGGCGGACATCGCGCCGATACCGGAGAATTTCGCCCCAGAGCGATCAAATATACAATGCTGGTTGTCATTGACTTTGTCTGAAAAGCCCCGAGTCGCCACATTCCGGCGCCTATTCGGGTACACTGAGGGAAAATTCAGAATGTCCAATTCACCTAACAAGCATGTCTTTCAGGACTTGCGGGAGGAAACTGGAGAACCCTGAGGAAACCCATGCAGACACGGGGTGACCGTGCAGACTCCACAGAAAGTGGTCCAAGCCGGGAATCGAACCTGGGAACCTGGCATTGTAAAGCAACAGTGCTAACCAATGTGCTACCGTGCCGTTACTGGTGGAATTGCAGTTATGCCCAGTGACCTTTATTAATTTCAATATATAAAAAATGAAAGCTCATACAAAAATTAGCCTTGATTTGATAAAATGATGTATGAAATGGAATGAAAATTGCTTATTGTCACAAGTAGGCTTCAAATGAAGTTACTGTGAAAAGCCCCTAGTCGCCACATTCCAGCGCCTGATCGGGGAGGCTGGTACGGGAATTGAACCGTGCTCCTGGCCTGCCTTGGTCTGCTTTAAAAGCCCAGTGTGCTAAACCAGCCCCATGTATGAAATGGTCCTGAATAATCCTTGTTCTGGCTGTTAACTTTGTGTACATAGAGGTAGAAATTAATTGGTGCCTCCCTACCTGTGCCTGAAAGAATAGGCTCAGCGAACATCCGGCACTAGGCCTCAGGCCTCATTTAAACTCCACTGCCAAGGTTCAAACTCTGAACAGCATTCCCAGGCAGCTTGCTGATGAAGAGGAATTGAAGATTGTGCTGCTGGAATCCCAGCCATCCTAAGGAATATGGTTAAGGGACACTGAGGAGGAGTTCTATTGAGTCGATGGAAGCATATCAGTTGGCAGTGATTGGATATTTTGGGTAGGGTGTGTGGTACAGTGAATCAGAGAATCCCTCCAGTGCAGAAGGAGGCCATTTGGCCTATCGAGTCTGCACCGGCCCTTGCTCCGAGAGAATACCTTTCCTAGGCCCAATACCCAATGACTTGCCCCGTAACCCCAACTAACGTTTTGGGTAATTTAGTATGGCAAATCCACCTACCCTGCACACCTTTGGAGGAAACCGGACCATAGTAGGAAACCCACGCAGACACGGCGTGTAAACTCCACACAAACTCCGAGGTCAGAATTGAACCTGGGATCCTGGAGCTGTGCAGCAACAGTGCTAACCACTGTGCCACTGTGCCGCTCCAGGCTCGCACCAGGAAGGGGTTAGGTGAGGCAGCTATACGAGACAGAATTATGTGACGTACAATTTATAAGGCTCACTAAAAGAGTGGCTTGTCCAGGTTGCACAGTTGCTTTGGCCTTAATTGCCCCAAGCTCCGAATGGTAGTTATAGTTGGGAATGAAAATAAGGGGCGCGATTCTCCGACCCCCCACCAGGTCGGAGAATCGCCGGGGGCCGGCGTGAATCCCGCCCCCGCCGTCTCGCGAATTCCCCGCCACCGGAGATTCGGCGGGGGCGGGAATTGCGCCGGTCGGCGGGAATCCCCTGGCGATTCTTCGGTCCGCGATGGGCCGAAGTCCCGCCGCTGTCAACCCACACCAGCCGGCGTGGATTGAACCACCTTTGGGACAAGGTGGCGCGGGGTGATCTGGGATCCTGGGGGGGGGCACGGGGCGATCTGGCCCCTGGGGGGTGCCCCCACGGTGGCTTGGCCCTCATGGGTCTGTGCCGCGGGGGCACTCTTTTCCTTCCGCCTTCGCCATGGTCTCCACCATGGCGGAGGCAGAAGAGACCCCCTCCACTGCGCATGCACGGGGATGACGTGAGCGGCCGCTGACGCTCCCGCGCATGCGCTGCCCCGCAAAGTCAGTTTCGCGCCAGCTCGCGGGGCACCAAAGGCCTTTCCCGCCAGCTGGCGGGGCGGAAATCAGTCCGGCGCGGGCCTAACCTCTCAAGGTAAAGGGCGAGATTCTCCACTCCCGCGCCGAAGTGCCCAAGCCGTCGTGAACACTGTTGAGGTTCACGACGGCGCGAAACGGCCCCTATCCCGACCGATTCAGGGCCCGATAATGGGCTAGGAGCGGGGCCGCGTCATCTACATGCGCCAGGCCTTGTCGCCGCGTAAAGGCGCGCTGCATACATGACGCGGCCGGCGCCGCATAACTGGCATCACCCGCGCATGCGTGGTTGCCGTCCTCGCCGAGTCTGGCCCGCAAGAAGATGGCGGACGGATCTTGCGGGGCTGCGGAAGGAAGGAGGTCCTCCTTCAGAGAGGATGGCCCGACGATCGGTGGGCACCGATCGCGGGCCACCCCATATTTGAGGTACCCCCCGGTGCAGGATCCCCCCTCCCCACCCCGCAGGCTGCCCCCCCCAGCGTTCCCGCGCTGTTCCCGACAGCAGCGACAGGGGGCGTCATTCTCCGACCCCCCAGCGGGTCGGAGAATGGCCGTTGGCCGCCGTGAATCCCGCCCGGAGATTGGGCGGGGGCAGGAATCGGGCCGCGCCGGTTGGCGGGCCCCCCCGCTCAATTCTCCGGCCCGGATGGGCCGAAGTCCCGCCGAGAAATTGCCTGTCCCGCCGGGGTAAATTAAAGTAGGTATTTACCGGCGGGACAAGGCGGCGTGGGTGGGCTCCGGGGTCCTGGGGGGGGGGGGGGGGCGCGGGGCGATCTGACCCCGGGGGGTGCCCCCATGGTGGCCTGGCCCGCGATCGGGGCCAACCGATCCGCGGGCGGGCCTGTGCCGTGGGGGCACTCTTTCCCTTCCGCCTCCACGGTCTACTCCATGGCGGAGGCGGAAGAGACTCTTCCCACTGCGCATGCGCGGGAAACTTTCAGCGGCCGCTGGCGCTCCCGCGCATGCGCCGCCCGGGGATGTCATTTCCGCGCCAGCTGGCGGGGCAACAAAGGCCGTTTCCGCCAGCTGGCGGGGTGGAAATCCCTCCGGCACCGGCCAAGCCCCTCAATGTTGGGGCTCGGCCCCCAAAGATGCGGAGCATTCCGCACCTTTGGGGCGGCGCGATGCCCGTCTGATTGGCGCCGTTTTGGGCACCAGTCGGCGGACATCGCGGCGTTGGGGGAGAAATTCGCCCCAGGTGTGGACGGCGCCGGGGGGAACCCGCCATTTTGGGCTGGCCGCTCGGCCCATCCGGGCCTGAGAATAGCAGGGGTGCCGGAGAATCGCCATTTTGGGTGTCTCGGGCGATTCTCCGGCCCACGGCTCGCGGACCACGACGGGGCCGTTCCCGCCGCTTGGGAGAATCGCGGGAGGGCATCGGACTGGCGTCGCGGGAAATTTTGGTGGCCCAGGCGATTCTCCCAACCGGCGCGGGAGTGGAGAATCGCGCCCAAGGGCTCTGCCCCTCAAGATGCGGAGAATTCCACACCTTTGGGGCGGTGCGATGCCGGACTGATTCGCGCCGTTTTTGTTGCCGGTCGGCGGACATCGCGCCGATATCGGAGAATCCCGCCTCTTATGTTGATAGGACATAAAGAAGCAATTCTTGAATTACTGATGGTCTATTGTTTCACTTTTGAATTGAATTAATTTAATATTGAGAGCTTTTAACTATATAAAACTGTCTGGCCTATTTGTATGCTGGGGGGATGAAATACATTTGTTTCAAACGTTGATGCATGGAACACGGAATATCAATTAAAATGATAACTTTTCATATTTGAAGTTGTTATAAGTTTTGAATTTTGCTCAGCTTCATTTTTAATTAAACAGGTGGTGTATTTTGATCCCAAAGCAAATTGCATTGCTAATTTTAAACTGCCAACAGCCTCACTGAAAAAAAAGAGACATTGGCATACTAACAATTATCCATTGTGAATTATTTTGACAATTTTAGCTCAAGGCGTTGTCTGGCTGGGTACTTGTGAGTTACGGGAAACCTTACAGACTCAAATTTATTTTTACTACTTTTGGTCAAACATTCATTTTTGACTATATTCTCAAATAAATTTTATTCTGTGTTTGATTGTAGATCTTTAATTTAGTATTACTTTTATGTGAAAGAATACAACTCCAAAAGAATAAGTAAGTTAAAAGATTTTGCTTAGGAATTCTTGCTTTTCAAGAGCACCTTACATTTGTTAACCGCGCTTCCTTTGATTACAGCTCTCTGGCAGAGATGATCTTTGAACTGAGTCTGGTAGAAAGCTGTTGAAGGTATAGTTGTAAGCCATGAGAAGCCCTTTGAAGAAGGAACAGAAGCAACAGGATGTGGTAGTATGTATTAGGGGTCATGTGGGACTGTGAAGCCGTGATGCTATTGGCTGACAGATCCTGGGTCCTGGTTGGCTGTTGACTCCTGGCTCCGCCCTGAAGGCGTGGTATAAGAACCCGAGCTTCTCCCCGCCGCTCCATTCTGTTGCTGAACTGCTGGGGACAAGTCTCGCTTAATAAAGCCTCATCGACTTCATCTCGACTCATCTCTCTCGTAAGTCATTGTGCGCTACAATTTATTAAGCGAGCTTAAAGGACTATGGAGCTCCAGATCGCCCCGGAATGCCTGCGGATCAGCCCCCAAGCAGCGAACTCGGCAGCAGTTTTTAAACACTGGCAAGCTTGTTTTGAAGGCTACCTCCGAACGGCCCCCGGCCGGATCACAGAAGACCAGAAAATGCAGGTCCTGCATTCGAGGGTAAGCCCGGAAATTTACCCTCTCATAGAAGACGCAGAGGATTTCCCGACGGCGCTCGCAGCACTGAAGAGCATCTACGTTCGCCCCGTGAACCAGGTCTACGCACGCTACCAACTCGCAACGAGACGGCAAAGTCCCGGAGAATCGTTAGAGGAATTCTACGCCGCGCTGCTAATTTTGGGACGGGGCTGCAGCTGCCCGCCGGTGAACGCGATTGAACACACGGACATGCTAATTCGCGATGTGTTTGTGGCAGGTATGAACTCTCCCCAAATCCGCCAAAGACTTTTAGAAAGAGAGTCGCTAGGACTCTCAGAGGCACGGGCCATTGCAGCTTCCCTAGATGTGGCCTCGCAAAACGCCTGCGCCTAAGGCCCCGACCGCGCGGCAGCCCCTTGGGCTCCGTGGACCCCCGTCGCGACAAACCCCCCCCCCTCACAGGTTTGCGCGGTTAAAGCGCCAGATCATCCCGGGGGGGCCCGCTGCTATTTCTGCAGGCAAGCGAAACACCCCCGGCAGCGCTGCCCGGCCCGCGCAGCTATTTGCAAAAGCTGCGGCAAGAAGGGCCATTATGCGGCTGTGTGCCGGTCCCGGGGGGTCGCCGCAATCCCCGGAGAAGAACGAGCCCAGCGCATCCCAAACGCTCCCCAACCCCCCCCCCCAGCGCCCCATGTGCGACCCGCGGGCGCCGCCATTTTGGGTCCCGGGCACCACGAGGGGAGGATGGGCGCCGCCATCTTGTGACTCCCCAGCCACGTGCGATTCATGGGGGTGGCCATTTTGTCCACCCCCGACCACGTGCGATCCATGGGGCGGCCATTTTGTCCACCCCCGGCCGCGTGCGATTCATGGACGCCGCCATCTTGGATGACAACAAAGGACCCCAGCATCGACGGCTCCACGGGGTCCGAAGAAGACGGCGAGACACTACGACCACGACTAGCTTCGGAGACGCTGGATCAATCACGGCCCCGGACGCTCCAGACGACGACAACAACGGTGCTGATCAACGGACACGAGACATCATGCCTGATCGACTCCGGGAGCACCAAAAGTTTCATTCACCCCGACACGGTAAGACGCTGTTTTCTGACCATCCATCCAAGTACACAAAAGATTTCCCTAGCTGCAGGATCCCACGCCGTAGAGATCAAAGGGTTCTGCATCGCGAACCTAACGGTGCAAGGGAGGGAGTTAAAAAACTACAGGCTCTACGTCCTTCCCCAACTCTGCGCGCCCACATTACTGGGATTAGATTTCCAGTGTAACCTGCAGAGCCTAACATTTCAATTCGGCGGCCCAATACCCCCACTCACTATCTGCGGCCTCGCAACTCTCAAGGTTGAACCGCCGTCCTTGTTTGCAAACCTCAAACCCGTCGCCACTAGGAGCAGACGGTACAGCGCCCAGGACCGGATATTTATTCGGTCTGAAGTCCAGCGGTTGCTGAAGGAAGGCATAATCCAGGCCAGCAATAGTCCCTGGAGAGCCCAGGTGGTAGTAGTAAAGACCAGGGAAAAGCAAAGGATGGTCATAGACTATAGCCAGACCATCAACAGGTACACACAGCTAGATGTGTACCCTCTCCCCCGCATATCCGACATGGTAAATCGGATTGCCCAGTATAAGGTTTTCTCCACCGTGGACCTCACGTCCGCCTACCACCAGCTCCCCATCCGCCCAGGTGACCGCAAGTACACAGCCTTCGAGGCAGACGGGCGTCTATACCACTTCCTAAGGGTCCCATTTGGTGTCACGAACGGGGTCTCGGTCTTCCAACGGGAGATGGACCGAATGGTTGACCAGCACGGGTTGCAGGCCACGTTCCCGTATTTCGACAACATAACCATCTGCGGCCACGATCAGCAGGACCACGACGCCAACCTCCAAAAATTCCTCCAGACCGCTAACGCCTTGAACCTCACATACAACGAGGAAAAGTGCGTTTTTAGCACAAACCGGTTGGCCATCCTGGGATACGTAGTGCGCAATGGGATAATAGGCTCCGACCCCGAACGCATGCGCCCCCTCATGGAATTTCCCCTCCCCCACTGCTCCAAAGCCCTGAAACGTTGCCTGGGATTCTTTTCATATTACGCCCTGTGGGTCCCCAGTATGCAGACAAGGCCCGCCCGCTAATACAGACCACTACCTTCCCCCTGTCGACAGAGGCTCGCCAGGCCTTCAGCCGCATCAAAGCGGATATCGCAAAGGCCACGATGCGCGCCATCGACGAGTCCCTCCCCTTCCAGGTCGAGAGCGACGCCTCCGACGTAGCTCTGGCGGCCACCCTTAACCAAGCGGGCAGACCCGTGGCCTTTTTCTCCCGAACCCTCCACGCCTCAGAAATCCGCCACTCCTCAGTGGAAAAGGAAGCCCAAGCCATAGTGGAAGCTGTGCGACATTGGAGGCATTACCTGGCCGGCAGGAGATTCACTCTCCTCACTGACCAACGGTCGGTAGCCTTCATGTTCGATAATGCACAGCGGGGCAAAATTAAAAATGACAAGATCTTAAGGTGGAGGATCGAGCTCTCCACCTTCAACTACGAGATCTTGTACCGTCCCGGAAAGCTGAACGAGCCGTCCGATGCCCTATCCCGCGGCACATGTGCCAACGCACAAATAGACCGTCTCCAAGCCCTCCATGAGGACCTCTGCCACCCGGGGGTCACTCGGTTCTACCATTTTATAAAGTCCCGCAACCTCCCCTACTCTGTGGAGGAGGTCCGTACAGTCACCAGGAACTGCCACATCTGCGCGGAGTGCAAACCGCACTTTTTCAGGCCGGATAGAGCGCACCTGATCAAGGCTTCCCGCCCCTTTGAACGCCTCAGTCTGGATTTCAAAGGGCCCCTCCCCTCCACCGACCGCAACACATATTTCCTGAACGTGGTGGACGAGTACTCCCGTTTCCCCTTCGCCATCCCCTGCCCCGACATGACAGCGGCCACAGTCATTAAAGCCCTTGGCACCATATTCACACTGTTCGGTTGCCCCGCATATATCCATAGCGACAGGGGGTCCTCCTTCATGAGTGACGAGCTGCGCCAGTTCCTGCTCAGCAAGGGCATAGCCTCGAGCAGGACGACCAGCTACAACCCCCGGGGGAACGGGCAAGTAGAGAGGGAGAACGGCACTGTCTGGAAGACCGTCCTACTGGCCCTACGGTCCAGGGATCTCCCAGTTTCCCGGTGGCAGGTGGTCCTCCCGGACGCTCTCCACTCCATCCGGTCGCTGCTGTGTACCACCACTAACCAAACACCTCATGAGCGCCTCCTTGTCTTCCCCAGGAAGTCCTCCTCCGGAACGTCACTGCTGACCTGGCTGGCGGCCCCAGGACCCAACTCGCTCCGGAAACATGTGCGGGCGCACATGTCGGACCCGTTGGTCGAGAGGGTTCACCTCCTCCACGCGAACCCGCAGTATGCCTACGTGGCGTATCCCGACGGCCGACAGGACACGGTCTCCTTGCGAGACCTGGCGCCCGCCGACAACACACACACACCCCCGACACCGATCATCCCCTCCCTGCCACCAGCGCACCCCGCGACCGCCCCCTTCCCGGGAGGATCGGTCCTCCTCCCGTGTCCGTCCAGGAGTGAAACAGGAACAAACACCGAAACGCTCCCGGAGACGACAACGCCGGAACAAGCACCTGCACCACCACCGGGGTGGAGGCGATCGACGAGGATGACCAGACCGCCCGCTTGACTCGTGGCATCGGCGTGACACCAAGAATGTTGTTGGACTGTAACAAAAAAATTTTCTCTTACTAATATTGTAAATAGTTTCACAAACCTTGTACATAGCCCAGTGTAGGGCTAAAACTGTAATGACATGCCTGAAATTCTCCTCCCAGGACCAGCCTTGTAAACCCCTACCACTATGCGAACCACCACTCCGCCGGGTTCATTTTTAACAAGGGGTGAATGTGGTAGTATGTATTAGGGGTCATGTGGGACTGTGAAGCCGTGATGCTATTGGCTGACAGATCCCGGGTCCTGGTTGGCTGTTGACTCCTGGCTCCGCCCTGAAGGCGGAGTATAAGAACCCGAGCTTCTCCCCGCCGCTCCATTCTGTTGCTGAACTGCTGGGGACAAGTCTCGCTTAATAAAGCCTCATCGACTTCATCTCTACTCGTCTCTCTCGTAAGTCATTGTGCGCTACACAGGGCAAAAAGGTTTGTGAGAACATTTCTAACAGCAAAGATAATGCTGCCTGGTGATCATTTCATTGACAGTAAGGAGGCGAGGTGGCATGTCAAATAAGAAAGGAATGGCTTTCAGCTAACCTTCCAGTAATACTCAGAATTCTTAAACCCTGTGTGATGATTGCAAAATGTTAGGAAAATTGGATTGTAAATGCAGTGGACAATTTAAGGGTTAAAAGCCTGGGGTTAGGGTATGTTTGTTTAAGAAGAATTCTGTTTTGCAGGGACAGGGTGGTTTTAGCAGCCAGCAGGTGAAACTGATGAAACAATGTCAGCTGGAGTTGGCGCCGGGGCAGGAGTCATGGACTTCCACGGCAGCAAAACTGCTGCCGCATTTGGACCGATTCACCAACTGTTAAGAGGTTCGCACCGGCAGCACGTGGAACATAATAGATTTGAATGAGAAATGGTGCCAGATTCGCTGGTTTCGTGATTGACACTCAGGAGACTGACAAGCTACAGTCGCAGAACATACTTCACTCCCACGCACAATCCAAGCCAACAAGATGGCAGCAAAACGCCGATGCCGTGCTCAAGACAATCCTGCACGGGACGGAGGAAAGGCGGGGCATCCTGTACCCTGGCCCGGGAAGGAAGCTGGCAGCCGCTGCCATTCACCGTGCCTGGACGGAGGTGGCAGAGGCGGTCAGCGCCATGTGTAACACCGTCTGGACCAGCTTGCAGTGCAGGAGAAAAACTGCACGATCTCCGGGCAGCCAGCGTGAGTAGGTAGCACTGTGCCCTGGTACCAACCCCCGTCCCATGCACCCATGGTCCCCCCCCACCCCCACCAGGAGAGTGGCCGATCACCCACCCTGCACCACATGCCGGCACTCAGACTGGCCGCCGTGGCTGGGTGCCCTGGCCACTGAAGCCACCAGGTACCCGCACCCTGGGCTGCATGCGTCGGACTGTCTAACAATGTTGTTTCTGTCGTCGCCCCCCCCCCCCCCACCGAGAAGGCCACCCACAACCGCCGGGAGCAGGAGAAACTGGAGGGAGACCGCCAGACCCGTGGCCCTCACCATGGTAGAGCAGTGGCCCTGGACGTGTTCAGCGGGCTAGGAGAAAGGGAAGTCACCAGGTTGGGTGTCAACCGCGGAGGAGGAAGTGAGACCCCACTTCGGTGTAGTTCCCCATGACACTTGTGTCAACCCCCCCAACACCAACCCCACTACCTTCACCCTCACCCTGAACCCCACACCAGCCTCATCCCCACCATCACCCCACCCTCTCCCCTACACCACCCTCACTCATATCCTCACTCGCACACCACCCTCACTCCTACCCTCAACCCACAGCACCCTCACGCCCCATGCTCTCACTCCCCTCACCCCCATCCTCACCCCATTCTCATTCTCACCCTCATCCCCACCACCCCCATTCCCCCTTTGCCCGCAGTATAATCATGCATCTTGTCTTGTATATGGCTGCCAGTGAGAGGGCCTGCTGGTGATGGGGCGGGTCTTTCTGGCGTCTCCCACCTGTGCAGTGCCACAACCTGAGCACCCCCCCCACCCCCCACCCCACGTACGCCGTCCAGCGATGAGAACCTAGACATGGACAGGAACCATATTAAGCCTTTGACCAAGACACCCTGGAGCTCGAGTCCGGGGATGACACAAATTTCACGTCACAGCTGTCTCCAACACCCTCCACCATCCCAGAGACACTCACCTCGGTTGGGCAATTTACTGCAGAGGCTCCTGGGACATCCCCAGGTGCGCACCACACAGCTGCTCTGGGACATCAGGTGGAGGTAGGAACTCCTGAGGAGGAGGACGGTCGGAGGGAGGGCCGATCCCAAGGGACTCGCTGCCTTTCAATGGGTTTTGGACTTCTGGAACGGACAGTCGCATCAATTGTGGAGAATAAGCCGATGGCCCAGTCAGACTGAGATGGCGCAGTCACTGGCTGATGTGACACAGTCCCAGATGGAGATGGTCCACTCGCTGTACTCCATGGCCGTGAGTGTGCAGAATCTGACCGAGACCAGAGCGGGTCTCCAGGACTGACAGTGCCAGGTGATGGTGGTGACTCAGCGGATAGATCTGCTTGTAACTCTGTACCATGGAGTAGCCTGGGGGAGGAGGTGATGGGGCTCATGCCGGTGAATCCCGCAGGGGAGGTGCTGGAACACTGCAGCACCTCGGACTCCACTGCCCCCACCTCTCCCCCAACCACTCTTGTTTCTGCTGCATCTGGTGGGTGGCAGGCAGAACAGGGCAACACCATGCCACTCCAACACCTGAGCAGCAGCCGGTCCTATCCAGGCCTGGTCATTCCTGAAGACGGCCGCAAACGGGGACCCAGGTCGCATGGCGGGAATCACAGCAGGCCACCTCCTGATGTACCTTCTGGGGGTCCACCTAGACATAGCGTTAAGACACATAAGGCCAGAAAGTTAGACACCAATTAAGTTGGCACATGTGCTGGGCACAGTTTAGTTATAGGAGCTAGTAGCTGCAAATATTTGTTCACATTAAACCCCTGTTCACACTGTTACAAGCTGCCTCGGTGCTTTATCAGATGGGTGTGAGAGGTGGGCAGGTCTGGGCTGGCCAGAAAGGGGGCATATGGAGGGTGGGAGTGAGGGCAGTTGTGGGTGGGCTGGGCTCCCAACCCCCCCCCCCCCCCCCCTCCTGCCCATTCCCACCACCACCACCCCAGGGATCCGATGGGACCGAGTGATGGAATGGCCAGCTCACATGCAGGGATCACCTCGATACGCGGTGGAAAGTGCTACCGTGGGCAGGAGTCAGACATTGTCAAATGATGGGGAGCACTAGAGTTCATCGCAGAGTGGGTTGCCATCGTTCTCGTCCCAGGGACCAGACCCACTGTTACTGCCAATTCAGAGCCCCCACCCCGTAATGTGGCAATTATGTATCACGGAGGGGGTTGCAGGCAGAGGGGGAGGGTGCTGCTGGGGGTGGGGGGGGGGCGGCTGTGGTGTCCGTGCCCCTGGCCAGTCCCCCCACCCCAGTCAGGGAACCTGGAGGCGATCAGAACGTGCTTTGCACGTTGGCTGTGGCACACTTGCCGTGCAGCCTCCCGTACCTGCGTGAGCCCCATGTGCTGTCCATCCTTGCCCTCCACGCATCCTCCTCGTTGGACGAGGCCTGCAGTTCATCCTCCTCTTCCAACAGGTTGCCCCTCTGCTGTGTGATTTTGTGGGGGACACAGCAGGCTGTTACGATGCGGGAGAGCCTCTCAGGGTCATACTGGAGGCCACTCCAGAGTTGTCCAGGCACCTGAACCGCATCTTCAGAATTCCGAAGCACCACTCGATCATGCACCTGGCTGCTAAATGGGCGTCATTGTAGCGTGTCTCCTCATTGCTCTGTGTCCTTCGGATTGGTGTCATCAGCCACAACCACAGCGGATAACTCCTGTCACCATAGAGCCAAACATCAGCCGGGGGGTGACATCTCAAAGAGGCCAGGAATCGTCAAGTTTGCCTCGATGAAGATGTTGTGCAGACTGCCCGGGTATCGGGTGCAGACGCTCATGTTGACAGTTGATGGTCACAAATCAGCTGCATGTTCCTTAAGTGGAGCCCGTTTCGGTTTCTGTAGTGTAGCCTGTCGTCTGCAGATGCTCGTGGGGAGACATGCATCCTGTCGATCACCCTTCGACCCGGGGCATGTCAGCAATGGCGGGGATCCCTGCTGCCCGGGCATACTGCTGGGCTCAGTCCACATTGAAATGGATGGATTGTGTCGACTGGCCATGACAGCGCTGATGCACCTGTGCACCGAGGTCTGTGAGATCCCAGAGAGGTCCCCACTCAGTGCCTGGAAGTACCCTGTGGCGTAAAAGTTCAGGGCGACGATCACGTTGATGGTGAACGGGAGCAGGTGTCCTCCCTTATTCCCCCACGGTGCCAGGTGCGCCATGATCTGGAAAATATGTTGCACTGCCTCCCTGCTCAGCCGGAGACTTCGGACAGCATGCCCAGTCCGGCACGTCCTCGAATGACAGGCGCTGCTGGTACACACGAAGATTCATGTAGCTCCTCCTTTGCACCTCCTTGGCCTGTTGGGCAGAAGGCTCTCCATCATCACGAGGTGCCTCCCATTCTGCTACTGCAAGCTCCGCTGTTGCAGCTTCCTCCTTGAGCAGCTTCAGTTCATAAAGCCGCCGGGCAGCCCCCAGGACGGCGGCGACTGTCAGGAAGGCTCCCATTGCTGGTTGTATTCCAATATCCATTGTCTGCAGGGGATGAAAGGCCTACATGTTAGCATAGTGTGAACCCCTGTGCCCAACCAGTTCCACCGGGCTGCATGGCAGCCTGCCATCCATTGCGGACCCTGCCCTCACATACACCCCTCCCCACACTCCTGGCCCTGTTAGTGCCCGGCACCGTGGGGGCCTTTGGCCCCGGTGCTTGTCCCAGCTGCCAGAAGTACCATTGGCTGGCGCTGCCCATTCCAGTGGTACGTTCTGCGGCATCCGTCCTGCACCCCCGTACTGGCTACAGTGGGCGTTGTCCTTGGTTGGGCCGTCTGATGTCCCGACACTGGGTGGTAGCTGTGTTAATAACAATATTAATAATAATAATCTTTATTGTCACAAGTAGGCTTACATTAACACTGCAATAAAGTTACTGTAAAAGTTTTAATGAACAAAAAAGTTACTGGGTTAGTGGGGGAGGTATGGTGGAGGCTGGGGTGGGGGTGTGGGGACACCCATACGGCCAATGTCACTCTGTAGAACCAAGGCCAAGGTGGGTGGTCAGTGGGGTGCGCAGCAAGATGGCTGCATTGTGGGCTGCGGCAATGGCGGCCCTTGTCTGAACACAGCCCCAGTCCCAGCCACATGGCTCATTTCCCACGTCACCGGCCCCCGCCCCCAGCCCTAGCAAGGAACCCTCCCCACCCCCTGTCCCCTCAGCCCGGCCAGTGTCCGCCCGGCAGCCCGTGATCACTCCTCTTCATGTCCTACCTCCTCTCTCACCCTCATCAGCCACAATCCGGTTTCACGATTTTTTAAAGCACAGGTGAACCTTGTCGTCGGGACTTCAGCCCTTTGGAGGCGGAGAATCACCGAGGCCCCGGAGAATACCGGGTCAGGCCTGCTAATGATGTGCCAACTGTGTTTACTGTACATAGTTCTGGAATGCATTGACGCCGCTGTCGAGATGACGGAGATTTGCAATTTGACGTGAAATCGGCACCTGCCACGATTTTGGCATCGGAACCCATTCTCCTCCCAATCGTCTTTCCCAATCCTGGCGACAGCTGACGGAGAATCCCACCCTGTGTTTTCCTGTTGGGCTAATGCATAGTGGTTTGCCTGGGGAAGTCCTTGGAGACTAAATGTGCTTTGCAGCCAACAGAGATAAGGGGCTGGATTCTCTGTTTGCAGGCTAAGTGCTGACGCCGGTGTGAGAACAGTGACGGTTTACACCAGAAAAAACGGAGCAACAGCTACACCAATCCTCCATCCAATGGGGGGCTAGCAGCGGTGCAGCGTAAAGCCCCCGGCTTTACCTGCGGATACAGCTGGAGAATTGCTGGGTCCATGGCCTCGCTTGCGCAAGCCGGCAGCCTGCTGTGGCCGCGCCATATAACATAGTGCCGGCTGGGCGTGGACCCGTCCTGCCAAAAACTGCCCCCCCTTTGACCAGGCTTGCCACCCCCGGACCGCCCACCACCAGTGCCACCAGCCCCCGCCAAAGCCCCCCCTGCCCACGGAACGGCTTCCCCGACTGTGACGGCACTGCACGCCACGCGGGGTCCACGGAAAACATAGCATGAGTGACCCACGCCATCGGGAACTCGGCCCATCGGAGCGGAGCATTGGGGAGGGCCTCAGGTGACGTCCTGAGGCTGTTCATACGGCATGCAGCGTACTTCCCAAGTAAGGCGTTTTTGAGGGGGCGGAGTATCGCATAAGCGACGCTGCCCCCAATTTCGGGGCAAATGGGGCTTCTTCAGCCGATCGCCGAACGCAATGTTGGCGTCGGCAACCAGAGAATCCCGCACCTATTGTTTCTCAGCGTGGGCCGATGAGGTCATGGCTTGATGGAGCCAAGGAAGGCAGAGAGACATTTTGGAAAGCATTAGAGAGACAGTTGATGGAGAAACTTTGGAGAGAGCTGTCGTCTTCCGATCTACCTGACGCTGAGTCCACAATTCTCCCACAGTCAGAGAAATTGAGGGCTGTATGTTTCTTTTCTTGTTGTTTAATAGGAAATGGAGTAGTGGTGTTTAAGGTGTAAATTGTAAGCTGTTCTTTGTGGGTGTGGAGTTAAAAAAATTAATATTGTATTCATAAAAAGTTTTGTTTTATATACATAGATACATAGAAGATAGAAGCAGAAGGAGGCCATTCGGCCCTTGGAGCCTGCTCTGCCGTTTATCACGATCATGGCTGTTCATCCAACTCAATTGCCCAATCCTGCTTTCTCCCCATAACCTTTGGTCCCATTCGCCCCAAATACTATATCCAGCTGCCCTCTTGAATATATTCAATGTTTTAGCATCAACTACTTCCTGTGATAATGAATTCCACAGGCTCACCACTCTTTGGGTGAAGAAATGTCTCCTCATCTTTGTCTGAAATGCTTCACCCTGAATCCTCAGACTGTGACCCCTGGTTCTGGACACAACCACCATCGGGAACATCCTCCCTTCATCTACCCTGTCTAGTCCTGTTAGAATTTTATAAGTCTCTATTAGATCCCCCTCATTCTTCTGAACTCCAGCGAAACAGTGGGGTTGGTTTAGCACAGGGCTAAATAGCTGGCATTTAAAGCAGCCCAATGCAGGCCAGCAGCGCGGATTCAATTCTTGTACCAGCCTCCCCGAACAATCGTCGGAATGTGGTGACTAGGGGCTTTTCACAGTAACTTCATTTGAAGCCCACTTGTGACAATAAGCGATTTTCATTTCATTTAATTTCAAAACAATCCTAACCTAGTCAGTCGCTTGTTATGGGCGAGGCGTTTCAAAACCCCAAAATGTATCATGGAGTTCAACCAACCTCTCCCTTTAATGTATTTGTTGCTTTTCCTAGCGCACGGCTTTTTCCTTAGGTGTAGTATTACAATTATGGACACGTGGGTTTTTAAACACAAAACACTGTTATTCCATGAACTCAACTTAACATCTTAAATAAACATTGGATCTCTTAACACCCCTTACTTCAAAGATAACTCAGAAAATATTGCAACAGTAAATAATTCCTTAAAATGTTCCTTCAAACTTCCAAGAGACTTAACACCCTTAAACAGTATAACATCAGGTTAAAGGATATATATATTTTCTGTAGAATGGCAGAGATATATTAGCTTGCTTGCCTTCAGCTCCAGCAAAACAGCCAGGCACTTTTAAACTGCTCTCAGCAAAACCAGCCAGGCACTTTTTAAGCGGCAAAACCAAACTGCAAAACCTGCAGCTCTCTGGAAACACACAGACACCCAAACACTATTTTTAAACTCAAACTAAAAACCTGCAAAATGGCTGAACTGAGATGAGCTCCACCCACTATATGACATCACTATTTTCTTAAAGGTACATTGCTTAAACATCCAGTTCTTAAAGGCACTCTCGCATGACATCTCCCTCCAAGAAAAAAAAATAAACCATCAACTTCAAGATGGCTTCATTTTTCACTTTTGCACCTCCACTAAGAAATGTACACAGTAAATATACTTTTTCGTTTTTAAAAAAAAACAACACATGCAAATAGGTAAATAATATAGTCCATTTTTCTTTGTTCTTCTTTCTCCAACCGAAAACCTTCTCGATTGACAGCCTCTTTGAACAAAGTCTCTGCACGATCCATCCATTCTTCTACTCCTCGGCAATTCTCTTTAGAATCAGGTACTTTAGTTCAATCTGACCACAGAGTCCCTTGCAATTCTCCAACACAGGAGCATTGGTGATCACAGCTTTCAGGCAGTCAAATGCCTGTTGAAAGTCCGCTGTCCATTGAATTTTTTTAGGTTTCTTTAGCAAATCCACCATTGGAGTAATCACGCCACAAAACTTTAGCACAACTGTTCGATCAAATTCATTCATGCTAAGAGAACACATTATTTCCCTTCGTCTTGAGGCTATCGAAAAGTCCGCAAGGAAAGTGATTCGGGCTTCTCCAAATTCACTTTCGGCTAGGTTCATCACCAAACCCGCCTCCTGAAGTCGATCGAAGAACTCCATACGATGTTTAAAATGTTCTTTCCATGTCTGGAAGTTGGAAATAAAAGCAGATTGTCCCACTTTCTCAATGCAATCCTTCAAACGTGGAATAGGATAAGAGTCCGTTCTTGTAACTGTATTCACCTTTCGATAGTCCACACACAACCGTTGGGTACCGTCTGGTTTAGGTACCATCACTATGGGTGCGCTCCATTGGCTGCAACCCACTTCAATTATGCCATTTTTAAGCATACTTTCAATCTTTTTGTTAACCTATGCCAATTTTAAAGGATTACGTCTATATGGATGTTGTTTGATAGGAACAGCATTTCCTGCATCTACATCATGTATAGCCATTTTAGTACTTCCCAATTTATCTCTACAAACTTGCCCATGTGATATCAATAACTCTTTCAGGTCAGTTTGTTTTTACTCTGGAAGGTAATTTAACAATTTATCCCAATTTTTAAGAACATCCTCATTTTCCAATTTAATTTGAGGTATGTCAAATTCACAGTCTTCTGGATTTGGTTCGTCACTTTGAGGTAGAATCATTAAAACCTCCTTTTTCTCTCCTTCCCTTTCAAAGTACCTTTTAAGCCTATTCACATGACACCCCCGGTGAGTCTTCCTTCTATCTGGTGTTTTTACCACAAAATTCACCTCACTTAATTTCCTTTCCATCTGTTTCGGTCCACAAAACCTAGTTTTTAAAGGCTCTCCTACCACTGGTAACAGCGCAAAAACGTTACCCCCTCTGGCAAAACTACAAACTTTGGATTTCTTGTCCGCTACCCGTTTCATCACATTTTGTGCAACTTTCAAATGTTGTCTAGCCAATTCATCTGCTCTATATAATCATTCCCAAAAATTTGACATGTAATCCAATAGAGTAATTTCCGATTTTTCACCCACCAATTTCTCCTTAATCAATTTAAATGGCCCTCTTAGCTCACGACCAGAAATTAGTTCAGAAGGACTAAATTTGGTAGACTCATTAGGTGCATCCCTAATAGCAAACAATACAAATGGGATTCCTTTATCCCAATCCTCTGTATAATCTTGACTATACGCCCTCAACATTGTCTTTAATGTCTGATGCCACCTTTCTAACGCTCCCTGCAATTCTGGATGGTACGCAGTTGATTTAAATTGTTTTATTCCTAAGCTATCCGTAACTTCTTTGAATAACCTTGAGGTAAAATTTGATCCTTGAACCTATTGAATTTCTATGGGTAGTCCATATCTAGTAAAGAATTTAAGTAACTCCTCCACAATCCTTTTAGCTGTAATATTACATACTGGAATGGCCTCTGGAAACCTAGTAGACACATCCATTATAGTCAAAAGATATTGATTCCCACTTTTTGTTTTAGGAAGCGGTCCGACACAATCGATTAGGACCCTTGTAAAAGGTTCTTCAAATGCTGGAATGGGTATTAAGGGCGCAGTTTTTAATCACTGCTTGAGGTTTCCCTATCACTTGACATGTGTGACATGATTGACAAAATTTAACTACATCTTTATGTGGTCCAGGCCAATAAAAATGTTTCTGGATTTTAGCTTGAGTTTTCCTTATTCCCAAATGACCTTCCACTGGTACCTCATGTACAACTCGCAACACCTCCTTTCTATACCCTACCGGCAATACTACTTGATGAACTTCTGCACACTTTTCATCTGCCTGCATATGTACAGGTCTCCATTTTCTCATCAAGACATCATTTTTACGGTAATAACACTCTGGTTTACTCTCAGATTCCTCTTCCGTATATACTTTCTGATATATCCGTTTTATTTCTACATCTTTCTGTTGTAACTCCGCCAATTTTTCTGAACTATAGATATCCGCCTCATCCTCCACCTGTTCTTGTTCTTTTTCAACCATGTTCTTTATCAAAAATTGTTTCTGATAATTGCACTTCAACTTCATCTTCACTCTTTGATTTCTCCTCTTGTCTTAACCTGTGATTTTGCAACCTTGTTACTACACAATCTGGAAAAATCCCAGGATATTCGTCCTTCAACACGTCAGTTGTCTGATTTTCCACTGGCTTATCAACCACAGTAGGCATCACTCCCACCTGCGATCCAGCTATATCAATGCCCAAGATAAACTGTATTCCTGGACAAGACAGTTTATCTATTACTCCTACTACCACTTCACCACTCTTCACTGGACTTTCCAACCTTACCTTATATAATGGAACGCTACTCCTCTCACCATCTTTTCTGGCAACATTCTTCCCAAACTACATAATTCCTCATCTCTTACTATTAAAGATTGACTAGCCCCTGTATCTCTTAAAATTGTGACTTCTTTACCTGCTCCTCCTGATACACATGAGTAAACTTTACCCACACAAGGAAATTCTTTAAAGACATCTGGCACCTTCTTAACAATTACTTCTTGAACAGGTTGTACAATCGTTTGCACCTCCTTCGCTTCCCTTGGGCTTTCCTTCACCACTCTAACAAACCCCACTGTCTTATCCTGTTTTACCACATCAGCCTTCCCAGTGCTTTTCTTCAACCACCAACACTGTGACTTTACATGGCCTAGTTTATTACAGTGAAAACATCTGAAACTTTTCATTTCTTTTCCACCCTCCTGGATTTCTTTTTTAATCTGAGGCACACTCACTTTATTGTCTCCCATCAGATCACATTTACCTTTACCACTTGAGTATTTCTCATGTCACCAGTTTCTATCCCTCACCGGCTGAAACTGATGTCGGAAACCAATCTTTGATTTATGAACTAATTCATAATCATCTGCCATTTCTGCTGCTAATGTTGCAGTTTTAACCCTCTGTTCTTCCACATGAGTTCTCACTGCATCAGGAATTGAATTTTTAAACTCCTCCAAAAGTATAATTTCTCTGAGAGGCTAGGAATAGGCAGAGAGTGCAGTTGAACAGGTGGCTGCAGAAATGGTGTAGGAGGGAGGGCTTCAGGTATTTGGATAATTGGAGCGCATTCTGGGGAAGGTGGGACCTGTACAAGCAGGACGGGTTGCATCTGAACCAGAGGGGCACCAATATCCTGGGAGGGAGGTTTTCTAGTACTCTTCGGAAGGGTTTAAACTAATTTGGCAGGGGAATGGGAACCGGATTTGTAGTCCAGCAACTAAGGGAGCCGATATTCAGGACGCCAAAGCGTGTAATGAGGCAGTGGGGAAGGGAACACTGACAAAGGAGAGTACTTGCAGGCACGGAGATGGGTTGAAGTGTGTATACTTCAACGCAAGAAGCATCAGGAATAAGGTGGGTGAACTTAAGGCATGGATCGGTACTTGGGACTACGATGTGGTGGCCATCACGGAAACTTGGATAGAAGAGGGGCAGAAATGGTTGTTGGAGGTCCCTGGTTATAGATGTTTCAATAAGATTAGGGAGGGTGGTAAAAGAGGTGGGGGGGGTGGCATTGTTAATTAGAGATAGTATAACAGCTGCAGAAAGGCAGTTCGAGGAGTATCACCCTAATGAGGTAGTATGGGTTGAAATCAGAAATAGGAAAGGAACAGTCACCTTGTTAGGAGTTTTCTATAGGCCCCCCAATAGTAGCAGAGATGTGGAGGAACAGATTGGGAAACAGATTTTGGAAAGGTGCAGAAGTCACAGGGTAGTAGTCATGGGTGACTTTAACTTCCCAAATATTGAGTGGAAACTCTTTCGATCAAATAGTTTGGATGGGGTGGTGTTTGTGCAGTGCGTCCAGGAAGCTTTTCTAACACAGTATGTAGATTGTCCGACCAGAGGAGGGGCAATATTGGATTTAGTACTTGGTAATGAACCAGGGCAAATGATAGATTTGTTAGTGGGGGAGCATTTTGGAAATAGTGACCACAATTCTGTGACTTTCACTTTAGTAATGGAGAGGGATAGGTGCGTGCAACAGGGCAAGGTTTACAATTGGGGGAAGGGTAAATACGATGTTGTCAGACAAGAATTGAAGTGCATAAGTTGGGAACATAGGCTGCCAGGGAAGGACACAAGTGAAATGTGGAACTTGTTCAAGGAACAGGTGCTACGTGTCCTTGATATGTATGTCCCTGTCAGGCAGGGAAGAGATGGTCGAGTGAGGGAACCATGGTTGACAAGAGAGGTTGAATGTCTTGTTAAGAGGAAAAAGAAGACTTATGTAAGGCTGAGGAAACAAGGTTCAGACAGGGCATTGGAGGTATACAAGATAGCCAGGAGGGAACTGAAGAAAGGGATTAGGAGAGCTAAGAGAGGGCATGAACAATCTTTGGCGGGTAGGATCAAGGAAAACCCCAAGGCCTTTTACACATATGTGAGAAATATGAGAATGACTAGAGCGAGGGTAGGTCCGATCAAGGACAGTAGCGGGAGATTGTGTATTGAGTCTGAAGAGATAGGAGAGGTCTTGAACGAGTACTTTTCTTCTGTATTTACAAATGAGAGGGGCGATATTGTTGGAGAGGACAGTGTGAAACAGATTGGTAAGCTCAAGGAAATACTTGTTAGGAAGGAAGATGTGTTGGGCATTTTGAAAAACTTGAAGATAGACAAGTCCCCCGGGCCTGACGGGATATATCCAAGGATTCTATGGGAAGCAAGAGATGAAATTGCAGAGCCGTTGGCAATGATTTTTTCGTCCTCACTGTCAACAGGGGTGGTACCAGGGGATTGGAGAGTGGCGAATGTCGTGCCCCTGTTCAAAAAAGGGACCAGGGATAACCCTGGGAATTACAGGCCAGTTAGTCTTACTTCGGTGGTAGGCAAAGTAATGGAAAGGGTACTGAAGGATAGGATTTCTGAGCATCTGGAAAGACACTGCTTGATTAGGGACAGTCAGCACGGATTTGTGAGGGGTAGGTCTTGCCTTACAAGTCTTATTGAATTCTTTGAGGAGGTGACCAAGCATGTGGATGAAGGTAAAGCAGTGAATGTAGTGTACATGGATTTTAGTAAGGCATTTGATAAGGTTCCCCATGGTAGGCTTCTGCAGAAAGCAAGGAGGCATGGGATAGTGGGAAATTTGGCCAGTTGGATAACGAACTGGCTAACCGATAGAAGTCAGAGAGTGGTGGTGGATGGCAAATATTCAGCCTGGATCCCAGTTACCAGTGGCGTACCGCAGGGATCAGTTCTGGGTCCTCTGCTGTTTGTGATTTTCATTAATGACTTGGATGAGGGAGTTGAAGGGTGGGTCAGTAAATTTGCAGATGATACCAAGATTGGTGGAGTTGTGGATAGTAAGGAGGGCTGTTGTCGGCTGCAAAGAGACATAGATAGGATGCAGAGCTGGGCTGAGAAGTGGCAGATGGAGTTTAACCCTGAAAAGTGTGAGGTTGTCCATTTTGGAAGGACAAATATGAATGCGGAATACAGGGTTAACGGTAGAGTTCTTGGCAATGTGGAGGAGCAGAGAGATCTTGGGGTCTATGTTCATACATCTTTGAAAGTTGCCACTCAAGTGGATAGAGCTGTGAAGAAGGCCTATGGTGTGCTCGCGTTCATTAACAGAGGGATTGAATTTAAGAGCAGTGCGGTGATGATGCAGCTGTACAAAACTTTGGTAAGGCCACATTTGGAGTACTGTGTACAGTTCTGGTCGCCTCATTTTAGGAAGGATGTGGAAGCTTTGGAAAAGGTGCAAAGAAGATTTACCAGGATGTTGCCTGGAATGGAGAGTAGGTCTTACGAGGAAATGTTGAGGGTGCTAGGCCTTTTCTCATTAGAACGGAGAAGAACGAGGGGCGACTTGATAGAGGTTTATAAGATGATCGGGGAATAGATAGAGTAGACAGTCAGAGACTTTTTCCCCGGGTGGAACAAACCATTACAAGGGGACATAAATTTAACGTGAAAGGTGGAAGATATAGGAGGGATGTCAGAGGTAGGTTCTTTACCCAGAGAGTAGTGGGGGCATGGAATGCACTGCCTGTGGAAGTAGTTGAGTCGGAAACATTAGGGACCTTCAAGCAGCTATTGGATAGGTACAGATTACGGTAAAATGATATAGTGTAGATTTATTTGTTCTTAAGGGCAGCACGGTAGCATTATGGATAGCACAATTGCTTCACAGCTCCAGGGTCCCAGGTTCGATTCCGGCTTGGGTCACTGCCTGTGCGGAGTCTGCACATCCTCCCCGTGTCTGCGTGGGTTTCCTCCGGGTGCTCCGGTTTCCTCCCACAGTCCAAAGATGTACAGGTTAGGTGGATTGGCCATGATAAATTGCCCTTAGTGTCCAAAATTGCCCTTGGTGTTGGGTGGAGGTGTTGAGTTTGGGTAGGGTGCTCTTTCCAAGAACCGGTGCAGACTCAAAGGGCCGAATGGCCTCCTTCTGCACTGTAAATTCAATGATAATCTATGATTAACCTAGGACAAAGGTTCGGCACAACATCGTGGGCGAAGGGCCTGTTCTGTGCTGTATTTTCTATGTTCTGAGAGCTTCATACTTTTTGTCTATTTTCAAAGCCCTTATCCACCTATCAAAATTACTCTGTTTGAGCCTTTCAAACTCCATGTATGTTTGACCAAATTCTTTCCTTAAATTTCTAAACCTATGTCTGTCAGCTTCAGGCACTAGCTCATATGCACTTAAGATGGATTTCTTCACCTCCTCATACGTTCCAGATACCTCCTCCGGTAGTGATGCAAACACTTCACTTGCTCTACCTACCAGCTTTGTTTGAATCAGTATCACCCACATGTCCTGTGGCCATTTCATTTGTTCAGCTACCTTCTCAAATGAAATGAAAATGGCTTCCACTTCATTCTCGTCAAACCTTGGCAATGCTTGGACATATTTAAATAGATCCTCACCACATCTTCGACCACTCTTTCTCACTATCTTCATCACTATCATCCAACTGTATGTTTCCCTTTACATCTGCCAATTTTAACTGATTGTCATGTTTCATGGCCATTTTCTGAAGTTCAAACTCCCTCTCTTTATCTTTTTCCATGATCTGTATCTCCCGTTCTTTTTCTTTTTGTTCTGCTAAGGCTATTCTTTCTTTTCTCCTTTCTTCTCTCTCCTTTTCTTTTCCCTCTCTCTTTCTTTCTCTTTCTTTTTCCTCTCTCTCACTCTCGTATTCCAGCCGCTTTAATTTTTTCTGATGTTCCATTTGTTTAATTTGCAACTGAATTTTTGCCATTTCCGATGAGTCAAACTCTATCTCAGGCAACTTTAAATGCTTAACCACCGCCATAATTACCTCATCTTTTCGCATTTTATCAGGTGAGGTTAACTGCAATGTTTTTGCCAAATCTAACAGTCTGCATTTCCAGTCTGCCAAATCTAACAGTCTGCCCGTAAAGTACTACGTGTGACATTCTCCACCCCCAAAAACTTCTGAGCCTCTGAAAGAGCCATTGTTCACAGCACTCTCCCCACTTAAACTAAATACCACACCGGAAAAGCAACAATCCTTCACTGTCTTTAAGTTCACAAAAGCCAATCCAATAGATAGACTTTTATCCCCCTCGAGTCGCCAATTGTTATTGGCGAGGCATTTCAAAACCCCAAAATGTATCATGGAGTTCAACCAACCTCTCTCCCTTTAATGTATTGGTTGCTTTTCCTAGCACACAACGTTTTCCTTAGGTATGGTATTACAATTATGGACACGTGGGTTTTTAAACACAAAACACTGTTTATTCCATGAACTCAACTTAACATCTTAAATAAACATTGGATCTCTGAACACCCCTTACTTCAAAGATAACTCAGAAAATATTGCAACAGTAAATAATTCC
Source organism: Scyliorhinus torazame (assembly GCF_047496885.1). Taxonomy (NCBI): domain Eukaryota; kingdom Metazoa; phylum Chordata; class Chondrichthyes; order Carcharhiniformes; family Scyliorhinidae; genus Scyliorhinus; species Scyliorhinus torazame. Next base: position 55,503,417 of record NC_092723.1, on the reverse strand, counting down.
TTAAAATGTTCCTTCAAACTTCCAAGAGACTTAACACCTTTAAACAGTATCACATCAGGTTAAAGGATATATATATTTTCTGTAGAATGGCAGAGATATATTAGCTTGCTTGCCTTCAGCTCCAGCAAAACAGCCAGGCACTTTTAAACTGCTCTCAGCAAAACCAGCCAGGCACTTTTTAAGCTGCAAAACCAAACTGCAAAACTTGCAGCTCTCTGGAAACACACAGCCACCCAAACACTGCTTTTAAACTGAAACTAAAATCCTGCAAAATGGCTGAACTGAGCTGAGCTCCACTCACTCTATGACATCACTGTTTTCTTAAACGTACATTGCTTAAACATCCAGTTCTTAATGGCACTCCCGCATGACACTCTCCTCATATGACAGTTCCGCCATCCCTGGAATCAGTCTGGTAAACCTTTGTTGCACTCCCTTGAGAGCAAGAACATCCTTCCTCAGAAAAGAAGCAAGAAAAAGAGCAAGAAAAGGAGACCAAAACTTCACACAATATTCCGGTTCTGGTCTCATCAAGGCCCTGTATAATTAAAACAACACATCCCCACTCCTTTCCTCGAAACCTCTTGCAATGAAGGCTAACATACCCTTAGCCTTCTTTACCCCCTGCTGCACCTGCATGCTTACCTTCAGCGACTGGTGCACAAGGACACCCAGATCCCGCTGCACACTCCCCTCACCCAATTTACAACCATTCAGGTAGTAATCTACCTTCCTATTTTTGCTTCCAAAGTGAATAACCTCACACTTATCCAAATTATACTGCATCTGCCACTGATTTGCCCACTAGCCCAATTTATTTGAAAGACTGTGCAGAAAGAATGATTCGCTCCAGGAGTGATTGCATGAATAGGGCTTGGTTATTTTGTAACATCTCAAAGTTTGCAGATGATACCAACCTGGCCAGACCATGCTGTAGGATCTCTGCACCCTCGTCACAGTTCACCTTCCCACCCAACTTGGTATCATCTACAAACTTTGAGATGTTACATGTTTTAAAAATAACCAAGCCCTATTCATGCAATCACTCTGGAGCGAATCATTCCTTCTACACAGTCTTGCAAATAATCTAAAATATTGGGCTTTCGGTCCAGTATCCTCACCACTGTTGGGGTCTGGTTTGAGGTCATAATACTGGGCACCTTGGTTTTTCCCTGCCCACTTAACTTGTTCAACTGCACCTTTGATCACTTCCCAGAATGTTTCTTAGTCCTGCTGGGGCATGGCATTCTGCTCCATCAAATGACGTTGTTGCCTTCACTGGTACAGGTAGGAGTGGAGCCAGGACAAGACAATAGGATGGAGTTGGAGAACAGAGTAAGAATAGAACAACAAATTAGCTTGACAACCATAGACGTTGAGGAAGACAAGAAAAGGTAGCTGTGGTAGCCTTCCCTTTAAGGGGGCATGTTCTCAGTGGATTATGTGACCCATAGGGCCAATCAGGCTGGAGCGCGAGAATCCTGGGGTTGAGCATGCGCTTTACTGTTAGTTAGGAGTTTGGAGTTGTGGAGTACGGTATGCTTTATCTTGCTTTCTGTAAATAGTTATTATCCTTAATAAACCACTTGTTTGTTAATCTACTTGGTGGTCACCTGTCTTTCAAGATACTACTGTCCAAATGAGCATCATGACATAGTGCTATTCCCCTGTCTCTTCCCTGTACCCGTTAGTGGAAGTTTTCAGTTTGCGGGGACCAAGCTCCAAGGTATAGCCATCAAGAAATAAAATGGTCACATGAGACCTGGAATTGTAACAGATTAAATTAAAAGTCAACTTCCTTCCAACAACAACATGACTATCCCACTACTACCATCACTTAACAATTTACAAACATCCTTGATGTAGGAAACTGTTCTGAGGTGCTCCACAGATGAATAAGGGGGGAAATAAGTCCTACAATGGAGGTATTAGTGGGAATAACTGAACGTTTTCTCAAAGCAATAGGTTTTAAGAAGAGTCGTAAAGGCAATGAGGAGAAAAATATTGAGCGATTTTGGGAGGGAATATGGGGGCTGGGAAATTGATGACATGGTCACCAATAACAGAATTTCAATGTAAGGATAAAAATGTTAAATTTGGAGCCTTGGTGGACCAATTAAGAGCTACATTAGACAGCAAGGAAAGGGGTGAAGGGTGATTGGGACTTGTTGCCTGATGGGACACAGTCAGCAGAAGTTTTAGATAAGCTGAAGTTGATGGGAGGTGCAAAGGAGAGCTCTGGAGAGAAACACATGGACGAGGCCTTCAGTAGAAGATAGAATGGAGAGGTGCCGTTCAACGACACCTAAACTAATATTAATATTTAGGCTTAAATGCCTCCAAATTATTCATAGTTAATTTGGGAAAGAAATATTATGGGCATGATTCAGTGGACAAAAATGAAAGCCGCTTTAGGGGGCGTTTGGCAGGTTGTTTCGTGTTGGCTGGGTTGGCGAGATCGCGGCCTGTATTCAACAGCACTTCGTGCTAATAATGAACCCTGACATGAATCTAACTATTCCTGGCTCCCTCGCTGTCTGTTGCCCACCACGACCATGCTTTTAAACGCTCCCTCACCACTCACTCCCAGTCAACTCACAAGCATGGCACTGTACGGACCTGTTGCTCACTTTGATGATGCTGACCTGACCAGGATTCCTGACGCCGACGATCAGAGGCGGGGCACCATGTTCCTCCTAGGGGATTAGAGAACCAGCGTCAGCAATGCCACCTGGGAGGCAGTGGCAGCCACTGTCAATGCAGGCAACATGACCAGGAGGACCACCGCCAATGACAGAAAAAGACAAATGACCTCCAACGAATTGAAAGGGTAAGGTACCACCTCTCTCTTGCCATCACTTCTGCCTGCCACCCCTCAAGTTCCCAACCCTCCCCTCCTATCCCCCCAATCCACTGGCTGACACGTCGCACAGTCCATACATCCAACCTTCAAGCTCATTCCTCAAAACGCCGGCACTCACCAGAACAACCTCTTCATGTCCAAGTGCAGTGTCCACACTTGCCACCTGCTCTAGATCCCCCTCACCCATCAAGCATGCCATTCACAATGCCCTCTCTTTGTCATCACATGAACAGGAAGCCATAATAAGGTGAAAAGGGTGAAGTCAGGGAGGAGGAGTCCCAGAGATTTGAGTCCTTCACCCACTGAGGACGGTCCCTGGAGGTCACGAAATTGCCCGAGGAGAGAGCAGTCACTGATAGCGAGATTGACCTGCATCCGAGAGGTGAAGATTCATTGCTCCTTCGCCCAGATGACCTGTCTCGTGAATGAGTTCCTTCTCACTGTCCACATGTCCATTGTCTTGCAAGATCATCATCTGATGAGACAGGGCCTTCCGGAGTCGTGTCCCCCCTGCCACCAGAGAATACCTCGGAGGAGAGCTCAGAGGAGAACACAGACGATGCGTCACAGCTTTCACCCGCATCTTCCACCAATGCAGAGACACCACACCTCGGTGGGAAACAAGAGTAGACAGGCTTCTGGGGCACAATCTCGTGAGCACTACAGTTTCTGATGCACATCAGGTGGAGGGAGGATCATTTAACAAGTCAGCAGTCGGAGGTCTGCTGGATCCCAGGACACAGCTGGGTTCCAGCCAGATGTTGAGCCTCTGGACAAGGATCTCCCTGAGCTGATGTAGATGATAGGATAGAGCCGTGAAATTCAGGAGGGAATGTCAGCGACATTCCAGCGACGGTAAGGGCAATTGGCGAAGTCCCCAAGGCCTTCAGGCATGGGAGATAATGTCAACAATGCATGGCACCAAGGCCAGCAATGCTAGGGTGATGGCCACAGTGGAAAACCTGGAGCACGACGTTCCGCGAGTTGAATGGTGGTGACCAAGCCATTGCTCAATCTGTGATGACCATGACTAAGGGCTTCGACATCATGTCCCCGCCGATGAGGTACATGTCCCAGATACAGGTGGATATTGCCGAGGCACTCCAGAGCATGGCCCAGCCACTGAGTGTTTTGTTATGCTCTTGACGTAGCATAAGCTGCTTCCTTGATGTGCACTCTGACAAAGGAAGGTTCAGACTTGGAGATAGCTTTAACACATTTATTAAACTGTTAACAATTCTCCTACTTGGATTCGACTCTCCTGTTAATCCTGTTATAGCTACTCAGACTGACTAACCAGTCTGCTACAATCCACGTGGTAGATGTGATGTTCAATCAACCCTGTGTACTCACTAAGTGTCTCCACTGGAAAGAGGAAGATCATGTTTGCTGTGTCCTTTTATATGGGTTGGTGTAATGCCCCCCTGTGGTAGTGTCACCTCTGTGTGTATCGTGACTGCCCATTGGTCGTGTCCTATCTTACTGACCAATTAGTTGAATGTCTGTGTGTCCTGTCTCTGGTGCTCCCTCTCATGTCTGTTTTGTCTACGTGTATTTACATTAACCCCTTGTGTATTTACAGTGATGCATATCACCACACTGAGGACCATCACTGAGGGTGTCAACACCATGGTGCAGGATTTGCAGAGGAAGATGACTCATAGGCTTCTGGAGCTCAATCCAGCTGCCTCCCCATGCCATGGAGACCCCCAGGGCCCTACGGGCACTGTCAGGGAGGAGGAAACACTGGAGGTCAACCCGGGACCTGCGACCAAAGTGGCTACGGCGGTCTCCAGTTCTGCTGAATCCCCCCCTCCTGACACCAGCACATCTCAAGGGCAGTGAACAGGGTGGCAAGGTGACGCCTGTGACACTGGCCGGGGCCCTCTGGCTCCAGGCCCTCCAGAGGGCATATGCCAAGGGCATCAAAGGCCATAGGGCTTGGAAAGCAGCAGGCTGCCTCCACCTCTGATGTGCATCCTGGGGACACAGCTTGACGTAACAGTAGACCACGGAAAAGCAAGAGTGAGGAGCACTGAGTGGGCACTGATAAGGTCACTGTCCGTAGCTAGGGGGAATGGAAATCTGTCACAATAAAATGTTCACTATCAAAACATGTCACACCTGACACATGTTAAGCCTCTGTCACACAGTGGGCCTGCCCCCCCCCCTCCAATGCCCCTGTCTACCCCCCACTTGAGGGGCACTTGAGAGTTCAGGAGTGTTCCTACAACTAAAAAGGCTAATTCCTCATTTGATATAGCCTTCAGCTGTGAAGTTAGAAGCTGCTCACAATCAAACTGGGTGAAATTGACTTTCAGGAGAGAAGCTGCCGCAGGAAGAGTTTGGTAGGACAGACAGACAGCAGTTGTGGTTGCCCCTATTATGGGTGTCCACAATAGATACCTTGAAGGCCTCACAGATGCATGGCCCCTCCCCTCCACCTCACCGGTCCAGTTGCGACCCCTGACCTGGAATGCTCCAGCAGCCCCCCCCCCCCCCCCCCCCGAACAACTCCAGTCCCCTGAAGGTCCTCCCCCTCCCACTCCACTCCCCAACCCCTCTGAGCACTGGGGCAGCATCTCTAATGCCCTTGAGCTGCATGCCAGAACATCGAACGGGCTACTCACCTTCTCAGTTGCCCTCAGTAGCCATTGTGCCTGCTTCCCGTTTAGGGAGTTGGGTAATTCCTGGGAGGCAGTTGCATTCAACCTAAATCTCATTAATGAGATTGAAATGAAGGAAAATTAGGTTTAATGATATTCTCGCTATTTTTGGGTGA